>NC_141699.1:340474749-341674749 GCF_964263255.1 Lissotriton vulgaris
CAGCTTCTCAGGAAGTGGACTAGTTTTCAAGATAATCTTGTAATAACTCATTTACAATCCCTTGCCTGCTTACTAAGTGCCTGGATGCCCTCACAGGCATATAGTATTCTGTATGGACTTTTGAATTGGATTTGAATATTGAATTTAGTTGAGTCACTTGTCAGCTTTGTTGTTCTTGGTACGAAGTCTTAGGAACGTCTTTATTGAAACTGATTTTAGGATTAAAATCGACCGCTTTGATGATATAAGTACCAAGTAGTGAAAGAAGACCTTTAGCCAGGTTATGTAGTTAGCAATTAAGCAAAGGGTCAAGCTGTTAAACTAATTAAAATAGTTTATATATATTTTGGTATGACCTTGACTTCTATAGTATTGCTGTTCTATAGAATTGAGAATAATAGACGATTGATTCTTATTTACAAACCTCCGAATGACCGAAGAACAAGTCTCCCCTTCCAGAATTATGAAGATTTTTGTTCTACTACAGATCCCACTACATTGGGATCCTTCGTCCGCTGATGCTAGTTTTGAGCAATATGATATTATTGTGGTAAATAACTTGTATTTAGTCAACATGCCTGTGATAGAATAATACATGATAAACTAATGTGCTGGCTCTGAAATTCCAAAGCTGTTTGTGCAATGTTGTGACATTTGCTGGTGCAATATTTGTTTTCACCAAAATTATTAGAAAATATCATGACAAAGAGCAAGTCAATGCATGTCTCCTGAGTTCAAGCACTGAGATGCAGCATTTAGCCTGACAAAGAGCATCTCTCAAAACTGGCTCAGATGCGTTTCCAGCTTCTACTCACAATTGCAGTCTGGTATGTTAAGCTTTACCTGTTTATGGCAGCAGTAAAGTGAAGATTTGATGGATCTTGTTTACCAGCTGAGATGCAGATGATCAAGTGTAACTCAAAGAAAGATGGATGCCAGCTCCAGAGTTTGAGATGGACAATAGTTAGGCTCACTCTGGTATTAGTATACCTCCATAATTTGTGCACTAGCAACATCGATACATGTTTGTCACACTTGCAATGCTTGCTTGAGATACACTGCAATTGATGAAGACGTAATAAGGTCTTCTACAGCACATAGCTAGTGTCTGTTTTTTCGGGCAACGTGTATATTCCCTTTCTCTTTGATCAGATGGCCTTTCTAGTCAGTGACAGTTTCCTTTCTTTCCACAACAGCCTCTGCCTTCGGAGATCCTCATTTCCTTACTGCTGATGGGTCGAACTACACCTTTAATGGGAGAGGAGAATACACTCTAGTGCATGCCCCCATCCAGAACCTGACCATCCAGGGGAGGACTCATCCTGCCATGTTCAAGAACGGTAAGTGATCAGGGAATAAAGGGAACAATTAGGGTGTTATACAGTATCCTATGTTGTTCTGTCTTGTGATGACTGCCTTCTGCTATGTTGAGTTATGTTGGTCGTTGTTATGCTAATGGGTGCGGATACTATACCATAAAAACAAGGGATGGGACGTCCTCTGCGTCCCTGTCAGTTGCACAGCCAAAAGTGCCGTCATGGCTAACATTTCATTAATCCATTTTCATGTTTTTTTCTATTTTCAACATTTTCATCATTTTTTCAACAATCCTTTCAGTAGTTCTGTTACTTTCGAATCCACACGTGGATTAATTTTGCAAATTTCCCAAGCTTCATATGTTCCAATCGTGACCATCCGGACC
Organism: Lissotriton vulgaris; assembly: GCF_964263255.1. NCBI lineage: Eukaryota > Metazoa > Chordata > Amphibia > Caudata > Salamandridae > Lissotriton > Lissotriton vulgaris. The sequence continues at coordinate 340,476,452 of NC_141699.1, forward strand.
TCAAAGAAAAGGAACACGACCAAAGCAACCATTCATCCAAGGCAGTGTTTTTATTAAAAAACCCAATGCATTTCGGGCATATGCATGCCCTTCGTCAGGGGACACTGTAAATAACAATAGAGACAATGATTTAAATTACAATTTCATCTGCACCTAAATAAATTACTTCCTAAAAGAGCATTTTCTTTCTTACATGTGTTCATTACGTTTCTCACCCGTTCCCTGTTGTGGTAAAAAAGTGCCCACCCTTCTCATTCCAAACCGCTAGGCTCAAAGGAAATCTTCCCTCCTTTTCACCACTTCGACACTATGGCCTACGCACCACTAGGCTGTCCTATAGATTTCAAACCCCATCTTTGGGGCATACTTGATTGAGGCGTTGGTTATATGGTACTCTAACGTATGAGGAAGAAAGTATGTAGCTTAAAGGGGGTGCATAAAAAAGACGGGGATTTGATGAGATGGGGTTTGAAATCTATAGGACAGCCTAGTGGTGCGTAGGCCAGAGTGTCGAAGTGGTGAAAAGGAGGGAAGATTTCCTTTGAGCCTAGCGGTTTGGAATGAGAAGGGTGGGCACTTTTTTACCACAACAGGGAACGGGTGAGAAACGTAATGAACACATGTAAGAAAGAAAATGCTCTTTTAGGAAGTAAATAATTTAGGTGCAGATGAAATTGTAATTTAAATCATTGTCTCTATTGTTATTTACAGTGTCCCCTGACGAAGGGCATGCATATGCCCGAAATGCATTGGGTTTTTTAATAAAAACACTGCCTTGGATGAATGGTTGCTTTGGTCGTGTTCCTTTTCTTTGAGGTCCGGATGGTCACGATTGGAACATATGAAGCTTGGGAAATTTGCAAATTTAATCCACGTGTGGATTCGAAAGTGAACAGAACTACTGAAAGGATTGTTGAAAAAATGATGAAAATGTTGAAAATAGAAAAAAACATGAAAATGGATTAATGAAATTTTAGCCATGACGGCACTTTTGGCTGTGCAACTGACAGGGACGCAGAGGACGTCCCATCCCTTGTTTTCGTTGTTAACCTGGTGCCGTGTGGGCAAAGGCACTATTGTCAGGTTGCACGCACTCTCTTGATGAAAGGAAGATGTTTGAATCGAATTTGAATAAACAGGAGTGCATCCCGTTCCCCCCAAATTGATGGATACTATACCATAAGCAGAACAAGCCTTCATCCTTGTGAGTGTTGGAAAAGACCAAGGTCATGGTTGTACTGGGCAGAGGCTTAGGATGCCGCCATCAAGGGACACTATTGCCCCAAACTACAAAATATGGCCCCATTGCCAAGGAAGAAAGAGGATACATGTGGAAAGTATCACTTTGACTTCAGCTCTCAAAATCTATTATTCTGGTGTTAGCAGAAAATTTGAAGTTCTTAAAAAACATTACCTTTTAACATGTTCTGAGGTTCACTGTTTTACAATTTTCCACTGAAATAGTATATTTGATAGTTCCCAGCACTCAGTTGATTAAATGCATTTCCATTTCAGTGACCTGATAGTGAATAAAATTAACCGGACTGACCAGAGTTAGCAACTCTTTCTCCAGCTTCGGTGCAATGGATGGTATAGAAGAGACAACAGCTTAAGCTGCATTTCAATGAGCACATAGCACCAGTGCCACAATAATTACATTCAAGTTACGGGGACTGAGTGAGGAGAGAAGTGCTCCTACTGCAGTCAAGGACTGGCACAACAGTCTATTTCCCACTACCTCAAGCCTCCAAGTAGATCCTTTTCTTCATGAAAGTGTTATAGACACTGTCATCTTCTACATCCTCAGATTTTTGGGTGGGCGGTCTTTATGAACATCTATTTCCCCTGGGTTTCACTAGAGGTGAGTTGAGCAGTTCTTACAGTTTATGGCCCATAAAGAGGATCGCTTAGTTCTAATTTCTAGTGTTATAGTAACACAAGGGTCTGAATATTTCTTTGATGCTTTACTTGCGATTAAGAGATGCATTTCATACCAAAGAAAATTGACATGTGTAAAATATATGTCTAGGGGGTGCTTTTATTCTTTATAAGAAAAAAGAGTTCAGCTTAGCAAGTTCATAACTCTTACTTCGTTCAGTACAGTTGTGTTGTCTTCATACTTTTAACAGAATAGTCCATTTGGTTTTCTCAGAATATATTGCAAAATGTGTGTTATTCCCTGACCAATCCTTGATGGTGTTAATTTCCATATTTACTGAAAGTGAGGAAATTGTTCTAGATAGCCCCCAATCATGAAACAATTAATGGCATGAGATTGTTGTGAATACCTCCCAAGCATTCTTAGGCTCTCTTGGGTGGATTGATTCCCAGGTGCACTATCTTGTAGCTGATGGTGATTTCTGTGTTAGGAGCTACCTCATCATTCTCAAGTACCAAATCTCCCAAAAACTCCAAAAACTGAATTGTCATGCTGGACATGGGCAGAAAAAGATTTGGATATGGCGCTTGGAAGCATTCTGCATATCACGGATACTGGTCTTAGGTTGGTGGTTACACCATCCTAGCTAAAACTAAAGTGAGTCCAGTTGCACAATTTCCAACGCATTTACATGGCCATGTCAGTGATGATCAGGTGTGGGTCAGAGCGTTGAAAATGGTTTATTTAGTGGCCTTTACTCCAGGGGGCTCCAACTTTAATGTTTGCATCTAGTTGCATGGTCTCCCAGAGTATCGCCATTCAGCCTCTGCCTGCACCTTTCTTCTGGCCTCTTCTTGGAAAAGATTAAGGCTCTTCCAAAATTAGACCACTACTGTGTGCCGCCACTGGATCGATTCTGACACATGATTCTGCTAATGATTCCAGAGTGGCATGTATGACAATACCACGTAATGTAACACTGTGCGTTGACCTTTACATACAACATCAATTAATCAATCAGAGTACTTGTAAAGTAGTTTACTTACCAGTGAGGGTCCCAAGGTGCTGAGATGAGGGGGGCAGGGTGGGGGTGGTGGGGGGGGGGGGGGGTGCTGCTACTGCTCGAAGAGCCAGGTCTTGAGGAGTCTTCTGAACTCGAGTAGGTCTTGGGTCTGCCATATGTGGGTAGGGAGGGTGTTCCAGGTCTTGGCGGTGAGGTAGGAGAAGGATCTGCAGCCGGAGGTTGTTTGCTGGATGCGGGGGACAGTGGCAAGGGTGAGGCTGGTGGAGCGGAGCTGGCGGGTGGGGGTGTGGAAGCTGAGTCTTCTGTTCAGGAAGGCTGGTCCGGCGTTGTGGAGTGCTTTGTGTGCATGGGTGAGGAGCTTAAAGGTGATCCTCTTGTCAACGGGGAGCCAGTGTAGGTCTCTCAGGTGGGGGGTGATGTGACTGTGGCGGGGGACGTTGACGATCAGTCGGGTGGAGGCGTTTTGGATGCGTTGTAGTCGTAGTAGGTGTTTGGCTGGAATTCCTGCATAGAGTGCGTTGCCGTAGTCCAGTCTGCTGCTGACGAGGGCCTGTGTCACCGTTCTTCTTGTTTCGGTCAGGATCCACTTGTAGATCCTGCGGAGAATACAGTGTTTGTTTTATGTCATCAGTGATATCACTGACCTTGTCATGAGTGATGTAATATGTGAGGTTATAAGCAGTGCATTTCTTATAGTCAGCTCAGGTAAATTTAACTGCTGAATTTCACTGGTTTTATATGAGTAAAATCTGAGCCTAACTATAATGTCCCTGTAACCTTTGTTTTTCACATAATTTTAAAGCTTTTTTAAATTGTATTTCCTGACTATAACGTCCCTGTAACCTTTGGTTTTTTTAAGTGAATTTCTAAAGTTTTTCAAATTCTACTTCCTAGCTATAACGTCCCTCTAACCTTTGGCTTTTTAAGTGAATTTCTATGTTTTTTTAATGAGTTGTCACGTTTGAAGAGTGGTGGAGAAAGGGGGTGTGGCCTCTGGAGACCTCTCAACAATTCTGCTGTGTGGGACTTACTGCAGGTAACAGGAGGGCTTGTTGGCCCCCAAGGACACTCTAGAACCAAGGGCACTTCTTATCCCAACCAGCAGTGCACCAGGAGGTGTGTTTGCACAGTGGTGGAGAAAGGGTTGCTTGGCCTCCAAAATACTCTCCACAATCACGCTCTATAGGACTTATATGAGGCAACAGGAGGGCTCGCTGGACTCCAAGGAACCACTGGAGCAAAGGGGACTTCATCCCCCAGACAGAAGTGACCCAGGAGGGACTTTTGCAGAGTGGTGGAGAAAGGAGGCATGGCCTACAAAGTCTTCTCAGCAATTGCGCTCCATGGGACTTACTGAAGATGACAGGAGGGCTTGTTGGTCCCCTAGGATCCTCTGGAGCCAATGAGACTTCATCGCTCAACCAGCAGTGCTCCAGGAGGCACGTTTACAGAGTGGAACAGAAAGGGGCCGAACCTCCGGCGTCTTGCCAGTCTTTTTTTGTAAAAATGTATTCAGGCAGGGGGGCTGCATGGCCCCCCCTTCCCCAGGCCAATTTTGGCCCCGGGGACCCCATCCCTTGGGCCAGACCTTTTTTGAATAAGGGCGAGGGCCACGCTGCCCCCCGCCGCAGGCCGATTTCAGCCTCAGGAAATCCCTAGGGCCCAGCCCTTTTTCTTTTAATTTTTTTACTAAAAGGGAGGGGGGACAAGTGGAAGGAGCGAGGGCAGAGTGGATGGATGGATGGATGACAGAGTGGATGGATAGAAGGATGGCTGGCATTGCGGAAGAATGGATGGATGGCAGAGTGAATGGATGGAATAGGAAAAGATTGAATGAAGGATGAAAGAATGAATGGATGACAGAATATAATAGTAAAATAGTGGAGGGAAAGGTGAAACAATACAACGGGTGGATGGAAGGGTGAAAGGAAGAATGGATAGCTGCTTGGATGGAAGAGAAAAGGGAGCTCTTGTTAGGATGGTAGGGCTCACTTGCTTTGTTTGCGTGCGCCACCAGAGCTTTAGTTCAAAGTGGGGGGCATTTTAATTTTCTGGCTACTCCCTTGTCCAGTTACATGTACCCATTCCATCAATCGATCAATCAATCAAAGCATTTGTAAAGCGCACTACTTACCCGTGAGGGTCTCAAGGCGCTGGGGGTAGGAAGTGCTGCTACTGCTCGAAAAGCCAGGTCTTGAGTAGTCTTCTGAAGGACAGCAGGTCTTGGGTCTGCCGTAGGTGGATGGGGAGGGTGTTCCAGGTCTTGGCGGTGAAGTGGGAGAATGATCTGCAGCCGGATGTTGCTTTTCGGATGAGGGCGGGGTTGGCGGAGGGGAGATGGCGGGAGGAGTTGTAGGAGCTGAGTCGTCTGTTGAGGTACACTGGTACAGTGTTGTGGAGTGTCTTGTGTGCATGGGTGAGGAGCTTGAAGGTGATCCTCTTGTTGACGGGGAGCCAGTGCAGGTCTCTCAGGTGGGGTGTGATGTGGCTGCAGCGAGGGATGTCGAGGATCAGGTGCGCAGAGGCGTTCTGGATGCGTTGAAGCCGTTTCAGGAGTTTGGCCGAGGCTCCTGCGTAGAGAGCGTTTCCGTAGTCCAACCTGCTGCTGATGAGGGCCTGGGTGGTTGTTTTTCTTGTTTCGGTGGGGATCCACTTGTAGATCTTGCAGAGCATGCGGAGGGTGTTGAAGCAGGAGGAAGAGACGGCGTTGACCTGCTTAGTCGTAAATAGGGTGGAGTCAAAGATGACCCCTAGGTTGCATGCATGTTCGGTGGATTTTGGAGCTGTTCCCAGTGTGGTCGCCCACCAGGAGTTGTCCCCGGGTGAAGGGGTGGGTCCGAGGATGAGGACCTTCATCTTGTCCGAGTTCAGTTTCAGTCGGCTGATCCTCATCCATTCAGCGACGGCCTTCATTCCTTGGTGGAGGTTGGTTTTGCCGGTGTGGGGTTCCTTGGTGAGGGAGAGGATCAGCTGGGTGAGGTGGATCTGGAAGTGCAGGTGTTTGGCAGTGCTGAGGGTGTTGTCGGTGTTGGTCGAGACACTGAGGGTCTTCCTGTGGATGATGGTGATTCCTCCTCCTACTCCATTGGTGCGGTCCCTGCGGGTGTTCTTGTAGCCTTCTGGGATGGCTATGGCAATGTCAGGTGCCGAGGAGGCGACCAGCCAGCTCTCCGCCAGGAAGGCGACGTCTGGGATGGTTGAGTCGAGTAGGTCCCAGAGTTCAACCACGTGTTTGCGGGCGGAGCGGGTGTTGAGAAGAAAGCATCTGTGGTAGTTGGGTTCATCTTTCCTGCTCGGTGGGTTGGCGGGCCGGATTCTGGTGAAGCTGCAGTTCCGGCAGGAAAAGGGTCCTTGGGTGCGCTTCGGGGCGGCCAGGAAGGAGTTGTGTGATCGTCCGATGTTGAGTGCGTGGAGGGTGCTGGCATCGTAGCTTGGGTGGTCGTTGTGGCATTTGCGGCGGTCCAGGGGGGTCTGATGATGGGCGTGGTCCAGGTGCGGACTGGCGCAGACGGGCTTGCCATAGGCACGCCTTCGGCACACCAGTGGCGCGCCCGCTGCACGTGTCCATTGCGCACAGCTACGCGGCCTCCATATGAGGGGAGGTGGGAGGGAGGAGCATCTGGGAGGCGGGAGCAGGGTGGCGAATGGGAGAGCAGGGGGTGGGGCCACAGGGGCCGGAAAGAAAAGGGTCAGGGATGGCGGGGGAGCTAAGGGAAAATCGGGCACAAGAAATGCAGAAGGAAAACAAAAACTTAGGCAAACAAAGCAAAGTCTGACAAAAAGCAATTTAGCAGCAGGGGGAGGGACCTGCCTGCGAGCAGGGTCAGAGGTCGCTCCTTTCACTGCTGCACGGCCTCCATATGAGGGGAGGTGGGAGGGAGGAGCAGCTCAGAGGCGGGAGCGAGTTGGCAAAGGGGAGAGCAGGGGGGCGAGGTCGCAGGGACGCAGCGGCGGGAAAGAAACGGGTGAGGGCCAGCGGGGGAGCTAAGGGAAAACCGGGCACAAGAAATTCAGAAGGAAAACAAAAATTAGGCAAGCAAAGCAAAGTCTGGCAAAAAGCAATGCAGCAGCGTGGAGAGCGACCTGCCTGCGAGCAGGGTCAGAGGTCCCTCACTTCACATTCTGGTTACTGGAATCTGGTCTGAACAGTCACCTGCCCACAACACTTTCTGTGTCCATCACCTGCTGCTTGAGAGGCTCCTGCTATAATAAAATTGTTCTTTGTGAAGTGCCCAAGAGCTGAATCAGTACCATAATTAATAACCATATTTACAGCATGCAGTCTTTGCTCCACAAAAAGAAATATTAAACATTATTTAGTGTTATTCATGTGAAAAATTATAATGATGTTTGGCAAGCCACTTACTGATAATTATTGGTAAACACGCTGGAACAAGTAAATGAACACTTATTGCTGGGTGTGATGTTTCGTTCTTCGTTTTACTGGCACCATGATACTAAACGGCCTCTATGAAAGGGAAGAGCTTCTTTATGGGATTTGCATTCCCTTACTCATATAATTTAGATATATGATGCCGAATTGATACCTTTTTTTACATGTCGGGCATTGGTTTATGTGTGGTCTGTGCCAAGTTAAGAGGTGTGGCTGAAAGGAAGTGATACAGGTAGACCTTTTCTGTGTGTAACACTACCGCTTGGACTTTCCCTGCAGGACATTATGCTGGCTGTGCAGAGAATTGATACACCACAAACCATGTGTAACCTACGGGCATTGCGTACATAGCTGTATTACATCTGCCATTCTCCGACTTGGGGTTGCAAGTCACTAGAGTCCGATACCCTCCAAGAACTTTATGGCAACAACTGTTTTTCTTTTCAGCCCCTTCATTCATTCTCCCACTGCATAGGCAGTTGACACCTGCGTCCCCTATTTACAGTAGCAGTTGCTCTTGATAACAAGTGGTGGGGCGGGGGTGGGGAGTTGAGGGGTGAGGTTAAATAACAACAAAAAAAGAACTTACCTGCGCTGCTAGCCACCTTCTAGGGTTCTTCTGTTCTGGTCCGGACTTCGATTTCCCATGGGCTAGTGCACAGTGCGCAAGCTCCTAGGCGCAAATCAAGACGCTGCTCTCATGCTGGTAATACTGTTTACCGGCATGAGAGCAGCGCTATGATTGGTCTGAGCGGGCTAGTTTGATGTTCACTCAGGCCCTAGGAGCCTGTGCCTCTTCTTCGTCGGCTGTGCAGCACAGCTCGGGTGGAGAGAGGTCATAGTGCGCTTGGCAGTTTGGCAGTCTTAGGCAGCCAGCCAACCCGTGAAGCGCACTTACAGCGTGCACTATTCCTCCCCTGCTGTCATCATTGCCCCGCCCCACCCAGACTTGGCTGACTTTAGTGGGGAAAGAAAAATAAAATGATAATAAAATAGTTTTATTATGATTTTATTTTTCCTGTTTCCCTCAGCTGGCTCTCATCATTTGCAACGCCCCCTCCCATAGCAAAGGAGGCGCCGCTTCCCCTTTATAGAAATTTGTCAATTCATCTTCAGTCAATTAAACAGTGCCTGGTCAAGCACAGCATATATAGATGGAAACTGAGCCTTTCAGTTGTTCGCTACGCTATTAGCAATATACTCAAAATCAAATCGTCACTGGTGTGAGCATACATTTTCACTATATCTCTATCTGTCTGTAATACCATTTGCAGATTAGTTTTTTCTGCCTATTTGCAGCACTGCCAGTGCACTAGCATTATTGCACATAAAAATGAATTTTAAATGTACTGCTATTTTTTTTATCCCATATTGTACTCTGTACATTTCGCATGTCTGTTCGAGCAAGTATAGCCTCGTTCTGAAGTTGGCATAACCAAGTGAGACCTTCAGATTTAGTGAAGTCAGCACTTTTACCATACCTTGTTTCTTTTGTTCAAGGCCTTCTCAGGAAAAGATCCAGGAACCTGCTCATTACTATCAATCTACAGTTTCTGTTAGGCCATGTGTTCCGTCCTCCCTTATTGCACTGAGAACATTTCCATAAAGGTTGGATGGAAATGTATAGATTTTTGGATGGTCCATTGAAATTAATGAATTGTATTTACAATATTTTCGATGCTTGCCTGCTATTTTTTCATTAACCATGTTAGACTTCAATGAGCTTTCCTAAGTGTCTGATTTTTCTTTCACTGACTTCTGGGTGGTGGAAACTGACCTCCAAGAAATCGTCCTCGCCAACAGCGGGCTTGCTGCGCTGTTTTAGTCCTAACCTGAAGCTGCCCAGGCACAGAATTTCTAGGGCTGAGTATTACTTAATTCCAAGGGGGTCTAAATGAGGAGCAGAGGGGAAATTATACCACAGACATTACACTTTCCAGGGCTCCACTCTTCTTCACGAACATTTATTTATGGATTTTTAATCTGCAAACAAATCTATTCTCTTCATTGATATTTAGGCAGCCTCTGCGCATTGACTACTAGATGGTGCCAGATGCCATAATTTTTCTTTCGGCAAACTAAATTTTTAAGTTGAGCTTATCAGACAGCATTTATTTTATTTTATTTATAAAGATTTGTATAACGCAAACATGACCCTGGCGGGTTTCAGAGCACTCCATTGTGCCCATGATTCAGATAATCCTGCTTAAGGCCAACATCATCACTGCCTACTGTGAGAGCTGTCATCATGCACAAAGTTGGTGTCTGCACTACAGAGAGAAATTGACATTTGAAAGGGAGCCATCCCAAACTGGTTCAAGGCCCATAGACAGTGGATCTACATACCCTATCTGGGAAATTAATATAAAGATGGTACACACCAACTCCACTTTATTTCCAGTTTCAAGTTCTACTGGACCAAGGAAAGAAGAGGTCCGCAGAGCACTCAAAGAATGCTGTGAGACCAAGGCTGATGCCTGCATCACAGCCTGTGATGAGGAGGCATCACCTAAAGGCTGCACAACTAGCTGTAGGTTTGCCTAGCACCTTAAGCCTTGCCTGCATGCTGAGAGAGGGAAGGAGAGTGCCTGACCCTGCAACAGAAGAGACATTCCAGAAGTAAACATCCATCCATATTCCCAGTGTGAGGAGCACCCAGAAGAGTCCATCTGATAAGAGGGAGTATCACTGGGATTGGTCTGAGTCGTGAGAGACCATCTGCTCTCCCGGATGTGGATCTATTGGTTTTCTGCAACTTTGAATAAAGTAACAATGTGCTAATTAGCTACCCTGCATCATGCCTGAAGGACTGGTGTGGCTGTTGCTGACAGATGGTTTAATTCCTGAGCGGCTGCCTCTCCAAAGTGGAAGATTTGTCCCTGCCCGAAGGCCACAGATATCAAAGTTGAGCACCAATCAGTCCAGCCAGCCATGCCGAAACATGCAGTGATCTGCAAAAGAAACATTCAAGATCTTTCCGATCGTTTAGGATGCCAAAGAAGATGCTAATGGTGTAAGCCAACATACACAGCATCCAGTGTCAGCTAAGCATGTTTCTGATGATCAGGCTCTGCCTTCAGAGACTGAATGACCCTGATCAATATGCATGACCTAGGTGGCGTATAACTTACTCAAAGAGTAGAAGGCCCCAACCATGACAAATGACATATTTTAGCCCTCAGCATAAAAATTGGAAAGGTACGTTCCATGTCAAAGACTGACCACTCTTTGATCTCGTTCACGCTGGTGGGCACCACACCCGCACCTTACAGTAAGTCCGCACCAAGCCTAGGCCAAAGATGGTCTAAACTGAACAAGGAAGCATGGATTTTGCTTTGCAGCATGAACCAAACCGTCTCTAGGAGAATACCTTGTGGGCTGCCAACTCCATAGTAGAGGAGTGGATCTGAAAATCATTAGATGAAACAATCCTTATCACCACTATACATAACGGAAAATAAAGAAAAATCAGCACCCTGGTTCACTGCCCACCTGGTCTCCCTTAAAAAAGGGTGTGAAAGTCTAGTAAAGGCATGGAGAATAAATTATGAGGAGCAACAGAAACTGTAATACCAGCAGGCTACCAGACATGACCACCAGGGAAATAAAAAAAAGCACCAGCATCATATTACGAGGCCACAGTGGTTAAAGCAGCCATTGCCTCTTGGGAACTATTCTGAATAGGTAAATCACTTACCACACAGAAAGCAGGAAATCCCCTGCCCACCCCTACATTAAAAAAGGCAAACAGGATGTCTGGGGGGGTTATTTTGATTAGTTTTGTCATGATCCTTAGACCATCAATTCTAAAGTTTTTAAGCTTTATTCCGCTTGATTTTAATATTTCAACACAGACATTCATAAATCGATAGAGCATGTTTTTCAAAGAAACACTACATTGGTAAATCGCACAATTCAAAAACGTTTGAAATAGAACTATATACAACATTTACATAGTGCAAAAAAAAAAAGTGAGAAAAAACAATAATATAGGGAACATTTTTGCAAACAAATAATACCAACAAATCAGTAATCACAAGAAAAACATAAATACCTCGTGTGTCAGCCTGAAATTGAACCAGCCCTGCACTCATATTAACACCAGACGGACAGTTACTCATTTTCGAAACACATGTTTCCTGTCCTGCCTGTGAGAGGATGGGGATACCTAACCTACTGGTGGGTGTGGTCAGAAGCTGCTGAGGGAAATATTATTTAACATTCCTCATGACACACCCCATCAACAGTCCCCCATACTCAGAGCCAACGTGTTTCGAATCCCTAACAAATCCGGGTTTCTCTTCAGGATTTGGACTTGGTATTTTGGCTCTTAATTGTGGTGTGGAGTTGTTCCACAGGAACTGATGTACAGAAATGTTGCTTCAAATTCTCATATTGTGATTAAAGCTTCAAATGTATGTGACATGTGGGACAACTCAGTGGTGTCAGTCCATTATCTTAAAATCGAAAAAAGCCATAATTGATGCGGACACTTTTAAACAACAGCTGCTCCCAAATCATATCTGTTTCCTGTAATTCTTTCTCTGTACTGCGGGAAATATCAATCCAACATGCTGCTCTGCTTCCAAACCGGCAGCAATGGCCCACGTCTACATTAGACTGCTGCAATGAACTCGCATCCTACTTTCAAAATAAATTCTTTGTCATTTACAGCAACCTACAACATACGAAAAAAGCCTTGTTCCCCACACACCTGAGATATCTGTCCGGCATGAGCCGATGATATACCTGCCAAACTCCCTCCCCATCACCAGAGTGGGCACTCCCTAAACTACTTAATAAAGTCAAACTGGGCTCCTCCTTGTACTCGGCACCACCTTGCATTCACCTAAAAGGAACAGGAGAGAGATCCCCCAGAGTGAGGATATCACTGACCCCTGGTGTAGTCCTACGAGCCTGGAAACATGCAGTGGTCAAAAACCTCATTAAAAAAGCTAATCTAGACCCCTCGTGTCCCAGGAATGACAGACCTATCTCCCTGCTGTTTGTCGTGGGGAAGTTATTACAAAAACATGTTAACTAAAGCATCTCCCTCTTCTTGGAGGAAAGCAACCTTCTCAACACCTCACCAAAGCCATCATCCTCCTTGACCTGAGTGTGGCATACGATACGGTCAACCACAATACCCTGGCACTCAGGATGAAGGTAATAGGAATAAAACTAGTGCATTGAACTAGCTTATCTCATTCCTAAAAAAGATTTTTTCAAATTTGCAAACCCCCACGCTACTCAAACGCCATTGTCTTAAAGTGTGGGGTCCCACAGGGATCTGCACTTAGCTCCATACTTTTCAACATTTGTATGCGCACCCTAGCAGGCATAGTCAAGGAAATCGGAGTATTGATTGTCTCATATGCTGACAATACTCGACTGGTCGTCTCCCTCTCCTCAGGGACAGGTGCACAACTACTGGCCCCTCCTCTAGAGAAAGTGGCCTGTTGGATGGCCAACTGTTGGCTTATACTGACCAGAAACAAAACTCACAAACACATCGCAGTCAGAGGTTCCCTGGCTGCCCAGTACTGGCTTCCAGTGGAGGAAAGAACACAATTCAAGGTACTCTTTCTCACACACAGGGGACTCAACCACAAAGGACCCCCCCTGATTAGATCTCTGTTATCACTTACACTTCCAGCAGAGCCCTAAGATCCTCCAACAGTCGACTCAAGAAGGATCCTTGAATTCAAGGGATGAGATGGGGTGGAAGATCTTTCTCATCTAAGGTCCATAAGATGTGGGACTCTTTGCCCATTGAGATAAGACAAGAAGTGAACGAGACCCAATTTAGGAAACACTGGAAAACATGGTTATTCCCCCACCAGCCCCTTTCTCATTGACTAATAGAAACACTCGTTGGTACACACCATGACTCATGCAGTGCTGGGAAGCCATTGGATAGCTACGTGCATTCATAACATGACACACAAGCACAAAGGTAATCCTGAGGTAAAAATGTGTTTTTAACGGTGAGACTCTTTGCGCTTAACAACTGTTCAAACTGACCAATAAGTTGTTTATTCGGGGACTGGTTATTTAGTTTGCATGTGTGCCTAATCTTACCTATTATAGGCACAGATTTGGGGAAGTTGCCACAGACATTGAGGGATGTCCTAGATTAGGGTGGAGGGAACCATATATTATATAGTGCTTCATTAAGAGAATGTGGGTGAGATCATTTAACCATTTAGTCATACCTATATCTAATTATGCAGTGTTGCCCGAAGTATTCTGTACAATGGTGACATTAAAGTCCTTTCTTTTTACTAAAAGACAAGCTGGTGATTTATTGAGTCTGTTGTTTGGTTGTTTGAGTTCTGGGATGCAACCTCCCACACTACCTCCCTGAGAGGTTCAGAAAGGGTTTACTTGAGCCAGTATACAGAGCTGCTATATGTACGGACCCAAGGACAACAGTGTCAAGTTTCCCCAACCACCACGGTTGTGGACCAGTATCGCCTGTCTGCCCTGTAGCTATGGGTGGGCATAACTTGTTTAATTCTCTCTAGCGTGTTTGCTCATAATTACTGCAAAATTTCTCCTGATCATGCCTAAATGTTTCAGAAGTGTAATCCAGCATTTAGCACTATTTTCTTAGAGCAAAATACACCCTTGCGTCCAAAATGAGCCAAAGGTTGCATTTTGCATTAAGAAAATAGCACTAAATGCTACAGGACACAAGCAGCAGTAGCCAGTGTCATATCGTCTCTGCCTGACCGTAGTTAGGTACAGGGCAGGCAGTGCAGGAAGGGGCGGGGATATAGACAAGAAAGGGAAAGTTAGAGGGTTAGTTACGAGTAGACACTGTAAAATAAAGACGTGTCTAGAATCTGCTCCTGGCTCCTGGCTCCTGTAGTTTATTGGGGAAAGGCGACACTGGCGACGAGGGTGGGCTAACTGCTGAAACCCCACACGCCTTGAAGTCCCCGCCGTCCGTGAACGGACGGAAACAGCGAGCCTGCAGCCTGTTGTCGGCGCGGTGTGTAAGAGCGTGAAAAGGAAAGAAAACGCTCCACACGCCGCGTTTGAATGCTGCGCAACGACCTAACCAACCCAGGAAGTGCCTGCGCTGCCCGATCGTTGCCTTGAGTCTACCTGACTCGGCAACCACATGGAAACTGCCTGCCTGAGCTGAAAAATCGGCGCGAAGCAGCAAGGACACCGGAGAACGTCCCGGAACCGGTCAGCAGAAGCTGAGTGCGTGAGGGTGAGTCCAGAGCGCTGGAAAGTCTGCCAGAACCAATTTGAATGTGGCAATCTTGAAATAAGAGGAGCTGTGAGCCAAAAAAGGGGAAACAACGTGTCCCGAACAACAGCCATCTTAGGGTCAGGCGCCAGCCATAGGCACCCATTGGATTTTTGGTGTCGGCCATTTTGGAGTCAGGCAACATTGAACTTAACATTCAAACTGCTTAATAAACTCCTCGGAGCCAAGCAATACTGACTTATACACTCACATTGCAGAATAAATCAAGCTATAGCCCGCTGAGTGACTCGACCAAGCCACGATGTCTGTCCCCAACTCGACAGGCGCTCCAGGAGGAGGAGCGGCAGCTCCGGCCACGCCACTACCACTCGCACCGTCTCCTCATGTGCTCATGGGAGTACCATACCTGCGGCCACCAGACCCTTTAGAGTTGACGTCCGGAAATAGTATGGGGCCCAAGCGGAAGAGCTAGGCTGAAGACTTCGAGGACTATATGACCGGGTCTCAGGTGCAACATCCTAAGCAAAAACGAATAGCTTTGCGAAATTTGGTGGGAAAAGACATTGCACAGATCATCAAAGAACTGCCTGCCGCCAATGCCACCTCCTACGATGATGTAAAAGGAGCTCTTGATCGGAGGTTTCTACATAAGCGCAACTTAGACTATGAGCGTTACACCTTTAATCTAGCTTCCCAGGAAAAGGATGAACACATGTGCAACTTCATTGTGCGCATCAGGTGGCTAGCCCGACATTGCGAGTTCGACGCTTTTAGCACTGAAGACGCGCTGCGACTGCGCATAATTGAAGGCTGCCAGTCCGAATCGCTGCGTCAGCGATTACTAAAGAAACACTACACTCTTGAGGAAATCGAGGAAATGACACGAATCAACGACCAAGCGGAAGACCATGCAAAGAAAATGGAAGTTAACAAGACTGGAAGAAAGGAACAAGCCTTCAGACTGCAAGAGCACAAGGACAAGAAGCACCGGACAGACCATCGCAAGTCAAGCAAACCTACACGTATCGCGACCTCCCGAAGGACGTCATCACGTCAGGAGTCGTGACACACCAAGTCTAACAAGACGGCACCAACGTGCTACAGGTGTGGCCAAGAATACCCCCACTCAGGACAGTGGCCGGCCATTGGTCAGCAATGTCACCGCTGCGGAAGAGAGAACCTCTTCGAAATAGCCTGCCAAACTCAACAGTCAGGACGAAAATCGTCCACGTCGCGGTCAAACACGCACCACCACGCTCGTGCAGTGAAAGGGAGAGAAGGTCGCTCCTCGAGCTTATCCCGGTCGAGCGTCCGTTCTGCCAGTTCATATCGATCATGAAGATCGACATCCAGTGATTCATCACTACCCACACCTGTGTCACAAGACAGTGTCGAATATATCTGCATGGTTTCAGACCCGGACCGGCTGAAAAGATACCCGAAACTAGACATCAAGATAGGAGACCATCCTGCAAAATTTGTATTGGACTCTGGAGCCTCTCTAAATTACATCTGTACTCTTGAATATCAAAGCATGAAGCCACGACCGAAGCTAGAACCTGCGGCTGTCCAAGTATACACCTAGATGTCCAGAAAACCATTACCATGTCTAGGTCGTTTCAGCACAACTCTGTCTTACAAGGATTGACAGATTCCTGCCTACGTTCATGTCGTTGAAGGCCCAGATCTAGCTGACTGTTTACTTAGTCTGCCGACGGCTGAACGACTGAAACTCGTGGACCTTCTTTACATGACCGAGGATGCCCCAGACATCGTCTCCAAATTTCCAACCCTCTTCAAAGGGCTGGGAAAACTCAATCAATTTAAAGTAAAACTACACATTGACGAACGAGCGACTCCAGTGGCACAACACCACAGGAAGGTGCCCTTTCACCTACAACAAGCAGTAGATGATGAACTCCAAGATCTACTAAAAACAGACATCATCGAGCGCACATCAGGGCCAACCCCTTGGGTGTCACCAGTGGTGGTGGTGCCCAAGAAAGGGCAGGACAACAAAGTGCGCCTGTGCGTGGACATGCGCGTGCCCAATACAGCCATCGAGAGGGAATGCCACCCCGGACCACACTTTAGCGACATGATCGCCCGCCTCAATGGAGCCACTGTGTTCTCGAAAATTGATCTCAATAAAGGATACCATGAATTGGAACTACACGAGAGGTCACGGTACATCACGACTTTTACAACCCACCAAGGACTTTTCCGCTACAAATGCCTAAACTTCGGCATATCCTCGTCGGCCGAGATCTTTCAAGAAGCAATCTGGCGAGTGATTCAAGGGATCCCAAACGCTTTCAATTATAGCAATGATCTCCTAGTATTCGGAAAGGATCAAACTGAGCATGACACCGCTTTGGACCGAGTATGCCACGCTTTACTAAACGCTAACTTAACTCTGAACTAGACAAGTGCGATTCCACAGATCGACCCTGAAATTTTATGGTCACATCTTCTCTAAAGATGGCATGGAACCTGACCCGGAGAAAGTATCTGCTCTTGCAGACACCCCAACACCACGAGACGTCAGTGACCTTCGATCATTCTTAGGGATGGCAAGCTACTGTGCACGCTACATTCGGATTACGCTACCATCAGCTACCCCCTCAGGGAGCTTACCCGTCAAGGCCAGCAATTTCTATGGACAGATGCCTGTGAGCACTCCTTCAACAAAATAAAAAAAAACGTCAGCGCTGCCATCAACCTAGCCTATTTTGACACCAAGAGAAAAACTGAAATTACTGTTGACGCCAGTCCGGTGGGCCTGGGTGCTATCCTGGCGCAATATCCGGAGGACTCAGATCAACGCCACATCATCGCCTATGCCAGTCGCAGTCTCACCGACACTGAGAAGGCATACTCCCAACCTGAAAAGGAGAGTCTTGCAGTGGTATGGGCCTGCGAGCATTTCCACCTCTTCATATATGGCAAACACTTCCCCATCATCACGGACCACCAGGCTCTCATCACCATATTTGGCAATCCTAAAGCCAAGATGCCCCCGTGCATTGAATGGTGGGGACTACGGCTCCAGGACTGTGTGTACACAATCATCCACAAACCAGGAAAGTCGGAAAACCCAGGAGACTACATGTCCCGACACCCTCAGACACACACCAGCGAGAAGTGCTCGTTGGCAGAGGAGTACATCCATTTCGTTATCGACACTGCGTGTCCACCTACAGTACCCCTGGAAGCGATCCGTGAAGCGTCCAGCCAAGATTCTGTCTTCCAAGAGGTCATAACTCGCATACGCAACAATTCATGGAGACACGTGAAAGACACATCCCAGACCTCTGCTCAGAGCGTCCAGGAACTTGTAGCATTCAAGCACATCCAGGAAGAACTATCTATCAGTGAGGATGGTTTGCTGTTAAGAGGGGGGAGGATAGTAATCCCACAAAGACTACGGCAAGGAGTGATCAACCTTGCTCATGAGGGCCACAGAGGAATAAGCGCCACCAAAAAGGCCCTACGAGAGCGTGTCTGCTTTCCGTCACTTGATCAGATGGTGGAGGCCACTCTCAAGGACTGCGTCTCATGCCAATTAGTGAGCCGTGATGAACTGCCAGCCCCTCTACAAATGTCAGAGTTACCAGATGGGGTCTGGCAACAAATCGCCATTGACTTCTTCGGGCCCTTGAAATCAGGCCAGTACATCATCGTCATTATGGACGAATACTCTGATTTCCGATTGCACACCTAGTGTCATCCACCAAGGCGACAGCAGTAATCCCAGTTCTTGATGAGACCTTTGCGGCATGGGGTATTCCGCTGGGAGTCAAGTCTGACAACGGGCCACCGTTCAATGGTCATGAATTCGCTGAATTCGCAAAGCACCTCAACTTCAAGCACAAGAAGATCACACCTTTATGGCCTCAAGCTAACGGCATGATGGAGCGCTTTATGGGAACTCTGAAGAAAACGGTTCAGCAAGCAGAACTGGCTCACCGAGACATCCAACAAGCTTTAAACGAAGTACTGCGAGCATATCGCACCACACCCCATAACACCACGAACCAATGCCCAGCCACCTTGATGCTAGGTAGGATCCCTCGCACCCGGCTGCCTACACTAGACAGTGCACTACAACCTCGAACTGTGAACATTGATCACGACACTCTGGTCAAACTAGATCATGATAAGAAACTGAAAATGAAGACCTATGCCGACCACCGCAGACATGCGAAACACAAGGACATCCAGGAAGGAGATTGGGTGATGGTTCGGCATGACCGAAGAACGAAAGCAGACAGCCGTTATCTCGCTCATCCTTTGAGAGTTAGCAGCCGGAAAGGGACCATGATCACAGCAGAGGCTGATCACATAACCCGCAATATCTCACACTTCAAGAAATGTAACTCTAGCAGCCACGATGAGATCCGGCTACGTGAGTCTTCCACTGACTTGGTGAGCCAAAGTGAGAATAGTGACAGAGATCATCTTAGTCCAGCAAGGCATGAAGAATCTGCGAGCCACCGAATCAGGACACCGGAACAGCTCAGTCGCCCCCGACGACATGCCAAGCGACCAGCGCGCATCATTGAAGAAATCTGAGAGACAGTAAGACTCTTGTACAAATGGGGGAGGTGTCATATCGTCTCTGCCTGACCGTAGTTAGGGACAGGGCAGGCAGTGCAGGAAGGGATATAGACAGGAAAGGGAAAGTTAGAGGGTTAGTTATGAGTAGACACTGTAAAATAAAGACACGTCTAGAATCTGCTCCAGGCTCCTGTGGTGTATTGGGGAAAGGTGACAGCCAGCAGCAGCTTGCTCTCTCTTACGTCATTATTCCTGTGCCCCTACAGTAGGCTTTTGACCCCAAATTTCTCTTAATTACTCATCCTGGCGTAATTGCATAATTCTGTAATTTCCCATTACAAGAGTAATGTATAATTGCTGAAATTACTCTGATTACTTGGGCATGATTAAAATTTTGCTCAGGCCTACCTCTAACCCTACCGAACAGGGCCTGATATAGGGTAAATTTACAAAACCTGGGGTGTAATGCTATAGTTGCACAAACTGGCTGTGTTCTGCTACTCCCACAGAAACCTTTTTACAGTGGTACCACTTCTCCTTCTCTCTTTTTACAGAGAATCAACACTTTGATGGCAGTAAATGAGAAAATAATTTTCCACGTTTTCTCCACAATCCATGTCTTTGACTTGGAAAAGAGGCTGTGAGCTGGAGATTAGGTTGTGCTGACGGATATGCCATGTAGAAAAGAAGTAGCAGTGGCCAAATATGCATAGACTATGGTAGAGAGCTGAGAAAGCTAGGGAAATACAGAGATGCATGCGATCTACAAGAAAGGGGCAAGCAGTGACTCCCACTGGCAGTGCAAAAGCACTATAAAGAGGGAGCCATTGAAAAGGAAAGAATCATTGCACCCCTGGTTTGGAAAAATGTTGGTCTCCTTTAGTGTGATGTAAGACATAGCTGTTTAAAGGCTTGGCAAAGTGGATACCTTGTCTATTACGAAGCTACCCCGTGGTGAGGTAGGGCACCTCCGGGCACCGCACAAATGACTGCAATAGTCTACTTCATTTCACTCATTTAATGACTGTTAATACATCAAAAGTTCATAACATGTTCAGTAATCCATTAGTTTCATGGCTTTTGCTCTGACTTTCACAATAAGTAGTTCTCGAGTTACTGCATCCAATACAAGTAAATAGTAATTCTTATGTGTCCCAATGCATTTCGGGCTCTATTGTGGCCCTTCGTCAGGGGATACTCTACGAAAAGAAAAAGGAGAATAGCTATAAGCCATAAGTATGAGTACGCCGATGTTTATAAAATGTGCCGGAGGTGATTAACCATGGGTGTCAATACCTTCCCAGTGTTCCCACCTTCCAAGGAGCTCCTTAGTAAAATAATCTCTTGTCTCTCGCTCTATTTAACCTTGTTCTCAACCTCTCCCCAATCAATCAATCAATCAATCAATCAATCAATCAATCAATCAATCAATCAATCAAGCATTTGTATAGCGCACTACTCACCCGGGGGGTCTCAAGGCGCTAGGGGGGAGGGGGTCCGCTACTGCTCGAACAGCCAGGTCTTGAGCTGCTTCCTGAAGGCGAGGTGGTCCTGGGTCAGGCGGATGTGGGTCGGGAGGGAGTTCCAGGTCTTGGCGGCGAGGTAGGAGAAGGACCTTCCCCCTGTGGTGGCTCTTCGGATGCGGGGGACGGCGGCTAGGGCGTGGCTGGTCGATCGAAGCTGGCGTTTGGGAGCGTAGAAGTTGAGGTGGCTGTTGAGGTATCCTGGGCCTTGGTTGTGCAGGGCTTTGTGTGCGTGGGTGAGGAGACGGAAGGTGATTCGCTTGTTGACCGGGAGCCAGTTCAGGTCTCTCAGGTGTCCGGAGATGTGGCTGCGGCGGGGGATGTCCAGGATGAGTCGTGCTGAGGCGTTCTGGATCCGCTGGAGTCTCTTCTGGAGTTTGGCGGTGGTTCCGGCGTAGAGGGAGTTGCCGTAGTCCAGTCAGCTGGTGACGAGTGCCTGAGTGACCTTCTTCCTGGTCTCGGTGGGGATCCACCGGAAGATCTTGCGTAGCATGCGTAGGGTGTTGAAGCACGATGAGGAGACGGCGTTGACTTGTCTGGTCATGGAGAGGGAGGTGTCCAGGATGAAGCCCAGGTTGCGTGCGTGGTCTGTTGGTTTGGGTGCGCTGCCTAGGGTGGGGGGCCACCAGGAGTCGTCCCAGGCGGAGGATGAGGACCCCAAGATGAGGACTTCCGTCTTATCAGAGTTCAGTTTCAGGCGGCTGTTCTTCATCCATTCGGCTACCTCTTTCATTCCTTCGTGTAGGTTGGCTCTGGCGGTGGCGGGGTCGTTGGTGAGGGAGAGGATCAGCTGGGTGTCATCGGCATAGGAGATGATGTTGAGGTTATGCTGGCGTGCGATGGCTGCGAGGGTACTCATGTAGATGTTGAAGAGGGTTGGGTGAGCGAGGAGCCTTGAGGAACGCCGCAGATGACTTCGGTGGCTTCTGATCTGAACGGGGCGAGGCGGACTCTCTGTGTCCTTCCGGCGAGGAAGGAGATGATCCACTCCAGTGCCTTCTCCTGGATTCCGACGTTACTGAGGCGCTGTACTAGGGTGCGGTGGCAGACTGTGTCGAAGGCTGCAGAGAGGTCTAGGAGGATGAGGGCCGCCGTTTCTCCGTTGTCGAGCAGGGCTCGGATGTCATCGGTTGCTGCGATCAGGGCGGTCTCGGTGCTGTGATTGGCTCAGAAGCCAGACTGCGAGAGGTCGAGGGATCCGTTTGTCTCG
This sequence comes from Lissotriton vulgaris, assembly GCF_964263255.1. Classification (NCBI taxonomy): domain Eukaryota; kingdom Metazoa; phylum Chordata; class Amphibia; order Caudata; family Salamandridae; genus Lissotriton; species Lissotriton vulgaris. The sequence goes on from NC_141699.1 coordinate 340,498,266, forward strand.
AGGAAGGTGGCCAGCTGTTTGTTGACGGTCTTCTCGATGACTTTTGCGGGAAACAGGAGCAGCGAGATGGGTCGGTAGTTCTTGAGGTCGGTGGGGTCGGCTGATGGCTTCTTCAGTAGGGCGCTGAGTTCGGCGTGCTTCCAGCTCTCCGGGAAGGTAGCGGTGTTGAAGGAGGTGTTGATGATGTCCCGTAGGTGGGGTGCGATGATAACGTCAGCCTTGTTGAAGACGTGGTGGGGGCAGGGGTCGGTCGGAGATCCGGAGTGGATGGAGTTCATCCTGCGGATGGTGTCTTCGGTGCTGATCGTGGTCCAGGCGCGGAGAGTGGTGGTGGGGGGCGGTGGTTCGGTTGTGGCGTGCGTCGGTTGCGTGCTGAAGCTGTTGTGTATGTCCGCGATCTTGTTGTGGAAGTAGGAGGCGAGGGAGTTGCAGAGGTCTTGCGAAGGGGTGATGTCGTTGTTTCCGGCGTTGGGGTTGGAGAGCTCCTTAACGATGTTGAAGAGTTCCTTGCTGTTGTGTGCGTTGTTGTCCAGGCGTTACTTGAATGCCGTCTTCTTGGTGGTGCGAATCAGTTGGTGGTGTTTTCGGGTGGCGAGCTTGAGGGCAGTCATGTTGTCCGGTGTTGGGTCTCTGCGCCAGGCGTTCTCAAGGGCTCTGCAGTTCTTCTTGGAGCACTTGAGTTCGTCGGTGAACCAAGGGGCTTTCTTGCTGCCGGGTCTGCTAGGCCGGGTCCTTAGAGGGGCGAGGTTGTCTGCGCAGTCGCTGATCCACTTCGTGAGGTTGGTGGCCGCTTGGCTGGGGTTCGTTGCGCTGGTGGGTGGGCTCTCGTTCAGGGAAGTTGCGAGCTGTTCCGCTGTGATCTTGTTCCAGCTTCTGCGTGCCACCTGTTGCTGGTGGTGGTGGGACGTGGTCCTTCTGAAGCTGAAGTGGACGCAACTCTCTCCAATTATCTACCTATCTCTACTCATCTCCACCTCTAATTGTTTATGTATCTTTCTTGCCTCCTTACCTACCTACTGATCTGCCATCTCTCACTCCCTACCTGACCTCAACACTCTTTACCTCTTTCTCTTATTCGTTGTCTCCCTCTCTATACCCTTGTCTTGACAATGCTTTCCTCTTCTATCATGCCTCTCTCTACGTCTCCTCTCACCACATCAGCCTTCCTTACTTCACCTCGTTTTCTGTGTATCTATCTACCTGCCTGTCTGGTATCTCAGTTGGTCCTATATAACCTATCACTGCCATTCTCACTACCTGTCTGTCTGTATTTGACTACCTCTGTCATGTCTCACTACCACCAATTACCTTGTTTTTTACTGTGTCTCCTATCTTTCATTTCATTCATATTTTATTAATCAGATCGAATATGAACTTCATCGACACACAGAGGTAGATAATAAAGCAAAATACAGTATAAGATCAAGAAAATATTATTATTAATAATAATAATAATAATAATAATAATAATAATAATAATAATAATAATAATAATGGGAATTTTGAAAGTGCACAGCTACCTCAGCTGAGGTGTCCCAGCGTTAGCGCAGAAGACAGCAGAGTAGAAGAACCGGGCATCGAATCACTTTGCTTAAAACATGCAGTACACTATATTGCAGTCAGAAGGGACAGTAGTCAATAAATATATAGATAATCGATGTGTACAAAATATAAGATCCAGAATAAACCAATAACAACTTAAAAACAAGTTTAAAACAATGGGCCCTCAGAGAGGGTACTAGATAGAGAATGAGGCCAGTGGGCGCAATCGAGTCAGCCACCCGAAGTACAAAAATGTGAAACATCAGGTACCACAAGCAGGATAGAGTCGATTTTGCAGATTATTAACAAAATTACCCGATTTGTGACCCCCCAGCAGTCGACACATAGGTATTATCCAGCTCCATCTAGGTTTAGAACGCGCTGTGCAAAAAACACAAAGGGTCGTTACACAGCGGACACAACTTGGAATTGATCATAGGTAATGATCAAGATGAAGTAAAGGCAACATTTTCTTCATCTCACCTATCTTTATATCTAATGTCTCCCCTTCCTCCACCTCATCCCTGCCACTCTCTTACCTTGTCGTACCGCACCAGTTTCTATATCTTTATGCACTTTCATCCTCTCTGTCGGAACCCCACTTCAATACTATCTACATAACCTCTCACTGAAATTAGCTTATTTCTATCCCACTTCTCTCTCACACCTTGACCTGTCTTTGTAACATTCTCTGTGCCTGCATTTACATCTCTACCTCTATCCCCATATGTGTGCCTTACTACTCTCTATACATTACCCTTCTCTCTGCACCCTATGCTCTGTTTCCATCTCATCTTTCTACATCCCTCCCCTATCTTCTTCACCTTTCTTTCTTCCTCTTCTATCTCTTTACCTTACTTTGCTTTCGCTCTATCCAGGTGTCTGTACCTCACCTTATTCTATCAGTCTCTGACCCCTATCTCTGCCTCACATCTCTCTTTTCCATCTCTTTCTCTCTACAATTTTGCTCTCTACCTCAGATATCACACAATACTCTGTCATGTCCCCAGCTCTCTTCTAAACTAAGGGGCATATTATCAAGAAACAGAGTTAAAATTATCGCTTTTTTAGCGGGAGAAAACTGCCGCTAAAGCGGCGATAATGGGCTTGATAATATGCCCTTGAGAATTCCAATAGAAGCCCATGTTCTGGTGTCAACATGGGCTTCTATTGGAATTCTCAAGGGCATATTATCAAGCCCATTTCGCTGCTTTAGCTGCAGTTTTCTGCCGCTAAATCAGCGATAATTTTAACGCCTTGCTTGATACTATGCCCCTAACTAGCTTCTCATTTCTCCTCACCTCTCCATATCACATGTGTTTCTACCTCTGTTCCTCCACCTCACCTCTCTCACCTCTCTCACTACCTCTAACCTTTCTCACTACCTCTCCTGCTACCTCCTGCTACCTCTACATTGATTATTTCTATAACTACCTTTTCCCCATTTCAGCTCTTTATCTCTCTCTGTTCTTCTATATTTCAACTGATCTTCTCATCCTTAGTGTTCTCTCTATTACTGCCTCTCTACATGTATATAACCCTATGCTTTACCTGTATTTAACTCACCAGTCTAGCTCATGCTCTCTTTCGACCTCTGTGTCCTCCTCACTTCTTTATCAACCTCACATCTGTCACTCTACTTCCCCTCTTTTCTCTCTACAGATCGCATTTCTTTCTATCCTAGACCCCTTTCCCTCAAACATTATCTCTGTCTGACTACACTTTTAATATGACAAGTTGAGGAGAGGAGTCAGCCTAATGGCTAGAGCAGTCGACCTGGAATCTGGGAACAGGGTTAGAGTCTCAGTAATGATGCTGAACATACTGTGATTCTGGGTAAATCACTTAATCTCCCTGTGCCTAAGAAAAATGAGTGTGTGTCGTCATGTAACGCAACTGGTGCTATGTAAAGTTACCTGATACCGGGTCAAGTTCGCGCTATATAAAACTCTGTAAGAAAAGAAAAGTCTTTAAATATCTCTATTCCCATTTTGCACCTTTCTGTAACTCACCACTCTGTCTTTCTGTACCTTACACTTCTTAGGGATTCTGTCATTACCCATATTTACTACCAGTCTAACTCTACCCGTCTCTCTGCTTCATCTCCACCTTACCTGTTGCTCTACCTCGCCCATTTGGTACTTTACCCTTCTCTGTACATTTACTATTCCCTGTCTCTATACCTTTCTCTCTCTATCAACTCTACAACATATCTTGCCACCTCTTTTCTTCTATCAACCTATTTCTCTACTACTCTGTAGCTTTCTGGCTACAACACTTTATTCTCTTTACATTATATTCTTCCCTTCCTCATCTCTGTCTCTACCTCCCTTCTTCCCCTACTCCACCACCATCACTATTCTATTCTCATTACCTCCCTCATTACCTTTCTCTCCTTCTCCTGTCTCCAACCCCATGCCATTAGTCCTTCTCTGCAGAGCTGGAGTAAACTGCCTAGCCAGAGAATTATATGCAAAAAAACAGAATAAAGTAGGGCCATAGGAGTAGAAATGAATTTAAGAGAAATTGTTTAGATTTCACCCAGTTAAATGATGAAAATCCTCCAAGTAGTGTATCGATACAGGTTGAAATGATGGCATGGTCCTTTTGGTCAATCATCAGGCATTGTTCTCTGATCGGTCCTGATCCTATAGTATCACATTATGGTCCAGGGTCTAGGACTAGGGAACCATTATAATGTACCTAGTACGGTTCGGGAAATATCTAGGAAGACACTTAAAGTAATGTACCTTAGTCATCTAGAAGAACTACGAATCGCCAAGGAAGCAACTAAAGCGTCTGTGCAACACTCTATGGCGGTTCAAACTACTCTTTTAATCCAGCCGTATCTAACTTTCGATCTTACTATATTTGAGAGATTGCTCCTGACCCGGTTTAGGCTAAATATCTTTCATCGATTGGTTGCCTTCCCAGTGAGAAATAGTTGGGACCCAATTTTACCACCTTGCCCATGCGATGAGATTTCCGCGCAGGCAACCATCCACACTTTTTTCTTCTGCAAATTTTATGATGGGCATCGAAAGATCTGGTTGATACCTCTGCTAAAACTGTTGGGTATTAGAAGATGCCGTCCAGCGCTGTTAAGTCTTCAGTTCTTAGAAACGGAATGGACTTCTAAATATGTAAGTCAAATTCTTGAAATGTATTTTTAGACATAGAATGAACTTGTGATAACTTCCTTCCGAGCTAATGAATTTGTTCTAGATAAATCTAGTATTTTTATGATTTAGGTATAACGGTTAGGGATCCCCAATGTTCCTTTTTGACAATGCTTTTTAATGATTTGTAATTATTTTAAAAGTGAATCTATCTGTTTTTATCTTTGAAATTGCTTTTATAGTTTTGTAAATATTTCAAAAACCAAATAAAGATATATTCATTCATTCATGGTCCAGGGCCTTAGGATTCAGCTTCACTAATGGACTTTGCTTTACAGATGTGATTATTTCCCATCAGATGTAATCTTGGATGCGTATTTAATGTTGTCTTAATGAGAACGTATTAGGTCCCTAAATGAAGAATTAGGAAATTCAGTGAACGCCAGTTATGAAGGAGGGTCGATGTACATATTTTCATTTAGAAGGACTTTGGCGATGTTAAAAATGAAGGAATAGACTTAATTCAGTAAAATGTAAGCCAATGCAAATGCATACAGAATTGATTTATTTGTAATATCGGACCATCGCCGTTAACTGATGCTGTATCGGTGGCCAAAGATAAAAAAATTGCCACCAAGTTGACTTTGACACATGGATAAGTCACTGCTTTTGTTTTACAGTTTTAATACATATGTAAATCAGTAGTTCATATAATATGTTACTACAATTTTATACTGTGCACATATGTTGATGATTTGCAATTGTTCTAACACATTGATTAAGGGGGTATTATTTTTGCATGTTGCACAAATAAAGTTGAAAATGCAAATATGAAAAATCTGAAGATTAATCTCAGTGTTATGTGAGGTAAAACTATGGGAAAAACCTCAAAGGAAACCTAAGCTACACATTATCAAAAAAGTTCATTCTTCCACAAACACAAAGAGCAACCTTAATGAGTAGTAGAAATACTTCATTTTCTTAGGTTGATAAATTAAGATCTGTGAACTGAGAAGAGGCTTTAATTATGATATGAAGAAATGGTGATTTGTTATTGCAAAAGAGAGAATAGCTTAGATTTGTATTAATTTCGGTTGTATGATAGAGGCACGCATGATTGAACCACGCAAGCCTCTACCGCGCAGCCCAAACCACAAATGTGTCTCAACAGCACATGCCTTTACCACGTAATTTTGGGTAAAGGCATGTTTGGTAAAGGGATGTGTGGTAAAATTCACGTCCCTTTCCCTCCACCCTGAGTCCTAAAATCCTGGCCCCTGCCCTGTAACCCAATCAAGCCAGCCACAAAAACGACCCTACCCCTTAAACCTTAAACTAACCTGACTCCCCGTGCCCTAAAAACTGCCCCCTTGCCCTAAAAACTGTCCCTTCATCCCCTGCCCTAAGCCCTAAAACTCTGACCCCTACCTTAAAGCCTACTCTGACCCCAGCCCTGCCCACCCCTGCCCTGAGCCCTAAAACTGTCCCCTCCCATAAATCCTCCCCCTTTTCATGCCCCAGCCCAACTTGCCTAGCCACGTCCCCTTCCTTAGGGCAAGTCCTCCTTTCCGGTCCCTCTCCCTCCCAGCCAGCAGCTGGAACTCCAACTGCCTTAAACACACATATGCGTGGTTCAGCCATATGCGTGGGTAAGGCAAGTGGTGTACAGCTTGCGATGAAACAGAGCGCATACTTGAAGCCGCATTGTAAAGTCTGTTTCCCCTAATTTTACCATGAGATTTAGAAGCCACACTCTAGCGTCTGTTCAGCCCGGATTCAAAGCTATGTGAAAGTAGCTGACACAGAGTCACCTTCAGCAGCAATAACAGATGAGGAAATGAAAAAGTGGTTGCAGATGTACCTAAGGGAAGATGGAGGGTCAAAATCAATTCGCTATTGAGAGCACAAAGGTATTCTTGATATCCTTGCCTCCATCCATAATTAAACATTTAATTCTACTTCTGTTCATTGGTAGAATAACCCACACAATCTTTTAAATGGAGACCTTCATATTTTTTCTGAACCAGGCGCAGGAGAAGACATCACCCAATTAAATGATGATCACATCATGCAATAAATTTCCAAAAGCAAATATTTATGACAGTTCTGGCCTATTAACTACAGCCGATGTCTTTATCAGTAATACACTGCTACCTGGTTGGTCAATAAAAAAGTATCTTCTGTTCAACATACTTGAAGATGTAGAGGTCCAGAAACGTCTGACAAGGATTATGTTCCGGTAGTTTGGGGATAGATGTGGGAGACATTAGCAACAGCTGAAACTCTCCACATTCGTGAGGTCTTTTCAAAATACATGCAAGAGACCAATATTAGAAGTGGTGATCAGTGGTTCAAATATCAGGACTATTACTATTCAACATGGTAGCTATCAGGGATGCTTTATCTCAGTTCTTCTTAAATTCTATTATTATTATTTATTAGGCTGTCTTGTAAAGCGTGGAGCTGCCCCAACAAAGAGGCGTCCCGGCGCTAATAGCAACAAAGGCAGCTGACAGCCAGGGAAAACCTATCATAACTAAAGAGAAGAAGCCACAGAGGCAGGCAGAAAGGGTGGAAACTGCAGGAAGGGCCTAAAGTGAAGGGAAGAGATGGGTCTTCAGTGCTTTGCGAAATGCCAAATAATTATCCATACCCTGGATATGTATAGGGAGGACATTCCAAAGTTTAGCTGCCAGTGAGCAAAACTAGTGCCACCGCGTGAGCCCTCCTAACCCAGGGAATAACCACCAAGTGTTGACCCAATGAACGGAGATGGTGTGTGGCAGTGTAGGAGGAAAGCAGGCCCACTAAAATGCCAGGGGAAGGGGAATTCAAGATCCCAAATGCAAAGCAGTGGGACTTAAACTCCACACGTCTTGCCACTGGTAGCCAATGTAGCTGATGAATAGCACTGGAAGTGGAGCACAATTTAGGCATGTCGAGAAGAGTTCTGGCTCCTACATTTTGGACCCTCTGCAGTCTCAGAATCTCTGTCTTATTGGCCCCCAAATACAGCGAGCTGGCATAATCCAGTCTCGGCAGCACAGATGCCTGGGCGATCAACTGCCAGATGGAGGGGTCAAAAGGGGGTCCTATTAGCAGGAAGATACCCCCAAACAGTTTTGAATATAGATCTTAATATTTTTTCCGACACACATTTTGAAATACTGTGCTGGGTTCTCGTCAGAAAATATTTTTATGACATTTGTATTCTGTTGTACTTGAGTGTGGGGATGCCCGATATCACTAGTGAACTTGAAGTGGACGAGGAATTAGTATATATTTCATAATACAACACGATACAACTACTTATACTTTATTAGAGCCTCCTTTTGGTGGTTGGGCCAAGCACAGTGCTCTTCTACCCTGGTACATCTACATTGTTGGTGGCAATTCTGATCGGTAAGGAATGACTGCACTAGTCATGACAGGTGAGCACTCGATAGGCAACTTCGTGGTAGACTATATTAACATCTTATACCTAGACTGAGTGAACAATAAATCAGAAAGCTACAGTTTGCTCACATCTCAAGGTTTTAGATGGTAGTTGGGCACCAACATTTGGTGATTCTTTTATCCAGCGGGTCTTATTGTACAACAGAGCTAGAACAATTATCACTACTGGCTGGTCAATGGATGGTCAACACACCAAGAAAAACTCTGGTATGCTTCTCCCTCTTCCATCCTTTACTGTATTGACTGGAGCCTGATTGGACCCCATATGAATGGAATCTCCATAGGCTCACCAAGATTTGTGTACATATCACCACGGGGCAACACCTTACAGCGATTGTTGTTTTTGTGGTTTTCTTGTTTTTGTTTTAAGTGTGTGTCCACTGCAGCCCTGCACCGCTTTTCATTGCACCCAAAAGAAAGTTGTCACCTCCAACTGCAGCACTATTTAATTAGGCACTGCAGTGCAAGAGGGAAAATGTCAGTCGGAAGAAAATGCAGAACAAGGTCTACATACCTCACACCAACAAAGTGTGCTTTCAGTTCAAATGAGCTAAGTAAAATCAATTAAAGTATAATAAGAAATCTCTTTCACTTCATCAGTGGTTACACAAAAACCTGCTACCCCTCTGGCTCCCTCCAGAGAGCCCAAGGGAGTCCATTATGCACTAATATGATGGTCATAGTGAGGGAGGCACCCACTGATGAAGCATTCTACTGGAAAAGGTTGAGGTTAACTGTCCTTTTTGGACAAATGCCATTCAACGAGGCAAGGAGAGTTCATCCAGAGCTATTTTGTCCCTGGCTACCCTTTATTTTAGAGTGGCATTTACGTTCTCTGTCCCTGGATTGCCCTTTTACTTGTTAGGCCTGGACGTAGTTCGTGGAGTTTTACTCCGTAGAATTCAGCGGAGTTTATGGAAAATTCCACAGAGTGCCGTGAATGGGCAGAGTAACTTTTGAAACCCATTTGCCGACAGTGCATACTAGTAAAATGTTGTGTAGTACCGCCGTTCTAGTCCAAAAGGTGGCAGCAACACCTCAAGTTTCCTTTGACGCTAGGATTCTCCCTATAGAGGATATGCCTGCAGTGCAGTATGATATGTTGGAGGAGTATACTTGTGAAAAAATCTGCTTCACCTACACGTTAACAACAGTGTAAAGCATTTAGCTCACTCACTTTCTCCTCCGGTACTCAGCTCTGCAATAGCATCTGGTGATGTCTGCCGAGAGCAAGCCCTCAGAGGCCTGCACAGAGCATCCCTCCACTCTGAGGCCAAGTAGGGAAGGCAGGGTGTCCCTCGCAGCTAGCTCGTCTTCTCCTCCAGTGCACAGCTCAGTAGCTGATGAGGCCTGCACAGAACATTACTCGGCTCTAAGGCCCAGCGGTGTGAAAGTCCACTCTGGTGAGGGCAGCTCAAACCCTGGTGCAATCGCTGGTCCTCTCCAGACTGGACTACTGCAATTCTCTTCTTACTGGCCTCCCCAAATCCCAATGGTCCCCCTTTAAATCTGTTCTCCATTCAGCAGCTCGTTTCATTTATGGGGCCAAAAGAAGCGACCATCTCACACTGATGTTATCCACCCTCCGCTGGCTTCCCATCGAGGCTAGAGCCATCTACAAGACTGCCTGCATCACCCACAAAGCCTTGCACTCCTCCTCTCCTCGCTACCTGGTGAATAAACTAAAACTCCCTGGAGGCTCTAGACCATCACATAATGTGGAAAATCTACAGCTTGAACCTCCCACTTTCAAGAAGGAAAGATCGATGGCTCAATCCTTTTCAGGCAACGTGGTGAGAATCTGGAACTCACTTCCGCCTCAGCTCCGGACCACCTCATCCTCCCAGGCCTTCAAAGCGGACCTCAAAGTTCTCCTCCTCCAAAGACACCTCCAAAAGTAATTCACGCCATCTCTATTATCTGAAGGAAGACCTCCCATTATTGAAAATCCTATTCTCCATGACGATGGAAGGGCCTTCCCAGTGTGTTCTTGTGGTTGGAGTGTTTGCCATTTATTGCAGTATTATCCTTGTACCTGTGTTTGGTACTCTTTTGTAACATGCACACGCCACTTTTCTCTTGTAACACACTGTTTGCTACCAATCACATTTTGTTTGCTTTTGATACTTGCACAAGTGCCATCATTGCCTACGTAACGTTTGTTCTTGTGCCTGAGTGTCTAGCATATATTCCAGTATTGAACGGCGCCACCCGCTCCTAGGGGCGTGGCGCCCTTAGTGGCATCCGGGGCGGGAGCCAGCAGAGACGTCCTCAAGGCAGAAACAGGACAGGGAAGAGCCAGCAAGATAGAAGGGAGGCATGACCACGTGAGCCTACCACGTGAGCCTAACGTCATCAGGAAGGCAGGGTCGACCTTCCCTCCCCAGAGGGTACAAAAGCCTCCCGAGTTGCAGTGGACGCACTTTGTAGAAAATAGTGTAATATAACCCGCAATCAGTAGAATGAAGTAAGAGAGTAGCTGTGCTCTGGATGGAGCTGAAGCCCACAATGTGCCTTTAATCAATTGGTAACAATGGATAAGTGATGGAGATATCTTCTTTATCGAGCCACACCTAAATAACTCACAGGTGTTGATATAAGTAATGAAATAAACAGGTTTAGCTATTTTTTCTGATTTCTTACAAAACAAATGCTTGTACAAATGAGTGAAATGAGGAAACTCAACCACTATAACTTCGTTTGTATGTATAGTGACAGTAGTACATTGGACACTATAGTATATTGGCCCTCAGTATGACTGCCAGTTTATTTTGCTAAGTGACGAAATAGCAGTTATTGCCCCATCAGAATTAAGAGAGCTGCAGAAAACCCTCAGATGTATTTATTTCCACTCAGAGATTTAGGCTGCTCAACATCTGGGCCAAAATAAGTGATAACAAAATATAATTGGATCTGGAACTACCAATACCGTGGTAATACCTCATGACTATCCCATTCATTATAAATTGGTAAACAATCACTTAACAGGTGACGGGAATCGATTGTTCCCCAGTTTCATGTTAGGTATTGCAATTCATTATATTATTCTGTTAGGTCGGACATTCCTAGCGAGGTATTCCTCTAGATCTTTTGACTTCACTTCCCTATTTTGCTGAAATCATATTTGTTGGCATGAGGACAACTAATACGTGGTAAAGTGTTTGTGCACTCCACCTTTAAACAGGTAAAAATTGGCATACATGCAACTGTCTCATTTTTTATACTTATTAGTCCCTATTAGGTGGTTCAACATGAACCCTGGGCCTCTTTATTAAATGCTACAAGTGGGCTGCAGCATTCATTGTGCCACTCCCTGAAGTAGCATAGTAAAACATATCTCAAGCCTGCACTGCAACCTGTTGTGCAGTTTTTAACCTGCTATTTATCACCAGCAAAATAAACCTTTTGCCTGGCATACATGTTCCTTTTAACGCCTTTAAGTCACACATAAGGCAGGCTCTAACCACTAATAGGGCAGGAGGCTTGGCATTTCAAACGTAGGACATATGTGATTATGTTTTATATGTCCTGACAGTGAAGAGCTCCCAAAGTCGCTTTTATCACTGTTTCATGGCTCGTTTTCCAATAGACTAGCACTAGGTTACCTTAGTCTACTTAATAACTGATAATCTCATCTTGGAAAGAGATAGATAATTTGTTTCCCACTCTTTTGAGTTGTATTGTAAACTGCCCGTTAATAGTAAAGTGGGAATTTAAGTTACAATTCTGAAAGCGTAACATTTAGAAAGTTGGCATTTTTCTGCCTAATCAAATGTGCCTTTCTGGAAGGGTCTACGTCACATGACTGTGGATGGTTTTCTTGTGGACGCCCTTTCACACTCACTTGCTCACTCATTCGAAGAACCAAACAAGTGAAATTTGACAATTAATGAAGAACCAATTACATTTAATTATAAAGCAGATATATTTGGTATGTCAGGGCTGTCCCTTCTTTAATGCAATCCCTACACTAGGAGGATCAACATTGCCAGACAATATATGTTTGCTCGTAGTATATATTCTAGACATGTAATGTTCATTCTAAGCTTCTCTCATAACTGTGGAATTTGGCACAAAAAGCATAATATGTTGAAACCTTGCATATCTATGTCATTATCATGAATATTTTGTGTTAATTTGCCATTTTATCAGAGCAGTCCGTGAATGTGTACAAATATAGCCTGTAAAACAGTGCTCCAGTTTATAGGTTCATTTTTAATGCGTTCACATTTCCCATTGTGAGGGTATGAAGTTTGAATTCATTTTATATATGAAGACGTCTTTATCGTGATCGCCTGCAGTTACTTTAAGGGTCATATTGTACATATTACTGCAATACTTCATTAGCTAAGATTAGGCTCCGTCAGCCGCGGTGAATACTTCGTATTGTCTATTCTCTGCATAATATTTCCTCGGGCTTCGCTTTGTCAGGCATCATATTTACAATGGGTGAAGTTGCCTTCAAGAACATAGAATCTCCAGCTGCTTCACAGGCTGGCAATTGTCAATGTGTATTTTATTCAGAGGATCATTGATGCCAGGTAGCATGACAAGGAATGCATCTCACTACAAGTAATTGCAGTCAGCCGGGAAGTTAATTTATTAACTGTCTACCTTCTACGGTAGGATTGGCAGCCACAAGTCAGTTGGATAGAAAGGGTTGAAAAGAAACAAGTGAGGAAAGCCACCCTGGAAATGAAGGGAGGATTCCAAGGTGCCAGAGGTGGGTTTTCTTGGGTTAGTCCCACTCAGCTCATTACGGTGCAGTTGTCTTGATCAGGCCTCAACATAAGCATCATGATAGATGGTGAGTTACCGATGGGGGGCCCAGTGTGCCATCCGCTGTGAATTGACAGGCAGTGGTAAGAGCGTCGGCTGATCCGCAGGCACTAGAGTTCCCGGTCATACATGAACAGGGGAGTGGTGCTGAGGTGGCACACAGCAGTGAAGTCTGTTAGGTCGGGGGATGGCGAGCGCGCCAGTAAGCTACTCGCCCTGTGGCGGGGTCCCAGGCAAGAAAAGGGTGTGGACTTCCTTTTTGGTATGGACTGGCTGCCCATGGAAAGGGCAAGCAGTCATTGTGGGGCTCTGGGCTGGCGGGAGAGGGGGGACTGACCTGCTGGTGGTCCTGACCACTCCTGCCCTACCCAAGATGCCGGGGTGTATGTTTATAAACATTGGAGGGGGTATACCCCGGTATGGTTGTCACAAGTAGTGGCAGATTATTTACCTGCGGCTCTGTTGACCGGAGGGCGGTCAATTTAAGGAGAGCAGGCTATCTTGGTTGTGGCCTGCTGGCACAGCCCGAAGGACAAGCAAAAGGCCCCTTGGAGAGCGGGGCGTAAATATAATGGCAATATAATGGCAATGTATAACTTTGAGATTATTTTAATGTTGTGGTGTTGATAAACTAGTATTTTAAAGAGTTACCTTAATCGAAATGAATGAAGGATTAATGACACTGCTTGAAGTTTTAGGTGAACAACAACAACCTGCTTCATGTCTTTATGGGGGGGAGGGCAACTCTCACCCGATAGGCACACTATATACCTCTAATTGTACTTTGTTTTCTCTTGTAACCTGCACACTTGTCACTTTTTCCTACTGTAATGCACTGTTTGCTACCTCATGTATTTTGTTTGCTTACAATTGTCACTTTTACCTCATGTAACTTAAAGTCTGCTTTTGGAATTTGTTCACTTGTAACTTTCTCCTCATGTATCATTACTGTTCCTATTGTGAAGCGCTCTGACGCCTTCGGGTAAAGTCTGCGCTATAGAAAAACGCATAAATAAATAAATCTCAGCCATCCTTTGCCCACCTCACCCCACTTTCTGAAGTCGGCAGTGTTCTCTCCTGCATCAGTTCTGCTCCTCCTTAGACACACTGTCTGCCTCCAGCTCTTGTCAGATGTCTTTACCCTTCAGGACGCTGACCCTCAGTGTGATGCTCAGCTCAGTAGTACCTGCTGGGGCTTGCGGTGCCCCCTACGGACATACAACACGTCCGGACCCTCACTGTGTCAGCCCCTCAAGACAGCACAATGAATGGACTCACGCACCACTCATGAGGCTGTGCTGAGCTCTAGTAGGCACTAGGCACCACCACTCAATCAGCCGGGGGCCAAGGACTCCGACCAACTCAAGCAGCATGAGAGAGAGGATTCAGTCAGATGGAGGCTTAACCTACCAGCCACATTTCTGGCGCCACTGCACACAACATTGGCAGTGTGAATGGGACTTTGCAACTGCCAAGCTAAATGAAACAACCTGCAGCCTGATGCCCTGGAGCAATTTGGAGTGGCACCTATGGAAAAGGGCCTGAATGTTCCCACTCTGCAAATAATGACATGGATGGGCGTATCGCCCTGGTTGTTTTAGTAAACATAAATTGAGCTGCACAGGTAAACCCTTACTAAACTCCACTCCGCCAGTGGGTGGCAGAGCTTTGCCGTACTTCGGGATCCAAGTGGAGCGCGGAGTTGAAAAAACTCAGCACACTCCGCCGGCAGATCGGAGTTTGCCACCCACCCTTAGTCATTTATGTGCTGGGCTCAGACATCAGGAGTTAATAGACGTAATCCTTGTTCACCGGAGCGAGATACAATTAACTCTAAAGATGTCTGCTTGATTCACAATTGTAGGAAAAATGTGCCTTTCTGTATAAGGTACAAAATTCATCCATACAGACGTTATGGGTATTGAGCAACTGAGGTGATCATTCCAAATCTGATATTTTTACATCCTTTTATGCACAATGTTTCCACTCTTGTCTCAAAACCCCAAATTAGTCCTCCACTGTCTGTGCCTTTGCAGTCTAGATTCAGGTCCCCTTTAAAACCTTTCTATTCCAGGCTTAGCCATCCGTTTATTGTTGATTTTGCCTTTCCCTCTAGACAGCTTGCAGTCTAGTGCCAGAGACCATTTTTCACTGAACATGCTAGACAAGGTATTCCACTAACCTAGTCCTAACTGCAGTGGTGTCTAACAAAGCTCAGTAGGAGCAGATGCATGCTAGGTTTTCAGTATGACAGAACTCAACGAGTCAGACTCTCCCTTTACACCTCAGAACATAAGAAGCTTGTCTGTGAAGTCCGCCAGGGCTCCTCCCTCAGCCAAACCCTGTTTAACAAGTACATGACACTTTCTACCCTGTTGGCGAGGTGACGGGTTGCCACAATCTTACAGCACATTTGAAGGGCTATCAAACCTGTGGCTCTAATATGGGGGCCATGTTCCTTTGAAGTTTGCCTGCTCTGTGCGTGTGATGAAACAATGCATTGGGAATAAACACATGCCATATTTTCCATATTAAGCATCTTGGGACTAACTGGACAATCCGGTGAATTATTAATGAAAAGCCCTGATGAAGTTCAAGTTTTAACTGATCGAAACACGTTGACTGGATGTTGTGCGTAGATGTAAAGAACCTAAATTGAATAAAGAAAGAATAAAAAGGAATACCTGTCCTCACATATATTCTTACTGGTTGTGGACAAGAAGCTTGATGGTGCACTATTCCAAAATTCAAAAGTACATGACATCCCTTGCGCACATCATAAGAACCCACGGTATCAGCATTGTCTTCTAAGCCAATAACACACAGCTCATCCTCTCCCTCACCGACATGAATAACAGCTCTATGACAAGTTTCACCTCTTGCATGTCCAAAGTGGCCGACTGGATGAGCGAGAACTGCCTTAAACTCAACACAGACAAAATGGAGATCGTTATCTTCGGAAACAAGGGATCCCCTTGGGGCACCTCCTGGTGGCCATTCCTTCTACGTTCCACGCCTACCTCAACAGACCACGCCACAAACCTCAGCATCATTCTAGATGACAAACTCATGATGAATAAACAGGTCAATGCTACAAGCACATCCTGCTGCCTCAACCTCAGAATGCTTTGCAAGATGTTCAAATGGCTCCCCATGCACACAAGATACACGGTCACCCAAGCTCTCATAACCAGTAGACTCCACTACGGCAACGTGCACTACATCAACATCTCCAACAAGCTCATGTAAAGACTCCAGACCATCCAAAAATACCACCGGCAGACTCACCCTAGACACCCCCAGAAGCACTCACATCAATTCCTACCTCACTGAAATACATTGACTACCCATCCAGAAACGTTGCGATTTGAAGCTGCTCATCCACTCCTTCAAAGTAGTCCACAACAATGGACTAGCGTACCTTAATGATCGACTGCAACGTTACCACTTGCACCTTGTACAGGTCCCCTACGTTCACAGAAATCAGGAGGGCTTGCCTTCTACTTCATTGCCACCGAGAACTGTAATGAACTTCCTCAACACATCAGGATAGCTCCTTCACTTCTCAACTTCTGCAAGACACTTCAGACCTGCTGTTCAACTAAGAGCATCGCCCAGCCTACGTTCCTACTCCAAAGCCTGGGTACTCTCATGGGTGATAAGTTAAAACAAATTAATTAACATGAAATGACATGATATATTTTCAGGATAACCAATAACAAGCAGACTTTGCTTTAGATGTATGGAATATGCATTTTTGTCTTGCATGTATCCTGAGAACTTTGCATGAAAACAACCCCCTTCTGGACCATTCTTGGACAGCATTGTTCCATAGGAAGCAATCCATTTAGAATTTGAATTTAATTTGAATTTGAATTTGAATTTGAATTTAAAAACATTTATATAGCGCGCTTATACCATGCGGTTTCATGGCGCTTTTAGATTGCGAGGAGACAGCAGGAGCAGAGGAAGTTTAAACAGCAAAGGCTCGGGAGAAGAGTAGGGTTTTGAGGCTTTTCCGAAACTCTGTGTAAGAAGGTGTCATGCGGAGTTCCACAGGGAGGGAGTTCCAAAACACAGGGGCAAGAACCGCAAATTTTGTTCCGCCAGCCTTTTTCTTTTTAAATCGGGGGACAGTTAGAAGTGCCAAGTGGGTGGAGCGGAGCTCTCTGCCCGGGGTATAAGGCTTAATAGCAGAGCAGATGAACTCCGGAGCGGTGCCCATTTTGGCCTGAAAGGTGAGGCAGCCGAGCTTGAACATGGCTCGCTCTTTCACCGGCAGCCAGTGAAGTGCCTGCAATAGAGGGGTGGCATGATGAAATTTGGGCAGGCCGTGGATCAGGGCAGCCTGGTTCTGCACTAGTTGCAGACGGTGAATGGCATAAGCGGGTGCGCCATTGTAGATGATGTTACCATAGTCAAGGCGCGAGAGCACCATTGCCATCACTATAATCTTTAGGGCAGGGAGGGAAAAGAAACGGGAGATCTTCCTAATAGTTCTAAGGGAGAAAAAACAAGAAGAGACAACAGAACTCACCTGTGAGTGGACAGAAAGTGAGGTATTAAGGAGGATTCCTAGAGTTTTGACTTTGGGAACAGGAAGTGGGGGGACACCAAGTGAGAGGGGCCAGTGAGATGGGGACCAAGGACTGCAACCACCTCCGGTCAAGACTAATTCCGTCTTGTCCGGATTGAGTTTGAGGTGGTTGCAGTTCATCCAATCGTGGATAAACAACATAACAGATTGGACGTTCTGAAAGGATGAGGAGGAATGAGAAAGGTTGAAAATTAGCTGGAGGTCATCGGCGTAGTTAAACACCGTGACCTCAAGCTGCTGCAACATAAAAATGAGGGGGAAGATGTATAAATTAAACAAAAGAGGGGAAAGTGAGGAGCCTTGGGGGACCCCGCACACAACCTTACGAGAGGCAGCAGTGAAACCAGCAAGATGGACCACCTGAGCCCTGTCACTCAGGAAGGACTCGAGCCAGGCGAAGGCTAGGCCCTCTATGCCCGCCGCCCTGACACGGTTGAGAAGGATGGAATGGTCCACCGTGTCAAAAAGCGGCGGACAGATCTAAAAGAATGAGGGCCTGCGGGAGGTTGATGTCAGTGCCCTCGCGTAGGATGTCCATCACTGAGATCACTACCTTTTCCGTGGAGTGGAGAGGGCGAAAGCCCGCCTGCCGGGAGGAGAGGCAGTGGTTGGTTTCCACGTGGGTACTCAGGGTGCTGGTTACGTGAGTTTCTAAGACTTTACCCAAGTAAGGTAGGAGGGAGATGGGACGGTAGTTGGAAGGGGATGAGGGGTCAGCACCGGCCTTTTTTAAGATAGGGATGACCGCTGCGAATTTGTGGGGGGTGGGAACCACTCCCTTACTGAGTGAATCATTCAGAAGAGTGAGGGGTGGGGAAGGACATGCTAGGAAGATTTCTCTCAGGATATGAGCAGGGGCAAAGTCCAGGGGGGAACCTGACTTCACCCTTTGAAGCAGAGGGAGGAGCGTGGCTTTGGTCAGGGGGGGAATGGAAGTTAGTTTGGAGATGGCGGCAGGGGGGGAGGGGTTGGTAAATGTGGGGGATGGGAGAGGAATATTAGCCTTGATCTTTGCGACCTTATCAACGAAATAGTCGTTGAGCGAGTCGCAAAGAGGTTGGGAAGGGGAGATCGAGGCCGTGGCTCTATTGGATGAGGCGAGCTCGTGCACTGTGGCGAAGATTTCTCTGGATTGTGACTCCGCTGACAATATCCTGTTGGAATAAAACAAGGTCTTGGCCTCCAGGATGCCTTGCTTGTATTCCTTGAGTACAGAGAGATAAGTGATTTTTTGGGCGGGGCAGTATGCTCTTCTCCATGCTCGCTCTGCTCTGCGCGCGGCCAGCTTCTTCTCCTTGAGGTCAGGAGTGAACCAACGGTTAGCGGCGTGGGCTCGCATGACCGTGATCCGCCTCAGGGGGGCAAAGTCGTCGCCTGCTTGGGTCAACCAGTTGTTAATGGTGGCCAGTTGGACGGGGGCGGCGAGGCCGGCAAGATCAGGGCTGGAGTTGGCCAGAGAAGAGCAGAGAGATGGCATATCCACTTTGCCCCATTTTCTGACCCAGGTTTTCTTGGGGAGGGGAGGCTTGATGGCTGGGGCTAAGGCAAGGGAAAAGGAAATTAAAAAGTGGTCAGACCAGGAGCAAGGGGAAATAATGGGGGGAGTGATGGGGATGTTCAGGGTCCAGACCTGGTCGAGCGAGTGGCCATGAGCATGAGTGGGGCTATGGATGTGGGGGGAAAAGTTGAGGCTAAGCATAAGATCAGTAAACTCTTTAGAGAGGGGACTTTCGGCAGGGTCATTAGGCCAAAAGTTTAGGTCGCCTAAGACTAACACTGACGAGTTGTTCACTACCAGTGTTGCCAGAATGTCTTGGAGGCTGGAAACAAAAGTGGGAGTAGGGTGGGGGGGGCGGTAAATAAGAACAGAAGTTAAGGGAGCCGAATGAGAGCAAGAGCGGATTATCAGATAATCAACTTCAGAAATGGGGGGAGAGGGGAGAATCTGAAAATGGAGATCAGTGCGGGCTATCAAGGCCACTCCACCACCTCTTCTGCCCTCTGGTCGGTCTGCTCGGATGGCAGAATATGGGGGAGGTAGCGCAGCTAAGACATTGGGCAGGGAGTCGGCCTTGAACCAGGTCTCCGTTAAAAACAGGAGATCTGGTTCGTGAGTGTCGATATAGTCGAAGAGCTCATACTGATGGCTGACTGCCGATCGGGTGTTTAGAAGCGCGGCCGTGGTGTTGAAGGCCGGAGTGCGGGGAGCAGAAGAAGAGGGGGGGGCACGTTGGACAGAGCTGGGCACGGGGGACACACCTAAAATGGCGGTGGGGGGAGAGGAGGGTGGGCAGGAGAGTAAACCTAGATGTGTCAATAGCTCAGAGACAGGCGGACTGATGGAGCCAGGAGTCCAGTATGAAAGGAGAAGGGGGAAGGAATAAGTCAGCAAAGGGACATAAGGAGGTGCCCCTTGCCCCAGCCTGCCGTGGACGGGCTCAGACGGGCTGGACTCTGGCGTGACTCCGGCGCGTCTACGGCACGCCCGCTGCGCTCGTCCACTGCACTGACACATGAGGGACGTTTAAATGGAGGAGCAGCGTGGGGGGAGTGGCGTGGGTGGGGTTGGGCGATCCAGCCCAAGCCAAGATGGCGGCCACGGCCACTAAGAGCCCGCGTTGGAATCAGCTGCCAGCCAGCCCCGCACAGCCCCTAGGAAGCAAGGTGGAAGTTAAAAGACCTGTTGATTTTCAGTACAGGTTAGAAAATAAAATAACACAATCTAACGAAAAAGTAAGAGCGTGTCTCCGCTCGCAGTCAGCGTGACAACGCGCAAGTTTTAAAATATAGTCGCAGCCCTCAGCTCCTGCTAGCAAGCCCACTGCCACCGGGCTGCTCGCAATCACTGGGGAGACGTCAAGATCGCTCCTAAATGGAGGAGCAGCGTGGGGGGAGTGGCGTGGGTGGGGTTGGGCGATCCAGCCCAAGCCAAGATGGCGGCCACGGCCACTAAGAGCCCGCGTTGGAATCAGCTGCCAGCCAGCCCCGCACAGCCCCTAGGAAGCAAGGTGGAAGTTAAAAGACCTGTTGATTTTCAGTACAGGTTAGAAAATAAAATAACACAATCTAACGAAAAAGTAAGAGCGTGTCTCCGCTCGCAGTCAGCGTGACAACGCGCAAGTTTTAAAATATAGTCGCAGCCCTCAGCTCCTGCTAGCAAGCCCACTGCCACCGGGCTGCTTCATTTAGATATGAAAGTTGTGGTTCATTTTTACTTGATTTAACGTTCTATACCCATAATTATGTATTACATTAAACCAGTCAATTCTGTTTTTCGCTCATTTTAATTAATGAAGAAATATCGAAATAGCCTCTGCCATGCATCTCCTCTAGCAAAATATGTCTGCCTAAAACGCTTACCACTTCGAATGTGAAGCAAGCTGGGAGTTTGAGGGTGTGAAAGTTAGCAGTAGTAGTTATGAATGAACATTCCAACAGAGATGTCTGTCTGATCCAACTTTCACTTGTAAAGAATATGCTTCGATTGCAGTCCTCACGGTTGAAGAAGATTGTCGAAAATACCAAAATAATCAAGACTTTGGGGATCTTATAGGATGAATCCGGAAACATGCTGCCACTTTTTAATAACTTGCCTTACTCGGATTGCTTTTAGGCGTATATAACGAAAGATTCCAATAGTAATAAAGACACAGTCCAATAATAATGAACATATTGCAGCTGCTCAATGTTTTGGTAGTTTCTACATATTTTTCTAATGATATGTTGTGTATCAAACTTATTATCTTGGTTCGGTTGTGGTGAGATGACATGTTTTTCAGATCTTATGTTGTCAATTCTTTTATATCATGTTGAAATAAGTAATGCAACTATTACTTGAAAACATAAAACTGAAGCACCGTAAAGTGGCCGGACAGAGGGAATGCAGTTGGATTTAATTAGATGCATGATTGTTGTGAAGGGGAACATCCTTTTCAACACACCTTTTACAACGCATGCCTTTACATCGCAAGTTTTACAACGCATGTCATTACAATGCATTGCGCTGGGGGGCGCTCTAGGATAGGGAATAGATTTAATTTACTATCCAACACCTTCCCTACTATCCACAGGGACTGGAGTTGGAATAGTAAAATAAACTATTCACTATCCAGCACCCCTCAACACTATGCGTTGTAACAGCATGCGTTGTAAAACTTGCGATGTAAAGGCATGCGTAGTAAAAGCATGCGTTGTAATGTCATACATCCGTGGTGAGTGGTTTAGAGCAAAATAGCAAAGTACTACATTAGAGTAACCAATAAAAATAAATAAGTAGTAATCCACAATCACAACTCTAGCAATGACTTGAATTTATCACCATTGTGACGTAAATGAAAATAATATTCTGCACTGAAATAGCATTTGCCTTCTTGAGTCATTATAAATTGTAAGGTTAAATTGCTTCATTCTTTGCATTTGGAGTTTAAATTTGACTCTTCTTTCTTGCTACATAGGTTCCTATGCACAGGTAACTGGGTTCACCTCTGTTGTCATGTGCGAAGGTTCCTCAGACAAGATAGAGGTCCGCTGCTCTAACTCCTCAAATGACCTGGAGATTTTGC
This sequence comes from Lissotriton vulgaris, assembly GCF_964263255.1. Taxonomy (NCBI): domain Eukaryota; kingdom Metazoa; phylum Chordata; class Amphibia; order Caudata; family Salamandridae; genus Lissotriton; species Lissotriton vulgaris. The sequence goes on from NC_141699.1 coordinate 340,520,321, forward strand.
TGAATGAGGAGAGGATCATCTTCAATGAAATCAACTGGATGGACCTAAAAGGTAAGGGAAACAACGAGAGAACCCACAATGCATGCATACCCTTTGGAGTTTCTACTTTTGGGGAAAATTTGAGAAGAGTATAAACCTCGCCTGCTCTTTTAATTGTATGGGAAAAGTGGAATTGTGAGTTCTCCTCATTGATCAAGGACTCTGGCAATTACCATCAGTACCTTTACTAGATCTCAGCATTTAGAGTTAACAAGAAGGAGCTGTATTGTCTGAGCATCTTGTTACTTAGTTTTAAATAGGGCAACCTTTTGTTTTTTTTGTTTTTTGTATAAACTAGCAGGAGGACATCCATAACAGAAATGTCACACATCAAAGGGATTGCTGCACATAGCTTGGCAGGCAGATTGTGTAACTTAAATTAGAGCGGATGTTTAGGTAATTTTACAACAATACTGTTTGTGATGGATAGACAGTAAAACAAGACACTATCGCATCAGGCTGAATGGTAGAGTTAAGGGAACACATATTTATAATTTCATGTATTACACATGTTTAGATGTGTTTAGAGTCTGACTCCACAAGTATGCAGCACTTCATGATACTTTATTGCTCACTGAGTGAGAAGCAATCTCAGATATCACAAGGCAGTGAATTCCAGCGATGGTACCAAAAAATAGTTAGAAATCGGCATCTTCACAGCACGTGGTGGTTGAGACGTGACTAACAAGTTCTAATAGACAGAACCAGATTCCAAGTCAATGTGTAGCTGTTGAGTATGTTGGCAAGTTGATATATGAAAACTGCATTGACCACTTTGAATACAATGTCACAAACTTGTGGATCGCTACATTTTTTGCTAAGAAACATTCAGCTTTATATCGAAATGGAATGGTCGGTGGATGCCTAGGTAGATTGCATAGAGTTTTGTTTTCAAAGTTAGGATATTTGACTAGTTGAAAGAATGAGTACTGAGGGAGTCCTAAAAGTAAGTTGTTGCAATAGTCTAGTTGAATTAGTATTAAGAAACAAATTAGTGCATAAATGTCATAGAAAGAAAAACGTGCATGTCTGAGTGAATTTTTCTTATGTTAAATGGCTGTGGTCATAATGTGTGATTCCATGGAAATCAAAGGGTTTAAAATTATGCCAAGTTTCTGCCCAAAGATGATAAAGTCACAATGTGAATGTGAATATTGATGGAACTAAATGAAGGGTCAGGCAGAAAAGGGGAGAAAACATAAATAACCTCCATTTAGAAGGAGCACAGCATTAGAGACCTGAGGGACATCCACGGCATTATTGTAGGTATAGGGAACGAGTCAAATAAGAACATTTTTTGTGTGTCATTAGCATAAATATGTAGAAGCTAAACAAGTAGACAGTCTCTCTGAATCAGATTTTGCTAAGAAAACATAGCTTGGATAACGTGGAAGAGACTGACTTGGTTGTAGGAGGAAGTGTGTAGTAAATAAGTTGAACACTAGGGGAGTCATTATGATGACGGGCGGACATAGTCCGCCCGCCATCCTACCGGGACTCGGGACCGCCCGACATAGGGGCTGGGGTCCCGTGAGTGGTATAAGGATGCGGCCGCCACAGTGGCGGCCGCATTCTGCATTTATAACATTGTGGCGGGCGGTGCTCTCTGCAACTGCCCGCCACAATGCCATAAATGCATGTATGCATTTGCATACACAATGCGGCAGGCACCGCGCGGTGCCTACCGCATTGTATATGCAAATGCAGGGGGGTACCACAGGTACCCCCCCGTGTGCACCCCCCACCCCTCCTTCACTTTGGGGGCCCGCAGGGGGCCCCCAAAGTGAAGACCGCATGCCTTTCCTTGGCGGCATTGCCGCCACGGAAAGGCATTGTAAATTGCCCATAATAATATGGCTGGCGGTGTCTGATAGACACCGCCACCATATTATTCCTTTTCCGCCCCGGCCGCAAGGCGACCGGGCGGAAAAGCGGCAGTCGGTCTTTCCGTCCGCCGAGGTCCCCCCGTCATACTAATATGGCGGTGGGGAATTCAGGAGATGATGTCGGGCGGATTGCCCCCGCCAGGCCGGCGGTGGCCACCGTCAGCCTGGTGGGGGCAATCCGCCCGACATCATAATGGGCCCCTAGGTATTCCAGTATCTTAAAGAAGAAGTTAGCTGGAAAACTGAACAGGAGGTAGTGGGAGAAAACATGTTAGCACCATTTTTTTAAAGTAATGGTAGCACAATAGCAGATTTGAAAAACTGTGGGTAAGTTACAGATAGGAGGAGGTGACGGAAAAGAAAGGTTAGGCAGAAAAGCACCTTAGAAGAAAGATCCAATTATTTAATAGTTTGTGCGACGAGAGGACCATGTGGTACACATGATAATTGGTGGATTCTAGAATAGGACTAAGCTCATAGGTGAAGTAATAGGTAACCCAAAGAGATGAGGAGCGTGAGAATAAGGGGTGGTAGAGATAAAGGCAGGATGTTATGTAGAGTGTTATGGTTTAAAATCCTTGTCTGAGAGTGAAGAGTACTTTTACGAGTGTGTGGTGAAGAGATTGTGGAAATTATGTTTTGAAAGTGTCTTCAAGGCTTGCTGGTGTGATTCCTGATTTTTTTGTGTATTGTGTTTATGCCACTTGTGAAGTAGTAGCCTCATTCTAGCTTTTAGTTAATGAATATCACGTGTGATCCACGTTTGAGGATAAGGAGTGCAGGAGAGAAAGTGTGCAGGAAATAAGTGTATCAAAAGCATGTTGAAGGGTTTCCGTAAGTTGACTGGTGTGGTGGAGGTCATCGCCAAATTGATGGCGGAAAGCAGGGACCGTAGGTGGAATATGTTCTCTTTTTAGATGGTAAAGACAGGTCAGATCAGGTGATTCTGTGGAGTAATGCATTCACAGCAGGGCCCTGTGTTGGACCTCATGGCCATAGATTCAAATCCTTGTGGGTCCACTTAGCCTTTCACCCTTCCTAGGTTTGTGAAAAGCAATTCAGTTGAATTGGGTCATAATAAAAATATGCTAATTCAGTGTCACAATGGGCCATATGTAGGTAGCCTAATTGCGACCCCAAATGCAGAAATTTGCAGAATTTCAGCATTTGCGATCGCAATTTGGACAGTGTGCTATGTAGCACACAAAAACCCAGATGGAAAATAAGGAATCGCAAAATTTGCGATTCCTTATTTTGCGAATGCATTTAAGGAATCCCAAATTGCGATTTTTTAAATGCAATGTAGGTAGGACCCAAGTTGTGCGATTTTGCCTTAAGGAATTGCAAATTACCACCAACTTCAGGTTGGTGGTAATTTGCGATTTCTTTGAAAAATGCACCTTTTTGCATTTTTCAAAGTGCAATGTGGTGCACATACATGCCCTTAGCGCATGTATGTGCGTCACATGTTCACACATGTTTTTTTCAGGGGTGCAAAAGTGTGTCCTATTGACACCCTTGCAACCTTAAAATAGCATTCTCAATTGCCAAATTCTCTAATTGAGAATCGCAAATTGAGAATGTCTTCCCATTCATTCCTATGGGCCTTCTAGCCCATAGGAATGAATGGGAAGGTATTCCTTATTTGCGAATTTCAATTTGCGATTCGCAAAAAAGGAATAGGTGGGATTCGCAAAATATTTTTCTAATCCTACCTACATTGCGTTTTGCGATTCTCTAATTGCGATTCCCTAAAAATCGCAATTTGAGAATCACAAAACACGTATTACCTACATATGGCCTATCCTTTTTGGTGAACATGTTCTTTACAAATGTATGTTATGTGTATGTATATAAAGAGTGTCTGGCTTGAGGGTCAAAGGAATATTAATGACCATATCTATCAGGTCATGAGTAATAAGATGAGAGAAAGTTAGCATTCTAGAAATAATGATATGCTCCACAGGCTTTGCCTCCTAATGTGTTATATATAGTGTGGAGTAAGTGGTTACCTGCCAATCTCCCAGCTGCTCCAGCCACCTGCTATCTACCTGCTGCTGAGACAGTTCTCATCTGGACTTAGGAAATCTTGTGTTCAACTTTCTACCTGGAAAGAACTAAGAGGTCAAGCGGTAATGGGTTTATGCCTCACTAGGGGTGCCAGTGACCTCTGTCACGAGAATGGGGTGAGGCTTGATATTTGCTTGCTTTCAATTGCTGAAAGATTTTGAGGGTCTCGCAGATCAACCTACACTTCAGATAGGGTCTGTCAACATAGGTTTCATATGACCTTGTTTGTGGGGGCTACTTAGGACTCACTATGGTGGTTGAAATCTGTCCCACAATATCTCTGAAAACTAGGCCAGGTAGAAATATTACCACACTTGGCTCTCAGGGTAGCATGGGCAAGCAGTCACAGGGTTCTAAGGGCTGTAATGGGGGAGCAAGCTCAGACCTAAAAATCAACTAAGAGACACAACATCTTCAATGTCCATCTCAGTGCTTGTGATTTAAGAAAACAAGTACTTTTTAATCTCACCGTTTTTGGAAATACTGCACTATTTAATCCAGTTAGCAGTTTAGTCACAATTTACCCTTGTGGCTATACACCTACTGACCCCCCCTTGTGTTGTCTCCCACTTGGCAGACTGCAGCATTATAGTACCAGTCAAGTCAATTGCATGAACTTTTTAATTTATATGTTCTTAATCTGGTGGTCTAGAGAGTAGGAAGTTAGTATTTGAGGCTCTCACGATCGACTAGCATAGTTCCAGTAGGATAGTCTTCCCCCGACAGGCAAAGGCCCATGTTAGTTGAGGTCAGATCTCAGAAGCCAACAAGGGGGCTTTCTCACAAGGCTACTTGTGTTTTGTCCATCATTAAACAGGGTTCCAGGTGCTTCCACACATGTGTAGACCTGGCTGCTGTCATCTCTTCCAGCCAGGAAGATGAATGCAGCCCAGCTTGGGCTGTTGGTTAAAGCAGTATTAGTCTTATCTGGACCAATATGATAACCAATGCAGTTTCAGCCACGACGAGGATGATGCCTTTCACAGTGACAATTTGTTTCCTAACTGGGCTGTTACAGTCATCAAGGCAATTGCAGCCACATTGGGACCCTTTTGTTCTTGTACGCTTTTCACGGTTCCTGAAAATCTTTGAGATAATGGAAGACCATAAATAGAATAGGTTATGCTTAGCTATGTTTTCAGGCAGAAACTTTCCCTGGGGGACCCTCCATCAAGGGCCACGGTGGGTTTTACTTCCTGAGCAGTTTCTCCTCCTGTAGAGTAAGATAGTTCCTTCCTTCTAAAACAAAAAAGTGGTGGAAAGAATACTTGCAAGTAGTCTTTCCACTGACAATCGTTTGAGGTAGCGTTTCAGCCCATAATTTTTTTCTGCCCACCATGCCACCGCAGATTAGACCCTAGACCCAACCATATGCAAATCAGCTTTGGGTCTGCTCCAATTGGAACAGTCCAGCCCGAACTTCAAAACAAGATCCTCTCTAAACCAGAACACAAATATCTCAAAAATGTTTTTGGCCTCGTTGAGCCTCACTTAGGGCCTTACATCGAACATACAAGAGCTGATAGAAGGAATACTCGCACATAGTCTGACCACTGGCAATCACTCATACTAGCATTCAAGCACACCTTTTATTTACATACTTTGCTACCTCACATTATGCAAATCAACCATGGCCATGCTTCAATGCAAACAGTCCAGCCGAAACGGCAAGTGAGTTAATCTGTGAACTGGAACAGAAGCAACCTAAGACCAACTTTAACCTAGGTGGGCCTCGACAGTTGGGTGCTGCTTGGTTACAGTGGCATAGTGGACCCATTATCCTTCCCTCTCTCAGTAGGTAGTCAACCTTTTTGGCACTTGACAGACCCTCAACTTCTCCAGTAGAAAGTGCAGGCTTCATTTGTCACCTCTGAGAGACTGGCTCTCAGGCAGACGCTTGCCCTGATCACACAGCAGTTACTCTATGGAGCACTCCCTTCTTTGGTAATGAAGGACTTGGAACCAGAACAAAGTAGGGTGTGTTGGGTCTCACGTTCATACACATTAGACCTGACATGTGAATTCACTCCACCACCTGTCTTCACCTTCCAAACCGGTTTGGGGTAGCTCTGTTTTCAAGTTTCCTTCTCTAACTGATCTCCAGACACAGCCTATGTTTTGAGTGATGTATCTCACAACAGGTAGCACTGGGGCTAATTCGTAATGGGACTACCCACAACATGGGCACGTGAGGTTTCTGCATCTGGCTGTCATTAGTCTCTCTGGAGAAGAAAATGGGGATAGACAAAAGGGCAGGCCTAACCTAGAAACTTCCTAATCTTGTATCACATGAACAGAAGTTCCACCAGAATGAATCATTAGTCCCTCGATATTACACACGCTTTTGACATACAGGCTGGATGTTAGAGAGGGTTCTGGGCATTCACATTACTGCAGAACTTTACACAGAGGAACCGATAGGCTACACTTTCAGTGACAAAGATAAAAAAAGGTCTGATCACACCATTAATCTCAAAACCGGGTATACTGTCACCATAACTTTATGTGTTGTACACAGAACAGGAACAGTAGTTCTTCCTCCATTATGTGGGCACACTCGGTGTACCCCTTCAGGTCTCAGCACAGGACCTAATATAGAAAGTGAAGCAACAGCAACATATTTGCAATAACTTTTGTATTACCCTGCCCCCAAAGAACATAAACAGCTGGATGAAAAAGAGTTGATTCTCAAAGGCCCACACTAACGCTCAGGTTTGGAAAAGGCCCTTGAATGAATATAGAAACTAGATGCAGGGGTGCTGTTAATATCAGCTATATCATGTCACTGTTTCTTTTTCCCCATCAATGTTTCCAGGATACTAATATCTTATGGGTCCGGGATTCGGGCACATTGTTGCGGAATGCATTGAAAATTGGGTAATAGCTCCTTAAGACTGAATTAATTCATTAATTTCCTTGTATCTAGGGGCCAGAAGTACGACAGTTTTTGCATGCGCGAACGGGTTTGCGAACCCGTTTGCGCATAGAAAAATAGGGGTATGTACCATACCAAAATAGCGAGTCGCGATTTATTTACGACTCGCTTTTTTGGAATTGTGAGTCGCTTTTAGGAAGGGGTATTCAGACAAGATAAAACACTCACAAAAGCACTTTCTGCTGAGATGTGTGTGCAACATGTAGGTTGCAGTTCCTAAACATTGCAGGCCAGACTTGGAAATGTAGCCTGCAATTTCTCATTCTTACAATCTCTTGACTTTTTTCAGTGTCTGTCTTGCTGTTTGTCTTCTGGTTTCTATATTTACTCTAGCTTATTCATGCCTTATTATAATAATTTACTTTCTATTTAACACTGTTTTTTCTCTATTTTCTCGTGTATTACTTTAGTTATTGCTTTCACTATTAAACTTTTTGTTCTCCACTCCTTTTGCTTTCAATATTTGGCATACATTTCCTTGATTCAGTCTGCCTTGTTCTGCTTGATCTGTCACTTTTATATGCTTTGCACTCCTAAACCTTTTTTGTTTCACTCACACTAATGTCTTTGAGAAATCTTCTAAAGTTTTCCATTTTTCAATTTGTTTTCTTTTCATTCCATTTTTACATTGTCTTTGCATTCTTTCATGATATTTATTTTCTAGCTCCTTTTGTTCATCATTCTTTCTTTTTCTCTTCCATACTATTCCTTCATGTTTTGTTCCCCAATTCTCTTCGCTTTTATTTCTTGTTGTCTTGCAGACCTGCTTCTCACTTTTCTCATATTTTTCTCTGTATAACGTTTCATGATTGCTTTCCTACTGTCAGACTTTCTTTAAGTATATTATGTGTTTAGAGCCTGTAAGCAATTTACCTATTCTTATATTCCTTTCACCATTTGTTTGTTGATTTCTTTATCCATTTTTTTTTTTATTTTCTCATTATCTACATTTTCACTTTTTTCTTTTTACCTTTATTTAATAAGTTTCTTGTTTATTTCTTGTTTTTTTATAGTTTTCTTTTTTAACATTTTACTCTTTGGAGTACATTTTCTCTTTGTTTCTGTCATGCTGCCTTTCATTGACTTTAACATCATTTTGACTTTCTTTTGTATGCTTTGGCACAATGTAATGGCTTATCTCAAACAGTTGCATTTCATTTTGAGTCTCACGCTTTATTCCTTTTCATTTATTTCTCAGCCATGCTCTTTGATTGTCTTTCTTACGTCCAATATAATTCATCTTATTTCATTCACATACTCTTCCTTTGTTTCCCGTTTTTTTCTTTGTCCTTTCATTCTCTGTCTCTGCTTTTCATGTCTGTATTTTTTTTCCCTTCCATGCTTTTTTCATTTCTTGCATATTGTTTGTCTTATTTTCTTTCTTTTGTTTTATGTTCTTTGTTTCTTTTTGCATATTCTTCTTGCTTCAACTCTCTCTACTCACCTCTCTTTCAATATTTTTAAATATTTTGCAGGAGTCTTTCTGTACTCACCCGTTAAGCAGAACGTGACAGCCATGTTCACCTCTGGTGCCGGTGTTGAAGTGAGGAGAACAGGAGAGTTCCTCAGCATTTCAGTTTTGCTTCCTGAGAATTTCAAAAATGGTACACAAGGGCTACTGGGGGTTATGAATGACATCCCTGAAGATGATTACACCTTCCGGAATGGCACCATCCTGGATAGCAGTGCCACCCCAGAGAAGCTCTTCGAATTCGGAGCAGACTGTAAGTAAAATTGGAATTGTACTACAGTGCAGTTTGTTGTCTGAACACATGGCTGTCTGAGTATGCCGTTACAAAATGATGGATGGGAATGTTAGCGTCTGTTACCCTCAATCCCAGCTAGAAAGAGATCTTTGCGCAGATGTATGGTAGTTCATCTGTCTATTCAGTGGCCAAAGCACTGTACTTGGATATATGCTAATATGCAGCCAAATATGAATAAGGGTGATTTGTGGTCACTTGTGATCTGTGTACATCAGAAGTCAGTGAGTATACCCATGCCTTTTCTATGCTATTGATTAACTTTGGAAACTGACGTTTTATGTTCTCTTAATTACTTTCCAATACAAGCTGAAAATATACTGAACACATTGCCAAATTATGTTTATTCTTCATTGTACTGATTACACTTTCTGTCTCATCCTGTCAGCAGTATAGACACACATTTAAAAAAATACTTTTAATGGCTCACGTCTAAGGGTGATGAAATCCGTATTTATTGAAAATTAGGAAGGAATTGAAAGTACTGCTGCTCATGTTGAAACAATGTGCAGTTGATATGTATTTTTTGTTTTCGCAGCATATCGATACATGTTTTGTTATGCAAATATTGAGGCAAGGTCTGAATTCCTTATGGTTTTGAGGCTTTAGTAAGGATGCCTAGTGAGAGATAATATCGGGTTCATATTTTTAAAAATATTTATCAGTGTCGTTTCCAGGCAATGGACTGATGTTCTGCAATCTTAATTAGACTCTGATGCCCCTCTGGACAGAGGCTGCTTCCCACTGTTGTAAGGCATGACTTCCTTCTAAGGAAGTGTGGCTTGGAAACAACTGTCATGTCTGTATCAGTCAGACCCCTCTCCCAAAGGCAAGCCTGAACTGGCCTCAGCTGAGAAACAGTAAATGAATAAAGCGTCAATTGTTCTGTTTTTTCTGGTGCCCGGTTCCAGAGCGTTGCCTCTTTCCGAAGAATGCAGAGAATGAGAATACATTCATTACAATTCAATGTAGTTAAAATGAAATATCAGAAAAAGAAACATGTATTCATTTAATAATAATACCATAATAAGACACAAATACCTTTGAAAATAAAAAGATATTTTTCACAGTACATCACATGCATTCTCTGAGATAAGTCCTCTAACTGGTGCTTTGGAGCCAAATGATAAAAATAATCTCTTAGAAGATGGTCAGGATGCAGTGTGAAGGACACTCTCTCTCAGGAGATGAACTGAATGTTGTGTGATAGAATAACTCTGTTTGAATCATTTTTCTGCATATGTTTTTCATTACATTAAAAAACATCTGTATCACCTCACATGAATTAAATGATGCAATACGTGTCCTGTATTCAAACATTTTATACCATCCAGAAAACTAGCCAATACCTGCTGTGTTCAAAACAAAACTGAATATCAAATGCAATTCAAGGCAACCCTTTACACTGAACAAACTTCTGTTGGGGGAGTTGCGGTGGGGATGAAGCGAAACGTGATTCAAAATGTATAGTAGGTGCAACATACGTATATTATATAGTATGGCATATGTTATCATGCATGCATTGCTCACAAAGATAAACCAAGGTAGGTTTATGAAAGCGGGCAGGCAAATTAAGTCCCCCTACATGTATTGATGAGCAAACTTCCTTTGGAAACAGCTGGTGTGGCACCAATAAATTCCAGAAACTACAAGGATAATATAATTTATATTATATCATATCATTTTATCACATGTGTAAATGTTACTGTGAGTCTCTCATTACCAGCTCCACTATAGCAATATCAATTTAACCAGAGAGAAACGTTGCTCATAAGAGAGGGTAAGAGAAATTCCCCTCAAACATGCATTAAAGAGCACACTTTTTAAACAGGCAGTGTGGCAGTAATAAATGTCAGAAAGTACAATGTAAATATATAATATAATATAATATAATATAATATAATATAATATAATATAATATAATATAATATAATATAATATATAACCACGGGTCCCAAGGTCCTTGTTAGTCCCTCAATTCCAGCTCAGCTATAGCTGTATCAAGTCAATCAAGGAGAAAAGGGCGTCATGAACCCCTCACTTTACCAGCTACAGCAGGGGTGGGGTTCTTTAAGGGGCTCATATTTGCAACTTGGCAGATAAAAGCTCCCAATCATTGCCAACAGAATGAAAGGTAGGCTGAGACAAAAGGGAAAGGCGGGGATGGGTGAGTGGAGCCTTGGGACACAGTCCCCACTCACGCCTTCTCCTCTGAGACAGGACATGAGCCCCTACACCCATCCCACAACACTGGGACCTAACTGGGCTACACTGAACCTCTCCCCCCACACAGGAACAGAAGATTCCTGAGCCACTCCTTTTGGAATCACTCCCTAATGCCTCTTCAGACCTTCCAGCAAACAGCCCGAGGTCTGCATCCTGTGCAAGCTCTCTGGGATCAGAGAACTCGCACCCCACCGGGTGTTGGCATAGCTCTGGAAAACAGGGAATTAAAATATGCTCTCCAACTAATGGATCACACAGCCCCCCACAGTTTTTAACCAAGCTATCCTTTGCCTCACCCCCCAGTGCCTCACACAAGTACCCCACACCACTCTCCTGAGATTGGTAAGAAAGAGTCTCACTGTCTCCGTCACTCAACGTACACTCTTCTGGGCCGTCTCCACACTCACACATCAAGGTTTCTACCATGGGGGAACCCTTCTGCCTACAGCTCTCATCTGGGCTCAGTAGAGTGTCCCCCTCACCGCTAGGAATCTGATCCCTTGTGTCAGTTCAGTTCCCCAATCTACTTCAGGGACACTGCACACCACTAGAGCAACCTCATAAACCTGCACCCCTGGTGTATGTTAATCCCCTCCCTCAAGTCAGGCGCCACATCTCTGGGTGTATGTACTTTCCTCTAGGCACTTGACACTACATTTTTGCTGCCACCATCTGAGCTGGACTCTACCTCCAACCCAGCAGAGCTCACTTCCTGAGCTACATACCTCTCTTTTGGATTGGCTGAGACAATCATGGCCTCAAGCCTTCAGATCTCCAAATCAATTTCCCTCATTCTTAACCTATGTGCCAAAAGCAATGTCTTTTCCTCCAACATGAGAGGGTTCTTGCTCTCCTCTGCCCCTTTTGCTCTCAATGAGCAACTTATTCTCTTCTGCTTGAGTTTTAAGTTTTAAAACCACCAACTTATGCTCTCTGACCCTTTGGTTTTCCTCCAGCTCTTCTGTGGAAAAACTCCTCTCTGGATGTTTACTACCAGCCCCTGAGGCTGGTCCCTCCACTGGCAAATCCTGTAGACCAAATCCATTCCCTGGGTCATCCTCATCCACTTCAACATCACCCGTCTCCTGAGCCCCTTTGGTTTCCCACCAGGCCCTTTGCAGCTCCTCCTTCTTGGCACTACTTTTCATGAGACATCCCAAAGCTCTGCAGAATTGCCTCAATTGATCAACTTTGTAGGTAAACAATCCTGCAATGTTGAACTCTAATTCTGCAGCCTCACTGGTTACTTGACTCCTCTGAGACATGATGTGTGGCTTAAAGGTCGCTTAAAAATAGAACCAAAAATCAAAGAACACAATAAGTGGTTGCGTCGTGGTCTGCGCTAAAACTAGTGATGTACACCAATCACTGTGAGTAAATTTGCAAATACACGTTAAATTCCAAACCCGCTGACCATCAACGGTAGATCCCACCACTGCCACCAATGTTAGAACCGGGATCCCTGGTTGGCTGAGGTAGGTACCTGAGGCCAAGTAGGAACCCTCACTTCTACATCAAGGAAAGAAAGACCACCTTCTCAGATAACCCCCTGCTCACCCCCTTGGTAGCTTGGCTTGAGCAGCCAGGCTTAACTTCAAGGCAAATGTGTAAAGTACTTGCAACCACGCTCCCAGTGACCCAATGGTGACACTAGAAAAGGACTCCACATGAGTTTCATATAAAAAAAGTATACGTTTATATAAAAAAGCTATACGATGAAACCACACGATAAAAATCTAACATATGCGTATTTATAATATTCCTCCTGGTCGGTTATTAGGTCAGCCAGCTCTTGTAAGATCTGGCGTTATTAATGACCAATTCTAAGGGATCGTAAGCAGTCCTAATGCAAGGCTATGCAGTTCGTAATGCAAAAATCTCTCACTTCGCAATGTAAAAATAATGCAGTTTGTGATTCAAACGAATGCAATGCGTAATACAACCATCAGGCAGTTTGTTATGCCGAAATAATGCAATGTGTATTGCAACAATCATGTAGTTCAGTCTTCAAACTAATGCAATGCATAATACAACAGTCAGCAGTTTGTTATGCAGAAATAATGCAATGAGTAATGCAAGAATCAGGTACTTCGTTCTGCAACCTAATGCAATGCGTAATACGACAATCAGGTAGTTCGTTCTGCAGAAATATTGCAGTGCATAATGCAACAATCAGGTGGATCATAATGCAGAATTAATGCAATGCGTAATACAACAATAAGGTAGTTCGTAATGCAGAATTATTTCAATGCGTAGTACACTCCAGCATCGATCACGGTGCTTGAGACGGTCTCTCCGCCCCTCGTACTGACTCACGGTCAGTTCCCATCACCATATGCACCCAACACGTATCTGGTGTAAACCACAGTGCAGCTCCATGCTCCAGCCCCGGTATTGCCACTCCTTGGCACTTATAGGCCGCAATACGAGCTGGAACAGAGGCTTGTGCAACCAGAAGGGGAGAGGCCAAGAGCATCTCTCTCCCAGCCAGCACCCCACCCCAGGCGCGACACACATTACCTGGGGGGTGCGACCTCACTCTCCTCTCCGCCTCTCGTGGCTTGGGCTTTCGAAGCGACTTTGGTTGATTCCGGGCTGATGACGATAGTATAGATCAAAGGCTGCAACAGGGCACATGCACACAGCGTCGCTGAGACTCCCTTGAGCTTGGGAGGTGCACAGTCACAGGGCAATCCTCACGAAGGTCTCAGGCTGCATGAAGCACAGGCACACAGTGTCGCTGAGACTCCCTTGAGCCTCGGGTGTGCACGGTCACGGGGCAATCCTCACGAAGGTCTCAGGCTGCACGAAGCATGCAGTTTTGCTGGGACTCACTTGGACTCCTGGCGCCCCCGATCACAGGGCAATTCTTCCGAGGGTCTCAGGCTGCACAAAGCACACGCACACAGCGTTGCTGAGACACACTTGAACTTCTGGTGCCCACGATCACAGGGCAATTATTCTGAGGGTCTTATGCTGCAAAAAGCACATGTACACAGCATTGCTGAGACACTCTTGACCTCCTGGTGTGCATGGTCACAGGGAAATCCTCACAAAGGTCTCAGGCTGCACAAAGCATACGCACACAGCGTCGCTGAAAATCACTTGGACACCAGGTGCACACGATCACAGGACAATCCTCGCTAAGGGCTCAGGCTGCAAAAAGCATATGCACACAGCATCGTTGAGACTCGCTTGGACTCCAGGGGCCCACGATCACAGGGCACGGCTTACAAAGGTCTCATGCTGCAAAAAGCACACACACACAGCGTTGCTGAGACACTTCTGTAAACTTTTGTGTTCCTGAGTTTCCACAACAGGGAGCAAGCTCACCTCGGGCCCTTGGGGTTGAGTTACTTCAGGACACAGCACAGCAAAGTCCTTCCAAGCAGGGGGACACAGCACACAGCAAAGTCCCTTTAGCCTCCTCCTTTGTTAAAACAGCAAACTGGAGGGTAGCCCCAGAACACACAGCAAGGGTCAGTCCTTTCCTTCAGTCTCTTCAGCTCTCTTTCGACTAACCTTAAAAAAGAGATTTATGTTGTACAGATTAGGTGACCAGAACTCGAAGGACTTGGTCCCCACCTGGAAAAGCAAACACCAAGTTGAAAATGATCGTCTATGTGGCTATCGTATAGAATCAATATGCCACTTGAAGTGTGTTTGCGATACCTTAAAAGTCGAAAGAAAGAAGTTGCTAATAGCATCTTTGAATGACTTAAAGATTCCCACTTGCAGACAGGCGATAACAAGCTGGATGGGGGGCTCATAAAACATTTTAATTTGTCGTGGTGTAAAATTCTTGACTCTGGTGGACAACCTCCTACTGAAAGCGGACAAAGAACAAATGCCTGGGGTTGGAACAGGTCTAGGAATTTTATTGAAATTGTAAATATTTCAAATATTTTATTGAAAATACAACGCTTTTAAACCTTGATTGTTATAAATTTTACTGTGTGCTTTATTGTTGTGATAAACCAAATAATTTGTTTTTTGACTGACTGACAGTCTCGTCAGGTGTTTCTTCCTTGGCAGAGGTTCCTCTTGACCACAAAGTAGTGTTCAATCCTTTTCAGTCTTGATCATTCCAATTCCCACGTTCAGGGGGTTCAGCTCTCATAGATATACGCCTTAACGTCTTTGAAGTCTTTGTGTTCAGGGGGGCACTGACCCCTGTCTAAACTAGTTCTGAGTACCTCCCTGCCAGTGACACCTTCTTTCTTTGATAGTGGGGGTCTGGATCCTTAGTCACTCAGCTGGGAATGGAGCTATTGTTTTATGGCTGCAGCCTAGGCCTCTTCACCCATAGGGGGTACTCCTCCCCCCTACACTCCAGATGCAGGTCAGCCTGTTGCTGTCTCACCTCTTTCCCTGGGTCAAGACATTCCCCAGATCCTATCACTTTTAAATCCAGACAGTCAATCCACAACCAGGCAGAGACACACAGAAACGTTAAAGCACAAAAACCCAGCCACTTCTAAAAGAGTGGTTTCTAAACACACAATGCAAAAACCATCTTCACAAAAAGATGTGTTATTAAATTGTGAGTTCAGGCATACTAAACTTCACCTCTCCATCTTAAGCCGATGGGAAGATAGACTGGAAATA
This sequence comes from Lissotriton vulgaris, assembly GCF_964263255.1. Taxonomy (NCBI): domain Eukaryota; kingdom Metazoa; phylum Chordata; class Amphibia; order Caudata; family Salamandridae; genus Lissotriton; species Lissotriton vulgaris. Next base: position 340,535,848 of record NC_141699.1, read on the forward strand.
TATTACACAGCCTCCCCATTCTATCTTATCGGCAAGATGGCCTTTCAACAGTGAAAAACGAAACGGAGATTATTTCACTATCAGGACAAGGTACAAACCTCAGTACATGTCCTACCTTTCACATGCACTGCACTCTGCCCAGGGGGTACCTTGGACCTACCATAGGGGTGTCTGATGTGAATAGAAAGGGACGGGTAAGGCCTGGCAAGTGGATGCACTTGTCAGGACAACATGGCAGTTTAACAAACTGTACACAGGCACTGCAGTGGCAGGCCTGAGTTCTCTCTTTAAGGCTACTTGTGTAGGTTGCACAATTAGTGCTGCAGGCCCACTAGTAGCATTTGCATTACCAGCCCTGGCACACATAGTGCCCTTTACTAGGGACTTTACTAGTAAGGCAAACATACCAATCATGGTCAATCAATTACCATAACACTTTACCCTGCAAAAATGGCCAAGTTCAACAGCCTCCATTCAATTAAGGGAGTGCGTGCTCTAATTATATTTTGGAAAATACATTAAAATCATATTGAGCCATAGACTGCTCAATCAACAGAGGTGCCCATGGAGAAGAATAATACGTCGACATAAGGTCCCTCACTTTTATCACCAATAAAATGTAGTTGTCTCTGCCCTCTTTTCAATGTTGTGCAGAGGCACACATCAATTCATCTTTCATTGAGGCCTTCTCTTTCACCAACAAGACATGTGCCAATATAACTCTCATTAGCCAAAAAATATCTGCCAAATGTGAATGCAATTTGTACTGCTCTTCAGGCTGTTTGGAAGTACAGTTTACTCAATTTGTCCTCCACAACATTATGCCTGGCGATACCAGGTCCAATGAAGTCAAAGCACAACATGGGCATGGTCAGAAACAGCACACTAAGGTCTCAAAAGAGATAACATCTGAAAAAATTCTATGTAGAATGTCAGGATGTAATCAATGTATTTGCAGTTAACATACTCGGAGGAGAGGAAGGTGCATTACCTGTCCCTAGGGTGCAGTAATCTCCAGATGTGTAATAGTGCACTAGAGAATAATTCTAGACCCACTGTTAAAAAACGTAGGCCTTCCTGACCTAGGCAAGATGGGTCCCACAGTTATGTTCCAGTCCCCACCAACCACAAATTTAATTTGTCGCATTCTGTAAAATCTCTGAATAGGTGAGCCAACAACACAATCAGCCTGGCAAACATTTGAGGCATGGATTAAACCCACCATCTCTGTCTTCCGTTTGTCACTTTTAACAAAAACATAACACTCTAAAGGGTCTTGCCAGGTTTTCATAAGGTTGAAAGGGAGTGTCCTTTGGAAAAGAATAGCCACACTACATCTACAGTATGCCAATGCATCTGCCAAGAGTAGCCCTTTTTGTTACATAAACACACATTTTTCCCACTGATCTCTCCTTAGTTTGTCAGACTAAGTAGGGAACACAATTTGTGTCTATTACAGCATTGCTATGACCAGGTGTTTCATTGTCATGACTATCGTCAAAAAAGTAACCCCCTTTGGGTAATATTACAAACCTGGCATAGATATTATCACAAACATACTCATTCCATACACGCAAAAGTGGACAAGGAGGAAATGCAAAATGGCAAATTCAAAGAATATATATCAAAAATGCACTTTATTCACGACAAAAATTAAAAACATCAATATATTCAACCCTATCAAGGATACAATTCTAATCAATTATTTTAAAAAACTCATAAAAAATCATAAATACACAATACACAAGAAATCAACATTTCATAAAATGCATTACATAGCAAATGGGAAGTGGACTGAAGGAAAATGAATTCCTATTTGGAGAGTGAGAGAATACAATAGCCAAAAAACGAGATCAATGTTAGAAAGTTTCTTTAAAATTTCATTCAAAATCATTGTCTCCATGGGCTTAATGTCGTAATCACCCATGTGGGCATCGATGCGTTTCGGTGGGCAATTAATTAGTAGCCAACACCTTCCTCAGGAGAATTATTTGATTCCCATTTAACACAGTTTTATCTGTAATGAAAACAATAATAAAATATATTCATCCTAACACAAAAATCTAAACAGATATCAACAAATAAACACATAGAGAGTATTCATAAGCCAGATTTTATATAACCTCATTTTCCAGATTTATTTACAACCATGATGTTAAAAAAAATCAAACCATTCATGCTCACATACCGACTACACACTCACGTATCATATGTATGGAATAGGGACTAGTAAGTCTCCAGAATAGGCATGTGGGCGGACAATGCCTCCATATATTTTAGTTGGCAAATGCATTCACTGTATACAGTATAGTGCTAGCTGTATACGTATACATACCACATCAAAAAAGTCCTCATCAATGATCTCTCTATTATCACATACCAACAATACTAGACAGACTAATTAAGATTCCTATATATTAATAAATGCACTACTCAGACTAAATACCTTCGTTTCATGGGGCCAGAAAGACCTCCTATAATAGATTTAGCGTTGTTCGTCAGAAGTCTGTCAAGATCTATTTACAAGGAAATAAATAAAGAAGCAAAACACAGATCCCCAATTAGCGACATAACTTAAATACTGTGTTATCTCCACAAATCTCTGTAGAGTATTGCTCAACCCACCTATTTAGACCTGATGGAGCCAGCAATTCCTTCACTAAATGGGGCCATCCAATGTTCTTCAATGGCGATAATTATAAAATCTGAAAAAATCTAAAAACCATTAGTAGCATGAGAATTTCTAATCAACCAGCAATATATAGTAACAAACCCCCAGTACCCTTTTGGAGCTTAAACGAGGGACTCGAAACAGCCAACTACGATACTACAAACCTCCCTATTCAAGAACACTAACTAACTTAGAGGTTACAAATGCTTATATTATGTAAAGCAAAAACACCACTATACTCACGTTAGTTCTGTTAATAAATCACACGAGGGAGAGGAAGAAACCCCAAATATGTGGTATTTGTAACTTCCGTAGTAAGGCTCGCCTCGTAGCCTCAATTAAATTAAAACGCCAGTACCGCCAGCGGTCTAGATGGAAAAGAGAACAAAGAGAGAGAGACGACAAAATATTATAAGCTCTCTCAAACTGCTGTTTCATTGTCATGTACATCAGGGTACTTTTGCATTTGTTTCAAAGTGTGAGGAAGTTCACATTAACTGACGTTACTATAAGATCTTGTTGATGTGTGTCATGCCACATTTCTCACCTTCCATGCTTCAAAATGCAAACCATCACAATCACAAAATCAATGCATATGAACATCAAACAGCAGAAAAAAGTGTCTGCAGGGTACAAGAAAATTAGCAGATTGGCCTGTATACATGAGACAAGGTGTAAAAGGGGGAATATAAGAAAGAAAAAGGGGCACTTGGAAATTGGAATGTCTGTAGGACTCGTGAAATAGGATGGCTTTCACAGATATTTAGATATGCACAACTAATATGTTTCTACCTGAGCCAAATCCCAGAAAGCATGATTAGAAACTATACCAAACTTTATGAAGTCAAGCTTAACCCCCCACCCCACCCCACCCCACCAGCCACCCCACAGAAAAAGTGGGCTGAAAAAAGACCCAAAGTTCTTGTAAGCAATATAAGATACTCAATAGATTGTGCAAGGACTATATTCATATTTAATTATTATTTGATATAAGTATGTCTCCAAAAGAGCTCCAGGCAACCTGTAAGGTACTGCATAAACAACCATCTCCAAAGTATCAGTCCCAAACCCTCGCAGATAGGCCAGTCTTCATGGCAACATGTAGACCAGATGTTCATGAGCCATGCCCACTATAACTAGCCATTTTATGAATCGATTGTAATGTGTAGACTATGTCTGCATGGGAAAGTTTGACTTGTATCTGTCTTTATGCATCTGGGTCTCCAATGGTCTCTTTGTCCGCCTAACATATTGTGATGGATTCCAAGTGTACTCTCCCATCTCTCAGGCCTTCTCCTATCACCACTGAGAGTTTTGCGGCAGACCAAAGCATTGGTTCCATTCCAAATCAATCATCAGGGCATGATGTATCCATTGCAGAGCTAATAGGAGATCCAAAAAATTTCAATAAGGCGCCCAAGTCATAGTTATTCTTCATTCTGCCCTTCTCTGATAATCAGCCTCATGGCTAGCTCCAGTAGTCCTTATCTGATGTCCTATTTTTTGAGCTGTAAACACAGCAGCAGAAATCTCCTGCATTTAGGTTAAGTCAAATATGTTGTGGTAAAAAATATTGGGGCAGATTTACAAGCCCCTTGTGCCACTTTTGTGTCACTTCTAAAATGGGAAAAGTGACGCAAAAGTGGGGCTAGGGACTTGTAAATCTGCCCCTTGTGGTTTTTTTATATGAGCGATTCATTGTTTTTCTACTGCAGTGAGAACGCCAAACTCACCTGTTGTGCTGCAACAAGGAGGCTATGATGAGTCACAAGGGCATTTTTGAGGCCATTTGGAATGTCAGCGGCAGACAGAACTTAAAACTGCAACTGTTCCAGAAGGACAGCTGCCATAAAATGCAGCATATCTGACTGCTCCAGTCCTTCCGATACTTTCGCAAGCTCTAGGGTTTCCATGTTGTTGGTGCATCCGAGTGGGACTCGGCTTAGTCTCAGCGGCCAAACGGCAATTTTGCTTGCCTCTGGTCTACACCATTTCTCTCACATTCCTTAGCCATCTGCCACGGTCACCTCCTAACGGCTATCAGGTAGTCGTTCACCAAGCAAAGAAACTCCAGCTTTGGAGGAGATCTACTCACAGGAGCTAGGGCAGTTTCCACTCAGGGCAGCAGACGCTCCTTAAGCGCTCATTCAGCTCAAAGCCCCCATCTAGAATAATTGTTGTCTGATGTGTGATTAAATATATCTCCCAGGAGATTACAGACTGCCTAAAAAATATAAACGTCTCTTAGGTAATGACAAGCTGTAGTACAAGGTATATATCTGATCAGGAGATTCTCAATCCTAGGGTGCAGTGTTTACGATGGAATAAAGAAGCCAAGTACATAATGAGGACCGAGTTGGAGCTCAGTGAGCGTTTTGATGCATCTGATGGAAAAGGCATTCACGGGGGGTCATTGGTTGTAACCCGATGGAGATTTTAAAATTGGGTACAATGAGCTACCTCATTTTATGTTCTGGAGTAGATACATTGGTTTTTGGGGATCAATGAGACCCTTAAGACGTGCACCGAATGTGATGTGACTTAAGTGAAGGGTTCTCTCAATAATGCATCCATTTTAGCCTGGGGGTTATTGTAAGTGCATTTGGTAATTTGAGCACTGCAGATGACCTGACCATTTCTTTATATTCTGTGCATATTATCTAACCCAACTGTAGTTTTTTCATACAAGCCCACAATTGAAATACTGTTTTGCCTCCTCTTTCAGGGTCGGTCACCAATGAAAGTTCCCTCTTCACTTATGACTCGCAGCACCTGATTGAACTCTACCAAGCCAAGCATGACACTGCCTTTCTACCAGAATTTACTGTTGATGAGGATCCCAATGACCCACTCACACCATCCATGCATGCACTCTGCAAAAATGATGATTTCTGTAAGTTTGATGTCCTCGCCACTAGGAGCCTTGAAGTGGGAAATGCCACAAAGATCTCCCACCAACGTCATCAGAAGCTGGTCGTAAGCCTGGAACCAGGTAAGACTGTGATGGTGATATTCCCCAATCACATCATACATTTCCACCGCTTCCCTTCTTGGTTTCAAATAAGGCTCAACCTGAGTTGGTGTCTATTTGTCAACCACAGGTTCCTTGAACATTACCGCTTGAACCCAGTTTTTGCCAGAGCACTCCAAGGTAAAACGAGGAGGCAAATGTGAAGCTAAAACATGCACAAAGGTGATTGACCTAGTATAATTCAGTCTCAAAGTCTATTACGCGCCTGTTTCTTCCTTGACACCTAGATTGAGGGCTCTGGTGCTAAACCACTTCAGTCCTGTTTATATCTAAACTGGAAGACTACTTTTCCATCACCACTATCTCTGCACACCCCCCTTCTTTAACTCTCTCTCTAACTTTTTAGAATAGTATACTGGTCCACTGTTTACCATATCTCCCTATTGTAATGCAAATGAGAAGAAACTACAACCAATCAATCCCTTACAGCAGATGGGGTGTACTGTGAGAGACCTTTTCCTTTTTGTCGAAACTAAACGAATGTGCAGCCTGTTGTTTTTATACTTTTGCTGCTGTATAACCTTTGAACGCTGGGCATCCTGGATTCATTTTACGCCATTTCCTGTTTCTAAGGTTGAAAACAATTCCTAAAATGAAAGACATCCAACCAAAGAAAATACTTCACAAAAAACATACTGTCAGAGTTAAATACTAAACAGTGTCATATTTAATGTTTGAGAAGGGTACATGCCTTCATTAACATTAATGTTCTGTAAAACGTAAACTATGGTGACTGGAACCTATTCAATTAAATAAATCGAGGTCATGTAGCACACCTCTCTGTACAGTTGTAAAAAGTAAGAATATTTTAAAGATTTTGTTTGAAAAAAAATAATATAAAATTTAAAAAATAATATTTTAAAGTTGTAATATAATATAAGACTAATGCCTGCAGCTGGCAGTAATATTCCCCATCTACAGCACTGTTCTTCCTGCAGGACTTTCGTGAAGTGAAGGCGAGTGTGGGAAAGTAGTGCAGGGTACCACATGTTTTTTTTTGTCATACACCTGACAGCATCCTGTGTTGTTGCCAACACGGTTCTCTTGTGTCCCCTTCCAGTGAAATCATGTGGCTGGCTGGCTCCCCCCAAGAACGGAAATAAGCGAGGGACGACCTATCTGGAAGGCAAGAGCATTACATTTTTCTGCAACAAAGGCTACATCCTAGTGGGGCCTTCAGAGAGAACATGTCAGTCTGATGGCATCTGGACGGCAGAGGAGCCTCAGTGTGTGTCAGGTAAGGGCATGTTCACCTTTCTCACAATGTGGATGTCGTGCCGCTGCTATGCACACTATGTTGACGTTTCTCTGCTTAACTGCATGGCACCGATTCTGCACTCCTGCTAAGTAATGCATGTTTAGACCAAAGGCCCAGGCAGATGCTGGCGTGTGCCGGACTGAAACTGTCAGATTGCCATTAAAGCCAGTTTTCAGATCGCCCTTTCTGTGCTATATAGGTTGTGCAGTTTGGTAATCCCAGTTCTCCATGCAGTTTACGCTCAGCTTTCTGAGGTTTATGACAAAAACATACACTATCTAAAATGCAGCAGTTTTCTGGGCTCTACCTGAACGTACTTTTGCGTTTTTTTAATTCACAAGCCTTCCCAGAAACTCAACTGCGAAGCAGCACCAGCCACAGGTGTCCAGGCATTTCACATAGATTGTCATGTGACACATCCCAGGGCCCACTTACAGAAATGGGTATGTTGTTGATTTCCAAACGAAAAATAGAGCCGCTTTGCAAATGCACATTTTTTTTCTTTTTTTGTCAGTGTGAAAATCTTTTTCTTCTTTAAGAAAGCCATTTCTTTGTTAGGGAGCAGGGAGGGTGGAGGTACTCCAGCCTTTGGCCGTAGGCTAAAGTACCTCTCTGACCATTTCTAGGTGGAAAGACGTCTGATCATCATTTGAAAATGTACACAAATGTACATATGTTTGGGTGTTCAGAATCTTACGAGGCCAATCCTGCTTTTAATGCCCACTTTCCACCCCTTGTGTGAGGTTTACTAATGCAGCTTTCTCTGCGCTCCTGGCACCGAAATCTGCCATAATAAATTCATTTAGGCTACTAGCAATCCTTTTGTGAATAAGGCACGGCATAATGCATTTTATTGGGTATGGATTGTCATCTTGAGAACCGGGATCCAGTAAATACTCAAGGTAACTATATCTTGCATAGGGAGACAATTTTGTACTAAAATGGCGATTTTCTTAATTTATGCAAAGAAAAACAAATATTTTTAAAGACAAGGAGGCAAATATTCTACTTATGTCCTCCTTTTGCCCTAAAATCAAAATGTAGTGATAAAGAGCCTGATCATGGTGTCGGTCGGACCGCCACTGAATGGTCGCTATTCTAATCGGGGCGAAAGATAGAACCTGTTCGATTTTGGCATGACTGGCATGATTTTATCAGACTTGCACCAAAGCTATTTAAGCCAGCATTTTGAGTATTTTTTAAATATTTTTTTTTAAAATTGCTGACATTTAGAAACAGATTTACTAATGTGCTAATCAACTTTGGTCCCCAAAGGCAATTTGCAGTAAACATTTTGACATGAGCACAGCACAAACTTTTTTGCATCACAAAGCACTAAAACCCTTGATGATTTTTGTACAAGGGTCATGATGGAGAGGAAAGAGCACAAACGCCACTAGGATTCTATGAGAACCACATCAATCAAAGTCAAGAACATGGGTGCACGGCGGTATTTGGGCAATGACAAATTCTGTTTAGGGTCGCTTAAACAAAGCAGAATGCATCTCCATAAAAGATGACATCCTTGTCATGTGCCACAACAAACATACAGCAATTCGCCATTTTTAACCAATTCAGTTAAGCAAAGCTGCAGAAAATTGCCCAGTGCTGCATTGTGTGGTTCTTAGTAAAAGTAAACCCAAGTGTCTGTAAATTAAAAAAAAATGTTAGAACCCTCCATGAGATCCAAAACCTTCCTCACAAACTGTTGCTGCTGCCTTTCCTGCCCAGAGGAATTATTCCCTGTGTCTAGTTTCAGGTTCGGATAGATTACCAATGAGACCTTCACAATAGGATCATATTAACATTTTTGATGCCCCTAAGCAAAGATGTCCGAGGCACTCTCAATTCAGGGTACAGATGGGAAAACAGGTATGAGGGCTAAATTGGCACATGGGCAACTCCATTCAATCTGGCGGATGCTACCTGATGACGTCGACTGATCGCTAGGATACTTTAAAGGTATGTTCGGGTGGTGGAGTCATAGCGCCTGGTGAACTTTGTATGTGGTGTGATGCGAAAACCCACATGAAATTGCACACAGCATGTGTTATGAGCACAAATGTATTTTTCTGGGGTAACTCGAAGAAGTTCACAATCTAGCAAAAAAAAATTGGTGCAATAGTTAATTTCACACACTTTTCATGTAGATTGTCTATAAAGGTGCAGCTCCTGAATGGACGCTATTCTAATGCTTTTATTCTTCAAATAATTTTAGCAAAACGCTGTCACTTCTAGCATTATTTCAGAACATTGGATACAAGGCTTTTCTATAAGCGAAAAAAAACTGGGCATCCAATTTTCCACGGCCCAAAGTGTTTCAATATGTTCTTTTCCCATCCTGGCCTTTCTATTTTTATTCTCTTCTTTAATAAGGGACTGGAACCCCGTTTAGCAGGTGCAGGTTGGGAAAATAAATGACACACAGACCTCTCAATTTCAGACTAGTAACCATCAAGGTATCCTTCAAATAATGCAGACTTGGAAGGCTTATAAAGCAGAGTAACTGATCATGTCACAGAGACTCTGGTACTGGTAATGTCATAAAAAATGTAAAAATGAAAATGCTGAAATCCCTCAAAGTGAGTCATCAAATAACCTCTTTAGCAGCGAACGCTCACTAGCACCAAGGGAATAACGTAAGCAGTAGGTTTTCTCTAGCTTAGCATGATTTATCACTGAGATATCGACTTAAACTATATTTTGGAATTGTCGAAATGGTCCTCTATAGTCACAAACAACACATACACACTTACCTGTCCACAATCGCTTCGTTGGCCTTAAAAGTGTTTCTCAGTTGCATGGAATCACCACTGTGCGACTGTTGGTCAGGAAATGGGGATGGATTTTTCAAGACACGACATCAAGATGTGACGAAGGCTTCCCCTGCATGGTCTGCAGTAAGTATTCACTGTAACCACAAAAACAACAGCCATCTCCACTCCAATCCTCAACTTATTCACTCCGCCCAGAATGGCCCCATAACCTACACACAAACAGTGGTTGAGAGTGCAGGGCCAGCAAATGGTAGCTAAGTACCACGTGGTTGTAAATTGAATAGAGGCATTTAAGCAATATATCCGTGAACATCAGACCTCTGAAGATGGATACTGTTTTGATTAGAAGTGTATTAGTCAAACTAAGGGCACCATTTTTCCTTGGCGGTTGCACTGCTAATGCCTGTTGACCCAAACAGAAAGTCCATCTTATGGCCAACTGTGTTGCTTAGGACAACAGTAAGCAAGCTCAATATGTCAATTCAATCAAGTAGCTTTAACTTTGCTTTATTTTCCACCCAATGTCATTATAGAAACATTCGAACTAGTGTTGAAAGCCCACTGCTTAATTTGAGCCAGTGGTTGCCTTTGGGCTACTCATTTTTAGGGACTGGCACTTATTTTTTTCCTTATCTGATATTGACTGAAAGCAAGAGAGGGTAAAATGCGCAAATGGGAATTAAGGTGGAAGAGAAAGACGGAAAAACCATTGCATAGAAAGCATGGACAGGAAAGAGTGATTTTAGTGAATTTAAGAAGCCTTCGGTCAATTCAGGACTATGCAGGATTGGTATTGGGTGCACCAACATTTAATAGTGCCTGTCGCAGGCTTCTGATGAGAGCTTTGTGCAAAGGCACTCATTCTTTTAAACAAATTAAGCACTGTGAAATCCGTCTCAGCACAGGATATTTTCTGAGATGTCCCAGACAGGCCCTCCCCAATGTGACATTACACTATTCCACCTTGCCTGCATCAGAGGGACAGTGATGCAACCTTTGATCTACGGACTCGGTATTTTGTGCTGGAATGGCCATCTTCAACCCATGTTTCACATCTTCAACCCATGTTTCATATCTCAAGCCCATGTTTCACATCATTGATATCATCAACCTAGAGTCATACTTCTCAGTACAATACGTTGTAACACTTTCCTTCTTTTCACTCAGCCATCAATATAATATAATGTCTGTACTAGAAGTATGAGATCATTATTTTGATTTAATTGATGTCCGGTCAATCTAGGTATAGGGTGAAAGCCCATACAAAAAGGGAAATTAAATAAATAAATAAAAGTGGTGGTACAGTAGATATCTGACTTATTGATACCATTTGGCAAGGATAAAGGGCTACAACCAATTTATTTGAGGTAATTTGCTTCTGGAGTCCTGGGGTCCATCTTATTTATTTATTTTTTATTTATTGCGATTTTCTATAGCTCAAACATTACCCGAAGGTGCCAGAGCGCTTTACAAAAGAACCAGTTGCGATACATAAGGATTTAGGATTACATGAGTTACATAAAAGATACAAACAGGAAAAAAAGAATTGCCAATGTACAAGTTGTAAAGTCACACAGGGAAGAGATACAAATAGAAAAAATTGCAAATGTACAAGTTGTAAAGTCATTTAAGGAAGAGAAACAATCACATAGGAATGGTAGTGAGTACAAAGGTCTACTACATATACTAGTGGTTAGAGTGAGTTATCTCTGTATACATATATATATAAATAGTAGATTTTCTCAGGATTCCATTTTACTAGCGAAACGGCTTGGACAAGTAAATATCACATATTTACAGAGTGAAAAGAGAAATAAAAATTAAAAAAATTAAATTAAATTAAAATAAAAAGGGTTAGAGAGCGGTATGTGGGGGAGAAGAGTTGGAGGCTGAGATTGGTGAGAGGAGATAGGGGGAACTGAGGGGGAGAAAGAGATAAGGCAGTCCAGAGTAAGTGAAATGTCTGAAGGTCAGCAGGATGGAATCCAAGGGACCAAAGGAAAGGACAAGAATCAACTAAATGGCGGACCCGGGTAGTGGGCATCGATGGAAACCATCTCAACATGGCAAGATGCACCCAGGGCAAGAGCGACAACAGGAGATGGTCCCAAAATATTGCAAGGCGCACATGAGCTCCAGTCCAAAAGTTACGAGGGCCAAGTCCAAAGAAAACCAGGGAGTCGACCCAACGGAGGAAGAACAAGAAGGGAAAAGGATCCAGACAGTCAAAAGGAGGAGCATCTTCAGTATTTGCACCTCCTTTCACCACTGCTGCACACACATGATCCCTGGTCTAAATGTTCCCATGCTCCTGTACTGTGCACCACAGTCCACCCGTGTCGTTAGCTGGAGGGGTGTTAAAACAAATCCCCAGGTCTATACCCAGCTTTCATGCTCGACAAAAAGCTGATATCTATCTTGGCTTTCCCAGGGGGGGCGTTAGCGGCTTCGTCATATGTAGGGGGTGAGCACTGTAATTAAAATCCTCTCCTGGTCGTGTAACCTGTCCCGCCCCTCCGCTGTGTCCACAGGCCCCCATCCACATACTGCGGTCGAGCCACACAGGCGGATGGAGGCTGCAGATCTGGCGATCACAGGCTGCACCAGCTGCGGGTGCCTGCCGCGGAAAATGAAAGGGCAGCAGGGGGCCCGCTCTTGATGTTGCGGCCCAGCATTGTTACCTCATGAAGTGGGTCCGTTTCACTGCGGCCATCCCACTTCTACCTCCGTTTCACCTCGGGCACCATCTTGAGGTGTTATTGCCAGGGGTGGATATTGCCGATATGACGGCAGAGCAGCCGCTGGAAGTATCGACGGCCCAGCGGCAGATGCTCCAGATAGTCCGATTTTGACATTCGGCCCTTGCACATAATTTAGTGGGGCTTGGAGGGCTGCGCCTGCACTTGAGCCTCAGGGAAGTGAGGGCGAGCAGTTACAGGCTTCTCACAGAGGTAATTTAGTGGCAAAGATACAGAACAGTTAAACAATAGACATAATAATTCACTGTCAATAAGTGCTTGTCTTAAGAAAAAGAAGATACTTGTCACAGCCAAACAAAATGCTACACATGTTTATGGGGTTCTCATACAAGCCTCAGTGATGCCCCACACTGTCTATAATGGACTAACCAATTCCTCTGGTGCTTCCAATATCTACCGTGTAGTGACCCAGGCAGTATTAATGCTTGTACAAACTCACAATCATATAGGGTACTAAGTAGGTCTGTTTGTTCAGATTTTGAGCAAATAAGCAAAAGAGTTCACACTGGAAATCATTATTTTCCTAATGGCAGTCGTATTTTTACAAGTTCAAGATACCATTTTTCAGACTTTTGATCTCAGGCCCTGTGTAACCTGTTCACTTGGATGTAGCTCAGCGCAGATACTGGTGGTGCACTCTTCACAGTTTCACTTTGCACTCTCAGTGTCTTCGTCAGTGGGAGCTGGACCATGTACCACGTTCCCGCATCCCACTGGGCCTCTGGGAACAAGCAGCATGGCTGGCCTAGTCAGGGGATTCTCGTCTTCGGTACCGGGTCATCAATCACATCCTCCATTATGGTAACATCATTGATTCTTGATCGATTCACGAAATGGGGCAGCACACGTCCCTCCGGTTACCCTGCAGATACGGTGGACAAAATACTGTTGCTCGGGTTTGCAGATACTTCCTGCAGTTCTCCAGATGAACCAAGTAGAGGGGCCAGGTGGTCCTTCACATCCTGAGTCAGTGATATTGACTCCTTGTACAAGTTGGCTTCTTCTGAGTGTTCCTCTCACAGAGAACATGGCTGGGCTTCTCCTACTGTACAATCTGTCCGTCTACAGGTAAGTGTCATCTCTTTTTACTGACAGTGATTTAGAGGATGCCATTAAAACAATCACTCTCTATTTATTTATTAAACAAGCATTTTATATGGTATTGTCATGAAATTAATATTAAAAGGGATACAAACTGCTCATAAACTGCATTTCTGCAGCGTGCAGAACACTTCCTGACATCCTAAACATTTTCTAACTTGAATAGAATTACAGGAGCAAAGAGAAATCCCGAAAATGTATCTTCTTGTTCCAGCACTTCTCAGAAGAGTTTGGGAATATATCCCATCTCAAAAAATGTTGACACGTGTATATTGATTTGATCAGGAGGAACCTCTACAAATATGTCCTATTATCTGACTATGTAGCCTTATCCCCAGGCTGTAAATTGGCCTATAAGCTTAACTTTGTATGTAACAAGTCTCCAATCCTCATTCTTCCAGCCAGCAGGGCCAGGATTCCTTATATTTTATCAATCCATGCTCATCTTTGTGACAGATCTGGTCAGAATTCCGAAGATACTGGGTCGTTCATGATTTAAAATGTTCTTAGGGAGGAAGGAATACAATGCGGATCATTGCCTTGAGTATATGTCGAAACATTCAGTCGAAAGTGACCCTGTGTTCATAAAAACACCACCTGTGTCATGGACTGTCCATGTTAGGAGCAGCTTCTGATTTAATGTATGAAGTTTGCCCTTGGATGCTGGAAGACCTTGTGAACTGGGCACTTAAGTTGATGCCTCTTCCTGCTGATTAGTCAGCCAGTGTTCATAGACAAATGTGAACCCTCTCAAAAAGGGTAGATGAGAAGACAACAATTCTAATTCCAAACTCTAGAGCATGGTACTTTTTCCTATTATGATATGTGTAAACAGTGACTAAACACTTATGGAATTACTTTTCGAAATTGTTTTTTAAAATCTGATTAACAGATAAATTGGCATTAATTTATGATATGTTCGATTTGGACCGATCCCATGGGGACTGCGCTACTGTGCGACAGAAATCCGTGAAAGAGGAATATTTTATGTATTCACCTATGCCAGCTGCCATGCTTCAGGTCATTGGATGGCCATTCTTCTAGGGGGCCTGCCACAAACCTTTTCTGCTGCTACTGGGCTAAAGTTCTCCAGTTCTATTGTGGTGGTGGTTATTGGTGGTGGTGTTACGGGTGTTCCAGACAGGAGAGGGATGAATAGGGAAAGTAAATCAATTCAACTTGACTAAAACTTTGTGTTTTCTATAGTCACTCGTGTCAAAGGTGGTTTCCCCAAGGGAAGGTTCTTGGACCAAATATCAGTCAAGCATCACCCACGCATAGGTGATCATCCACAATGGCAGCGGCACCGTAAAAGGAGGCATGTTCGTAGTAGAGTATGACATGGAATAAGAATGATGACTATAAGACAAGTTTGCTATTGAACTGGATTACCATTGACCGCCAAGATTAGGTGATAGAGAAAATGTTAACTGAAAATGTAAATACATTTGATGGCTTCTATGGTATTGTAACTTAGTTGTTTTTACTGTGCATTTCTTCTGGCTCTGTAGCACTTGCGCCTATTTTGCATAGTTTCGGAGGGTGTCACTCTTTTGTTGGGTACTTTTTATATTTCCTGCCTGGTGAATGTGCCTGTATTTTATACGTCAGTATGATTTCAGTAAATGTACCTAGGTTGTCTTTTGGTTTTAGCCTTGATTTGAAATATGTTACCAGAGTTTGGTGATGATTTCTGTGCAAATTATGGATGCTATCGCTCAAACCTCACATCAGTTTGACTCTTTCTAATGTACTTTGGATTTTGACGTATTTTATTTTGCATGGACTGGGACCTTCATCTTTCACATGTTCCTCTTCTGTTTGACATATATGATGCTTGTAGTATTGTGCCTTGCATATTTCTTGCATGGAGAAAAAGGTATCCTGTACGTTTGGTGTCAGGACAAATCATACACATGTCCGTTCTTGCCTGCTTTTACCTTCTGTTGAAAGCCTTAGTTTTTCTCCTTTCTAATGTCCCATGTCAATGCAAAGGTGTTTTTTCATGTGTGGCCAACTCAAATATATCTTATTCTTTTTCTTCATCTCCAAAACTTCCAACTATGAGTATGATTTCAGTAAATGTACCTAAAATGTCTCAAAACGGTCTTGTTGCATAGCGTTTGGTAACGGTTGAGTATGAAACCGAATACGTTTATCCCTCATATGGTGTTCATGGGAATTTGGTTGGCTTCATTTATATACTTGTGTACATTGTCTGCTCTTTCGTCATTGATTGTGTACGTATAATGTCTTGTTCAAACCCTTGTATATGTATGTTGTCTCAATCACCAGAATCTTTATCTGTGTCCAAACTGAACCTTACAAAGAATATGTGTATCACTTTAATCATATGTGTTTGTAAATGTGCTTTATTATGTCCCGTGTGTTTCTTTTATGTGTTAGTAGAAACTAGATATGTATACTATATGTATTCTTGATGTATGTTTGCTATGTTTTATAAAAGACGGCTAATGCACATTGTCTATATATAATTGTTGTTATATGTGTCCTTTCCTTTTTAAGACCATATGTGTGTTTTCTGTTTGTATCATATAACCTGATTTATGTATCCAATCTACTCCATGAGGAGTTACATTAGTGCATTGATGGTCTATTTAATCTTTGTGTATGTGTCATAGGTTTATTAAATCAGTTGTATATTCTTTCTTTATTTGAATTGAACAACAGGATGTCATTTTAGTATAAAAAGATTAGGGTATAATTTAAATATTGATATTGATGGAAAGGGACCTCCATTGCAATGGTGATGGAGTTCCCTCCCTGCCAACATTATGGTCCACCCAACCAGTTTAGAATCAGCCGGACCATAGGTTTGACGATGGGGGCGACAACTCACTCTTCCCCGTGGGTATACTTTTTTAATGACCTGATGGAGTATGGGCTGTTGGAGGTTTGCCTGTATGTGCACCCACCTAATTTAGGTGGGAAGACATACTGCCAATTGTCAAAGCCTGTAATAACCAGGAGAAAACTCGTGGTAAAGGGCAGTGAAAAGTGCTTAATGCCCCATTACCTTGGATGAAAACTCCCATGGCAAAGGGTGCATTGTTTTTTTTTCTTCAAAAAGTAAATTCCAATTTGGGATTTTCTGTTTGAAAATGCAAAAAGCATTGTAAGTTTGTTGGACTGTTCAGTCATATTAACGGAGACATCTGTCAAACTGACAATGCATTGACAGGAACCTCCCTGACGATGGTTCTTGCAAATGCTAGAAATGGCCACAGGCCCAGCAGACATTTCTAAATTTGGTGGGTGGCACGTCCGTCGAGTGACTGAATAATATAGTCTGTTGCCCAGACAGAGAAATGGGCTACCCGGCAACATTTAAATGAGGCCCTAAACCTGGTTGCTCCTCTGTGATTGAAATTATATATGCATGCCTTTTATTTTTCTTAAGAACTGTTACACCAAGAGCTATTTTTATGAACATGTCCTCCCTGTATTAATGACACCAAAATATAATTTGGGAAGCCTGATTGGTTCTTGAATGTATTACTTTTTGTTCAACTATTCAAACTCAAAGAGGCCAAACAAACTCAAATTCAAACTGAGACAGGCAAAAGAAACTGTAGATGTTTTGCTGGGTAGTGCCAGATATCCAAGCAGGCTAACATGGCACAACTAATCTCTTTTTCTTCAGGCAAAGCCAAGATGCCACTGAGATTGATGTATCAACATTGGCCTCTTCCTCAGAACGTACGTCATAGCTAAAGAAACTGAAACTACCAACTTTATTATCTTTCTCAGGCAGTATAAAATGGCTAAAGAGGCTAGGTATGCTATGAAAAATCTGTTCTTCGGGTAGTGCTATTCTGCCAACAAGATCTCTCCCCACCCTCACACATGGAGAAGTTACTAGAGAGTCATCTGTGGCAAATCAATATTTCCATCTGGTAGAAAAAAGGCCAGAAGAGGCAGGACGGGGTCAACATTGATCTTTGGTGAACAGTGAAACTGGGGTACTAAGCCTAATCTCTCCCGATATAGAATGGCATTGAGGGTATCTGCGCCTGGCTGCAAAGCATCTACAACATCAAGCAGACCTGTTCCACACAACATGGCAAAGCCAGAGAGATGTAGGGGGCCAATTCTTCATCCTTCACTATGCAAATGCCCTATGGCCAGAAAACTGATTGGACACATATTTGAGACAAATATGGTCATGCCATAATCCACACTGACTGGAAAGAATTTAAGTGCAGCATGAGGAGAGGGAGATGGCGACTTAGATTCATGAATATGTTTTTTTTTCCTGCACAGTCTTCAGATAGCTTAGAAAAGTGTGTGTCTCTGTCAAAGACCTGGACAAAAGAAGAACATTGTGGACTCTTAGGAAGATGACGTTAAACAGCTGCCAGGGAGATTGTGTTGAAGGTGCTAAGGAACGTCAGGTGATTGTGCCAGGAAATAAGCAAAAATACAAGGATCATTTCCATAATAGTACTGAGAATGGTCAGATTCCAAGAACTGCATGCTTGAAGTAACCTATCCATGTAGCTTTTAGCGTGTATACATCACAGGCAAGGCTCAGGATTAGGGTGTCAATTATATCTTGAGCTGGGCGAATGGCAAAAAATAGTTGTTGCCCATCTGCCCTGCTTTTGGTTTCACTGTGTCACTCAAATATGTGGCAAGTGACTGGTTTTCTACAGCAGAACCACAGCTGTTTTGGCCGTCAGAAAGGCCCGGACAGTCACCAGTCCATGAGATGACATTAGAAGGTCTGTCCTATTTACAGTGTGTCTTGAAAAGTCCTACCTACCCTGTTTTTCCTGTCTAGGATCACCATGTAAAATATGTAATGACCAGCCAGGATAAAACAAAAAATTACCCCCATCTGGTGGGAGATGACTACCTTCACTTTAAGGTCATGTACGTTTCATTTTCCGAAAAGAAAAATATAAGACATGTTTTATATTTATATAATTTTCCTTTGTCTTTTTGTGCTCCCTCCTACTTTGTTTCATTTAGGGCCCAAGGTCAGACTAGCAAAAATCTTCAAGTCAGATTCTCACTACAGGGAGTCTTGACTAGAATGAGGCATTTCATGGTTGTTGGTTGGGTCATGGCAACTCATCCACTGAGGCAACCCGCCTACTCTACAATCACTCAGAAAATACCAGAGTGGTAGAATGGCCAGCCCTAAGCTGCCAGGTCCTCAGCATATTAATCCACTTGCAATTGTCCTTCATACCAACTCCTCCTGCTCCCCAGCCCTGAAGAAATGTATTAATCCACCCTGTCTCTAGAACAGTGGTGGTGAGGACGGTACACCATATGTAAACACACTTTCATTGTGCTTTTCCTTTTTTAGGTCTATTGTTAGCCAAGACCTTTAGATTTTACCAACATTATCTTTATAATATACTTACTTAAAGGGGCTACCTCTCTTCATTCATTCGTCTGTTATTTTTATTCACATTTTCATCTGCCCACTACAACATACAGCATGGGACAGTGGGTCAGCCTTCTTCAGTCACTGGCTAAACTTCATTTTGAGTGACTGCATTTAGCCCTTTCACAAGGACCACATAAACACACGTGGTAGTTCTCTTCAGTGTCATTTTTTGTGTGTATATTATTATTATATTGTTGGCTGTGTTTGTAGAACCTGATATGATAGCAGAGTGATTTCTACGAGATGTGAACACAGGACACATTACACCTTTATCAATTCCTTTCTCCAGCCAATGCTGTTGTAAATTCCTTGTGAAGGGGCCTTTGTTTATCTGACTACTCCTTTTTCACACCATACCAACATGAACTCTGAATATTAGCTACTGAGGTTGTTCCATCATAGCAACCATGCCTTTCTTTCTTTCTTTCTTTCCTCCTTTTCTATTTTCTTTCTTTCTTCCACTCTTTATTGATTTTCTTCCTTCCTTCATCTTTTTTTCTGATGTTCCTTTTTCTTTCTTTCATTCTTTCTTATCTTTTTTTCTTTCTCTTTCTCTCTTTTGTTAATTTTGTCTTCTATGTTTCTTCTTTCTTTTTAGGTCGAGCCTTCAAGATCTCTTGTATATGCATAAGTATATATTTATTAGTATATACTTAGATGTGTATGTACTTTGTGGGCTCTGGAGATCAGTCCTAGGACTTGTCTGCTTCCGCTTAGGGACTTTTTTTCTTTTCAACTGCCTCTATTTAACTGTCTTGATAGAAAACGACCAGCACAGGTCAGTAAAATACCAGAATTGCTTTCTGCTGAGGGACTTTCTTTTTTTTCATTTTTCCGGCTCCTGCCTCTATTTAATATCATGCAGCAAAGGCATCCTACTTTCACTCCTACCGACACATAAATATCACCACTGAAATTACTTCAGAGAGAGAGAACAAAAGCATCCACTTAAAAAACCAGAGTCAGGCTGACTATAATGAATTTATTCATGTATTTTAAGGCACAAACTTAGTGAATAAGCGCAGTCAAATTCACATAGAGCATGCACATCACACCTGTGATGTGGTATCACGTCTCTACCTGGCAGAACAACAGCCACCGGCACTCCTGAGATGATGATGCCCCAAAGGAGAATATTGTGGACTCCAAGGAAAGAGGGCCTTCCGGTGAGATGGGGCAAGTACAGTTACCAGTCAAGCCTCTCCTTTCTTTCTTTATGCTATCTGCCCTCTCACATCAAACACCCTACACACCAAACAATGCACCAAGTGCCCCAACAATAAATTGTGCAACAACCCCCTCATAAAGCCGGATACTAGGGTAAAATTACCATAGACGTATGCATGAATGAATAGATAAGACGACTGGATATGAGAAAATGACAGTCTGTTGGATGTTGCTGTTCATAAGTAGGTGTTCTTCGATAGTGCAAACCTAGTCAAAAGGTACCCGAGCACTGTACATGTTCGAAGGCAGGGGTACAATCTGTGGATAATTCTAGGTGGAAATGCTGGGTTCTGAGGGAGATTGTTGACTATTTAGCAAATATCAATGTAGCCATTTTGAAAGTGGTGTATCTTCAGTGCTTTCTTAAATTAAAAGTGGTTTTAAGGCCAGTCCTTTTGTATTTGGGAATATATTTCCAAACTCTGGGTGACTTTTAGGAAATGGCTTGTTGTCGTCATTTTTTAATGTTTATGCTGCCAGTCTCCCGGTGTGCCCACAACCACTATGTTATGTTATGTTAAGTATTTTTATATAGCGCGCAGCTGCCTCAGCAAAGAGGCATCCCGGCGCTGATAGCAGTGTCAGAGGAGGAGCAGGGGCCAAGCCAAGGAGAACAGGTGAGTTTTGGTGGCCTTACGAAAGGACAGTAAGCAATCCATATGACTGATCTAGAGATGGTGAACCAGATAGTCTGGATGGCAGTCATGATGGCTTTGTAGATGATGCAGCCAGCTGTGATGGTGGGTGGTGATCAATGCATTTCACCCCATATGACAGAGGGTAGATGCCCTCAAGTGAATCTAAGCAGAGAGTTAAGATATCACATTTGTTTGGGGGCAGTCCTAGCTGTACAGCCTACAAAGACCATTATTGTCTGGTCATGGATGATACGCCCACGCTACAGGAAGCTACAGCCGTGTCTTTGGATGAGGCGTTGAGGCTGTCTAGACGATACGGCATTGGAAAGTGACATGAGGGTCAGGCCAAATGTTCAGCTGTGTGCAAGTCTGGCCTTGTTTGAGAACCTCTTATTGTGCATTGTGTATCGTGATGTGCAGGGTCCAGAATGGAGGGCTTAGCTTTGATGACATGTAGAAGTAATGTAAAGTGTCCTTAGTTTTATTAGAGCGAATAAAATTAGAAGTCGGCCAGCTGGTGCTCTGTCATGGCAGGCGCATCCTTATGCCTTATAACAAGCTCGAAATAAGCGGGGAAATGGTCTGTCTCTCCCTCCAGCATCTTGTTTCTTTCCTCAGGTTCCAGTTAATGGATGAAACAGATGGCCATTACCGCTGCTAATGTGTCTGGGCAGATGGGTGCTGTAAATCATGTACAATGGGCTGGGTCCTGCAGATAATGCAGAAACACGCCAAGCAAAATTCGAAATCAGAACGAGTGGCAGCGTGTTCATAGAAACCCCTGCCTAAACCTCAAAAAGTGGTCGCTAAAGGAGCATGTAAAGAAGAGACTTAACTATATAACCCCCTGTATATTTCATATTCACATCCCACTGCCTACGTGTGCATGTTCCAATGCTTACCTCATTACCACAGAGCAGAATGTCAATTTAAATTAAAAGACCCTTAATCCTTCCTTTGCCCACAATGGTAAGGTGCAATACCAGTTTAGCGTGTTGTAACATTTGTGAGTAGCTTCACACCCCAGTTCGATGCTTATCACATAAAGGTCTTGATTTTCTTTGTTGTAGAGATCAGTTTATTATTATACTAGCAGCCCGCCCCGGCTTTGCCCGGGGCAGAAGGGGGCTGGGGGCAGCATTTTAAGCCTCTGTGCACCCCCCCCCGACATTGCCCAGTCCGCATCCCTCCCCCCTCCCGCCTTGAGCCTTGTGCCTTGAGCCTCCCGCCTGGGCATAGCACCTACCGCCGCGCGCCTTGAGCCTCCTGCCCGCCTCCCGCCCCGGCTTTGTAACCCCCCCCCAGGTCCCGACTTACCTCATCCGCCGCTCCTCCCTACGCTGGAGTGTTTACCTCTCCACTGCTTGACCGCTTGTCAGCTACCTCATCCGCTGCTCCTCCCCGCGCTGCCACTGCTCCTCCGCTTTTCGCCGCTCCGCAGCTCCTCCCGGTGCTCATGTTCTCCCCTCTTCCTGTTGCTGGTGAACTCCGCTCCTCCCCTCTCGCAGACGCTCCTCCCGGCGCTCATGTCCTTGCTCTTCCTGTTGCTCGTGAACGACGCTACTCCCCTCACGCATACGTCGCGGCCGGCGCTACTTGCAAGGGACTACTTTATTTTTATTTCTAAATATTTTAAACAACGTTTATTTTTTTATTTTTATGTAGCCTATGTCCTTCTGCTTGCCCTGAGGTTTTCTAAGATGTCTTGGGTGTTCAGATTGGTGGTGTAGTTTTCGAGTTTACCTGGCTCAAAGGTGCAAGTTCTCTCTTTATAAGTCAAGTCAAGTCAAAAAAATGTATATAGCGCGCTACATACCCAGAGGGTCTCAAGGCGCTTGAAGAGGGGTGGGGAATTACTGGTCAAATATCCACGTTTTAAGTTGCTTTCTGAATGCTAGGTGGTTCTGAGTAAGGCGAAGGTGAGTGGGATGTGAGTTCCAGGTTTTAGCTGCCAGGTAGGAAAAGGATCTACCTCCCATGGTGGTTTTGTTGATGCGAGGTACAGTGGCAAGGGCTTGGTTGGATGATCGTAGCTGGCGTGGGGGGGTGTAGAAGGACAGTCGTGTGTTGAGGCATTCTGGTCCGATTTCGTAGAGTGCTTTGTGTGCGTGGGTTAGGAGCCGGAAAGTGATCCTCTTATTGACGGGGAGCCAGTGGAGGTTTTTCAAGTGACCAGAGATATGTTCTTTGCGCGGGATGTCTAATATGAGCCTGGCTGAAGCGTTCTGGATTCGTTGGAGTTTTTTCTGGAGTTTAGCGGTAGTACCGGCGTAGAGGGTGTTTCCGTAGTCCAGTCGGCTCGTGACCAGAGCGTGGGTGACCGTTTTCCTAGTTTCGATGGGGATCCAACGAAATGTTTTTTTGAGCATGCGAAGAATGTTGAAGCAGGATGAAGAGACGGCGTTGACTTGTCTATTTATTGAAAGTGAGGAATCCAGGATGATGCCCAGGTTCCGTGCGTGGTCCGTCGGGATGGGTGCTTTTCCAAGGGCTTCAGGCCACCAAGAGTCGTCCCAGGCAGAGGGGGAGGTACCTGAGATAAGGACTTCTGTTTTATCTGAGTTCAGTTTCAGACGGCTGTGTTTCATCCATTCGGCTACTTCTTTCATTCCTTCGTGTAGGTTAGTTTTGGCGGTGCTAGGGTCATTGGTGAGTGAAAGGATCAGTTGAGTGTCATCCGCGTAGGAGATGATGTTGAGGTTGTGTTGGCGTGCGATGGCCGCGAGGGGGCTCATGTATACGTTGAAGAGGGTGGGACTGAGTGAGGATCCTTGGGGTACGCCGCAGATGACTTCAGTGGCCTCTGAGATGAATGGTGGGAGGCGGACTCTCTGGGTTCTTCCGGTGAGGAACGAGGTGATCCATTCCAATGCTTTTCCTTGTATTCCGATGTTTCTGAGGCGCTGTAGAAGGGTGCTATGGCAGACTGTGTCGAAGGCTGCGGAGAGGTCAAGGAGGATGAGGGCGACTGTGTCTCCATTGTCCAGGAGAGTTCGAATGTCGTCTGTTGCTGCGATGAGGGCGGTTTCAGTGCTGTGCTTGGCTCGGAAGCCGGATTGTGAGGAGTCGAGGGATTTGTTTGTTTCAAGGAAGGCGGCGAGCTGGTTGTTGACCGCTTTCTCGATGACTTTGGCCGGGAATGGAAGGAGCGAGATGGGGCTGTAGTTTTTGAGTTCGGTGGGGTCAGCTGTGGGTTTCTTCAGGAGGGCGCTGAGTTCGGCATGTTTCCAGCTTTCCGGGAAGGTTGCGGAGTCGAGGGAGCAGTTGATGACGTCTCGGAGGTGCAGTGCTATGATGGAGTCTGCTTTGTTAAAGATGTGGTGCGGGCATGGGTCTGTGGGGGATCCTGAGTGGATAGAGTGCCTCAGACGGATGGTGTCCTCAGTGGAGATTGGTTTCCAATCATTGAGGGTGTTCAAGGGAGGTGGGGGTCCTGCAAGGGGTTGGGTGGATTGGTTTTCGGGTTGGTTGTCGAAGCTGTTGTGGATGTCTGCGATTTTGTTGTGGAAGAATGAAGCTAGGGAGTCGCAGAGGGCTTGGGAGGGGGTGATGTTGTTGGAGTTGGCCGTGGGATTGGTAAATTCCTTGACGATATTGAATAGTTCTTTGCTGTTGTGGGCGTTGTTATCTAGTCGGTCCTTGAAAGCGGCTTTCTTGGCATTTCGGATCAGTTGGTGGTGTAAGCGGGTGGCGTTTTTGAAGGCTTCCTTGGTGCTGGTGGTTGGATCTTTTTTCCAGGCCTTCTCAAGGGAGCGGCAGAGTTTCTTGGATTTCTTAAGATCATCGTTGAACCAGGAGGCCTTCTTGCTGCCGAGTTTGTTTTGTCGTTTTTTCAGTGGTGCTAGGATGTCGGCGCTGTTGGATAACCATAGGGTGAGGTTGGAGGCGGCTTGATCGGGATTTGAGGAGTGGGCTGGGGGGTTCAGAAGAAGCGATGAATAGTAGTATAGATGTTGTACAAAAATACGTTTTAGAACACTTTCTATGTTTTTATTTATTAATCTAAGATGAGCCTCCGTGGTCTTCGGGCGCTGAATAAAAATAAAAAAAACAAAATGACTTATGTGTCTTGAATAAATTAATAGTTTATTGTTCAGCTAATTGAAAATTGCAATTTAAAATAGAAGCATAAAGTTATAACCACAGTAAAATCCATTAATCCTTGACATTTTTACATCAAGCCCAATGACCATATCCGCATCTATGGCAGTCAACACGGGCTGTTTCAGCCTGGTACTGCTTCCAGTGTGGATAACTGTCCCCCCCCCACTCCCCTCCCCACACTCCTAGTATAGAATTGTTGGCGGTAAAGAAAAAAGGCGCTCCAGGTTTAAATGCCTGAGCATAGTAATGTAAACCTGAAAGGCACAGATAAGCCAAAAGAAACGTAAACTTGAGGCTCACTAATGCAAAGTGCTTAGTGCATTGCCGGTTGCAAAGTGCAAAAGAGGCTATGCCCATCTCACTGTCCTAGCTTAGTTTTGTTGGAGGCAAAAGAATGTACGGGTTAAAATGCCAGAGCATCGAAATATAATCATGAACTATGCAAATTAGGCAAATAAATATAAACGTTGTGGCTTGTTAAATGAAAGCGCTTAGTGCGTTAAGAGATTACAAAGTGCTAAATCAGCTATACCCCTTCATCAGTTATGTCCACAGTGGAGAGCAACTCAACATAAATCGTTCTTGTAAACCAATTCCCAATAGACGACTCAAGCTGGTTCAGTTGTGATGTAATTCGGGACTGTTGGGTACCAGACCCGGTCTAACTTAAGTATCAAGGACATAAACTGTGCAGAATAGCAACTTAAACTGTAGAGTACTCGGGGGATCAAAGTGCCTAGTGCAACATTGTATCCTGTCACTGCAGGTTTTGCATAGTCAGTTTCTTTCTTCCAATGACATGAATTTCAAGAATTTCCCACTAAATACAAGGTCTTCTCCCCGAAGGCAGGTTATTACAGTCTTTTGACGCATGCGTATTCCTTTCCTTCTGAAATGGAGCTTCATTAGTCCTTTTCTCTCTTCCACCAAGGCAGGGCATTTGCAAACAATATGGTTAATGTCCTACTTTGCATATTAGCACAGCGGCATGAAGTCACAGTGGTTTGTCTCAACCAGGCAGAAGAGTTACATAAGGTGTGAAAACCATGGTGTCAATAACTCAGCAGCGTAAGCTTTGCCCTCAGCCCTAACAGTTCTCCTAGCTACGGCTGTGGCTTCAGTAAACTGTATGTGCCAATTTTCATCCAAGCATGAGATCTAGCTGATAGACCTTTTCTGGGAAGGCATCTTGACTGCTGTATTAATTGCTTTGTTAAAATCAGCCTGACTGAGAGTTAGAGCTCAGAGTGGCTCAGTCCCCAATGTTTTTATTGCCAAATTCATTTATTAATGTGCCTTGGTATTGCCTGGGTCAGATATTGCCCTCCATAAAGCGTTGCCTAGTGTGACTTCCTGCGCTTTTTTCGTTTTTAAGTTTTAAGGCTGAATGGGTGTTGGGAGCTGGTGGTTGTTTCTGTGAAAGATATACTGGGTTTCCCAGAGGAAGAACTGTACGGTCAATAAATAATGTTTGAAATGGGTGCGGGAGCTTGGCGAGTTTAGGGAGAGTCACAGGACATGCTCCGGCAGGCGATTGTTCAAGTTGTGCCATTTTAGGTATTTCGACAAGTGGAGTTGAAAACTCCCAAGGTGTAGGCTGCGGGATTATCTAGAAGTCTGATATGAACAGGACATGGACCTCTAGGCCGGTCTCAAATGCTATGGGGATGATGAGTTAATAGCTTTTTGGTATTTTCTTAGAGTTTGATAGTGCTGAAACAGGTTCTAATTTGCACGTTTGATCTGGGATGAGTGGAGAAGGAGGTTGAAAAGAAGAACTACAGAACGAGATTGATGGACATAATGGAGGTGTTGAAGTGTGAGTGAGGAGAGCTTTTGCTGGTGGTATCTTCATTTCTAGATCAGTAATTTGGAGTGTATCATCAGGAAACATCTATTTGGAGGCCATCCATCTCTGAATAGTGATTGGCCAGTTCACGGCTCCACCCCAGCACCGACCACCATCGTAGCAACTAGTGCCATGCCAGCTCTGTCCGCCAAGACCTCCACAGAACAACTCAGCTGCCTCCTGATCAGTGCCAGATGGCTCTGAAAACGTGCCACTGAAGTCTGCCACACCATCTCCTCCCTCACCCCCGATCTCACTTTCATTTCAGAGACCTGGCTTACCCCAGTATCGGGCCCTGTAATCACCATTGCAACATCCATTGGCTACAAGATGAAAAAACGTGACCACACCAACACACACAGAGGTGGTCTTGCCATTGTGCACAAGGAATAGATCACCTGCACCTTCGCCAACTACAAAACTGTGCCTATCATTGAACACATGAACTTCTATTTCTGCCCTGATGACAAAACTGCCATCAAAGACACCCTCGCTTACAGACCGCCAGGATCATGAACCAGCCTCAGGAAAGCCATTGCATCATCACAATCCAACATCACCTTCAACTTGAACCAACCAGTAGAGAACTTCAATGTCTGGATCACCAGTGCTGCCAACCAAGGCGATCCCACCATAACAGCCAAAACACTCATATCCACCAAATAAGCCATCTAGTACACCCTGATCTCAGCATGTTGAAGCGCAGATTGAAACAATGTGAAAATAAATGGCGTACCAGCAAGAACCGAACCACACTAACCGAGCCACCTTCAAATCTGCCCTCAGCAACTACTACCGTCAGCTCAAAGCCACAAAGCAGGAGGCTATGACGCACCAGATAGAGACCAGCACCAACCAAACTATGGAATTCTTCACCATCGGTAAAGAGTTCACCTGCCCGTCAGCCACTGGAAACTAAACCCTCTCTCACAGGAACTCTCTAGATCTCTCGTCGACCACTTCCACAACAAGATAACAACCATCTACACAAACTTCAATCCCCAACCCACCGATCTCCTCAGCATCCTATCGACCACTACCACTGATCACCCACTCACTGCATGAGAACAACTCAGCACACTGAGCCCTGCTACTCTAAATAACTCCATCCACTCTGGAGAACTCACCGATCCATGCTCCAACCTGACTTTTTAACCTCAGAAGAGACAAGACCAGCCACCAGCTCAGCCACCAGCTCACCACCATCCTCAATGCCTCCATCACCACAGACACTTTTCCCGATGCCTCGAAACACTCAGAAGTGAGACCCCCTCCTCGAGAAACCGTCTGCAGACCCCAACAAGCTCCAGAACTTTCGTCCCAATTCACTGCTCCCATTTCACGCCGAAGTCTTAGAGAAGGCCATCAACCTCCAACTCACTGAGCACCTGGATAGAAGCAACCTGCTGGACCCTTCTCAATCACAGCACTGAGGCATCCTTAATTGCCGCAACAAACGACATCCGCATCTTACTCGACAGAGGAGATTCAGCCGCCCTGATCCTGCTTGACCTTTCTGCTGCTTTTGAAACAGTCTCCCACTACGCATTCATAGATCGACTAAACCAGAATCAGAATCACAGATGACGCACTCAGATAAACGGCCTCATTGCTCACAGGGCGCACCCTGGGAACCTGTCTCCCTCCCTTCACCTCACAACCCAAGCACATCATTGGCAGCGTCACTCAAGGCTCATCCCTAAGTCCAACCCTCTTCAACATCTACACGACCCCACTCGCTAACATCATCAGAACCCACAACATCAACATCATCCCCTACGCCAACGATATCCAGATCTCCCACTCACTCTGAGCAGACCCTACATCGATGACGAACAACTTCCACAACTGTATGAAGAACGTCTCAACCTGGATGAAGAACAACTGCTTGTAGCTAAACACAGTTCAAAAACAATAGGGATATACCCAAATAACCCTTCTAGACCTGGGTATCAGACATAAATGGGAAAAGCAACAAACGGTATGAAGGAATAAATATTGCACACTTTTACATGAAGGTACTTTTAATTTACCTTCACTGTGTTTTTAGTTCACAATGAATATATCATACAACATTCTCTCCTCATAGCCAATAACACCTAATCAATGAAATACAAAAATTACATATAATCACATTCTGTACATGGACATAAACTATACATAGAAAAACAAAGTAACCCTAAAGAACAATAAAGTTTTGATAGTGGCTTCCATACACATCTGGACAGACCACTCGGAGGTAGTCAAAAACACACACTTCTGAGTCAAACAACTGCTTCAATTTGTTTACAGTGTGGCACCCTATAATTTAGAAGCACACAAAATTTCCAGTGACTCCTACTTAACAGTGTCGTCGACGTGACCACGTTTCAGCGTATCATCTTCTTAGGCCACTTCAGGACAGGGTTAACACATTACTGCGCAAGACATAACATAAACGGAAACATTACTCACAATATACCACACATATGAAGCAGGCTGGCTAAACCACAAGACTCCCCATTGGTCCCAGTGTGTGTTTAGTGGTGGGAAGAAGCTTCTAAAGTGCCAGAAGCTGATATACATCAGATGCACCCCATCACAAACAAGACCCTGCAGTGAAGTGCCTCATTCAACAAGGGAGGTTTGGTGAAACTCAAACATGTCACCACAGGTGACTGCCATCTATACCCTACTAATAGCTGCATGAAAAGTCACTTACATTAGTCACCCGTATAAATACAGATGAATAATCAAACTCTCTTGCCAAGGAAAAGATCCTATGCAAGTCGATGGGCCATCTATAAAACCAGAAACAGATCAAAAATGTAAACGCCCATATTGCAAAATAACTAGCTCTCAAAGTTCTGCCATACTGATCATCCTCATTCTTTATGGGTGTTTGCAAATGTGCCTCCACTTACCCGTGCCCCGCTGCCTCCTTATGAAAAATCCGTCAAGGTAAACCCCTCAAGGGCGCGTTGAACCCAAAGCGAACCCTCCTCCTTAATTTCATGCTTGTATAAATCTCCCCTCCGCCTTACACCCTTCTCCTCTCCGCCTTGCACCCTTCACCTCTCTACCTTGCACCCTTCTCCCCTCTGCCTTGCACCCTTCTCTACCTTGCACCCGTCTCCCCTCTGCCTTGCACCCTTCTCCTATCTGCCTTCCACCCTACTCACCTCTGCCTTGCACCCTAATCCCCTCTGCCTTGCACCCTACTCCACCTCCGCCTTGCACCCTTTTCTACCTTGCACAATTCTCCCCTCTGCCTTGCACCATTCTCCCCTCTGCCTTGCACCCTTCTCCCCTCTGCCTTGCACCCTTCTCTCCTCTGCTTTGCACCCTTCTCCCCTCTGCCTTGCACCCTTTTCCTCTCTGCCTTGCACCCTTCTCTCCTCTGCCTTGCACCTTTCTCCCCTCTGCTTTGCACCCTTGCACCATTCTCCCCTCTGCCTTGCACCCTTCTCCCCTCTGCTTTGCACCCTTTTCCCCTCTGCCTTGCACCTTTCTTCCCTCTGCCTTGCACCCTTCTCCTCTCTGCCTTGCACCCTTCTCCTCTCTGCCTTGCACCCTTCTCCCCTCTGCCTTGCACCCTTCTCCCCTCTGCCATGCACCCTTCTCCCCTCTGCCTTGCACCCTTCTCCCCTCTGCCTTGCACCCTTCTCCTCTGTACCATGCACCCTTCTCCCCTCTGCCTTGCATCCTTCTCCCCTCCGCCCTGCACCCTTCTCTACCTAGCACCCTTCTCCCCTCTGCCTTGCACCCTTCTCCCCTCTGCCTTGCACCCTTCTCTCCTCTGCTTTGCACCCTTTTCCCCTCTGCCTTGCACCCTTTTCCTCTCTGCTTTGCACCCTTCTCTCCTCTGCCTTGCACCTTTCTCCCCTCTGCGTTGCTCCCTTGCACCCTTCACCTCTCTACCTTGCACCCTTCTCCCCTCTGCCTTGCACCCTTCTCTACCTTGCACCCGTCTCCCCTCTGCCTTGCACCCTTCTCCTATCCGCCTTGCACCCTACTCACCTCTGCCTTGCACCCTACTCCCCTCTGCCTTGCACCCTACTCCACCTCCGCCTTGCACCCTTTTCTACCTTGCACCATTCTCCCCTCTGCCTTGCACCATTCTCCCCTCTGCCTTGCACCCTTCTCCCCTCTGCCTTGCACCCTTCTCTCCTCTGCTTTGCACCCTTCTCCCCTCTGCCTTGCACCCTTTTCCTCTCTGCCTTGCACCCTTCTCTCCTCTGCCTTGCACCTTTCTCCCCTCTGCGTTGCACCCTTGCACCATTCTCCCCTCTGCCTTGCACCCTTCTCCCCTCTGCTTTGCACCCTTCTCCCCTCTGCCTTGCACCTTTCTTCCCTCTGCCTTGCACCCTTCTCCTCTCTGCCTTGCACCCTTCTCCTCTCTGCCTTGCACCCTTCTCCTCTCTACCTTGCACCCTTCTCCCCTCTGCCTTGCACCCTTCTCCCCTCTGCCTTGCACCTTTCTTCCCTCTGCCTTGCACCCTTCTCCTCTCTGCCTTGCACCCTTCTCCTCTCTGCCTTGCACCCTTCTCCCCTCTGCCTTTCACCCTTCTCCCCTCTGCCTTGCACCCTTCTCCCCTCTGCCTTGCACCCTTCTCCCCTCTGTCTTGCACCCTTCTCCCCTCTGCCTTGCACCCTTCTCCTCTCTACCTTGCACCCTTCTCCCCTCTGCCTTGCATCCTTCTCCCCTCCGCCCTGCACCCTTCTCTTCCTTGCACCCTTCTCCCCTCTGCTTTGCGCTCTTCTCCCCTTCACCTTGCACCCTTCTCCCCTTCACCTTGCACCCTTCTCCTCTCTGCCTTGCACCCTTCTCCTCTCTACCTTGCACCCTTCTCCCCTCTGCCTTGCACCCTTCTCCCCTCCGCCTTGCACCCTTCTCCTCTCTGCCTGGCACCCATCTCCTCTCTGCCTTGCACCCATCTCCTCTCAGCCTTGCACCCTTCTACTCTCTGCCTTGCACCCTTCTCCCCTCTGCCTTGCACCCTTCTCCCCTCCCCCTTGCACTCTTCTCCCCTCTGCCTTGCATCCTTCTCCCCTCTGCCTTGTACCCTTCTCCCCTCTGCCTTGTACCCTACTCCACCTCCGCCTTGCACCCTTTTCTACCTTGCACCATTCTCCCCTCTGCCTTGCACCATTCTCCCCTCTGCCTTGCACCCTTCTCCCCTCTGCCTTGCACCCTTCTCTCCTCTGCTTTGCACCCTTCTCCCCTCTGCCTTGCACCCTTTTCCTCTCTGCCTTGCACCCTTCTCTCCTCTGCCTTGCACCTTTCTCCCCTCTGCTTTGCACCCTTGCACCATTCTGCCCTCTGCCTTGCACCCTTCTCCCCTCTGCTTTGCACCCTTCTCCCCTCTGCCTTGCACCTTTCTTCCCTCTGCCTTGCACCCTTCTCCTCTCTGCCTTGCACCCTTCTCCTCTCTGCCTTGCACCCTTCTCCTCTCTGCCTTGCACCCTTCTCCCCTCTGCCTTGCACCCTTCTCCCCTCTGCCATGCACCCTTCTCCCCTCTGCCTTGCACCCTTCTCCCCTCTGCCTTGCACCCTTCTCCTCTGTACCATGCACCCTTCTCCCCTCTGCCTTGCATCCTTCTCCCCTCCGCCCTGCACCCTTCTCTACCTAGCACCCTTCTCCCCTCTGCCTTGCACCCTTCTCCCCTCTGCCTTGCACCCTTCTCTCCTCTGCTTTGCACCCTTCTCCCCTCTGCCTTGCACCCTTTTCCTCTCTGCCTTGCACCCTTCTCTCCTCTGCGTTGCTCCCTTGCACCCTTCACCTCTCTACCTTGCACCCTTCTCCCCTCTGCCTTGCACCCTTCTCTACCTTGCACCCGTCTCCCCTCTGCCTTGCACCCTTCTCCTATCCGCCTTGCACCCTACTCACCTCTGCCTTGCACCCTACTCCCCTCTGCCTTGCACCCTACTCCACCTCCGCCTTGCACCCTTTTCTACCTTGCACCATTCTCCCCTCTGCCTTGCACCATTCTCAGCTCTGCCTTGCACCCTTCTCCCCTCTGCCTTACACCCTTCTCTCCTCTGCTTTGCACCCTTCTCCCCTCTGCCTTGCACCCTTTTCCTCTCTGCCTTGCACCCTTCTCTCCTCTGCCTTGCACCTTTCTCCCCTCTGCGTTGCACCCTTGCACCATTCTCCCCTCTGCCTTGCACCCTTCTCCCCTCTGCTTTGCACCCTTCTCCCCTCTGCCTTGCACCTTTCTTCCCTCTGCCTTGCACCCTTCTCGTCTCTGCCTTGCACCCTTCTCCTCTCTGCCTTGCACCCTTCTCCTCTCTACCTTGCACCCTTCTCCCCTCTGCCTTGCACCCTTCTCCCCTCTGCCTTGCACCTTTCTTCCCTCTGCCTTGCACCCTTCTCCTCTCTGCCTTGCACCCTTCTCCTCTCTGCCTTGCACCCTTCTCCCCTCTGCCTTGCACCCTTCTCCCCTCTGCCTTGCACCCTTCTCCCCTCTGCCTTGCACCCTTCTCCCCTCTGTCTTGCACCCTTCTCCCCTCTGCCTTGCACCCTTCTCCTCTCTACCTTGCACCCTTCTCCCCTCTGCCTTGCATCCTTCTCCCCTCCGCCCTGCACCCTTCTCCCTTCTGCTTTGCACCCTTCTCCCCTCTGCCTTGCACCTTTCTTCCCTCTGCCTTGCACCCTTCTCCTCTCTGCCTTGCACCCTTCTCCTCTCTGCCTTGCACCCTTCTCCCCTCTGCCTTGCACCCTTCTCCCCTCTGCCATGCACCCTTCTCCCCTCTGCCTTGCACCCTTCTCCCCTCTGCCTTGCACCCTTCTCCTCTGTACCATGCACCCTTCTCCCCTCTGCCTTGCATCCTTCTCCCCTCCGCCCTGCACCCTTCTCTACCTAGCACCCTTCTCCCCTCTGCCTTGCACCCTTCTCCCCTCTGCCTTGCACCCTTCTCTCCTCTGCTTTGCACCCTTTTCCCCTCTGCCTTGCACCCTTTTCCTCTCTGCCTTGCACCCTTCTCTCCTCTGCCTTGCACCTTTCTCCCCTCTGCGTTGCTCCCTTGCACCCTTCACCTCTCTACCTTGCACCCTTCTCCCCTCTGCCTTGCACCCTTCTCTACCTTGCACCCGTCTCCCCTCTGCCTTGCACCCTTCTCCTATCCGCCTTGCACCCTACTCACCTCTGCCTTGCACCCTACTCCCCTCTGCCTTGCACCCTACTCCACCTCCGCCTTGCACCCTTTTCTACCTTGCACCATTCTCCCCTCTGCCTTGCACCATTCTCCCCTCTGCCTTGCACCCTTCTCCCCTCTGCCTTGCACCCTTCTCTCCTCTGCTTTGCACCCTTCTCCCCTCTGCCTTGCACCCTTTTCCTCTCTGCCTTGCACCCTTCTCTCCTCTGCCTTGCACCTTTCTCCCCTCTGCGTTGCACCCTTGCACCATTCTCCCCTCTGCCTTGCACCCTTCTCCCCTCTGCTTTGCACCCTTCTCCCCTCTGCCTTGCACCTTTCTTCCCTCTGCCTTGCACCCTTCTCCTCTCTGCCTTGCACCCTTCTCCTCTCTGCCTTGCACCCTTCTCCTCTCTACCTTGCACCCTTCTCCCCTCTGCCTTGCACCCTTCTCCCCTCTGCCTTGCACCTTTCTTCCCTCTGCCTTGCACCCTTCTCCTCTCTGCCTTGCACCCTTCTCCTCTCTGCCTTGCACCCTTCTCCCCTCTGCCTTTCACCCTTCTCCCCTCTGCCTTGCACCCTTCTCCCCTCTGCCTTGCACCCTTCTCCCCTCTGTCTTGCACCCTTCTCCCCTCTGCCTTGCACCCTTCTCCTCTCTACCTTGCACCCTTCTCCCCTCTGCCTTGCATCCTTCTCCCCTCCGCCCTGCACCCTTCTCTTCCTTGCACCCTTCTCCCCTCTGCTTTGCGCTCTTCTCCCCTTCACCTTGCACCCTTCTCCCCTTCACCTTGCACCCTTCTCCTCTCTGCCTTGCACCCTTCTCCTCTCTACCTTGCACCCTTCTCCCCTCTGCCTTGCACCCTTCTCCCCTCCGCCTTGCACCCTTCTCCTCTCTGCCTGGCACCCATCTCCTCTCTGCCTTGCACCCATCTCCTCTCAGCCTTGCACCCTTCTACTCTCTGCCTTGCACCCTTCTCCCCTCTGCCTTGCACCCTTCTCCCCTCCCCCTTGCACTCTTCTCCCCTCTGCCTTGCATCCTTCTCCCCTCTGCCTTGTACCCTTCTCCCCTCTGCCTTGTACCCTACTCCACCTCCGCCTTGCACCCTTTTCTACCTTGCACCATTCTCCCCTCTGCCTTGCACCATTCTCCCCTCTGCCTTGCACCCTTCTCCCCTCTGCCTTGCACCCTTCTCTCCTCTGCTTTGCACCCTTCTCCCCTCTGCCTTGCACCCTTTTCCTCTCTGCCTTGCACCCTTCTCTCCTCTGCCTTGCACCTTTCTCCCCTCTGCTTTGCACCCTTGCACCATTCTGCCCTCTGCCTTGCACCCTTCTCCCCTCTGCTTTGCACCCTTCTCCCCTCTGCCTTGCACCTTTCTTCCCTCTGCCTTGCACCCTTCTCCTCTCTGCCTTGCACCCTTCTCCTCTCTGCCTTGCACCCTTCTCCCCTCTGCCTTGCACCCTTCTCCCCTCTGCCATGCACCCTTCTCCCCTCTGCCTTGCACCCTTCTCCCCTCTGCCTTGCACCCTTCTCCTCTGTACCATGCACCCTTCTCCCCTCTGCCTTGCATCCTTCTCCCCTCCGCCCTGCACCCTTCTCTACCTAGCACCCTTCTCCCCTCTGCCTTGCACCCTTCTCCCCTCTGCCTTGCACCCTTCTCTCCTCTGCTTTGCACCCTTCTCCCCTCTGCCTTGCACCCTTTTCCTCTCTGCCTTGCACCCTTCTTTCCTCTGCGTTGCTCCCTTGCACCCTTCACCTCTCTACCTTGCACCCTTCTCCCCTCTGCCTTGCACCCTTCTCTACCTTGCACCCGTCTCCCCTCTGCCTTGCACCCTTCTCCTATCCGCCTTGCACCCTACTCACCTCTGCCTTGCACCCTACTCCCCTCTGCCTTGCACCCTACTCCACCTCCGCCTTGCACCCTTTTCTACCTTGCACCATTCTCCCCTCTGCCTTGCACCATTCTCAGCTCTGCCTTGCACCCTTCTCCCCTCTGCCTTGCACCCTTCTCTCCTCTGCTTTGCACCCTTCTCCCCTCTGCCTTGCACCCCTTTCCTCTCTGCCTTGCACCCTTCTCTCCTCTGCCTTGCACCTTTCTCCCCTCTGCGTTGCACCCTTGCACCATTCTCCCCTCTGCCTTGCACCCTTCTCCCCTCTGCTTTGCACCCTTCTCCCCTCTGCCTTGCACCTTTCTTCCCTCTGCCTTGCACCCTTCTCCTCTCTGCCTTGCACCCTTCTCCTCTCTGCCTTGCACCCTTCTCCTCTCTACCTTGCACCCTTCTCCCCTCTGCCTTGCACCCTTCTCCCCTCTGCCTTGCACCTTTCTTCCCTCTGCCTTGCACCCTTCTCCTCTCTGCCTTGCACCCTTCTCCTCTCTGCCTTGCACCCTTCTCCCCTCTGCCTTGCACCCTTCTCCCCTCTGCCTTGCACCCTTCTCCCCTCTGCCTTGCACCCTTCTCCCCTCTGTCTTGCACCCTTCTCCCCTCTGCCTTGCACCCTTCTCCTCTCTACCTTGCACCCTTCTCCCCTCTGCCTTGCATCCTTCTCCCCTCCGCCCTGCACCCTTCTCCCTTCTGCTTTGCACCCTTCTCCCCTTCACCTTGCACCCTTCTCCCCTTCACCTTGCACCCTTCTCCTCTCTGCCTTGCACCCTTCTCCTCTCTACCTTGCACCCTTCTCCCCTCTGCCTTGCACCCTTCTCCCCTCCGCCTTGCACCCTTCTCCTCTCTGCCTGGCACCCATCTCCTCTCTGCCTTGCACCCATCTCCTCTCAGCCTTGCACCCTTCTACTCTCTGCCTTGCACCCTTCTCCCCTCTGCCTTGCACCCTTCTCCCCTCCCCCTTGCACTCTTCTCCCCTATGCCTTGCATCCTTCTCCCCTCTGCCTTGTACCCTTCTCCCCTCTGCCTTGTACCCTTCTCCCCTCTGCCTTTTACCCTTCTCCCCTCCCCCTTGCACACTTCTCCTCTCTGCCTTGCACCCTTCTCCTCGCTACCTTGAACCCTTCTCCAATCTGCCTTGCACCCTTCTCCCCTCCCCCTTGCACTCTTCTCCTCTGTGCCTTACACCCTTCTCTCCTCTGCCTTGCACACATCTCCCCACCATCTTGCACCCTTCTCCTCTCTGCCTTGCACCCTTCTCCCCTCTGCCTTGCACCCTTCTCCTCTCTATCTTGCACCCTTCTCTCCTCTGCCTTGCACCCAATTCCCTTCTGCTTGTACCATTCTCCTCTCTGCCTTGCGCCCTTCTCCTCTCTACCTTGCACCCTTCTCCCCTCCCCCTTGCACTCTTCTCCCCTCTGCCTTGCACCCTTCTCCTCTCTACCTTGCACCCTCTCCCCTCTGCCTTGCACCCTTCTCCCCTCTGCCATGCACCCTTCTCCCCTCTGCCTTGCACCCTTCTCCCCTCTGCCTTGCACCCTTCTCCTCTCTACCTTGCACCCTTCTCCCCTTTGCCTTGCATCCTTCTCCCCTCCGCCCTGCACCCTTCTCTACCTAGCACCCTTCTCCCCACTGCCTTGCACCCTTCTCCCCTCTGCCTTGCACCATTCTCTCCTCTGCTTTGCACCCTTCTCCCCTCTGCCTTGCACCCTTTTCCTCTCTGCCTTGCACCCTTCTCTCCTCTGCCTTGCACATTTCTCCCCTCTGCGTTGCTCCCTTGCACCCTTCACCTCTCTACCTTGCACCCTTCTCCCCTCTGCCTTGCACCCTTCTCTACCTTGCACCCTACTCACCTCTGCCTTGCACCCTACTCCCCTCTGCCTTGCACCCTACTCCACCTCCGCCTTGCACCCTTTTCTACCTTGCACCATTCTCCCCTCTGCCTTGCACCATTCTCCCCTTTGCCTTGCACCCTTCTCCCCTCTGCCTTGCACCCTTCTCTCCTCTGCTTTGCACCCTTCTCCCCTCTGCCTTGCACCCTTTTCCTCTCTGCCTTGCACCCTTCTCTCCTCTGCCTTGCACCTTTCTCCCCTCTGCGTTGCACCCTTGCACCATTCTCCCCTCTGCCTTGCACCCTTCTCCCCTCTGCCTTGCACCTTTCTTCCCTCTGCCTTGCACCCTTCTCCTCTCTGCCTTGCACCCTTCTCCTCTCTGCCTTGCACCCTTCTCCCCTCTGCCTTGCACCCTTCTCCCCTCTGCCTTGCACCTTTCTTCCCTCTGCCTTGCACCCTTCTCCTCTCTGCCTTGCACCCTTCTCCTCTCTGCCTTGCACCCTTCTCCCCTCTGCCTTGCACCCTTCTCCCCTCTGCCTTGCACCCTTCTCCCCTCTGCCTTGCACCCTTCTCCCCTCTGCCTTGCACCCTTCTCCTCTCTACCTTGCACCCTTCTCCCCTCTGCCTTGCATCCTTCTCCCCTTCACCTTGCACCCTTCTCCCCTTCACCTTGCACCCTTCTCCCCTTCACCTTGCACCCTTCTCCTCTCTGCCTCTCTGCCTTGCACCCTTCTCATCTCTACCTTGCACCCTTCTCCCCTCTGCCTTGCACCCTTCTCCCCTCCGCCTTGCACCCTTCTCCTCTCTGCCTGGCACCCATCTCCTCTCTGCCTTGCACCCATCTCCTCTCAGCCTTGCACCCTTCTACTCTC
Organism: Lissotriton vulgaris; assembly: GCF_964263255.1. Classification (NCBI taxonomy): domain Eukaryota; kingdom Metazoa; phylum Chordata; class Amphibia; order Caudata; family Salamandridae; genus Lissotriton; species Lissotriton vulgaris. The sequence goes on from NC_141699.1 coordinate 340,574,381, forward strand.
TGCCTTGCACCCTTCTCCCCTCTGCCTTGCACCCTTCTCCCCTCCCCCTTGCACTCTTCTCCCCTCTGCCTTACATCCTTCTCCCCTCGGCCTTGTACCCTTCTCCCCTCTGCCTTGTACCCTTCTCCCCTCTGCCTTGTACCCTTCTCCCCTTCCCCTTGCACACTTCTCCTCTCTGCCTTGCACCCTTCTCCTCGCTACCTTGCACCCTTCTCCAATCTGCCTTGCACCCTTCTCCCCTCTGCCTTGCACCTTTCTTCCCTCTGCCTTGCACCCTTCTCCTCTCTGCCTTGCACCCTTCTCCTCTCTGCCTTGCACCCTTCTCCCCTCTGCCTTGCACCCTTCTCCCCTCTGCCTTGCACCCTTCTCCCCTCTGCCTTGCACCCTTCTCCCCTCTGTCTTGCACCCTTCTCCCCTCTGCCTTGCACCCTTCTCCTCTCTACCTTGCACCCTTCTCCCCTCTGCCTTGCATCCTTCTCCCCTCCGCCCTGCACCCTTCTCTTCCTTGCACCCTTCTCCCGTCTGCTTTGCACCCTTCTCCCCTTCACCTTGCACCCTTCTCCCCTTCACCTTGCACCCTTCTCCTCTCTGCCTTGCACCCTTCTCCTCTCTACCTTGCACCCTTCTCCCCTCTGCCTTGCACCCTTCTCCCCTCCGCCTTGCACCCTTCTCCTCTCTGCCTGGCACCCATCTCCTCTCTGCCTTGCACCCATCTCCTCTCAGCCTTGCACCCTTCTACTCTCTGCCTTGCACCCTTCTCCCCTCTGCCTTGCACCCTTCTCCCCTCCCCCTTGCACTCTTCTCCCCTCTGCCTTGCATCCTTCTCCCCTCTGCCTTCTACCCTTCTCCCCTCTGCCTTGTACCCTTCTCCCCTCTGCCTTTTACCCTTCTCCCCTCCCCCTTGCACACTTCTCCTCTCTGCCTTGCACCCTTCTCCTCGCTACCTTGAACCCTTCTCCAATCTGCCTTGCACCCTTCTCCCCTCCCCCTTGCACTCTTCTCCTCTGTGCCTTACACCCTTCTCTCCTCTGCCTTGCACACATCTCCCCACCATCTTGCACCCTTCTCCTCTCTGCCTTGCACCCTTCTCCCCTCTGCCTTGCACCCTTCTCCTCTCTATCTTGCACCCTTCTCTCCTCTGCCTTGCACCCATCTCCCTTCTGCTTGTACCATTCTCCTCTCTGCCTTGCGCCCTTCTCCTCTCTACCTTGCACCCTTCTCCCCTCCCCCTTGCACTCTTCTCCCCTCTGCCTTGCACCCTTCTCCTCTCTACCTTGCACCCTCTCCCCTCTGCCTTGCACCCTTCTCCCCTCTGCCATGCACCCTTCTCCCCTCTGCCTTGCACCCTTCTCCCCTCTGCCTTGCACCCTTCTCCTCTCTACCTTGCACCCTTCTCCCCTTTGCCTTGCATCCTTCTCCCCTCCGCCCTGCACCCTTCTCTACCTAGCACCCTTCTCCCCACTGCCTTGCACCCTTCTCCCCTCTGCCTTGCACCATTCTCTCCTCTGCTTTGCACCTTTCTCCCCTCTGCCTTGCACCCTTTTCCTCTCTGCCTTGCACCCTTCTCTCCTCTGCCTTGCACATTTCTCCCCTCTGCGTGGCTCCCTTGCACCCTTCACCTCTCTACCTTGCACCCTTCTCCCCTCTGCCTTGCACCCTTCTCTACCTTGCACCCTACTCACCTCTGCCTTGCACCCTACTCCCCTCTGCCTTGCACCCTACTCCACCTCCGCCTTGCACCCTTTTCTACCTTGCACCATTCTCCCCTCTGCCTTGCACCATTCTCCCCTTTGCCTTGCACCCTTCTCCCCTCTGCCTTGCACCCTTCTCTCCTCTGCTTTGCACCCTTCTCCCCTCTGCCTTGCACCCTTTTCCTCTCTGCCTTGCACCCTTCTCTCCTCTGCCTTGCACCTTTCTCCCCTCTGCGTTGCACCCTTGCACCATTCTCCCCTCTGCCTTGCACCCTTCTCCCCTCTGCCTTGCACCTTTCTTCCCTCTGCCTTGCACCCTTCTCCTCTCTGCCTTGCACCCTTCTCCTCTCTGCCTTGCACCCTTCTCCCCTCTGCCTTGCACCCTTCTCCCCTCTGCCTTGCACCCTTCTCCTCTCTGCCTTGCACCCTTCTCCCCTCTGCCTTGCACCCTTCTCCCCTCTGCCTTGCACCCTTCTCCCCTCTGCCTTGCACCCTTCTCCCCTCTGCCTTGCACCCTTCTCCTCTCTACCTTGCACCCTTCTCCCCTCTGCCTTGCATCCTTCTCCCCTCCGCCCTGCACCCTTCTCTACCTTGCACCCTTCTCCCCTCTGCCTTGCACCCTTCTCCCCTTCACCTTGCACCCTTCTCCCCTTCACCTTGCACCCTTCTCCTCTCTGCCTCTCTGCCTTGCACCCTTCTCATCTCTACCTTGCACCCTTCTCCCCTCTGCCTTGCACCCTTCTCCCCTCCGCCTTGCACCCTTCTCCTCTCTGCCTGGCACCCATCTCCTCTCTGCCTTGCACCCATCTCCTCTCAGCCTTGCACCCTTCTACTCTCTGCCTTGCACCCTTCTCCCCTCTGCCTTGCACCCTTCTCCCCTCCCCCTTGCACTCTTCTCCCCTCTGCCCTACATCCTTCTCCCCTCGGCCTTGTACCCTTCTCCCCTCTGCCTTGTACCCTTCTCCCCTCTGCCTTGTACCCTTCTCCCCTTCCCCTTGCACACTTCTCCTCTCTGCCTTGCACCCTTCTCCTCGCTACCTTGCACCCTTCTCCAATCTGCCTTGCACCCTTCTCCCCTCCCCCTTGCACTCTTCTCCTTTCTGCCTTGCACTCTTCTCCTCTGTGCCTTGCACCGTTCTCTCCTCTGCCTTGCACACATCTCCCCACCACCTTGCACCCTTCTCCTCTCTGCCTTGCACCCTTCTCCCCTCTGCCTTGCACCCTTCTCCTCTCTATCTTGCACCCTTCTCCCCTCTGCCTTGCACCCTTCTCCCCTCTGCCTTGCACCATTCTCCTCTCTTCCTTGCGCCCTTCTCCTCTGTACCTTGCACCCTTCTCCCCTCCCCCTTGCACTCTTCTCCCCTCTGCCTTGCACCCTTCTCCTCTCTACCTTGCACCCTCTTCCCTCTGCCTTGCACCCTTCTCCCCTCCCCCTTGCACTCTTCTCCCCTCTGTCTTGCACCCTTCTCCCCTCCGCCTTGCATCCTTCTTCTCTCTACCTTGCACCCTTCTCCCCTCTGCGTTGCACCCTTCTCCTCTCTACGTTGCACCCTTCTCCCCTCCGCCTTGCACCCTTCTCCTCTCCGCCTTGCACCCTTCTCCTCTCTGCCTTGCACCCTTCTCCCCTCTGCCTTGCACCCATCTCCCCTCCGCCTTGCACCCTTCTCCTCTCTGCCTTGCACCCTTCTCCTCTATACCTTGCACCCTTCTCCCCTCCGCCTTGCACCCATATCCCCTCCGCCTTGCACTCTTCTCCTCTCTACCTTACACCCTTCTTCCCTCTGCCTTGCACCCTTCTCCCCTGCACCTTGCACCCTTCTCCTCTCTGCCTTGCACCCTTCTCCTCTCTGCCTTGCACCCTTCTCCCCTCCGCCTTGCACCCTTCTCCCCTCCCCTTTGCACCCTTCTCCCCTCCCCCTTGCACCCTTCTCCCCTCCGCCTTGCACCCTTCACTTCTCTACCATGCACCCTTCTCCCCTCCGCCTGCACCCTTCTCCCCTCCACCTTGCACCCATCTCCTCTCCGCCTTGTACCCATCTCCTCTCTGCCTTGCACCCATCTCCTCTCTGCCTTGCACCCTTCTCCTCTCTACCTTGCACCCTTCTCCTCTCTACCTTGCACCCTGCTCCCCTCTGCCTTGCACCCTTCTCGCCCCCCCTGACCCCACCCCCCCTGCCGATGCCTACATAGTGTGTTCTAACAAGAGTGCTTACCTGAGGGCACCATTTTGCTGCCTCATCCCTTCCCATATGAGCTTCGCCCTGGAGAATGCTGACTCTGAGGGCCCCCACTCCCACCCTTGTCAGGGTCCTGAGCAGTGCTCTATGCTGCCTCCTGCTCTCTGGGGCCCCCACCCCATACTCTTTCCGGCCTGGAGCTGCTCTGACTGAAGAGAAACAATGCAAGTTGTTACTTTGTTTCTCTTAAGTCATCGGGAGGGGCTCAAAGCAGGCTGCAGACAGCCTGCACCTGCTTTGGAGGGAGAGAGGCGTGCTTTAGCACAAGCCTCTCTCACAGCTCTCACCAAAGAGCTGAGGGGGGGCCGGGGCCCCCTTCATTTACTGAAGAGAGTGGGGCCCGCCGCATCGCGGGGGCTGCGGGGGCGTTTGTTACACCCCTGCCCACATCACCCAGCAGCACATGAACAACCTCCAATGGCTTCCCATCCAGAAGAGATGCCAATTCAAGTTCTAGACCATGTCTACAAAGCCCTCATGACCAAGGACCCACTTATATGAACCACTGCCTGAATTTCCACCAATATCCTTGGAACATGTGTTCACCTTACCTTAGCACAGGATAACATGCATCTGCTGCTGCTGCTGCTCTGGAGAATGATCCTTCTCCCACCTCGCTGCCAAGTTCTGGAACACCCTTCCCCTCCTCCTCCACACTTCACCCTCACTGACCCACTCCAGGAAAGGAGTCCAGACCTGGTTCTTCTACTGATTCCCACAGTACGGCGCCTAGATACCCTCCCAGGTGATGCTCAAAGCTATATAAATACTGCTTGATTGATTGATTTACTTCCTGTCTTTGGTGCTTGTTGTGAGCAACCAGACAGAGCTTAATTTAATTTTCAGACTGGAAGATTTAGAGGACTCAAACCCTTTACAAGAACAAGGGAAGTTAATTATAGGTTGTAGCTATGAAAGAAAGTATGAAAGGGTTTGGGCAATGCTGCAGGAATAGGCAGTGCTTTGAAACAAAGAGGTCCTGTGACATACATACAATGTCATTAACTATCTAAATTGTGATGAATGCTGTAAAAGGTCCAAGAACTCGGGTGCTTCTCCTGTTTATTTGTCAGTGTTGAGTAATTCATGAGGGCCTTTGATTGCATTGTCAAATTAGTGTGTAAGGGGCAGAATGCAGATTGGTAATTATTGAGCAGGTTGTAAAGAATGAAGTGGGTATGCCATTTCTTGATGCTCGCTAGTTCTCAGATCAGAATTTTCAATGCTATAAAGACATTGTATGGGTTCAAAGGGACATGAGTAGCTTTGTTTTAAGGTTTTATAAACTGAGATGGGAGGGTACCTTGCAGGTTCACAGTCATTGAATTCCCCAATTTCTTAGCGCCAAGAAACTCTTTTGAGTAGCCATACGCTATAGAAGAACTCCCTCATTCATTCACTCTTCTGATTTGACATTATCACTGGCCTTTGTGCTTGCCTGATGGTCCTTTCAGTCTTGCAGTTGGGCAGAAAGGGTGGTTGCCTCTGTGAACCTGCAGCCCTAACATTGTACTCCTGGTATCTGGACCTCATACATGAATAGAGACTTAAAGAAAAGTCATCGCCGGAGAATCATGAAAACAACACCATAGCTTTATGCCACTCTTCCCTATCATTAGGATCAGCTTCTCCTAGTCTGGTGATCTCATGGCCTTTAGTGAGGCCTTTCAAGGCATTCTGACCACCTAAGACCAGCATCTAAAAGAAAACTAAAAGATCTTAACATTCCATCAATCTAAGAGATGTTGAAAACACCCTGCTCTAAAGATCTACTAAACCCGGCAAGACACTTGAACACTGCTAGACACGACTGGTGGTGCAGAGGGTTGAAAAGCCTTTAATTTAGAAGATATATGTGTAGGAAGGCAGCTTTTGAACAACTGACTGAATTGATTTACAAAGACACGTTTTAAATTGAACAAACAAACTGTAATTTTGCACAGACTTCTCTTACCCCTTTCCAACAACTCAGTATATAACGTTACAAGCTATTATAATTGATATTTTGCATATCAAACACAGGTTTGAGAATAGCATTAATCCCAGGTCTTTCCCAAAGGCCCTGATGCAGTGAACTATCAGTTGAAAAATTGCTGGCATTTCAGTGACAAGTGCTTTCCACCAATTTGGCCCTAACAATATATGTGATCGAAAAGTTATTTTGGAGTGTTTCGCTCCCTCAAATTTATGAGCATGTTGTGTTGAACGTTTCCCCCAAAAGCTGCTCTCTCCTTGGAAGATGTGTTTAAACACATATGGGAACCAAACAATAGGAGGTCACCCGTATGCCCAGTTGAGACCTGGATGATGAATGTATGCTCACAAATAGAGGGACAAAGGGCTTTTATACATGAGGTCCAGCACAGTTGCCCAAATGAAATATGAAAAATAAAGTTGTGCTGTTCCTGAATGATCTAGAATGTAGCAATATACAAACAACACTAGGCTACAGAGTCAAAGAGATGGGAATCAGTTTCTCAGCACAGCATAACTTTAATTTTCATGATGAATATATGTAACAAACAACGTCTCAACAGGTAATATTTGGAAGACCGTTAATAAAACATGTACATTAGTTGGAAGCGGAAAAACAGGGAGACTAAAGGTTTCTTTAATAATACAAGGAGCGGTCTGCATTTAGAGTATAAATTAACAAATGAACAGTATCAGACCTATTTACATTGAATGTGAGCGTAACCCGAAAGAACTTGTGCACAGACGTGCTTGTGAAAAACAAGGTGAACGGCACAGCTGACAAGTGGCACAGCAGAGAATGACACATGGCAGTAAATGGTTACACTATTTACAAGAGGCTTTTCAGTTCACAAATGGTTTGTCACAAAAAATTAAGTTAAAGGAAATTGACAATTTTGTGTACTGTAGCGTTGCGCCAAGAGCAATAAAGAAATATAATAGGTGGGACAGAGGTACCATTTTATGATAGTCACCTGACCAATAGGAGAGTGTGATAATCAGAGACGGTACGGAAGGGTACCACGTACATTTGCAAAACATTTGTCAAGGTTACTGCCCTTTAGGTCTGATTCGGTATGATATTTCTGGATACACAGACATTTGAAAGTGAATGGTTCCCAAAGTAGTGTGTCCCCAAATTATAGGGGTCTATCTACCGTCGATCGATTTTTCAGCTTGTACATGAAGCACTTCTCCCAATTAACTTTAAGTCCCGATGCCTTTCCGAATTTCATCAGCATCTGTACTAAAGAAGCATCATGGGTCCGGTTTTGGGGTAACACCCCTCCTCAGTCCAGAACACTTGAATCCAGTGGCAAAGTGAGCACTTTACTACTTGATTCAAAAAAGCCTGGCTGAGGAGGGGTGTTACACCCAAACTGGTTCCAGGATGCTTGTTTCCGGTCCAGGGAAGACCTGGCTTGGCAGTTTGGTCTGGACTGTTCCATGAGGAATAAGGCCAAGGCTTATTTGCATATGGCTGGGTCTGAACTGGGGTGGCAAACTGAGCTAAAAAATGAGTATGGATTTAACCCAGATCTTTGATTGGGGGTGAGTGTCTGAAAAGTATCATCGCTCTGTTCATCATCTCCTTGTGTTTTCTTTGTTCACCCTAAGGGTATGCATAGACGTGGGTCCCTTCCTCACTTTGCCACTGGATTCAGACTAACCTGACTGATGAGGGGTGTTACCTCGAAACCAGTCCCAGAATGCTTGTTTCCAGTCCAGGGAAGACCTAGATTGGCAGTTTGATCTGGACTTTTGCCATGAGAAACAGGTTCAAGACTGATTTGCATATGCCTGGGTCTGAACTTGTGTGGCCAAGTGAGCTAAAGAACGATGATGGATTAAACCCAGATCTGTGACTGGGGGTGAGTGTCTGAAAAGTTTCAGGTCTCCGTTAATCAACTCCGTGTGTCTGTTTTGTTTGCCCTAAGTTGGCAGGGTATGCTCAGTCATGGGTCCCTTGCTCACTTTGCCACTGGATTCAAGCTACCCTGGCTGATGAGGGGTGTTACCCCGAAACCAGTCCCAGGATGCTTGTTTCCGGTCAAGGGAAGACCTGGCTTGGCAGTTCAGTCTGAAATATTCCCATGAAGAACAGGGTCAAGACTTATTTGCATATGTCTGGGTCTGAACTGGGATGGTGAAGTGAGCTAAAGGACAATGATGGATTAAATCTAGATCTGTGACTGGCAGTTGAGTGTCTCAAAAGTTTCATGGCTATGTCCATCATCTCCTTGTGTTTGCTTTATTGGCCCTAAGTTGGCAGGGTTTGACTAGATGTGGGTCTCTTGCTCAATTTGCCATTTGATTCAAGCTAGCCTGGCTGATGAGGGGTGTTACTCTAAAACTGGTTCCAGAATGATTGTTTCCGGACTAGGATAGACCTGGCTTGGCAGTTCGGTCTGGATTGTTACCATGAGGAACAGGGTCAAGACTGGTTTGCATTTGCTTGGGTCAGAACTTGTGTGGCTAAGTGAGCTAAAGAACGATGATGGATTTAACCCAGATCTGTGACTGGGGGCAGGTGTATGAAAAGTTTCAGAGATATATCCATCATCTCCTTGTGTTTGCTTTGTTCTCCCTAAGTTGGCAGCGTATGCTCTGACATGAGTCCCTTACTCACTTTGCCACCGGATTCAAGCTAGCCTGGCTGATTAGGGTTGTTACCCCGAAACCGGTCTCAGGATGCTTGTTTCCGGTCTAGGGAAGACATGGCTTGGCAGTTTGGTCTGGACTATTCCCATGAGGAACAGGGTCAAGACTTATTTTCTTATGGCTGAGTCTGAACTGGGGTGGTGAAGTGAGCTAAAGGATGATGATGTATTAAACCCAGATCTGTGACTTGCAGGTGAGTGCCTCAAAAGTTTCAGTGCTCTGTCCATCATCTTGTGATTGCTTGACTAGCCTAGGGTTGGGCGTAGAATAAGTGTATCCATGCCATCTCTGACCCTCCATTGTTGACAACACAGTGAAAAGGTTTGACCACAATAGAAGATCGAAGGCCTTTTCAATGTCTAGAGACATCACAGATGGGGTCTCGGGTCCTCAGTCACCCGTTCTATTATATTGAAAAAAATGGTGGATGCTGATGTGTGTGTTACATCCTGGGAAGAACCCTCATTAATCTGGATGCACTAACTGTGTTAAATAAGGTAAAGCCTATTTGCAATGATCTTTCCCAATATGTTATATTCTGTGGTCAGTAACAATAGAGGAATGAACATCTAAAGGGTCTCGACTAGGTTTGGGGAGAACTACAATAAAAGGCTCTCTTCTGGACTCAAGGAAAGAACCTGCTTGCAATGCCTCAGTGTACATTTGGGTGGCAGTTTGGACCAGTATATGATGTAGGACTTAGGTAAGGCAGATCATCCACCCATGTGCCTTCCCTCTTGATAAATGATTTATTGCTGCCCTCACTTCCTGCATTTCTAGGTGTGTCTCCAAAGCCCTAGTCCGTGCAGCATTTAGTGTCAGTAACTGCACCCTAGTTAAAAATTAGGAGATATGAGCACCCTGTGTAGCATCTGTGCAGTTGAGTAGCAAGGTTTATAGTGTTCTGAAAATACAGTGTTAATGACTTTCTGCGTAGTGACTATTTGAGCTATGTGGAGTTGGATGGCTCCTATGAGTTTCAGTGGAGTCTTCAAATGCAATAGCCATGCCAAAAGGTGGCCCAAGCAGTCTCCTTCCCCATGCTAATGCATGAGGTATTCTTCATAATGCAGGCATCGTAAGCGTTCTTTCAAGGATTGGTGTTTTTCGTCAATTCATTCAACCATGGTCTGTCTCGCAGGTTTTCCACTACTGTCTTTTCTAGATCCCTATGTTTTTCTCTATATCCAATATTTATATCACAAGTGTTGTCTTGACCCCATAGGAGGTCTTGATGCATATCCCCTGTATGACTACTTTGGAGGTGTCCCATTTATTGTTAATCTGAGAGCCTGTGCCATCATTCTCTCCTAAATAGTTGTCAATTGCCTCCTTGATCGTGTCTCTAAATGGGGGGACCAATAGTGTGTCTGGCTGTAATCGCCATTTGATCATTACAGTTGGTGTCCTTCCTAACAGTAGTGTCACCAGGAGGGGGTTGTGATCTGAGTCAGCGCGACATAGATATTCAGAATTATACATGCATGGTTTTAAAGCAGTGAAGCACAGCATCCTAGCCAGGTGTGTATAAAGGTCAAGTGCACTTGAATAGTAGGAGTATTCACAGGTCCTTTGGTGAGTTTCACAGCATAGATCTAACAATCCCCATCTCACGTTCCACCTTTCGAACTCACGGGCCAGATGTGTGGTTGATGCGGACGGGAGAAGTGGAACAGAGCAATCTATGGAGCAATCTAAGACAAGATTACAGTCACATCCCCATATTCCATTCACACAAATGGTTCTGGCAAGATAAGGGTATAAGGTATCCAGAAATTGCAGCTGGACGGTGTTAGGCACATACACACTAGCTATTGAGATGTCTGTCCATACAGCATTTCCTCCAGTACTGCATATCGGCCCTCTGCACCTATCCCAGTCTGGCGTGTTGGGGAGTGGTACCCCCGGTGTCACTCATATTAGTGTACCTCTCTCAAACACAGAGTACGTAGTCTCATAGATTCATCGTCTCCAGCCCTTCTACAATTTGTGATGTGATGCGTCTACTATAAAAGGGTTATTTGATATGTCAGTGCTTTAGGAAAGCGTGCACCTTGTGGTGTTTTGCTGGTTAAGCTACACCCTCTCACATTCTATGTGATTAAGTTATTTTTACATGCCATTGTTGTGCATAAACGTGGGGAGTTTAATGTTTTGCTGATGCCCTCTGTTAATGGGGATAAGGGGAGGGGGAATGACTTTCTTGGTAGACACTTTAGCTCCGAAATTAGGTCAAATAGTCGAAGTGGGTGTGTTTCTATACCACGGTCCATGCCCAACATGCTAATACCAACTGACAGTAAAACAAACTAAACATAAACAACGTTAATAGCAGCTCATCCATAACTTGCGTACTCTTGCCCATTGGCATCTCATGGGGGGGTGTCTTGTGAACAAGCACTGTTAAGCTAGCAACCACCATCACAGTGTCAGTGCCGGCACTCCAGTGCCTTAGTAAAGAATAGAGTGGGTCCAGCAGGACCATCAGTGCAGTCCACATAAGCACGCAACAGGGTCAGATTAAATCATCTGCTCTCCGATGGGTGACCAGGGGGCAGCTCGTCATCGAGTCCTGGCTATCCGAGAGCATTGTCTCTGTGACTCCTTCGGAGAGCGTTGTCTTGTTTGTTGTGAGTTCCAGCTTTTCAGTGAGCAGTAAACTAAAAAGTATATTCCACACTCTCAGTGCTTGTTTGGCTGCCTGAAAGCTCTGACTTCACCTCTGCACTGTGGTTGTGTGGTCCAGGAAAATGGGTATTTGCTGACAATTCAAATCCCATAGGTAGGCTGTGGGGTTTTAGGTTTAAACCTATAATAACTGATAAAACCCCACTGAAAGAAAAAAAGCCCTCACCGGTGAAAACATATAAACACTGAAAAAACACCTGCACAGCCACAAACTAAATGCCATTCCAAGAAAGGAAAAAGAAAGTGAAAGAGTAATTTTGTTCTTACTGAAGGGGTCAATAAGATGTAACTTTGCTGTAGAAGTTAGCAGTAAGAATGACTGGCTAACATTATCCTGCTTGAGTTTTGTTCTTTAGGGATGCCACTAAAATATTGTTTCTTCTTCCTTTTACTTTTTTCAGTTTTATGGCATTTGGTCTAAAGATGCAGGGTTTAGTTTCATGTTTTAGGTCGAGTTTAATTATTTTATAAACTGTAGAGAATCAGGACATATCAAACTCATATTTGAAATTTTGGCTGCATTTGATTCTTTCACTGATAGGTAAAATGACTGGTTTCATAAAAATCTTTCCTAATATGTGTCATCACATTTACCACAGAGAATGGGTAAAAACCCCTAATACATCAGACCATAGTTTCTAGTGGGTCAGTATTGATATTAGGTGAATTGCCAACACCTCAGGCATTAAACATTAAATGCAAGGTATAGTGACAAGTATATATATCACCAAGCGTCTGGGATAGTGGTCAAAACATGACACCAGACTTTTGGAAAACATGGAACGCAGTGTCACTTGTTCTGCTCTGCAAAAAAGGTTCTTTCCAAGTTCAACAAAGATTGGAGTGATATTGTTTGTATTTGCAGTGATTCAGCTACGTATATAAAAAATTTGTGTGATGACCTGTCAAAATTGATACCCGAGCTGAAGTGAAGAGATCCTTGCCACTTGTTAGATGGTATGCTGAAAGCATCTTTACAATCTTCAGAGTTAATGAGGGATGCTATTGACTTCTTAGTCCATTCTGGTGCACTGTTTTCTTATGCCCAGGAACTAAAACGCAAATATTTATCATTTTGCGCTTTATGTGGCATCAAGGAAAGAGTCATCCCAACTGACGGTTCTCAGCCCAAGGGGCTATGAATGCTGGGAGGGCCTTTTCACAAAAGTTTACATGGGAAGGAAAGCGCAAGTGCAGATGACCAAAGACTCACTGAAGAAGTATTGTATGGTGTACTACAATAAGATTAATTTGCAAAAATCTTTGTACCTCATATACACTATACGTACACTGTCTATATACCATGTTCTTTCAGTGCAGAAAGCAAGCTTTGATAAAAGCAAAACGTTCCATAAACACCGGAAAAACACTTTTTCTGTTGTTTTTAGTAGCGTGAAAATGTGTAACCACTGATAACAACTGTTTTTTAAAATATTGAAAACACTGAAAAAACCCAACCAGAATTTACCAAAAATAGAAACTGAAAACAGGACAGCCTACCCATAGGCTATGAGCTCATGCCTTTTTCAGAATATTATCTCAATCTCTATAGTTCAGCAACTGTAACACCATTGGCCTCGAGGAGCACCCTGCAGGGGGGGCTGGCAGGCATTGGATGTGCTCTGTCTGTGGTGACAAACTTGGACTGAGAGTTTGTAAATATCATTTGAAGTAGCCAGTCCTCAATGAACAGTTCAGCTAAGTGGCCCTCCGTTTGTTTCAGTAGGCCTACCACCCTAATGTTATTGCAGTGGCATCGCCTTCCAAGTCGCCTGCCCTTTCCTGCAGAGTCTGTATGTCTTCTCGTAGTTATTGACCCGGAGCTGTAGCGTGATCAGCGTAGGTCTCGGAGTGGCTAGGATGAATTCTGTTTCCTCCACCATATCTGTAAATGTTCTATGATCTGTTGCAGAAGTTCTACGTCTATGGCCATTGCATCAATTTCTGCTCCAGGGAGGTTCAGAAATTGCATATAGCCTGCAGAATTGTATTGAAGCAGTCCGCAGTCACATGCTTGCACTCCGGCCGCTATGCAATTGTTGCAGTCCCTGTGTTTTCATAGTCTCCCAGAGGTCCTTTCCTTGCACCCTCATTGCAATCAGTCCTAGATATCATTTTGCCCTTGATGACCTCCATGGATAATGAGTGTGCTGCGCAGACTAAAGGTACAGCTACCTCCATGCAGTTATCTCACCTTTTTAGAGCCACTATCATGTGCCGCTGGGGCCCTCCTTCGGTAGCCATGGACCAATCTCACCAAGAGGCCCACAGGTCAAGTCCAGGCAACACTGTGTCCAGCTATCCCTTCTCGTGATCAATGCACTGCAATTATGTTAGTCCCCTGGTGCAGAAACAATGGTAGGCGGGAAGGGCACAGCCCCACATTAGTTCTCTTTTCTGGTTTGCAAGCGGGAGTTCTTCGTCCCCGTGGCATGGGTTAGGGGGGTTAGGTGTACCAATATCTCGGAGGTGAAGGTGGCACACGCAGGGCAGTCACTCACATGCCTCTCTGACTTTCCAGGTGGGGCAGCTTCTACCCACCCCGCAGGGCTGAAACAGAAAAGCCAGGTCCCAAAGCGTTTTATCAAGTGCAGACCGGGAGGGTGCCCCCCTTCCACAGCTTAGGAACCAAATGTCTCCTTTCTGCTCAGCTACCTCAGTGCCGAATGACCACACATGTAGTGTTCCGAGTCTGCATGGCCCAGTGTGCTTTCTGCAGTCTACGCCACCCGCACTCTGGAGAATTTGCGGAAAAAGAAGGATGTTTCATATGCTTTGATACGCTTTTGCTATTAGACGATCTAAAAGCTTTGCGTCATCCCCCTCTCTCCCTCATTATCTCACTTCCATAGGTTAAAGTAGGGATCAATTTTGCACCTATGATCTTTTGTAGATGCCGAAATGTGGGATCCTTCAGTTATCCTGACAGCGTTATGAAAGTTGTTAAGGCACCTACTTTGGCGTTTATTTGGAGCTTATTCTGAGTGAAGGAACTCCTGGTGTCTACGATAACCCCGAAGTATTTGTACGCATTTTCATTTGAGATGGTATTAACATTATGCTCCAGATGTTTTATCTTCTTTCCAACCCTAGACACCTTTATTTTATAGAGGTGGGTCCTAAGCACCTTTATTTTATATAGGTTGATGACTTTGTTAGGAGAAAGTGCGTAGTTCATCCAGAAGTCTTTGATTACCGATTGCTTAATATTAAGAGATCATCTGCATAGAGTAGATTTGAAATCAGTTTACATGCTAGCTTTGTTGGATGAACATTCACAGGTCCAGATTTTTTAAAATTATGAGATGAACAAGTTAAAAAGGAGAGATGCAAAGACACGCCCTGTGCTTTAAGACGGAGAATGTGCAAACATTTCTACGCAGCTTATTTTTGAACTTAGCACGCAGTCATGTTTTTGAGTACATGGATTGTATTGCTCAGAGTTATTTGGAGGAGGGACACCCCATTTGGACAGTTTCTGCCAAAAGATGTCTGTTGGCACACTATCGAAGGCAGCCTTAAAATCTACAAACCATGAATATACTGATCTAGTCACAAAGTTGTTTTCCACACAAATGCATAAAGCTTTATGTTTGCAAGGGTATGATCCAGTGCTACACCTAATCAGGGATCAATACTCAATACCTTTACAAACAAATGGCCTTTACACATTCAACTATCTCATGAAATCCCTATTGCACTGGGGGTCAAGTTTTGATGACGTGATCAGTTGTTTTCTTTTACAGGTTCATATTTAACATTTCTAAATACATAACTGAGCCTGTATATCAACTCTCTTTCCTCTGGTCTATGGATCATTAGTTGAGAAGTTGATGGTAATAATAGTACAATCTAACTATATAATTAGCTAAATATAAATAATCACAGACTCTCTGTAAGATTAATAATAACGTTTATCGCAAATAATGTGTAACTAATGATCATTGCATACAGGTCACGAAGCAAACAAAGAAATCTCACAAAGAGGGAGAAACAATATCTGCAAAATGCAAACTGTGTCACACTCAACAAAATGAACGATATGCATATGAAGGAGTGGATAGATGAAGAGACTTAAGTTTCAGAGACAAAAAAAATTAGCAAATGATTATGCAGAGTACGAATCATAAAGATATACGGACCCAGAGGATCAGAGCTATACCACCACCCTGGCCAAGGAGGACGTGAGGGTCCCCTGAAATATACTCAGGGAACAAAGATTTCAGGATACAGGAAATGGGACAAGGACAGGATCAGCTAGGCCTTTCTGCAAACCGACGGACAGCGACAAATCACCCCTTTATCTCTTCTCTCTCTGCTCCTCTCCTTATGCACAAACGACCTCCAACCACACTGCTAAAGGCACCCCAGTTATACCCTAAACCCTACATGTCCATCCAACAATAGTTAAAACAAATTTAAAAACTCAGCTTCTCGTTAGATGGTTTAGGGTGTGTTCAATCACACCACCATGATCCCATTCATAATTCTACAGTCTTCTTTGTTCTCATTACGTGATCCTCGAATTGTGAATACACGTTAATTTATTCATAATACATGTAACAATTTCATCGTTCACATGAGTCCTTGTCGCTGTGTCCGTGGAAGAGGTGTATACACTGACTTTGGGTCCCACGGCCTGTCTTGTCTCTTGGCAGACAAACAATGTTTTTCGTAGCTGAATCAATCTTGGCTTTTCGCACTCTTCTGCAGCGTTCAGCTTTTCTGTCTATTGATTGGGTTAATCATGCTTTTCTCCAGCCCCAATTTAGCATGTCAATTTTAAGAAAATGAAGGCCCATTCAGCTCAATATGACGAATAAAACATAAGCATTTATAATTTTCATGGAAAGGCACTTTTCACTGTTTATCACCCACCTTTGCACTATCCCATATTAATATTTTTCTTAGGAAAGCTTTAAGCAAAAGTGGCATTATTTAATATTATTTTAAAAGTAAGATGCAAGATGCGAAATGCGGCCTAATCATGCATTATCTTTTTGTTTCTTTCATAGCACAATGTAAAATACGGCCTTGTTCTTTCATGCGTTAGTTCACATTAGTGCATGCAAGCACAAAGTGGTTTCCTGTGTATTTTATGTGATTTGCATGTTAATTTCCACTGCACACTGTTAGTAAGTATTACGGGGGTGTCAATTCAAGCAGTTTTTCTTTTTGCAAAAGCCTGCTCCATCAATCCACCTCTGATGGCTTTGTTGAGCCATCAAAAATACCCATCATACCATTTGCCATCCTAAAGTTCAGTATTCTTTTCTCTTTTCATCATTCTTTCGTCTAAATCTTTCATCATTTCATAGTGTCAAGGCGACGCTTTCCTCAGGATCTGTCGTGAAGTTATAAAGACCCACCTCTCGATACCTCCAATTCCGAATGTAATTACTACACAGAATCTTGGAGTGATCAAGCGGGGGGGAAAAGGGAATTAGGAAGGGGACAGCAGGGAAGGAGATCTGGAAAGGAAAGGTTAGTAGCAAAGCATTCAGTAAATCAAAGTTGACCATAAAACCTAGAGCCAACACTGAATTCTACTATAGAACCCTGTTGCTTAATCACAGACTCTGAAGATACATTAAGCTTCAATGAAATAAATACTAAATCTTTTATAACATATTGTTATTCTCTTGTGAATAGCGACCAAAACATCCTAATCACAATTCTGTTATTCTCTTGTGAATTGCGACCGATTCACCTTTAGCAAAAGTAAACTCACTCCTTAGTAAATAACCTCTTTACCAAAGTTTAGAGAAACAATCCAAAGCACAAATCACACTGCTATCTTTGTCTTCAATTATAACAAAGCTTCTCTTGACCTTTTCTCCCAAAAGACATTTCAAAGAAAGAGTTGCGCAAAAACAAACTGTTTAAGAAATGAATGCATGTGCTTTCACAAACTTTGCACCTTTAAGTTAAACATCTCTCGCCAGCAACAAGATGTAAACGCAGTTTTCAAAGTGCAAAATATACCAGTGATTTCACGCTTCAGTGTTCATAATTATTCCTCATAACATGAACTAATAGTTTTTATCAAACATAAATCAAGAAAGACTTTAGCTTTTATCAAACATTAATCAAGAAAGACTTTAGCGCCAAGAAACTAGGATTGCTAAGGCCTACCTGTAGAGTACGACCTACTCTACTACCTTGAAGGACAAGGCGTCCCCAAAATGGCTCTTCCAACCGATAACCTGGAACTCAAAGCAAACAGGATAAAGACACGCCCCTTGGAAAACGATCCTCAAGGCCTCCGATGGAATCCTACTTCGAAAACTGCTGGAACTCTGCAGAAGGGAGAGGGAGCAAGAAGAGAACACAGCCACTCCCCAGACGATTCCAGAATAGTGAGCACAGGAGACAGGGCGCGGTCGCGTAAGCCAACGTGCTTACGGCGCTCACGTATGCGACCGGGCTACCAAACCTCACGCATTACGCGTGAGCATGCCAAACCTCACGCATTACGCGTGAGCATGCGGAACCTCACGCATTAGGCGGAAACACAGCCAAAGGACAGGGAAACCTGCACAAACCTACAAACAGGGATGCAACCTAACAGCACAAGCAGGTTTAAAGCACATCAGCCACCAACGCCCTCCCAAAGAGGACTGATGCATTTTGCCACAAGGGCAACTCCGAATGCAGAGTGGGGCGGGCCCTAGACCACAAGCCACCCTAGCCCTGACACATAGTAATTTCTTTTCATATCTTCTAGTTCTATCTCATCTGTCTTTCTCTTTCTTGCTCTTTGTTTGCTATTTGATTCTGTCAGCTGTTTTTTCCCATGTCTACACTTGCAACATTTATATATTGTTATCATTACTAAGGCTACTATAGCTACTGAAATGATTGGCATTATTATATTTCCTAATAAGCTACTTCCAAATGTATAAAACCATTTATCTACAGAAGAGAGACTCTTACCAACTCTCTCCAAGACACTGTCAACCTCCAGTTGGGTCAAATCTTCATGTAATTTCGTAATGTTCTTAATATATACCGCAATTTCAACATGCCACAGACTCCACCCTCTTTTGCCAATATGATATCAAGGGCAAGTCGATTTTATAAAACCATTGATCTGATCGCAACCGTTTCAGTGTCGATCATCAAGAACCCACCAGCCGTATCTGTTGATAAAAGATCAACCACTCTGGACAATTTTTGAATTTTATATCAATTCAGAATAACTCCAACTGATGGTATCAGTACACCAAATATGTCACCTATTATTTC
Source organism: Lissotriton vulgaris (assembly GCF_964263255.1). NCBI lineage: Eukaryota > Metazoa > Chordata > Amphibia > Caudata > Salamandridae > Lissotriton > Lissotriton vulgaris. Next base: position 340,592,880 of record NC_141699.1, read on the forward strand.
TGAGAAAATCGCTCTCTTATTACGTGTTAGCCCGTGTTTTACTTTATTGATTCTGTTATTATTTCTATCCACATGATAGATTTTTGGAAAAACAATTCCAAAATAACACAAATAACTACCATACGAATTTGCAGGCAACCTGTAGTAGGCTTTCTTACCACACACATAATAGACGCCTGGGAAAACAGGAGCAGTTCCACCCTTTAATCCCCATCCTCCAGTAATTCGGAAAGTATGCTCACAGTCATTAGTACCAATGAAATAATTATTATAGTTAGTTTTTAGCCTAAGCAAGCAGATTTTCCTTTTTTTAATACCAATCCAGGGACATTGCAGCTTATGTCTCGCCTTTCTCATAATTTCCCTCTCTAAAAGCCCACAGTGGTACATGTGACTACTGCTCAGCAGCTTTCCTGGGGAAACTTTCTCTTCCATTTTCTACCATATCTATGAACAGCTTTTCTTCAACCTGCAAAGTACATGTTAGATTATGTTCATAAGCATATTCTATATCTAGTGCCTTGGTAATATGGAAGAAGTCTCCCATAGAATGTGCATTTTTACTACCTAAAACCTTGTTCAGCTCTTTTATAACAGGTTTTTCTGAAAATACTAAATCTATATTGGAATAATGATACTCAAGCTTCCCCATTACATAAAAAAGGCTTGTTAAAACTCTACACGACACACCATATGTTAACGGTAGGTGATGGTAGGTCACCCCCTCTGAGACAGACAAAGGTAATTCCAAGCACACGTAACAATCACTCACATTCATTGTGTTGACATACTCATACAACAGTTTAGTAAAAACATTTAACGAGAAATCACTAATTGATTTATCATGATGATAACTTCCATCTATTTGTTCTATATTAGTATTAGGGGTTTCTTTAGTAACCTCACTCACTTTTTCATTTAGTACATCATTAGCATTGTTTTCAATATTAGCTATCATTAGAATAGGTACATGTACAGTTAAAAAAAACCTGCATAAATGTTAGTAAAATGATACTACATAAGCGAGCTTTAATACAGCTAGGTTTTAGGCTAGATTTTGGATGTCCAGTCACTGTTGCTTCAGCCATTTTGTATTCTACCAAACAATATAAAAATCTAAATCTATAAAACTCTATAAACTTAACTCAAATTTTTCTGGAAAATATTGTAATTCTACGCTTCAAGGCTTTTCTTCTTGACCCTTTTTTTAAATTTCTTTCTTTACGTCTTCTGAATCTGTCAATTCATTTTGACTGACAATGTTGCACTCTAGGTTTTCACAGTCCTTTTAAGGTGGTTTCAATTTGCTTTCATCAATTTGCTCAATGTCAGTACTGTCTTTGTATTCACTTGGATCTTCGCTTTCAATTTCTTCCAATATTACATAGGTCCATTCTGGTGCTGTGTATTTCTTGCTTGGAATTCTTACTCTCTTTGTTTTTCGTACTGAATCTTCTCCTGACTCTTCCTGTTCTGTTTGTCTTGAGACCTCACTAACTTGTTCTGGTCTTCTCTTTGACCTTCTCCTTACAAGAGTGTATTTCAGACTTTTCACTCCACCTGGCCAATTATCACCCTTTCGTGCTCTCTTAGTTTGATCTACTTCTTCGACTCTTTCCCTGGCTCACAGGCTCTTTTACTTGGCCCTTATTTTATTTGTTCTTCTTCTTGACTTTCAGTAACTTCCCTTTCTTCTGTTTCAACAGCAGTCTCATGAGACCCAGTAGCTGGTGCCCACTCTAATTGACTAGTGTTTGGCTGTTCATCATCTGTTTGTTCTTCAGAATCTGTCACTTTAGATTCTTCAACTTCGCACACTTCAGACTCTGGTTTTTGTTTTTGTTTTACCAGTTGCTGCTCTTCATGTCTTTCAAGCAGACTTGGGAATCGTCTGTTATGACTCGCATGAATCCAGTTTGGCAAGCCACCACACTTTACTGCTGTTGTTATCACCAGAATTACTTGATAAGGTTCATTCCACCTGGGTTCTAAACACAATTTCCTCACGTATTTCTTCACAAGAACCCACTCTTCAGGAATCAAATCATGAGCTTAATTTGGCTCTGTTGTATTTGCATTTTCTCAAACCTGGTGAGACACAGAACGTACCATATCAGCCAATCCTTGCAATAATCAAGCACTAGATCATCAGATATATTCATCAGTTTGGTTGCTGGTACAATCACTTGTCTCATTGCTCTTCCCATCAAATCTTTGTGAGGACTCAATCTAGTCTTTTTATCAGGACTGCTTCTGAGACTCATCAATACAAGGGGTAAAGTGTAAAGCCATCTCAGTGTTGTGGATGCACACACTTTTCCTAACCTAGGTTTTATTGTGGCATTTATCTGCTCAACCACTCCAGATGCTTCAGGTCGATAGGCACAATGCACTTTCTGCAATATTTGTAATGCTGGCAATTCATCTGAATTATCTCATTATTAAAATGTGTTCCCCTATCTGTCTCTAAAGTGACTGGAAATGCAAATCTTGGGATTAACTCTCATAAAAGTAGTTTTGTGACAGTAAGACTAACGTTCCATCTCGTTGGATAGGCCTCCACCCAGCGAGAGAACAAGCAAACAACAACCAAGACATCTTTTAGTCCATTATACAGGGGAAGCTCAATAAAATCAAATTGGAGTCGGGTGACTGGTCCTGCTGCCTTTCCAATTCGTCCCCAACTAACAACTGTTTTTCTGCCTGGATTTTGTAGCTAACAGGTGACGCACCTCCGGCACAGACTCTCTGCAATGACCCTGAATTATGGGTTATACCATGACTGCTTGAAGAGCCTAATCATTATATCTTTTTCAACATGTTCAATTCTATGGTATAACCTAGCCATTTGTGAAAGTAAACAATCTGGCATGATTGGTCTTTCATCTATATAAACCCACACTTCGTCCTCTGCTCTCTTTCTGCAGCCTGCATTTATCCAAATGTCCTTTTCCTCGTCACTTGCCTCTTTCTGCAACTGTCTAATTTCATCCCAAGTTTCAATTGAAGAAGAGAACATTAGATGACAATTGGTATTTCTTTTTCCATCCTTCTGTTTAGGGCTATTAAATTTCGTGCACAGAAACACGCTACCTGTTCTGCGTATCTGTATCCTTTCGTCACATAATTATCTCCTGAATTAAGTGACCACTGCAATCCTTTTGGGTAATAGGAAGGCATCCAATAAATCTTTCACAGTTCTGCGGTTTCTGATTGGGGAACCTGAAGAAGTCAGAAATCCCCTTTGCATCCACAACAGCCCAAAGCCGTGGACAACTCCAAAACCACGTTGACAGTCAATAAATATGGTTACCTTTTCAGGCTTTTGGCATTTTTGCAAGCTCTAATCAGAGTTATCAATTCAGCAAATTTTGCAGCGATTACCCCTTTTAGACAGGATGCTTCTAAAACTCCTGCTATGGTGCATACAGCATAGGCAGAATACAATACACCTTTCTCATTCCTCAAACATGATCCATCAACAAACATAACACAGTCTGATTCTTCTAGTGGGGTGTCCTCTACGTCAGGCCTTGGTTTTGTGTACAATTCTGCCACATCCACACAATCGTGATCTGCTTCATCTCTTACTTCCTCACAATATGAATTTGGTAACAGGGTTGCCGGATTTACGGTTGTGCACCTCACCACAGTCACATTTTCAGCACCCAAGATCACTTCAAAAGAATCTCAACTGAATATGACACATATACCTTGACTGCATGTTCCATCACAGTCGCTTCACTCTGTTCCAGACTCACACAAGTAGCAGCTACTACTTTCAAACAGCTTGGCAACACTGCAGCCACTGAACCCAAAGTAGCAGAAAAATATGCTACTGGACGTCGTGCCATACCATGTTTCTGGGTTAAGACTGAAAGTGCACACCCATCTCTTTCACAGCAGTACAACGGAAAATCCTTTGCATAATCTGGCTTTCCCAATGCAGGTGCTCGACAAAGACTGTTTCACAATTTTGTAAAAGCTTCCATACTTTTATCATCCAAAACAATCAGATCTTTCACATCCTTTCGTGTCAACCTCTGTAGAGGTTTTGCAATCAGTAAGAAAATACTGATACTGCAGTATCCAACCATTCCCTAGAACATCCAAAATTCTGAGTTTTGGTTGGGTTCATTTGTTTAATCACACTAATTCGTTCTGCTGTCACCTTCCTAAGTACTTTTCCTATTTTGTGTCCTAGGTACTGGACTTCCTGTTTACAAAATTGCAATTTTGCAGGTGATACTTTGTGTCCACCTTCTGCCAAATGGTTCAGTAAGGCAATGGTATCTGTCACACAGGTCATCAATGTACTGAACCAAAACTAAATTTTCGGGCTTGATCAAAGTCTCCAAACACCTTTTCAGAATCTGATTAAAAATTGAGGGACTCTCTGTGTACTCTTGATGAAATTGGCACCATGCCAAAGCATGGTCTCTGAACCAGAATGCAAACAAATATTGGCTTTCTGGATGTAAAGGAATTGAGAAAAATGCTTGGCCTAAATCAATCACTGAGTACCGTTTTGTATCGCAGGGAATTTGGTAAAGGATCACTGCTGGATTTGGCACTATTGGACATCAGGGTACTACAATCCTATTAATTTTTCTTAAATCTTGTACTATTCTGTATTTTCCACTGGCCTTTTTAATTCCTATAATAGGCGATTTACAATAGCGGCTCAATATTTCTTTCAGAATTCCCTGCTCAATCATTTGGTCAATCACAGAAGTGACTGCAGCAATTACTTCTGGACTCATTTTGTATTGAGGTTTGTTTGATATACTTCAACGGGTAACCATCGAGCCTTGTGTCCTACTTAGGATCCTCAGTGGCACGACTTATGCTGGCTCTGCCGTTATGGCCCCGGATATGATATATCCGGGGCCATAACGGCAGAGCCAGCACAAGTCGTACCACTGAGGATCGTAAGTAGGAGTAGGACACCAGACTCGATGGTACGGCAGAGCCAGCACAAGTTGTGCAACTGAGGATACTAAGTAGGACACAAGGCTCTATGGTTGCCCGTTGAAGTACACTCTTGAACTACAGAAGGTACTGCTGGACCTCACTGGAAACAGATTAGTATATCTATTTCCTCACACTCCTTCTAGAAGAAACATTCTTGAGGATACTTATTCACTGGGTCACCCACAGTCTCACACACCTACCACCCCGGTCCTGAAGAAAGCCCACCTGACCTACAGAGGCAATAAAAGGGCTGAAATATGTCGACCATTTTTAAACAATATTCCAGTGCGGGAGATTCGTAACTCAATCTGATTACGCACCTACAACCAACTGTTGGACAGGCCACATGAAGGGCCGCTCCCCCCTCGGCCCGACCAGGCCCGAGCCCGGTCACACAAGTGCCACACACCACCACTGCTCGTCTTCCGTCCCCTCCGGGACCCCGGCCCCTGAACATATCGACCTCGTGGGCCCGACCCACTACTGGCCCGCGCGCCCAGCCTGGGCGCCATCTTGGACACTCCACCACGAGGCCGCCTGGCCCCCGATCGACCTCAACCCTGGGCCTAGCCAGGCCTCAGACATCCCGGCACCACCATCCACCCAGGAGGTGAGCGGGCTACTTGGCAAGTCAATGGGAGAAAGAGGCGTCGATGGCTCTCCCCCGCCAAGTGCCGCTCGCCCATCGCCTCCCCGGGCGCTGGCTCCACCCCCCTGCTGGGTGTCTGGACTCCCTCATCCCGGACCTCCCGACCTCCAAGTGCGAGGGTCCGGACATCAAAGGGCACCAGCCCTATAACTGGGGCAGCTCCAGAGCAGGAAGGCAGTTGTATCCTGGAGTCGAGAGACGCAGAGAAGAACTCATCCTTGACGGACTACTGGCGCTGCCGTAGCTCTGCCTTGCGCATCATCGTCCTGCCTGCTGGCGCTGCCGCAACCTTCGTAACCTTCGTGAACCTTCATCGTCGTCGGGACCTGCTGGCGTGGCCGCGGACCGTTTGTAACTACCATCTTCATCGGGACCTGCTGGCTCCGCCGCGGACCGTCGCTTCCTTCGTCCATCTCGGGACCTGCTGGCTCCGCCGCGGCCCGATCATCTAGAACGCCGAGCTCGAGGATTGAGAGCTATTTCCATCTTTTGATAACAAGACTGTCCCGCTACCCTTCTCCCAAACCAGAGACCAGAATCGAGGGGACCCCTGAGTCCAGACCTCCTTGTACCATTCATCGTACCTAAAGAATTGCCTATAAAGTATCGTTGAACTTTGCCCTTGTGTGGTGTCCGTCTGTGGGGGGGGAAGTTACTTGTCTGTACGATCGTCGGAGACGGCTCTCCCCGGAGACCTCTCCCCTTATCCTCGGCCGACCCTCCCGGTCCGTCTAACATTGGTGGCAGCGGTGGGATCCGAATCACCGCATTATCGTACAGAGAGTAGCTCACCCCACGACGAAATCACGATGTCAAACAAAGAAAGCGGATCCACCGAGAAATTTCAGATGGAGAAATTGGACGAGTACAGCCATCGTGAATTAAAACAATTCTGCATCGAACTAGGTATCGCTACCACCGGTCTAAGTACCAAGGACGATTTCAAGCATGCCCTAGAGTCTTGGGCAGAAACCGGGGCTGCCGGAACCCCCGATCAAAACATCGCAGCAATAGAAAAACAAACCACAGCCCCTGAAGAGCGAAGAACGGGTCTCTCGCAAGACGAGATCCAGGAACGAGAAAAAACCCGACTACACGAGCTGGAAATGGCCCGGCTCAAAATGGATGTTGAACTTAAGTTGGCCGAACAAAAAATAAACTTAGAGCACCTGCGTCTCCGAGAAGAAAGAGAGGAAAAACAGAGACAAAGGGAGCTCGAGGAGAAAAAATTGGCATATGAACACGAGCAAAAATTAGCTGAGATCGACCTACGCAAGCAGAATAAAGAAGTAGGGGTGCCCGAGCAACCCCACACCCCAGGGGCAACAGAGAAAAAGGAACACATCCCCAAGGATGTCGTTCGAGAGTACTTCCGAGAGGACGACATCCAGCAATGGTTTAAGGCCTACGAAATCGCTATGACCGCCCACCGGATCGATAGAAGCGACTGGGGAGCCGGTCTATGGGGGAGATTCCTCAACGAGGGCCGCGACGCCCTGCTACAGCTCCCGGACCACCAGATGACCTCCTATGACCATATGAAAGCTGCACTCCTCACCCGCTATGGCCTCACACCCGAGATGTACCGTCAGAGGTTCCGAGACTGCACCCGCATCCAGGGTACAACTTGGGTGGACTATGTAAACTATTTTAGCCGAGCCTTCGAGGGCTGGATCAAAGGAAGCAAGGTCACAACTTACGAACAACTCTTCAATCTCATGGTATGGGAGCATCTATCGAACAATTGCTTCATTGAGCTCCGCCAGCACCTCCTCGACAGCAAATTGACCGATCCCCGGCAGCTCGCAGCCGAAGCTGACCGGTGGGAAATCACCAGAGTGGGCCGGAATGGGTCCTATGAACAGAGCCGGAACAACAACGGTCAGCACCGTCCCCGAGGAGGAGGAGGAGGCCAAGGACGTGGAAGAGACAACGCTCCGGTCGCCCCCGCTACCAGCACCACCCCCCCGGCCAACCGGGGCAGCACCCCGGCGCGACCGGGATATCGAGCCAATGTTACGTGCCATCGATGCCAACGAGTCGGCCACTATGCGAACGACCCAAACTGCCCCCAGTATCAGAGCCCAAGACCCCGCCAAGTAGCCGCTGCTGCTCTGGGGGAGAAACAGATCTCAGAGGAACAAGAAGAATATGAGCAAGAGCATCAAGAATGGGAGCCAGCCGCCATGGCTCTAGCCTGCTTAGGGGGGAAAGACATGGTCCCGCGGGTCCCCCTACCCGCTAACACCCAGAAGTACAGCCAATGGGTGAGCATCAATGGACGCCGGGCCGAAGCCCTCCGTGACACCGGGGCCAGTGTGACAGCCGTCCGCTGTCACCTGGTGGCCCCAGAACAGTTCCTACCAAACATTCTCTGCCCTGTCCGTTCAGCCGATAACTCAGAGAGTCTGTGTCGGATGGCCTGCGTCCCTTTCGAATGGGGAGGGGTCTCCGGCATGTTGAAAGTAACGGTCCGAGACGATGCCCCCGTGGACTGCCTCCTGGGGAATGACCTTGAAAGCTCTCCGTGGGCAGCCGTAGAACGACGAGAACACCTGGGGATGTTAGGCATCCCGGACTGGGCATGCGTCACCACCCGGTCCATGGCCGCCCATGCCAAACCCCGACCTGAGGAACCCGAATGGCCGGCGCCTCCGCCTCCGGTCGCCCCAGCCGAAACCACCGACCGTGACGTCCCCCCAGAACCAGCTCAACCTCCAGACCTCGCTAACCTCGACCAGTGGCCTCAAGAGGGGGGGCCCACGCAAGAACAGTTTCGCCAAGAACAGAAGACCTGTCCCTCCCTCGAGGGACTCCGCCAACAAGCCCTCGCCCAAAGCGCAGGGGATACCTCCGGAACACATTGGATCTACTGGGACAATGATCTGCTATACAGTGAACAAAGAATCGCGGAGTTGGGGGCCAGCCGAGTGCTAGTGGTGCCCCTCCGTTTTAGAGGCTTTCTGCTAAACCTGGCCCACGATGTCCCCCTGGCTGGACACCTGGGTCAAGATAAAACCTACAGCCGCCTGGTGACCCACTTCTTCTGGCCCAAAATGAGGGACGATGTACACCAGCATTGCCGATCTTGCCCCACGTGCCAAGCCAGTGGAAAGAGCGGCCGCAAACTAAAAGCCCCCCTGCAACCTTTTCCCGTAGTCACCACCCCGTTCGAGAGGGTCGGAATAGACATTGTGGGGCCCCTGGACCCGCGTACAAAACAAGGCCATCGGTTCATCCTGGTGCTAGTGGACCACGCCACCCGCTACCCCGAGGCTGTTCCCCTGCGGACTGTGACAGCCCCGGTAGTCGGCCGGGCTCTGATGGGAATCTTCTCCCGTGTGGGCTTCCCCCGAGAAGTCGTCAGCGACAGAGGCACGAACTTTATTTCCAAATATATGAAGTCCCTCTGGCAACAATGTGGGGTTACCTACCGATTCACGACCCCCTATCATCCTCAAGGAAACGGACTCGTTGAGCGGTTCAACCGCACGCTCAAAGGGATGATTGGGGGGTTGGAAGAGCCCCTCCGTCGCCAGTGGGATGTGCTGCTGCCGTGCCTCCTCTTCGCATATCGGGAGGTCCCCCAGAAGTCCCTCGGCTTCAGCCCGTTTGAACTGCTGTATGGACATCCAGTACGGGGGCCACTCAGCCTAGTCAAGGAAGGCTGGGAGATGCCCCCTCTAAAGAACCCCCCAGATGTTTTCCGATACCTCCTAACCCTCCGCAACCAGACCCGGCGGTTCCGAGAGCTGGCAAAAGCCAACCTAGAGGCCAGTCAAGAGGACATGAAAAAGTGGTATGACCGGAATGCCTCCTCCATCGAATTTGAACCTGGGCAACAGGTATGGGTGATGTCCCCCACCGAACCCTGCGCCCTGCAAGACAAATGGACGGGGCCCTTCAAAGTAGTCGAGCGCAAGGGCCCTGCCACCTATCTCATCGACATGGAATCTGCCCGGAACCCCCTCCGGGTCCTCCACGCTAATAGACTGAAACCCCACTTTGTGCGTTCAGAACTCAGCCTCCTGATGGCCACAGACAATGGGGCCGAAGAAGACTCCGAGCCCCTCCCTGACCTCCTACGGACTCGGGAGAAAGACGGCTCCGTGGATGGGGTCCGACTCTCGGAGGCCCTCACCCGGGAACAACGCCACGAGTGTCAAGACCTTCTGTTGCAGTTCGCCAGCCTGTTTTCCCTCACCCCAGGTGTCACTTCCTGGTGTGTGCACGACGTGGACACGGGGGACAACCCCCCTATCCGCCACCGGGCCTACCGCGTGCCAGATCGGGTACGGGCCTGCATCCAGGAAGAAGTAACCAAAATGCTCACGCTCGGGGTCATCGAGCCCTCAGACAGCCCCTGGGCCAGCCCTGTAGTCCTGGTCCCCAAAGCAGCCGCTCCCGGCACCACACCAGAACTCCGGTTCTGCATCGACTACCGGGACTTGAATGCGGTCACCCGAACAGACGCACATCCCATCCCCCGGGCAGACGAACTAATCGACCGCATGGGAGCTGCCCGCTACCTCAGTATTTTCGACCTGACGGCGGGCTACTGGCAGATCGGCCTCACACCCCGGGCCCAAGAACGTTCTGCCTTTTCCACCCCTGATGGCCATTACCATTTCAAGGTCATGCCCTTTGGCATGAAGAATGCTCCAGCAACATTTCAGCGGCTCGTCAACCAGGTCCTGGCAGGGCTCGAAGGATTCAGCGCCGCCTACCTAGACGACATCGCTGTATACAGCCACCATTGGCCCGAGCACCTCCACCACCTCCAAGCGGTGCTACAGGCCCTCCAGCGGGCTGGCCTCACGATTAAGGCCAGCAAATGCCAAATTGGCCAGGGGTCCGTAACCTACCTCGGACACCAGGTGGGAAGCGGTCTGGTGGCCCCTCTGCAGCTCAAGATTGCCGCCATCCAGTCCTGGCAGCCCCCCATCACCCAGACCGAGGTACGCGCCTTCCTGGGCCTCACGGGCTATTACCGAAGGTTCGTGAAAGACTATGGTACCATAGTGGGGCCCCTCACAGAACTCACGTCCAAAAATCAACCCAAGAAAGTCAACTGGACCCCGGATTGTCAAACAGCCTTCGAACAATTGAAGGCCGCCATGTGCTCCGCCCCTGTGCTCCAGGCCCCCGACTACAGCCGGGAGTTCGTCGTCCAGACGGATGCCTCCGACCATGGCATTGGGGCAGTCCTGTCTCAGGTGAACACCGAAGGCCTTGATCAGCCCGTGGCCTTCATCAGCAGGCGACTCCTACCCCGAGAACAACGCTGGAGCACCATAGAGAGGGAGGCCTTCGCTGTGGTATGGGCCCTCAAAAAGCTCCGGCCCTACCTCTTTGGCACACACTTTCGGGTGCAGACCGACCATCGACCCCTGCAGTGGCTGATGCAGATGCGGGGGGAAAACCCGAAACTACTACGTTGGTCCATCTCCCTACAAGGGATGGACTTCACTGTGGAGCACCGGCCTGGGCCAGATCACGCCAACGCGGATGGCCTGTCCCGGTTTTTCCGCCTCGACGAGGAGAGTCCCCAAGAGGATGGGTGACTCTCCCCGCCTTCATCTGGGGGGGACGCATGTTGGACAGGCCACATGAAGGGCCGCTCCCCCCTCGGCCCGACCAGGCCCGAGCCCGGTCACACAAGTGCCACACACCACCACTGCTCGTCTTCCGTCCCCTCCGGGACCCCGGCCCCTGAACATATCGACCTCGTGGGCCCGACCCACTACTGGCCCGCGCGCCCAGCCTGGGCGCCATCTTGGACACTCCACCACGAGGCCGCCTGGCCCCCGATCGACCTCAACCCTGGGCCTAGCCAGGCCTCAGACATCCCGGCACCACCATCCACCCAGGAGGTGAGCGGGCTACTTGGCAAGTCAATGGGAGAAAGAGGCGTCGATGGCTCTCCCCCGCCAAGTGCCGCTCGCCCATCGCCTCCCCGGGCGCTGGCTCCACCCCCCTGCTGGGTGTCTGGACTCCCTCATCCCGGACCTCCCGACCTCCAAGTGCGAGGGTCCGGACATCAAAGGGCACCAGCCCTATAACTGGGGCAGCTCCAGAGCAGGAAGGCAGTTGTATCCTGGAGTCGAGAGACGCAGAGAAGAACTCATCCTTGACGGACTACTGGCGCTGCCGTAGCTCTGCCTTGCGCATCATCGTCCTGCCTGCTGGCGCTGCCGCAACCTTCGTAACCTTCGTGAACCTTCATCGTCGTCGGGACCTGCTGGCGTGGCCGCGGACCGTTTGTAACTACCATCTTCATCGGGACCTGCTGGCTCCGCCGCGGACCGTCGCTTCCTTCGTCCATCTCGGGACCTGCTGGCTCCGCCGCGGCCCGATCATCTAGAACGCCGAGCTCGAGGATTGAGAGCTATTTCCATCTTTTGATAACAAGACTGTCCCGCTACCCTTCTCCCAAACCAGAGACCAGAATCGAGGGGACCCCTGAGTCCAGACCTCCTTGTACCATTCATCGTACCTAAAGAATTGCCTATAAAGTATCGTTGAACTTTGCCCTTGTGTGGTGTCCGTCTGTGGGGGGGGAAGTTACTTGTCTGTACGATCGTCGGAGACGGCTCTCCCCGGAGACCTCTCCCCTTATCCTCGGCCGACCCTCCCGGTCCGTCTAACACCAACTTTTAAACAATATCTCGAATCCAGATTTATTAAAATTAACACCTGGCTGTACGAGTATTTCTTAATTCACTTTAGTATATGACACAAGTATCCCAGATCATTACTGAACTAACCAGGGTTACACCTCCGGGCGGGGGAAGCATGAGCACTAACCCCATGATGATGCTGTCACGTGGTTAACAGTACAGCGGAAAATCAAGATGTACCGCTATTTCCATCATCTGCACGTGAATGATGTTTTTTTTATTGGGACATCGAACACAAAGAATTGCTAACCCAGGTGATGCAGGACGAGTGATCCATTCCCTACTTGATTATTGGACATAGATTAAGGAAGCTGAATGGATCATATCTTCTTCTTTCTCCCTCCACTTTGATTATATGAGCTAAACTGAATAGACAAATAATTATGGATGGCCTTTGTAGGGATAAAGGGATTAAGGGATGAGCATCCCATGGTTGAAGCATGTGAAGTCTTCTTTAGAGGGAATTGGGTGTAAGGACCTCTTTCTAAATCTGAGGGCAATTACTAGCTAGGATAAGAACAGAGTGAAGAGGATATTTTGTAATCATGTAGCCTCTCGAAGAGAAGCACTGGAAGGGGGAAAACACTCTTATGTCAAATTCGCAGGATAGATTTTTAATCACTCGTTTTAGTCTCAACCTTGTACATCAGTTATTGGCAGATCCGCCAGGTTTTACTTTTGCTGTTGAGCAGAAGGGTCCCTGCGGTTGCGACTATCAGTCCCTTCAGGATACCCTTCATTTTGTATTATTGTGCCCATTTTATTCATCGCCAAGGCGCTGTTTTTTACTAGGCATTTTAAAACAGGCCAAGTTTAGGCATGCCAGGGTTGCCTTATTATTCCTGCAAATGTCCAATGACCCTAGGACGTTGTTTTGTATTGTGAACTTTTTGAAGATAGCACTCAAATTAAGGAAAACAATAGGGATTTGCTGAAATAGGTTTTATGTTTTTATAGGCTATCAATTGTTCATATGAGAAAGGCTCAATTATGTGTAACTGATTGTGAAAACTTTTTAAAATTTCTATGTACTTGTATTATTATTATGCACTTTTTTGGTATTTTTTAAATGCAGAATAGAGTATATGATTGATATGATTGACTCCTTTGGTTTTTGGGTTGTCCTGTCTATTCCCAATCTGTTTCCTTAGGGGATTTTTCCTGTCAAACAAGTGATTACCTGATTATACTTTTTCATCACCTCATTTGATGGTGCACCTGTTTTAGGATCTCTAGGATATTCTTTTTTTGGCCAATCGACAGTGATCTTACATTCTGTAAATAAGCAAGCCATCTAAATCCTTTAACAAAACCTTTGAAACTTTCACAAACCTCTCTAACTGTTTATACCACTCAACTGGTTTCTTCCATAACTTGGGAAAATTGTTCATAAAGGAAAATATATACTGTCTCGTCCAGGGAATGTGAACATATCCACGACCTGGAACTTCTCTCATCGGACACTAAGTTTCAACTTGTCCTGTCTCTCTCAATGGAAACAAAGTTGCTCCTTTGACAGCTGCCTCTTCCTTCTTTTTCGTCCATCTACCTTTCCAAAATTCTACACCTCCCCATTTTTTCAAAATATTAATCAACTCCTTTATCTGTGATCTTTTTCCAGACGCATTTAAACTTTCCAAATCCTTATCAGTAAAATCTAACTTGTATGTTTTCTGCAACACCTTTGACCTCCCTACGTCTATTCCATATTCACAAGCAACCTCTGTTATTTTCTCATGAAGATTTCTCTCTCTCCAAGTAATATTTTTACATAAAACCAACAATTCTTCATCTCGGTAAGTCCCTAGTCTGTCTGGACTTATTGTACCAACTAATCATCTCTTCCAAATCTACTCTCAATTGGCTCACAGTTATAATCTGTGGTGTAGGTTTTCGTGCTTCCATTCTTTTTATCGATTCATCTAATTCATCTGGTAAAGGACCTACTGAACTCCCTGGCACTTCAGTGACATTCAGCCCTATTTTCCTCTGGTCCATTTGTGTACTTCTCTTAAGGGTTTTAGTCATCATCTCACAAACTGGAATATCTAATTCATTTATTTATTTATTTTTTAAACTCTTAAAGCGCGCAAATGCCCAAGGGCGTCTCAGTGCTACGGACGTGACAGAGAGAGACAGAATTATTGATTAAACAGCAAGGCCTTTATTTTTCTTCTGAAGGCCAACAAGGTTTGGCATGATATGATCTCCAGTGGTAGAGAATTCGACAATTTTGCAGCTGAGACAACAAAATGTTGATCGCCCCAGGAGGCTGTTTTGGTCCGCGGCACTGACAGGAAGTATGCATTGGAAGATCAGATTGGCCTGTTGGGGGTATGGATGGCTAGAGAGTTAAGTAAGAACTGAGGACCTAGGTTTCGAGAGGCTTTGTAGGCAATGCACAGTGCCTTAAATTTTATTCGATTCCTCACAGCGAGCCAGTGGTAACTTTTGATTACATGTGCAATGGGTTTGAATTTGGGGGTTCCTGGCAGCATTCTGGCTGCTGCATTCTGCACAGATTGCAGTTTCTGAATAACACTTAGTGCGTTAGAAAAGAGTCTGTTACAGTAATCCAAGGAGGACATCACCAAGGCAGTGACCAGAATCCTTCCTGAATTAGGAGAAAGGTATGGAAGGATCTTTTTCATTATTCTAAGTTTGTGAAAGGACGCTGAGATGATTGCGTTCTCATGAGATGCGAAGGTCAGTTTGTTGTCAAAGATTACGCCCAAATTCTTGACTTTAGAGACAGGGTTTGGTGGAGGGTGGAGTTCTGACGGCCACCAGGAATTGGACCAGATGGGGGAAGTTTACCAAAAAGCATAACCTCTGTTTTGTCTGAGTTAACTTTGAGACAATTGCTGGCCATCCAGCTACTGACGGCCAACATGCCTTTATGGAAGCTGGCTGCCATCCTTTCTCCATTGTTCTTTATATCGAACACCAACTGTGTATCATCAGCGTACGACGTTAGGCCCATTGCATGTGCCTTGATTACTCTGGCTAAGTCCGATACATAGATATTAAAAAGCGTCGGACTTAGGGATGAGCCCTGTGGAACACTGCACGGTAATGTCATCTGGACAGAATGGAAATTGCCCAGTGTTACAGTCTGGGTCTGGTTGGAGAGAAAGGAGGATAATAGGTATCTTGCTTTGTCCTGGATGCCCATTGCAGTGACACAGTCATTCAGGATGTTATGATCGACCATGTCGAATGCAGCAGAGAGGTCCAGCAGGATGAGAATTGCCGTCCCTCCCTGGTCACGGATAGATCTTATTTCCTCTGAGACCTTGATCAGTGCAGTCTCGGTACTGTGAATTTTGCGAAATTGGGTATCGTCTAGTCGGTGATAATCTTCTATGAACTTAGAAATTTGATTGTGCATTCGTTTTTCAACCACGTTGGCCGGAAAAGGCAGACTAGTAATGGGCCTATAGTTTTTGGTGTCCTCAGGATCCAGATAGGATTTTTTCAGGAGGGGTTTAAGTATAGTATTTTTCCAGATGGTCGGGTATGTGCCGGAGAGAAACATTGAATTACATATCTCTGTCAGTGCAGGGGCTATGATTTTGATAACTGGGGCAAGAACAGCTGGAGGACATGGATCATTGGCTGAGCCGGATTTAATGGAGGTCATAGTATTGGTGACTTGAGCTATGCTAACTTTTTGAAATTGCACTAAAAGAGGCTCAGGAGTGTTTGCAAATGAGAATTGAGCGGACAAATTTCTTTGAACAGAGAAGTTGGAGTAGATGTTATTAACTTTGTCATAGAAATAATCTGCTAAGGAATTGCAGAGTGCGTGTTAGGGTGCCGGGGTGGTTTGTGACACTTGTTGTGAAATGTTAATTACTACTTGAAAAAGTTGTTTATTTGAATTTTTTGCAAGTTCGATCTGCGTGTTGAAATATGTACTTTTTTCTTGCGTAATCATTATTTTGTATTTCGCTAGTTCGTTTTTATAAAGGAATTTTTCTTCATTTGTGTACGACTTTCTCCAGTGTTTTTCCAGATTTCTGCATTTTTGCTTTTGATCTCTAAGTGCATTAGTGAACCAGGGGGCAGATGGAGAGCTTCGATTTTTGGACATCAGTTTAATTGGCACTAGCTTATTCATGGCATTAGAGAGCCAGTTAGTATAGGCTGTTGAGGCTATATTTGGGTCGTCCGAGACTTCGGGTTGTGAGGAGGACAGATGTTTCAATAGCTGTTGATTATCTAAATTTTTACAAGCCGTAAATGCAGCTGTCCCATTCACCGAAGTATTAGCAGGCAGAGTATTAGCAAGTAGTATATCGAATTTTACTGCATGGTGATCGGACCATGCTAAGGGTAAGATTTCTTTTATAGAGATGTTTTTGGAATTGGAAAATAGACCGTCCAGAGTCTAACAACAAAGTATTTGTGTCGGCCGTCCATCCTCATCTGCTACTGTCACCATTTCACTCCTAACACTACTCCTTGGAACTGTCAACATATGTACTTTTGATATATTCTGTTTTTCTCCATACAATGGAATTATGGGACCGATTGTTACCGTTCTGGGTCAGCTCTTCTCTTGCCTTGTTTAACATATCTATTTCACTTTCTCATACTACTCAAGTTATTTGCGGGACTTGGGAAATAATGGGGTTCCCATTAGTGGTGCATTTGGAGTCACTTCACCTGAAGTTTCTTGATATGGCGAAGGTCTTTTGGTCAAAATGTCATCTAAAAACTCATCATCAGAATCTTTTTGGTCATAGCTTAATCTCAAAGTCTCTATATTTTTCTTTTTCTCTTTACATTTACCTCCTGTCTGGTTTTCAGCAACTAAAACTGGGTTCCAACCTTCAGTTATCACAGCTCTCCTCCATCTTTTAATTTTATCTTCACTTTTCTCAAAAGGATATCTAGACATTATATTTCTGTATCTCCTGCCACCTCAATATTTCTCTCTTTCGAATGCCTCTACTTCCCATTCCTGCAGCACTTCATACTTTGTACGTCTGGGATTTGGCTCTAGTGAGTTCATTCGATCTCTCAAATTCTATAAAATCCTTACAATAAATTAACCATGCTGCGGGAAAGCTATAACACCATCATCCTTAGTATATTCCACCCAATTCTCTAACCAAGTACACATATGGTATCCTCGTAACAACATCATAAAGGAAGTAGGTGTTCTTGGAGGTGAATAGGAATTCCCTTTCTAGTTACTATTGGTTTGTCCTTTTTAAATAAATGAATTATTTTGTTAAGCAATTTCATTTTACGACTCTTTACACTAATGCATCTCAGCAAACCAAACAGGAAACCATTCCATAATTCTACTTATTCTATTTTTTATGTTCGTCCTATACCAGCGTGGTTCACACCAACCATCCAATCACAGTTCCCTACGTATCTACTATCTCAACCAATATCAGCACAGCTCACACCAACCGGCCAATCTAAGCTTACTTCATGCCCGCTGCCTAACCAATGCCTGTGCTTCCTTTTTGTGACATCAGTTTTACTCCTGCTACTGACCCTCCTTTTACAAAATAATACTTCAATGTATTTCTAAGTTTTCTTAATCACATTTTTGTTGGAAACAACATAAAACAATGCTACCTTGTCTGTTCCACTAGATAAAGAGATAGGTTTCACACTTTCAAAAATATTTCTTTCACTTCTAGTAAGAATAACGACCAGCGCTATTTTACGCTAAAACAAGCTACAGGTAGACATGGTACTCCTCTAGGGATAAGGCCAACGTTTTGCAAGAGTACTTTTTAGTGTAAAAGAGGTCTTGGTACTCCTCTGGGAATAATGCCAGAGTTTCAGAAGTGGACTTTTCCCTTTTTCAGACACTCTACTTACATACACTATTGTCCCTAAATATAACACCTACAGCCTTCCGCTGTACCGTATTATAACAACAGACAAAGTACTTCTCCAATGTGATAACTTATGTACACTATTCTTCTGCCTACTTCAGGCTAAATACATTATCTTGGCATCTCAGGTAACTCCGTACCCGTACTTCTAGACAACATAGAACCGGCACTAACTTTTTATGTTAAGAACATATAATCAATAATCAATAATTCTTACCAAACTAATCAATAATAAACTGTCCTCTGCTACTAGAAAACTGATCAAGTGCTTCACCTAATCAAGGATCAATACTCAATAACTTTACATACAAATGGCCCATACACATTCACCCAACTTATGAAATCCCTGTTGCGCTGGGGGTCAGGTTTTAGTGACATGTTCAGTTGTTTTCTTTTAGAGGTTCATGTAACATTTCTAAATACATAACTGAACTTGTAAATCAACTCTCTTTCCTCTGGTCGATGGACCATTAGTTGAGAAGTTGATGGTAATAAAGTACTATCTAACTATCTAGTTAGATAAATAATCGCAGACTCTCAGTAAGAATAATAATAACGTTTATTGCAAATAATGTGCAATTAATGCTCATCACATACAGGTTGCAAAGCAAACAAAGAAATCTCACAAAGAGGGAGAGAAAAACATCAGCAAAATGCAAACAGTGTCTTACTCATCAAAATGAACGATATGCATATGAAGGAGTGGATAGATGAACAGACATAAGTTTCAGAGAGAAAAATGCATTTGCAAATGATTATGCAAAGTACGAATCATAAAGATATACTAACCCGAAGGATCAGAGAAATACCACCCCCCTGGCCAAGGAAGTAGTGAGGGTCCCCTGAAATAGAGTCAGGGAACAAATATTTAAGGATACAGGAAACGGGACAAAGACAGGATCAGCTTGGCCTTTCTGCAAACTGTCGGACAGCGACAAATCACCCCTCTATCTCTCCTCTCTCTGCTCCTTTCCTTACGCACCAACGACCGCCAACCACACCGCTAAAGGCACCCCAGTTATACCCTAAAACCTACATGTCCAATCCACAATAGTTGAAACGCAGCTTCTCATTTGTTGGCTTAGGGGGTGTTCAATCACACCACCATGATCACATTCATAATTCTACAGTCTTCTTTGTTTTTATATTGTTCTCATTATGTGATCCCGACTTGTGAATACAAGTTCATTTATTCATAATACATGTAACAATTTTGTTGTTCACATGAGTCCTTTTCGCTGTGTCTGGGGAAGAAGTATATACACTGAGTTTGGGTCCCACGGCCAGTCTTGTCTCTTGGCAGACACACAGTGTTTTTCATAGCTGATTCAACCTTGACTTTTCGCACTCTTCTGCAGCGTTCAGCTTTTCTGTCTATTTATTGGATTATTCATGTTTTTCTCCAACCCCCATCTATCATGTCAATTTTAGAAAAATGCAGGCCCATTCAGCTCACTATGAAAAATAAAACATACGCATTTATTAATGTCAAGGGAATGCACTTTTCACTGTTTACCACTCACCTTTGCACTATCCCATGTTAATATTTTTCTTAGCAAAGCTTTAAGCAAAAGCAGCATTATTTATTATTATATTTAAAGTAAGATGCAAGATGCGAAATGCAGCCTAGTCATGCATTATCTTTTTGTTTCTTTCGTAGCGCAGTGTAGAATACGGCCTAGTTCTTTCATACATTAGTTCACATTAGTAGATGTATGCGCAAAGCGGTTTGTCGTGTATTTTATGTGATTTGTATGTTAATTTCCACTGCACACTGTTAGTAAGTATCACAAGGTGTCAATTCGAGCAGTTTTTCTTTAGCAGAACCCTGCTCCATCAGGTGCCTGATGCAGAACATAACCCGTCAGATTTCAAAGGTAAATTATTTGATCAGCGGCTCAGTTAATAAGATCTTGACTCAGCAAACTGATGGTTTTGTTGACCAAGAGTGGTTATCAGGCAGTAATACCCTGGATTACTTTTGCGGCCTCTCTTGAAGATGGGGTGCAATATTGAACCCCATGCACATGGCAAAGACATCACCTGTGGTTAGGGCAGCCTTATACAAGGTGCATAATTATTTTGCCCACAAATCAGAGTTAGATTTCAAAAATGCCTGTGGCAGTCCGTTTGACCCTAGTGTCCATCAGCCTTTGACTTCCTAATCACCTTCAGCAGTTGTTATTTGGTAAACGATATTGGGATGAATACTGCTCATTCCGTGTTACTGTATGATTGGGTATATGCCATTGGCAGGTGTAGCATCCTCAGTATTACGGTAATTTGAACTTAACATTTGTGGAAGGTACCTGATGCACAATAGGGTGTACTGTTGACCAATAGAATTGCAGATAGTTTACGCACACATTTTTGCTCATATTTGTGTTGCCCTTGCATCACCTTTTTTAATTGAATGAATTATGCTCCAGAATAGTTGTGGGGTTATTGGTGCTAGGGGATCACAGCTTTGCTCATAAGTCATCTTAATAATGTTTCCTTGCCGACCAGACTTCTCTTTTTTAAAGTCACAGGAGAAGTCTGTCTGGATCATTTGAGGCCTCTAATCAGGCAGATGTGCTAGGGGCTAAAAATCCCAGGTAGCCAGGCCCAGTCTAAAACAACGATAGTGTTATTTGCATACCTGGTCACAATGTTGGCCATGTTGGCTATGTGTGGTTGGCAGGAGGCAGTGAGTCCTGGGAAAAACAGTGGGAGCGCAGAGAACCTGGCTTGGAAACTTGTTGGGAGGGTTGGGCCCAGTTTGCGCAGCTTCAAGCAGTTAACAAAGTATAAATACATTTGTGAGTAGTGTTCCTTTCCAATTTTGCACGCACCTAGTACACAGTTGAAACTTTGAAGTAATGATTGGTTAGGAGTTTGTTTTAAAAAAGCAAGCATAACAGATCATAAACACATGCAATATGTTCGACATTCTTCCAAGAAAAAGATTGATGCATCTGGCTTTCTATGTTCCTGATCTGAGCTGCCCACATGATCCAAATATTTTGGCTCATTGTAGTAACTGTAGTGCATCAAGCTTTCTTTGAAAAGTGTCTAATGTCCAAGAATGACCAAGCTCAAGATGTTCAGCTGTCATTCCAAGCTCTCTGAACTTTTGATATACTCTGTCTTATGAACATTTTCATGAGATATCGCCACAAAAATAGTTTGATCTTTGCATCTGCACTGCCAAATTCTATAATCAGTTTTTCCTCCGCAGCAACTGATGGGATGCAACAGGGTGAAACTGTTAACATGAGAAATACATCTCACAAATGTCTTCAAAATTGCCATCTGTGCACTAAAACAAATCTATATGTCATAGGACAGTGGCAGAAGTATACTGACCTTATGTGTTTTCCTCAGTGTGACATCCTAAGTGTGACAGGTATTCCTAGGTGTGGGTTCTATGCTCACTGTGCCACAGTACTCAAGCTTTACCTCACTGATGAGGAACCATTAGGTGGAAACTAGTCTGATGTTGCTTATTTTTCCAGCCAACTCGCGGACCTGGATTGGCAGTTTGGGCTGCACTGTACCTGTTGGAGCAGGACCAAGGCTGATTTGCATATGGCCGGTCTCTGTCTGCAGTTGCATAGTGGGTGAACAATGATGGACCCTAACTCAGCCCAGCAACTGCCAGCGGCTACGACTATTACCATGGTGCTTCACTCAGTGTGATGACCGAAGTACTGAGGCTGGGCCCAGATGTGCGTCCTTTGCTCACTGTGCCTCAGGACTCGAGCTATACTTCACTTTCAAGGGCAAAGTAGCCCGAAACCAGTCTGGGATTGCTTGTGTTTCTATTCAGAATAGAATTGGTCTGGCAGGGCCGTTCCTATTAGAGCCCAGCCAATACTGATTTGCATGTGGCTGGTTTCTGTTTGGATTGCCATAGTGGCTTAAAAATACACTGGAATGCAGTTCCAAGTGATTGTCAGTGGCTGAGACTATTTGCAAGCATTCCATCCCTCACCTTTGTGTTTTCCTAAGTACAATGTATGTGTGAAGGTATGCCCGGATGTAGGGTGATGTGCTCACTGTGCCACAGAACTCGAGCTACCTCACTGACGAGGCTGGAACAGGTATGAGGATCCAATCCAAAAAGAACCTAACTTTGGAGTTTGGATGAAACTGTATAAGAGCAAGATCAAGGCTGATTTGCTTATAGCTGGTCTCTCTCTGAAATAGCATAGTTGGTGAAAAATGATGGACGGGAATTCAGACCTCAGAAGTAGTAATTGCTAGTGATTGACTTTATTTGCAAGCATTTCAGCCATCGCCTTTGTGCCTTCCTCGATTTGCAGCACAATTAATAAATTCAACATATCTATCCCCCCATAGATAACTGCAAAGCTGCCAATTGTCTTTCACGGCACACTTTCATCATGTACTATAGTATGGATTCTGATACTAGGATTGATGGCAGATGTGTATCAAAGTGGTTAAAAATATTTTGTCAATGGATCTTTTCTGTATGATCCATGATCAGCATCATGCTTGTGTGATACTCTAGTGGGGTCTCCAACCAGTAGCTCGTGAGCTACATTGAGTTCTAGTGGCTTTCAAAATGTGTGAATCAGTAGTAATATGCATGCAAAGTCAGATAGTAAAAATAATTTATTCAGCTTTACTGTACTGGAACTCCTCTTGAAGATCCGTCAATACTCTACTGTGTACAACTCCAAAACTAATAGTTAGAGTGGGCTTTTGCACACCTCTACCAAACTGCTTTTTGCACAGGGATCAGAATCAAGAGTTTAGCAGTAATTACTAGATAAGGAACATTTTTCCTCAGGTAAATTTTGGTAGATCAAAAATTTACCAGGGGAAAATGCAAGGTAAATACTGATAGATGGAGATGTTAGTGCAGAGAGCATCAAAAGCTGATGTTTATTCCCATCTAGAAGGCAAATTCAAGAGATAGCATTTCTTTATTAGACTCAATAAATATTGATCCCCAGGGTATTGTTTTGAAATAGGTCTGATAAATAAGTCCTCCTCCATTATTGGCCTTCCCTAGTTTTCTTATGTTTGTCCCTCCTCTGAATCGTAGCTTCTTTACCATCTTTTTGATTGGATGACTTGTATCCTTCCACAACTTCATATAAGGGAATCAAGGAACTGCTTTTTAAAATGTTCTTTCAGCACTCCATAGAGTGCATGTTTTTTTTGCTCTTTCTCCGTATACATCTTCCCTCACCAAATCACAGCTCCCCCACTTTGTGTTTTTTCCCAATTGATACTCTTTGTGTGCTTCCCCGTACCCGCAGGACTTTTTTGTTCTCTCTCTTTTTTTTCCAAACCACCCTTTCTCAGCTTATCGTTGCGGTCGCACCACCACCCCATTCCTCCTGCAGTTGGGTGGCATTCACTTCCTTGCCCATAAAAAGCCTCCCGTTTTGTTCTTTTTTCCATGTTCTTCTTTGTATTTTGGATTGCCCAGCAGCAGCAATATTCTTCCAGGCTGCTCTTTCCAAACTATTGCACTTTTGTACACTTTTATAGATTTTTTAATTTACCACTCCAAGATGGGTGCCAGGATAATGTCATATATACGAGTGATGACAAATACACAGACGTGCGTGATGACAGCAAGAACAATTCTTTTGGCATGATCTGGATGGTGAACAGTATTGGCATTGCCAATGCTTGTTAGTTGCACGTTCAGATTCATGTGTTCTATCAATAGCAGGTTTGACTGCTACCATTCACAAAGAAAGAAGAGATACAAGAATAAAAAGAAAGATCACAACAACTGTTAAAACAGCCAAAAACAACGTTGTGTTTTAACTTTTCTGGTTTCTTCTTTCCTGCTTTCAGAGCAGGGAATGTACTAAATAGATGTGTGCAGATTGTATCTTCCTTATTGGAAACCACATCATGTTTGTATTTTAATTAGCCTGGATTTGACCTCCTGTGAGGCCTGAGGTGTGTGTACTTGCCAGAGTTCCATGGTTGACTCACCCTTAGTCCTGATGCTTATCACTTCCCTGGTGCTCATCGCACAGCTAGAAACAGGGCACCTGGACTTTGCTTGCATTAAAATATGCATATTTAACATAACTGATGCTTGTGAATCTGTCAACATCACTTCAGAAACGTGCTGTACTGAATCCTGCTGTGACCACACCACCCTGTCTCTGACAGTCTGTGGTGAACTTACCTCACAGAGGTACCTGTGCTAAGGTGAGTTGCCCATGGGATTTTTTTCTGCAGATGCTGACCTGTGTTCATGATTCATCCTAAGAATCATTTATCATAAGGCCGTACATTTGGAGAAGCCCAGCCAGGGGCGCAGTTAGACCCGAACTTCAGGGGTGGGGAAGCTAAAGAGTCCAACAGTGGACGCGGGTCTTCACTTCAAACAGCGGGGGGAACTGTCCTTACAGCCGATGTCTGTGATAAATTGTGCTTTTAAGACATACAAGTTAAGCCTCAGAGATGATTTAAGGCAAGGGCATAGGGGGGAAATTGCCCATTGCCCCTACCTTCCAAGGGGCGCTCTATGATACTGAATTTTCTGTCTGTTTGTTCTCTGTCTATTCTATTCTCTAGTTATATATCTTTCCCTCTCTTATGGCTGACTTTCTCTCCCCAGTGTCAGCTGAAGAATTTGTGAGACCCAAACAGGAAAGATTTCAGCTATTTTGTGTGACCCTGTTAAAGTTTAACCTATAATCTAGAATTGTTTGGCATTGTGTGAGCTAGAACTCGCAGGAAATAGGTAATAACATTTAAATTTGTTCTTTACATTAGCCGCCAAAATATGTCTTGCCTAGGGCCCCCAAATCCTTAAGATGACACTTTCAAGTCTCATACCATTACAACAAATACTATTTTCATGGATTTGACAATATTTTTTAGGCTACTGACAAACATCTTTAAATAGGGGGATACGTAGTTTGACAACTAAAAAAAGCTTCCATAGATTTCAATACAAAGCACTTTAGAACTACTTTTGTAAAGTTATTTAAAGAAATAACCCTTTATGCCAATTCTCAGAAAATTCCTTCTGTGAAAGAACACTGAGCTCATGAAATATTTGTAATTCTTTCTTTAAAAAGATGCTCTTGTCTGTTGACCAAAGGTATGTTTTCAGTCTCCTCGATCAGATGTTGCAACATGTGCTTGTTTGAGGCCCCACGTTGGTACAGTTCGCAGAATATTGAGCATAATGGGCACACACACCTGATTTCAAATTGTGCGCCTGGCAAGTTTCGTTTTTGAATCCAAATGTCTCTTTCATTCCTTCTAAGACTAAATAATTGAGTGGCAATCAGTTGACGCTATATTACAGCCTGTTAATTACTGTGCTCGGAATAGCTGCTATTCTACATCCAATTAAAATAGGTGTTAGCACCCACATTTAGGAGTTCTCATTTGAGATGACTGAACCATAACCAAGCAGGAAACCACCAGGCTTAAAGAACTGGCAAGGCAAAAAAGGTAGTTCACTTTGCAACAAATGGTGTTCTGACAGGCACGTGATACAGGTATTCCTTCAAGCTCCAGAACACATAAAATGTGGGGCCAAAAGGCAATGTCCTATGAAGACATAATTGCACCAGAAACAGAAATAGTGCCTCTTAATAGCATTTGTTATACCAACAGCAGCCATGCTTTCAATTCTGTTCGGAAGCCACCAGCACATGTGTCCAATCCACTAAATTATCCATTTTGTTTTAAAATCTCACAGGGACAGTGTGCGTTATATAATGCAACATTTGTCACAAACTTCTCCAAAACACCTTTGGGAAGATTAACTATATTCTCTCTAATGGTTGTTCCTAAATGTCTATATTACTTATAGCAATTAGCCTGGCCTAAGTAGAGAGGGCGACAATCTTGAATGGGGCATAGGCGAAACACCAGGCAGACAACACGGCTACAGGTTTGTCATTGTAACAGTGAAAAACGTAGTGCACAAAGTCATTTTTCATTGAGCATTGCTTTGCATTCGTAACCTACTAGGCACTGTTTAGAGTTATGCTGCTTCTGACAGACCCGGCTTAGTTTGACAGCAGATAAAGGTTTCACAAGCATTTTCCTGACAGTCTACACTAACAGAAACTGTGATGCAATGCAAGGGAAGTGTGGGTTTTTCATCTTTGAATAGACAACACCTCATAGAAAAACCACACAAAGCATATTTTTGAGCAAATTTTAAATTTGTCTTACAATGCACTATGAGTAACTTATCATAAAGGTGTTTGATTTAGGCTGCAGCGGTATGCCTCTGGCAAGACACAAATTATGTTCAGGCTTCATATAGCTGAGCTGTCTCTCAGTCTACCCATAGGACAGGTGTCAGACTCCTGAGCTATCTCCTAATATGACAATGCTGCATCACCAAAGTGCAAGAGCAACAACACCCAGCACAAGTTTCTTCTAAAATTGCCTCCACAAGTGCATGGTCAAGATGGTGGCTTGAGCGGACATGCTTGCCTGTCGCTCTGTCTTTGCCACTTCTATAGCAGTGTTTATGGGCCCCATCCACTGTGATTGTATTCCCTGGAGCAGACCGGGACTGCAGACGTCTGCCAGGGAAACGAAGGAGGCTTTGTTGGCCTTGGCACGGGCCAACTAGAGAGGGTCGGGCACCCGCGGAGAGAGCAAGGCCGGTGGACTGCGGCCTACGCCTTCTGCTGTGGACTTTATTGGGGAAATTGGGCCGCCTAGGCCCTTATTTGAAGAATGACCAGATTGTGGGTACGTCCTGCCCAGCAGAACTGGAGGTCTGTGAACCGCAGTGGGGGCCTGGCTGGAGACCTGGGCGCCCGCACTTAGGATGAGCGGTAAGTGGTGAATGTGGGGCAGGCTGCGGCAGCCGGCAAAGCCTTTGGGACTGGGAGCAGCAGAGCTTGGTTCCTGCAACTGGAGGGCTGGGTCCGTAGATCCATGGGCCCCCTGATGGACGATCACTCCCAACGGGGTCTGTGTCACTGGGGCCCGGGTTCAGAGTCTGGCAGTGCTGTGGAGGAGGCTCTCCCCGGTGTGGGGTAGTGATACTCCCGATCCTTGCGGGTTATACGTACAGACCGCCAGCTCTCTTGTGGTGGCCCCGGGGCCATTCTTGCTCTTGGGGGCCAGCCATGCTGGGTCCTTCTTGTGGTGCCCATGACTGGTGCTTAGCCACCCACCCTTTCCCTTAGTGCTGACAGGAGGTGGTGGGCTGCACCTAGAGATGGGGCACTAGATGGTCCTGAAGTAAGACTGATGTGAGCCTGGCCCTCTTGTGGGGCCTGATTGAAGTGACTTGGGCCTGCTAGCCCTGCGATGCTGGTGGGGCAGTGTCTCTCCCTCCAGGAGCTTGACCTAATGCTGTGAGGGTCCGTGGGTCTGAGTGGGGGGCTGCTGGGCCCAGGCCCTTGTAGTGGGGAGTCAGGGACTTCTGCACCGTCCTGTGGAGCTATTAGTTACGTGGCATGGTGGAGTTATCCAGCAATTCCGGTGGTAAATCGAGAGCCTGTAGGATGGTGGCTGTGTGCTAGTCCAACCCCCCAACCAAGGAACAGGGGGATAACGGTGACCAGCTGACCAGCTGGGTCTCACAGTTGGTCCCGTGGAGGTGAGTGTCTTGACGGAGCTTGGAGACTGAGCACAGGGATCAGCAGAACTGGGCCCCCGCGCCTGCTATAGAGAACTGTCTGACAAGGGGGGATTCAGGGTGGTGTTGGGATGGTGGTGAAGCTTCTGAAAGTCCTGTTACCTGCACGTTTTTGGAGTCCTTATTTGCTTCTCTGAGCTAGGACCTCCAGGTAGAGAAGAAGGACCTCTCCTCGGATCTGAGAGAGGTGCCCAGAGACATGGATGAAGTGGGAGAGTGGGTGGCTGACTTAGAGAACAGCTCCACTGCCAGAGATGAAGAGATCAAGAGTCTTCAGCAGGAAATACATCTGCCTCCAAGAGCAGCAGCATACGCAGCATACGCGAAAGCAGAAGGAACGATCTGCAGGCTCCCGACTACGGAACCGAGGGATTTCCCCTACAAATCTATACCTTGAAAAATCGAATGATTGTTGGCAACCAGCATAATAATGAGGAAGAACTGCAATGAGCAGACTTATATGTAAATAGCCTTGAAAAAGCCCTGGCGCGAATCGCCAAAGGGGGCGAAACACGTGTCGGCTGTTCATGTTTTTATTTGAATCAATAAAGATCCCCTTTCTACATAAAAAATGGACTTTTGACTCAATGTATATGAGTAAGGATTCAGCCTGATGATACGAAGAACTGTTGTAAGCACACTCACTACCCCCTTTAAGACTTTATCTGTTCAAAACTCAAGAGGTCCAGAGTTTTTTTGAGTGTGCCCCTTTTACACAAACCACGTGAAGACTGATATAGTCTTGGAGTCTTTTTTGGACCCCCCTCTTTTCTAGAAACCTGCAAGTACATGCAGTGGACCTTGAGAACAGATCCAGGCGGAACAATATTTGTATACCGGGGTGTGGACGGCCTCAGAAGGCTCTGATGTGAAGGAGTTTGTCCAGGCTTTGTTTAACTTGGTTTTGGGCTTCCCAGCGGAAGATGAGATAAAATTCGATAGGTGCAACCGAGTAGTGCAACCAAGAGTAGTGAAGTAGCCTACAGATGCCATCCTGGTTTGCATCCACAGTTTGAAAACGAAAGAAGCTGTATTGCGTTAAGCACGTAATGTCCAGCCGTTGCAGTTACGGGATCACACCCCCAGTTATATCAAGACTTGGCAGCAATCACCCAGCAGAAAAAAGGGTCTTTCACCCAGTCACAGATCATTTAAGGAACATTGGCATTCCCTGCTCTTGGGGCTATCCCTTCAGCCTAATTATTCATCTGGAGGGCAAGACTTACCAACTTCGATCGCTGGCAGAGGCTTGCAAGGTCCTAAGCATCAGGACGCAGCAGGGTTCACAAACCACTCCTCCTGAAGACTGTCCGGCTGGGCGTGGCCAGCACAACGCAAGCCCTAAGTCTACCCTGGAGGGTCTTTGCCCTGATTCGGATATAATTGCACAGGAGCGTGCAGCTGTTCTTCACTTCCTGTCTGGAGACAGAGTGGATAATGCCAGGTCTTGACCCTAGAAGAACAATAGGATGTCTTGGATGCAGTGGGTAGGCTGCAGAGGGCGGGGTGGGTGGCAGGGCCTATTTGGTTTTTGCTGATGGATGCTCCTAATGGTGCCACCCCCACTTCTATGTTTCCATGTTTGATGGACAGCCTATCTACACTCTTTGGTTATTTTTTATTCTTGGGGATTTTGGGTTTATTTGGGTCTCTTCCTTCCTTTCCACATGTACACATCCACGAGTGCTACCTGGTTTGATGGTCCCTGACCTTCATTAAAAGCCTGCACACTGATCCAAGGCCCCTGATATGGCTAGGGGGGTGGCCTGATCATAGCACAAATATCTCATATGCACTCATCTTAGAGCTTAAATTGGTAAGCCTCAATGTTCCAGGCTTAAACAACCCCACAAAGCGATCAGCCATCCTTTCACTCCTTGAAAATGTGGGGGGAGGGGCATTTGCCTCCTGCAGGAGACTTACTTTCTGTCTAAAGAGGTTCATAGGTGTCAAACCTGATGGTTCCCACAGCAATGTTGGTCCTCAAGTCCCAATAAGAACAGTGGGGTAGCCATTCTCTTTTCTAAACACTTACCTGGGATTGAGCACGTTTGTAGAGATAAAGGGATGCCTCTTGGCCCTTAAGGTGCAAGTGTGCAGTTCTCACTTCACACTTGCCACTGTTTACGTGTAAGCATGTTCCGAAAGCGCAGTTCACTTTCAAATGGGTGAATGAGGGCCTCCCTTATCTGGGCCTCACCCCGGCACAAACCTAAGACTGCGGCAGCAAATTGCACATCTCTAGCCACACAGATTTGGAAAGATCTAGTGAAATGGCAAAGGTTACCTTTGTCACAGCTCGGTCGGATTGCAGTGGTTAAAATGTCTATCCTCCCTTGCGTCCTTTATATGTTCCAAACACTGCTGCTGACCCCGCCTGTCGGCGCAGTTCGATCTCTCCAACTCAACATCAATAATTTAATATGAGCGGCAAGAAACCTAGGCTTCAGAAACACCTGTTATATCGACCAAAATAGGAGTGGGGGGGAGGGGGCTGGCGGTGCCCTTGCCATTGCGTTATTCCCAAGCCGCCCAGCTCTGTTACCCCATTAAGTGGAACAGGCCCCTCTCTGAGAAACACTGGGTCTTTATGGACCACGCGGTGGCAAGCACTCAAATAGGAAGGAGATGTGGCTTCCTCGCTGGCATAGGGCTTGGGGGCTCTATTTGTCACTTGTGACAAGTTCGGCCATGAGAGTATGGGCCATTGTGGCAGTCAAAGCTGGCCTAACCACTTTTCCTTCAACCATAAAACCTCTTTTTGCTAATCCAGACTTTCCTTCCAGGATGGAGCAGGACAGCTTTCACAAATGGTTAGAAGGGGGCTGTAAACGCCTCGGCTGCTTATTTGATGTGGATGGTTTCATTTTGTTTGACCAACTCAAGTTAGCTACTCCCTGACAGAGGCGGACCTTTTCTTGTTTTTACAACTGCGCCTCTGGGGCACACACCCATGGGGGGTCGCCTAATGACTCCATTTGAAAAATTGTTGTTTCTTAAAGCAGACGATAAATGGCTGGTCTCTGAGATTTGTGCCCACTTAGGCAGGGCAGGACCTGTCTGCAGACACCGGGCCAAAGGCGGCCAAAGGCGGTAGGAGGCCGAGATGGGTAGATCCTTCTTGGACAAAGAAGTGGGAGGACATATTTCATAGAGTCCATCATACAGCATACACAATGAAAAACACTGAAACAGCATAAACAATAGTCTACTATTGGTATTACACTCAAAGTCGCATCCAAAAGTAGAATCAGGACCATTCGGGAGACTGCGAGAGAGGTTGCGGGAGTGTCGGAACCTTACCTTACCTACTATGGCACTGTCCAAAACACACTAGATACTGGGAGCAAGTCCTGGATGATATTCACCTCACTTTCAAAACAAACATCCCCCGATTCCCAGCATACGCTATCCTGGGCCCCCCAAATGCATTAACATTTCCTCTGCATTCCCTCTGGGGAGGCAGATGGCCCTGGCGCTGAACGCAGCTCACTAGGTAATGCTCTTACTCTGGGTCATGGACAGGGCACCAGACCATACTGCTTGGTTTCATCAACTGTTGTTCCTTTTGGGAATGGAGAAGCTATCCTTCGCAGTCACTCCTAGGTGTTCCTCCTACTCAGAACTGTGGGCTCCTCTTATTTCTATTCTTTGTAAGGAATTTAGGGAATTGTCCTGCCTATCCTATCTCCGCATCTTATGACTGATTCCCAAGACTCCCCCCTCTGAGCATTGCCAGGCGCTGTAGCGGTGGCATAGATGGAGCCCCTGGTTGCGGGCTATCTTAGCATCACTTGTATCCCCCTGCAGCAGGTTGGAAGGAAGGAGGGTAGGAGAGAGGTTGTCCTTTTACCTTTTGGTCCTGCTTTATTTACTGTACTTAATACTCAGTCTTGTTTCTCAACATATACTCATAGAGATGCGGGGAATGAGATTTTGATACCTTTTCTGATTACCTAGATACCTATCTCATTCATCCAATTTTGGATCGATTATTGACTGTCATTGAGTAAAAGGCAAACCCACCTAAGATTAAATTAACCCCATAGACTGACGCAACTCTGAAGAACCACTTACGACTGATAAAGTTTAAAAAGTTTAATATAAAATCAAAGTTAGTTGCATATACAATCCTCTCAGGATAAAATTCAACAAGTATACAGGAACTAAAAGGAACATAAATTCCCTAAAAAATCTAAGTCTACAAAAGAAAACAATTAAAACCAATTCCAGAATCAACAAATTGAATAACATAGACACAAAGTGGATCTGTTGCGTCATCTACAAAAAGAATAAACAAGTTAAATCTGTCCCTACTCTATGCTAAGTGACATCCCTACTTCGCAAGTTCTTTACCTAAAAAGGTGTCAGCAGTTTGACTTCCAAAGAAGTTCAAACTCTCTTAGTCTCTGATGGAATTCTATGTCGAGAAGCAGTACCCTCTCTGCCTACCCATCCGCTCTCTAAGGGTCCTCGGCCTACTGCTCCCTTGCGCTCTGCTCTCTCTCTCTGACTCCTCAGGCCATCTGCGCTCTGATCTTCTGTTCTGCGCTAACTTCTCCCCGGGGTGCTGTCCCTAAATACAAAATCACAGTATGGGTGGAACGCCCCTTTGACGCCCACCACGTACACATTTCACGTGATCTCATTCTGGGTTTTTCCATAGCTTCATCTCTTCGCGTCGTCCATTAAGTTGACCTTGCTTCTTAGGCGCCATCTTCGTCATCTTGCTGGTAACCTCATGACATTCCAGTTGACACTTTCAGAGCAAAGTCTATCACCTCAACAGAACTCTATTCATTACCGTTGTGATTATAACCTCGTTTGGTCCTGTGAACAGACACTTAGAAACAAGACCCCAAATTCCAAGCGTCCCTTATCTCACTTTAGGCCATAAACTTCGTCCAGCATTGTCACTTTAAATTTAACAAGACCTTTGACTCTTGGCTCGCACGTTCAAATCAAAGCTATCCCCTATTCCTGTGAGCCCACTAAATTACATGCAGCGGACTACACTCTTGCGAACCCTTGGTCCGTTAGGTTAAAATCACATATGACCACACTATTCTAAAATTCCTACGAACTCTTCTACACGGTATAACTTTTAACACACATATATATAATCGAATTAGCAAATCATTGATTATAAGCGAATGCATTTTACATAGAAATACAACGTTATACTCTCGTTTCTTACACAGTACTATATGTTCTGCACATTTCTTCGCTTTACATTTCACCTTCTTTCTCCGTTTAATAATTACATACGTACATTCTCTTCAGCACGTTCTAATTTTCTTAAGCATTTCCACATTTCTATATTAGCCCACTATGTATATACAGCTTTTTCTAATTCTAATGCATTCTAGAGTAAATACAAATACATTTCCTATTACCTAAGTTACATAGGCTAACTTTACGCTACAAGTGCTACTTCACGTTACAACTTCTAACTTTATGCGATATGCTTGTAAATATGGTACGGATATACTTTTCATTCAAATTGCGCTCTCTCAGTCCCCCCCTTTGATGACCTCTAGGGGTCATCACTAATTTCAATTTGAATGACACTTTACACAGAACTAGTTACAAGGCTCCCTCTTTTTATCGTTTCGAGAGCTCTCAAACTTTTATACTGTTGATCTTGTAAAGCAGCTAATCTCCTCTCCTGCTCTCTCATGGACCTTTGTAACCGGTTCGTCCTATACCATTTATACAGTCTCACTAAACCCAACAAAGTGATTATGCAAATCAATATTATTAATACAGGTTTCAATATGTACCAAACAACGCTTTTACCAAGATTGGCAAACCAACTTCCAACCTTTCCCACTTCATGACCTACTTTCTCCCAAACATTTACTTTTGTTAAATCTTCGATTTCTTGATGTATCTCTGTAATGTTCTGTATGACTTTCTCAAGTGGTTTTGAATTGTCTGGAATGTAAGTACAACATTCTTGGACTTTCAAAGCCTTGCAAACTCCGCCTTCTTTTGCTAGCAGGACATCTAAAGCAAGACGGTTCTGAAGAACCATTGCCCTAATCGACTGCATCTCTCCTTCTACTAGCATTAATGACCTTGCAGTACTAGCAGACAATCTATCCACAACTGTAGCTAGTCTCCTGATCTTAACACCATTAAGTATCAAACCTAAAAGAGGAAACATTGCTCCAAATATGTCTCCAACTACTTCAGCATCTCCTACTTCCCTTTTCGCTCTTCTCAAAGTCTTTCCTTCTATGATCTCTAAATCCTTTGCATGATATATTTTGGGGAAGACAATTGCCAAATAACACGAACCATACCAATTGTCAGGCAGTTTTACATAGGCATTTCTTCCACATACAAAATATACATTAGGAATCGCTTGCATCCCTTTCATGAAATCTTTCGTATAGTACTCTAACCTAAAAGCATGTTCGCAATTAACTTCACCTACAAATACACTCTCATAATATGTCTTGCTTCGAGTTAAACATAACTTTCCTTTCTGCGTTCTATCCAAAGCTATTGGACCATTGCTACCCTTCTTCTTGTGTGCTTTTTCTTCTTCGGTCCAATCTGTTTTCCACTGTCCTGACATTTTTAGAATCTTCTGCCTTCTGTACGGTCATCTACTTGTCCAATGAATCTTTTCTCTACTTCTGACACTTTGCAAGTCAGATTATTTCTGCGTGCATATGAAGTATCTAATGTATCCCAAGGAAGAAAGAATTTTGCTAATCTATCTTCCTTTTTGTGATAGTCCCACTTATTCATTTGTTTATAATTCGGGACTTCAGGCAGTACCGAATCATAATTTGAAAAGTAGTACTCGAACCCTTCTCTACCATAAAATATACTAAGCAATAAACTACATGTTATCCCATAAGTCAGTGGGAGATGATGATATCTGATGCCTTCATCTACAGAAGCCGGCAATTGCATGCAAACATAACAATCTTTGGCCTCCATGGCATCAATATACTCGTACAATAACTTGGCATATGCGTTAGATCTAAAATTTCCCTGCGACTCGTCTACGTGTAACCTACGAGCTTCATCTGCCAGTAACGCCTTTTCACGGATTACATTGCTCTCCTCCTTCTTCCCAACAAGAGCAGGTTTCAAAGTTGTTACAGGCTTTACATCTGTTGTCTCCTTTACGCTTGTATGTCCTACTATGTATGATATGGTAACTACTGTAATAATGAGAAAAATTACTACTGCTATTAGTGTACCTATTATGCATTTGGCTTTTCGGTTTGGGTTGCCATTCTCCATGTTATCAAACAACGTGACTCTTTCTTTTTCGAGGAAAAGTTTTCTTTTTCAGGTCTTTGTTTTGCTTTATTTGATTTCTCAGTCTGTGAAGCTCTCTTAAGCAACAAAAAGTCTCTTTTCACAACAATGTCTTTTTATCTTCAGCAATAGACAACCCTAACCCTTCTCCGTCCTCTAAATGTAATCCCTAATTTTATTCTTCTTTCCACTCGGCGCTAGGTTATCTTCTTCTTTATAGCTTAAAAAGTCTTTATGCATCTACAATGATTCTCGTACCTGCAGCTCTAATGACATATTCCAATAGTTCTAAACGAATGACTTTTTCTTCTTGTGCTGGTATTTGTTGTCCAAAAGTCGGAAACTCTAATCGATTCAGCACTAGGTCTTTGATCCGACTTAGGTAAAGGGGAACGGGAAGTGTGAAAGTCAGTAACCCCTCAGTCTCGATTCCAGGCGTCAACATCCATATCTCCACTGCCACAATTGGATCGAGATTGATCACCTGCACTTCTCTCACTCTCCCAGATCTCTGTCCCCAAGACATCTGCTAGATAAGTCCACTCAGGGGTGGCGTATCTTCTGCAGGGCACACGTACCCTTCTTGATCTTCTCGGACTCTCAGAGCCTGAATCCGTAGCTTCTTCGTCTAGATCCGTATCTTCAGAGATCGGGACAAGGGTTCTCTCTGGATTTGCTCTCAAGCTTGACCTTCTCCTTCTTTCCGGCCAACTAGCTTCTCCATTCCTTGTCCTCCTGC
Source organism: Lissotriton vulgaris (assembly GCF_964263255.1). Taxonomy (NCBI): domain Eukaryota; kingdom Metazoa; phylum Chordata; class Amphibia; order Caudata; family Salamandridae; genus Lissotriton; species Lissotriton vulgaris. Next base: position 340,628,683 of record NC_141699.1, read on the forward strand.
TCCTTGTTCTTGGACTCGTCTCTTGATCACTTACAGCTTGTTCGGTATCTGACTCGAATTCCCAGCTACTTTCTTCTTCTGAGGCGACTTCGGTCTCACTGGTGTCCTGACCGTCGTCAGCCTGTTCCGACACAGGCTCAGCCTCTTCGATCACCTCTACAGCTTGACTTTCCCCCTCTGTGGCTTCTCCGCTTTCCGCTGGATTTTCATCCGAGAGAGGAGCTGTTTCTTCCAGAGGTGCTGGAACTCTTCGGGTGTGTGAGGCGTGTATCCAGTTGGGCAAGCCTCCACACTTTACTGCAGTGTTCGTAACTAGTATGACTTGGAATGGTCCACGCCAACGTACGTCTAGACAGTTCTTCCTGACATGCTTCTTCACCAGGACCCAGTCCCCAGGACACAGATCATGGCACAAGTCTTGTGCTGATGGAACCTCTGCAGCCTGGACCTGGAGGGACACAGAATGAATGGCATCAGATAGTCCCTTGCAGTAGTCCAAGATCAAATTGTCTGTGATGTTCAACAATGCTGCAGTCGGAACCGATGGCAGTCTCATAGCTCTTCCCATTAGCACTTCGTGTGGAGAGAGACCTGTTCTTCTATCTGGTGTGCTACGTATGCTCATAAGGACCAATGGAAGTGCATCAGGCCAACTCAGGGATGTCGATGAACAAACCTTGGCAAGTCTGGATTTTATTGTGCTGTTGATTTGTTCTACAATCCCCGAAGCTTCTGGTCGATAACTACAGTGAAGCTTCTGGTCTATACTCAAAGCTGAACATAGCATCTTCACTATTTCGCTGTTGAAATGAGTTCCTCTGTCCGATTCCAAAGAGGCTGGCACCCCAAACCTCGGTATCAACTCTCTAAGCAACAATTTTGCTACTGTGAGTGTATCGCACCTACGTGTAGGGTAAGCTTCAACCCATCTGGAAAATATACAGACAATCACTAAAACGTATCTGAGTCGATTGCACTTGGGCATTTCAATAAAATCCAGCTGCATTCTATTGAAAGGCCCCCCAGACCTCCCTATGTGACTCAATGTGACTGGTGTTCTCTTTCCTACGTTAAGTTGCTGACAGATCGCACAACGCTGACATACTGCTTCTGCTGCTACTCTAAACTTCGGATTATACCACGTTTGTCTGAATACTCTCACCATGGCATCTCTACCTATGTGTGCTGGTCCATGCAATCTCCTTGCCATTGGACTAACAAGTTCGTTTGGTAAAACTGCTCTCCCATCTGCAGAAATCCAAAAATTCATCTCACTTTTGGTACATCCTGCTGTTTCCCATGCCTTTTTCTCAGAATCTGGTGCATTCTCCTGGACACACTTCAGTTCATCCCACGTGTCTACAGTGTCTAACAACATAGTCAAATCAGTTCTTTCTTGTATTCCTCCCACTTCTACCTTGGTGTGAGAATACCCCTGTTCCGCACAGTAACGTGCAACTTCGTCTGCGTATCGGTTTCCTTGTGACACAAAATCTGTATTCTTTGTGTGCGCGGCGCATTTAACAACCGCTATAGCTGTTGGACCTTGTAACGCTTCTAACAATAATCTCACAAATTCTCCATTCCTAATAGGAGAACCCGAGGAGGTCATGTAACCTCTTTGAGACCACAACTGCCCGTAGTCGTGAACTACCCCGAAACCATACTGGCTATCGGTGTATATGGTGACTCGAATTTTGTTGCTTGCCAAACAGGCACGGGTCAAAGCAATGATTTCAGCTACCTGAGCGGAATGTACTCCTTCCAGGCAGGCGGCTTCCACAACTCTGGTAATTGTACAAACTGCATATGCTGCTCTCAGCTGACCGATATCGTCCCTTACGCATGAACCATCAACAAAGAATATTTCATCGGGGTCAGTCAATGGCTCATCTACGATATCTGGTCTCGGTTTGGTGCATAGTTCAGTCACATCAAGGCAGTCATGATCTGTACAAATTTCACCATCAATATCATTTGGAAGTGGCATCAAAGTAGCAGGATTCAAGACAGAGCATCTCTTTAGGGTCACATTCTCAGCAGCCAATATGACTTGCTCATAGCGTGTGAGCCTGCTATTCGTCAGATGCTGAGTCTTGGTCCTAGTCATTAACAATTCCACAGAATGCGGTACGTACACCACTAACTGATGTCCCATTACCACATTTTCACATCTTTCAATGCTGACACCCGTTGCAGCAACGGATTTGAGACATCCGGGCAACGCTGCGGCTACTGGATCTAATGTAGCCGAAAAGTATGCAACTGGTCTACGCGCATTTCCGTGTATCTGGGCCAAAACTGCTAAAGCACAACCTTCCCTCTCGCAGCAGTAAAGCAAGAATGGTTTTTCGTAATCAGGCATTCCCAAAGCCGGGGCACGACACAAGTCCTCCCTCAGCTGCAAAAATGCCATCAAACAATCTTTGTCCCATGGTACCGGATCACTCACCCCCTTGTGCGTCAGTTTTTGTAAAGGTTTTGCCTTCAGTGAAAAGTTGGCTATCCACTGCCGACAATAACCAACCATGCCTAGAAACATCCTGACTTCTCTTTGTGTTTTAGGCGCGTTCATTTTCATGATCGCCTCTATTCTGTCTGGAGACACCTTCCGTTTTCCCTTTTCAATCCTATGGCCCAAGTAATGCACTTCGGTCAGAGAATACTGCAATTTACTTGGAGACACCTTGTGTCCGTTCTCGGCCAATTGATTTAGTAAGGTGATGGTGTCTACTTTGCAAGCTTCCTCAGTTTCTGACGCCACTAGAAGGTCGTCTATGTACTGGACCAGAACCGAGTTCTTGGGCAGTACTAGACTTTCAAGATTTTTCTTCAGCAGCTGATTAAAAATCGATGGGCTTTCTGTATACCCCTGGGGAATACGACACCATGTTAAGACGCGATTTTCCAGCTTAAAAGCAAACAGATATTGGCTTTCCTCATCTAAGGGGCTTGAAAAGAAAGCCTGATACAAGTCTATCACTGTGAACCATTCAGCTTGAAACGGTATCTGAAACAATATCACTGATGGATTCAGTACCACTGGACAACATGAAACAACGATATTATTAATCTTTCGAAGGTCCTGCACTATTCTGTATTTCCCACTAGGCTTCTGCAAACCCATAATCGGGGAGTTACATGGACTTCCCACGATCTCCTTCAGTATTCCCTGTTTAATCATGGATTCGATCACAGGCTTTATTCCTGCAATTGTCTCCGGTGTCAACTTATATTGTTGGATACTCGGCATTGGGTTTTACCATGATCTTTACCGGTTCTACCCCTTTAATCAGTCCTATTTCTTCTCCAGTAAAATCCCACACCTCAGCTGACACTGTCTCCTTCAAATCCTGTGGAAGCTCCTCCACCGTTAGGGTAGGATATAATTCCACGCATCCCTGCGAGTTTACAACCTTAAAATCGGCATCATCATCGTTAGTCTGCACTTCCACTCCTTCAGGTGTGCAGTATATTGTGCAATTTAGTTTACACAACAGATCTCTTCCTAGCAGACACACAGGGCTAGAATCACAAATCACAAACTGATGTTCATCACTGTACTTCCCTATCTTCACTGACACTGGTTCAGTCAGAGGATTCGTCATTCTCCTATTTGCGACTCCTACCACCTGGATCGTCTCTCCCGACATTGGCAGACCTGGGACTACCGCCGATCTCAAAGTGGATCGAGTGGCCCCCGTATCCACCGAAAAGGTCGTAGGACATCCAGCTACCTCAGCCTCGACGTATGGTCCTCTCTGGTCTACCTCCAGGGCTGCCCCTAGGGTACAGTCTTCTTCCCTATTCACTCGTTGCCCCGTAAGAGGATCAACGTAGTAGCATTCTTCTCCTCCTACGAACAGTGGCAGTTGTCTATAGGTTTTCCCTCCATTTGCAATGCGAGGCGGTTGAGGGAACGGGGCTCGAGGAGTCTGAGTCCCTCCTTTAATAAACTTTCCCTTTGGGACCGCTGTTCCCTTTACCATGCTGTTCTGAACCTCATCCTCCTCCTGTTCTAATTCCCCCGTCTCGACATTATAGGGACACTCGCGTCTCCAATGTCCCACCTCGTTACACTGATGGCACCTCGTTGTCTTTTTCAGTGTCGCGATATCTACCCTAGGTCTTGGTTTTTCCTCCTCATCTCTGCTTTGATTATTCTGTTTCTTTCCTAGGGTTCCTGTCCCCTGTTGCCGCTGTCCACCCTTTCCAGCTGATTGCATCTGCACCAGCATCAGCTTTTCCTTAAGTTTCTTTGCTTTTGAATCTATTTCATCGCTACAGTACCTTGCATACCTCAGAATCTCATCTAAAGGTTTGTTTTGCCAACAAATCAAATGCTGTTGAATCATTAGGCTTATGTCTGGTCTCAATCCCAGGACAAACTTCGACACAAACTGTCCTATGTCTTTAGGATCCATCACATCCAATCCACTGTACTGTTTGAATGCTTTCAGCAATCTCTCATAGAACTCGTGAACGGTCTCTTTAGGTTCCTGAGTGGTTCGATCTATCTTAACCCAGTCTATGTCCTGCAACGGCACCTTCTCTTTTAACCATGCAATTACCCTCTCGTACTTTTCCATGACTCTCTCTGATGGACCATTCGTCCGGGCATCCCTCGTGGGTTCACAAATGGGCCATTCGACACTAAGTTTGCATGCCGTCCACAAATCTCCGGGTACTACGATATCAAACAGGGTGTTCAAGTCGACCCACAGCACCTTAGAGATCTTCACGAACCTCTCTACCTGTTTGTACCATTCGACGGGATTCTCCCTTAGCTTTGGAAAGGAATTGGTAAATGCCGCTAAATCCCCCCTACTCCAGGGCACATGCACGTAGTTTCCGTTCGCGATTTCTCGCAAAGGGAAAGCTTCCATTCGCATTAGCTCTCCATCCGGGGACCTCGCAAGTGTACTCCTTCTGACGGATCCCCTCTTGGACCATCTTTCCTCCCATTTATCCAAATTCCTCCACAATCTGATACTCAGGATCAGTTCCTTTATGTGTATTTTCAGCCCAATCGTCCTACGCTCATCTAGATCCTGATCCGTGCAATTTAGCCTATGGTTACCCTGTAAAGCTTTAGTTCGTGATAGGTCTATCATATACCTGTTTGCCAACTCAGATAATTTTTCATGAACTGACCTCGCTTTCCGAGTAACATCCTTAGACATAAACAGTATTTCATCCTGATCATACAGCTCTATCCTTTCTATTGGCAATGTGCCGTCTATTATTTCCTCCAAGTCTGATTTTAAACTCATCACATCGAGCCGTTTTGCTTTTATCTCAGCTCTCAGTACCTCACTCCTAGGTTGTTCGTTTACATCCCTCTCACCCCCACTACGAGCCCTACGTCTAGGAGCAGGTGAGTTATGAGGCGTCCTTCTTGCTTCTCTTTGTTCCCACCTCTCTAGATCCCAAGCTTTCCCATCTTCCCTTGGGGTATGGTGGAACAATGTTCTATTCCCCATCACTTCATCCTGCCTTTTCGGCTCTGTCTCTTTAGAGGCGAGATAGGATCCTCCGTTCTGTTCTATATCACTGCAACTCCCTTGCTGTCTGGTGTCGCTCAATAAACGATAAGATCCCTCACGGTCCTCCATGTTCCCGCGATCCCGTCCGTGATCACCGGATGCATGGCGAGACCCTTCGCGACTCCCTATATTCTCGTGACTCCAATGTCGCACATTCTCGTCCGGGGCATGGTGAGTGCACCTGAAACTATCTCGGTATTCCTGTGTCTTACGTTCTCCCTCACTAAGGATGAGGCGAGGCACTCCCCCACACCCTGTACTCTTGTCTTCACACATTTGTCTATTGCCACCGATGGTATGGCAAGTATCTCCTTTGCTTCCTTGACTCCCTCCCTCCCACTCCGGGCTGCTTTCGCCAGCTCCGCAGTGAGAGAGGATCCTGTTATCCTGATCTCTCCATTCTGCTTCTGTTTCTATTCTTTTATTCTGAGTCTCTTCGGCAGCATCCCATTCTTTCAAATACTCCCTTAATTCCTTAAAGGTTTTCGGTTTCGGTCCCCTCAGATCCATCTGTCCTCTCTGACCCCCCTGTTCTATCCAGGGACCCGTCTCTGGATCCAATGGGGTACTCCGACTCCTTGGTCCTAGCAACTGCCTTTGGGAATTGATCGTATTATTCCTACTTTCGATCTCTGCCCTTTCCCTGTCCCACCGTGCCTGTTCCTCCTGCTGGGCTCCCTCCGGGTTGTAGATTGACACTATAGGACCTAAGGTAACAGGTACTTGTAGAGCATCCGGCAGCTGATACGACCTTGCACACTCCGTTTCTGGCACCTTCTGGACCAAAAACCTTCCTACTACTCTCTGTACGGGACTAGATTGAGGTACTTCCTCACCTTTCTTGGGTTCCCACTCTGATGTGGGGAGCTGTTTATATTCCCCCCACCTAGCCCCGTCCCCCTGTTGTAGTTCGGGACTTTCGGCTTCTCTGTTGTACGGAGGTGGTCTATCTAATAATAGCCTCTCTATCAGATCCTCATCCGGCTCGCTGTCCTCATCTTCTTCTAGAGGTTTCTTTTCTCCCGTAGCCTCTAGCATTGGGTACAGTTTGTCTGCTTCTATTTTTTGCACCCTCCACTTTTTAGCTTCGTCATCCCATTTAGCATCCTGCACTGCTTTTACCGATCGTCTCACTCTTTCTTGGCGCCTATTCAAGCTCTTGTCGTGTGCCGCTCTAAACCATGCACTGAGGGCTTCGAACTGTGTTGGCCTCGGTAGAGGTCTCGTTGCGAGCATTACCGCTTTCAGTTGGTTCAATACTTCTAACCTAAACGTCCCGTATCTCGGGAACGTCAGTTCCTCATTTCCTTCTGTTAGCTTACTCCACTCAGAGATCCATAGTATTGAGTGTAACCCTACATTCACAGCCATATAATAAGCTGGTGTGCCTTCTGGTGGGGCCTCTTCCCCTGCATACAAGTTTCCTCTATCTCTCTTAAAGATCGCCCTTAAACGCTTAAAACACTTCATTTTCAAGAATCTACGATTTTCCTTAATTACTTCCTTGTTTACTTCCCGATGACAAACCACCAATCCCTGCGCGGCTCTCGCTGACCAGCCTATCCCAGCGGGGTTCTACACCAACCAGCCAATCCCAGCGCGTCTCTACGCTGACGTCACTCGTCCCCTCTGCAGCAGTTCCCCTCCTTTCTCAGCTCGTCTCGCGGTCTTGCATGCGTTTCATTCATACACCGAAAAATGACTACTTCCGTCCAAGCGATCACTTTTCTTGACTGTACGTCCACAGTCTAACTGTAATTGTCACCTCAACTGACGAGACGTCTTCCTCTCACTTCAGACGGTCGCCTTAACTGATAGGTAACTTACACACAGTAAAACGTCCGACCAGCGTCCGTTACTCATACACTCACTCAGACATTCCCCCTATCATCGGTCCTGCGGGCGATCAATGGTACCTCATGACCCCCTTTACAATGGTAGACAATTACTCTGGGTGTTCGATACACCCGAACCACTTAAGCCCTTCTCTGGACTTAAGATTTTATCCGGTTGCGCGCGCTCACAACCTTCCCACAATCACACTACAGGCATTCAACTCCGCTTGACATTACAACACAGGTACAACACAAAACACCGCAATCTGGCAACGCATGACCCTTATACTCACTCTCGACCGACTCTGCTGCTTTTCTCTCGCACCGTCAGCACCTTCTTCGGCAGGGATTCTTCTTCTGGTCGTCGATGACTAGGTACCTTGGGGTAATCTAAACCTGACCTAGGTTGCCTTCCTCAAGAAGCCAACCATCTTTCTCTGCTACCAACTGCGGGGAATGAGATTTTGATACCTTTTCTGATTACCTAGATACCTATCTCATTCATCCAATTTTGGATCGATTATTGACTGTCATTGAGTAAAAGGCAAACCCACCTATGATTAAATTAACCCCATAGACTGACGCAACTCTGAAGAACCACTTACGACTGATAAAGTTTAAAAAGTTTAATATAAAATCAAAGTTAGTTGCATATACAATCCTCTCAGGATAAAATTCAACAAGTATACAGGAACTAAAAGGAACATAAATTCCCTAAAGAATCTAAGTCTACAAAAGAAAACAATTAAAACCAATTCCAGAATCAACAAATTGAATAACATAGACACAAAGTGGATCTGTTGCGTCATCTACAAAAAGAATAAACAAGTTAAATCTGTCCCTACTCTATGCTAAGTGACATCCCTACTTCGCAAGTTCTTTACCTAAAAAGGTGTCAGCAGTTTGACTTCCAAAGAAGTTCAAACTCTCTTAGTCTCTGATGGAATTCTATGTCGAGAAGCAGTACCCTCTTTGCCTACCCATCCGCTCTCTAAGGGTCCTCGGCCTACTGCTCCCTTGCGCTCTGCTCTCTCTCTCTGACTCCTCAGGCCATCTGCGCTCTGATCTTCTGTTCTGCGCTAACTTCTCCCCGGGGTGCTGTCCCTAAATACAAAATCACAGTATGGGTGGAACGCCCCTTTGACGCCCACCACGTACACATTTCACGTGATCTCATTCTGGGTTTTTCCATAGCTTCATCTCTTCGCGTCGTCCGTTAAGTTGACCTTGCTTCTTAGGCGCCATCTTCGTCATCTTGCTGGTAACCTCATGACATTCCAGTTGACACTTTCAGAGCAAAGTCTATCACCTCAACAGAACTCTATTCATTACCGTTGTGATTATAACCTCGTTTGGTCCTGTGAACAGACACTTAGAAACAAGACCCCAAATTCCAAGCGTCCCTTATCTCACTTTAGGCCATAAACTTCGTCCAGCATTGTCACTTTAAATTTAACAAGACCTTTGACTCTTGGCTCGCACGTTCAAATCAAAGCTATCCCCTATTCCTGTGAGCCCACTAAATTACATGCAGCGGACTACACTCTTGCGAACCCTTGGTCCGTTAGGTTAAAATCACATATGACCACACTATTCTAAAATTCCTACGAACTCTTCTACACGGTATAACTTTTAACACACATATATATAATCGAATTAGCAAATCATTGATTATAAGCGAATGCATTTTACATAGAAATACAACGTTATACTCTCGTTTCTTACACAGTACTATATGTTCTGCACATTTCTTCGCTTTACATTTCACCTTCTTTCTCCGTTTAATAATTACATACGTACATTCTCTTCAGCACGTTCTAATGTTCTTAAGCATTTCCACATTTCTATATTAGCCCACTATGTATATACGGCTTTTTCTAATTCTAATGCATTCTAGAGTAAATACAAATACATTTCCTATTACCTAAGTTACATAGGCTAACTTTACGCTACAAGTGCTACTTCACGTTACAACTTCTAACTTTATGCGATATGCTTGTAAATATGGTACGGATATACTTTTCATTCAAATTGCGCTCTCTCAGAGATGACAGTGATCCAGAACATTGAGAAAATGCAGCAGGCCTTGTTGGGTTGTAGGCAGCATGCTATGTCCTGCTGTATGTGGACAGAATTGATCCTAAAATTGCCTGTTGTGGTGGAGAAAACCCACTAAAACTATTGAAATTCTATACATGCAAGAAATGAGTTGAGTTGTTACTTATAAATTGCAACAAGCAGCCTAAGGCATTTTAGCGCTAAGCTGACAAGCAAATTCAGAAAAGATATGAAGATAATCTTTAACATAAATGCATTAAAAGAGTCGTCCTAAACATGGAAATATTCCCTATTTTGCTCAGGCCAACATAGAGTGCATTCCGAATAGAGGAAACAACGAAAGTGAAGGAACATCCACCTCGACGCCCCTACTCCATAAACCTTTCTAGATCTAGGCCTGACAACTGGAGGGGAGAGCCAAAATAATGTGATCTTTCATACTTTGTAGCAAACACATAAGCAGCATAGGATAGGGCAGGTTTCATAATAGGCTCTGTGGGCAAAGCAGAGCACCTTCTACTGGATCCTTTTTGAAACTGACAACCAGTGCAGCCGATAGCGAGCTTCTGGCCTGGGTCCAAGTTTGACTTCTTTAAAAGGTGTTTGATGACTTCATTCTTCCATCCACTAAGGCCAGTGTCAAATGAAAACAGGCAATAAAGATGAAGTGAAAAGCATAGGTAAGAGCTGCAGATAAAGATTTTAGAGTCCTAACCGAACATTCTGCATCTGGGGAGCACAAACCAGGGATGTAATTAAGGTGGAAACATACTTTTTAGGTCGAGGACCGTAGGCTGCGTTTGCGCAGTCTCGGTCAGAGATTTAATGATTCTTAGTATGGGGGCTTGAACCCGCCCCTCTTCTCCATTGGCTGGCCTCGTAAATGCTGGCCAGCCATTGGAGGAGAGGGGCGTCACTCCCTTTAAGCCCCGTCTTTTCCCGATTCGGGGCGTGTTTTTGATGGTTCTTTCTTTCTGTGACGTCTTCAGTCACTCAAACCTAAAAAACACGCCCCCAGTCTGAAAAGGACGGGGCTTACATCATCGGTTTGCAGAGCTGTGGTTTGTTCCTGCCCCTAGGGATTGCGGCAGCGTTATCGACCTGCCGCGCTGGGATTGGCTCCAGCCTGTATCCCTATCATTCTCTTTATCCATTTATTTTTCTTTCCTTTATCTCTTTCAGGGGACGTGACCTCTGCGGGACGGGCTTTCATTTGCCGGTGCTAATTCTCGGCTGCCTGTTTCTCGTCCTCCATTGTAGTCTGGGCATCGGCTCGGGCATGCTCCCGACTGCTCGCTGTTTCCCAATCATTATCTTTATCCATTTATTTTCCTTTCCTTTATCTCTTTCTCTCCCTAGCTTTGGGTGTGATGTTGAAAACATAACCCTTCTCCCGAACAAAGAGTGCGGTGCCACATACAACAACAGCCAAAATTAGGTATTTTTTAGTTCACGGCTACAGGAGCTCATCTGTCTCTAACTGTAATAGAAAGAACAAAGCACCAATCCTCATGGAAGAAGATAAAAACATTCCTTTGAATAGTTTGTTATTTGAAAACAGTGCCCAGCTGGTGCATATTAATAAAAACATGCTCCCTTTCGGTTTTCCTGACTTCAGCTGTGACTTGGGGCTTTTCAGGCCTAACAGCTAAAAGCTGCCAGCGGAGCCGCGCCATCACCCATGCTGAGAGCAATCTCTGTGCAACTCGGGAGCAAGGGTGGCTGATCGGTTACAGCAATTTGAAAGACTGCAGTAATTGCAGTGCAGGATCTTTTCTCTCATGCCATACAAGTAGGAATATAGGTCAGACGTAATGCATTTGGTTAAGTATCTGAACTGAAAAGCTACCATTTCCCTTCAAACGACACTCTTTAGTACACGCAGGGTCGACGGTGCCAGGACTCGCCGCTTTAAAATGTTTCAGGGGCAGTGCCCTCTGCGGGCCGGGCTGTCATTTGCCGGAGCTAATTCTCGACTACCTGTTTCTCGTCCTCCATTGTAGTCTGGGCATCGGCTCGGGCACGCTCCCGACTGCTCGCTGTATCCAGACGCGCCATGTAAATGGTGTTTATGTTAAGGGAGTCATGTTCAGTGTGAATGGATCTCATGGAAACTGATGTCGTTGTCACTTTATATTAGACTCTGCACCTTCTCCGAGGCAGCAATCGAGGCCGGCAGCTGGGTGGCTGCCGGATGAAATATTCAGCTTGTTTCGTTTGAAGCTGCACAGGCCCCATTGTTCTCACTGGAGGGGCTGATTAACTCCTGTCGGGCCCTGGACACTGTCAGGTAGATTTGCATGAGGAAAAAAGGGAAACCTGATTATTGGTAACACGTGTGCAGTCAACATAAACTAGGGGTAAAAGGCACCATTGTTTGAGGTGAGGGGGGCTTGTGCGTGTACTGTGCAGTATGAGATGAGGCTTGTAAGGCGCTTCCACTTAGTATAATACTATAATTGTACATCCCCTCTAGCACTCTTGAACATGTAAATTCAGTATGTGGTGTGTGAGTAGTTTATCCAGCCTCTATGCCCGTTTTCTGCCCTCTGTTCCCTCCTGCTTGTGATCCGGATTTTCGTGCCTCAGTTCCCTCCTGCTTGTGATCCGTTTTCGTGCCTCTGTTCCCTCCTGCTTGTGATCCGGTTTTTCGTGCCTCAGTTCCCTCCTGCTTGTGATCCGTTTTCGTGCCTCTGTTCCCTCCTGCTTGTGATCCTGTGATCCAATTTTTTGTGCCTCTGTTCCCTGCTTCAATTCACTCCCCTCCGTAGATGCACCTATGCCCGTTTTATGTGCCTCTGTTCCCTCCTGCTTGTGATCTGGTGTTTCGTGCCTCTGTTTCCTCCTGCTTGTGATCCGGTTTTTCGTGCCTCTGTTCCCTCCTGCTTCTGATCCGGTTTTTTCGTGCCTCTGTTCCCTGCTTCAATTCACTCCCCTCCGTAGATGCACCTAAGCCCGTTTTCTGTGCCTCTGTTCCCTCCTGCTTGTGATCTGGTTTTTCGTGCCTCTGTTCCCTCCTGCTTGTGATCTGGTTTTTTCGTGCCTCTGTTCCCTCCTGCTTGTGATCTGATTTTTTCCTGCCTCTGTTCCCTCCTGCTTGTGATCTGGTTTTTTCGTGCCTCTGTTCCCTCCTGCTTGTGATCCGGTTTTGAGTGGCTCTGTCTGTGTGTGTGTGTGTGTGTGGGTCTGTCTGTGTGGGTCTGTGTGTGTGTGTGGCTCTGTCTGTCTGTGTGTGTGGCTTTGTGTGTCTGTGTGGCTCTGTGTGTGTGGCTCTGTCTGTCTGTGTGTGTGGCTCTGTCTGTGTGGCTCTGTGTGTGTGTGTGTGTTTGGCTCTGTGTGTGGCTGTGTGTGTGGCTCTGTCTGTGTGTGTGGCTCTGTCTGTGTGTGTGGCTCTGTCTGTGTGTGGCTCTGTGTGTGTGTGTGTGTGTGTGGCTCGGTGTGTGTGTGGCTCTCTGTGTGTGTGGTTCTGTCTGTGTGTGTGTGGCTCTGTGTGTGTGTGTGTGGCTCTCTCTGTGTGTGGCACTGTCTGTGTGTGTGTGTGTTGCTCTGTGTGTGTGTGGCTCTGTCTGTGTGTGTGTGGCTCTGTCTGTGTGTGTGTGGCTCTGTCTGTGTGTGTGTGTGGCTCTGTCTGTGTGTGGCTCTGTCTGTGTGTGGCTCTGTCTGTATGTGGCTCTGTCTGTGTGTGGCTCTGTGTGTATGGCTCTGTCTTTGTGGCTCTGTCTGTGTGGCTCTGTGTGTGTGTGTGTGTGTGTGTGGCTGTGTGTGTGTGGCTCTGGGTGTGTGTGTGGCTCTGGGTGTGTGTGGTGTGTGTGGCTCTGGGTGTGTGTGTGGGGGGGGGGCTCTGGGTGTGTGTGACACTATCTGTGTGTCTGTGTTGGGCTCTGTCTGTGTGTGGCTCTGTCTGTGTGTGGCTCTGTCTGTGTGTGGCTCTGTCTCTGTGTGGCTGTGTGTGTGTGTGTGTGGCTCTGTCTGTGTGTGGCTCTGTCTGTGTGTGGCTCTGTCTCTGTGTGTCTCTGTGTGTGTCTCTGTGTGTGTGTGTCTGTGTGTGTCTGTGTGTGTGTGGCTATGTGTGTGTGTGTGTGGCTCTGAGTGTGTGTGTGTGTGTGTGTGTGGCTCTGGGTGTGTGTGTGTGGCTCTGGATGTGTGTGTGTGTGGCTCTGGGTGTGTGTGTGTGTGGCTCAGTGTGTGTGTGTGGCTCTGTCTTTGTGGCTCTGTCTGTGTGGCTCTGTGTGTGTGTGTGTGTGTGTGTGTGTGTGTGTGTGTGTGGCTGTGTGTGTGTGTGTGGCTCTGGGTGTGTGGCTCTGGGTGTGTGTGTGGCTCTGGGTGTGTGTGGTGTGTGTGGGTCTGGGTGTGTGTGTGTGGGGGGGGGCTCTGGGTGTGTGTGTGTGACACTATCTGTGTGTCTGTGTTGGGCTCTGTCTGTGTGTGGCTCTGTCTGTGTGTGGCTCTGTCTGTGTGTGGCTCTGTCTGTGTGTGGCTCTGTGTGTGTGTGTGTGGCTCTGTCTGTGTGTGGCTCTGTCTGTGTGTGGCTCTGTCTCTGTGTGTCTCTGTGTGTGTCTCTGTGTGTGTGTGTGTGTGTGTCTGCGTGTGTGTGTGTGTGTGTGTGGCTATGTGTCTGTGTGTGGCTCTGAGTGTGTGTGTGTGTGTGTGGCTCTGGGTGTGTGTGTGTGTGTGTGTGGCTCTGGATGTGTGTGTGTGTGGCTCTGGGTATGTGTGTGTGTGTGTGGCTCTGGGTATGTGTGTGTGTGTGTGGCTCTGTCTGTGTGTGGCTCTGTCTGTGTGTGGCTCTGTCTCTGTGTGTCTCTGTGTGTGTCTCTGTGTGTGTGTGTGTGTGTCGTTGTGTGTGTGTGTGTGTGTGTGTGTGGCTATGTGTGTGTGTGTGGCTCTGAGTGTGTGTGTGTGTGTGTGGCTCTGGGTGTGTGTGTGTGTGGCTCTGGATGTGTGTGTGTGTGGCTCTGGGTATGTGTGTGTGTGTGTGGCTCAGTGTGTGTGTGTGGCTCTGTGTGTGTGTGTGTGTGGCTCTCTCTCTGTGGCTCTGTGTGTGGGTGGTTCTGTGTGTGTGTGGCTCTGTGTGTGTGGCTCTGTGTGTGTGTGTGTGGCTCTGTGTGTGTGGGGGTGGCTCTGTGTGTGTGAGTGTGTGGCTCTGTGTGTGTGTGTGTGTGTGTGGCTCTGTGTGTGTGTGTGTGTGTGGCTCTGTGTGCGTGGCTCCGTGTGGATAGCTTTTTTTGTAGGTGGCTCTATGTGTGGGTGGCTCTGTCTGTGTGAGCGTGGCTCTGTGTAGGTGGCTCTGTGTGTGTGGGTGGCTCTATGTGAATGACTCTGTATGTGTGCGTGGGTGGCTTTGTGTGTGTGGTTCTGTGTGGGTGTAAATGCAATAGGTCATGCATTTCCGAGCGATTAAGCTATTGGCATTGTAAATGACAATACCATTTATTTATGTTTTAAAAACCAAAACAAAAATAAAAATAATGTCATGAGCAATGCCAATAGCTCTAACTTTAACAATGCCGAGACCATTGCATTGTAAACGCTTGTTTTCCCTTAACCATTGGAAGCAGCTGTTAGATGAGTGACAAAAAGGCTGAAGGCTCGTAAACATGCTGCTTCACTCAAGGTGAAACCTGAAGCCGGGCAATACAATTTGCTGCCTGCCCACCAAGTCCTAAATGAGCCTTATAAATGACACCATAAGCATGGTTCAGAAGGGTATAATGAGCAGGGCATTTGACACATCGATGCGTGAGCTTATCTATGTAGCTGTTTTCTGTATATGATGCAGTCATAGTGCAAGAACAAAGACAGTGCTGATGATTACAAGAAAATTGACTGAATACACGGGGGCTCTCACTCCCTGCACGTCTCCAACACTCATATCCACCTTTGCTCGCTGCTTCTGTTTATAATGTGTAATTATATAATCAGGGCAAAGACCAGTGTGGAGATCTAGTTGAAGTTATGAGGTTACAGAAGGTAGAAAAATGGGCTAACTGAGTGGGCTTGCCACCCCTTAAATAGAGACTGTATGGATATCATCATGACAGAAATACAAAGACAGATCTGGAAACTAAGGTCATGGTTCCAAGTTATGTAGAATTTGAGTTCAGCTTTAATTAGTGTGGGATATTGAATGGGTTGTGTGTATATCATAGCATAATTATATCCAGCAATATTACATAAAATTCAATATTGACATTGATGTGTATTTTGTTTTAATATGAACATTTATTAAATTAAATTGAGTTTTTTTGTATTTAATTGTATCCGTGGTTCCTTTATGTAGTTACCCTTCCTTTTTGATTGATATAATTATGCTATGATATACACACAGTTTATTTCCCTGTCCTAAGGAAATATCATTCCCGAACAGGGGGTCCTTGTTGTTTACATTATATGGATATTGAATGGGTGGCATGATTAACTTTTCTCCACTTCAGAATGAAGCCTAACATTTCGAATCAGTGGTTACCATACCAATTACTGCATATTTTTCATTTATGTCTTAGCATTTCATCTCGAAAGATTTCCTCAGGCTTTTTTCTGTCAAAAGCAAGATTTTGGAATGTGGTAAGTGATGCACAACTCAGAATTCCAATGCGTGTGCAACTTAGAATCTGGTATAAGAAACCTGGTAGGTTTATAAAAGGTAGGGAAATGTTAAGTCAACTGAGATTTGCCTAGCTCTTTATTGTCAATATTATAGCTTTGTTGTGCTGTAAAGCTCCAGTATAGTATATTGTATTGTAGCTGTATTCATACTCATAACAAGCCATCAAAAAGCATTTGTGGAGAAATAGCATGCCATTCGTGGAGTGCCACAGAAAAAACTGTGTGTGTTTGTTGTATGGTCTATGTAGGAAGTTTTTTGTTGTCATACGTAAGGGCCAGAGGTATGCTTCTATGTTTTGTTGCTATGCCTCTTCATGAATTTGAAGATAAAATAAGTGAGAGATAGTTTGCTTAAGCATTTGCTTCTAATTGATGAACAGACGTGTGTGCAGTCTGGCCTATGTCTGAATTTCTTTTGGTGTATAAGTGTGGATGAAATTGCTTTAATTGAATCATAAATAAGTATGTAGGTGCGATTACTCATGTGTGAAGGAGAGAAGTAGTGTGAGTCTAGAAGGCACTGCACAAGCTAATATGTCCCATCAATGGAGTGATATGTGCTATGCATATCGGACTGCATAGAATATGTGGCTAACAAAGTGGACATAGATGATGGGAGCTACCCTGAGGAGGTGCAACCCCAGTTAATTAGACAGTTACGAGGCGTCAAAGTGCATCCTGTCGATCCCATGGTTCAACAAGGCCTACAGCACCCACAATACACTTTGC
The DNA here is from genome assembly GCF_964263255.1 of Lissotriton vulgaris. NCBI lineage: Eukaryota > Metazoa > Chordata > Amphibia > Caudata > Salamandridae > Lissotriton > Lissotriton vulgaris. The sequence goes on from NC_141699.1 coordinate 340,645,457, forward strand.
TTAAGGAAACCATTACCTGGGATAAGGAAAGCGGCCAGGCTCTGGAGGGCCCATGCATTAATTAAAATCATTGCTAAACTCTGATGACAGAATATATCATGTTTTCCTTCAGTTTCTGTTTAAATCGTGCCTAAAGTTATGCATGAGTCCAAGGCATCACAACAATCATACAAAGTAACATTTCTGCTAGTTCTGTGCTTTGGGCCTCTCAAGGCTTAGGAGCGTTCTATACAAATTACAACACAATACCTGCCTCTCTCTATTCCATTCTAATAGAATCTTGCATAGGTCTCTATCTTTTAGTTTGAGGCACTTAGATTGTATTCGTAGATATGGTGGAGTTTGATAATTGGGTCTTCTTTCTATCGATCAATCCCCAGGCACATTAAGTATTCTCCCGAATATAATTTGCACAGTACTGCATGAGGGCAAATTATGCACCAGTAATTATCAGTATTGTATGGTAACAGTCTACCGGTGTCTGACGCCGGCCAGGAGTACCGACGGTTAGAGCGGTGCTTCATTTTCCCCTGAGCCTCTGCCAGGTGGGGTGAGGCCAGCCTGCCTTACAGATTTAGTGATTTGCACAGACTGTAAGGGCACCTGGAGTATTCAGGTGACCGTGTGCACTTGTTTTTTGTCTCTCCGGTGTCACCTTCCATTTGGTTTACTTTCTCACCTGGTGCAGTAGCATTTGTTGTAATTCTGGTCCTGATGAAGGCAAGGACGTAACAGTCCTTAAATTGCTGAAACTAGTCGACCATACTTACCTTAGGCTGTCTACATAAACAGACAGCTTGCGGTTGCACTGTTTTTAACATTGGTATGTTAAGCACACCTGGAATAAATTTTTGTCTAGTGCTTTTTCAAAACCAATTTTAAACACATGTTTTCTTGGTTTCTTTTCTTCTCACACTTTTTCTACACTGCACACCACAGTCCCACTTTTTCTGCCACTCACCTACATCGAGTGGAACACCACACTGTCGTCTCTGATACTCGCTGAGGATACCCCCTACCACCGGGTTGACCTCCGAGTAGAGCACACGTAACCTCTGACGGGTGGTACGGATAAAATCCCAAATGATGAAGGGCGGATCCGAATGGTGACTGATGGGTATTTTTCCTCATCCTCTGAGAGCTTTCTGTGACATAACCTGTGAGAAATTGTGGGTTCTCGGTTGGTCTTCTTTACTCATGGGCACATTGATCTGAGACCCTCTGGTACCTCTGTTGTTTAACAGTCTACCGGTACAATGCATTTACGAGTTAAACCCCATGGAATGGTAATAGCAGTGCGAACCAGGTGGCACTCAGCTATTGCGTACTCTGCTATTGCCTTTACGTTATTTAATACAGATTTGCCGCCTGCTCTGACCAGGTGGTTAAAGTGTGCAGGGGATTGTGGTAAAGTAAGCAGGGAACTTTTTTTGAGCAGGTGTGGAGAGAGGGGGCGAGGAGGGTAAAGGAAGGAGTGGGAAATGTGGCTGGAAAGAGGGGAACATGTGATGCTCCCCCCCCCAACATTGTCTGAGGTTTGGGCAGGGGTCATGGAAAAGGTCAATGCAGGCTTTTCCCCACTGTAATTTTACCTGCTGGATTTTCCAGCAAGAAAAATCAGGTTTCTTATTCAGTAAATAGAGTTTAGGAACACTGAGCCTTTTATAATTGTGTGGATAAGAATTCCGAAACAGGAATTCTGCTTCGTACAGGTCCCCATTGAGCCAATGTCTTTTATGGGCACCTGACAAGAGCCTCTGCTCTGGGTGAAGGAGAAGGGAGGAGGTCTCCCGTTCTGAGAAGCCAATGTAGAAGCAGACAGCAAAACAAGAAACAAGCCTCCTTGCTAAGGTGCATACTAACAGATACAAAATTAAATGTGTGCAAGAGTTAATCAGCAAATTGAAAGACTGCTTGGGTACTAGTAGATGGCTTTAATTAATGGGGTAATTTGAAGCTTCATGGTAACAAAAATTTATTTTTTGAGATGTAAAACGTTATAGTTAGTTGGACATTTTACTCGTACAAAACCAGAGAAATTCGGCTGTTATAGTTAGTTGAGGTAACTATAACTATCGCCCCCGTAATGCACTGCTGATGACATCAAATATTACATCACTCATGACATGGTCAGTGACATCACTGGTGACATCTCAAATTACATTGTTGCAGGGATTCTGCACATATACAGAACCATGTACAGGAAACCAGGACCTCGGTGGATAATGGTGTACCAACCTATCACCTCAGCGCCCAAAATCATAAAAACCCGACTAGCAATAGTGTCTCATTTGTTCTCCGACCAATAGCAAAGCTACCAATGATTAGAAACCCCAGAACACAACACCCCCGACTCTCTCAGGAATCGTGGGAGCAAGACAACTCTTTCGCTCACTTACTCATACTTGTTCACAATAAGAGTACTCAGAGTCACCGTATAGTTTAAAATGTTTATTTGAACTAACATGCTCTATGGTACAGTACACGTGCCATTACTAGCGGCAGAATGTATAAACACAATATCGTCAGCATTGTCCCAAATCCATGGAATACAAACCGGGATATAATTTTATAAAGACAGTGGAAAAGGGCTACTGCGCCTAACCACCCTCCCCGTTATAAGATATAGTTTATTATAAAAAAGAAGACCTCTGGACTTTGTCAGCGAACCCCATACCTTAAGGCCTAGATGAAAAGTTTATGTCTCAGGACAAGCACAGCTCTTCTCTCTGGAAAGGTCTCTCCCCAACTGCCTGAACAACATGCTTCGCTAGCAATGTTAAAGCATACAACTTTCAGTATTGCAGCTGTGTGTCATGTTATGTCTAGGTGCGAGGGACTGACCAGAACAGAAAAACAAGGGGCATTGTTTATCGAGCTTGCACATCGTGTGCAGACTAAACCTCAGAGCATAGCAGAGAAAGCAACAAGCAGACTGTTCTCATGTGAAAAGGGCCCAAATAAAGTCTTGCAAAATAAACGCATGTAGTGTTGTGCACAAAAGCAGCCTCATGGCAGCGAAGCTCATGCCAACTTAGCAATGTCGACAATGAACCCACCAGCCATACTAAAACAACACTGATTACATCATCCATGTGATAATCTGATGGACTTCCTCACACCGTAATACAAACTTTGATACACCCACTCTAAAACACAGTCTACCATTTTCGAAACCAAAGACACACCAATACCAGTTACTAAATACCCACTCACTGATTCCTAGATCTGCACACACATCTACTCATACACCCATAGCGTCATTCATACATGCAGTCACTCATCAATACAGTACTATCATATACACTCATATACCTATACAGACACTCACACGCCGCCATTCACTCACAGAGTTACTCACACACATAGTCAGTCATGCGAAAAATCTATCACCCACCATTTACTCACCTACACAATTATACACACACCACCTCACTTATTTTTACAGATACTAACACATACTTACTCTCTTATACAATCACTGACACAAGCACACACTCATCTATACAGTCACTCTCACAATCACTCACTCTCACATATAGTCATTTATATACTCCAACACTCACATATACTGCCTTTCACATATGTAGTTACTCACACATGTACCATTGAGACATCCATTCACTCACTAACACATCCATACACATACTCACCCACCCATACAGCCCTTCACAGATGCACTCTTGAACCCATTCACCTAGTAAATCATCCACTCGCACATCTATGCACAGCCACACACTCCCACACACCTACACAGACACTCAGGCATACAGATACTCAGACATCGAATCAATAACCCATATAGACACTCATGTACCTACTCACCAATCCATGCAGCCGCTTACACACCAACAGACAGACTGATACAGACATTCACACAGTTTAGTCACTAAACCATGTATTCAATAAGACACTCAAGTATACAGTCATTCACGCACCTACTAAATCATCCATTCAGACAGTCATACTTATTCTTCAATACACATTGGCCTATATATATATAAAACCAATTTAAACTTTACAGAAACACACATTCACTGTATAATGTCATCCTTTTTTTATGAGTGATGCCATCAATGATGTCACTGACCATGCCATGAGTGATGTAATATGTGACGTCATCAGCAGTGCTTGGGGGGGGGGGCGCGAGTTATAGTTACCTCAACTAACTATAAAGGCTGAATTTCTCTAGGTTGTGTACGAGTGAAATGTCCAACTAACTATAACGTCTCTGAAACCTGTGGTTTTTTTCAGAGAATTTCTAAGGTTTTTTAATTGCTCATTTCTAACTATAACATCCCTGAAACCTATGTTTTTTTGTGATTTTTAAAGGTTTTTTAAATGCTAATTTCTAACTATAACATCCCTGAAACCTATTTTTTTCCGGTGAATTTCAAAGGTTTTTCAAATGCTAATTTATAACTATGCATACAGTGGTAGAACATGTGCAGAAAGAGGAAGAAAGGCATAGACAGAAGCAAGAGAAATCCAGAAAGAGGCAACAGAAGTCCAGAAAGCAGAGGTAAGGTGCAAAAAGAAGCAATAGATATGTAGAAAGAACCAACAGAGGTGCAGAAAGAGGCCTTGTTGCAAAGTTATCCTGTGCCCCCAACTTTTTACTGACTGGTACTGGTGGTAACTGACTCTGACTAACCAGGCCGGGGGGCAGTGCTATGCTGAAAGGCACTTAAAATACAGTCAAAACACCTACGTATACTAGGGTACACTATGGGTGGGGGTACCCCTGTGATTGGCATGACCTCCCCTGTAATGCCCTAATACATAATAGGTCAGGGGATCAAACTACCTCTAAGTCACAGGTGCAGAAAGAAGCAAGGGCAGTGCAGAAAGAAGCAACAGTGATTCTTAAAGAGGCAAGAGGGATGCGGAAAGAGGTAGGAGAGGTGCACAGAGACAAGGGAGGTACAGAAAGAAGCAAGAGAAGTGCAGAAAGAAGCAACAGAGGTAAAACAAAATACGTAAGAGAGGTGAAAAAACAGAAAAGAGGGGTGCAAAAAGAGGCAAGAGGGGTGCAGAAAGAAGCAGGTGAGATGCAGAAAGAGGCAACAGAGGTGCAGAAAGACACGAGAGAGGTGCCGAAACAAGCAAGAGTAGTGCAGAAAGAGGCAGGAGAATTGCTGAAAAAAGCAACAGAGGTATAGAAATTGACAAGAGAACATCAGAAAGAGCCAAGAGGGATGCAAAAAAGGGGAAAAGGGTGCAGAAAGAAGCAAGAGAGGTGCAGAAAGAAGCTAGCTAGAGAAGTGCAGGAAGATACGAGAGGTGCAGAAAGAGGGAAGACGAGTGCAGAAAGAGGCAAGTGATGTGCAGAAGGAGGTAAGAGAACTGTAGAAAGAGGTGAGAGAGTTTCAGAACAGGCCAAAGGCGTCCATAAAAGGGGAACATGTGTGCAGAGCGGTACATTAAGAGGGAAGAGGGATACAGAAAGGGGCATGAGGGATGCAGACATTTGCAAAGGAGGTGCAGAAAGAATCAATAACAGTGCAGACAGAACCAGTAGTGGTGGAGAAAGAGGCAAGAGGGGTGCAGAAACAGGTAGGAGAGGTGCACAAAGAGACCTGAGGGTACAGAAAGAGGCAAGAAGGGTGCAGAAAGAAGGAAGATAAGTGCAGAAAGAAGCAACAGAGGTGCTGAAAGAGACAAGAAGTGTGCAGAAAGAGGCAAGAGAATTGCTAAAAGAAGCAACAGAGGTATAGAAAGAAGCAAGAGAAGTGTAGAAAGAGGCAAGTACGGTGCAGAAAGAAGCAATAGCAGTGCAGGAAGAACCAACAGAGGTGTAGAAAGAGGCAAGAGGGATGCAGAAAGAGGTAGGAGAGGTGCACAAAGAGGCATGACAAGTACAAAAAGAGGCAGGAGGGGTACAGAAAGGAGGAAGAAAAGTGCAGAAAGAAGCAACAGAGGTGCTGAAAGAGGCAAGAGAGGTGCAGAAACAGGCAGGAAAGGTGTAGAAAGAGGGAACAGGGGTGCAGAAAGACACAAGAGAGGTGCAGAAACAAGCAAGAGAAGTGCAGAACGAGGCAAGAGAATTGCTGAAAGAAGCAACAGAGGTGTGGAAAGAAGAAAGAAAAGTGCAGAAAGAGGAGAGGGGCAGAAAATGACAAGAGAATAGCAGAAAGAGGCAAGAGGGATGCAAAAAAGGGAAGAAGGGTGCAGAAAGAAGAAAGAGAGGTGCAAAAAGCAGCAAGAGAAGTGCAGAAAGAAGCAAGAGAGGTGCAGAAAGAGAGAAGACGAGTGCAGAAAGAGACAACTGGGGTGCAGAAAAAGACAATAGGGGTGCAGAAAGAGGCAGGTGAGGTGCAGAAAGAGGCAATAGAAGAGCAGAAAGAGGCAAGAGAGTTGCAGAAACAGGAAAAAGGGGTACTGAAAGAGGGAACATGTGTGCAGACTTAGGCAAGATAGGTGCAGAAAGAGGGAAGAGGGTTACAGAAAGAGGCAGGGGGATGCAGACATTTGCAAAAGAGAAGCAGAAAGAATAAAGAGCAGTGCAGACAGAGCCAATTAGGTGCAGAAGGAGGCAAGAGGGGTGCAGAAAGAGGTAGGTGAGCTGCACAAAATGGCAAGAGTGGTACAGAAAGAGGCAAGAGGGGTGTAGAAAGAAGGAAGAGAAGTGCAGAAAGAAGCAACAGAAGTGCTGAAAGAGACAAGAAGGGTGCAGAAAGAAGCAGGAAAATTGCTGAAAGAAGCAACAGAGGTATAGAAAGAAGCAAAAGAAGTGCAGGAAGAGGCAAGTAAGGTGCAGAAAGAAGCAAGAGCAGTACAGAAAGAACCGATAGAGGTACAGAAAGAAGTAAGAGTGGGGCAGAAAGAGGTAGGAGAGGTACACAAAGAGGCATGGCAAGTACAGAAAGAGGCAGGAGGGGTGCAGAAAGAAGGAAGAAAAGTGCAGCAAGAAGCAACAGGGGTGCTGAAAGAGGCACCAAGGGTGCAAAAGGAGCAAGAAAAGTGCAGAAGGCAGCAACAGAGGTACAGAAAGAGGCAAGAGAGGTACAGAAAGAGGCAAGGGAACTGCAGAAACAGGCAAGAGATATGCAAGAGAAGAGCAGAAAGAGGCAATATAGGTGCAGAAAGATGCAGGTGAAGTGCAGAAAGAAGACCGTGAGGTGCAGAAAGAGGAAGAAATATACAGAAAGAGGCAAGAGAAATGCAGAAAGAGGCAAGAGAGGCAAAGAAAGAAGAGAGGTTTGTGCACCATTAGTACGAGTTTAACACCCATATTTTGCAATAAGTAACACATGGCCATTCCAGCTCTGCAAAGGGCCTTTCCACCACATTGTAACACATGACGCTGCATTTCTGGGAACCTTTGAGCCTTTTTGAGTTAGAAACAAGGCATTTTTGTTCAAATCTCCAAATTAGGGTGGAGATGATGAATTATGTGGCTAATGCAGAAAATGTATATGTGGGGTGTGGGATTCGGCGGGCCGGAATAACAGGCGAGGAGGCCAGATATAGTGCGCTATGTTTAGCGAGATTTATTGTAGACACAGGTAGGTGGGGATGAAAAGTCTCTGAACAAAAGGGGACCGATGGTGTTCCTTTGTTGAAGTCCGAGGTAGAGAAGACGTCCGGTCGGGGAGGGAAGGGAAGACCTCCTGCTGCTGGGCTGATGTTGTCAGGATGGTGTAAGTCTTCCCTCTCTGTAGTGCCGTCGGGTCTTTGACTTCTGTTGGTGAGCCTCGGAGGTTTGGGGCAAGAGAAGAAATAGAGGACCGTTAGACTTTCGTTCCTCTCAAGATTTACAGCTATCACCGACACCGGGAGGTGGGGACACAGAAAGTGGATAGTGAGGGACGGGTAACACGGGGAGGTGAAAGAGGCCGACAAACAGGAGGGGAGACCACGGGTCGACAGGGTGCTCGAGGTGCAGGAAGGTGGGGGTCTATCTATACATATATATACAGTGCTCTCGTGCTCAAGTAGGTGCAGCGCTATATTATTTACACTAATTACAACTATCTACAAGCGGCACACGGAGATGGATGACGGTTACTCACGTGGCCCGCCGCAACTCCCTGGTGAGTTGCGGCCGCTCTCCAGCCACCTCCTGAGGACTCCACCAGTCCTCAGACCACACGTCGCCGTCGGCGTCCTCCTCCACTCCTTCTGCTGGGTTCTCCGACTCCTCGCTTCTCTCTCTCAGCTCCGGTTCCTTCCTTGCTGCCTCCTGCCACAAGTCCGCGGGTTGGAACCCCCTTCGTTGTGGTTCGCTGGTTTTTATATCTTCTGGGATGTAGTCGGGGGCGGGACTTCCGGGTTCATCTAGGACTACATCCGGTTGTCCGTCTTCCGGGTTCTGACCTCGGTGACCCTGCAGAGGGAGAGAGAGAGAAGAAGTCCTATGGAGAGGGAACAAGTCATCATCTATGTTAGACGGACCCCTCCCCGCGCGAGGATGTCTCTTCGTTATGGTAGGTACGGTGGCCTTTCCACATCCCCTTTCCCTAGCTGTCTTTCTTGTGGGGGTGGGAGAACAGGGAAAGCGAGAGAGGTAATCCGCATTGCCCTGTTCTTCCCCTTTCCTATGTTCAGTTGTGAACCTATAGGGTTGAAGGGAAAGGAACCACCTAAGTACACGGTCGTTGTGGCCTCTGTTGCGGGCCATCCACGCCAGAGGGGCATGGTCCGTATATAGCACGAACTCTCTCCCCTCTAGGTAATAGCGGAGACTGTCCACTGCCCACTTTATAGCTAGAGCCTCCTTCTCTACACAGGCATAGTTCATTTCTCTGGGATAGAGCTTCCTGCTTATGTATAGAATGGGTCTTTCATTCCCACTTGGGTCTCTCTGTGACAGGACGGCCCCCATCCCCTGATCGGAGGCATCCGTTTGGAGGATGAAGGGTTGGCTATAGTCAGGGCTTACAAGGACTGGTCTGGATAGGAGGGCCTGTTTTAAAGCCTCGAAGGCCTGTAGTAAAGGAACCGAGGGACGTCTTAGGGCCTCTTCTGTTTTGGTACTTTTCTTTAGTAAATCTGTTAGGGGAACAGCTGTTTGGGAAAAGTTCGGTATGAACCGTCGGTAATACCCCAGAAGCCCCAGAAAGGCCCTAAGTTCTGTTTTGGTCTGAGGGAAGGGTATGGAGCGGATGGCCTCTATCTTGTTGTCTTGGGGTCGGATGAGGCCTTCCCCTAAAAGATAGCCCAGGTACTTGACACTTTGTGCGGCCAAGGTTGTCTTGGCCGGGTTTATAGTAAACCCACTGTTGCCCAGAGCGGCCACCACCGCCCTGAGGTGTTCCAAATGTTGGTCCCAGGTATTGCTGTGGATCACTATATCATCCAAATAAGCCCCAGCATAGTGGGAGTGGGGCTGTAGGACCCTGTTCATGGCCCTCTGAAAAGAGGCAGGGGCGCCGTGTAAGCCGAAAGGCATTACTCGGAACTGAAACAGGCCCTCAGGGGTAGAGAAGGCAGTCTTCCGTTTATCGTCATCCTTCAGGGGTATCTGCCAGTACCCTTTGCATAGGTCGAGCGTGCTAATGTATTTTGCGGCTCCTATCCTTTCCACCATCTCATCAACCCGTGGCAGGGGGTATGAATCAAATCGTGAGACTTTGTTTACTGCTTGGAAGTCAATACAGAACCGCACCGAGCCGTCGGGTTTGGGGACCAGTACTATTGGAGAGTTCCAGCTGCTAACCGACGGCTCGATAATGCCCATCTGTAACATCTGTTCTGTTTCCTTCTTTATTATGTTTCTGGGTGCTTCCGGGACCCGATAGGGCCGTTGTCTCACAGTTACTCCCGGGTCAGTCTGGATGGCGTGTTCCACTAGTGTTGTACGTCCGGGCAGGGAGGAGAAGACGTTCTGTACCGGGGACAACATGGTTTTTAGTTCTTCTGTCATTGACGGGGGTAGATCCGGATCTATGCATCCTTCAAAGGATATGGGGTTACCCACCGGTTCACCAGACAGGACGGGTCGGGGCCCCTCCCATTTCTTTAAGAGATTGATGTGGTATATCTGTCGGACCCCTCGAGTAGGCTCGGTCTCTACCTCGTAGGTGACGGGGGTTACCTGACGAATGATCGTGAAGGGACCCTGCCATTGCCCTAGGAGCTTGTGATCAGAGGAAGGTAGCAGTAACAACACCAGATCGCCAACAGCCAAGGTCTTCTTCTTGGCTCCCTTATCATACTGCTGTTTTTGGGAGGTTTGTGCCTTTTCCATGTGTTGTCGTACAATGTCTCGGATTTGGGTGAGATGGGTCTTTAGATTGTCCACATACTCGGGAAGGGGCCGGGTACGATCAGGTTCTGCCTCCCAAGCCTCGCGGGCCATATCTAAGAGGGTTCTGGGAGGTCTTCCATACAACAGTTCATATGGGGAATATCCGGTGCTGCTTTGCGTTTTGCACCGGATAGCGAACAGAGCCAGGGGCAACATCTCCTCCCACCTCTTGCTTTCCAAATCCAATAGTTTTTTTAGAGTGGCTTTTAGGGTGGCGTTGTAGAGTTCCACCAACCCATCAGTCTGGGGGTGGTACGCTGAGGTTCTCAGCTGCTTGATTCCTTCTGGGAGCATACCTGGCGCATCAAGGCGGACACGAATGGGGTTCCTTGGTCCGTTAAAATTTCTGGTGGAAATCCTACCCGTGCAAAGATAGACACCAGGTCTTTCGCAATATTCTGGGTGGTGGGATGTTTCAGGGCGACGGCTTCCGGGAAGCGCGTAGCGTAGTCCACCACCACCAAGGCATATCTACAACCGCTCCTGGAGGGCAACATGGGCCCGATAAGGTCCATTCCTACCCGGCTGAATGGTATGTCTATAAGAGGAAGGGGGCGGAGGGGTGCCCTCGGGGGTCTGTAGCGGCTATTCCTTTGACAGATTGCACACTCCTTGCAGTATTGTTTGATTTGGCTATACACTCCCGGCCAGTAGAATTTTTCGAGTATTGCCTGTCCTGTCTTTTCTTCCCCGAAGTGGCCGCCCAGGAGATGACTATGCGCGAGGAACAACACCTTGTCCCGGAATGGACCCGGAATAACTAACTGGGGAGGTTTCTGGGGGTCCGCTTTTCGATACAACAGGCCCCTAGACCGGAAGAAGTAGGGACCTACATGCAGCGGGTCCTCGTCGTCAAGGGCCTGCCCCCATGCATTTTGCAGGATGGGATCTTCTTGCTGTGCAGCTCGAAATTCGCGGTCCGTTTCCCAGGGATGCTGTGCCTCTTGTACCGGATATGCTTCTGTGTACCTCCTTCTTTCCTTTTTCTTTTGGTTTTTCATTTTGGTCTGCTTCTCGGGAGAGGGACTCAAGGTTTGGTTTTGGGAAAAGGGGGCTTCCTTCCACCACTTTTCCAGGGAATTGGTAGTGTCCTTTAGGAGAAGGGGGAGACCACTATAATCACTACCCAGAATGGCTTGTTCTGGCAAGTTCGGGATCAGTCCTACATTCAGGGTTCTTCCGTGGTCGGTACGGGTCTGTACTGTGACTCGTGCTGTGGGGTAGCTTTTGGTGTCTCCATGTACGCATTTGATGGCTACTGACCCTGTGACAGGGCCGACGGGTTTCGGCATGTCCTGAGGTCGTACCACGCTGTGTCTACATCCAGTGTCGGCCAGCGCCATAAGGGGGTGGTTGTTGATTTTCACTGGACACCTAAACGGTGGGGGTGAGGCTCCTGCGGTAAGACAGACATAATTCCAAGTCACCCCGACTTCCATAGGCTCCTCCTTCTGTGGGCAATGACGGGCAATGTGTCCAAAACCACCGCAGTGGTAACATTGGGGTCCGGGTGGGTTTGGTCGGGGCATCATCGGATAGGGCACGAAAGGAACAGGTTCCGCTTTTCTGGGAACAGGTGGTCGAGGGGGCCGGATGTGGCTTCCAGGTGGCCCCCGAGGGAGATGCTCTTCTTTGCTCTTCTGAACTTCTTGGGCTTTGCTGTAGGCACTGGCTATCTCGACTGCCCGTTCGAGCGTCAGGTGGGCATGCTGCCGCACCCATTTTTGGGTGCTCGAGTGAAGGGAGGCGAGGAATTGTTCCAGGTTTATTTTAGCGACTATTTCCTCTTTAGTAGACATAGTGGTTTTCAACCACCGGGATGTTAGGTCCTGAATGCGATAAGAGAGGGCCCGAGGAGTTTCTTGGGGCCCCTCTCGGACTTGTCTTAGGCGGATCCTATAGGACTCCTCGTCTATCCCCAGACGCTCGAGGATGCACTTTTTGATGTCGGCATACAGCGTCTGCCCCTGTAAGTTGGCCTGTTGATAGGCCGATTGTAACTCCCCGGTCAGCAATGGACCCAAGTAATGACCCCAGCGATTTTCCGGCCAGTTAGCCGCTTGAGCCAGTCTTTCAAAATTTGTGAAAAAGAAGTCGGGGTCTTCCCCCGCGACATACTTTTGTAAGACGACCGACGGTAAGGGAGCCAGAGGCCTCTGCTGTCCCATTGCCTCTGTGAGCTTCCCTAGGGCCTGGTCCTGGGCAGTTCCTTGCCCTTTCAGGACGTCGTGGAGTTGGCCCCGGTCGTCCTCCGCGGTTTTCAGGAATCTTTCCATCATCTGTCCGAGCTGCTCCTGGCTTTCGGCCAGCTTCTTGACTGCGGCCTCCATGCCTCCGGGAAATCCCACTTCTGACACCACTTGTGGGGTGTGGGATTCGGCGGGCCGGAATAACAGGCGAGGAGGCCAGATATAGTGCGCTATGTTTAGCGAGATTTATTGTAGACACAGGTAGGTGGGGATGAAAAGTCTTTGAACAAAAGGGGACCGATGGTGTTCCTTTGGTGAAGTCCGAGGTAGAGAAGACGTCCGGTCGGGGAGGGAAGGGAAGACCTCCTGCTGCTGGGCTGATGTCGTCAGGATGGTGTAAGTCTTCCCTCTCTGTAGTGCCGTCGGGTCTTTGACTTCTGTTGGTGAGCCTCGGAGGTTTGGGGCGAGAGAAGAAATAGAGGACCGTTAGACTTTCATTCCTCTCAAGATTTACAGCTATCACCGACACCGGGAGGTGGGGACACAGAAAGTGGATAGTGAGGGACGGGTAACACGGGGAGGTGAAAGAGGCCGACAAACAGGAGGGGAGACCACGGGTCGACAGGGTGCTCGAGGTGCAGGAAGGTGGGGGTCTATCTATACATATATATACAGTGCTCTCGTGCTCAAGTAGGTGCAGCGCTATATTATTTACACTAATTACAACTATCTACAAGCGGCACACGGAGATGGATGACGGTTACTCACGTGGCCCGCCGCAACTCCCTGGTGAGTTGCGGCCGCTCTCCAGCCACCTCCTGAGGACTCCACCAGTCCTCAGACCACACGTCGCCGTCGCCGTCCTCCTCCACTCCTTCCGCTGGGTTCTCCGACTCCTCGCTTCTCTCTCTCAGCTCCGGTTCCTTCCTTGCTGCCTCCTGCCACAAGTCCGCGGGTTGGAACCCCCTTCGTTGTGGTTCGCTGGTTTTTATATCTTCCGGGATGTAGTCGGGGCGGGACTTCCGGGTTCATCTAGGACTACATCCGGTTGTCCTTCTTCCGGGTTCTGATCTCGGTGACCCTGCAGAGGGAGAGAGAGAGAAGAAGTCCTATGGAGAGGGAACAAGTCATCATCTATGTTAGACGGACCCCTCCCCGCGCGAGGATGTCTCTTCGTTATGGTAGGTACGGTGGCCTTTCCACAGTATAATTGTGCGAAAGTCGGTGCAGCTAAACAGTCGCATAATTCCAGTGGCCCTGCTCATACCTCTGATTACATCCACAAGTGCTCCTCAGTGATTCCTTCTTTTTTTATCTCACTGAGTTCATAGTTGAGCTTCTATGGAAACAAGGAAGACTAAACCTGAGGTTACCACTCCACAACACAGATTACCATACCACATAATTACTTTCCATAACACATAATCCCCCTCTACATAATTCCTATAAAATAAATACCACATACTTTCTATCCACATAATTTCACTGCACAACTCAGCACATAATTCCACCACACACAACGTACATCCACTCCACTTCAAAAAACATTATTAAAAAACATTTACATTCACAAAGCCAATAGCTCTAACGCTAGCAAATGTGAATCCTATTACATTGCAAACACCTCTTTAACTAGTAGTCGCATTTGCAGAGTGGTGGAGAAAGGGTGCTGGGCCTCCGACCAGCACTCAGGAATTCTGTAGCGTAGGACTTACAGGAGGTACCAGAAGGGCTTCTTGAGTCCCAAAGTCCCTCAGGAGTACATCGGACTTAATCCTCCATCCCGTAGTCAGCCAGGAGGCATGTTTGCATAGTTGTGGAGTAAAGGGGGCATGGCTTCCGAAGACGTCTTAGCAATCCCACTGTGTGGGACTTACTGGAGGTAACAAGAGGGGTAGTTGACACCCAAGGACTTCCTTGGGGGCAACCTACTTCTCTTAATACCTCCAGTAAGTCCTACACAGCAGGATTGCTAAGTTCTCATAGCAGGCCATGCCCCCTTTCCTCACCACTCTGCAAACGCGCTCCCTGGCGCGGTCTTGGATGGGGATTGAAGTCCCCATCACTGCTGGGGTCCTTAAGGACCAACTAGTCTACCTCTGGGCAAGTTGGCCCCCAAGGACCCTCAGTAGTCAAGGGAATTACATTACTAAACTTAGAACATGCCACGGGGTACTTTTGCATACTAGTGCAGGGAGTGGGGGGGCCTCCGGCGAGATGCTGGCTTTTTGAAATTTTTATTTTTTTAGAAGGGGTCTGTGTGGTCTGCCTTCTTTCAATGTTTTTTGGGCCCTGGTGGCCCCATCCCCCAGGGCCTGACCCTTATTTATAAAAGAAAAATGGGAAGGGGCCACGAGGCCCCCTCCCAAGGACAATTTCGGTCCTGGGACCCCATCACCTGAGACATGGCCTTGTTTTTTTTTTTTTTATTATTAATACAGAAGATGGGCTGTGTGGCCCAATTCCCTGGACCACTATTGGCCCCAGGGACACCATCCCCCAGGGCTTTGCCTCTTTTTTTATTTAATTACAGGAAAGGGGCGCGTGACCCCCTTCCCTAGGCCACTTCTGGCCACGGGGACCCCATCACCGGTTTGGGGACTTCATTTCTTTTTGTTTTTAGGAGGGGGGCTGCATGGCCCCCTCCTGAGGTCACGTCTAGACCCGGGGACCCAATACCCCCCCCAGGCCCCAGCCTTAATTTTTTTTATAAGCACCAAAAGGAGGGGGCTGAGTGGCCCCTCTACCGGCCCATTCCTGACCCTGGGGACCCCTTCCCCCGGGGCCCGCCCTAAATTTGGGGACCATGCAGGGAGCCCCAATTCCCCCAGAGCCCCCTTGCCCAAAAGCAATTCTGCTTTGCTTTGTTTCCTGCTCTCGCTTTAATGAAGCAAAGCAGAGTTTTCTATGGCAGGGTGGGAGCTGTGCTTTTCCCTGACATAGCTTACAGCAATGTCCCGGGGCTGGGTACCCTGGGACATTGCAGGAGCCAGCCCTTGGGGATGTCGGTCTCCAGGGCCAAGGAGGGCTCCAGGAGGGGGGCCATGCAGCCCCCTCTCAACATATGCAAAGCCCAGGGTGGTGGTGGTCCCCGGGCCTGGTGTGCAATGGACCCCCGTATTAGCATAATTTGTGCCCCGAGGAGGTGGTGGTCCCAGGGGCAGTGTGTGGGGACTTGAGTCCCCCCCACACTTTGATTCTGAAGTCGCCCCAAGGTGGTGGCGGTCCCTGGGGCTATGGGGGGGCTGCATGCCCCCCTGCATCTCAATCTTGTAGCCCCGGGGAGGTGGTGGTCCCCGGGATTGGGGGGGGCCGCAAAGCTCCCGCCTTAAATTTACAATGCCATGGGGAGGTGGAGGTCCCCAGGGGAGTGTGGGTAGGAATGGAGCATTCTCTCAGAGTTTAAAATAAAGCCCCGGGAGGTGGCGATCCCCAGGGCTGTGGGGGGGCACGTGCCCCCTCATATAATTGTCTAAGCCCAGGGGAGGAGGCGGTCCCCGGGGCTGCGATGGCCCCCATTAATTATAAGTGCATTGCTCCCAGGACCTGGCACACCCGGGGCTTATAGATAACGAAGCACTGGAGTCCGCACCCAGAGTGAATTTGACTGTTTTTTTTTTAATGCTTTCGTAGGCCCTGGGCGTCCTTGTGAGACCCCATGAGCAGGCCTAGGGGGTATGGGTCTTTCTACACTGCCCACTTTTCTTTTTTTTGTATCCATTTGTCTACTGATGGCTCGACACATCCTGGTTTGGAGTGTTGGCAGTCAAGTAGAATCAAGCTCTTGTTAGGGAGGATTTGTGAATCCTCCTCGGTGCTCAGATATTGATATTTTTATTTTTTTAATTTCTCAGGAACTACTGAACGGATTTTTACCATTTTAAAAAAATGTCTCTTTCTGAACCAAGAGCTACCTTTTTGCCATATTTGAAGTAATTCCGTTCTGCAATTCGGGCTGTAGCCTGTTTCATAATTTCCTATGGAAATGAACCTGGGGAAAACGCATTTTGGGACCCCCTTTTTTCTTGGCCCCCACTTGATGAATCACCCCGAAGCTTTCAGGGCAGGAGCTGACCTGAGTGAACCATTAGTTTTGAAATTTTCATAAAGATTGGTCAAACAGCGCCAAAGGTATTGGCAAAAGAAAAAATGCTTTTTGAATAGAAACAAGGTCCTAACTATAACTACTTACTGGCGACCGCCAGTAGGTAATATATTTATATATATATAATTCCCGACTCTTTCATTAGAATCCTGGTTAGCGACCTGTCAAGGAAATCAAAATAGTAAAGAAAGAACATGAAAACATGTGTAAAGTAGCCAATCCTTCATCACAAATTTATGTATTTGCACTAATCACTTTATAGTAAGATTTTGCACAGCACTAGCACTTTGGTTCTACACTAAGGGAAGGAGTATTTATTTATTTATTATTTTTTAAATTTGTAAGGCGCTACAGCTACCCAAAAAGGGTTTCCCGGCGCTGAGACACAGCATAAGGATGTCAGGAGAAATTACTGGCTATTCTTGTTATTGTTCGAATAGCCAGTTCTTGACGTGCCTTCTGAACCTGACATGGTTTTCCTCCTTTCGAATGAAGGGAGGGAGTGCGTTCCAGAGGGATGGCCCAAGGTGGGCGAAAGATCTGCCTCCCATTCTTGCCAATTTAAATCTTGGTACACAAAAGTTGGCAGCTGATTGCGAGCGAAGGTTTCGCTTGGGAGTATAGGGGTGAGCCAAAGTTATAAGGTAGTTGGGTGCAGTACCTGCTTTGATTCTGAACATGTAGTTCAGGGCTTTAAAGCGGATTCTGCTTTCTACCCTGAGCCAGTGGAGTTCCCGACGGTAGCTCGAGACTCCGGAATTTTTAGGGATTCTGCACAGTAGTCGGACTGCTGCGTTCTGGACAAGTTGTAGTCGACTGACTACCGCTTTGTTGGAGCCAAGGTACAGAATGTTTCCGTAGTTAAGCCGTGATGTTATGAGGGCATTGACTACGGTCTTTTGAGTGGAGGCGGGCAGCATCCAAAGGATTTTCCTCAGCCATTTGATGATGGTAAGGCATAGGCCGGCAACTTTGCTGGCCTGTTGGCTCATGGAGAGGGAGCTATCCATGATGACTCCCAGATTACGTACTTGAGTCACTGGGGTAGGAAAATTACCCATCTGGTTTGGCCAGTGTGAAGAATTCCAAAGATCTCGACGATTTCCTAAAAGAAGAATCTCTGTCTTGTCTCCATTGAGCTTTAATTGGTTTCTTGTCATCCAATTTAGGATGTTTTGAAGCCCTAATTTGAGGAGAGATGGGGATATCGGACAAGATTCAGATAGGGAGAATATAATTTGGGAATCGTCGGCGTAGGTCATGAGGGTAAGTCCAGATTTTTCGGCTAAGTCCGCCAGGGGTCTGAGGTAAAGGTTAAAAAACAGGGGACTCAGTATAGATCCCTGTGGCACTCCGTGGGGGGCATTGAAGGTGTCGGAACAGGCCAAGGAGGATGTTACTTGGAAAGTCCGTTCCGCCAAGAAGGATCGAATCCAATCAAGCACTTTTCCACGGACACCATTTCTGTATAACGCCTTGATGAGTGTTTCGTGGGATATGGTGTCAAAGGCCGCGCTCAGATCTAAAAGCACGAGCGCGACCGTCTGACCTTTATCGAGGAGATTCCGGATGTGTTCCATCACTCCTAGAAGGGTGGTTTCTGTCAAGAAACCAGCCCGAAAACCCGATTGCGAGGGGTGCAAAAGCGAGTTTTCTTCAGCAAAGCTGGATAAGTCCGAGTGGACGAGTCTCTCTAAGCATTTGGAAAAGGCAGGGAGAAGGGATATGGGTCTATCGTTAGCTGGAATTTCCAGGTTTGCTGTGGGCTTTTTTAGCAATGGCGTTATCATGGCGTGTTTCCAGAGGGCCGGAACTGTGGAAAGTTCTAGCGAGGAATTAAGCGTATCTACGATGATTTCCAGGGAGCGATCGTCCAGTTGTTTAATTACTTTAATCGGAATCGGATCCCTGGGGGAGCTGGACTTAATGGTCTTAAAAATGGTTTTCAGTATGTCTACCGAGATGGGAGGCCAGGATTCCAGGGTATTTTCGCAGGAGGGAGCATGTTCCGAGTCAGCAAAAGGGGGTGGTTCATTATTGTTGGTATTAATGTCCCTGATGATTTTCTCGATATTTTTCCGTAGAGAAACATGCTAGATCTTGGCATTGTTGAGTATTCAGTGGGGGAGCCGAGGCTGTGGTTTGTGCGCCTGCTAGTTCTTTGACTTTATCGGCTTATTTGTTGCTTCCATGATAGTGTTAGAGACAAATAAGGCTTGTGCTTTTGCGCAGGCAGTGTGATATAAATTTCTGGCTTCATGATAGGTCTTTTTTGCGTCCGGGGCGTAGTCTTTACGCCATTGACGCTCATGTACCTTACATTTCGATTTTTCGATTTTTAAATAGTCATTAAACCATGGGGCAGGGTGGCGGTGTCTATTTCCTTTGATATGAGGGGTCGGTAAACAGTGATCTGCGGCGTCACTGAGCCATTTGTGAGTAGCTACTGCTAGGCTGTCCATGTTGTGACCGTTTCTAGGAGGGTTTTCAAGGAGTGCTGAGTTAAGTTTTGCCATGTCCAGTAGCTTCCAGTATATAGTTTACTTATTGATTGAACCGATAAATTCAGCATAAGAGTGAAGAAAACCACTGGGGTTGTATTTGCATTTTAAATTTATATTGAGAAACTGTTAGTATATAGATGATTTTTTATGAATTAATACTATTAAGTATGGAATCATCTTTCTTGCATAATTGCACATATTTATAATTGCTATATGCTGTTTTACAATGGTCATATTTTGATTCAAGAAACTTTGTCTTCTATTTTTTTTTTATATCACGAATGTTCCATTATAAGTATGTTTTCAGTTTCCATGAAATGTTATACATTGGCTGTGGCTACCAAACCCCGCCTTTTTTAAACAATAAGTACCCTCTTTTATGTTTGAAAACACATCATGTGATCAAGCCTCTGCACAGAGGCAAAATGCGTCATGGTGGATAAGCTGGGCGTTTTACTGCACAAATAAAGCACTGAATACCTGGCACCAGAATTGGGTTTTGCTCATCGTCATTTCTTTGCAACCAGAGACGGTGTGTGGCGAGAATTTGTTCCATATATATATATATATATATATATATATATATATATATATATATATATATATATATATATATATATATATATATTTTTATATATATACCAAAAGTCGTCTCACCACAGGAATGTTTTCTCCAAAGAGACAACGCGTACCCAAAGTCGCGCTGCAATATTTTTATTTTCTTTCACCCAGCACCTCCGCCATGACGCGTTTCGTTCCTGCTCGGACCTTGATCACATACATATATATATATATATATTACCTACTGGCAGTCGCCAGTAGGTATATATAGTTAGAACCTAGTTACCATAGGAAATCCTGAACATTCTATTGGGAATAACTTTGGCGCCGATTGAGGGATCTGCCTGGAATTCTCCTTAAATTTGCCTCGCTCCGCTCCGCTCCTTCCCTGAAAGTTTCGGGGGGATTCGTCAAGCAGGGGCCGAGAAAAAAGGGGGCGCCCAAAACGTGTTTTCCCCATGTTAATTTCCATAGGGACATTCTGACAAGGCTACAGCTCAAACGGCTGAACGGAATTATACCAGATTTGGCAAAATGGTAGAGACTGGTATGCAGCAGTGCCTTTTGTATGTTTGGTGTAAATCTCTCCAGTAGTTATTGAGAGAATTGAATTTGAAAATTTTCAAATGGAATTTTCTATGGGACCTTTAGACACGGCTACAGCCCGAACAGCTGAACGTAATCACACCAAACTTGGAAAAATGGTAGGGACAGGTATGTAGTAGTGCCTTTTCTATATTTGGTGAAAATCCTTTCAGTAGTTGTTGAGAAAATGAATTTGAGCAAATTATATATCTATATCCGCTCACCATTCCATTGGGAATAACTTTGGCGCCGATTGAGGAATCTGTGTGTAATTTTCCAGAATTTTGGCCAGCTCCGCTCCGCTCCTTCCCTGAATGTTTCGGGGGGATTCGTCAAGCGGGGGCCGAAAGGGGGGTCCCAAAACGTGTTTTTCCCATGTTAATTTCCATAGGGACCTTTAGACATGGCTACAGCCCGAACGGCTAAATGTAATTACACCAAACTTGGCAAAATGGTAGGGCCTGGTATGCAGATGTGCCTTTGCTATGTTTGGTGAAAATCCCTCCAGTAGTTCTTGAGAAAATTGAATTTGAAATTTTTCAAATGGCATTTTCTATGGGACCTTTAGACACGGCTACAGCCCGAACGGCTGAACGGAATTACACCAAACTTGGCAAAATGGTAGGGACAGGTATGCAGTAGTGCCTTTTCTATATTTGGTGAAAATCCCTCCAGTAGTTGTTGAGAAAATTGAATTTGATCAAATTATATATCTATATGCGCTCATCGTGCGTGCACCGTACGGGCACCGTACGTGTAAGTTACGCGTACCGTACGTGTACCGTACGTGTACGTGCGCGTACCCTTACGTGCGCGAGCGAGTTTCTGATTGGCTGGCAGTCGACTGTCAACATTCCAAACTATCCAAACCAGGAAGTGTTGGCCACCATCTTGTTTTTCAGGAGAACTGAGGCACAAGAGAGCCCAAAACCAGAGTGGAAAACACAAAAAGGGGGCAGGGTAGAGACCCCCAACCCTCTAGCTCTTCTCAGTGGGTCCCAAAAGGACCCCCAAGGGCAAAAAAAAAAATTGCGGGGTACGCGTACCGTGCCCGTACCCCGCGATTTAAAAAAATTAAAACATTTTTTGCACTTAGTGCTCCTTCTGGGACACCCTGAGAAGGGCTAGGGGGTCAGGGGGTCTCCACCCTGCCCCCTTTTCGCGTTTTCCACTCTTGTTTTGTGCTCTCTTGTGCCTCACTTCTCCTGAGAAACAAGATGGCTGCTCAGGTGGTCCCAGAAGGATAATAGCATATGTAAACGTTATACGCTAATAGAATTAGCATTTACAAAACCTTTGAAATTTATTGAAAAAAAATATAGGTTTCAGGACTTATATAGTTAGGAATTAGCATTTATAAAACCTTGCAAATTCACTTACAAAACCATGGGTTTCAGGCCTTATATAGTTATGAATTAGCATTTTAAAAACCTTGCAAAATTCACTTAAAAACCATAGGTTTCAGGCCTTATATAGTTAGGAATTAGCATTTTAAAAAAAATTGAAATTGCTCCTATATAGTTAGTTGTACTAACTATATTTCGCGCACCCGCAATCCACTGCTGATGATGTCACATATTAAATCATTCATGACATGGTCAGTGACATCACTGATGACATCTCAAATGACATCACTGATGACATCACTGATGACATCTCATTTGACATCACTGATCACTTCACTGATGATTTAATTCATGTGATAATACGATGCACCTCCTCACACTCTAATATAACCTTTGATACACCCAGTGTTAAATACAGACTACCATTCTTGAAACCATTGACACACTAATACCAGTTACTACATACGCACTCACTGATTCCTAGGTCTACACACACATTCACTCATTCACCCATAGAATCACTCATACATACAGTCACTCATCAATACAACACTATCATATGCACTCATACATCTATACAGACACTCACACACTGCCACTCATCCATGGAGTTACTCACACACCTAGTCAGTCATGCAAAGAATCAATCACACTTCCATTTCCTCAACTATACAGTTATACACACAACACCTTACTTATTCAAACATTTACTAACACATACTTACTCTCTTATACAATCACTGATACAAGTACACAATGATCCATATAGCCACTCGCACATTCACTGGCTCTCATGTAGTCATTTATATATGCCAACTCTCACATGCACTGTGTATTACATATGTACTTACTTGCACATGTAGCACTGAGATATCCATTCACTCACCAACACACCCATGCACACAGTCAACCACCCATATAGCTGTTTCCACATGCACTCTTGAACTCACACACCTAGTGAATCAACTGCTCACACATCTATGCACAGAGTCACACACCTCCCAGCCACCCACACACACACTCAGTCTCCCATTCAAATACTTGGGCAACCAATCAATAACCCATATAGCCACTCATATAGCTACTGGTCAACACATGCAGCAGCTTACACAACAACAGACATACTGATGCACACATTCAGACAGTTTAGTCACTAACACATGCATTTAGTAAGACACATTTAATCACTCACTCATACAGTCAGTCACGCACCTACTAAATCCTTCATCCAGACACTTATACATCTAATCATTCTTCAATATGTAAAACATATTTAAACTTTACAGAAACACACAGTCACTGGATGATGTCATCAGTGATGTCATCAGTGATGTCAAATGAGATGTCATCAGTGATGTCATCAGTGATGTCATTTGAGATGTCATCAGTGATGTCATCAGTGAGGTCACTGACCATGTCATGAATGATGTAATATGTGACATCATCAGCAGTGGATTGCGGGTGCGCGAAATATAGTTAGTACAACTAACTATATAGGAGCAATTTCAATGGTTTTTTAAATGCTAATTCCTAACTATATAAGGCCTGAAACCTATGGTTTTTTAAGTGAATATATATATATATATATATATATATATATAGATATATATATATATATATATATATATATGACATTGCGGCACACCCTCTCGGTCAGGTTCACCGTGTAGTGACCAGCAACCTTGTGGACAATTGTAGCAAAACTGTAAATCACGGTGCCCCCCCAGCTGTTGGATTTTCAATATGGTTTGAGGTGCGGCAAGGGGAGAGAGGAGGCGATAACGATCGCTTGATCAAGAGGTTTGGCAAGAGGCTTTGTTTTACCCTTCTGGGCACCTGAGCTGGAGTGTGGCCCTTAACCAGACATTTGGGACATCACTTGATGTTAGTAATGTTGCTGTCACTGTACAGGCACGCTTAAGGACTACACCTACCAGCATGCATCTGCTCGACAGGAAGAGTGTGAGGGGCAAGTACATCCCACATTGGAGGAGGAGCTCGATGACGCCATCATGGGTGCGGTCTATCTACCACCTGTAAGCCATCTGACCCCCAGAGTGAGCGTGACGTTCGTGGAACCGGCACTGATGAGAGCCATTGGAGGCTTGAAACGCGTATGCCTGAGCATTTCAGGAACTACTTAGCACCACGCGCAAAGCAAAATCAATAAATCCACTTGCCTTTATCCTTTATATATATATATATTTGTATATAGTTCCCTTGAAGTAGACAGAGAAGTCTGACCTGTCACCAGAAATGTAATTTCCATTACATATCATTATCCATGTTTTTAGTATTATTTAACCACCGTGATAATCTGAAACAATGATTTCTTCAGTATTTGAAAGCATATCATTTTGCCCATTCAGGGCTAGATTGTAAATACTTTATTTAACTGTGTTTTGGATTTTTTGGTGACATGAAATACTGTGAACACCTAGTGATTTTCACCAAGAGTGAGTTGTGTGAATCACATACCAGGTACTTTCGGCATTGGTTGTGGATTGATTTGCTGAAGGTTTTGTTAATAAAAAACGTGACGAACCTACGCCGTATTGGCTTGGAGTGCTCTCATTTGGGAAAACCCAGTGTTGGAACCTGGGATGACAGGTCACCTAGGGTAGCCTGGCCTAGGGTAAGACATGCAATTTCTAGAGGCACAGTGTGAAGGTTGCAGACCACCCAAAAGTAAATTCACGCAATAGCACTTAAAAAGGACGCTACACCAATTTGTTGTAAAAATACGTTCTGGTTTATAAAAATAATTTCTTTGTATTTTTACTTTTAGGATTCACAATTAAATTACATTTCAGTTTGTGTGGAATAAAGCAAGAATACGTTTCAATTCTAGACCATATTAACAACCAGCATTTGTAGTAAAGACAATTCACTTAGACACAACTGGCAGATATCTCTTACACTTTTTATAGCTCAGTTAGGCATTTACTATACTCAGCTTACTTTGTATAATTTCTCAGTTCAGTATTACTCTCCAGTTTGGTAAGATCAGCCCCTTTAATCAGATCAGGGTAACACTTCCCTTTACATAAATAGCATTTCAGTTCACTTTCTTATCTGGTAAAAGAAAAATGGGTTAAGACCCATGTATGTCAGCTTACAACAGTACCCGGTCAGGGATTCCCCATAGACGCTGTACTCCCAGAGTCAGAGTCTCAATTTATACAGTTGCTCCTGTGCAGACAATCCCCCAGGTAACCACCTCCTTACTTGTGTCTGTCGTTGTTGGGATATACCAGCATCAGGGGTAAGGCTTATCAAGCGCGAGGGGCTGGGGGAAGGAAGGCTGACGAGGCTCTCTCGCCTCACAAGACTTCTCAGCTCAAGCCTGCTACTCCGCGCTGCTCCCGCTCAGGAAACCACGAAGGCAGAAGCCTCAATGCCCCCAGACCTCTACCTGCCTTGCAACTCTCCCTCCCTGCCCGGGCCGGCTCCTCAGCGCGGCGCTCGAACAGGAGGGACCAAGCCGATCACTCGGCCAGCTGAAAAACCCTCCGGCGCTTCTCCTCAGCGCTGATCTCCGCAGACACTTCTCCAGCGGGCATGCGCAGAAGCGTTCTTGCCGAAGTTGCGTCCCACAGATCCCGCTCCAGGGAGAGACGCTACACGCTTGGGCCTGCTCACTTCTTTGCCCCTCCTTCCGGGGATATCTACCTCAGAGGGGGCATGCGCGATGGCGCTCTTACTTTCTTCAAGTATGGGTCACTTCCAGCAACGCGACTCAAGCGCGATAGGCGCCCCCGGGGTCCCGCTCACGAAGGGAAGCCTCGACAGGCTTCTCAGGCTCAGTGGATCCCGGGGAGGTGATGGCACAAAGTGTAGTCGGTGTTTCCAAGGTCCTGCTCCCAGTTCACCTCACACCTTTCACCCAACAGGCAGAAGAGCTTGCCCTACGCCACAGGACCAGTCCAGGGTAAGGAAATACTACAGTTATTCAGTGATGTTACTTCCTTTCTTCACTAAAACGAAGAGGGGGGGGGGGGGAAGCTTCTTCAGGAAAAGCCAATATGTACTTCCTTAACACTAACCCCCTATTCCTCCTTACTGGACAGACTAGGGCTCAAGGGAATTCTTAGTTCAGCTCCCAGGACAGGGCTCTTCTTAGCTTCCAAAACTACCAGAATTAACCCCTTCACCTATCTGCCCAGGATCAGCAGGATGAGCTAACTTGGCTAGGACAACAGGACCAAGGAGGGGGAAAACCTTGACAGAGGGCTACTCTTGTAGAGGGAACCACCCTTCAGAATCCTACCCCCACTAGACCTCAGCCTTCACTCTAGCTGCTCCTCACTGACAGACAAAATGGCTGTCCAGCATTCCGCCTTATATAGGCTGCCCTTCAGTGGTCCAGAATGGACCAGAAGGTTCTGGAATGCCCTATGTTAGGCTATGGCCAGGTTCTGTTGGTGACAGTTGGGGCAGTTGGTGGCCACCATTTTAGGTGGTGCCAACTTTCCTGTCAGAACAGGCCTCTGGGCCTGAGGTAAGAGATTATGAGGGGGGAAGAAAACACCTATCCCCCTGCCCAACACCTACAAAAAGTCAGTAGACACAAAAATTAACAAGGGTTTGAGGGGCAAAAAGGGGACAAAATAAATAAAAATTAGGAGGGACTTCGCCAAAAAGCCAGACAGGTCTAACACGCGTCCCCCCCAGCTGAAAGTGGGGAGAACTACCCAACCCCTTGGGAGTCCTCATCACTAAGGCGGAAATACCTGGAGAGACCGTCTGCATTGGCGTGGTCCACTCCAGGCCGATGTTCCACCCGGAAGTCCATTCCCTGTAGGGAGATGGACCACCTCAACAACTTGGGATTTTCCCCCTTCATCTGCATCAGCCAACGAAGGGGTCGGTGGTCAGTCTGAACCAGGAAGTGCGAGCCAAAGAGGTATGGCCGCAGCTTCTTCAGAGCCCACACCACCGCAAAAGCTTCCCTCTCAATGGCACTCCACTTCTGTTCCCGGGGAAGCAGCCTCCTGGATAAGAAGACTACAGGTTGATCCAGGCCCTCTTCATTGAGTTGCGATAACACTGCCCCAATGCCATGTTCTGATGCATCCGTTTGGACAATGAACTCCTTGGAGAAGTCTGGGGCCCTCAGGACCGGTGCCACACACATTGCCTGTTTCAACTTTTCAAAGGCTTGCTGACAAGCCTTTGTCCAAACTACCCGTCGAGGTTGTTTCTTGGAGGTGAGCTCTGTGAGGGGCGCTACAATAGTGCCATACCCCTTCACAAAGCGACAGTAGTATCCTGTGAGGCCCAGGAAAGCTCGGACCTCAGTCTGTGTCTTGGGGGGTTCCCAGGCCATGATTGCCTCAATCTTCGCCTGCAGGGGCTGCACAGTCCCCCTACCCACCAAGTGTCCAAGGTACACAACCGACCCCTGCCCAATCTGGCATTTGCTGGCTTTGATGGTCAATCCAGCTTGTCTCAGGGCCTGGAGAACGGCCTGCAAATGCTGCAGATGGTCCTCCCAACTGCTACTGAAGACAGCAATGTCATCCAAGTAAGCAGCAGAGAAACTCTCCATTCCAGAGAGGACCTGGTTCACC
Organism: Lissotriton vulgaris; assembly: GCF_964263255.1. Classification (NCBI taxonomy): domain Eukaryota; kingdom Metazoa; phylum Chordata; class Amphibia; order Caudata; family Salamandridae; genus Lissotriton; species Lissotriton vulgaris. Next base: position 340,672,572 of record NC_141699.1, read on the forward strand.
AGCCGCTGAAATGTGGCAGGGGCGTTCTTGAGCCCAAAGGGCATCACACAGAACTGGTAGTGTCCCTCAGGCGTGGAGAAGGCTGACCTTTCCCTTGCTCCATCTGTCAAGGAGATCTGCCAGTACCCTGAAGTGAGGTCAAAGGTACTTAGATATTGGGCAGCTCCCAGCCGGTCAATCAATTCATCCGCCCTAGGGATCGGATGAGCATCAGTCCTTGTCACTGAATTCAGTCCTCGGTAATCCACACAGAACCTCAGTTCAGGTGTGGTGCCTGGTGGTGCGGCTTTTGGCACGAGCACCACCGGACTGGACCAAGGGCTGTTGGAAGGTTCAATTACTCCCAGCTCTAGCATCTTGGCAACTTCTCCATGTATGCTAGCCTTCACCTTGTCAGACAGCCGGTAGGTCTTGGACTTCACTGGTGGGCTGTCTCCTGTGTCCACATCATGGGTACACAGGTGGGTCCTTCCCGGGACAAGGGAGAACAACGAAGAGTACTGCTCCAGTATCTGGCGGCAGTCCTCCCGTTGCTCAGGAGTGAGAGTAGAAGAGAGATTCACTCCCTCCACTGACCCATCCTTCTCTTGGGACGAAAAGAGATCTGGGAGAGGTTCGCTTTCTGCTTCCTCTCCCCCGTCAGTCACCATCATCAGCATGACTTCGGGCCTCTCATGGTGGGGCTTGAGTCGGTTGGCATGTAGCACCCGTAGGGGCTGTCGAGGGGTCTTAAGGTCCACCAGGTATGTGGCCTTACCCTTCTTTTCCAACACCTCAAAGGGGCCTGTCCAGCGATCCTGGAGGGCGCTAAGCTCTCCAGGCTCCATCACCCACACTTTCTGTCCAGGCTCCAGTTCCACCTGGTGAGCGTTGTGGTCGTACCACTCCTTCATGACTGCCTGGCTGGCCTCCAAGTTGTCAGAAGCTTGCTTCCACAACTTCGCCATTTGGCTCCTGAAGGCCAGCATGTAGCTCACAACATCCTGGGGGGGTTTCCTGGGAGATTTCTCCCAACCATCCTTCACCAGGCTGAGAGGACCGCGTACAGGGTGCCCATACAGAAGCTCAAAGGGGCTGAAGCCCACTCCCTTCTGGGGCACTTCCCTGTAGGAAAAGAGTAAACAGGGTAGGAGGACATCCCATTTCCTCCGCAGGCTCTCGGGCAGACTTCTGATCATGCCCTTCAAGGTCTTATTGAACCTCTCAACCAGTCCATTCGACTCGGGGTGATAAGGAGTGGTGAACCGGTAGGTCACTCCACACTCCTTCCACATGGCCCGCATGTAAGCTGACAGGAAGTTGGTCCCCCTGTCGGACACAACTTCCTTGGGAAATCCCACTTGGGTAAAGATTCCCATTAGGGCTCTTGCCACTACAGGTGCAGTGACTGTCCTCAGAGGTATTGCCTCTGGGTACCGTGTGGCATGATCCACCAGTACCAGGATAAACCTGTGACCAGCTGCTGTTGGTGGATCCAAAGGCCCTACAATGTCGATGCCCACCCTCTCAAAGGGGGTGCTAACGACTGGAAGTGGTTCCAGGGGAGCTTTTAGCTTCACCCCTGTTTTCCCACTGGCCTGGCAGGTTACACATGTCCTACAGTATGTGTTGGACGCCGCTTTCATCTGAGGCCAGTAAAAGTGGAGAACAAGCCGTGCAAAGGTCTTGTCCTGGCCTAAGTGTCCTGCCAGGGGTATGGCATGAGCCAATTCCAAAAGAAAGGCTCGGTACTGTTGCGGGACTACCAAGGCCCTCGATGAACCAGGCGAGGGTACCTTGGGTTCACTGTAGAGGAGTCCATCCTCCCAGTAAATATGGTAATGTCCCGTAACATCACCTGCTGCTTGGGCTTCAGCCTGTCGCCTCAGTCCCTCAAGGGTGGGGCACTCCCTCTGCCCCTTACAGAATTCCTCTCTGGTAGGACCTCCCTCCACATGCCACTCCGCAGGGATGGGCAAATCCTCCAGAGAGTCTACTTCCCCCTCCACGGACTCCTGGTCCACCACCACAGGTGGCCGATCTGTCTCATGGGGTGTGGAAGCCGGAGCAGGCTTTCTCTGTCTCCGGGTCTGTCCCTTCTTAGCAGCGGGTTGGGCCATTGTTCCAGGCTCCAACCCAGGCGAACTCCCTCTCCGGGCAGTCGCAGACCGTGTGCTGACACAGGCCCAGTCAGGTGTACCCAGCATCGCAGAATGCGTCCGGTATTCCACCTCTCTCCAAGTGTTGTGTTCCATGTCATTCCCCAACAGACAATCGACTGGCACGGCAGGGCTTACGGCAACTCAAAGTGAACCTGCAACCCCCTCCCACTCAAAGGGAACCTCAGCCACTGGATAGTGGCCCATTCTGCCGTCAGCCATCGCAGCGGGGTGGAGTACATTAGGAACAACCTGCTCTGGGGACACCAGCTGACTTCTCACCATAGTCATGCTGGCTCCTGTATCCCTCAGAGCCTCCCCTCTCTGGCCATTGATGGTAACCCATTGCCCATACTTTGTAGTATTTGGGGGCACCTGGATCTTTGGCACCATCTCCCGCTCTCCCAGGGACACTAAGGTGACACCCGCCCACTCACCCCCCTTATCTAAGGGCATCTCCTCCCCGAGCGCTACACTAGCTACTCCCGGTGACTTTCCTCCGGTGGGAGGGGGTGGTCTCTTTGGGCATCTGACATCTCCCTTATAATGTCCAACGCCACCGCATTCAAAACAGTGGAGAACCCTGGGCTGCTGGCTCTGGCCAGGATGAGGGTTCCGGGGCGGGTTTGCCCTAGGGGTGAAACCTGCTCCCTTCCCTTGGAAGTTATTTTGGGGACCTTTAGAGAACTCTTTCTTTTTCTCCCCCCCCTCCTTCTTCTGGGGGGCGCCCTGTCCGGCTTTTTGAGATTCCCCTCCAGTCCCCTTGGTGGACCCCCGGGTACTTGTCCAGATGTCCGCCTCCTCTGCAAGCTTCCTGGGATTGGTCAGCTTGCTGTCTACCAGGTGTTGGCGCAGCTCGGGAAAACATTTCTCGAGGAGGTGTTCTCTCAAAAACAGATCGTACAGCCCCTCATAATCCTTTACCTCACTGCCCTTGACCCAACCCTCTAAGGCTTTTCTGGCGTAATCAAGGAAGTCCACCCAGTTCTGAGTGCCCATCTTGTGGCTCCCCCTAAACTTCTGTCGGTACCTTTCTGGGGTGAGCCCGAACTTCCTCAATAACGCCAGCTTCATGGTGGGGTAGTTTGTCTGTTCCTCTGGATCCAGGGCCAGCAAGGTGTCCCGACCAGCAGGAGGCATGTACTTGTACAAACTACCCCCCCCAGTGCTTCTCCTGCACTCCATGAACCTTCAGAGAAACCTCATAAGCGGCCAGCCACTTAGCTACATCGTCCCCCTGACTGAAGCTCGCTATCAGGTCCTTTGGGATATAGGGTTTGGTCTCCCTGGCTGACTCTTTTGGTTCGCTGCCACCATTCCTAACAGGAGAGGACCCCCGTCGCAGACTTTGGAGCTCCAGTTCCTTCAGTCTAAACTCGTGGACCATCCTCCTCTCCTCTTTCTCCTGCTCCAACTTAGCCAACTCCCACTTTAGCTGTCTTTTCTCCCTCCTATCGGTGAGCTCAGCTTCCGTTAGGCTTTTCCCAGAAATGCTACTGCCCTTTCTGGAGTAGGACACTGGTCCGGTGAGCAAGTTTTCCCCCTCATGGCGGAATAACTCTTCCACCCCCCCTTCCGTGCCCTGGTCAACCTCTTCATCCTCCTCCTTTGTCTCTTGGTGTGCCTCCACCCAGGCCCTAAGGCTAGTCTGGAGCTCCCCCTTCCTAGCACCATGTTTGAAAAAGACCCCCATTTGTTGGCAGAACATTCTCAATTGGGGCACGGAATAGACTTCCAGGTTTTCCACTGCAAACTCCATTGTGAGTCTGGCAAACCTGGATACACACCAGAAATTTCAGAGGGGCAAAGGCAACCTTAAGCCCACTCCACCCACCACCAGGAATAAATTTAGAAAAAACAAAAAGACTAATTGGGAGGGCCGCAAGGAGAAAACTCCTGGTGTAGGTTGGGTGTATTACGCCAAATTACTAGTAAGTAGCTGCAACCAAGTCCGTAATCCCACCGCTAGGCACCAAATGTTGGAACCTGGGATGACAGGTCACCTAGGGTAGCCTGGCCTAGGGTAAGACATGCAATTTCTAGAGGCACAGTGTGAAGGTTGCAGACCACCCAAAAGTAAATTCACGCAATAGCACTTAAAAAGGACGCTACACCAATTTGTTGTAAAAATACGTTCTGGTTTATAAAAATAATTTCTTTGTATTTTTACTTTTAGGATTCACAATTAAATTACATTTCAGTTTGTGTGGAATAAAGCAAGAATACGTTTCAATTCTAGACCATATTAACAACCAGCATTTGTAGTAAAGACAATTCACTTAGACACAACTGGCAGATATCTCTTACACTTTTTATAGCTCAGTTAGGCATTTACTATACTCAGCTTACTTTGTATAATTTCTCAGTTCAGTATTACTCTCCAGTTTGGTAAGATCAGCCCCTTTAATTAGATCAGGGTAACACTTCCCTTTACATAAATAGCATTTCAGTTCACTTTCTTATCTGGTAAAAGAAAAATGGGTTAAGACCCATGTATGTCAGCTTACAACAGTACCCGGTCAGGGATTCCCCATAGACGCTGTACTCCCAGAGTCAGAGTCTCAATTTATACAGTTGCTCCTGTGCAGACAATCCCCCAGGTAACCACCTCCTTACTTGTGTCTGTCGTTGTTGGGATATACCAGCATCAGGGGTAAGGCTTATCAAGCGCGAGGGGCTGGGGGAAGGAAGGCTGACGAGGCTCTCTCGCCTCACAAGACTTCTCAGCTCAAGCCTGCTCCTCCGCGCTGCTCCCGCTCAGGAAACCACGAAGGCAGAAGCCTCAATGCCCCCAGACCTCTACCTGCCTTGCAACTCTCCCTCCCTGCCCGGGCCGGCTCCTCAGCGCGGCGCTCGAACAGGAGGGACCAAGCCGATCACTCGGCCAGCTGAAAAACCCTCCGGCGCTTCTCCTCAGCGCTGATCTCCGCAGACACTTCTGCAGCGGGCATGCGCAGAAGCGTTCTTGCCGAAGTCGCGTCCCACAGATCCCGCTCCAGGGAGAGACGCTACACGCTTGGGCCTGCTCACTTCTTTGCCCCTCCTTCCGGGGATATCTACCTCAGAGGGGGCATGCGCGATGGCGCTCTTACTTTCTTCAAGTATGGGTCACTTCCAGCAACGCGACTCAAGCGCGATAGGCGCCCCCGGGGTCCCGCTCATGAAGGGAAGCCTCGACAGGCTTCTCAGGCTCAGTGGATCCCGGGGAGGTGATGGCACAAAGCGTAGTCGGTGTTTCCAAGGTCCTGCTCCCAGTTCACCTCACACCTTTCACCCAACAGGCAGAAGAGCTTGCCCTACGCCACAGGACCAGTCCAGGGTAAGGAAATACTACAGTTATTCAGTGATGTTACTTCCTTTCTTCACTAAAACGAAGAGGGGGGGGGGAAGCTTCTTCAGGAAAAGCCAATATGTACTTCCTTAACACTAACCCCCTATTCCTCCTTACTGGACAGACTAGGGCTCAAGGGAATTCTTAGTTCAGCTCCCAGGACAGGGCTCTTCTTAGCTTCCAAAACTACCAGAATTAACCCCTTCACCTATCTGCCCAGGATCAGCAGGATGAGCTAACTTGGCTAGGACAACAGGACCAAGGAGGGGGAAAACCTTGACAGAGGGCTACTCTTGTAGAGGGAACCACCCTTCAGAATCCTACCCCCACTAGACCTCAGCCTTCACTCTAGCTGCTCCTCACTGACAGACAAAATGGCTGTCCAGCATTCCGCCTTATATAGGCTGCCCTTCAGTGGTCCAGAATGGACCAGAAGGTTCTGGAATGCCCTATGTTAGGCTATGGCCAGGTTCTGTTGGTGACAGTTGGGGCAGTTGGTGGCCACCATTTTAGGTGGTGCCAACTTTCCTGTCAGAACAGGCCTCTGGGCCTGAGGTAAAAGATTATGAGGGGGGAAGAAAACACCTATCCCCCTGCCCAACACCTACAAAAAGTCAGTAGACACAAAAATTAACAAGAGTTTGAGGGGCAAAAAGGGGACAAAATAAATAAAAATTAGGAGGGACTTCACCAAAAAGCCAGACAGGTCTAACACCCAGGATTTGGGGTTTTAGCGTTGTACAATATATATATATGGATGCAAGTCGCGAGATTAAAACAAAACTATTCTTGTGCTGTTTTCTTTTGGAAAACCCCTTTGATCTCGGTGCCGAAGATTCTAAATTCTGGTGCATGCCATGGCTCAGTTTTACCTACACAGGCTTAATTGCACGTGGGAGGGGTTGTAGTTACCATAGGGTGACCAGGATTTTAAAGCCAAATACCGGGATACTTCACTAAAGTAGAAGAAGGACTACATATTTACTTTAAGTCAATGCACATAATGACAGCGCTCCTCAGCAGCAAATTACAGAACAGGCAGTTAGAACATACATAAAATGCCATTTTTAAACCCAGAAGCTTGCCTGGTAAGTAAACTACTTACTTGAAACAACTGCTAACTATTCCTGCTTTGTAAAACATAAAAATGCACCTCCCGCCATTTTCAGCCGACCCTCTCTAAGAACCGGGACATGAGCTAAATATCATGAAATCTCCCGGGATAGTTGGTGAAAAACCGGGACCGCCCGGGCAAATCCGGGACGCCTGGTCACCCTAAGTTACCAGTCTTCCATGGGACGCACATAGTGCCTTGTTACAGACGTGTGAGTGCTACATAACCTTGATGTGCTGGAGAATTATATGCACCTTTTCCAGTACCATTGGTGGGACATTTAGAAATAGTGCTCATTGAAGAAATCACAACTAAATTATATTTCTCATCAGAAGAAGGGCAGAGGGTGGGGTTTGAGTGAAACATGAGTGAGGGGTATTGACATCACAGAGGGTGGTCAGCAGGTGATGACACCATGGAGAGTGGGAGGAGGAAAGGGGTAAAGGAGAAGGACAGCATGCCAAAAAGTAAATAAAATAGGATCAACTGCAGGAGCTTTCGACCTTTGGAAATACACCGGCCATAGGAAGCTGTACTTGGTCCATGCTCTATGATGGCAAGGACAAAGACTTGAGGCTGAGCAGGAAGCTGGAGGCTGGAGGAGGCACTGACCAGTAGGGGGCAAGGAAACAAGAGTAAAGGAAAGCAATGTGTGAGCTATATGCCTCTGTGCAGGTGAAACCTAAAATAGGATGCTCTTGAGACACCAAGGGTGAAACTTTTGATGTTATAAGGGGTCAAGGGGTGCTGCCACTCCCACTATTCCTTGTATTTGGAAGAATTTGTCCTTCTTGATTTTCGCATCCTGCACACAGAAAAAGATTGAGCACCCCTGGCTGACTGGGAATTTCAAACTCCTACTGTGGCTGTAACCATTTTCAGTGTAGCGGGTGGTGAAATTAAGATGTAAACCCACAAACTCATATAAATAAAAAAATCGCTGTGCTTGAATTGCGACTACGGGCACCGCGAGGACCCATCGCTCAGCTGCCTTTATGGACTTCTTTCCAGGCACAGCGAAGGACTCCTCTCCGTCTCAGTTTTATTCCACATCCACGGTTGTTGACATTTCTTATGTTCACCCAGAGGAGTCTGTTTTCCCATCAGGTCGTAAATCTGCCCTTGCAGACATGGATACTTGCACAGGCTGCGGGGTGCACTGGTGTCTGCCAGCGCCCAGCAGGGCACAGGCAGATATTATTGCCAGCTCTCCTCCTCCGGCACTTTCGCTCGCCACTCTCAGAAAGGGAAAAGCTCCTCGGATGACACTTGAAATATGCTTGTGGTCGCTGTCGAGGTGAAGCTGAGAGAAGGATGGCGGGCCATTCCAAGCCTTCTCAGCCATCCGGGCACCATGGCGGCCCACTGCTGTGCTCGCGCTCGCTGCTTAAAGAGTGGAGCTTGGAAAATGAGGCGAAAGATGCACAATTGTGATAATATGGCCCTCCATCCTAGTGGCCCTGTAAAAAGGAATGGCACTACTGCACCTATACTGTTGCTGCAAAATTCTGGGGACATTCATAGTAGCCCGATATAGCCTGTGGGTACCAGGGGCCTTATTTATGAAGGCCTTGCATCAGTTTTGCGCCGCCGGTACGTCACTTTTTGTGACGCACCGGCGGTGTAAAAAATGCGCCTTGTTGGGGCCATATTTAAAAAGTGACGCATCTAGGTAGACGCGTCACTTTTTAAACCCCTGCGCCACATTATACCTGCGTCAGGTATAATGTATGCAGAGGGGGCGTTCCCCCGCAAAAAGCCTCGTAATAGTGACGCAGTGAAATCTATGAGATTTCACTGCGTCACTTTTAGGACGCTGTTGCGTCAAAATCTTGCGCCTGCCTCACAGCAGGCGTAAGACTGACGCAAGCCTTTTCACATGGGGCTTTCCCCATGTGAAAGGACGCATTGCTGGAGTTGCGTCACTTTTGTGACACACTCCAGCAATGCGTCACTTTTGCTCTTACAGATACGTCAGAAATACTGACGTATCTGTAACTCCTTGCGACATGATGCGTCATACATTAAATATGACGCATCAGGAATGTCGCAAGGAGTGCGCAGTGAAAGGTGACGCATGGCTGTTTTCACGCAGTGATGCGTCACTTTTCACAAATGAGGCCCCAGGTATGGTAATACCGGATGCTGAAAGGCACCAGGTAAATCCACTGGAGCTTGAGGCCAAGCACATGGAAAAGGCTGTGCCAGGTCCCCATGGACTCCCTTACAACAGCATGGAGGGATTATCCAGCACTCACCCCAGTCACAGCAGAGCCGGCTTTGCCCGTCTACGCTCTCCTGACCCCATGACCCCTACCCCGCCAAGTCCTCGTTTTCATATTTGCCAAATGCTCAGAGGAGATGGGGAATCTGAAGGGAACAATCCCTGGATTCAGGGGATAATCTGCACAGAAGGACCTGGTAATCCGGGGTATGCATTGTTATTCCACATTCTAGGGACTAAAACTTGGAACTCGGAGTTTTTTGCCCAAATCTGTAATTCCAACTCCAGTATGTCCCACTCGAAACTCGCAATGAGCCCTCAGTATTAAGGATAATATCTGGTATGCCGCTTTTTTTAGAACCGTTAAATGTCATCCAGGGTGGACAATAACCTGCGGCCGGGTTCGTTGGTACTGCAGCAATTTTTGCATTAAACTTTGAACTACGTCCCTTTTTCTCGTGACATGTCACATTTGTTTTGATCTGGTGCATTTGTCATCAGTATGCAGGCAGTATCACGGCATGTGGTATTATCACAGGGGGTGATGTCAGATGACTTTTAATTCCTCCTGTTTCCATCCTAGTTGGAATTAATAACAACTGCTAATCAGCGCCTAATTGGATTGTCAACCACCGCCATAAATAGTAAGATTGTGTTGCCTGTCATGGAAGATGTTAACTTGTGTTCCTCTTCTACACACCTGTAAAACAGTTATTTGAGTTGTGATAAAAGCCCCTAGTTCTCACACTTTTTTGTTGTGGAGAACATGATACCGTTCATTTCCCTCCCCATGCCAGAGCATAGCCTCAGTGTGCAGTACCCCACATGAGGAAGGCTCGGGGTACTTGTGATGGCAGTGCGAGGAGCTTGTTTTGCAATTAAGGGATTCGGTCAACAGTGGTTACCATCCATGGCCATATTACGGTGTGCGGCGCATTTTCCTGGTTAGTGCTGGGTGCACCTTTCAAAAGGTGTGCCTATCACTAAACAGGCAAATGCGCTGCATTATAGTGAACGCACTGCCCCAGGGCAGCCGTGAACTCACGCTGCCCTGGGGCAGCGCATTCAGGTGAAAATGCGAAGCGCCTGCTTTGAAGCCGCTCTGTGTTGCATAGTCCAGGTGGGTCGGCAACCCACCTGCACTCTGCTGGCCGGGCGATTAGAGATCCCCTTGCATGTGAGTACAGTGAGTGACTGCACACACCTGCAAGGGGATGTCTGGGGGTTCATATGACCCCCTTTCCTGCCTCTAGCGGGCTGCTATCAGGTGGTCCACTGTCAGTGCACCTCCTAACAGCTTCTTTGTCATTGCACCCAGATCTGTAATATGGCGAGGGCGCAGACGCAAAGAGATTCCCTCATTTGCATAGGGCCATGCCCCTTCTGTAATACTCAGCAGCCTGGGGGCACGCAATGTGGGTGCAAACTCCCGTTGTGAAACCCGGGGCACTCTGGTAATACAGTCCCAGATCTGCTAAAGCCAGAAAGCTTAGCAGCAAATCAGCTCACCATCGGCACCAAGTAAAAACGATGCACTCTTCTTTGTCACTGTTACATCTGCACTCTTCCATGCTAAATGGAAAAAGAACTAATAATCCTGTATAGCAGGGTATCTGGGACTAATCCTCATGTAAGCAATGTTTAAGAAGCACTGGCAAAGCCAAAAAGTCTGGGATTAATTCACTAATGCATGCAGTATTAGCACATTGGAGCGTAACACACAGGTCGGAGCCAGCAGGAACGGACAAAAAGGTCTATAGTAGTAAAGTAGTCACACCTACAGTTCAAAGCAAGCACTGAATGGAGGAAGAAGCAACTTAAAGCTGATGGTGAGACATGAACACCTCCACTGGGCTGAAACAAGAAGTGATTGACAGAGTTTGAGCCAAAGGCTAAAAGGAGCTGGTTGAAGAATGATCATGAACCTGTAGTTTAGTCTATGTGCACCCTATCTAAAAGCCAAGCTTAATAGCTTGGTCATAGCTTGTTTTATGGCGAAATGACATTGGCATTCTCTTACAGCCACTCCTCCCGCCCTGCCTTCAAACAACGCACTGTCTTGTTAGAACCCCAAGCTCACTCCAACAGGCACAGCGTCGCCTGCATTTCTAGGGTTTGGCCATGGCTGTCTGCGCCTCTGAGGAGGGCGGGGGCGCTGGGCACAGCCTGAAATTCCTTTTGCCTTATTTCATCTGTCAGACACCTGTTTCGGCGGGCCTTCTGCCAGACAGTTAGCCCCGAAAGCCCCTTGGCAGCTCCGGTAAGCCCTTTCAGTGTTGGGTTTCACCCTCCTTCCACGCAGGCTGCAAAAACTGCCAACTCGGGTCTGCCTCTAAGAAAATGTTTCTCTTCAAATTTCACAAGTGTCTGTGCACAGGCCCCGGGTGTCAAAGTGTGGACTGTGAACGTACCCAAGTGCAAGAGCTCCTTTGGAGAATTCTTTTAATACCAGAGCTAGAGGGGGAGATGGGCACTCGAGAACTGAAAATACGCTGATGCCTTTAAATTCCTGAAGGAAGTTGTCTAGCAAGGGTACCATAGACCCTAACGCCAACGAAGATAATCCGCCCTTTCCACGGATGGGCAGTAGAGTGACGTTTTAAAGCACAGGCAAATTAGGCAATTGCCCAGGGCCCTCACCTTCCGAGAAGCCCCTTGGGAAAGTGAACTTTCTGGCTCACTTCTGTGTTTTCTGCATCTCAGCCTTCAGCATATAATTCAAAATTGTTAGGCAACATAGGGCCTGAATTAGCAGAAATTGTAATAAAATTCAAAGTTGTTCTGAACAGGGGCCCCAAAATATTTCTTGCTGGGGCCCCTAAAATCCTCAGGATTACACTGGGGCAATAAAGCCATGTCTGGGTGCCATCTGCCCCGCAAATTCCTGTACCTGCCTCTGCTCCTGTTGCACCAATAAAAACAACACCCCTACTGGGAGGAATTCAGGGTTAGGGGAAAACCAGTTACTTTACACAACTGGTGGTGTCAGTGGTGTCGCCTCGTCAGGAACAAAATTGATTATAGGTAATTAAAGTCATAGTTGCAAATGTGACATAATGATGTAATTCTACTTGTTCTTGTATTGCATACGTTTTCTTCACACTATTCTGACAGGACGGAAGTGGTAACCCCTTCATGTGTGCACCTTTTCAGCGTCATATCAAGGAAATATGCGACATTATTGTTTTCTCCGTTTCATATGTCCTATTTGCACAATTCTTGAGCCAGTATTTCATACTGTGCATGTAATTTTTTTTGCCTGACTTCAGTATTACACTCCTGACGGTGTGTGTGTTTATTTTTAGGCCTTGGCTCCCAGACAGGTCAAACTGGCAAGTCTATTGACCTATTGTTGCAGATCACTCTAACAAATTATGGCATTCTTCAGCAACAAAATTAAAACCGGTACAGTGGTCTCCCATCAACCTTCACACTTAAATGAGTCAGGTCAGGTAAAACTTTATTCTGCTGCGAGGCCGTACAAGATTCACGGCACAAAAATACATTTAAAAAATGTTAAAATATGTAGTACAAGTATTTAAAAGACTCCTGTATATCACAAATAAATGTTGCTTATCTTTCCTGATCTGGATGGAGGCACAGATATAACTGATGACGACAATGGCAGACACATTCAGAATATAAACACTGTAAACGTTTGAGACTCTGTTTAACAGAACAACAATTTAAAATTGGGCATAAAAGTTTTTTGCTGGGAGCATTATAAAAACTACACAAAAACTTAAAATGAAGACACCATTGCTGGCTTGTATATCCATTACCTCAACTCTCTCATTCATCCCAAACCCCTTACCACTACTATACACCCCCAAAATAACCTTTTCAAGACTCTTCCCTACTCCACCCCTCCTTGCATCATCTCATATCTCTTTTTACTCTTCCGATCCCCCAAAACAAGCCTTTCTAAACCCTCCCTCTGACTCTTCCACTCCCACTCCTTTCTACTCATCCCCCGCCACCTCCCTTTTACTCATCCCAAACCTCCTCCTACTGCTATGAGCTCCAAAAGAAACAAACAAAAACAATTCTAAATTCTTCCCTTCTATCCCTCTACTATCCTTTTCAATCCAAAAAACAGACTAACATGTCCACCACTCAAATTAATTTCATATTTCACTATACTAATTCACCACTGATCCTTTATGGGTTCCAAAGTAGCGTGCTACTCACCGAAAAAGTGCTTCAACACCCCATCAGGGCTGCAAGTGCTATATAAATGCTAACCTTTTTTCCTCTTCTATCCCTCCACTTTCCTTCTCAATTCAAATAACTGACTAACATATCCCCCACTCAAATTGCTTTCATATTTTCACTATACTAATCCTTTATGGGTTCCGGAGTATCAATTAATCAAGCAATAAATAAATTTTCTCGATTTGAGAACAAATCATAAAAGCATATATAAAACCAAACATACATAAAATATCACTCTGCGATACAATTCAGTAGACTAGGGCAGGCATTGGGGAGGTTGTCACATGATTACTACAGCCCTGTTAGATCACACATTGCATGACAATAATGCAGGAATACTTCCTCTCTTCTTTAGTCGCACCTAGTTTTCCTTAATTTAACAGCGACTCTCAAGAAATTAGCCACACAAAATAGGGTATGTACATCAAAAGAAAGCTTTAAAAACAACAAGGCTACTCACGCCTGTCTAAAACCAGCTCAAATTAATAAATCCTTTTAAAACTTTTTCCTTGGAAAAGCATAGTACGGGCAGAGAAGAACCAGGTGAAGGGTATCCTGTGGAGACCAATTGTCACAGCCACAAGGCCCCCTCTCTTCGATATTTGTAACAAAACCTGCCGGTACCGCTAGTAAGTGATGGAAAAAATCTAATCTAAAATGGATAATTAAAAATCTATTGTGTGGGCTTGTCATTAACTTTAAATAAGGTTCAATTCCCAGGATTGTCTTTACTAGAGTCTGGGATCTCACTCTAGGTTTAGCAGGTTCAATAGCCTCCCGATGTGCCATTAAGATCCGATCTAATAATATAAATTTAAAACTTTTGCAATAGGAATCTCATCTATTATAAATCTGCATGAGTGGAGGTTCCTGGGGCCAAGAGGCATATTAAGATTTGGCATGATTGACCTTCAAACCTAAATTGGCCATAAAAGCATTAAAAGCATTCAATAAAAGTTGTAACCCATTGGCAGTATGAGACTACAGTAACACGTCGTCCACATACAAAAACACTGGCACAGACCTATTTCCTATTTTAAGCAAATCTTTAACATTTGATGGTAAAAGCCTCTCCAGGGAATTAATGTAAAAAATAAATAAAAAAGGGGGCAAATGCACTTCTGTCTCACCCCTTTGGTATCCTTAAAAGTAGAAGTGCTGCAGTCCCTAGATGGGCTATACAAGACATGTGTTGAAGTGTCCGAATGTAAGCGTTTTAAAAGCTCAATTATTCCTCTGTCAACCCAAGCATCGGTCATCAGAATTCAGAACCTACTTCTGTCCACAGGGTCAAAGGCATTAGACAAGTCCATAAAGGCCATGTGTAGAACACCACCCCTGGCCCCTATGTACGTCCCCGTGATCAGTAACAGGTTGAATGACTGTTAGACCATGCCCACCCCTTGGTGAAAACCATATTGTACCTATGACAGTGAGTCTAATGGCCTCCTCAGAGACTTTCTGTCAGTCGAGATCTCGGTCCCCCTTATGCACTGACTACCCCCCTTCATACCTGCACACACCACGTAAAACTGCGGCCCTTCCTGTCAAGTACAGCTGACATTCTCTGTAGTGTTCAATATGATTCCGCATTGTCTCCCATTCTATTCAACATCTATATATGACCCCCTTGGCTGGCATTCTGGACTCAGACATGCAGAGAATACCCACCCCACCTTGAAGCCTGAAGGCAATCCCAGAAATACCCACACATTCACTGATGGATGCAAGATAATAGTTTGTTCTTTAACAGGGATAAATCTGAAATGTTGCTCTTTGGATCTGTCAGTCTTAAGCATGGGCGAATTTTGCGAATTCGCGATCCGCGAATTTGCGGATTTGCGAATTCGCAATCTGCAAAATTCTGGAATTTGTGCGAATTTGCGGATTTTTGTTTTTTTGCGTGTTCGCTGGGTTTTTTGCGTGTTCGCGGGGATTTTTGCGTCTTCGCGAGCCGCTTGCATAGCGAAGTTACCCATGCAGTCGTTTATGGGAGAGGGAGAGAGAGATAGATAGATAGATAGATAGATAGATAGATAGATAGATAGATAGATAGATAGATAAATACAAGGAGAGAGAAAGAGAGGGAAAGAGAGAGGGAGAGAGAGAACGAGAGAAAGAAAGAGAGGCCGGATCTCTGAAGGGCCAGATTCCTGAGTTGCCCCTACAGAACATACAGCTTTTTATTTTTAGCAAAATGCATATGAAAATTGTGCTGTAAAGGTCTCTTTTAGTTTAACCCCTCCTGACAACTCAAAATGGATGTATTTGCCATCCTCTCCCTTCTTCCTGTTTTTTATATCTGTAAGTGCTTCCTGAGGAGGTTTAATTCCTCGGACAGGTGCCTCGTTGCCTACTTGTAACTATTCTCTGACCCTGCTTCAAGGGTCGGAGCAGGGTCAGAGAATAGTTGCAAGTAGGCAACGAGGCGCCAGGAAGCAATTAGCAGCAGGTGTCCAAGTTGAAGATAATTTGTTTGTAACCCTTTTGTAAAAGGTTACAAAGAAATTAGGTTCAACTTTTGCACCTGCTGCTGTAACCCTTGCTTGGCTGAAAATTCGTCCCCGCTGATTCGCGGATTTTACCGCAATTTCGCGAGATTCGCGGATCGCGAAATTGCGGAAAATCCGCAAATTCGCCCGCGAAACCGATTTTACGCCCACCCTTAAGTCCCCTCTCTCGTCTGACCGGCCAGCTGAAATAACCTCCCCCACCATGGAGAAGCAAGCACACAACCTGGGAGTTATGTTTGATAGCAATCCTTCTTTTGCTCCACAGATAAATGCAGTATGCAGAAATGCTTTTTTCACCTCTGTCAACTGAAGAGGATCTCCTTGCTACGCTGCATGCTGAAAATTGCCTTAATCCCAGTTGTGGTCATATCCTGCCACGACTATTGCAATGGATTTTAGAATTGCCTTCCTACCACCTGCCTCAAGAATCTCCAGTGAGTTCAGAAATTTGTAACTCAAATAATTTACAACCTCAAAGACACCACCATGTTACCCTGCTCTCAAATCTCTCCATTAGGTTCCAATTTAGGTAAGGACCAACTTCAGGTCTCTTTGTTTCGTCCACAAGGCCATAAATAACCATATCTAAATCATAGCCTTTTTTCGCTACCAGACTTCCTAGTCTCCCTAATCCTCCAAAAATGGCTGCTGACATCATATCCATTCCAATATAAAAGATATGGCAGTCAAACTGTCCTTCAACAAGGTACCTCCCTATGGAATGCCCTGCCTAGTCACCTCAGATTGGAACATGATCACTGCAAATTCAGGAAATCCTTAAAGCCCTTTCTCTTCTCCAAGGTATTTGGATAACCCCATTGTCTAGAAACTTTATTCTCAATCTTCTCCAAGTTTCCTGAGAATGGTTTCTCCATTTCTGGGGTATATTAAGCACACCCAAGGATTAATCATCGTTGCCACTGTGAAAGTTCACCCCTGTAGCCAACACATCCAGAGAGTTAGCTGGTAGGAATCGTATTGAGCACTGCAGGCCTGTCCTGCCTCATATTGCCAGGCCCTCTGAGGGTCTTCCTCTAGATGGTCTTCCTCTAGGTGACTGTGTAGCATGGGCACAGAATGAGGTATGTCTGTTCCTAATGATGGGTAAAGTAGTAGATGTCTCCTGGAGGATACAAATATCATAGTTATCTATGAGCTGACCCCTGTCTGTATCCCCCAATTTAGCACCTATCTCAGCTACATTCCATGATAGAAATTTTATTAGCTTATTGGCATACTCAAGAGATGCTACCTAGCTACACAGGATATTATCCCTCCCCAAGGCACAAGATCTACCCAGAATGTCAGGGATCAGCAGGATCCCGTCCAACCACTGCCCACCAGGGAGTTAAGTGCTCTTGGGCTGGTGTATTAAGCCTTTATCCTGCTGTCATGGATCTCGTTCTTCCCATGAACCCTTGATCAGTGGATCCATGCCTGTATGGGTATCCAACTGTGGGATCTATTAGAGTAAGGGTGGTACTCAGCCATTCAATGTCTCCCAGCCTGATATACCCATGTGAATCCTGAGCAATGCATCTGGGGGCATACTGTAATTCAGGGTCAAACCTATATCTAATCTGAATTTGTCTGGTAACCCCGAAGTACTCTAAATTGTTCTCTTCATAGCTCTGTACCACGTGGTAGCTTTAAACACTCACCACTATAACTGCAAACCTGTGTGTCATTATTATTACCAATTGTTCTCAATTCCCATTCACCTTCGCAGTGACGTAGCATTGCATAGTAATAAATGTGCCCATGTTGAATCAGTCCCTTAGAACATACACCACCTACCTAGTTTGTGCTTTTCCACTCCACTCAATCCTGAACATGACCAACACTGCATTGATCTTTGTGCTTAGGTGTGTTCAAATGCCGAAAGCTACCAGACATGCTCTTCATAGATCATGTGCTCCAAGCTAGCAAAATAAGTGCCATATTGGAATAGTGAACTTTTCCATCTACCTACTGTTTGTTTTCTCTGCTGCTCATTTAAAACATAAACATAGTAGTGCATTCATCCCTATGGAATCATGCTAGTGCATTCCAACCTTGATGGCTCCCTGATAAATTTGCTATGAAATATATATATTTTTAATTAAATACAATTTTAGCACAACGAATGCCAAACGGCAGTAATGCAGAATCCTATACTAATATGTTTCGATTCAAACACTAAATTTAAAATGTTTGTGCAGACTCACCTACTTCTCAAATTATTGCATACTTCATACTGCTTACAAATCAGAGTGGCTATCTCACTTTTCTTCCTTATAAATTAATCTCCTATAAATGCCATGTTGGGGTGACATGTTAGTATAGGAATGACATGATTGACTACTTCCATGCTGTACCTTCTCAAATGTCCAGCCTCCTATTCATACCTAACGGTTTAACCACTTTATTTCAACCTGTGATAAAATAAAAACTTGATCATCCTGTCTAATGTGCCTATTAAAGTCAATCAGTTTGACTCAAACAAACGACAACGTTATGAACAACTTGATGAAATGTTCTCATTGGAATAGCCATGGACCTCTGGTTAAGTCGCCACTCTCCGTGAGCCCCATAGCGGAGAGGCACAGCTCCTGCCCCCTGCCAGACCAGCGCCTGTTCGAGCCCGGTTACCCCTCTTATTTCTCTTTTCTTCTTTTTTTGTGTGACTTTGGCCCGTGACCAACCTAGCCCAGCGTCGCGCCACCCCCCCACACCAGGCCAACCGGCCTGCGCCAGTTCCTGGCGCTGGTCTCCCGCCCCTCCCACCACCCCAGGACTACTTAATGAAGGCTGCTATTTGGCTCTAATGAGTAGCCCTAGACCTCAGCTTAGGTCGCCACTCTGCCTGAGCCCCGTAGCAGAGAGGCAATGCTCCATACTAGCACGAGTTCAAGCCCAGTTGCCCCTCTTATGTCTCTTTATTTTTTACATCGGCCATTGGACAGCCTAGACCAGCCTCGCCGAGCCTCCCCACACCCGACCAACCGGCCTGCACCAGTTCGTCGTGCTGCTCTCCCGCCCCTCCTTCCTCTCCAGGACTACTTAATGGAGGCCACCGCGCAAAAGGCAACCCGGTCTGCGCCCTTCCATGCCAGGAACCCTGGCCTCACAGCCTGCCTTCGCTACTCCACCTGCAAAATCCAGAACCTCCAACCCAAGCTACGAGGCAACAACTGCTGTATCACCTCTATGCACTCCACCAAAGGACCCTTCATCTGCCACCCCTGCCACTTTTTCTGCAACATCAGAACCCCACAATCACAAGTCTCCATTGCACACCCCACCAAAAACTCCAGCTATGCTGTGCCTTACTCAACATCAGATCCCTCTGTAAGCATGCCATGGAGATCTGGGACACCATAACCACCCTCGCTCCTGACATAAAATTCATCACTGAAAAATGGCTCACTCCTGCATCGCTACACCCCCCCAATACACAATGGTTCACCACGACCTCCTCAACAAACCCGGCAAAGGCGTCGCCATCATCCACAAAGACTCTCTTGACTGCATCGCCCTAGACGATTACAACACTCCAATCATGGAAGAGTCCAACTTCCAGATCAAACCCAATGCCAAACCCATCATCAGAGGAACCCTTGTAGAAAAAGGTAGGGCTAGGACCTTTCTCAAGATTTGCCCGGCGCTAACCGCCCTTGTACCATTCAAATTTACCAAGCAATGAGGCAGGCGCCGGAGACCAGAAGGCAGGAAACAGAAGTTTATTCCGACGGAGCAGAACACATCAGATCAGACAACAAGGTATCGTCTCGAGGTGCTCTAACAGCCACTCAGAGGCCTGGCCTCTTATACACTGGTTTATGGCATGTGACCTTCCTTTATTACAATCACAACTTTGTAAGGCAAGAAAAAAGACATCCCCGTAATCCTTGTGTCAATCCCACCCCCATATACCTTCACAATGGAGGTCCTCAACCTGCTGATAAGAGAGAGGGTCATCACGCAGCTGAGTGTTTCGTCGAGTCTTAGGATGTGTGCGCCTGATCATGTCACAGGGGGTGGGGAGGCCTGGATCAATAGAGGGTCCTTTGAAGGAGAGCGACCTCATACAATAAGGGTCAGTAAATGATATCTCCCGGCTTATGCAGTGGCCTCGGACCTGTGTGGACAGTCGGACACGGGGTGAGGGGCCATCAATGGAGGGGTATTCATGCTGCGTGGACAATCCAGCGCAGAGGGGAGGTTTATCAACAGAGGGGCATTCATGGGAAGAGAGGAGGTGTTGGTCAGGCGCTGGCGTGACTCCCAAGGACAGGGTCATGCAGATGGGTCATGCTCATAAGGAGGAGGGAGGGGGGAGTCAGGGTGCGAGGAGGATGCTTGCTGGGTCAGAGGGGCGCGCTGGCGATCGGTCGTGGACAGGGAGACCATGATATCTAAAATGGCTGCCATGCACGTAATACATAGGTGACTTAGAATGGCTGCCGTGCGCGTAGCGCATAGGTGACAAGCTGGCGCAGATGATGTTCAGATCGCAAACTAAAATTCCACAGTCCTCCCTTTTAACATGTCTCGCCAACTTGTCAGTTCGGATTTATCCCCATAAGGCCACGTATTTCTACTTCATAGAGGGGGCTCATGTGCTCATTTCGGAAGTCCAAAGTCTTTGGGCACATACAGCTAGAAGCAAGGCCGAGCAAAGGTGGCAGACATTGGATACTTAAGCAACACCCACATAATAACACAACAGGTACCAGTATGAAGGAAAACAACTTCCAACCCCAATTTTTCAAAGTGTCCCAAAACCAGCTCCCAAGCGACCATCCTTCCTGCTCTTGGTGAACCTCTGAGGACAGTCTGTGGAGGTGTTCAATGGCTTTGTAGACTGAAGGCGAGTTGTCAGGCACGTAGGTGCAGAAGCTGGATCCGATGATGCGGCATGCTCCTCCTCGGTCGGCTAGGACCACGTCTAGGACGAGTCGATTTTGAAGGGTCACAAGGCGGACCGCCTGAAGTTCCGCAGTGTTGTTGGCGAGGATGCCAGCCGTGATGTTGATCGTTGTTTCTACGGCCTGGGTCAGGTGTCGGATAGCACGGCTGTTTGCCATTGGACCCCACAGAGGAACAAGTCCCTTTGCTGCATCCAGGAACTGTGCTCCGGTGGAGTCGGCTTGTCCAAGGTCGTCTGCACGCCTCTGCCGGTGGTGGTTGGCAGGGGCTACATATGTGGGTGGAAGAACGAAGGCAATGTAACAGGTGCCCTTCCAACCTCTCGGGAGCCAGGTGTAAGCTTTGGTGCCACACACAAAGTACATGTTTGGAGAAGCAACAAAAGAAGGGGGTTCAGCTGAGTCCAATGTTCTGGTGATTCGGCAGGCGCTGTAACCCACCAACTGCGTCCCCTGGCCTTCGAGACACACGAGACCTGTGACATTGATGACAGACAGGGCCACAGTTAGAGTGGCGGTAGTTTGTTTTTGCAGATGAGCGAAGGTGGTCCTGGCTGGATTGTGGAGCACCTGTACTTCGACTCGTTCTTTGGCTGGAATGTCTTTGATGAAGGTGGCGCCTGCGAGCGCAGGACACAGGGCAGCTGGGGTCTTTCCTGTTTTGTTCAGCCAGAACCCAGAGTAGAAGTGTGACACTGTCCGGCTGGAGGTGGCGTTGTCCCTGTGGCTTTCTTGCATGAGGATCAACCAGGCGAGGCAAGAGCCGTGAACTGAGAAGGGTGAAGGGATGAAGGGGATGGAGTGTCCAGTGGCATGCGGGAGCAACCCGCAGATCCAACAGTTCGTAGCATTTGCAGCAAGGTTGTGTTGGTGCAACAGTTGCACGAAGGAATTGTTCCAGAATTCCCTGCGCCTTTCTCGGAGCTGAGGCGACAGAGAGATTAGGTGATGCTCTTTCAGGGGTGTTGGCCGTGCAGTAGGTAGCAATGTCTCATGAGCCGGTGTGCTTTCCTCCAGAATCCAGAAGGAGGTCATGAGGAGGAGGCAGAAGAGGAAGACAATGAAGAGTGCAATTGTCTTTGATTTGTGCAGGTTGTCAGTCTTTGGATTTCTATACTGGGTATTTCCCGTTGCTTCCATCATCTTCTTATCTGGCGCTTCCATCATCTTCTTATTTGGCGCTTCCATCACCTTCAAGGGGCTCGGTAGTGGGCAGAACCACAGACTTCGTTTAGCTTCTCTCCCGGCGACCCTTGATTGTGTGTAGGTCACCGTTCTGAGATTTTAACTTAGTCCGTGGCCTACTTAGCCAAGACTCCCTCCTTTCGACGCAGGAAATACCCTTCTCTGGATGGCACAGTAGGATCAGAGAATTTTGCAAGTTCGAGTGCCTCAGTATCTGGATAACAGTCCAATATCGGTCGGTCTTTGCTCAGGAGCTCTTCTTGGGTGCTGACGTTTTCTGTCGTGGCCAGGTTTTCAGAGACCTTCCGGCAATGATGCGCGTGCAGCCAGTGCCTCTTCCCCTCCACTCGGAGTGCCGTTCGGGTGGTTATCAGCACTTGCCAGGGGCCCGTCCACCGAGGCTCCAGACTCTTGGTTCGCTGGAAGTTTCGTATCAATACGAAATCTCCCGGTTGGATGTCGTGGCCGGGGCCCCTGGAAGCATCGGGGATGGCCTGCTGCACCTGTTGATGAATGACAGACAACGTTTTAGTTAACTTGCACAAATAATCAGATAGTAGGACGTCTGGGACGTCATGAATGGAGGTCGGTTTAGGAGCAGTCCAGAGATTCATTGGCCGCCCGAACACGACCTCGTAGGGGGTCAAATGGTGCTTGGTGGGAGTGGAACGCATCGATAACAAAGCCAGTGGGAGGGCATCCGGCCAGTTAAGTCCAGTGGTGGCTACTATTTTTGCCAGTTTTAGCTTTAGTGTGGCATTGTGGCGTTCCACTAGACCAGCGGATTGGGGGTGGAAGACCGCATGGAATCGTTGCTTCACCCCCAACCCTTTCAGGATTAGCTGGATAACCTCAGCTATGAAGTGGGGGCCATTGTCGCTCCATAAAATTCGGCAAAGGCCATAGCGAGGGAAGAATTCCTTCAGTAGTACTTTGGCAGTAGTCATGGCAGTGTTGTCACGGGTTGGATAGGCTTCTACCCATTTGCTGAAGGCACATACGATGACTAGTACATACTTCAGGTTTTGGCATCTCTCTAGTTGGATGTAATCCATCTGAAGGACCTCAAAGGGGTGATTGGGGGTCCCAAACCCTCCCCGGGGAACTACAGTCCCTTTCCCGGGGTTGTGTTGCAGACAGATAAGGCACTGCTGAACTAGGCGTCTGGCTGAGTCAGGGATTTTGTCGTTATGCCAGACTTTGGAAATGAGTTCGATCATGGGTGCAGATCCTATGTGTGCGGGGGAGTGGGCCATGGTCAGTATGGGAATCAGATATGAGTCGGGCAGCATCCATTTGCTTGCATCCTTCGTTCGCCAACAGCCTTCCTCATCCTTCAAACCCACCCCTGCCCATTTAGTCAGCTCGTGAGGGGTGCTGGCTGATTGTATGTCTCTGATCATTATCCTTGTGTCACTCCATGTTTCTGCTTGTGACCTGGTCACGTACATGCGTGTCACCGTCCTATTCTCGGCTGTGGTTCGTGCAGTGATGTCGGCCAATGCATTCCCTTGTCCAACTAAGTCTGTCACCTTTTTGTGTGCCTGACATTTGATCACCGCTAATCGTTTGGGGAGGAGAACTGCTTCAATCAGAGCGGAGACTAGATCTCCGTGGAGGATCGGGGTGCCGTGGGACGTCAGGAATCCCCTCTCTCTCCACAGGAGCCCAAAATGGTGGACCACTCCGAAGGCATACTGGCTGTCCGTATATACGTTCGTGGTGGTCCCTGCGGCTATGATGCATGCTCGGGTGAGGGCTATCAGCTCTGCTGCTTGGGCAGATCGTTGTGTGATGCAAGCTGTCTCAACTACTGTTCGGGCTGTCGTTACTGCATAGGCAGCTGAGGTGGTGCCATCTGGGAGTTTGATGCAAGAGCCGTCTACCCATAGCTCTCCATCGGGGTCGGGGAATGCAGTGTCTCGGAGGTCAACCCTACTCCTGGTTTGTTCGTCCGTGAGGGTCACACAGTCGTGGATGGGAGGAGTGTCGGGGTCATTTTCAGGCAGGGGTAACAATGTGGCAGGATTCAAAGTCGTGCATCTCTTTAGTGTGATGTGGGGTGCAAGCAGAGTCAACTCGTACCCTGTCAGTCGTGCGCTAGTCAGGTGTTGGGTCTTGGTCTGGTTCAAGAGGGTGTCGACCGCATGGGGTACTAGCACTGTGAGGGAGTTGGAAAGTACAATTCCCTCGCTCTGACGGATAGAGACAGCAGCGGCGGCTACTGCTCGAAGGCAGGCAGGCAAAGCTCTGGCTACAGGATCAAGAGTGGCGGAGAAGTAGGCACAAGGGCGCTGCTTAGGACCAATTGATTGAGTTAGGACAGACAATGCGCATCCCTCCCTTTCGTGGGTGAAGAGGGAGAAGGGTTTGGAGTAATCCGGCGTTCCGAGGACGGGCGCTGAGCAGAGTGCATCCCGTAATTCCTTAAAGGAGGCTTGACACTCAGTGGTCCAAGGAAGCGGGGAGGGGACATCTTTGGTCAACAAGGCAAGTAATGGTTTCACAATGAGACTGTAGTTAGGCAACCACTGTCTGCAAAAAGAGGTTAGGCCAACCAAAGAGCGGACCTGCTTTTGTGTTTTCGGGACGGGGGTGTCTAGGATGGTTTGGATTCGGTCGGGTGTGAGTTTCCTCCCTTCTTTGGACAGAAGATGGCCTAGGTAAGTCACCTGTGGCTGACAGAACTGTAACTTCTTTTTGGAGACTTTATGGCCATTCTCTGCAAGAAAGTGTAGGAGTTGGACGGTGGCTGTCGTTGCAAGCGGGGTGGTGTCAGCCGCCAAAAGGATATCATCGACATATTGGATTAACACCACTCCCTCTGGTAGCTGGAAGGCATCCAGCTGTCTTTTGAGGGCCTGGCTATAAATGCTGGGACTTTCAGTGTACCCCTGGGGAGCTCTACAAAATCGGTACGAACGGGATTTTAAAGTGAAGCCGAAGAGGTAACGGCTGTCTGGATGGATGGGGATAGAGAAAAACGCGTTCTTAAGGTCGATAACAGTAAAGGTGGTGGCAGTGGACGGGATGAGGGTCAGAATGGTGGTGATATCAGAGACCACAGGATATTGGGGTACAACCACTTTGTTAATCTCTCGCAAGTCGATGATGAAGCGGTACGCTTTCTCATCTCCTTCACCTTGCTTCTTAACAATAGGTAGGATTGGGCTGTTGCAGACGTTGCTAACCACCTCTTCAACCACTCCTGCATCTACCAGAGACTGAATGATCGCTACCAGTGCCTTCTCACCCTCTGGCGATATCCGATACTGTGGGAGTTTCGGGAGCATAGCGTCCTGTCGTACAGTTATGTGAATAGGATCAATCATCATTCGCCCCACATCAGAGTCATTTTTGGCCCACAGGTACGAAGGCAGGGTGTCAAGCAGGGACAGGTCAGCGTCAGTTATGGAGCACATGTGTCGTGGGGGACGGGATCTGGGCATGTCTGGGTTGTCGTACAGGATGACTCGTATTCCATCTGGGGAACACCTAATGGTAGCTCGAAAATGTTTCAGTAAGTCAATACCCATAATGGCGTCAGGGGAGTTGGAGGAGAGTAGAAATGTCGCGTCAGTGGCGTTGTTTTCTAGGTCAAAGGTAATAGGTACGGACAGGGGGTTAGTGGAGGGCGTCCCATCGAAACCTATCGACGTTATGTGTGAGCCAGACAAGGGTGCCCTTGGAATCAGTCGTTTTGATAACACACTACGTGTCGCCCCAGTGTCTACCAAGAATGGAGACTCTGTACCCAAGACCTTAGCGGTGACATAAGGACCTTGCTGGTCAACACAGAGCTCGACTGGATCCCTCCCTTGCCCCTGGCAGTCCTATGCAAAGTCGGGGGCATGTTCACCTTCAGATAGCTGATATTGGTTCTGTCGGGGTCGGTCAAATGTGTTCAGTCTTCCTGATCTGTCATTATTGGTGTCGTTGGGGCTCCCTCGTCCCTGTACTCTATTCCTCGGACCACCCGCCACATCCCTAGACTCCCTATTTCTATTCATTTCTATCAGAACTGGACACTGGAATTTCCAATGACCGAGCCCTTTGCAGAAGGCGCATTGGTCATTGCTAACGTCTCTACGTCCAGTGTGGGGTGCTGGGGTGTGATCTTTAGGAGGTAGATCTCTGGGGGTGGTTGATTGGTAGTTCCCCCTTTGGTGTTCCCGTCCTAGTGCTATACCCTGTATCTGGGCTATCATTACCCTTTCCTTTAAATCATTCTTCTTTTTCTCGGACGCCCTATCATTCTCATTCTTTTGGTGCTCGTAATACTGAGCCATCTGAAGGATAGCTGCGGGTTTGGAGGCCCCCCAACTACTCTCACTCGTCTGCAGTTTTTGGGAGACTTCCTGTGTTAGTCCCTTTACGTAATTTTGCAAAAACAGGTGCTGTCCGGTTGCGGTGGTCATGTCTTGGCCACTGTAGTCGGAGAACACGGTCTCGAATCGGGAGAAGTATTCTGACACATCCTCCTGGGGTTTCTGTCGACAGGCCGTGACTATCGACCAGTCTACTTTTCTTTCCGGGACCAGGGTTTTTAACTTCTGGACCAGTTTGTCTGGGAGTTCCAGTATGTCCTTCACTGGTTTACTCCCCGGCTCTCGCTGCCTATCTAGTTTACCGAGTTGGTCCCAGGTATGTCCAAACAGATCCGTGTGGTCAACCTTCCGGATTTGCTTCCACACATCAGCTGGCAGGCATAACCCAAAGAACAAGTCAATATCTGCTAAAGTCATTATTGTCGAACCCAAGGCTGTGCCTAATTCGGTATAAAATGCCGTCGGGTTCTTCCTTAAGTCGGGCAGGGTTTGCTTAAAGGTTAGGATGTCTTGTCGGTCCCATGGTTGGTAAACCCAATTGTACACAACCCTCCCCTTTGCATTTTCACTATTAACATCATCGCTCGTTCCCTGGCCCCGTGGCGGGATCCAGTAAGGAGCCGCTTCTCTGATAGGCATCATAGTATTGGCTACTTCTACTGAGGTCGTTTCAGGGACCGTAACCTTGGCTTCGGGTTTCTGTTCCGCGAGGTGGCGGAAGACCTCAAGTATTTGCATGAAGAGTTCCGTCGCCTCACGTTCAGTCCCATCTCCAACATCAATCTTCCTATACAGTGTGGTTAGTTTAGCTGGACCCTTACTCTGATACCTATCTTCATACGCATTCAGGGTGTGATAGCTGAATCGTAAAATGAAATGCCGTCTATGACTGTCGGCATGTGAATTATATACGCTCATTGTGTATTCTTCGCTCTCCCTTCGTTCTACCAATGTCTTTACTATTTTGTCGATCCCATCCCGCTCATCTTTGCCTAACCTATTTAACCTGGCTGATGATTGTTTTCCAGCCTCGGGGTCGTCTGACGAAGTTGTTAATGTGGCTGGTGCGGAGGCCATAAGGGCCGGTGCACTAGCACTAGGGTCATTTTCACTCACACTCGGGGCTTGCAGGTTTTGTTGGCTGGGAGCATATGGAGGGGGCATGTAGATGATTGGGGGACCTAGTAGTAACTCATCGTTTGCCCGTTGTTTGGAGGTTAGTTCAGGGTAGAGCGCAGAGGGGGTCCTAACAGGACATTGGCCTGTTGACCCTGATTCTTGGTTTTGTGTAGCTTCTTTTCTTTCTTTTATTTCTTCTTCTAGTTGTTTTGCGGCCAGGTGGGCTGCCTTTCGTAATTCTTTCCCTATTTTTGCTTCTTCTCTTTTCTTTCGTTGTTCCGTTTCTTTGCGCCACATGCCGATACTGTCGAGCATAGTGGGCGTGGTCTTATTCTTCTGGAGCGCTATTTCTAATGTTTTTATTTTATTTTCATTAAACGAACCTATCAGTGGCCACTGACTTTCAGGGTTCTTTTTCGTATATTTATGCCATAGTCTAGTGTAAGCTATAGCGACTAGTCCATACTTAGTGAACATGTCCTTATTAGGGGTGCCCTCCAGTGGAGCTGGATGGTTCATCTCTAATAAGCGGTCCGGGCTAAACAGGCTACCAACCAGTGGGGAGAAGATAGGCATGACGGTTTACACCGGGGACAAAAGACTGCACTACCTATCTTATCACGGCGGGCAAAGACTAGACAGAATATTTCTATTCTCCGTTGTTTGCCGGCGGTGAATACCTCAAACGAACCAATACCGAATAATCGGCCAATCAAACAATTCAGTGGGGAGAATAAGTGGGCACGAAAAGTTATCGTTACCCACTCTTTCTCTACCTGCAAAGAGAGACCTTGTTCTTCCCTGTTTGCAGAAAAAGAATCTCCAGACAATAATCCACGAACGACAGTTCGGGAAACAGTGGGGGAGGAAGATAGGCACGACGGATTACAATAGGGACAAAAGTCTGCGTTACCTATCCTTCACTGTTTGCAAAGAGAGAGCCTGTTTGTTTTTCCCCGTTTGCAGACAGCGAATCTCCAGAGGTTTCAACAAAGCGTAATACTAGTATTATCCAAATAAACAATTTTCCTCAATTCGTCGTGTTTACACGACCTTACCCGGACCGCATGGACGGTTTCCTGTCCTCTGGATCCAGCGCCCGATCGTCCTCTCTCCTTCGTGATGTTCGCGGCACTCCTGATGGTTCCCAGTCAGGACCGTAGATCACTCGAGAGAGGTCTGTTCAGAACTAGTGAAGGTCGGATGATCGGCTGTCAGACGAGGGTCTATCGGACATGAGCTCTTCCCGATCGTTGCAGTCGTTCACTCTGTCATCGGGACCTCTCCCACTGGATCCACGTGTCGCTGATGGGCCCCACGCTTTGGGACGCCAATTGTAGAAAAAGGTAGGGCTAGGACCTTTCTCAAGATTTGCCCGGCGCTAACCGCCCTTGTACCATTCAAATTTACCAAGCAATGAGGCAGGCGCCGGAGACCAGAAGGCAGGAAACAGAAGTTTATTCCGACGGAGCAGAACACATCAGATCAGACAACAAGGTATCGTCTCGAGGTGCTCTAACAGCCACTCAGAGGCCTGGCCTCTTATACACTGGTTTATGGCATGTGACCTTCCTTTATTACAATCACAACTTTGTAAGGCAAGAAAAAAGACATCCCCGTAATCCTTGTGTCAATCCCACCCCCATATACCTTCACAATGGAGGTCCTCAACCTGCTGATAAGAGAGAGGGTCATCACGCAGCTGAGTGTTTCGTCGAGTCTTAGGATGTGTGCGCCTGATCATGTCACAGGGGGTGGGGAGGCCTGGATCAATAGAGGGTCCTTTGAAGGAGAGCGACCTCATACAATAAGGGTCAGTAAATGATATCTCCCGGCTTATGCAGTGGCCTCGGACCTGTGTGGACAGTCGGACACGGGGTGAGGGGCCATCAATGGAGGGGTATTCATGCTGCGTGGACAATCCAGCGCAGAGGGGAGGTTTATCAACAGAGGGGCATTCATGGGAAGAGAGGAGGTGTTGGTCAGGCGCTGGCGTGACTCCCAAGGACAGGGTCATGCAGATGGGTCATGCTCATAAGGAGGAGGGAGGGGGGAGTCAGGGTGCGAGGAGGATGCTTGCTGGGTCAGAGGGGCGCGCTGGCGATCGGTCGTGGACAGGGAGACCATGATATCTAAAATGGCTGCCATGCACGTAATACATAGGTGACTTAGAATGGCTGCCGTGCGCGTAGCGCATAGGTGACAAGCTGGCGCAGATGATGTTCAGATCGCAAACTAAAATTCCACACCCTCACTTACAGATCACCAGGCCTTCTCACCAGCTTCTGCAATGCTATCCTGGAATTCATCGCCCCACAAGCAATGTACTCTGACCACTACATATTCCTGAAAGACCTCAAATTTCAACTCAAAAACCCAATTGACTACAACACCACCTCTCTTCTCAAAAACCTGAGCATTATCGGCCTCGCTCAACTAGTCACCACCCACATGCACAGTGCAGGACACACCCTGTACCCCATTTCCTCCACCAATGACTGCATAAAGATCTCCCACATCAGCAAGCTGGCCTGGACAGACCACAGCATCATTCACTTCTCTATTGATGGCCCATGAGAAGCCCCCACGAGACATCCCATTCTTCCCGGACTCAACTTGAACAAAGTCACCAAACCCATCTGGACTGCTGCCCTGAACAAAACCAGACCACCCCTGAACTCTCTTGAACCTGACGAACAAGTTACCCACCTTCAGTAATGATGTATCTGTAAGAGAAATACATTAGGTATAGATTCCTTACCTTAGAATTACCTCCAGGCATCAGACTGGATCCAGAAACTTTTTTTCTGTAGCAGTACCCCTTCGCATCAGTAGGTGGCGTTGGTCGACTCTACGTCCGTCGTCGTGGTCACTGGCATGACGTTGTGATGTCTACTTAGACGCTGCGCCTGTGTTCTGACGTCAGTTCTGACATGACTTTCCATGCCAAAAGCGCAGAGCCATACAAGACCCTGACCACTAGTGCACAAAACTGGGGTCCTGGAAGGGAGTCCCTATCCCTAGAAGTCAGTTTGAAGAACGGGGAGGATGGGTGGGCGGTAAGGAATCTATAACTGATGTATGCCTCTTACAGATACATCGTTACCGAAGGTAAGTAACTTGTTCATCTGAAAGAGACCATTAGTTATAGATTCCTTACCTTAGAATAAATACCCGAGCAATGCTCACACCCGAAAGTCCTGGAGAAAAGAACGGCTGAAAAAGTTATCCCCCCGGACTTGGCTGTCCAGGCAGTAATGCTTTGTGAACGTGTGCAGGGATGCCCATGTGGCTGCCTGGCAGATGTCAATCAGCGGAACTCCACATCCCCAAGCAGTAAAGGCTGCTGTTGCCATGGTAGAGTAGGCACGCAGTCCTACTGGAGGTTCCTTTTTTGCCAAAGAATAGCAGATTTTAGTGCATAGGAATACCCATCGAGAGACGGTACGTTTGTGCACGGCTCAACCTTTCTTGGTGCCCGAATAACCCAAAAAGAGTTGCTCGTCCACCCGGAAATCTTTAGTGCTGTCAAGGTAGAAGGACTGAGCACGTTTTGGGTCCAGATGATGGAGTCTCTTCTCCTCATTGGAAGAGTGCAGAGGTGGTAAGAAGGTGGGCAGTGTGATGGTCTGGCCTTTCTGGAAAGAGGTACCAATTAGGGCAGAAAAGAGGGCCTAGTGCAAAGGACCACTTTGTCCGGATGAACAGCAAGAAAAGGAGTCTTGGGGACAGAGCCTGAAGCTCACTAACCCTGCGAGCAGAGGTGACGGCAAGCAGGAAAGCGGTTTTCAGAGTAAGAACACAAAGAGGACAATTATGCAGTGGCTTGACGGGAGCACACATAATATACGTAAGGACAAGATTCATGTCCCATTGGGGCATTACGAAAAGAGAAGGAGGAAAGAGATGAGTAATGCCCTTTGGAAATCTATTTACAATTGGGGACTTGAAAAGAGAAAGCTGATCAGAAAGGCAAAGAAAGACTGAGATGGCCGAAAGGTAGCCTTTAAGAGTGCCCAGAGCAGAGCCCTGCTGGGCCAAATATAGAATGAAGAGAAGAACCACTGAAAGAGGGGCAGAAAGGGGATCCACAGCCTTTGCTGTGCACCATGCCACAAATTTGTTCCATCTACAAGTGTACACCGGTTTAGTGGAGGGACGCCTGGCTGCCAAGATGACGTTACAGACTTTGGAAGGATGGTCACAAGCTGTCAACTGTCGCCGCTCAATCTCCACGCCAGGAGCTGGAGGCTGGACAGGTTCGGGTGGAGGACCATCCCCTGTGACAGAAGATCAGTCTGATCGGAGAATCGATGGCCATGCTCAAGAGCTTGGGGTTCCAGACTCTTCATGCCAGGTCCGGGGCCACAAGAATGACTTAGGTCCGGTCGCATTTGATCTTCGTCAGCACTCTGGGTAGAAGTGGTACAGGCGGAAAGGAGTACAGGAGGCTGCAAATCCACTCACAACGAAAAGCATAGCCGAGTGAGTGCTGTCTTGGAAACTCCAACATACACAACTGCTGACATTGCACGTTTTCTTCTGTGGCAAACAGATCTAACCAAGGCTCTCTCCACTGCTGAAAGAGACCTTGCATCACCTCCGAGTGAAGACGTCATTCATGATCCATCATGCACCGGCAGCTGAGTTTGTCTGCACTGGCGTTCAGGGAACCTGTCAGGTGTTTAACCACCAGGGATATGTCCTGATGTTCCAGCCATGTCCAAAGGCGAAGAGCATCTTGACATAGAGTCCACGACCCCACCCTGCCCTGTTGTTGCAGTACCACATGATGGTGGTGTTGTCCTTGAACACCTGCACTGTTCTTCCTTTGACAGATGGAAGAAACGCCTTCAGTGCAAGGCAGATCACCCGGAGCTCCAAAAGGTTGATGTCGAGCCTGGACTTCACCAGAGACACCTGATCTCCGTGTCTCCCATGTGGCTGCCCCAACCCAGGAGTAACGAATCTGTCACCACTCTAAACTCCGGTTGGGGAAGGGTAAGGGATCTGCCTCTGACCCAATCCCGGTTCGTGAGCCACCACTGCAATTGACATCAGAAAGATTCCCCTGATGCTGCGCGCACTTGACCTCCAGGTCCCACTGCAGAGCCAGCATATGCCATCTAGCATGATTCACCAGCAGGATGCAGGAGGCCATTCTCACCGAAATCCAGGATAGAGGCTGAAACATTGGTATTATAGCCCGAATATCCCAGACTCGCTGCTCGGGAGGATAAGCCCCAAACTGCACTCTATCCAGAACTGCTCCGATGAAAAGGAGCTTCTGAGAGGAATCAGGCATGACTTTGACATGTGACAGTGGACCCCAGCAAATGCAGGAGGGCCGCCATAGTCTGGAGGTGGGGGATGACAGCCTGGGGCGAACCCGCCGTCAACAGCGAATCGTCAATATAGGGGAACACTGGAACCCCTGATCTGCACAAATGAGTTGCCACCACCGCCATCACTTTCGTGAACATCTGAGGGGCACCGGTAAGGCCAAAGGGGAGCACAGTAAACTGAAAATGCTCATTGCCTACCGTGAACCGTAGGTAACGCCTGTGGGATGGCAGGACTTGAATGTGGAAATAGGCATCCTGCAAGTTCAACGCTACCATCCAGTCTCCGGGATCAAGAGAAAACAGGACCTGGGCAAATGTGAGTATTTCGAACTTCTTCCAGAAGAAGTGGTTGAAAGCCCTGAGGTCTGAGATAGGACACAGGTCTTTGTCCTTCTTGGGTACCAGAAATTAGTGGAAATAGCAACCACCACCTACTTCTGGCACAGGGACTCATTCAATAGCTTTCTTGGCCAAGAGAGTTGCAACTTCCTGGCGGAGAAGGGCCAAGTGATCCTCCGACATGCGATGGAGTGCTGGTGGCATGGAGGGAGGTGTAGTCTTGAAAGGGCCCCTTCGGGTTATCTGCAAATCCCACCTGTCTGAGGTGGTGTTCTGCCAGTGAGGGTGGAATGATGGCAAATCCTGCCACCTACTAGCCTCTGGTGGCCCTGAAGGGTCGGACTAGGAGGGTTTGAAGGCTGCTGCTGGGGGGGTATGGGTGGACCAGGCCCACTCGCCGGATCTGCACTGGCTGGCGCAAAAAAAGAATGAACTGACATCAGTGCACAGGTGTGGCATCTAAGTAGAAACTGCAATGTATCCTGACAACCACGATGACGATGACGGATGTGGAGACGACTGATGCCACCTACCGATGCACAAGGGTACTGCTACAGAAAATAATTCTCCGGATCCAGTCTGACCCCTGGGGGTAACTCTAAGGTAACGACTCTATAACTAATTGTCTCTTTCAGATATCATGAACTTCCCAAACTGGATCACCTCTACAGTCGACAACATCACTCCGTGAAAGAACACCCCCAGTTGAAGAACCCCCAAGCATGCCAGATGGTTCTCCCCAAAAAATGACCCTCAAACACCACTGCAAGAAGCTGGAAAGACTCTGGCGCACACAAAGTGTGACGCCTTCAAGATCGCCCTCAACTATTACCACTACTGGCTCAAGGAAACCAAGAAAGAAGCCCTCACCACCTGCCTAGAAGCTAGCACCAACCACACCAAAGAGCTCTTCAACATTGTTCGAGGGTTTGTTTGTCCCTCTCCCATTGAGAACACCATCCACCCCTCCAAAGCCCTCGGAAACACACTACCAGACTTCTTTCACCACAAGGTAGCTAACATCTTACGCAACTTTGACCCAGAACCCACCAAACTCTCCCATCCCCGTAGCTCTAGGAACAACATCCTCCACCTAATCACCGAATGGAAGCAACTCTCATCGGAAGACTCCCATCTCCATCCTGAACTTCATCCACTCCGGATCCCCCTTGGACCCCTACCCACACCAGATCTACAACCTAGGGAATGAAGCCTTTGGAAACACCCTTGCTGGACTCCTCAACTTTTCCATCACCACAGACACCATATCCAACATCTGGAAGCATGCCACGGTCAAACCCCCCCCCCTCAAGAAACCCTTAGCCAACCCCAACAAATTCAAGAATTACCGACCCATCTCACTCCTCCCCTTCTCCACCAAAGTCTTGGAGAAGGCTGTCAGCCACCATCTCGCATACTTTCTCGAAGAGAACAACCTGCTCGACACCTCTCAGTCAGAATTCCAACCAAAACATAGCACTGGACGCCCTGATCGCAGCCACTACGTCATCACATGCCTCCTCTACCAGGGCAGCTCAGCCGCCCTCATCCTCCATGACCTCTCAGCAGCCTTCGTCATGGTGTCCCACTATACCTTCAACACTAAACTCCACAGCATCGGCATCCAGGGCAAGGCTCTCGACTGGATCACATCCTTTCCCTCCGGATGAACTCAAAGTATCCACCTTTCGCCTATGCATTAAAAAACATCATCTCTGTCATACCCTAGGGCTCCTCCCTCAGCCTCACCCTCTTCAACACATACATGACTCTTCTGGCCAATATCGCCCGCACCAACAGACTCAACATTGTCTCCTACGCTGACAACACCCAGGTCGTTCTATCCTTCTCAGGAGACCCAAGAGATTCAACTTCCAAACCACAACGACCAGCTTCTCCACCATGATAAAAACCAACTGCCTTAAACTCAACTCAGACAAGAAGGAGGTCATCATCTTCATAAACAAACCCTCCCCCTGGGACGACACTTGGTGGCCCGCCACACTAGGTCCTGCACCCACCCTGTCTGATCATGCCAGAAACCTCGGAATCATCCTGGACACCAACCTCTCCATGAAACAACAGATCAACTTTTTCTACGCCGCCTGCTTTCACACCCTCCCCATGCTCCACAAGATCGTTCACTGGATCCCCATCTCAACCTGAAAGACAGTAACCCAGGCCCTGATCTCCAGCCGACTCGACTACGGCAACGATATCTACGCCGGAAGCACCAAACAACTACTCAACTGCTTCCAAACCAGCCACACTTCGGCAGCAAGACTCATCCTCGACCTTTCCAGATGATCCAGCATCACCCCTCACCTTAGGGCCTTTCACTGGCTCCCTGTTCAGGCCAGATGACTCTTTAACTCCTCACTCATGCCTACTGTTGGACAGGCCATGTGAAGGGCTTGCTCCCTCCCCGCATGACAGGGCCCGAGCCCCGGCCCTCCAGGTGTTACCCCCGGAAGCGACCCGCACCCCGTCCCCTACGGGACTCCTGACCACAGACATCTCCGTATCATGGGGCCGAGCCACCACCAGCTTCATCGCCCGGCCCGGCCGCCATCTTGGACACTGCACCACGAGGCCGCGTGGCCTCAGCTCGACCCTAACCCTGGGCCTGGCCAGACCCCGCCATGCCGGCACCAACATCCACCCAGGAGGTGAACGGACCACTTGGCAGGTCAATGGGAGAAAGAAGTGTCGATGGCTCTCTCCCGCCAGGTGCCGATCGCCCCCAGCTCCCCCGGGCACTGGCTCCACCCCCCTGCTGGGTGTCTAGACTCCCTCATCCCGGACCTCCCGACCTCCAAGTGCGAGGGTCCGGACATCAAAGGGCGCCAGACCTATAACTGGGGCAGCTTCAGAGCAGGAAGGCAGTTGTATCCTAGAGTCGAGAGACACCGTGACGAACTCATCCTTGACGGACTACTGGCGCTGCCGTAGCCCTGCCTCGTGAACTATTGTCCTACTTGCTGGTGCTGCCGCAACCTACTGCATCCTTCATCCTCGTCGGGACCTGCTGGCGCTGCCGCGGACCGTTTTAACTACCACCTTCACCGGGACCTGCTGGCGCCGCCGCAGACCGTCGCTACCTACGATCATCTCGGGACCTGCCGGCGCTGCCGCGGCCCGTCCATCTGAACGCCGAGCTCCAGGATTGTGAGCTGTCCATCATATCATCGCATCTACCAGATTGGTAACAAGACTGTCCCGCTACCCCCTTTCCCATCCAAGAGACTAGAATCGAGGGGACCCCTGAGTCCTGACCTCCTTGTACCATCCTATCGTACCTAAAGATTGCTTATAAAGAACGTAAACCTTATCTTTGTGTGGTGTCCTTCTGTGGGGGGGAAGTTACTCGTCTGTACGATCGCTGGAGACGGCTCTCCCCGGAGACCTCTCCTCTTGTCCTCGGCCGACCCTCCCGGTCCGTCTAACATTGGTGGCCAGCGGCGCGATCCGAATCAACGCGTAATCGTACAGAGAGTAACTCACCCCACGACTAAACCACAATGACAACCAAAGAAAGCGGATCCACCGAGAAATTCCAGATGGAGAAATTGGAAGAGTACAACCACCGAGAGTTGAAACAATTCTGCATTGAACTAGGCATTGCTACCACCGGTCTGAGCACTAAAGACGATTTCAAGCACGCCATTGAGTCTTGGGCCGAAACCGGGGCCGCCAGACCCCCGGACCAAAACGTTGCAGCATCAGAGAGGAACACCACGGCTCCCGAGGAGCGAAGAACAGGTATCTCGCAGGAGGAGATCCAAGAGAGAGAAAGAAGCAGACTACATGAGTTAGAAATGGCACGGCTCAAAATGGACGGTGAACTGAAATTAGCCGAACAAAAACTGAACCTCGAACATATGCGACTCCGAGAAGAACGGGAAGAAAAACAGAGGCAAAGAGAGCTCGAAGAAAAGAGACTAGCGTACGAACACGAGCGCAAACTGGCAGAATTAGACCTGCGGAAGCAAAAGAAAGAACTAGGGGTGCCCGAGCAACCGCGCACCCCAGGAGCAACAGAGAAAAAGGTCCACATCCCCAAGGATGTCGTCCGAGAGTATTTCCGAGATGACGACATACAACAGTGGATCAAGGCCTACGAGATCGCCATGACCTCCCACAGGATCGACCGAAGTGACTGGGGAGCCGGTCTATGGGGGAGGTTCGTCAATGAAGGCCGCGATGCCCTGCTACAACTCCCCGACCATCTGATGACATCCTATGACCACATGAAGGCTGCCCTCCTCACCCGATATGGGCTCACACCCGAAATGTACCACCAAAGGTTCCGAGACTGCACCCGGATCCCGGGTACAACGTGGGTGGAATACGTGAACTATTTCAGCCGAGCCTTCGAGGGTTGGATCAAGGGGAGCCACGTAACCACCTACGAACAACTTTTTAATCTCATGGTGTGGGAGCACCTCTCCAACAACTGCTTCGTCGAGCTCAGGCAGCACCTCCTCGACAGTAAATTGACTGACCCACGACAGCTCGCCGCCGAGGCTGACCGATGGGAGAGCACCCGAGTGGGCCGGAGTGGGCCGCACGAACAGAACAGAAACAACCAAGGTCAGCACCGTCCCCGAGGAGGAGGAGGAGGCCAGGGACGAGGAAGAGACACCGTCCCGGCCGCCCCCGCTGCCAGCACCCAGCCCCCGGCCAGCCGGGGCAACACCCCGATGCGCCCGGGGTTCCGAGCCAATGTCACGTGTCACCGATGCCAGCGAGTCGGCCACTACGCCAATGACCCGAACTGTCCACAGAACCAAACTCCGAGGCCCCGCCAGGTAGCTGCCGCCGCCCAGGGGGGAGAGCAAATCTCCGAAAAACAGGAAGAATGCGAACAAGAACAACAAGAGTGGGAACCGGCCGCCATGGTTCTAGCGTGCCTTGGGGGAAGAGATATGATCCCGCGGGCTCCCCTACCCGCCAACACCAGAAAATATAGTCAGTGGGTGAACATTAACGGGCGCCGGGCTGAAGCACTACGTGACACGGGGGCCAGTGTGACGGCCGTCCGCTGTCACCTTGTGACCCCAGAACAGATCCTGCCGAACATTCTCTGCCCCGTCCGTTCAGCCGACAATTCCGAGAGTCTGTGTCGGATGGCCTGCGTCCCCTTCGAATGGGGAGGAGTCTCCGGCATGTTGAAGGTGACGGTCCGAGACGATGCCCCCGTGGACTGTCTCCTGGGGAATGATCTTGAGAGTTCCCCGTGGGCCGCCGTGGAAAGAAGAGAGCACCTAGGGATGCTGGGCCTCCCGGACTGGGCGTGCGTAACCACCCGGTCCATGGCCGCCCGTGCCATCCCCCAACCTGAAGAACCCGAATGGCCAGCACCTCCTCCTCCGATCGCTCCAGTGGAGGACACCGCCCATACCGACCCCCCAGAGCCAACCCCCGAAGGGCCCGCTCAGCTCCAGGACCTTCCCGATCTGGCTCAGTGGTGTCAGGAAGGGGGGCCCACCCAGGAGCAGTTCCGACAAGAGCAAAAGACCTGTCCCTCCCTCGAGGGACTCCGCCAGCAAGCCCTCGCCCAGAGCGCCGGGGGCACCACCGGAGCCCATTGGATCTATTGGGACAAAGACCTGTTATACAGTGAACAAAGAATCGCGGAGTTGGGGGCCAGTCGAGGGTTGGAAGAGCCCCTCCGTCGCCAGTGGGATGTGCTGCTCCCGTGCCTCCTCTTCGCATATCGAGAAGTCCCCCAGAAGTCCCTCGGCTTCAGCCCTTTCGAACTATTGTACGGACACCCTGTCCGAGGGCCCCTCAGCCTAGTCAAAGAAGGTTGGGAGATGGCCCCCCTGAAGTCCCCTCCAGACGTCTTCAAGTACCTCCTGACCCTACGCAACCAGACCCGACGATTCAGAGAAACGGCAAAAGCGAATCTTGAGGCCAGTCAGGAGGACATGAAGAAATGGTACGATCAAAATGCCTCCTCCATCGAATTCGAACCTGGCCAACAAGTATGGGTGATGTCCCCCACCGAACCATGTGCTTTGCAGGACAAATGGACGGGGCCCTTCAAAGTGGTCGAGCGCAAGAGCCCCGTCACCTATCTCATCGATATGGAGTCTCCCCGAAACCCCCTCCGGGTCCTCCACGCCAACAGACTCAAACCCCACTTTGTGCGCTCGGAGCTCAGCCTCCTGATGGCGACAGACAGTGGAGCGGAAGAAGACTCCGAACCTCTCCCTGATCTCCTAAAGATCCGTGAGAAAGATGGTTCCGTAGACGGGGTCCGACTCTTGGAGGCCCTTACCCCGGAACAACACCAAGACTGCCGGGACCTCCTGCTGCAATTTGCGACCCTGTTTTCCCTCACCCCAGGGGTCACCCCCTGGTGCTTGCACGACGTGGACACTGGGGACAGTCCCCCTATCAGACATCGGGCGTACCGCGTACCAGATCGGGTACGTGCCTGCATCCAAGAAGAAGTGTCAAAGATGCTCACGCTCTGAGTCATCGAGCCCTCGGACAGCCCCTGGGCCAGCCCGGTCGTGCTGGTCCCCAAAGCTGCTGCCCCCGGCACCACTCCTGAGCTTCGATTCTGCGTCGACTATCGGGGCCTGAACGCTGTCACCAGAACCGACGCTCACCCCATCCCCCGAGCAGATGAACTAATCGACCGCATGGGGGCTGCCCGCTACCTCAGCATCTTCGACCTGACAGCGGGCTACTGGCAGATCGGTCTCACACCCCGGGCTCAGGAACGATCCGCCTTTTCCACCCCCGATGGCCACTACCACTTCAAGGTCATGCCATTCGGCATGAAGAACGCCCCAGCTACTTTTCAGCGACTGGTGAACCAGGTGTTGGCGGGACTCGAGGAGTTCAGAGCCGCCTACCTGGACGATATCGCTGTGTACAGCCGCCACTGGGCCGACCACCTCCACCACCTCCGAGAGGTCCTGCAGGCCCTCCAACGGGCCGGCCTCACCATCAAGGCCAGCAAGTGCCAAATTGGACAGGGGTCCGTGACCTATCTCGGACACCAAGTAGGAAGCGGTCTGGTGGCCCCCCTTCAACTCAAGATCGCTGCCATCCAGTCCTGGCAGCCTCCAGTCACGCAAACAGAGGTCCGAGCCTTCTTGGGGCTCACCGGCTACTACCGGCGATTTGTGAGGGACTATGGCAGCATTGTGGGGCCCCTCACAGAGCTCACATCCAAAAATCACCCGAAGAAGGTCAACTGGACCCCCGACTGCCAAGCGGCCTTCGAGAAACTGAAGGCCGCCATGTGCACTGCTCCGGTGCTCCAAGCCCCCGACTACAGCCGGGAATTCATCGTACAGACGGATGCCTCAGACCATGGCATTGGGGCCGTCCTCTCCCAACTGAACCCCGAGGGAGTTGACCAACCAGTGGCCTTCATCAGCAGACGTCTGTTGGCCCGAGAGCAGCGCTGGAGCACCATCGAGAGGGAGGCCTTCGCCGTAGTGTGGGCCCTCAAAAAGCTCCGGCCCTATCTCTTCGGTACCCACTTCCGGGTGCGAACAGATCATCGGCCCCTGCAGTGACTAATGCAGATGCGGGGGGAAAATCCCAAACTTTTGCGATGGTCCATCTCCCTGCAGGGGATGGACTTCACTGTGGAACACCGACCTGGCCAGGACCACGCCAACGCGGATGGCCTGTCACGCTTTTTCCGCCTCGACGAGGAGAGTCCCCAAGAGGATGGGTAACTCTCCCCGCCTTCAGCTGGGGAGGACACATGTTGGACAGGCCACGTGAAGGGCTTGCTCCCTCCCCGCATGACAGGGCCCGAGCCCAGGCCCTCCAGGTGTTACCCCCGGAAGCGACCCGCACCCCGTCCCCTACGGGACTCCTGACCACAGACATCTCCGTATCATGGGGCCGAGCCACCACCAGCTTCATCGCCCGGCCCGGCCGCCATCTTGGACACTGCACCACGAGGCCGTGTGGCCTCAGCTCGACCCTAACCCTGGGCCTGGCCAGACCCCGCCATCCCGGCACCAACATCCACCCAGGAGGTGAACGGACCACTTGGCAGATCAATGGGAGAAAGAAGTGTCGATGGCTCTCTCCCGCCAGGTGCCGATCGCCCCCAGCTCCCCCGGGCGCTGGCTCCACCCCCCTGCTGGGTGTCTGGACTCCCTCATCCCGGACCTCCCGACCTCCAAGTGCGAGGGTCCGGACATCAAAGGGCGCCAGACCTATAACTGGGGCAGCTTCAGAGCAGGAAGGCAGTTGTATCCTGGAGTCGAGAGACACCGTGACAAACTCATCCTTGACGGACTACTGGCGCTGCCGTAGCCCTGCCTCGTGAACTATTGTCCTACTTGCTGGCGCTGCCGCAACCTACTGCATCCTTCATCCTCGTCGGGACCTGCTGGCGCTGCCGCAGACCGTTGTAACTACCACCTTCACCGGGACCTGCTGGCGCCGCCGCGGACCGTCGCTACCTACGATCATCTCGGGACCTCCCGGCGCTGCCGCGGCCCGTCCATCTGAACGCCGAGCTCGAGGATTGTGAGCTATCCATCATATCATCGCATCTACCAGATTGGTAACAAGACTGTCCCGCTACCCCCTTTCCCATCCAAGAGACTAGAATCGAGGGGACCCCTGAGTCCTGACCTCCTTGTACCATCCTATCGTACCTAAAGATTGCTTATAAAGAACGTAAACCTTATCTTTGTGTGGTGTCCTTCTGTGGGGGGGAAGTTACTCGTCTGTACGATCGCTGGAGACGGCTCTCCCCGGAGACCTCTCCTCTTGTCCTCGGCCGACCCTCCCGGTCCGTCTAACACCTACAAAGCCCTTCACGAAACCAGACCCACCTACATCAATAATCGGCTGACTTTCTGCCGTCTGACCAAAGAGCTCTGCTCCTCCTCCCTCGCCTTAGCTCAGGCATCTGTCGGAGGTGAAGTGAGGGCTGCTTCTTCTCCTTTCTTGCCACCAAGTCCTGGAACAATCTCCACTGATGCACATCTCCCTCTCTGTGGGATTTCAGGAAGCAGCTGAAGGCTTGGCTCTTCGACCGCCACCTCTCTCCGACCGAGGATCGCTCAAACACTGCAGCACCTGGAGAGCTCCTGGGGTGACAACCCGCTCCATACAAGCCTTGGTGATTGATCAATCGATTGATTGACTGATATAAATAACAATACATTTATTAAATCATTGATTCCGTTGGGCTGTGAAGTGTCCAACGTTTTATTCCAAAGGATTTCCATTTGAAGAAGTTTCTTGGTAGCATCTATATATGGTTTCTCTGATACAATTTCTAACATTTCAAACCTCAAATGTTGTTGTCACAATACACTCTGACATTTCCTTATTCCTTTTTAATTCAGATCACACTTTTGAAAAAGAAAACATGGCATTTATAAAGATTGGAAACATTAAATTCAATGTACAGTTTTGAGATAATATAAGATACATGTTTGCTTTTACTCTATTATGTTGAAACTTTGTTTCCCTTACTTATTTTAAACAATACTTTACAGACAAACATTGAAAATGCCAACAGCTCAGCGCTTGTAATATAAAGGTGAGACGTATTGGCTTTTCCAGTGGTAGGTTAGGTCTGGGGTTAGCTGAGGCCTTTTGGTTTTACTAAAATTCAATGCATAATATACTTAGTTACAGGGGCTGTCAGCCAGCAATCTTCATCCATTGGTCGCTTATTGTGTAATTCAAGTTTTACTTCCAACACTACAGCATACAGCCTTGGGCAGTGTGTCAGTCCACTTTAGGCCATTATTAAATTTCACTGTGAGTGATGACATGCTGCACTTTAAAGAAAGATAAATCCACACACAATGTAATTTCCTTACCT
The DNA here is from genome assembly GCF_964263255.1 of Lissotriton vulgaris. Classification (NCBI taxonomy): domain Eukaryota; kingdom Metazoa; phylum Chordata; class Amphibia; order Caudata; family Salamandridae; genus Lissotriton; species Lissotriton vulgaris. Next base: position 340,715,165 of record NC_141699.1, read on the forward strand.
GACAGATATCACTAAGGCAATGTGGGCTTTTTGAGGATCCAAAAGTATGTTTGCTTTTAGCCAATTTTTTTTTTTAGATGGATGAGTGAGTGTACAGCAGCTTCCCCAAAATAATGTTTGCAAAAACCCTGATAAAACAAAGCAAACCTTGAGTAAGCTAAAAGGCTGACAGCCAATGCCAGTCCAAATGGCTTTGCTAATGCTTGTTTTTTTCTTAGCTCTAGTGTTTATTCCGTTAAAGTCTGAACTTTTCGTGTATGTTACCAGTATTTCACACAACCATGTGTTAACTAACTTGCCTGCCTAATCTTTAATTCCCTTTGTGTCCCAAAGTGTTCACTAGGGTAGCCAACATTTAATTATCAATTTGCAGACACTTTGGGCCCGATGTAGGAGCCCTAATACCGGTCGGAAACGGCCGATTTCGGCCGTTTCCGACCAGTATTAGGGTTTTCTAATGTAGGAGCATGCTTTACAGAATCGGTATTTTACCAAATCTGTATTTACAGATTCGGTAAAATTACTGAATCGGTAAATACAGACTCTGTAAAAATACCGATTCTGTAAAAGCACATGTAGGTAGCACATCTTTGAGTGCCGCAGGTCTTTCAGATTCGGTATTTTACCACCCAATCCAATTGGGTGGTAAAATACCGAATCCAGGTGTGCATGCACATCTGTGCATGCACACCTGTGCAGTGTGACACACAGACATGCCCTCAGGGCATGTCTGTGTGCCACATGGCACACAAGTCCGGAATTGGGGTGCCAGAGGGTGTCAAAGTGACACCCCCTGCACCCTTGCAAAAATCGGAATTTACCGAATCGGTAAATACCGATTCGGTATTCACCATTGATTCCTATGGGCTTCAAGGCCCGTAGGAATCAATGGGGGATACCGATTCTGTATTTACCGAATCGGTAAATACCGGATCTGTAAGATTCGGTATTTACCGATTCTGAAATACCTACATGTGCCCCCGTCTATTTTACCACTTCTTAAATACCGAATCGGTAAAATTCGGTATTTTAGAAGTGGTAAAATAGAATTACCTACATCTAGCCCTTTATGTGCATGACTCACTTTACACACGCTGACCGTCCGAAATACAAAAAAAAATCATTGATTCATAACTCTTCCACAAAAATAAAGATTTCTGCTTTGCATTATTATGGTTTAAAAAAGAAAACTCTGCCATGGCGGTACCACACAAAAGTTACCTGCCAGTTAGAAAAACTAACAGAAAAGTTTGTAAACTCTTACACATCCTAAACCAGGCTGAAAAAAAACCATTGGATGTTCACTGGCTCCAACTAGCAGGATAATAATTACCCATGAATCAATCTTGCCTACACCTGGCTCTTCAAAAATGTATTCATGTTAAAACAAATGGTCTGGTACCTCAAGCCCTCTAAGAGCCTTCTCTAAAGACTTTGGGGTCACTTTAGGGTTAGTCTCCAGAGAGACAGAGAAAGATTGCCTGCAGTCAGAAGAAAGGTATTGTGGAATTTTCTCCCACAAAAGTAGGGCAAAGCCTCTGCGCCTACACAAACTATTAAAACAAATGTATTTACAAAATATTCAATCTGATATTAAGCATAATGAACTTTTAAGTGGATCTGGCGATTTAGGAAAAATATTAATCTTATAAATATTAATAATACAAAGGTAGAACGATTGACCATAAATAAGTACTTTCCCTCATAAGATAAGCTATTTTTATTAAATGGATCAGTCTTGTGGTGTTTGAAGCGTTGGTTACGCACCAGTAGTGCGAGTTATAGCTTTGCTGCAAACAGCACAGTGTGATGGTATGACAGTCAGTGCTTAATTTGAACTGGTGGTTTCCGGTGCTTGACACGGGCACTTAATTGTCAACACCAGCACTTATGACATTTTGCCACATGGTGGTGCTATCTGACTAATTTAGACATGAGCACAACAATAGTAATTTATGAACTCCTTATACATTAAAAAGGACTAACACCTGTCGCTCAAGCTAGTCTTCTAGTTTTGGCACCAGGTATAGTCTGAATCATCACACTTGTAGGTGTGTGATGTTTTGTAGTGGTGTTGGTACTGTCATTGGGAGCGCTGACAGGGGCAATGGGTGGTGCAAGCGGCAGTGGCCTCTTGACGAAAGCCTGACGCTTATTTTTTTCAAAACTAAGCACTGATGACAGTGGGATTAAGGCTCAATGAAAGAGATTTTCATAATTACCCACTTTAACAGTAAGGGGATTCTCATCATGTATTAACGCTAAAGAAAAGTTCCTGCCTTGGATGTACCGGCCTCATTGCTCCCATCATACAAACAAAGCTTAGGCCTAAACCTGCTGGTTACCTAGTTCCAGAAAGCCACAACGAGATAACAAGCAGAATGAAAGAATGAATAAATATGAGTCTTATAATGCGCAAAAACTTAAACCCAAAGGGCATCAAGGCGCAGGTAACAGACAGAAAAACATAACAAAGAAAGAAGGTAATGAAGTCATAATTAGTTAATTAATACGCCAGGGAAAAAAGCCATGTCTTCAAAAGTTTACGGAAAACCACCAGTGAGGGTTGACTAGAGAGTTCAGACAGTAGGGTATTCCATAATTTGGGCACCAGGAAGGAGAATGCTCTTCCACCCCATCTCACCTTGTTGAATTTCGGGACGGTAAGAAAGTTTTTAGTGGAAGAGCGAAGTAGTCTGTTGAGGATATAGGGGCTAACTAGGGATTTAATCCCTTCAGACCCTGGTCCAAAAACCGCCCTGTGGGCAAGACAGAGGAGTTTAAACGAAATTCTGGCCTGTATAGGCAGCCAATGAAGTTCTTTTCTCGCCTTGGTGGCAGATGAGCGCCTGGGCAGATTCAGAACCAGCCTAGCGGCGGCGTTCTGAACCACCTGAAGTCGTTGACTCAATTTCCTATTAATGCCACCATATAGCGCGTTGCAATAGTCGAGTCTGGAAGATATCAGGGCGACCGTTGAATCAGACGATTCAAGAGTCAGATGCTCTTCTCAAGAGTGGATAGAGAGCAAGTTTTGCGGCACGCTGATACCTCATAAAAATAGTTGGCCTGCATTTCTACTCAGAATACTACTCAGGAAGCCAGCAGGTGACATAACGCGCAGTGCACGCAATCAGTACGCTAAAGCTACAGGCGACAACTTGTAATGCATTATTGGGTGCCATGGTGCCACGCATCTTGTTGCCATCTTGCCTGTGTAAAATAGGCCCTGGCAAAGCCAATGGACCTCGCCTATGAGCATGGGCGTAGGAAGTGTAGGGGACGCGGGGGATATGTCCCCCTCAGATTTTGGAGTGGGGGGAACACGGGGGACAAGGTTGGGGAGGGGAAGGGGGACGAGGGGACAAAATAATTTCCCCTCTCCCTTCTGTTATTCAGCAGGGCCATTAGCGCACGAAAGCGCTACCTAATGGCCCTGCACTTGACCTGCCTGGAGTCAAAGAGGCCACCCGCCCTCTGCCCTTTGTTATGCTGCAGGAAGGCTCGGAGGCCTGGGGAGGGGCAGCGAAGGGGAAACAAACAAAAATCAGTCTCTTTTCCTTCAAACCCATTTCTGTCTTTGTCTCGCTCCTCCTTAAGTTCTGATTTCAAGAGCTCTTATTACTCTCTTGCATCTCTTTTTCTTCATGTGTTTCTCTGTGAAATGGATCTAAAATAGGCGGACACTGGCTGGATATTTTCTCATTTACTGACCGTTTTATAATTCCAAAGAAAAACCTCGGGACGGAGAGGCAAAAAATGAAATAGTTAAATTAACCAATACAGAGTGGTCAGCAGGCAGGCCAGATTGTTATTTACACCCACACACATTAGAACCACTTTACAGAGTTTGTCAGTGAAAGCGCTACTTTCTTTTGTTCCTCTTTCTTTGAACAACATTGTTTTCCCACGGGAAGTGCATTTCTAAAGGGACTGCAATACCTGGTTGATGAGTGGAGTGGAAATGTTTAATATGATCGTTTTGAACTGTTTTAATTATTTTAGCTTATAAAATGTATACTGTGGCTCTGTGTTCAGGGATGTGATTTTTTTTTTAACCAAACTGCTTACATTTTGAAAGGATATAAGCAATGGACATTGAAACGGGTCCTTCCTGGTCCTGTAGCCATGTCCTGAATTTCAGGCAAAATCACTTACTGATTTCTGAATAATGAGTTTAAAACTGTTACGGTAACCATGTTGTTCCTGAATACATTTCACATGATTCGCTTATTCTTGCATTCCTTATGAGTTTTTGCTTTTTTCAGGGTGTTATTCATTTTTTTTTCGGGCAGCATTTTACTGTTGTCTAGTGCATAATTTGAATTTAGTTGCAGCACAATTGAGTTGTAGCTGAAGGCAGTGCAAGTTTCTCTCAGTGGGGCACTATGATGTTAAGTGTGGGAGAGGATGTGGCACTCTGGCCAGTGCTGCTGAATTCGGAACTGGAGCACCATTTTCAGCCTTCATGACCAGTCCACCAGACCGCACTCCTGACAGAGCTCATTCCGATGCTACACCTTTGAAGGCCCGATAGACCTTAGAAGCCCTGGTGTCTTAGCACCCGCAGGTGGACGCCAATGGTGGCAAGTGTGAGTTAACCTAAAAGGCCTGTCCACCACAATCCACCTCCAATCTTGCGAGCAGGCATTCAAAGAAGCACACCCTAGATCGCCAGTGACTGTCACTGAGGTCACAAGATCCTTGAGGCCAGTCCACCACACCCATTGGTACCTCCATTGGGCCTTTTTCAGCAGTGGTGGTGCAACATACCAGGGGTTGGCAATGCAGGATTTGCATGCACACCAAACTTAGGGGGTGATTATAATGAAGGTGGAACCGCCACGTCACCCCGTCATTGGTGGTCCCACTGCCATCGGTCACTGCATCAACGCCAACCATATTACAATGGCGGGTGCTTTCCTGGCGGCCGGAAAGACCAACCGCCACGCACCCAACTGGCTCCTTGAGCCCGCCAGTGCGGCGGAGGGGCTCTTGGTTCCAACAATGCTGGTGGTGCCTATCAGGCACCACAGTAGGGCTTACGATACCCCTTACCCACCAGCCTATCCATGGCAGTTCACCCGCCATGGAAAGTTGGAGGAAAGGGAAATTGGAGGCCCATAGCGGCCCCCAGACACGGGACCTGACAGAGCGTCCACGTCCCCCCTTCTGCTCCAAAACCACAGAGGTAATCTGTGGCATACCCAAAGGCTCATCCCTCAGCCCAACGCTGTTCAATGTCTACATGGCACCACTCGCCCACGTCGCCTGACAGCACAACCTAAACATCATGTCCTACGCCGACGACACCCAGCTGATCCTCTCACTCACCAAGGACCCCCACACTGCCAAAACCAACCTCCACGAAGGAATGAAGGCTGTCGCTGACTGGATGAGGGACGAGCTGAACTCGGACAAGACAGAGATCCTCATCTTCGGCTCAACCCCATTGGCCTGGGATGACTCCTGGTGGCCAACGGCACTAGGAGCACCCACCAACCATGCACGAAACCTAGAGATCATCCTCGACCCCACACTCTCCATGACAAAGCAGGTCAATGCCATCTCCTCCACCTGCTTCAACACCCACCGCATGCTTCGCTCAAGTGGATCCCCACCGAAACTAGAAGGACGGTCACCCAAGCCCTCGTCAGCAGTAGACTGGACTGGACTACGGCAAAGCACTCTACGCAGGAGCCCCGGCCAAACTCCTGTCACGACTGCAACGCATCCAGAATGCCTCTGCACGACTGATCCTCAACATACCCCGCAGCAGCCACATCACACCCCACCTGAAAGACCTGCATTGGCTCCCCATCAACAAGAGGATAACCTTCAAGTTCCTCACCCTTGTACACAAGGCACGCCACAACACCGGACCGGCGTACCTCAACAGATGACTTAGCTTCTACACCGCCGCCCGTCAGCTCCGCTCCGCAGACCACGCCCTCGCCATCGTCCCTCGCATCCGAAGAGGGACCACCGGTGGCAGATCATTCTCTCACCTCACCACCAAGACATGGAACACCCTCCCCATCTGCCTACGACAAACCGAAGACCTTCTAACCTTCAAGAGACTCCTCAAGACCTGGCTCTTCGAACAGTAGCAGTCCCCCCCCTCTAGCGCCTTGAGACCCTCACAGGTATGTAGTGCGCTTTACAAATGCTATGATTGATTGATTGACATGTCAGTTTTTACATTGCGGCAGATGATGCAGCCAGCAGCACCTGCTACAATGTAAAAGATAGGCACTGCGAACGCCATAGTGGTGGTTGCATTGCAATGCCTATCGTCGGGCCGCCACCTTGAAGGCCAGCGGTCCCATTCCAGGATTCAATGGCAGACGGACTGAAGTCCGCCTGCCTTCGTAATCAAGCCCCTAAGTTTGCAAACTTCATGGTCTCTGCTTCATGCACAAACACTTTTAACATGTGCAGCCTTCTTTCGGGCAACTGAAGTTATGCAGAAATGGAGGCCAAAATTATGTTGCAGTGTTGACTAAATGATGCAACAATAAAAAGGCTGCAGCGTAATGTGGTGCATTTTATGATACTTTATTATTTTAACATATTTATACATACTAACAACCTCTGCAAAGCTTTTGGCTCATTAGTACCTGTGTAACATACAAATGCAGCACAGGGAAAGGTGACCAGTCAACCTTAGCAAAGGGCCCTACACTTCACAGCAACATAAGTCACATTTCTTTTAGTAATTTTTTAACTGTTTGAGCTACAAAATTGTTTTGCGTCAAATCGTTAGATTATGCAGCAGATGATGCATTATGTGGAAAATATGATACAGCCATAGTTAAGTGGAATTTTTTTCCCACTTAACTTAATTTTGCCCCAGCATTGTAGTTGATCAATTTATAAGTTCCCCAAACCTAAAAGTGGAGTTTGGGCACAATTTGCATTTTAAAAGCAGTCCTACAACATAGGGCTACTTTTGAACTGACCTCCGGCTTCAGCAGTGCACACATGCAAACGCAGAAAGGGCTGCTGGCCTCTAAACTGCCATGCCCTAATATATTCTAGGGACTTAAAGGTAGTTCTAATCTCCCTGCCCTATTATGAACTAGGGCCTTATAGGAGAGGTCATGCCAATCATAGGGGTACCCTAACCCATAGTACACCCTAGTGTATGTAGGTGTTTTCACAGTATCTTTAAGTGTCTTTTCAGAATAGCACTGGCCCTGTGCCTGTTCAGGCAGAGGCCAGGGTCAGTCAGGTACCACCAGTACCAGTCAGCAAAACGTTGGGGAGTGCCCAGGGCACAGGATGGCTTTGTAACACAAAAGAAGCACACACTCAGACGTCAAAACACAACACCATGGTTGGGGGGTTCTCTTTAATAATCAGAATTGATTTCTATCCTAATTAACCCATTTTCCAACATTAGATTAAGGAAATACTGGGAAAAAATCATAATGTTCTAATCTATACCTTGAAGTTTTCATGCAGCTCTTTGATGACGGTTAATAGCTCACTGTTCAATGTTAGGATTTTAACTTATAAACTGCAAATATCAACAGAATCTCTTAGACAAAAGCAGTAACTCACCAACCAATTTACATGATACGCATTTTGTGATCTGCGTGGTACACATTCTTTGCAGCATGTATATTAGCCCACTGTGTCTACCTTACCAAGAGTCAAAACTTCCACTAGACAAACCTCCGATCTCTCTCAATAAAGAACATTAATCACCAAAGTTATCTTCACATTTTTATTGTCTGAAAATTGCTGGAGACCAGGAATGCAGCAGCAGGTACTTTTCAAATCATAATGCACTTGCAAACACGACGACCCCACCCTAAGTCAGCCACCTATGTTTGCTTGGTGCATCAAGATGATTCATATACGGTACATGTTTTTCTAACGTTTGGTCTGATTACTATATGAATGTAAATAACAATAAAGCATGAATGAAAATTGTGACAACATGCCTACTTTTCTTAATATTTAACTTCGAAAGTATGCGATTGTATTTGTTTAACGGACGGTGATTTGTATAGGGTCACTGGAAAGTCCACAAGGTTGTCCCTGTCCCCCCAGAATTTTAGTGTCTCCCACGCCCCTGCCTATGAGACCTATTGGTTATGGCAATGATTTTTGGTATGGCTGCTATGCAGTATGGCTGAAAATTACTAAAAAAAAAAAAAGCTCTATGGCGCAGCCATCACATCAATTTCTAGGCACGCACCAAAACAAATTTGCCCGACTACAAAATAAGGCAAGCATTTGTTATTGTTTTTTTCATGTACTGATCCGAGATGGATTACTAAATAAAAAGTTGAATGATAGGTATTTTTTGGTATAGTGCTAATGCGTTTATAAAACAAACTGAACGGGAACAGAGTTAGTAGTGGAAAGTTGGCTGGGACGAGGCAACACAGAGGAGGGAGGGCTATAGAGAAGGATGATGGGGAAGCACATGCTCGACTGAGGGCAGGGGATAGGGAAGCACATGGACAACGGAGAGTAGGCAAGGATGGGGAAGCACGTGAATAACAGAGGGTGTGCAGGGATGGGGATGCATACATACAACAGAAGGTAGGCAGAGAATGAGGAACGACATGGACAATGGAGCGTTGGCGAACTAGGATGCACACAGACAATGAAGAGGGGTAGGGAAGTGAGAACTGTACAAAGGTGGGTGGATGGGGAGGAAGCAAGAATCACCACTGGGGGAGGGAGGATGAGTAGAGAAACACAGAGACGGATAAAAGGAATGCAGAGATCACAAGGGAGATAGCTGGAAAACACATGCACTTTTATAGAGTGCTTATCCAAAAAGAACCAAAATGCACCTTAAAAGGAAGCAGTAGAAGGATACAGTAATAGGCCCATGCTCCAGGAGAGGGGCAGTCACCAGAAGAGGAAGGAAAGCCCACAGAAGCTGACGATTAAGAGACAAGCAAATGAGAGTGAAAAGAAAGCCAACCAATAACAAGGGACAGTCTCTAAGCCCACTGCAAGGTAACAATATGTCTTGCAATAGACATGCACTGTGTTAAGCGAGAACTAATGACCTCCTGAGCTTTATCCTGATCTACTAAGGGCATTCTTCTGCTTACGTTAGCCCACTTGTGTGCACAATTTCCCAACAGACCAGTGCCACTGAAATTCAAATAGAGCCTGAGGCACAGCAAGACAGATATCTGGAGACCCACTTCTCTGAAATGACTTTTATAAATGTACAGACCAGCATATGACTGAGAACAAATCTATGTGGCACCCGTCTTGTCATCAACTTTTTCACAGCTGTCTCCATTTAGGCAGCAGTCAGTGCCTGCCTCTCACTCATCCGATCCTTAACACATTTGTCTCACATCCAGTGGGTGCTCAGCTTGTTTGCAAGTCTTCTTTGTGGAATGATATCGAAGGCTTTCCTGCTGTCTAATTTGATTGCATTCATCTCTCTGCCTTGATCTGCTGCTCTGGTCACCAACTGAAAATTCAGTTCTTCTGTTTTCGATTTGACTGAAGTGTGAAACTGAGCTGCTGTGGATCATGTAACAAAAGCTTTGTAAAGTTTTCTTTCTTTCCTGATATCAACCTGATTGGCTTGTGAACGTTCTTACCTGTTTCTTGTTTAGTGGAGTAGCACTATAGCAACTCCATATAGGCAATTTGTAAGGTCTGTTTTTGCTAAGCTTCAGACAGATTGAAGTGTTTCTGCTCTCCCGTTAAAGGACATCAGAAAATTCACCCAACTTACTTCCTGGGTTCTGCCCAGGTCTTGCTCAAGCCCATGTGTATAGCGCACCATTCTGTCAATGGTAAAAGCCAGGGTCAGGTTTGTCTATAGAGCAATCAGTCCATGCCCAAGGGAATGGTCAGACAGGTGAGTGTGTGGGCCATTTTTTGGCCACTTGTGGGCCTGTTTATGGTCTTCCGCTGAGCCTATTTTTACTGGTGCTTTCCCTGATATTTAAACGAACATTGCCTGCTGCAAGCTCAGATCCATGCAGTCTCCCATACCTTGCACAACACGTATACAGCATATCTTTACAAGTTCAAAACTGTCCAAATTTGCTAACTTTTTCTTAGCTATCCAATTTATAAGTCATGAACATATCAAAAGTAAGGGAAATCAAACAGGGTCTAACAGCATTTTCATTTCCTTTAGTTTTCATTCATAACCATCTCATTGCTTCCCAGAAGCCAATGTGACACTGCGGAGGGGCAAAGCGTGAGCACAGAGTCATGTCTGTGATAAGATTGGCATCAAAGGGTGCATGATTTCACTTTCACTTATATTGACTTGAAGAATTAATGATAGTGTGAGTAAAGATTATGTGAGTTGCCTGGATGAGCTGAGCTAGTCTGTGTGCTATGGCGGTCAGGAGTTACACAAAGTTCCACAGTAGTGGGGAAGTAGTAGAAGAGAGGGCATGTTTTACTGATGTTGGCTCCTTCTGCTTTAGACAAGCTGCAAGATCATTGACCATTTGTTATGTTATGTTACAAAAATTTTAATACCGCGCTCATACACCAATTGGTTTCTTGGCGCTCAAAGACAACAGGAGTGTAGCACGGGGGGTGTGAACAGCTAACCGTGAGCAAGGCGGAACAGATAAGTTTTTAAAGATTTGCGAAAAGTGGGGTAGTCAGGAGTGAGCCGGATAGGGAGAGGGAAGGAATTCCAAGTGAAAGGGGCAAGGAAGGAGAAACGAGCACCACCGTGCTTCTTACGACGAAACCTTGGAATAACCAGCAGATTGTGAGCAGAGGATCTGAGGTGTCGGGAAGGAGTGTAAGAATGGAGACAGGAAGAAATAAAAGCAGGGGCAGAAAAGAAAAGAGATTTGAAGACGGTGCAACCAAGCTTGAAAATGCATCGTTGCGCAACCGGAAGCCAGTGCAAGGTTTTTAACAGTGGGGTGACATGTTGATGTTTTGGTTGCTGGAAGATTAATCTAGCAGCCTGATTTTGCACCAGTTGAAGGCGATGAAGGTGGTAAGCTGGAATCCCCACGTATAGACAGTTGGCGTAGTCTAAACGTGAGGTAACCAGGGCCAAGATGACAAGTATAAGAGCCTCTGGAGACAGGTACCTTCGGATCTTCCCGATCCTGCGGAGATGAAAGAAGCAGGCCGAGGTGACAGCATTAATGTGAAAATCACAAAACAAATAAAGACCCAACTATTTGCCACAGCTAACTATGCTTAACTCAAAATCTCCCTTGGTGGGGCCATCATTTCACTTTTCTTCCATTGAGTGGTACCAGCACCGTGAAACCCTGTGTGTACGCTTAGCCAAATGATACATTACCTCCTCGTCTTTCTTCTTCAAGACAGTCCTTACATGTTGAGATTGTCTCTATCCCATCAAAGTTATTCCATAGCCACACCAACATAGTTCGTCCAATATGACTGATCTTTCCCATAAGCCACTAAAATGGAGGAACATAATACATGGTATGCTGTTGTATCTCTAGCAATAAGGAAGTATGTAATAGGGTAGAAAAATAATCAATGCTCAGATCTCGGGAGGGAGAGGGGGGGTTTCAAGACTGTATTGAGGAAGACTTGGAGTAATGAAGATTACCAGTAAGTCACCGAGCCATTACATTACATCTACCTTTCATCATTCCTGGGAGCCTCTGCCTTCTTCATTACACCATTGGAATAGGGTACATATTAGTTTTGTCTGCGCTTCTTAAGCTCCTACAGTTCATTTGCTCACCTTTCTGTTCACACTGATTCCACCATTACCGTTCATTGTTATAGTTCATAAATTATTTTTGTGCTGCCTACAACACATTCCAACTTACCTTTGCTAGCTCCAGCGGTAGATGTAGTAGTATGCACCTCCCTTCCGGTCTGTGACCACCTTATCATTACATTCTGCAGTGAATACTGAAAATGCATTAGCTCAAATCTTAAGGCACAATTTAGATTTTGTTAGTCCTGGGACTCCTGTACTCGTTGATGGCGATCCCAACACCGTCATTGTGTCAGGTCTCGCCTCCGCCGCCAGGATCCAAGATTCAGCTGCGAAGGTGGGGAAAGCAGGCAGGAATCGCAGTAGTGTCAATGCTGGTACTGACGAACAGATTCTGACCTGTATTTCCTCCAAACATTTCATGGCAGGACGCCCACCATGAAATGCTTGGTGGAAAGCCATGTAAAGGGGCCCCCAAAAGGGCCCTCTGGCACATTAGCCCATGGGGAGCATGCAGGGGCACTTGATGTGCCACCCCCAAAAGTACATCGTCATGTGTGCACTGTGTGGCATTCACGCTATAGTGCCTGCCACAATGTGCACAGATGTGTTGGAGGCACTGTCACAACGGAAGGATACTCTTTAGGCTCTCCTATGAGCCAAAGATTTCCGCCACTGCGACAACGCCGCTGCTGCACCGCCCACCCTGGATTACTGTTGAAATCCGGCAGGCAGGACTGCAAATGGATTGGTGGTCTTCCTCGGACTGCCGCGGCGATGGTCCCGTGAAAAGACCGCCAACATATAAATTAGGCCCTTAATATTTTTTTCAGGACTCTGTCTTGTATGTAGCACTCCTCTCTTTAGCCTCACATGTCAGCCTATATTTCCTTTATTTAAGGACATGTCTTCAAAAGGTTTTACATGTGAGCAACAAGGACCCCCTGGTAAATAAGAAATAGAATTTCTAGGACAGGGCAAAACACGATGAACAATAAATTCCTAGACAATTATTAAAATAAAGAGCATATGCTACATTTAGTGTCTAGTCAAAATAACCATAGGTAATCAAAGCAACTAATTTCTAAAATGCATAGTTTTTATCTTTTATTTAATTTTTATTCATGAATTACACAGAACGTAAAAACACTAATATTCCATAAAAACATACAATAAAATCTTAACAATTCACAGAAAATATTATCCCAAAAGGTTCTACCGCACCCATGCTTATCCAATATTTCATTTTTTTGTCCTATGCAATGTTACGTTTTTGCCATTACCAATTCTGCCTCTTTTAAGAACAGTAATGATTTTTTTTCACTTGCATTTTTTTTTACATGCAGATTTTAGGTTTCTACAATATCCCACTTTATTTTCACTCATATGACTTCCTTACTATCTACTCTCTGACATGGGGTTACCTTGAAAATTCTCCAGTTTTTCTAAAATATGTTTTTCCGAAGCTAAGAACTTTTGCCCCATGTATGTGCTACCAGTTGTAAACACACACACACACAGCTGGTATTACTTGTATTGGCAGCATTTACCTATTATTTTTTTGTTGTGAATTCATTAATTGTTCTAAAAAATAAAAATTAGCCTGGAGCACCTAGAGTCATTTTACTTTTATTATAAACAGATCTTGTGAAATGGGTTTTTCCTCATGTACAAAACTCACAGCAGATGCAATCTCTGTGTATTTTCCATATAGTTTCTAATGTGAAGCAGTGAAAGTTGCTGGCACAGCGCATGCGACACACATACAGTTTCAATATTCCTGTAAGATATTTTATGTTTGAAACCAATTGGAGCCAAAAGCAAAAATAATGGTAAAAATGTAAGAGTAAAACATAGAAAAATACCCGATTTACCAAATCCCATTAATTGGGATTTCTGCAAGATTACGCTTGTTCAATAACATTTTGTGAAACCCTATTCGCGATTTGTGAACTCTGAATGTGTACTTGTAACGGAAGGTACTTGAGCCAAAATACTTTTGAATCAAACCTAAAGTGGTCTTCCTGACTTGATTTATTCAGAGCATGCAACTAATTTACAGAGAATAAGAAGCCACATGAGTTTAGAGTTCAATGAAGTTCAATTCAGATTAGGTTTCGGCTTCAAGACTCAGTAATTATTCAAAAATGTGTTATTTGTTTCCAAGGATAGGCTTTTGCTGACTTTCCAGGATCCCTTAGCTGAAGACAAACCCCTGCATCTGTGGTACCAGGTTGTTGAAGACCTCTTTGATTACGCAATGCCACATTCAGATCCAAAATCAAATAATTTCAAAGAGCATTCCATGATTGCCTGTCAGGAGTCCATCACAGTGCCCATGTCCATTCCTACTGCAGCCTGTTGCCATGGGATCAGCTCTTTCTTGGCATAAATCAAAGGATCCTTCTTAATCAATTGGATCACATGGTTCCAACCTGCGAGTGGACGCATAGCTCGCAAGAAACATCTCTGCACTTTCCTATTTGCAGAGGGGTTTCCTGTCACTGGAGTCTCCCTGTGATATATTCTGCCTTCTTCATTCTAGTGACGGTGATTCTTCATAATTTCCGGAAAAGCCTTGACAATTTGTTTGATCCTCAATAAATCTTTATAGGCCATTATACCTGAGTTTCAATACTCACTACAAATGTAGTTTGAACAGTGCCTTGAAGATGAAGAGGTGATTGACCGCAGTTTATAGATCCACCATTGCAAATACAAATTTTCAATGCATTTTCCTTCCCAGGCCTTTTGTTATGGGACTAAATCTCTTTTAGCAGAATTCGAGCTTGGTGAGATCATCTCTACGTAGGTGGGCATGAAGTTCAGTACTTCAGTATTCAAACTCTTTTACTCGTTGGCTAGTTCTTATTCGTGGTTGCACTGAAACTGAGTCGTAATCCCAATCACAGTGCTTAATTTGTAAAAAAATAAGTGCAAGGGACCTTCTCAAGAGTCCACTGCAGCCTACACCACCCCCTGGCAGCGCTGCCATGAGAGTACCAACAAAATTAACGACTATTGCACTCCTAAATGTGTGAAAATGTATACTATTCCAGGCCACGCAAAGCTATATTGGTGTGAGCAGCAGTCATTAATAATTTATAATATGTTTCAAATTATTATTTACTGTTGTTGTGGTAATCTCTAAATTAGACAGACAGTACCAGCATGTGGTGGACTGCCATAAGAGCCGGTGCTGGCAATTAAGTGCTGAGGTCGAGCTCCAGAAACCAGCGGCTCAAATTAAGCACTGGAATTACACAGTTCTAGAATGATAATGCATCCTGCAGGGTAACATTGAAGTCCAGTGTTCATTCCCTGTCAACCTTTGTCCCATTTTTATGCAATCACCTCTTGGTGCACGCATGTTCATAGCTTTTGTCTGTTGGCCTCATTCGGAATGGACAAGGGAGTGTCATGTAGTTCCCACTAATCCGCAGGACCTGTGTGTTTGTTTGGACAACATAAACTTTGGGTGAGGTGCCTACACTGATTCCCATCACCCCTGCAGAATATGTTTGCCTATAGACCAGCTTGCTCACTGTGCCACCATAAGCCCCCTAACCTTACCAGGGAGCCAATGATTTCTGGCAACCACTGAACATGACTACCGTGACACCTCAGGGATCGTGGAAACAGATAAGATCCTTTCCCTCAGTCACTAGTGCTCACTAGAGCTCAGAGAAATATACAGAATACACAGTAGGACATTTTCAATATATTTATTGACCCAACATTATTCTTGTATAGAATGCATGTGCTGCGATAATCAGTAGATAGAAGCAGATAAAAGTGATTACGAGCCCCAGAAGAGTAAATAGTAGGTACAGCCCTACCATGGTGCTAAAACAGTGTATATATGCAGGCATATAAACAAGGCAGTAATCAGAAGTACTCCTACTAAGCAAAACCCTACTCGTAAGTGCACCTAGAGTGTGTGTGTAGGTGTTGAGCCAAGAATCTCCCAAGGGACGATCCAACCCCATTACCTGAAGGGAGAGAATGGAGGACCCATTCTTGGTCATGCACTAGACACCTCTTAGACTGCTGCGTGGTGAATTTTGAGAATGCAGGGACCCTCTGTGTCAGCTGTAGCGCCTCCACTGCTAATCTATCAGGATGCTCATTATTTATAATAGAAAGCAGTCTTGCGAAGTGTGTTGTAGATTAGGGATGTTATGGATATGTAGATAGCTCTGCCGCCCTGTGGATGAAGATAGAACAATATTAGTACATAGTGCATAAAGAGGCCTTCTACATGACGTTCAAGGCATTAAACAAAGTAGTTTCAGAGAAACGAATCCAACATTGTTGTGCATCCAAAAATGTGTAAATATTCATGGCACAAATGTTATAGTGAAATGAGCAGCTTCACTACATAGGCCTAACGCAGGAACAAAACAGGAGTTCATGCTAATTCAATATGTGAAATCACATCAGGGAGTAGGCGTAGAGTTGGGTGTCAATGCCTGATCAATTCCTGGCCTCTCCTTGAGGAATCGCCAGCGGTTGAAGAGGTAGAAATAGAGGTCACTCTCCATGCCCATTCACTTAATGGCCTCTTAAGAGATCACCATGGGCATTACACTGAGCTAAATTAGCCATGCTCATTCACTCTTGGCGTTTTCTTTGGCAAGCATACCTCTTGCAGTTGAAGTGTAGTATATTGTCACTACTATCCTCTTGGGATGTTACTGGAGGTTGGGCAGAAGGTCAAGTGCCCATGCCACACCAATCTAGCCCTTTGTCTCTACTTAGGAGAAGGAATGCCATTAGGGTAGGAGCGCACAGTGCAGTACTTAGTTTTGTAATATATATATATATTTTTTTTTAAAGTGAAAGAACGTAAAAGAGGAAATGCAGAGGAAATGCAGAGGCCCAGCGTTTTTATCGTTTTTCTCAGGATCCTGCACCTGGTGCTTCTGACTGCTGAGGTTGCTGAATACCTAGGCTGGTGGTCTTTCTTCCAGCCCCTTACACTTTCTGCGTATGTATCTTTACTTTTGCAGGTTCTTTTTCGACCATGATTTCTGCTTTTGTCTCCGTTTTTCCCGGCTTTCGTCACTTTCTTTCCCCCCTTTCTAATTTGCTCTCTCACTTTGGGTCAAAATGTAATGAAAAATTAGTCCCATTCTTCAAAAGTGAGCGCTGGAGCCCACCCCTGCAACCACAGGCACAAATTAAGCACTGAAGGTGAAGCTTATTAGCAGTGCCATGCCATGCCTGGTTGTCTCTCGGAAGCTTCTTCTTTGGATGGCATGATCGTCCGCCTGAGGCACGCCTCCTTAAGCTGGGCTCGCTGCGAGGCCGGTCAGACCAGCAGGAATGCCTCCCACTCTCGGCTTCAGAGCGCCGGAGCCAGGGCCGGGTGTATTTTTAGCTGCGTACTTTGCCGCCCAGTTCCGAGCCCGTGTTGGGAGCCATTACTTTCATTCCTTTGAAGCGCGCCGTGGAACAATGCGGCCTGGGATGTTTGTGGGCGCAGCTGCTCCGTGTCTCTCAGCGCCGAACCGTGCACTGGTGCCAGGGAGCTGCCCACGCGCCTGCTGGCGGGCACTGCATTGTTGTAATGCCCCCGCGGACAGCTGCCCTGACACTGGGAGTGTATTTGATGTTCAGCGAGGCACATTTCGAACAGAACATCACCTGGTATATATATCTCCCTCTTCCTGTGCCCTATTTAGAAGGAGTGTTTATTAGGTTCAGGACTATAAATTGAGCTGGATGCAGGTCCCGTGGTCCTCGACCGGAACAAACGGTAGAACTGCCACAGAGATGACCCCTCCTAGAGATGCTTGTTACAGAATACTAGACAGTGGGGCTATCTCTATCACCGTGATGTCAGAAAATAACAATGGAGCTGTCGCTGGGGGAGCAGATGATGTTTGTTAGAGGATGATACAGTGAAGACATATCTGCGTGAGATTGAGATGTCCTATGAGTTTACCGTGAATCTAATCCTGTGAGAGCTGCTGATGCTACAGGAAAACAGACAAGCAATTTGACTCTGTGTGAGTGGTGTGATCGGATTATTGACACTGAAGCTATACTGTTAGAGATGATGTTGTTATAGGATGATAGACATTGATCTTGCCCCTGTAAGATGGTGGTGATGCTGCAGGAAGATAGACAGCAGAACTATCCTTGGGAGAGGGCAACACCCCCCCTATGATTCACCCCTGTGTGGCGATGATGTTACAAGATCATAGACACTAATGCTACTTGTATGAGGTGATGAACCTACAAGATGATAGACACTAATGCTACCCTGTGAGGCGATGATTTCACAAGATGATAGACACGAATGCTATCTCCATGAGGCGATGATGTTACAAGATCATAGACACGAATGCTACTTGTATGAGGTGATGAACCTACAAGATGATAGACACTAATGCTACCCTGTGAGGCGATGATTTCACAAGATGATAGACACGAATGCTATCTCTATGAGGCGACGATGCTACAAAACGATAGACACTAATGCTACTTGTATGAGGTGATGAACCTACAAGATGATAGACACTAATGCTACCCTGTGAGGCGATGATTTCACAAGATGATAGACACGAATGCTATCTCCATGAGGCGATGATGTTACAAGATCATAGACACGAATGCTACTTGTATGAGGTGATGAACCTACAAGATGATAGACACTAATGCTACCCTGTGAGGCGATGATTTCACAAGATGATAGACACGAATGCTATCTCTATGAGGCGACGATGCTACAAAACGATAGACACTAATGCTACTTGTATGAGGTGATGAACCTACAAGATGATAGACACTAATGCTACCCTGTGAGGTGATGATTTCACAAGATGATAGCCACGAATACTAATCCTGTGAGGGGACAATGTTACAAGATGATAGACACTAATGCCACCCCTGTGAGGTGATGATGCTACAAAACGATAGACACTAATGCTACTTGTATGAGGTGATGAAGATACAAGATGATAGATACTAATGCTACCCTGTGAGGTGATGATTTCACAAGATGATAGACACGAATGCTATCTCTATGAGGCGACGATGCTACAAAACGATAGACACTAATGCTACTTGTATGAGGTGATGAAGATACAAGATGATAGATACTAATGCTACCCTGTGAGGCGATGATTTCACAAGATGATAGACACGAATGCTATCTCTATGAGGCGACGATGCTACAAAACGATAGACACTAATGCTACTTGTATGAGGTGATGAACCTACAAGATGATAGACACTAATGCTACCCTGTGAGGTGATGATTTCACAAGATGATAGCCACGAATACTAATCCTGTGAGGGGACAATGTTACAAGATGATAGACACTAATGCCACCCCTGTGAGGTGATGATGCTACAAAACGATAGACACTAATGCTACTTGTATGAGGTGATGAAGATACAAGATGATAGATACTAATGCTCTCCTGTGAGGCGATGATTTCACAAGATGATAGACACAAATGCTATCCCTGTGAGGGGACAATGTTACAAGATGATAGACACTAATGCCACCCCTGTGAGGTGATGATGCTACAAAACGATAGACACTAATGCTACTTGTATGAGGTGATGAAGATACAAGATGATAGATACTAATGCTACCCTGTGAGGCGATGATTTCACAAGATGATAGACACGAATGCTATCCCTGTGAGGGGACAATGTTACAAGATGATAGACACTAATGCCACCCCTGTGAGGTGATGATGCTACAAAACGATAGACACTAATGCTACTTGTATGAGGTGATGAAGATACAAGATGATAGATACTAATGCTACCCTGTGAGGGGATGATTTCACAAGATGATAGACACAAATGCTATCCCTGTGAGGGGACAATGTTACAAGATGATAGACACTAATGCCACCCCTGTGAGGTGATGATGCTACAAAACGATAGACACTAATGCTACTTGTATGAGGTGATGAAGATACAAGATGATAGATACTAATGCTACCCTGTGAGGCGATGATTTCACAAGATGATAGACACGAATGCTATCCCTGTGAGGGGACAATGTTACAAGATGATAGACACTAATGCCACCCCTGTGAGGTGATGATGCTACAAAACGATAGACACTAATGCTACTTGTATGAGGTGATGAAGATACAAGATGATAGATACTAATGCTACCCTGTGAGGGGATGATTTCACAAGATGATAGACACAAATGCTATCTCTATGAGGCGATGATGCTACAAAACGATAGACACTAATGCTACTTGTATGAGGTGATGAAGATACAAGATGATAGATACTAATGCTACCCTGCGAGGCGATGATTTCACAAGATGATAGACACGAATGCTATCCCTGTGAGGGGACAATGTTACAAGATGATAGACACTAATGCCACCCCTGTGAGGTGATGATGCTACAAAATGATAGTCCCCGCTTGAGTTATCCCTGTGAAAGATAAACATGCTAAAGATAATAACAGGGCTACCACTGTGACCGTCACGTTACTCTATGATACAGGGGAGCAATCAATCCCTGTGGTAGAGGATTATGCCATGTTATGTTCATTTATTTGTACAGCACACTGCTGCTCACATGGTGTCCTTGCATTCAATGAGTTACTATCAGCAGTGAGTAGGCCTTCCTCTTTCAGGATTAAGGCTGTAAAACTTATAGCATTGAGGGATTTCCTCAAGGCAAGTTGATCTGATGTATGTCTCAAAGTTTCTTTTTGCTCATTCCAATTATTGTCTCCTTGCACTAAAAAAGCTTGACTGCCTGATCGCCCTTCCTTCCTACATGGGGCAATTACTAGCCTTCCTCCCAAGGTCGAATGCACAGCTCTGTTGAGCTTGTCCTGCTGAATCATTTCCTGTAAGTATAATTGTTAGCTTTGATAAAAAGCTCAATCTGTATTGGAGTACAAAGGCTTTTTAATAATATTCTCTTATCTACCATTAGCTCATGGAGTTTGACCCGATAGGCGAGATAGGAGTACTTCACTGGAACCTAAACGTAACTGGCGCTGCTAGGCTCTATATCAGTCGTAGCTTATGAGTAAGACTGCGGATCCCAACAAAAATGTATTGTAATTGTCAAATCTAGCTGGTACCATTGCATTCAGAGCCAACACTCGCTCTGCAATATAAGGGAAGAAGTGGACATATTTTCCTCAGTTTGGTCATGAGGAAAACACAGATGGAAACCACTTTGCTCACATGTGTCTCAAAACTCAGGGCATCCTCTTTTATCCTGTGAGATCACTATGTGTCACACCAATGGTTCTGTTGTCACTTCATCTCACAGGGATGCCTCTGCTGTCTTTCTGTCTGCATGCAGCATCAGTGTCTGTCAAACAGCGCATCAGCGTCTATCATTCGGTGTCATCACTTTCTCTCACAGAGACAGCTTTATAATCTGCCTCTCCGTGAACATTGCAGTCCCAGCTAGCATGATGCAAAATCAACCTCCCTCGTCGGGATATGTCCACCCTCCTTATTCTCTCACATCACCACCTCACGCAAAAATAGCCCACTGTCTAGCTCCGCGTAAAATCACGACTCTAAAAGAAACACTCAAGAAAAACAAAACAATCTTAGACCTTTTTGGAAGTCTCAAGTTTTGAATTTTCAACATCTACTTACGTGTACTCAGCTGTTGCCCGTGTGATGTACTTTGGAAGTTTATTCCACCGTGTTGCTGCCTGATCCGGGAAGGGTTTGCTTTTTGCACGGGTCTACCCATTTTTTGCAAGGGCCACTCCTGCCTGGTGATACTAACCGGCTGATTTGAAGATACGAATCGTGCCGCCTCCGCATGTGAAGGGGCGTGGCCAACCATACAAGCATGTCTGAAGAAACAGTGTTAATGCTATAAAGGGTTTGTGCGTCTTTACCCGCACCCAGACATTTTCTCTCGACAGGTTTGATGTGGTCTCTTCAAAGAGCAGTCACAATGACAGCTGATCAGTTCATCAACACTTGCAAACCACAGACGGGAGGGCTGCTCACAGCCTATTTTACTAACAGCCGTCATTTATTTTCACGCTTATAATAGATCAAAGTTCTTCAGAAAGTATCCTCTAATGCTAAGTCTTTGTTAGTTGGAAAATCAGACATTGAGCTTAGCCTGTATATAAATTAAAGGGTATAAGACCAGCGTTTTTACTCTTTTTTGTCTGTATATAAGTGCGCACATGTCAGCACTTATCTAAAATTCCCACCAATTTGTGTTCACTGGGTCTGATTGAAAAAAAGATTGTCGATTTATTTATTCACATTGAATTGAATTTCATACACGTTTTGTTTGCTTTAGTACAGCTTGCAAAGCCTTAGGCCCTTATAACAAGTGTGCTGGCAATGGGTTAGGTTTACAGCGCACCGGTAACTACTGAGATCACGAATGCTCACTTGTAATCAGGTCCTTGATGTACTAATGGAACACTTAAAGAGTCTACATCTATTAGAGGTGTAGGTTGAGAGACCATAGAATGGATCACAGTGCTGTGTTTTGTTGTGTGCTTGTATAGCATTTGGGCTGTTCCAAAGTGCAGGGAATAGGAGCGAGAAGGTGATACATAAGATGTCACTGTGTGAGAAAGAAGTGTGTGATGTCCTTCAGGTACTCGATCTGAAGTGAGTGAAAATGTTACCAAGCATTCTGAATGACTTTTTATGGGTCCACTTTGTGGGCACTTCCCAAGTGCCGCAGTCTAACAGAAGCCATATCAGACTACTGGAGCCGCGCGTCTGTCTGTAATTTTCGAGCTCAGATTACACATTAAACAAATTGGAAATCCATTTATAGAGCTCCACACCTCTAATGAAACTCTGAAGCACATTGGTGGATGGGCAGCACGCGCCACTGTGGGGTAGTGCATCGTTGCAAAACTGTGTGATTGCAGTCTGGTCTATGTGTGAAGGGTCTTGGGAGTCATGCAAGCTGATAAATATGAAAGACCACACCTGTGAGAGTGATTGCAGCATTGCAAGGGGGCTCTTTTAGAAGTCCAGTCAGCACGGCACTTTCAGTATAATTTCATTAAGCACTTTTCAAAACAGTAGACATAAGTGCAATTCTGGTGTTCCATAAAGAACACTGTTTCAGATGACTGTAGGTAACATCCTGTGGGTTCTCTAAGCTCACTGCTATGTCTAGGGTCTAGATGAATGCTTTATGAGTATGGCTGTAGTGCTCTGGAGATTGGCCCCTCTCAGGTGAATGCTTATCTTTTGGAATTATCTGCAAAGCGATGCATTATTTGGCATTATTTGGTCAAAGAAAGTGTCTCAGTGTTTGAGGTTAACAGACAACAGTAGCATCTTGACTGGCATATTTGAGCTGAAGCACTGTCACACTGAGACCCTAGACATATTTGGAGCATTACATTCAGCACCTCGAGTTTAGTCTTGGGAATTTGTTTTATTTTCGCCGGCGACATTTACAGAATTCAGTAATTTTACATTTCTGGAATTCTCAAAAAATGATGCATTTTAGATAATGTCTACCGAATGCACATCTCACGTTAAAAATCTCTCCAGACTTTTATTTACTTGAGGTGCAGACTTGATACGGACAAATCTAATTTTGCTACAAAAAATATAATTTGGCAATATTTTCTTTGAACTTTCCTGAAATTTCGCATTAATGAAAGGTGGTGTAATGCCAAGCAAATGCCAGATTGTCCAATCAATAAGAAAAATAACAACTTGGCATTATAAGTAGCATTCATGAAAGGCCTGGACATTGAGCCAAATTCTAGCAATTAGTGTGGCACCCTGGCATATATGATCAGTGCCCTGGCGTATCTAAGTGGCACCCCATGCTGGCTGGAACACTGTGAATCAGCAGAAGCCAGGAATACAAGACCACCACTCAAATTTACATTGGTATTCCCAGCAACACCCGTGCACAAAATAGAATCATTGCTGTTGCACTAATTGTTTCTCGAAACAATTATTTCAAAGGGCTGTTAAGTGCCACTGATTCTATGACTGTTCTTTATATCTTCTGGCAGAGTACTGCAAACTGGTATAATTTCTCCTGGCAGAGAACTCGCAGGGGACTCTAGTGGAGTAAACTGCTTCAGCTAGGCACTGTTTCTCATGCAACACAATCACGGTGTTTGCCTGCTGTGCTTTGAGTGTTTTAATGCGGTACACTTTTGTATGATGAACTTTCATTGCAGCAGAGCAGAAATAAAGCTTCTCGGAAAGCACTGGAATATTTCATTAGTTACACTTCAGATCAGTCACTGAAAGTTCATTGGCAGCTGTGTTAGTCTTCACATCACCACAACATAGCTGTCACTTCTGTCGCTGCTTCTACACAATGCCACATTTAAGCGGATATTGGCATACTAGTATCTAAGTTGCCCCTGTAATGTTTGCTATGAAACGTACTCATTTACTTGTGGGTGGAGAGACTCAAAACTAGGGGTGGACGGAAATTGGCAACATTTTGGCCACTCCACGTTACTCTTTAGGCCAAATTCTGTCAATCACCACGTGGCGGAATTTATCTCCTGCGAGAAACCAGAATATGTGAGCTGGCGAGTGAGATTTGGTGTCCTCTAGCGTAGCGTGTTTTTCTAACGCAGACGTTCGTGAAAGGTTAAGGTCTCGAGTGGCATGAAAAGCAACTCGAATGGCTGCGCGCTCTAATGCACTGCATGTTGCAGTTTGAGCTGATTTTAGGCGCTGCTCGTGCTACCGGTGCTAAATTGCCGTTAACGTTTTTCTGTAACTCTGCAAGTTCCACCCACCCCTACTCCAAACCGCCCTATAGAGAAGCATTGGCATTTTATTATAACACCTGCTCTACCAGACCTGCCTCTAAAATTTATGTCCTTTTGCCACTTTCTTTAGAATACATAGTTGTAAAATGTGCCAGTTGGTGTTCTTTTCGTCTAAATTTCATAGGGAGACATGGTATTTTCCCCAGACAGATTTACCTCGCGATAATGTTGAACAGGGTGGAATGAAGCTGAGAGTGTTGTTTTATGGAGAAGATAAGGCTTATCAGAGGAGAGAAAATACACCTGCTCATTGAACAAAAATGGCAGATTCCACAATGTCTGTTTTTCACCGCTGGCTTCTGATTGATTGTGTTAGACCTGTCTGGCTTTTTGGCGAAGTCCCTCCTAATTTTTATTTATTTTGTCCCCTTTTTGCCCCACATACCCTTGTTAATTTTTGTGTCTACTGACTTTTTGTAGGTGTTGGT
Organism: Lissotriton vulgaris; assembly: GCF_964263255.1. Taxonomy (NCBI): domain Eukaryota; kingdom Metazoa; phylum Chordata; class Amphibia; order Caudata; family Salamandridae; genus Lissotriton; species Lissotriton vulgaris. The sequence goes on from NC_141699.1 coordinate 340,740,039, forward strand.
CAGGGGGATAGGTGTTTTCTTCCCCCCTCATAATCTTTTACCTTAGGCCCAGTGGCCTGTTCTGACAGGAAAGTTGGCACCACCTAAAATGGTGGCCTCCAACTGTCCCAACTGTCACCAACAGAACCTGGCCATAGCCCAACATAGGGCATTCCAGAACCTTCTGGTCCATTCTGGACCACTGAAGGGCAGCCTATATAAGGCGGAATGCAGGGAAGCCATTTTGTGCTGACCAGAGAGTGGAGGAGTGAGGCAGCGGTGAAAGGAGGAGGACGCACTGGGAGCAGTTAGTTTGTCCCTGTGACAGACAGCCACTACAGGGAGACGTTCCCCCTTGAACCCCTGACCAATCCCTCCCAATTACCCTCTCCTATTGAGGAGATTGTTCTATCTGAGGTGGAAGCCCACCTCTACATCTGGGCCCTATTGACCCCTGTCAGGACGCTCTGGCTGAAGGACTTCCCTGATTGCCCCCTGGCAGTGCTTCACTCACCAACGTTGTTGAGAAGATAGTTTCAGCCCAGTGTTGAGCCTGGTGTTTGTGAGGAACAGTAGGCCCTGAGGAAGCCAGGGCCAGGAGAGATCGGCGCTGGAATACAACTGAGGAGGCGCCTGGGAAGTGAAGGGTGCCGGTTGTACTGGAGCGGCGCTGTCCTCGCCGTCGGTAGGACCCCGGGGGCACCGGCCGCGTCATAGTAAACATCCCCAAGGTTTTGGAAGTGTGGAAGCGCTTCCGCGCATGCCCCTAGCGATTACACTCCCTTGAACAGGAGGGGCCTAAGATCGAGCAGGCCCGGAGGAGGCAGCGTCTTGCTGTGGAGCCTGCGCGGGAGACGGCGGAAGCGGAGGCGAGCTGTGAGGCGGAGTGTCCTGCGAGCGCCTCGCGCATGCCCAGAGGATCAGCGCGACCCACGGAGATAGGCGGGAGCGGAGGTGGAGTTGCCAAGGAGCTCCGCGCATGCCCGGGTGATCAGCGCGACCCTCGGCGATTCTGTGGAGAGGCGCCGGGAGTTTCCCTGGCAGCGGAGGCAGCGGTAAATCCTCTCTTCAGCTCGAGCGCCCCATTGTGAGGCGAGCGCGAGCGCGAGGGGGTGCAGAGGAGCCCAGCCGCCAACCATTTGCTGAGATCTCTCTCCCCGCTTGAGCGCTACCAGCGAATTCAGCGCGAGCGGGAGAGGAGAGAAAGGTGCACCGGGAGGCTGGTGATCGATATCAGCGCTGAGTCCTCCCCTGCCCCTGTGAAGCGGGTTCTTTCCCTGTCACCGCAGATAAATCTGCTTTCAAGTAAGGAGTGTCACCCAAAGGGGAGGGGAGCAAATCTTCACGAAGGAGGGAATAAAGAGTACCTTCTAGAGTTGGAGCTACCTCAATTTCTGAGAGGTGTCAGTTATAAAATAACAGTGAAGGAGGAGGGAGACTACAGATGAGAATTGCTGAACCTGATTTAGATCGTTTGAATGGTAGACTGAGCAGATAATTCAACTGCCAGGAATCAGGAGTGAGGGAGGTTGGTGTTGTGGGAGACCAGTATTGGGCACTGTTTGGTAATCTTTTAAAGCTGATTCTGGAGTCTGATAAAATGCCTAATTAATGCTGAACGTTGAGTTTAGATAACCAATTGGAAGTGTTATTATTACTCTACTGACACGTGTACTGTATTATTGAACCTCTCTGGAAGTAGATTTTCTGATTTAAAGACAACTGAATGAAATGTAATTTGGAATCTAACTGATAATTTGCTTAGAAGTTTAAGAAGTTTAATTGCTGAGACTACAAAATCCTGAAATGTCCTAAGCTGTAAATTTTGACAACAAAGAGAATATTATTTTTACATAAAGCAGTACGTATTTTCATATAATTTTGGTGTAGTGTTTTTCTTTTTGAGTGCTATTGCGTGAAGTTACTTTTGGGTGGTCTGCAACCTTTACACTGTGCCTCTAAATGTTAGTCTTGCCCTAGGCCAGGCTACCTAAATTCCAACATATTGGTGCCTAGCGGTGGGATTGCGGACTTGGTTGCAGCTACTTACTAGTAATTTGGCGTAATACACCCAACCTACACCAGGAGTTTTCTCCTTGCGGCCCTCCCAATTAGTCTTTTTGTTTTTTCTAAATTTATTCCTGGTGGTGGGTGGAGTTGGTTTTAGGTTACCCTCACCCCACTGAAATCTCTGGTGTGTATCCAGGTTTGCCAGACTCACAATGGAGTTTGCGGTGGAAAACCTGGAAGTCTATTCCGTGCCCCAATTGAGAATGTTCTGCCAGCAGATGGGGGTCTTCTTCAAACATGGTGCAAGGAAGGGGGAGCTCCAGACTAGCCTTAGGGCCTGGGTGGAGGCACACCAAGAGACAAAGGAGGAGGATGAAGAGGTTGACCGGGGCACAGAAGGGGGGGTGGAGGAGTTATTCCACCATGAGGGGGAAAACTTGCTCACCGGACCAGTGTCCTATTCCAGAAAGGGCAGTAGCATTTCTGGGAGAAGCCTAACAGAAGCTGAGCTCACCGATAGGAGGGAGAAAAGACAGCTAAAGTGGGAGTTGGCTAAGATGGAATTGGAGAAAGAGGAGAAGAGGATGGTCCACGAGTTTAGGCTGAAGGAACTGGAGCTCCAAAGTCTACAGCGGGGGTCCTCTCCTGTTAGGAATGGTGGCAGCGAACTGAAAGAGTCAGCCAGGGAGACCAAACCCTATATCCCAAAGGACCTGATAGCGAGCTTCAGTCAGGGGGATGATGTTGCTAAGTGGCTGGCCGCTTATGAGGTTTCTTTGAAAGTTCATGGTGTGCAGGAGAAGCACTGGGGGGGTAGTTTGTATAAGTACATGCCTCCTGCTGGTCGGGACACCTTGTTGGCCCTGGAGCCAGAGGAACAGACAGACTACCCCACCATGAAGCTGGCGTTATTGAGGAAGTTCGGGCTCACCCCAGAAAGGTACCGACAGAAGTTTAGGGGGAGCCACAAGATGGGAACTCAGAACTGGGTGGACTTCCTTGATTACGCCAGAAAGGCTTTAGAGGGTTGGGTCAAGGGCAGTGAGGTAAAAGATTATGAGGGGCTGTATGATCTGTTTTTGAGAGAACACCTCCTCGAGAAATGTTTTCCCGAGCTGCGCCAACACCTGGTAGACAGCAAGCTGACCAATCCCCGGAAGCTTGCAGAGGAGGCGGACATCTGGACAAGTACCCGGGTGTCCACCAAGGGGACTGGAGGGGAATCTCAAAAAGCCGGACAGGGCGCCCCCCAGAAGAAAGAGGGGGGGGAGAAAAAGAAAGAGTTCTCTAAAGGTCCCCAAAATAACTTCCAAGGGAAGGGAGCAGGTTTCACCCCTAGGGCAAACCCGCCCCGGAACCCTCATCCTGGCCAGAGCCAGCAGCCCAGGGTTCTCCACTGTTTTGAATGCGGTGGCGTTGGACATTATAAGGGAGATGTCAGATGCCCAAAGAGACCACCCCCTCCCACCGGAGGAAAGTCACCGGGAGTAGCTAGTGTAGCGCTCGGGGAGGAGTTGCCCTTAGATAAGGGGGGTGAGTGGGCGGGTGTCACCTTAGTGTCCCTGGGAGAACGGGAGATGGTGCCAAAGATCCAGGTGCCCCCAAATACTACAAAGTATGGGCAATGGGTTACCATCAATGGCCAGAGAGGGGAGGCTCTGAGGGATACAGGAGCCAGCATGACTATGGTGAGAAGTCAGCTGGTGTCCCCGGAGCAGGTTGTTCCAAATGTACTCCACCCCGCCGCGATGGCTGACGGCAGAATGGGCCACTATCCAGTGGCTGAGGTTCCCTTTGAGTGGGAGGGGGTTGCAGGTTCACTTCGAGTTGCCGTAAGCCCTGCCGTGCCAGTCGATTGTCTGTTGGGTAATGACATGGAACACAATACTTGGAGAGAGGTGGAATACCGGACGCATTCTGCGATGCTGGGTACACCTGACTGGGCCTGTGTCAGCACACGGTCTGCGACTGCCCGGAGAGGGAGTTCGCCTGGGTTGGAGCCTGGAACAATGGCCCAACCCGCTGCTAAGAAGGGACAGACCCGGAGACAGAGGAAGCCTGCTCCGGCTTCGACACCCCATGAGACAGATCGGCCACCTGCGGTGGTGGACCAGGAGTCCGTGGAGGGGGAAGTAGACTCTCTGGAGGATTTACCCATCCCTGCGGAGTGGCATGTGGAGGGAGGTCCTACCAGAGAGGAATTCTGTAAGGGGCAGAGGGAGTGCCCCACCCTTGAGGGACTGAGGCGACAGGCTGAAGCCCAAGCAGCAGGTGATGTTACGGGACATTACCATATTTACTGGGAGGATGGACTCCTCTACAGTGAACCCAAGGTACCCTTGCCTGGTTCATCAAGGGCCTTGGTAGTCCCGCAACAGTACCGAGCCTTTCTTTTGGAACTGGCTCATGCCATACCCCTGGCAGGACACTTAGGTCAGGACAAGACCTTTGCCCGGCTTGTCCTCCACTTTTACTGGCCTCGAATGAAAGTGGCGTCCGACACATACTGTAGGACATGTGTAACCTGCCAGGCCAGTGGGAAAACAGGGGTGAAGCTAAAGGCTCCCCTGGAACCACTTCCAGTCGTTAGCACACCCTTTGAGAGGGTGGGCATCGACATTGTAGGGCCTTTGGATCCACCGACAGCAGCTGGTCACAGGTTTATCCTGGTACTGGTGGATCATGCCACACGGTACCCAGAGGCAATACCTCTGAGGACAGTCACTGCACCTGTAGTGGCAAGAGCCCTAATGGGAATCTTTACCCGAGTGGGATTTCCCAAGGAAGTTGTGTCCGACAGGGGGACCAACTTCCTGTCAGCTTACATGCGGGCAATGTGGAAGGAGTGTGGAGTGACCTACCGGTTCACCACTCCTTATCACCCCCAGTCAAATGGACTGGTTGAGAGGTTCAATAAGACCTTGAAGGGCATGATCAGAAGTCTGCCCGAGAGCCTGCGGAGGAAATGGGATGTCCTCCTACCCTGTTTACTTTTTTCCTACAGGGAAGTGCCCCAGAAGGGAGTGGGCTTCAGCCCCTTTGAGCTTCTGTATGGGCACCCTGTACGCGGTCCTCTCAGCCTGGTGAAGGATGGTTGGGAGAAATCTCCCAGGAAACCCCCCCAGGATGTGGTGAGCTACATGCTGGCCTTCAGGAGCCAAATGGCGAAGTTGTGGAAGCAAGCTTCTGACAACTTGGAGGCCAGCCAGGCAGTCATGAAGGAGTGGTACGACCACAATGCTCACCAGGTGGAACTGGAGCCTGGCCAGAAAGTGTGGGTGATGGAGCCTGGAGAGCTTAGCGCCCTCCAGGATCGCTGGACAGGCCCCTTTGAGGTGTTGGAAAAGAAGGGTAAGGCCACATACCTGGTGGACCTTAAGACCCCTCGACAGCCCCTACGGGTGCTACACGCCAACCGACTCAAGCCCCACCATGAGAGGCCCGAAGTCATGCTGATGATGGTGACTGACGGGGGAGAGGAAGCGGAAAGCGAACCTCTCCCAGATCTCTTTTCGTCCCAAGAGAAGGATGGGTCAGTGGAGGGAGTGAATCTCTTTCCTACTCTCACTCCTGAGCAACGGGAGGACTGCCGCCAGATACTGGAGCAGTACTCTTCGTTGTTCTCCCTTGTCCCGGGAAGGACCCACCTGTGTACCCATGATGTGGACACAGGAGACAGCCCACCAGTGAAGTCCAAGACCTACCGGCTGTCTGACAAGGTGAAGGCTAGCATACATGGAGAAGTTGCCAAGATGCTAGAGCTGGGAGTAATTGAACCTTCCAACAGCCCTTGGTCCAGTCCGGTGGTGCTCGTGCCAAAAGCCGCACCACCAGGCACCACACCTGAACTGAGGTTCTGTGTGGATTACCGAGGACTGAATTCAGTGACAAGGACTGATGCTCATCCGATCCCTAGGGCGGATGAATTGATTGACCGGCTAGGAGCTGCCCAATATCTGAGTACCTTTGACCTCACTTCAGGGTACTGGCAGATCTCCTTGACAGATGGAGCAAGGGAAAGGTCAGCCTTCTCCACGCCTGAGGGACACTACCAGTTCTGTGTGATGCCCTTTGGGCTCAAGAACGCCCCTGCCACATTTCAGCGGCTGGTGAACCAGGTCCTCTCTGGAATGGAGAGTTTCTCTGCTGCTTACTTGGATGACATTGCTGTCTTCAGTAGCAGTTGGGAGGACCATCTGCAGCATTTGCAGGCCGTTCTCCAGGCACTGAGACAAGCTGGATTGACCATCACAGCCAGCAAATGCCAGATTGGGCAGGGGTCGGTTGTGTACCTTGGACACTTGGTGGGTAGGGGGACTGTGCAGCCCCTGCAGGCGAAGATTGAGGCAATCATGGCCTGGGAACCCCCCAAGACACAGACTGAGGTCCGAGCTTTCCTGGGCCTCACAGGTTACTACCGTCGCTTTGTGAAGGGGTATGGCACTATTGTAGCGCCCCTCACAGAGCTCACCTCCAAGAAACAACCTCGACGGGTAGTTTGGACAAAGGCTTGTCAGCAAGCCTTTGAAAAGTTGAAACAGGCAATGTGTGCGGCACCGGTCCTGAGGGCCCCAGACTTCTCCAAGGAGTTCATTGTCCAAACGGATGCATCAGAACATGGCATTGGGGCAGTGTTATCGCAACTCAATGAAGAGGGTCTGGATCAACCTGTAGTCTTCTTATCCAGGAGGCTGCTTCCCCGGGAACAGAAGTGGAGTGCCATTGAGAGGGAAGCTTTTGCGGTGGTGTGGGCTCTGAAGAAGTTGCGGCCATACCTCTTTGGCTCGCACTTCCTGGTTCAGACTGACCACCGACCCCTTCGTTGGCTGATGCAAATGAAGGGGGAAAATCCCAAGCTGTTGAGGTGGTCCATCTCCCTACAGGGAATGGACTTCCGGGTGGAACATCGGCCTGGGGTGGACCACGCCAATGCAGACGGTCTCTCCAGGTATTTCCGCCTTAGTGATGAGGACTCCCAAGGGGTTGGGTAGTTCTCCCCACTTTCAGCTGGGGGGGACGCGTGTTAGACCTGTCTGGCTTTTTGGCGAAGTCCCTCCTAATTTTTATTTATTTTGTCCCCTTTTTGCCCCACATACCCTTGTTAATTTTTGTGTCTACTGACTTTTTGTAGGTGTTGGTCAGGGGGATAGGTGTTTTCTTCCCCCCTCATAATCTTTTACCTTAGGCCCAGTGGCCTGTTCTGACAGGAAAGTTGGCACCACCTAAAATGGTGGCCTCCAACTGTCCCAACTGTCACCAACAGAACCTGGCCATAGCCCAACATAGGGCATTCCAGAACCTTCTGGTCCATTCTGGACCACTGAAGGGCAGCCTATATAAGGCGGAATGCAGGGAAGCCATTTTGTGCTGACCAGAGAGTGGAGGAGTGAGGCAGCGGTGAAAGGAGGAGGACGCACTGGGAGCAGTTAGTTTGTCCCTGTGACAGACAGCCACTACAGGGAGACGTTCCCCCTTGAACCCCTGACCAATCCCTCCCAATTACCCTCTCCTATTGAGGAGATTGTTCTATCTGAGGTGGAAGCCCACCTCTACATCTGGGCCCTATTGACCCCTGTCAGGACGCTCTGGCTGAAGGACTTCCCTGATTGCCCCCTGGCAGTGCTTCACTCACCAACGTTGTTGAGAAGATAGTTTCAGCCCAGTGTTGAGCCTGGTGTTTGTGAGGAACAGTAGGCCCTGAGGAAGCCAGGGCCAGGAGAGATCGGCGCTGGAATACAACTGAGGAGGCGCCTGGGAAGTGAAGGGTGCCGGTTGTACTGGAGCGGCGCTGTCCTCGCCGTCGGTAGGACCCCGGGGGCACCGGCCGCGTCATAGTAAACATCCCCAAGGTTTTGGAAGTGTGGAAGCGCTTCCGCGCATGCCCCTAGCGATTACACTCCCTTGAACAGGAGGGGCCTAAGATCGAGCAGGCCCGGAGGAGGCAGCGTCTTGCTGTGGAGCCTGCGCGGGAGACGGCGGAAGCGGAGGCGAGCTGTGAGGCGGAGTGTCCTGCGAGCGCCTCGCGCATGCCCAGAGGATCAGCGCGACCCACGGAGATAGGCGGGAGCGGAGGTGGAGTTGCCAAGGAGCTCCGCGCATGCCCGGGTGATCAGCGCGACCCTCGGCGATTCTGTGGAGAGGCGCCGGGAGTTTCCCTGGCAGCGGAGGCAGCGGTAAATCCTCTCTTCAGCTCGAGCGCCCCATTGTGAGGCGAGCGCGAGCGCGAGGGGGTGCAGAGGAGCCCAGCCGCCAACCATTTGCTGAGATCTCTCTCCCCGCTTGAGCGCTACCAGCGAATTCAGCGCGAGCGGGAGAGGAGAGAAAGGTGCACCGGGAGGCTGGTGATCGATATCAGCGCTGAGTCCTCCCCTGCCCCTGTGAAGCGGGTTCTTTCCCTGTCACCGCAGATAAATCTGCTTTCAAGTAAGGAGTGTCACCCAAAGGGGAGGGGAGCAAATCTTCACGAAGGAGGGAATAAAGAGTACCTTCTAGAGTTGGAGCTACCTCAATTTCTGAGAGGTGTCAGTTATAAAATAACAGTGAAGGAGGAGGGAGACTACAGATGAGAATTGCTGAACCTGATTTAGATCGTTTGAATGGTAGACTGAGCAGATAATTCAACTGCCAGGAATCAGGAGTGAGGGAGGTTGGTGTTGTGGGAGACCAGTATTGGGCACTGTTTGGTAATCTTTTAAAGCTGATTCTGGAGTCTGATAAAATGCCTAATTAATGCTGAACGTTGAGTTTAGATAACCAATTGGAAGTGTTATTATTACTCTACTGACACGTGTACTGTATTATTGAACCTCTCTGGAAGTAGATTTTCTGATTTAAAGACAACTGAATGAAATGTAATTTGGAATCTAACTGATAATTTGCTTAGAAGTTTAAGAAGTTTAATTGCTGAGACTACAAAATCCTGAAATGTCCTAAGCTGTAAATTTTGACAACAAAGAGAATATTATTTTTACATAAAGCAGTACGTATTTTCATATAATTTTGGTGTAGTGTTTTTCTTTTTGAGTGCTATTGCGTGAAGTTACTTTTGGGTGGTCTGCAACCTTTACACTGTGCCTCTAAATGTTAGTCTTGCCCTAGGCCAGGCTACCTAAATTCCAACAGATTGAAAATGTTGAGTTTTGGAATGTTTAAAGAGGACACATGGAACATATTTAAAAACACCCAAACCAGCCTCTATCGGATTTTGTACTTACGAGAGAGGCACCAATTTGTGCAGATATTGCATCATTGTGTTAATTGATGCCACCCCAACAGCCTGGCCCTTTCTTTGGTAAACATATAGTTGCCCCTAATTTAACTTAAGTCAGGAGGCAACCCTCCTGACACCACACTTGCTAACTCTTCCCGACAGACCACGCACGGAACCTAGGCGTCATCCTGGATTCTTCACTCTCAATGAACAGACAAGTCAGCGCCGCATCCTCATCCTGCTTCAACATTCTTCGCATGCTCAAAAAAACATTTCGCTGGATCCCCACCGAAACCAGGAAAACAGTCACCCATGCTCTGGTCACGAGCCGACTGGACTACGGAAACACCCTCTACGCGGGTACTACCGCTAAACTCCAGAAGAAACTCCAAAGAATCCAAAACTCCTCAGCCAGGATCATATCAGACATCCCGCGCAACGAACACATCTCTGGTCACCTGAAAGACCTCCACTGGCTACCCGTCAATAAGAGAATCACTTTCCGGCTGCTAACCCACGCACACAAATCACTCTACGACATCGGACCAGAATGCCTAAACTCACGACTGTCCTTCTACACCCCCTCCCGCCAACTACGTTCTTCCAGCCAAGCCCTCGCCACTGTACCTCGCATCAACAAGACCACCATGGGAGGCAGATCCTTCTCATACCTGGCTGCTAAAACATGGAACTCACTCCCCGCTTACCTTTGCCTTACCCAGAACCACCTAGAATTCAGAAAAGTACTTAAAACGTGGATATTTGACAAGTAATCCTCCTCCCCTTCCTAAGCGCCTTGAGACCCTCTGGGTATGTAGTGCGCTATATAAATGCTCTGACTTGACTTGACTTGACTTGACAGTTTAGCCCCATGTCTCATTGCCTATGCTGCTGTCTTCATAAATGTGAATTCTCAGGGTCTGCTCCATATGCTCAGAATGTTCTATGCTTTCTCCAAATCTGTCAACTCTCAGAGTTTGACCCACAGCCTAAAGGTTTGAAAGGTAACTCTGTTTCCAGAAGCTTTCTTGCCTGACCGCAGTGTCAGATTTGTTTGGTGAACCACCAAACGTGTGATGTCTTATGTTATAATGCTTAGTTCGGCAAAATACCAGGCTGCAGATATTTACCTTAAAGAGACAGCTGCTAGTAAATTGCCCAACATAGCAGCAGATTTTCAATTACCTGCCAAAGATCACACATGGACATTGAATGGGGCTATTCACAAAGATAGTTTATGCATTTTAGTAATCTACATATGTAATTTGCTCTTACAATTTAGAGTGGTGTTCACAAAATTAGAGTGTAAAGTTACACTACAGTGCTCTAAAGTGTAGATTTACATATATCCACCCTCCGAAAAAGGGTGTGAAGTCAAATGTGAAAGTGTAAGCTACAACTGTGGAATGAACTGAATTGAACTGAAGAATGGAAAAATGGAAACATGCAGAAGTCAAACCCTTCTCCAGAAACCGTCTGCCGACCCCTGGTAACTAAAAAATTACAGTCCCATCTCTCTGCTCCCTTTCCCCGCCATATTCCTTGAAAAAGCCCTCAAACCCCAACCAACAAAACACCTGGAGAACAACCATTTTCTGGACACCTCCGAATCAAGATTCCACACCAACCACAGCACCGAAAAACAACCCTGATCGCAGCCACCGACTACATGAGAATCTTCCTTGACCAGGGAGAAACAGAAGCCTTGATCCTCCTCGACATCTCAGTTGGACACCGTATCCCACCACACTCTCATCAAAAACTGTCATCACATTGGAATGTAAAGTGACGACCTAAAGTGGGTCATCTCCTTCCTCACCCAAAGACCCCGGGGAGTTTCCCTACCACTGTAGTTACTACGACAAGGCACTGTACGCAGGAATCACCACTCACCTAATGAAGAGACTACAGATCATACAGAACTCAGTGGCCAGAGTCATGCTCAACCTCCTCAAACGGACCCACATCACCCCTCAACTCAAACTCCACTAGCTCCTAATGCAGAAAAGATGCCAATTCAAGATGCTGATCCACATCGACAAAACCCTGCAAAAGAACCAGCCAACATCACCCATAGTCTGAACTTCCGCCAACCCTCCAGACACCTCGCGTACACCCCCAGATCCACTGAAGCAACAGTGGAGGACGCTCCTTCTCCTACCTCACGTCTAAGTCCTGGACCAACCAACCTTCACCTGCACCTCTAGAACGCCACCTCTCTCCTGCAATTCCGGAAAGCACTCAAGGCCTGGATGTTCAACTGAACCTAGATGAAGCGGGAAGACCCTCAGTGCCAGGATACTCTCACGGGTGATGAGTCACGCTCTCCAAATCCTGATTGATTGAATGCCAAAAAACAGTAATAAGTCCAGCACCACACATAGTCAACCACCGGTACTGCTTCACCCTCCCATACAAAATGATGGAGGTGGGGACCTAAAATAAAACCCCATAGAAAATAATGTTAAAGTAAGTTAAATTATATAAAACCTCACATACATAAATAAATATATACCGATGTATGTTTGTATATATATATATATATATATATATATATATATATATATATATATATATATATATATATATATATATATATATATATATATATATATATATATATATATATATATATATATATATATATATATATATATTACCTACTGGCTATCGCCAGTAGGTATATATAGTTAGGATTAATTCCCTATGGGATTTCTGAAAATTCTATGTCTAATAACTTTGGCGTTTGTGGACGGAATCGGCTGAAATTTTCAGGAAAATGGCACATTTTGTTTCTGAGCAGCCCCTGAAAATTTGGTGGGGTTTCGTCAAGGGGGGGCCGAGAAAAAAGGGGGGTCCCAAAACGCGTTTTTCCCATTCATTTTTCCATAGGGCCTTTGGCCTCACTTTTAGCTCGAACGGCTGAATGGATTTGCACGAAACTTGGCAAAATTGTAGGGACTGTTAGCCCGATGTGCCTTTGCTAGGTCTCAATATATGTGCTTCAGTGGATTTTGAGAAATTAACGTTTAAATCAAGATATATATCTGTAACAGCGCTCCGGGCAGCGATCCGGTCCGCTTACTTTTCGCTTATCGGAACTTTGCGCGCAGAAAGCTGATTGGCTCTCCGGTGTCTGTCAACATTCTAAACAGTCCGGAGCGGCCGCCATCTTGTCTCTCGGTAGGATCGAGAGAGAAGAAGAGGTGAAAAACGAAAGGGGAAATTAATGAAAGGGGGCAAGGTATCCCCCTCTTGACCCCCTAGGAATGTTGTTGGGGTTATTAAAGGGTCCCGTGGGGAAAATAAAAAAAAAATGATTTTTCACGGTAGAAGCGCTTCACGGGCCGCGAACTGGGCCGCAAACTGGTAGCGAAACGGGAATTCGCCATTTTGTGCTTCGTTAATTAAATTACTAGGTATAAGGGGGTGCGGGAGACGTAACCTAATCCCCTATGTTTCCTGAGGGTGGCTGAGGAGGCTGATATATGTTGATACATCTCTTCCAGCGGCTGCGCCATCTTGCCTTTTTTCCAATGCCACAATTTTGTCGTGCACGGCAGCCATTTTAGATGCCAGGCTGGTCCCATGCTATCACCTAACCCTGCGGATGTAGTTTATGGCCCCAGCTGTAGAGAATTCAGACATGCCAACCCTCCCGATTCAGGCGTGTGACTACTGATTTCAGTGCTAGTCTCCCGCCTCCCGATTTCTGCAAGCAAAAACCCGGGGGCATATTACGAACAACTAGCGATAATTTTTGTCTCTAACTTGTTTAGAGACAAAAATTATCGCCGTACATCGGCGATTTTTATCGCAGATAAACCTTGCTATTATCGCAGAAAAGTCAGCGATATTCATGTATTATCGAGCAAATGCTCTTAGCCATGTTATCCACCTCCCATTGGATAACATGGCTAAGAACTGCTCAGGGCAGGTGTTAGATTTTGGAGATATCTCCAAAAGTTGGTAATAGAAGGTAGCGATGTTAGGGACTGTTTCCAGTCGCTAACATCTTGGCACGCCACTTTGCATGTCATTAGTGATAAGTATCACTGACATGCAAAGCGGGGCCCAAGATGGTCGCTATCTCCTTTTAGCTGTCACTAACTGGTGTTAGCGACAGCTTGGTAATAGGGAGATAATTTTATCTCCGCTTTCAAGGCTTTTAAAGCCAAAAAAGCGGAGATAAACCCCCTTGATAATATGCCCCATGATTCCTTTTTATCGCAGATAAACCTTGCTATTATCGCAGAAAAGTCAGCGATATTCATGTATTATCGAGCAAATGCTCTTAGCCATGTTATCCACCTCCCATTGGATAACATGGCTAAGAACTGCTCAGGGCAGGTGTTAGATTTTGGAGATATCTCCAAAAGTTGGTAATAGAAGGTAGCGATGTTAGGGACTGTTTCCAGTCGCTAACATCTTGGCACGCCACTTTGCATGTCATTAGTGATAAGTATCACTGACATGCAAAGCGGGGCCCAAGATGGTCGCTATCTCCTTTTAGCTGTCACTAACTGGTGTTAGCGACAGCTTGGTAATAGGGAGATAATTTTATCTCCGCTTTCAAGGCTTTTAAAGCCAAAAAAGCGGAGATAAACCCCCTTGATAATATGCCCCACGATTCCTTGGGGGTTTCAGCTGACAGGGCTTGGTATTGTGTTACATGGTAATTTTTCCAGGAAACGTCAGAGGGTCGATGCAGGGGTTCTAGAAGAGGTGATAAACCATTTAAGCCTCATGAACAAGCGCATGGTCTTTTAAAGATTTGTGAAGTACTCGGAGCGGCGGTGTGTGTGTTTCCTCTTTCAGGAGCGGGCGGGGGGGCACTGCCAGCAACTTGCCAGGTCAGGTAGTGTTCAACACGTGCATCACCCTTTCTCTGCTTGCTATTGCGCTCCATGCTTCGGAAAGGTAAGAAAAAGAACGTGCATTTGAGTTTGAAATGTCCGATCCTGCAGCAGCACACTTCCAAAGCCCACACATGACAATAACCCGATTCAAGGCCCCATTCACCCGTTTTTAAAAAAATAGATAACACTCCAACAAAGTAAGGTTATAAAACTTTATTAACTATTAACTTTAACGAACGGAACAAAAACTAAAAACATTTAAACATTTCTCAACACAAAAAGCAACAATGGTTAGAAGCTGTCTTTTGTGCGAATAGTCCCAAGGCAGCACAACGTGCAGAGTTCTGGACGGCACCCAGGTGATGTCGCCTGGGTGCCGCACTGGTTTAGGGATCCTACAATGCTGCTCCGAAAATTGGCGTGGGGCGTCCCGGGTGGGGCGGGGGGAGGCCTCGTCAGTAGCGGTCTGTTGTGCGAATAGTCCCAAGGCAGCACAACGTGCAGAGTTCTGGACGGCACCCAGGTGATGTCGCCTGGGTGCCGCACTGGTTTAGGGATCCTACAATGCAGCACAGAAAAACAGCGTGGGGCGTCCCGGGTGGTGCGGGGGGAGGCCTCGTCAGTAGCGGTCTGTGTCCAGTGTCACATGGCTGACACAACATGTACGACAGGCACCCAGGTGATGTCCAGTAAACTGCCGCACTGGTTTTGGTATCCTACAATGCTGCTCCGAAAATTGGCGTGCGGCGGCCCGGGGGGGGGGGGCGTGGGGGAGGCGGCGTGAACGGGCCTCCCCAGGTGGCGGCCATCTAGCTGAGTTGCGCCCGCTCTTGCGGTTACAGCGTCTCGCTCACCATGTTGTTGAGTTGCTCCCACTCTTGCAGTGCAGCGATAGGCGGCTGCCACATGGCTCTTAAAATGGCGGACGGCTCCTCGGTTTTGGGCCTGGTCCACTGAAATGGCCCTGGGACACTTTGGAACTCGGACGCTTGCCTGCTAGGGCTTGGGCTCCATTCTCGAAAAGCGTCCCCTCAGCCGTGAAGATTGTACAAAAGTCTTGGGGGCCCCCGACTCCCGCAGGCTTCCGGTGGGGAGCGGCTGCCATGATTGCTCGCGGAATGACCACGACGGAGCCACGAGATGGTGGTGCTCTCATGCTGACGCCAGCTTCAGTCTGAATGATCCAGAAACAAGGTGGGGCTTTCATCGTTTGGGAAAAAAAAATGTTCTAAACCAATGAAAAGTGTTATTTTTAGGTCATATGACCAAGCCTTCCATCTTTAGGAAACCAAAAGTAAAATGAACCAATGAAAAGTTTTATAAACAAGTCACATGACCTGTTATGCGGCATAGGGCTACAAAAAGCGTAGAAAATCCGTTGGCACGTGAGGCGGCGTCAGTAGCGGACCGATGTGCGAATAGGCCGAAGGCAGCACAACGGGCCGAGATCCGGATGGTACCGAGGTGGTGTCCAGCAAATTGCCGCACTGGTGTGGCCATCCTACAATGCTGCGCCGAAAGACGGCGTGTCCAGCTGAGTTGCGGTCACTGTTGCGGTACAGTGACTCGAACGCGCCGAGATCCGGATGGCACCGAGGTGGTGTCCAGCAAATTGCCGCACTGGTGTGGCCATCCTACAATGCTGCGCCGAAAGACGGCGTGTCCAGCTGAGTTGCGGTCACTGTTGCGGTACAGTGACTCGAACGCGCCGAGATCCGGATGGCACCGAGGTGGTGTCCAGCAAATTGCCGCACTGGTGTGGCCATCCTACAATGCTGCGCCGAAAGACGGCGTGTCCAGCTGAATTGCGGTCACTGTTGCGGTACAGTGAGTCGAACGCGCCGAGATCTGGATGGCACCGAGGTGGTGTCCAGCAAGTTGCCGCACTGGTGTGGCCATCCTACAATACTGCGCCGAAAGTCGGCGTGGGGTGCCCCGTTGGCTTATGAGGTGATGTCAGTAGTGGACCGATGTGTGAATAGGTCGGAACCAGCACAAGGCGCCAAGATCCGAATGGCAAGTCCTGGATGTTGAGTGCCTCAGTTGAGAGTTCTGAGCAGTGCTTGTAAGACTGTCTGAAGCTTATTTGCACCTGCTGCAGCTTCACTAGGTCCGGCGGAACTTTTTGCCTTTTCCTTTCTGCTTCTTTTCCTACAATCCGTTTCATCTGAAGACACGATCAGGTCCCTGAATGTGTGCAGGGGGACGCTATTGATTGAATGAAAATGGCGGCTTGACACAAAGCTGACTCAAGCGTTACTGTTGGTGCTATACAGACAAAAATTGGTTTTCAGTTTGTACATTCTTCAAGTTTTTTTTTTCCATCCAAGTCTGATTGAGAGTTTGTAGAAAAATGGCTTCAGATTTTCCACATACTACTCTTCAACATTCTTCCTAAATGTAACAATGTGAAACTCACTAGGAGAACGGCTGTTTCTGTTTCCTTTCAAAATGCTGCCAACAATATTTTCTGAATGGAAGACACCATCTTGTAGCATAAAGGGCCGAAAGGGGTTCTGGTCTGGCCGATGGTTGGTGGAGACATTTTGACTATATCTTGGACCTGCCCGGCCTCGCCCAAAATGGCGCCGGTATAAATGGGACTCGTAACTCCTTGCCCGCAAATGTATATCTAGAAAATGTTATTGTAAGTGGCCCTGTTCTATTTTAATTACAAAATGTATGTCCACCGATTCCGCAACTGTTAGACACCTTAGTTCTTGCAACCTAATGGCCCGCTCGTTACGTTCCTCTACAGTGTAAATGTCTCCTCATCATATACGATTTCAGTTTGCTCCGTGGCCGGCCCACGTGGTTATAGGCCCGTATTTGTATACTGACATTTTCACAATAAAGGTTTTTAAAACAAAACACGGTAGTAGTATTTACATTGGTAAAGTTTTTACTTTTAGTCACTGTTTTCGAATCAGTAAAAGGCAAGTGAAATAAAGCAGTCCAATTACATGACGGATAAAAGGTTTTATATGTAGGAACGCAGTAAAGATAAATGGTCAAGGGCAGTTGTGTTTTTCATGTCTGCAACATAAAGTGATCGATAAGAATCTGATAATCAGGCGTATCGGCGACTAAGACAGTAGGCCGAATCTCTTTTACTCAACGGCTCCGTCATGGAAGGAAGAAACGCCCTTTTTCTCGAAAAAGGAATATATTTTACTTGCAAGACAGTTGTAAATTTTCCGAATGATCCGAATGGCAAGTCCTGGATGTTGAGTGCCTCAGTTGAGAGTTCTGAGCAGTGCTTGTAAGACTGTCTGAAGCTTATTTGCACCTGCTGCAGCTTCACTAGGTCCGGCGGAACTTTTTGCCTTTTCCTTTCTGCTTCTTTTCCTACAATCCGTTTCATCTGAAGACACGATCAGGTCCCTGAATGTGTGCAGGGGGACGCTATTGATTGAATGAAAATGGCGGCTTGACACAAAGCTGACTCAAGCGTTACTGTTGGTGCTATACAGACAAAAATTGGTTTTCAGTTTGTACATTCTTCAAGTTTTTTTTTTCCATCCAAGTCTGATTGAGAGTTTGTAGAAAAATGGCTTCAGATTTTCCACATACTACTCTTCAACATTCTTCCTAAATGTAACAATGTGAAACTCACTAGGAGAATGGCTGTTTCTGTTTCCTTTCAAAATGCTGCCAACAATATTTTCTGAATGGAAGACACCATCTTGTAGCATAAAGGGCCGAAAGGGGTTCTGGTCTGGCCGATGGTTGGTGGAGACATTTTGACTATATCTTGGACCTGCCCGGCCTCGCCCAAAATGGCGCCGGTATAAATGGGACTCGTAACTCCTTGCCCGCAAATGTATATCTAGAAAATGTTATTGTAAGTGGCCCTGTTCTATTTTAATTACAAAATGTATGTCCACCGATTCCGCAACTGTTAGACACCTTAGTTCTTGCAACCTAATGGCCCGCTCGTTACGTTCCTCTACAGTGTAAATGTCTCCTCATCATATACGATTTCAGTTTGCTCCGTGGCCGGCCCACGTGGTTATAGGCCCGTATTTGTATACTGACATTTTCACAATAAAGGTTTTTAAAACAAAACACGGTAGTAGTATTTACATTGGTAAAGTTTTTACTTTTAGTCACTGTTTTCGAATCAGTAAAAGGCAAGTGAAATAAAGCAGTCCAATTACATGACGGATAAAAGGTTTTATATGTAGGAACGCAGTAAAGATAAATGGTCAAGGGCAGTTGTGTTTTTCATGTCTGCAACATAAAGTGATCGATAAGAATCTGATAATCAGGCGTATCGGCGACTAAGACAGTAGGCCGAATCTCTTTTACTCAACGGCTCCGTCATGGAAGGAAGAAACGCCCTTTTTCTCGAAAAAGGAATATATTTTACTTGCAAGACAGTTGTAAATTTTCCGGGAAAGTACATTAGCCTGGAATATTATAACATATGTTTGAAAAAAAAATATTGTTCGAAAATAATAAAAAGCGTAATTTTTAGGTCATATGACCAAGCTTTTCATCATTAAATTAACAAAAGTAAAATGAACCAATGAAAAGTTTTATTAACAAGTCACATGACCTGTTATGCTTACGTTACGCGCTGCGCGCCGCGCCTCGGATCGCTTCCGGGTGCGCTAACGCGGCGTGTCATAAAACGCATTACGCGACAACGTAGGTCAAGAATAGAGTCTAAATGTCTCCACCAACCAGCGTTCAGAACACAACCCCTTTCAGCAGTCCAAAAAGTTCTGTTAAATGAGAACAGAGGGGACAGGCAACAAGAACCATCAGTCAAAGAGGGGAGGGCAAGTTCTTCTCTTCCGGGTCATGTTGGGGCGCTACCGGAACTGATCGAATTGGTAGTCTATAGTGTTTCTGGATGTTTCAGACTTAAGCAGGCGTCAGCATGAGACCACTACCATCTCGTAGCTCCGTCGTGGCCATTCCACGAGCAATCATGGCAGCCGCTCCCCACCAGAAGCCTGCGGGAGTCGGAGGCCCCCAAGACTTTTGTAGAATCTTCACGGCTGAGGGGACGCTTTTCGAGAATGGGACCCAAGCCCTATCAGGGAAGCGTCCGAGTTCCAAGGTGTCCCAGGGCCATTTTAGTGGACCAGGCCCAAAACCGAAGAGCCGGCCGCCATTTTGAGAGTCCTGTGGCAGCCGCCTATCGCTGCACCGCAAGAGCGGGCGCAACTCAACTACATGGTGAGCGAGACGCTGTAGTCGCAAGAGCGGGCGGTAAACAGCTGAATGGCGGAAGAGGCACAGTGTAGCAAAAGCGGGCGGAATGGCAACTAAAACGATAAAGGGGCGCCCCACTACAGCTTGTCTTCAGGTCAAACGGATTGTGGGACAAGGTCCAGAATTGAAGAGTCATCAAAAGGCAAAAAGTTCCGCCGGACCCCGGGAGCCGGCCGCCTATGTCGGGGGCTGTTAGACGGACCGGGAGGGTCGGCCGAGATTACGGGGAGAGGTCTCCAGGGAGAGCCGTCTCCAACGACTGTACAGATAAGTAACTTCCCCCCCCACAGACGGACACCACACAAGATTGAAGGTTAACGAGACTTTATATGCACTTCTTAGGTTACGTTGATATAATACAAGGAGGTCTGGACTCAGGGGTCCCCTCGGTTCTGATCTCTGGTTGAGGAAAAGGGTAGCGGGACAGTCTTAGTTACCAATGAGTTCAATAGCTCTCAATCCTCGAGCTCGGCGTGGTTGCTGATCGGGCCGTGGAGGAGCCAAGCAGGTCCCGAGATGGACGAAGGTTGGTCGGCGGGCCGTGGAGAAGCCAAGCAGGTCCCGATATGGATGAAGGATGGTCGACGGGCCGTGGAGAAGCCAAGCAGGTCCCGATGCAGATGACAGTTACAACGGTCCGCGGCCTCGCCAGCAGATCCGGACGACGGTGAAGGATGAAGGTTACGACGGCTGTGGCAGCGCCAACAGGCAGGATGATGGTGCACAGGACAGAGCTACGGCAGCGCCAGTAGTCCGTCCAGGATGAGTTCTTCTTTCGTCTCTCGACTCCAAGATACAACTGCCTTCCTGTTCTGGAGCTGCCCCAGTTATAGGGCTGGCGTGCTTTGATGTCCGGACCCTCGCACTTGGAGGTCGGGAGGTCCGGGATGAGGGAGTCCAGACACCCAGCAGGGGGGTGGAGCCAGCGCCCGGGGAGGCGATGGGCGAGCGGCACTGGCCGGGGGAGAACCATCGACACCTCTTTCTCCCATTGACTGGCCAAGTAGCTCGCTCGCCTCCTGGGTGGAGGGTGGTGCCGGAATGTCTGAGGCCGGGCTAGGCCCAGGGTTGAGGTCGATCGGGGGCCAGGCGGCCTCGTGGCGAAGTGTCCAAGATGGCGGCCCGGGCTGGGCGCGTGGGTCGGCCGTGGATCGGACCCACGAGGTTATCATGCTTGAGGGCAGGTGTCCCTGAGGGGACGTAGGACGTGCAATGGTGGTGTGTGGTGCTTGTATGACTGGCTCGGGCTTGGTCGAGCCGGGGGAGAGCGGCCCGTCATGTGGCCTGTCCAACATGCGTCCCCCCCAGCTGAAGGCGGGGAGAGTTACCCATCCTCTTGGGGACTCTCTTCGTCGAGGCGGAAAAACCGGGACAGGCCATCCGCGTTGGCGTGGTCAGACCCAGGCCGGTGTTCAACGGTAAAGTCCATACCTTGCAAGGAGATGGACCAGCGTAGCAGTTTTGGGTTTTCCCCCCGCATATGCATCAACCACTGCAGGGGTCGGTGGTCAGTCTGCACCCGGAAGTGGGTGCCAAAAAGGTAGGGTCGGAGCTTCTTGAGGGCCCATACCACAGCGAAGGCTTCCCTCTCTATGGTGCTCCAGCGTTGCTCCCGTGGTAGGAGTCTCCGGCTGATGAAGGCCACCGGTTGATCAAGGCCTTCGGTGTTCACCTGGGACAGGACCGCCCCAATGCCCTGGTCGGAGGCATCCGTCTGGACGACGAACTCCCGGCTGTAGTCTGGGGCCTGGAGTACAGGAGCGGAACACATGGCGGCCTTTAGCTGTTCGAAGGCCGCTTGACACTCTGGGGTCCAGTTCACCTTCTTGGGCTGATTTTTCGACGTGAGTTCGGTGAGAGGCCCCACGATGGTACCATAGTCTTTCACGAACCTTCGGTAGTAGCCCGTGAGGCCCAGGAAGGCTCGCACCTCAGTTTGAGTGTTAGGGGGTTGCCAGTTCTGGATGGCGGCAATTTTCAGTTGAAGAGGGGCCACTAGACCGCTTCCCACTTGGTGTCCGAGGTAGGTCACTGACCCTTGTCCAATTTGACATTTGCTGGCCTTGATCGTGAGGCCAGCTCGCTGAAGGGCTTGCAACACTGCTTGGAGGTGGTGGAGGTGCTCGGTCCAGTGGTGGCTGTACACAGCTATGTCGTCCAGGTAGGCGGCGCTGAACTCTTCGAGCCCCGCCAGGACCTGATTGACGAGCCGTTGGAACGTCGCTGGGGCATTTTTCATGCCGAAGGGCATGACCGTGAAGTGATAGTGGCCATCGGGGGTGGAGAAGGCAGAACGTTCTTGTGCTCGGGGTGTGAGGCCGATCTGCCAATATCCTGCCGTTAGATCGAAAATGCTGAGGTAGCGGGCAGCGCCCATTCGGTCGACCAGTTCATCTGCCCGGGGGATGGGGTGTGCGTCCGTTCTGGTGACTTCATTCAGGCCCCGGTAGTCGACACAGAACCGGAGTTCGGGTGTGGTTCCGGGGGCGGCTGCTTTGGGGACCAGTACGACCGGGCTGGCCCATGGACTGTCGGAGGGCTCGATGACCCCGAGCGTGAGCATCTTAGTTACTTCCGCCTGGATGCAGGCCCGTACCCGATCAGGTACGCGGTAGGCCCGGTGGCGGATAGGAGGGCTGTCTCCGGTGTCCACATCGTGCACACACCAGGAAGTGACACCTGGGGTGAGGGAGAACAGGCTGGCAAACCGTGATAGGAGGGCTTGGCACTCTTGGCGTTGTTCCTGGGAGAGGGTCTCCGAGAGTCGGACCCCATCCACGGAGCCGTCTTGCTCCTGGGTCCGCAAGAGGTCAGGGAGAGGCTCGGAGTCGTCCTCAACCCCGTTGTCTGTGGCCATCAAGAGGCTGAGTTCTGTTCGTGCAAAGTGGGGTTTCAGTCTGTTGGTGTGGAGGACTCGGAGCGGATTCCGGGCGGACTCCATATCGATCAGATAGGTGGCGGGTCCCTTGCGCTCGATTACTTTGAAGGGTCCCGTCCATTTGTCTTGGAGAGCGCACGGTTCTGTGGGGGACATTACCCAGACCTGTTGCCCCGGCTCGAATTCAATAGATGAGGCGTTCTGGTCATACCATCTCTTCATGTCCTCTTGACTGGCCTCTAGGTTGGCTTTCGCTAGGTCTCTGAACCGCTGGGACTGGTTGCGGAGGGTGAGGAGGTACCGGAAGACATCTGGAGGACTCTTGGCCGGAGGCAACTCCCAGCCTTCTTTGATCAGGCTGAGTGGCCCCCGTACTGGGTGCCCATAGAGCAGCTCGAATGGGCTGAAGCCTAGGGACTTCTGTGGGACCTCCCGGTAGGCGAAGAGGAGGCACGGCAGCAGCACGTCCCACTGGCGACGGAGGGGTTCTTCCAATCCCCCGATCATCCCTTTTAGAGTGCGATTGAACCGCTCAACAAGTCCGTTTCCTTGGGGGTGATAGGGGGTCGTGAAGCGGTAGGTGACCCCACACTGTTGCCAGAGGGACTTCATGTATTTGGAAATAAAGTTCGTGCCTCTGTCACTGACGACTTCTCGGGGGAACCCCACACGGGAGAAGATCCCCATCAGGGCCCTGCCGACCACTGGGGCTGTGACGGTCCGGAGAGGAATAGCCTCAGGGTAGCGGGTGGCGTGGTCCACTAGTACTAGGATGAAGCGATGGCCTTGTCTTGTACGTGGGTCTAGGGGTCCCACAATGTCTATTCCGACCCTCTCAAATGGGGTCGTGACTACGGGAAAGGGTTGCAGGGGGGCCTTTAATTTGCGGCCGCTCTTCCCACTGGCTTGGCACGTGGGGCAAGATCGGCAATGCTGGTGCACATCGTTTCTCATTTTTGGCCAGAAGAAGTGGGTCACTAGGCGGCTGTAGGTTTTATCTTGTCCCAGGTGCCCTGCCAGGGGGACATCGTGGGCCAGATTTAGCAGGAAGTCTCTAAAGCGGAGTGGCACCACTAGTACTCGGTTGGCCCCCAGCTCGGCGATTCGTTGCTCGCTGTACAGTAGGTCATTGTCCCAGTAGACCCAATGAGTTCCGGAGGTATCCCCTGCGCTTTGGGCGAGCGCTTGTTGTCGGAGTCCCTCAAGGGAGGGACAGGTCTTCTGCTCCTGACGAAATTGTTCTTGTGTGGGCCCCCCTTCTTGAGCCCACTGGTCGAGATTAGCAAGGTCGGAAGGTTGAGCAGGTTCGAGGGGGATGCCCTGGTCGGGGGTCTCGGCGGGGGCGACCGGAGGCGGAGGCGCCGGCCATTCTGGTTCTTCCGGGTGATGGTTGGCACGGGCGGCCATAGACCGGGTGGTGACGCACGCCCAGTCTGGGACGCCCAACATCCCCAAGTGTTCTTTTCGCTCCACGGCTGCCCACGGGGAGCTTTCCAGGTCATTTCCGAGGAGGCAGTCCACGGGGGCGTCGTCTCGGACCGTTACTTTCAACATGCCGGAGACCCCTCCCCACTCAAAGGGGACGCAGGCCATCCGACACAGACTCTCCGAGTTGTCGGCTGATCGTACAGGGCAGAGAATGTTCGGTAGATATTGTTCTGGGGTCACCAGATGACAGCGGACGGCTGTCACACTGGCCCCGGTGTCTCGAAGGGCTTCGGCCCGTTGTCCATTGATGCTCACCCATTGGCTGTACTTCTGGGTGTTAGCGGGTAGGGGGACCCGCGGGACCATGTCTCTTCCCCCTAAGCACGCGAGAGTCATGGCGGCTGGCTCCCACCCTTGATACTCTTGCTCGTCTGTTTCTGGTTCCTCGGAGATCTGTTCTTCCCCTAGTGCCGCGGCGGCCACCTGGCGGGGTCTTGGGCTCGGATACTGCGGGCAGCTTGGGTCATTTGCATAGTGGCCTACTCGTTGGCATCGGTGACATGTAACATTGGCTCTGTATCCCGGTCGCGCCGGGGTGCTGCCCCGGTTGGCCGGGGGGGTGGTGCTGGTAGTGGGGGCGGCCGGAGTGTTGTCTCTTCCTCGTCCTTGGCCCCCTCCTCCTCCTCTGGATCGGTGGTGACCATTGTTGTTCCTGTTCTGCTCGTAGGACCCATTCCGGCCCACTCGGGTGATCTCCCACCGGTCAGCTTCGGCTGCGAGCTGCCGGGGATCGGTTAACTTGCTGTCGAGGAGGTGTTGGCGTAGTTCAATGAAGCAGTTGTTGGACAGATGCTCCCATACCATCAGATTGAACAACTGCTCGTAGGTCGTGACGTTGTTCCCTCTGATCCAGCCTTCGAAGGCTCGGCTGAAGTACGTTACATAGTCCACCCAAGTTGTACCTGGAATGCGTGTGCAGTCTCGGAACCTCTGACGGTACATCTCGGGCGTGAGGCCATAGCGAGTGAGGAGGGCCGCTTTCATATGGTCGTAGGAGGTCATCTGGTGGTCTGGGAGCTGTAACAGAGTATCGCGGCCCTCATTGAGGAATTTGCCCCATAGGCCGGCTCCCCAGTCGGCTCTATCGATCCGGTGCGCAGTCATCGCGATTTCATATGCCTTAAACCATTGCTGGATGTCGTCTTCTCGAAAATATTCTCGGACCACATCCTTGGGGATGTGCACTTTTTTGTCCGTGGTCCCGGGGGTGGACGGTCTGTCGGGCACCCCTAATTCTTTATTCTGTTTGCGCAGGTTGATCTCGGCTAGGTTCCGCTCGTGCTCGTACGTTAGTCTTTTTTCCTCGAGCTCCCTTTGCCTCTGTTTCTCCTCTCTTTCTTCTCGGAGGCGAAGGTGCTCTAAGTTTATTTTTTGCTCGGCCAATTTGAGTTCTATGTCCATCTTGAGTCGGGCCATTTCAAGTTCGTGTAGTCGGGCTTTTTCTCTTTCTTGGATCTCGTCTTGCGAGAGACCCGTTCTTTGCTCTTCAGGGGCCGTGTTGGTTTTTTTCGCGGTGCTTTGCTCCGGGGCTTCGACATCCCCGGTCTCTGCCCAAGATTCTAGGGCATGCTTAAAATCGTCCTTGGTACTTAGTCCGGTGGTAGCGATACCTAGTTCGATGCAGAACTGCTTTAGTTCACGATGGCTGTATTCCTCTAGCTTTTCCATTTGGAACTTCTCAGTTGATCCGCTCTCTTTAGTCGACATTGTTGTTCGTTGTGGGGTGAGCTACTCTCTGTACGTTATGCGGTGATTCGGATCGCGCCGCTGGCCACCAATGTTAGACGGACCGGGAGGGTCGGCCGAGATTACGGGGAGAGGTCTCCAGGGAGAGCCGTCTCCAACGACTGTACAGATAAGTAACTTCCCCCCCCACAGACGGACACCACACAAGATTGAAGGTTAACGAGACTTTATATGCACTTCTTAGGTTACGTTGATATAATACAAGGAGGTCTGGACTCAGGGGTCCCCTCGGTTCTGATCTCTGGTTGAGGAAAAGGGTAGCGGGACAGTCTTAGTTACCAATGAGTTCAATAGCTCTCAATCCTCGAGCTCGGCGTGGTTGCTGATCGGGCCGTGGAGGAGCCAAGCAGGTCCCGAGATGGACGAAGGTTGGTCGGCGGGCCGTGGAGAAGCCAAGCAGGTCCCGATATGGATGAAGGATGGTCGACGGGCCGTGGAGAAGCCAAGCAGGTCCCGATGCAGATGACAGTTACAACGGTCCGCGGCCTCGCCAGCAGATCCGGACGACGGTGAAGGATGAAGGTTACGACGGCTGTGGCAGCGCCAACAGGCAGGATGATGGTGCACAGGACAGAGCTACGGCAGCGCCAGTAGTCCGTCCAGGATGAGTTCTTCTTTCGTCTCTCGACTCCAAGATACAACTGCCTTCCTGTTCTGGAGCTGCCCCAGTTATAGGGCTGGCGTGCTTTGATGTCCGGACCCTCGCACTTGGAGGTCGGGAGGTCCGGGATGAGGGAGTCCAGACACCCAGCAGGGGGGTGGAGCCAGCGCCCGGGGAGGCGATGGGCGAGCGGCACTGGCCGGGGGAGAACCATCGACACCTCTTTCTCCCATTGACTGGCCAAGTAGCTCGCTCGCCTCCTGGGTGGAGGGTGGTGCCGGAATGTCTGAGGCCGGGCTAGGCCCAGGGTTGAGGTCGATCGGGGGCCAGGCGGCCTCGTGGCGAAGTGTCCAAGATGGCGGCCCGGGCTGGGCGCGTGGGTCGGCCGTGGATCGGACCCACGAGGTTATCATGCTTGAGGGCAGGTGTCCCTGAGGGGACGTAGGACGTGCAATGGTGGTGTGTGGTGCTTGTATGACTGGCTCGGGCTTGGTCGAGCCGGGGGAGAGCGGCCCGTCATGTGGCCTGTCCAACAGGGGCGATCTCAGGCTACACCAGTGCTATAAGACTTGGGGAGGGTGTCGGAGCCATGCGTCTTCTCCGAGTCCATGGCCATCACACCGCCCCTCAGGGGCCTCCGTCAAGCTGTTTAGGAAGGTAACATATCACATTGTTTTCTAATGCAGTCAGGTCTACAAACGACACTCACTTACTTTGAGAATAGTGAAGCTGCAGTAGGTGGAAATAAGCTTTAGACAGTGTTACAAGCACTGCTCAGAACTCTTAACTATGGCACCCAACATCCAGAACTTATGCTATTTGAGAATGGCAGTGACATCGAAGCATCTCAGGGACCAAAACCATTAACGTACTTTCACGTATGAAAATCTTACTTGGGGAGGGGGCAGGAGCGAAGCGCCCTCTCCCAGTCAGCGCCACCACACCGTATGTTGAAAATCTGAAGCCATCGTTCTACAAAGTCAACCAAACTTGGATTGAAAAATCTAGAAAAATGTACAAACTGAAAACCAGTTTTGGTCTGCATAGCATCAGTAGCAACGCTTGAGTCAGCTTTGTGTCAAGCCGCCATTTTGATTCAACAAAGCACAGGCATTGAAAAAGGCTGAAATTCAGAACTCTATACTATGGCACCCAACATCCAGGAGCTTGCCATCCGGATCTTGGAGCCTTGTGCTGCTTTCGATCTATTCACACATCGGTCCACTACTGACATCATCTTATAAACCAACGTTATGTAAATAGTTTTTTAATAAAATGTTTTACCCTGTTTCTTTGCTGGTGTGTTGTCTATATTTTTAATATTTGCATAGGGTTTGTCGTTATTTTGTGCGGGATGGGTGATGGAGCCGAGCTGTCTTGCAGCCCTCATGGTGTGGAGCTCAGTTCATCTCACTATTTTCGTATTTCTCATGAAGGGTTGTTCCTAATATTTCTATTTTAGCGAGGTCAAAAAGAGATCCATTTAGTGGCCTACTGATTTTGCTCGATTACTTTTATTTTTTTACACGATTTTTCACTATCTGCAAAGACTAAACAGAGTATTGCGACTTTGTGCTTGTTTGTAAATAGAGAATGATTCAAAGAGAACCAATTCTAAAACAGTAAATGCTTGGACAACAATCAATCAAATGGAGAGACAAGGAGGCACGACGGATTACAACGGGGGTAAAGGCCTGCGTTAACTACCCTTCAGTATCTGCAAAGAGAGAGTACTACTAAGACAAAAGAGGGGAGGGGGGGGGTGCAGCGTTCAAAGCACATCAGCGTGCATAAATACGAAAATGTTTTTATCTATCACGTACTTGACATTTTAAAGCTTTTCATATTTGCTATTAAAAAACCAATGAAATTCATAGAAAAAAACCATAGGTTATAGTGGATATATAGTTAGGAATTTGCATTTACAAAACCTTGAAAATTCAATGAAAAAACCATTGGTTTTAGGCCATATATAGTTAGGAATTAGCATTTACAAAACCTTATTTTACTCGCATAAAACCATTGAAATTCCATATATAGTTAGAAGCGCTAACTATATATCGCGCACCCGCAATCCACTGCTGATGATGTCACATATTACATCATTCATGACATGGTCAGTGACATCACTGATGACATCACTGATGACATCTCAAATGACATCACTGATGACATCACTGATGATAACTCAAATGACATCACTGATGACATCTCAAATGACATCACTGATGACATCACTGATGACAACTCAAATGACATCACTGATGACATCTCATTTGTCATCACTGATCACATCACTCATGTGATAATACAATGAACCTCTTCAGACTCTAATATAACCTTACATACACTCAGTATAAACAGACACTCACAGACTGTCACTCATCCATGGAGTTACTCACACACCTAGTCAGTCATGCAAAGAATCAATCACACCTCCATTTCCTCAACTATACAGTTATACACATCTTACTTATTCAAACATATAATAACACATATTTACTCTCTTATATAATCCCTGATACAAGCTCACAGTGATCGATACAGCCACTCACACATTCACTGGCTCTTATGTTCAGTTATTTATATATCTCAACTCTCACATGTATTGTGTTTTACATACGTACTTACTTGCACATGTAGCAATGAGAAATCCATTCACTCACCAACAGACCCATGCACAGTCAACCGCCCATATAGCTGTTTCCACATGCACTCTTGAACTCATACTCCTAGTGAATCAACTGCTTACACATCTATGCACAGAGTCACGCACCTCCCAGCCACCCACACACACACTCAGCCTCCCATTCAAATACTTGGGCAACCAATCAATAACCCATATGGCCACTCTTATAGCTACTGATCAACACATGCAGCAGCTTACACAACAACAAACATAATGATGCACAAATTAAGACAGTTTAGTCACTAACCCATGCACTCAGTGAGACACATTTAATCACTCTCTCATACACTCAGTCATGCACCTACTAAATTCTTCATCCAGACACTTATACATCCACTCATTCTTCAATATGTAAAACATATTTAAACTTTACAGACACATACAATCACTGGATGTTGTCATCAGTGATGTCATCAGTGATGTCACTGACCATGTCATGAATGATGTAATATGTGACATCATCAGCAGTGGATTGCGGGTGCGCGATATATAGTTAGCGCTTCTAACTATATATGGAATTTCAATGGTTTTATGCGAGTAAAATAAGGTTTTGTAAATGCTAATTCCTAACTATATATGGCCTAAAACCAATGGTTTTTTCATTGAATATATATATATATATATATATATATATATATATATATATATATATATATATATATATATATATATTCACTGAAAAAACCATAGGTTTGACACCAGTTATAGTTAGCTGGAAATTTTACTGACATAAAACCAATGAAATTCCACGTTATAGTTAGTTGGACTCACTATAACTTGCGCGTGTAATGCACTGCTGATGACATCACATATTACATCACTCATGAGATCACTGATAACACCATCTAGTGAATGTCTGTCTTTTTAAAAAATAAATATGTTTTATATATGTATATGTAGAGGTCGATGTAAAAATAAATGTTTAAATAAGTGTCTTAATGGATCTGGAGGACTGTATGGATGGCTGAGTGTGTATATGTGTGTGTTAGTGAGTGAATGCCTGCCTCACTAGTGTGTTTATCAGTAACGATATATGTTTTAATCTAGTTTATGTAAGTATTGATATATATAAGTGAGTATATGTGACAGTGAGAGATTGAAAGAGTTCCTCTTTAAATAAGTATGTGTTTCTATAAGTGATTGTTTAAAAGAGTAAGTAAGTGTAAGTTTACTTAGAAGTAAGCTGCTACTGTGTGTATATCTGTCTAAATAAAATGGATGTTTATTACTTTATTTGCAAGTGTGAATATGTGTGTGATTTACTTTTGGATGTCTGTCGGTATATAACAGGATGTATAGCTGTATCACTATATATAATCAGTGAGTATATATACGAGTGACTATATAGAACTGTTATTGAATTATTGGATGTGTATATAAATGTTGGAATTACTGAATTGGTTGTTGTAACTGGTATAGGTATGTCCACTTTTTTTTATATGTTAGTTTTTTTTTTCAAAATGTGTTTTAAGGGTTACTTTAGAGTGCAAGTAGGTTAGTCTCTCTGTCACAAGGATGGTATCATCAGTGATCTGATTAGTGACGTCACTGACCATGTCATAAGTAATGTAATATGTGATGTCATCAGCAGTGCATTACACGCGCAAGTTATAGTGAGTCCACCTAACTATAACGTGGAATTTCATTGGTTTTATGTCAGTAAAATTTCCAGCTAACTATAACTGGTGTCAAACCTATGGTTTTTTCAGTGAATTTCATAGGTTTTTCAAATGCTACTTCCTAACTATAATGTGTGTAAAACATATGGATTTTTCAGTGAATTTCATAGTTTTTTTGAATGCTAGTTCCTAAGTATGTAATCACGTTCGTAACTAGATAGTGTCACCGCCTACACGTCCTGAGAAGCGCATGTAAAGTCATGTGACTTGAAAACAAGACTTCCAATTGGTTCTTAGTAGTTTCTATTCTGAAATTTACACGAAGCACTCCACCCACTCTCCTCACAATCTTTTCTACTCTCAAGAGACAACAACGTCGAGCATCTTCCGGAAAAGTTTGCTGAAATGGCTGCCGTTCTGCAGTCATCTTCCGAATCAGAAGGAAATGAGCGACCACCGTTAAGAAGAAAAAAGGAATCTTTCATTTGGCAATTTTTTACTTATCCTGAAGATCAAAAGAAAGTGAATGCGCCAAAAGTAACCTGCACGATATGCAATTCGGAGCTCTCAAGGGGAAATCCAAATTAAAAATATTCCTTTTCTATACATACCATGCAGCGGCATGTTAAACAAAGGCACCCTGAGCATTATGCAAAAGCATCAACTAGAGCCCTGGCCACGCTATTACCATCAGAGGTGGCCAGCACATCTTCTGGTGGAGGACCTGTATCTCCATCGAGTGCTGAGATGGACTTGAGACCATATCTTGCGAAGGTACATATGAAATGCAACCAGTGTGCAGAAATTCTTTTGTATGGAGAGCAGAGCCTTGTTCTTATTAAACTCAAAATTGAAAGTCATAAATGCCCCAAGAAAAAATAAATGTCTTCACTTCATTTTCATACTATTACATACTGAAAAATGTAGTACAAACTTTAAGAAATCGAAAGCATCATATGACTTGTTTCCAAAAAAAAAAAAAAAGTTCTTTTCAGAACTAACTATTTCTACCAAAACATGCTCCAAGAGCATCTTATGACATGTTTTTTCGCCGCTTCATTGTAGTGCGCGACCGGGTGCGCACACCCTCCTATCGCGTACAGGACCTGACACTTGCATGTGAAGTCATGTGACTTCTAAACACCACTTCTAATTGGTTCTTGGTAGTTTCTATTCTGGAATTTACACGCAGCACTCCACCCACTTCCATCACTTTCTTTTCTACTCTCAAGAGAGAACAACGTCGAACATCTTCCCGAAGACTTCGCTACAATGGCTACCGTTCCGCATTTATCTTCCGAATCTGAAGGAAATGAGCGACCACCTTTGACAAGAAAAACGGAGGCCACACTATTACCATCAGAAGTAATCAGCACATCTTCCGGAGGACGACCTGTATCTCCATCGAGTGCTGAAATGGACTTCTAACCATATCTTGCGAACGTGCACATGAAATGCACGAACTGTGGAGAACTTCTTGTATACGGAGAGCAAAGCTTTACTCTAATTAAACACACAATTGAGAGTCATAAATGCTCCTGGAAAAGTTAAATTTCTTCACTTTATTTGGATAGTATGACATACTGAAAAATGTCGTAGCAACTTTAAGAAATCAAAAGCATCAAAACACTTGTTTCCAAAAAAAAAAAAAAAAAGTTATTTTCAGAACTAACTCTTTCCACCAAAACATGCTCCAAGAGCACATTATAAGATGTTTTTTCGCCGCTTTATTTTAGTGCGAGACCGGGTGCGCGCACCCTTCTATCGCGTACAGGACCTGACACTTGCATGTGAAGTCATGTGCCTTCTAAACAAAACTTCTAATTGGTTCTTGGTAGTTTCTATTCTGGAATTTACACGCAGCACTCCACCCACTTCCATCACTTTCTTTTCTACTCTCAAGAGACAACAACGTCGAACATCTTCCCGAAGACTTCGGTACAATGGCTACCGTTCCGCATTCATCTTCCGAATCTGATGAAAATGAGCGACCACCTTTGACAAGAAAAACGGAGGCCACGCTATTACCATCAGAAGTAATCAGCACATCTTCCGGTGGACGACCTGTATCTCCATCGAGTGCTGAAATGGACTTGAAACCATGTCTGGCGAAGGTGCACATAAAATGCAACAACTGTGGAGAACTTCTTGTATACGGAGATCAAAGCTTTACTCTAATTAAACACAAAATTGAGAGTCATAAATGCTCCAAGAAAAGTTACATTTCTTCACTTTATTTGGATAGTATAACATACTGAAAAATGTCGTAGCAACTTTAAGAAATCAAAAGCATCATAACACTTGTTTCCCAAAAAAAAAAAAAAAGAAAAAAATGTTCTATTCAGAACTAACTCTTTCTACCAAAACGTGCTCCAAGAGCATATTATGAGATGTTTTTTCGCCGCTTTCTTATAGTGCGCGACCGGGTGCGCGCACCAGCCTATCGCGTACAGGCGTCGAGACACGCATGTGCAGTCATGTGACTTTAAAACAACACTTCCAATTGGTTCTTACTAGTTTCTATTCTGCAATTTACACGGAACACTCCACCCACTTCCCTAGAAAACCAGTTTATCGAAAAACTTTTAAAGCCTCCTCTTATGAAATATTCGACATCAATCACATAGCAGAGTACTAAATAGCACTATATAAACTCCGTCCCTTAATTATAAGAGACTTATTGCTATGTAAAAGCAACTTTTGTTTTCACGCGATAATGTGAAATGCTGAGCCTATTACATAATTTTATTTCACATATATGTTACTATTCTCCTTCGAGCACTAACACCGTAGAAAATACCACCAATAGCGGTGATATTTTTTACACCGAGAACGGGCGATTTCTATCGCTTAGAACCCTTACAATTATAAAGTTTTATTTCCTAAGTCTCTGATCTCCAACTGTGCAACGTAGCTCCCCTGTGTGTCGTAATAAGGTCCATAAACAAAAACTACAGGGCCAGCATTATAAACATGCACAGAACCACAAAACGACAAGAGCCACCATGTTGATATATATCCTTAATATAATAAACCTCTGAGAATAAATACATATTTCCGTGGCACCCCATAACACAAATGTGGCGTCCTCTGACTCTGCTCCATTACCAAACACCGTAACTCCCCGCCCCCCTCACTTTTCACTAAACTCCGCACTCCTCCCCACCCGAACGCCCTATTACAAACCCCCAACCTACCCTCCCTGCCCAAACCCACCATGAACCTCAAACCGCCCCTAGAAAACTTATAAGACACAGGATTACTAAAACTCAAAGAATACGCAACAGGCAGATAATGTAAATAGTACATAAAGGCACATATTTTCTCCAAAATACTATTTAAAAACATGTTCTATTTTTTATAAATCTATCATGCATCTGACCCTCTAGAACTGCTTTCAAAACGTGAACTATAAACCTCTACTTTTCATTTTCAAACCATACACTTTCATCTGACCCTCTAGAACTGCTTTCAATACGTGAACTATAAACCTCTACTTTTCATTTTCAAACCATACACTTTCAATTACATTATTTTTTTTCCACAATTCATGTAATGTTACACACCTTTTCTAAAATACACCAGTCCCTATCATTTATAAGAATTTATTTTCAGTCTTCATCAGTGACACTTTCTTCACATATAATAGAAATCACTATAACTTTTTAAACGACAATGCTAACGCGGTAAAAATAACCCTTCATTTGCTTTCCTTTAAGAATGCACACTATGTACCCCACGCATGCGTTTCTTGATCTTTGTATTTGGCAGCGAATACCGACCTTGAATCGGAAGACATGAACAAGACCGCCATTGTCACATTTAAAACTGAACGTTGCATCTGCTCACACACATATCTTTCACTAAGCTAACATTCACAGAAAACAGCATTGATGTAAAAAAAAATGACCTTGCTTTACAACTCCCTCAAATCACTCCCTTATTTTTTAACGCATCCTCCAGTTCAAAAAAAGCTACTTTTTTGATAACCACTAAGCAATATATAAGTGACTAGACTCCTAGAAAATGTATCAAGTCATTCTGCTCCTCTCCACTGCATAGCCGGCGACCTAATTCTGTGGAGTTGCTATACAACCAGCGGTGCTGCCCCGTTTCCTTTACCATCTTGGTAAATTCAAAATGGATGTCCCTCCTGCCTTCGCAAACGAGCCGGGCCACTTAGAACTATTTCGACAGAGAATGCTTCTGTACTACGGCACCTTACCACTCTCAACTTTGAATACTTCATATCGATTATCATTTCGATATTCGTATTTCACCTGTGTGCAGCCTGTATTTCATTGCCTGAGCTGTGATTTCACGTGGGCCCTGGATTTATGTCTCTGCAATTTGGTACCTCCTGAACCGAATTACAATCACCTCATGAATCCGTTACTTGATCATGAACAGCTTTGTTACAACGGAGGGTTTATGGCCTTTGCAGCGATACAAGGAGTTCTGGGTCATTGGAATATATTCGCAGCGGCGCAAGATTTCCTAACAGAGAGCTACATCGAAAACCCACCGAGCTGCCCTATGATGGTAAAAGACGCTCCAATAATGACAGATCATGAATGCTCCTTTCATCTTCTCAATTGGATGGCTGACATGTTTTCAGATGATAACAATGATTTCATGTTAGAGGCACTTGCTGCATACTTTGCCTACACAATGGACGGTTAACTCTTTCCTAACAGCGAGCTACATCGAAACCCCACCGACCTGCACTCTGATGGTAAAAGAGTCTCCGATTATAACAGATCATGAGTACTGCTTTACTCTTTTCCATTGGATAGCTGACATACTTTCAAATGATAAAATTGATTTCCTGTTACAAGCAGAAGCTACCTATTTTGCCTAAACAATGCTTCAATAACTCTCAAACAAGCCATTGACGTCCTCATTTCCTTTTGGTTTTCTATATTCTTCACGTTCTTTTCCATATTTTCTTTTGAAAAACAGACCTATTTGCTTTACTAACAGTGGACATTATGATTTTGTGTTGTTTGACAGCTGATTCATAAAGTAATGATGTATAACCACTTGCATTTTCATATATCGTTCCTAAACTGAAAGGCCAGAGACCTTCTTCCATTTATTAAAATATAATATACTTCCTTATAAGAGTGTACAATGTTTTTTTCCAACTATATTCATTTTTCTTCAACTATAGCGTTTGTATTCCATGTACTACTGACAATACCAATTACTGTGTTTTTTGCAATTTCTGTACTCATATTACATAATGATTTGCCTTTAAAACAGTACATTTCTAAATAAACATTTCAAATATTCACGGTTTCTCTTTTAATCCATAATCTCAACTGAAATGATTTCATATTGAAAAACTATTCATGGGTTCCACATAACCTTAACTGTAGTCACTGAGGACCTTATTTATGAAGACCTTCCGCCGCCAGTGCCTCATTTTTTAAAATGGGAAAAAGTAACGCACCGGTGGCGCAAGGCCTTCATAAATAAAGTCCTGAATGTTTTCTTTTCTCGACCTCACTTACTGATACTAGAACCTGCAAGCCAATTACGGCCCGTGAACTCTTTCTTAGTAGGTCGCGCACCGTAAAGACAGTTATACCACTGTTAACATTTTTTTTTTACTGTTACTAAGCACCGACACAGTTCCGCTTCACTCAGAGTTAATCACTGCTCCCACGCTTCTACAGGCCAGACGCTATGTCGTATTTCTCTCCTTATCACCCTTTCATCTCCACAATAACAAACAGTTGTCCGCCTGCCACCAGAGAACAGACTCAGATGCAGATGCACCAAAGAGTGAACCCATCACCAACTGCCATCTCCGGCTGTTTCCATGGTTACACCTCATTCTGCACCTTGCTGAAGGCACAGGTCAAAAGTTCATGTCTTAACGTTCTACAACAAACTAAGAACACTATTTTCCCTCCAGAAACACCTGCCAATACACAGCTCTGTTACATATCTTGTTTTTTCACACCCAATAGTACTTTTCGTTTAACATAAACATTAACATGTTCAATCTCCACTTGTTACAATCAACCAATCATTTTTATTTTTTAAACCACACCCAGCCTCTTCCTTTGTCTTTATTTAGAATTTCAACTTCTAACTACCATTCCACTTCCAGAACCGATCGGAGGACGACTACAAATCCCTTGAAAATGAAGGTCTGGCTAATAGGACACAGTTATATTCACTGGAGTGAAAAATATGCAGTAAGCAGACGAATTTGCAACCTCAGCTTACCAAATGTACACATAACATGGATTTCCAAAAGAGGATTGAAATGTCACCAATTGATTCCATTGGTGAAAACTTTTATGCATCTCCCAGAACCAGACCTTATAATTGTGCACTGTGGTGGGAACGATCTAGGCACAATCACTGGGGTAGGTCTGGAAATGCTTCTAAAAGACACCTTTCGACAATTGATGACACTTTTTCCTCGATCTGCCTTGGTATATTCCAATATATGCCAAAGACAGAAATGGAATTGGTCCAATCAACATTGTGCACAATTTGAGAAAGCAAGGAGACATGTAAATAAATCTGTTTCTGCATTCCTCAGAGATTATAGCATGGGTTCTATTTACCACAACAACTTGCGATACCACATGCAAGACGTCTATAGGAGAGACGGTGTTCATTTCACGAATGAGGGAAACAGAATCTTCCTCTGCAACATCAGGCTCTGCATCGGTACTTACTTATAAATGCAGAAAAAACTCAATTAACACAAGGGCTCTTTTCAGAGCCACCTTATATCTAAGCACTCAAACTTCTGATTTATCTCCATTTTCACACTCTTGTAAATAGGTGTGCGCGACCGGGTGCGTGCACCCCGTATTTTTTTTCGGGGAAAAATTATATCTTTTTGCGTTTAAGGGCCTTACTGCACACCCCGAGAAATGCTACGCAGCAAAACAATCTCTACCTTCTCCCCTTTCCATGTTTCAACGCTTTGAAATGAACAATATATTTACTCGCAGTGACAAAATGGCGGACAAAACTTCCTGATTTCCTTCGAATCGAACGTTAACAGACGTCACGCACCCAAAAAAAAATCCGCTCACGCGCAGCCGCTTGGGTGCGCGCACGT
This sequence comes from Lissotriton vulgaris, assembly GCF_964263255.1. Classification (NCBI taxonomy): domain Eukaryota; kingdom Metazoa; phylum Chordata; class Amphibia; order Caudata; family Salamandridae; genus Lissotriton; species Lissotriton vulgaris. The sequence goes on from NC_141699.1 coordinate 340,777,437, forward strand.
GTGCGCGCCTATAGATATATAATTGGCTTTAACTTTAATTTTCTCAACAACTACTGAACGGATTTACACCATTCCAAAAAAAGCGTAATCTGCGAACAAGACTCTACAGTTTTGGCAAATTTCTTATAAATTCATTCAGCCGTTCGACCTGTAGCCGAGTCTAAAGGTCCTATGGAAAATAACATGGAGAAAACATGTTTTGGGACCCCCCTTATATCTCAGCCCCCACTTGACCAATCCCCCCCAAACTTTCAGGGAAGGAGCGCAGAGGACCTAGCCATCTTCTTTGAGAAATTCGCAAAGACTCATCCACCAGGGCCAAAGTTATTCAAAATAGAATGTTGAGGATTTCCTATGGAAACTAGGTCCTAACTATAACTACCTACTGGCGACCGCCAGTAGGTAATATATATATATAGGTGTGAACAAGACTACACCAGTAGTCGAAACGTTGCATTTTGGAAGGCACAAGAACTGAATAAAACATCTTGCCTGGAAAGCGTGGGGTCTGTCTCTTCTTTCGCCGCTGTGCAGTGGAGGTTTGAAGATTTTGTGCTGATATATATATATATATATATATATATATATATATATATATATATATATATATATATATATATATATATATATATATTTATATTAAAGATGAGATTCCAGTTCCATTAGCTTTTCGCTGAAAACATCCAGGCACTCACGAGCATAGTTTCATAGGCTTCTTTATTTAAGCAATTCCATCAACGCGTTTCGGGAGTCAAGCTCCCTTGATCATGATGTTTTTGCGTTGTCAAAGCCCTCCCTTTCATGCATGTACACCGTGGTGGAAACAGTAGAGGGACTCATAACAAGACAGACTGTTAGTGCAAATACAGCGGCCATTTTAACATATTTACAATGCCCTTGGCATAGATGTAAAATAAATGTAAAAATTCATATCCCCGCTTCCCAGTTCATTCATATGGGAATAATTACATACATTAAAATATGAACATGTTTATTATTTAATTATAAAACATTTTAACAACCTTTTTGAATTAATAAATTAATATAACATTACTTTTATTAAAATATAATTAAACTATTTCAATTAATTCTACATACCACTTTTAATAAGTATTACTGGATGTACAAAATTAATTTATATAACTTTAAGGGGGGTTTGTTTTCAATATAAGCTACAAAAATATACATAGGAATAGGTCAAGGCATCGGTGCAAGAACACTGAACAATATACATTTGCAAATCACTCTAATCAACAAGAAGCTATTTTGTATGGAAAGTTCTGACATAACTAAAACGTAGAATACACAGAACCAATGCAATCAGTAGAGCTCAAATATTAAAAGGTTTGCAAACAGCTTACTAAATCGAGAATCATAATCTTGTCTGCAAAATGTAATACTCCAGGAGCACATGGTGATCAGGACAGACCATCCAGCTCCCTGGGTGGTGGACCAACATGAGAGGTCGGTCTGAGAGTGTAACAAAAAATAAGAAATGTGGTGCAAAGATGTATATGTTTGCTTAGTAGGCTGAGCCATCACTATTTCAAATACACTTGGATGGGTCAATGTCTGAGGCAATCTGGCTCTATTTGTGGAGTGACGTATGAGGGACTCAACATATCTTCATGAACATAGATGTCTCACGAGTTTGAATGTCTGGCTGCCTGCCTATGTCTTGTATTGAGAGGAACAGGAGCCTTAGACTCTGCTATGGACAAGGGAATTCAAGCAAAGCTTCAGATGGACCATGGCTTAATCCTAGCTAAGTCAAAGTGGGCAACATGACAGCTCTACACTTTGGATACAATTCAGCAACAATAAGTCCACAAGGATAAGTCCACACAGGTCCAGTCCAGAAAGGTTCAGTGAGCGTTCTGATTATGTTAAGAAAAATGAGTAGTGATCACATGCCAAGTCATATTTATTGCTTGATTACAGTTTCAAACTGCCAGCCAATCAGAGTGGAGTCAAGTCCCTGTCCTGAGACAGCAATTAGAAATGCCATTTGCACAGTATGATACATTTTTAGGTCGAGCCTAGCGTTGGAGCGCATGCGCTGCCCATTCTGCGAGGCATATTGTAGTAGGGGCAGACGTGGAAGTGCCGTGGAAGCCCCGCCGATATTTTTCATTGGCTGGTGGCATTGTCTTTGGTAAATGCTGGCTTCCGATTGATAATGAGGCTTCTTAGTCCCCCTTTGTTACCGCCCTGACTCCTTTTGTGACCGCCCATCCGGACTGGATCTTTTACATGCAGCATTTTATGGTCTCCTTCATAAGTTGGTAAGCACTATGTTTTTTCAGTCAGTTGGCTTCCTTTGCCATCCACTCTTGTTGCCTCGTTTTCTTTCTCTCTCTGCTGTTTTGTTTCTGTGCACCCGCCTTCTTCTCCCTAAGTGCCTACTTTTCACGGACTGTCTCTCGCACCTCTTCCCTGTCTCACTGATGGCCGGGCTGACATTTCACTTCAGGGGGAGAACAGCGCATCGCCCTGTGAGAGTTCTTTTATGCTTATTTGAATCTTAAGACTGGTTCAGTGTTTTACCGTTCACACTACATATATTTCATACTTCCTTCTATTGCAGTTCGAATTAAATAACGGTACTGAAACTTCAAGAGCAATTGTCTTAATGTCCAACACCAGTGATAGAGAGTGTATAAACATTGGTGCGCTTTAAAGACGCAGGCGTCAGGGTTGCACCTTCTTTCGAAGCTGGCCATCCCTGCTTCTACCAAGAGGTGTCTTGTAAAGTGTGGCCTAAATGGGCATCCACTGTATCGTCAGGTGCAGCTAGGTATTTCAAGCACCCTCGTGTTTCACAGGCACAACTTCACTTTTTAAAGACAACAGCCTCTAGGCGCTGGTTTTGTGACAGCGCTGTTTTAGGCCAGAAATCAAAGAAGCAGAAACAAGGGAATGGAAAGTTGGTAGAAGAAAACAGTGTTAACGGTCTCTTAAATGCAAGTTATTAAAGGTATGTTAAAAAAACCTATGGGAATCTTCAGGTGGCTTTTAAATGTAAATGTAAATGTACATGTATTTATATAGCGCAAATCGCCCACATCGCAGGCATCTATGCGCTTGCTTAGGGAACCCGTCCTGGTATTTCCCTGTGAGATACCCCGGCAGGGTATCCACAAGGTGAAAGCCAGGCATCCCGCCGCGAGGGGCCGTTGTGGAGATTAAGCAAGCTATTGCCCAGAGTCGCAGAGTGTGAACCTGTGAGTCGAGTAGGCACCGGAGCGAGAATTATCGAGTCCGTGGAATTATTGAGCCCAACCCCCGTCGGGGCAGGGAATTGAACCCTGGTCCAGGGCCGATCTCAGCTTCCGGGTCTGCCGCCTCTAACCCCTGAGCCACACTTCTCCACTTTTAAGTGTGGCAGGGTCCCATTTTAGCACACGCACAGTGACCTGGGGAGGCATGGGGCAGTTGTAAAAAGCTCCGGACCTGCTTGTCCTTAGTAATGCAGCGCTAACTACTGTTGCAGGAGAGAAAATATCACTTGTTTTGAAAAAATTATTATTAGATGTTAAAGCTAAAAAGATAGCCTATGTTTACATTCATTACAGCGCTCTACTAAAGAAGCCATCAGCCGACCCCACCGACCTCAAGAACTACCGCCCCATCTCGCTGCTCCCGTTTCCTGCAAAAGTCATCGAGAAGACCGTCAACAAGCAGCTGGCCGCCTTCCTCAAGACGAACGGATCCCTCGACTTCTCGCAGTCTGGCTTCCGGGCCAACCACAGCACCGAGACCGCCCTGATCGCAGCCACCGATGACATCCGAGCACTGCTTGACAACGGAGAAACAGCAGCCCTCATCCTCCTAGACCTCTCAGCGGCCTTCGACACTGTCTGCCACCGTACACTAGTGCAGCGACTCAGCAACGTCGGATTCCAGGAGAAGGCACTGGAGTGGATCATCTCCTTCCTCGCCGGAAGGACACAGAGAGTCCGCCTCCCCCCGTTCAGATCTGAAGCCACCGAAGTCATCTGCGGCATTCCTCAAGGCTCCTCGCTCAGTCCAACCCTCTTCAACGTCTACATGAGCCCCCTCGCAGACATCGCACGCCAGCACAACCTCAACATCATCTCCTACGCCGACGACACCCAGCTGATTCTCTCCCTCACCAACGACCCCGCCACCGCCAGAGCCAACCTTCACGAAGGGATGAAAGAGGTAGCCGAATGGATGAAGAACAGCCGCCTGAAACTGAACTCGGACAAGACGGAAGTCCTCATCCTGGGATCCTCACCCTCCGCCTGGGACGACTCCTGGTGGCCCCCCGCCCTAGGCAGCGCACCCAAACCAACAGACCACGCACGCAACCTGGGCTTCATCCTGGACTCCTCCCTCTCCATGACCAGACAAGTCAACGCCGTCTCCTTATCGTGCTTCAACATCCTGCGCATGCTACGTAAGATCTTCCGGGGGATCCCCACCGAGACCAGGAAGACGGTCACCCAGGCCCTCGTCACCAGCCGTCTGGACTTCGGCAACTCCCTCTACGCCGGAACCACCGCCAAACTCCAGAAGAGACTCCAGCGGATCCAGAACGCCTCAGCATGACTCATCCTGGACATCCCCCATCGCAGCCACATCTCCGGACACCTGAGAAACCTGCACTGGCTCCCGGTCAACAAGAGAATCACCTTCCGACTCCTCACCCACGCACACAAAGCCCTACACAACCAAGGCCCAGGATACCTCAACAGCCGCCTCAACTTCTACGCTCCCAAACGCCAGCTTCGATCGATCGACCACCCCCTTGCCGCCGTCCCCCGCAAGCGGAGAGCCACCACAGGGGGACGGTCCTTCTCCTACCTCGCCGCCAAGACATGGAACTCCCTCCCGACCCACCTCTGCCTGACCCAGGACCACCTCGCCTTCAGGAAGCAACTCAAGACCTGGCTGTTCGAGCAGCAGCGGACCCCCCTCCCCTAGCGCCTTGAGACCCTCTGGGTGAGTAGTGCGCTATATAAATACTTTGATTGATTGATTGATTGATTGTTCCCCACAGTGGGGAATGTGAGATAAACATGCCATACGCCTTTTATTTGTGGAGGACTATAATGTGCTGTGCAACCATTTTTTTCTTCCACACCACACTTCTTCCTGTTTCACCCTGTGTGGCATCTCTGATCGCCTATTAATACTGATGCAGCTACCACGGACTCTCTCTCCTTCCCGATACTGAGGCAACTCAAACCTGGTGTAGCCCAAGATGGTGGGAGGAAGATAATGAGGTTGCACGAGGACACATGGAGGATTTGGAATTGGTTTATTTTACAGAATAGGGAACTCAGATATTCACTCTATTCCATATATACCCCCATACAGTACAAGGTGCAAAGAGGAGATGGGAGGCTGAACAACTTAGTAACCCCTAAAACAGGCTAAGAGGGTGTAGAAAGAAATCCTAGAGAAGGAATGCATGACAGAAAGGGAAAAAGGCAGAAAGTCATTTTTCCAAGATGCCCACTGATTCAAACTCTTCAATTTTCTTCAAGAGATATTGGAAAAAGTGGACACTACAATAGTGGGGGGAAGTGTGACCGTTTTGTTTGGGGAGGGGGGGTTCGGGGAAATAGAGGCAAGGTGATCACCACAAAGGTGCTTGCCCAGAACAATCTCGAACATCTTACCTTCATCTCTTCAGGTCCCCGTTCCGGTTGTTCCATCTCAGGAGCTCTGTAATGACATAGCTCGCTTCTTTCAGTCTAAAATATCGGACATTTACTCTTCTCTGGAGTCTCAGAGGCTTTCAACGGCTGAGCCTCCAGCTACTGCAGTCCCAGATGTTTCCTCGGCGGAGCCTCCCTTGGCCGGCTATCTGGAATCTTTCCCTCCGCTCTCCTTACAAGATCTTGACACGCTGCTTGATAAAACCAAGTCAGGGTCTCCACTAGATGCTTGCCCTCTTAAGATCATGAAGCAGTGTAGGGGATCTCTTCTACCCCCCTTACTTGAGATCATGAATGGGGCTATGAGGGAGGGTGTCTTTCCACAGCAGTGGAAAAATGCTGTGGTTAAACCTCTTCTTAAGAAACCCTCCCTAGATCCCGGGGTTTTAAAAAACTTCCGCCCCATCTCACTGCTTCCGGCCCCTGCAAAGATGCTCGAGTCCCATTTAAATGGGCATCTAGCTGCCTTTGTGGAGAATTCAGGCTGCCTGGACCCTTCCCAGCATGGTTTCAGGAGGGAACATAGCATCGAGTCCGCCCTCACCCTGGTTCTCGACTCCATCCGTATGAGTGTGGATGAGGGTCGGACATCCCTCCTGATCCTTCTGGATCCCACGGCTGCCTTCGATACCCTATCTCCCCGGGTCTTAACATCTCGACTGAGTGAGATTGGGGTCCGGGGGGCAGCCCTGGGTTTGCTCTCTTCTTTTCTCGACCATAGGGAGCAGAGGGTAATGCTGGGAAAATTTCTATCTCCATCCCTGTCTGTGCAATGTGGGGTCCCTCAAGGGTCGGCGCTTAGTCCCACCCTTTTTAACATCTATGTGACCCCCCTTGCCAGACTTATTAGATCTTTTGGGATGGAGGTAGTTTCCTACGCGGATGACACTCAGATCCTCGTGTCTCTCTCCCAGTCAATTGAGCTGACCGCCTCCAGATTTAGATCTTGTATGGAGGCCGTCGGCCAGTGGATGATTTACAATTCACTGAAATTGAATGGGGAGAAGACCGAGGTGATGGTGTTCGGCGGAAGGGAAGATATTTGGTCCATGGAGTGGTGGCCTGACTCGCTCGGTCTCTGCCCTAAGCCTACTTCTTCGGCTAAAAATCTCGGGATGATGATTGACCCTACTCTGGACATGCGCCAACAGGTCAACAGGACGGTATCGACCTGTTGGGGTATAATCCATGTTCTTAGGAAAATTAGGAACTACCTTTCCCTGCAGGCAAGAAGGCAACTTGCTGTCGCCCTCTTGGGGTCTCGTCTGGACTACTGTAATGCGCTGTATGCTGGACTGAATAAGAGTCAGATGCAGCGCTTGCAGGTAGTCCAGAATGCGGCAGCCAGATTTGTCCTCGATCTTCCTCGACGCTCTTCGGCCACGTTGGGCAGGAAGCAGCTGCACTGGCTTCCGATAAAGGAGCGGATCGTCTTTAAGTCCATGTGTATGGTCTATAAGGCCTTGGCTAAAAGTAGCCCTACAGGGATTAGAGCCATCTTGACCTACTACAACCCTGGCAGGAACCTCCGCTCCTCCAATCATTCTCTTCTCCACATCCCTCGCATTCGGAAAGCCAGATGGGGTGGTAGGGCTTTCTCCCTCTTGGCTCCTAAATGGTGGAACAACCTTCCATTAGAGCTCAGGTCCCTCCCTTCCCTCCAAACTTTCAGAGCTGCCCTTAAAACACGCCTCTTTGTCCAAGCGTATAAGTAAGCGTATGAGTGCCCGCTTTCTGATCTTTTTTGTTAGGCGCCTTGACACCTTCGGGTTTTAGTTTGCGCGTTACAAGATGCATAATAAATAAATAAATTACCACTCGCATTGAAAATAATGTGACCAGATAAAAGTGAACTAGAAGGAGAGGCCTTGTCCAATTCAATCTGTCCGTACAGAGTTCAAGTCCAAACAATCCCACTATAAACACAAAAAACATCTGACCCAACACACTACATTTTACTTCTCCTAAAAGGCTTAGAGCGAATTTGAAGCAGCCAAGTAATTAAGAGGAATATCACATCATGCATTCATAATCCTCCTTCTAATGCCAGAGACGTTTTAAAGCATGGGTAAAGAGGTCTCTGGCCCAGGGCCCCAGCCTTTCAGGGGGCCCCTTGATAGAGAAAGCTCTGATCTGGTAACTTTGAATAATTCTTAAACAGACCGTTTTAAATACAGTTTACCTTTAATTTATTTTAATGTAGCTGATGTGTTAGAGTCTATTACAGACATTTTGCAGAGAAATGTTGGGCCCGATTCACATAGGTAAACTTAGAATAAAGTCTAACTTTATGACTTTTGGTACTCAAAAAGGGCATTTACTACTCGTAAATGCACTTTGTGAATACCAAAAGTTAAACTTTACAACTTTCGGTATTCACAAAAGGCATTTACTAGTAGTAAATGACCTTTGTGAATACCGAAAGCTGTAAAGTTAGACTTTCGTCTCATTTTACCTTTGTGAATCGGGCCTGTTGTGTTTTTTTTTTTTAGATCAAAATAGGACATGCTATATGAGAAATTGGAGGGTGTCACAGAGATTATTTGCAGTAATACTATTGAGCCGCTGCTGTGTTACAGTTTTGAAAACACACATCACTATCCCTGAAAATTAGATATAAACATATTTAGAATTTGGACGAGTGTGCCAGTGACTGGGACAAAGAGGGCATGAAAGAGCTGAAATTAGATCATAAATTCAAAGCTATTCCAAAAAGGGGCCTACAAAATACGTTTGGCCCAGGGCCCCCAAAATCCTTAAAATAGCCCTGTCTAATGCCCTTCCTATTATAAATGTTTGGATGTTTGGAGAGCCCTCTTTGGTTTATTACCACTTGAGATCTTTGTAATATCTTGTTTAAGCAAGCAGTAGGAATATCGAATTATATCGCCCCTTTCTAGGTCGAGCCTGGGAAGCGAGCGCTAGTCTGCGAGGCATGCTGTATTCGAGTATGGCTTGAAGCTCCCCCCATATTTTTCATTGGCTTGTGTCATTGTCCTTTGTAGATGCTGACTTCTGTTTCGTTAACCCTTTCGATGCTGATGACGAGCTCAGCTCGTCATCACCCACGGGTGTCGTGTGCTGATGACGAGCTGAGCTTGTCATGGTGCCACTAAAATGGCATTTTCCAGCACAGGGGGGGGGAAACGCCCAGCAGCCATGTGGTTAATAGGCTTGTTAGTCCCTCCTTAGTACCACCTTGTCTTCATTTGTAACCTCCCATGAGGAGTGGACTTTTCACTTGTGTTGTTACACAGTATGTCTTATTTAGTCTGTAAGCACTATTTTCTTCATTAGAGTTTCTCCTACTGCAGGCACGACATGCTGTCCTGCAACATTCAGTGCGCCATGCCCGCTTTCACTTTCCAAGCAGCCTGGGACAATGGAGGCCGCTTCTTTGAAGTGAAATAGGCCTTTCATTTGCAAGAGATTTAGCTATTGGCACTGTAAATGACAATGCTTTTTATTTATGTGTTAATTATCAAAACAGATTAAAAAAAAGGCATTGTCATTTACAATACCAAAAGCTTAAACTCTCAGACACGCAAGACCTATTGCATTGTAAATACTTGTTGCAAACAGTTACTTGCTACCGAATAAGCAGGTGTAGCGATAATGTTCGCAAAGCCGCTCATCACAATTCAATAATGCACATCTTCACGAAGGATGTTACTGACAACGACCACAAGAAATGGTTATGAACAATATTTTTTATTAAGAAAATATACACATAGCATGGCTTCCATTGACCCAGGCCCATTAGAAATCATTTTAAACGGGAAAGACAGTGCTTACCCCAAAAAACATAACTTGATTCTTCCAGCCAGAGCATTCTCTGAAGGGACCATCGGGGATGGTAAGAGCTAACTCCATTGGACTTTTGAGCCCCCTTAAGGGGTGCCCTCAGCAATGAATCATCAGTCTGCAGGTCCCTAGGGATTAGGGGCCCGCAAATTGTTAACAATTATTTTAAATTGCATGGATTATCCCAAGGGAAAGTTGAATAATGGCAGGAACGGAATCTGGAGATGGTATTGGGGACTTTAATCCTTATATGCACTGTAACCTCAGTGCAATTGTCCGCAAGCACTGTAAACTATACATTTGAGGAAAACAATGTAACCTGGAAAACCGAAAACTCCTAAGAGAGTGCTTTATGTGGTGTTGCACAGGCTCCCTGAATATCTGTAGTTCCTAGAGAATAAGCAGAGACTACATTACTCAAACAGTTTAACAGGTAGTTCCATTAAAATGGAGAGGGTGCATAAAACACAAGCATTAATGTGAGCTCATTGCAGAGCTTAATCATATCCTGAGGAAAATAGCTTGACAATATGAAGAGAGAATAGATTGCTAGATAAGCTTGAGAGAATAAATAAAATGGGAGAACCAGGCAGAAGTGGGAGGCATTTGGGTAGTACATTTAAAAGGTAGACATAGGCAATATAAGGCTGGCACAGGTAATAGACAGAAGTGGGAAGTCCACAGATGTCCCAGGCAGTAAACAAAAACAGAATACGCCAAGCGTACAAGCGAAATATAAACAGGCAGTGGCAAGCTGGCACTAAGAAATCATTAACTGCTATTTATCAGGGCAGTTTATGAAGTCTGGATTTCCTTTTGACGTAGGGGGTGTAGAAACTTAAAGGCTGGAGATCTGTAAGGGATCAGCGCTCCACTGGTGCGAGGCCTGCAGCAACTGTGGGTTTGCTAGCAACTGTAACAGAGATTGTGTTCGAGGGCTTACAAAGCGGCACCTGAGACTACAAAAAACGTTTGGAAAATGAGCAGATGGCGCTGCTTGGTTACAGGGGTACCGATTCTGCTGCCTGCTCGAGAGAAGTAAGAATGGACAAGAACGGTCCACGGGATTCTATTACAGTTCCGGTCCTGCACAGACCACTTGGAGTGAGTCGTTTTGATATGACAGTTTGTGTGGAAGCCCCTTGAAGGGCTGGGAACAGAATGTTTGCTGATTCCACAGTTTAGCACACCCCCAGAGACCAGTCAGAGGTGATAAAAGCACAGGTTCCTGACAACAAGATCTTTTACTGGTTTGTAACTAGATGTTACGGCCAGGTCTACGCTGTGTGTGCAAAGATATCCCACAGCAAGGATAAACGTTAAATAGCAACACAGAATATCAGGGCGTTGTAAAACCAAGGTGAGAGATCTCACACCACCTAATTTTACAAAGAGTTAATGAACAGCCATAGACAAAACCATGATAACTTTTGTGGCTCAGTACTGAACTGGACTGGGTAGGACCGTATTGAATCCTGATAAAAACTGTTAAGCTATTAGACTTTCTTTCCATAATACAGTTGCGGAAAACACAAATCTCCCTCATTGATACAGAGACTAAAAAAATCCTCTCCTGGTTTGAAATCTTACTGATAACAGGCTAAATATCACACCTAGTGAAGGACTGGAACCTAAACATTACAAGTGTGATCTGCAGACAATTCAAAGCCATCACGCCTCAGACAAAGCGCTACAAGCTGACCTTTACCATTTGTATGTTAACAGTCTACTTTAGTTAAAGCTACGTTTTTATTTAATTTACTTCATAATGCTGCGATGCATTATTGTAATAGCAGGAGCTGCATCCAACGCGTGACAGCTGTTGCCCACGAGCTCTCCTGCAGGGGAGCACCCTTTGTTCTCCTCTCCCTCCCATTGGTTCCCCAACATTCCACCTTCCCAACTGTTAGGCTGCCCAACTCCCAAATGTTCCTACCCTGACTGGTGCACTGCACTCTGTGTGGGGCTGTATCGAATAAATCTTAAGAATCCTACCTACGAGTCTGCATCTTTTCTACACATAACTATTTTGGTTGTATCATTATTTTACTGGTGTCACCTCTTGAGTGACACTGATGGGAAAGAAAGTTTGTGTGCCACCGCTCCTAGTGTTGGCATGATAATCGGAAGTGATACGTAGCTTTGAGCTTGAGGTCCTTGTCCTGTGCTACCCTCAACAGTGCGGAGTGCAGAACACAAACCTTGCTTCCACCTGACAGGAAGGTTCCAGAATCCCTAGGCTCTATATCCACAGGCAGCATTTCCGGGTTCCTTATAGAATTCCAGCTGCTCCTTTATTCGTTAGATGCCCTTAATTTTAACTTGCCAATTGTGGACGACATCTCTCCCATTCTTAAAGTTTGGTAGCTGAGACGTGGCTGTTGGGGACAAGTGTCAAGAGACCTAATAATGGATGAATGAGACGGAGAGGGCCGCGTGGAACGAGCGCTGCGCCATCAGGTGTCAGGGAAACTGCCGAACCATTTCTGGACACACGCGCGTCCTCGCGCAGTGACGCAGCGGCCGGGGAGCTGCCGCGCCGCCCCATCGGGATGTGAACATTGAGAAACTGAGGACAGCAGCAGGCGAGTGTTGACAGATCAAAGCACGCTGGAAGGAATTCAAAAATTAGCTCTGCTAAGGACGGTGGAGAGGCGCCATGCGGAGCTTAATGGACAAATCCAAAAAGAATGCATTGGTTACAGTATGACTTAGTGGAGTTGTTATCCTTTAAGTGAGTGTGGTGGGAAGGATATATGGCAAGAGACGTGAAGGGATATGCATTCTTCAGCTTATTCGCAGCAGCAACTGCAGGGCTTGCTTTGCCTGAGAACACTGGTGTCACAGGAGGCAGGAGGCTTCTCACGTTACGGTGGTGGTGGCAGATGAGGAACAGGGGCTTCTGCGAGACAATAGGGAATGTGGGGAGACAGCCAGAATATACTAAATCGGGAATAACATGTGAGAGGCCTTTTTTTTCTGAAGGGAGCATACAGCATGGCAGCCCTTGAGCAAGCAAGGAAAAGTGACCCCTGAGTGCTGTCTGGCTAGTAAAATACTGCAATAATTTGGGTTCAGTGGGTCCCTCATACCTCTGAACCGCAGTGCAAACACACCTGTTGCACTATTGATAGCTACGCCTCTGTATTGTGTATCCTGTTAACAGGCCCTAGGCCAGTGGCTGTGCACTCTATTCTACACAAGGGATAGGAAAACACTAAATAGAACACAAAACAAGACAACTTAACCCGTTTGCTGGTTCGAACGTTCTGCGCCAGTGCGGAATGTTTCATTAAGCGGACGGGGCAGCGTCGGCCGACGGACGTGCGCAGCACTACTGAGGTAGTGCTCGCGATGGCCGTTGGCCGACAGCAGCAGCAAAGGGGTTAATACAGTAAGTTTCCAAGGCACGAGGGCGGCAAAGAAGGAAAGTCACCTGAACACAGAACGTTTGCAAGAAACAGGCATTCTGTTGCTCGATGCTGAGACTATTATTCCATCATAAACTAACCCCGGAAGAATGATTATACGTCTTCAATACATGTATGCAAAACGTGTACCCATCTTTGAGAACCTCGCCCCTCAAAAGATATCACAAGAAAGGAAGTGCGCTAATAACATATATCAAAAATGTACAACGTCTACAAAAAATGAGATCATACATGCCATAAGAGAGGTCGGCAAGCCAGCAAATTAGAAAGGAGAGGCGAGCCAAAGATGAGCCAATGGTCTGGTTTGGATAGAGTCCGTGCATGAGCCGAGCCCTGAAAACATTTGCTATCATGCAACAAACATAATGTAAAATATGATAAAATCTCTTCAAAATTCAAAAGTATATATTTCTTTAACGTGCAGGTTTTGACATTAATAAGGCACATTATAGCACAGCTCAAGAAGTATTTATTAAAAGTGATTGTTATGTACAACTGGTAGTCTGAATTCACATATTTGAAAGTGCTTTCATATGAGATAATGAAGAAGAAAGAGATTTGGTGAAATAAAGTATTTGCTTAAGACCACACAATTTAAGCAGGGAGGCCATGATTCATCCACGTTTTCTGGTTTTTCTTCATATAAGTCAACCAGGAAATGGGTCTCTATTTGTCTTTCCTAATATTTGTTTTTACCACTTACTTAATTTTCTGCAGTTTTTAAATACAGTAAAAACTGAACCTGAAGGCTGAGCGCTTTGCATGAGCACCAGTTACATTACACAAGGTGACATGCATTGTTTATAGGCAAGCAGAAATTAAGTGATGTGCACAGAATTACAGGATGTTGAGCTAACCCCGGGACTCGAAATTAGTTCCCCAGTTTCAAAGTGTGCAACTCTAGCTGTAACGCCACATTCTCTCTCCATATTCCAGTGAACTCACAGACTGAAAAGCACTCCGTATAGGGAGAGGAAGAACTGATTCAGGGCAGTGAAGCACATTATAGGGCAAGATTTGGTCGCCTAAGGGACTGTGATTGCAAACATCTTCCTATTTTTTAAAGAAACATATATCTGTGTTTGTTTGCCACATCCTGGATAGAGGGAGAGAGGCAGGTAGAAGTCCTGTAAAGCTTGGCTTGTTGTGGGCTCGGTGTTCCAACAGGACCTCGAGATGAGCCAGAGTCGGGTTTCAGCCTCGAGCCTGCATCAAGCTTTCATTGGCTCACCCACCTATATGCCATAAGGAGGAGTATGTCATAGGAAACAGGTATCTGCAGCAATGAGCCTCATAATGTGTAAGGGATCTCTACAGAAAAGCAATGTCATATGAAAGGTGCCTGATTGTAAAAGTACCTTCATCATAGAAAAAGCCCTCTTCAGTTAAGTGACATTATAGAAAAGAAACCTAACAAGCAGGGTCACACTTAGTTTCATGTAAAGTAACGCAAATCATTACCAAGCTGGACATTTAACATATTTCAAGTAACCAAAGACAACTACTGGTTGCTGGATATTGCAGGGCCAGAGTGTGCAGGTTAAGACTGTGATTTATTGTTGGCGTGGCTAAGATGACGACAGAGTAGGACAGATCATCTCGAGCTCCTTGCCCGTCCGCATAAATCCTGCAGAGAATCCTGTTCGTCCCTTCCAAGTACATAGTCTTACCCTGGTGTAAATAGGAGAAATGTTTAATTTCTCCTCGTTTTTGCTGTTTCCATGTGTGCTGCATTATGGAAACATGGAAACAGCAAAATGCCAATGATTGTTTTTTGGCAGGAAGGTGTCTCTTCCTCCATATGTTATGGTCCTTTTGTATAGCGCACAACTCACCCAGGGGCATCTCAGCGCTTACTAAGGTAAAGGAAACCAGAGAGGAAAAAGGGTGTCAAAAGACCAAAGAGATTAAAATAAAAAGGCTTTGAGTTGTTTTCTGAAGGTCAAGTAGGACGGACATTTACGTAGGTGTCTCTGGTAATGAGTTCCAGTATTTAGGAGCAATATAAGAAAAAGCTCTGCCCCCCGAGCGAGTGCGTCGAATGCGAGGGATCTTTAAGAAAGCCATAGCATTTGATCTCAGATTGCGGCAGGAGGATTGCATAAAGAGTTTCTTTTGTAGGTAGACAGGGCCTGCGCCCTTAATGGCTTTGAAAGTGAGACAGCAGATCTTAAAGAATTATCTCTTTTTCACTGACAGCCAATGGAGTTCTCTGAGCAGTGGGAGAGATGGAGATCCTGGTGGATGGTTTAAAACCATCCTTGCAGCAGTGTTTTGGATGACTTGAAGTTTTGCTATCAGAGTTTCACCCACCTCTGCCAATAGGGCATTCCCGTAGTCCATGTGACTCACCACCATCGCCTGTACCACAGTGCTGCGATGTTTCAGTGGTAGATATGGGATAGTTCTGTGAAGGAGGCGAAGACTATAATAGCAGGAGCCAATGATGTTTTTAACATTACCCTTCATGGTTAGTTTGTCATCCAATAGTATTCCCAGACTCCTCACTGTGGGTGATCGTGTGGGAGCCTGCCCCAACTGATCAGGCCACCAGTCGGCCATATTGATGTTATTCGTTCTTCCCAGAAGCAAAATCTCCGTCTTTCCTGGGTTGAGCTGGAGAAAACTTTCTGACATCCATCTTGAGATGGCCATCATACCAGCCGAAAAACGCAGTCTCCCCTCATTCAGGTTTGATCCTATAGGGAAAATCAGCTGGGTTTCGTCAGAATATGATATAATCTCAAACCCAAAGGGACGGAAAATTTTGGCCAGAGAAGCCACATATACGTTGAAAAGCGTGGGGCTCAAACAGGAGCCCTGTGCTACCCCCTTATCTAGCCGGAACTTTTTGGACCTATAGGGGCCCAACATAACCGTTTGTCCTCTATCTGTCAAAAAGCATATTAGCCACTTCAGGGCGATGTCCTCCACTCCGCAATCCCAAAGCCTCTCCAACAGCAATCGATGGGAGACAGTGTTGAATGCTGCGGAGAGGTCTAAGAGGATAAGAATTGCGGATCCCCCTTCATCCAGGGTTTGTCTTATTGAGTCTGTGACAGCCAGTATGGCGGTCTCGGTGCTAAAGCCCGGCCGGAAGCCTGACTGCGAAGGGTCACAAATGTTATTTATCTCTAGATAATTGCTCAGTTGTTTGTTGATGTGTGTTTCCAGTATCTTCCCTAGCAAGGGTAGCAGGGATATTGGTCTATAGTTGTTCAAGATTTGCGGATCTGCTGTCAATTTTTTTAGAATTGGTCGAGCATAAGCTTACTTCCAGACTGTCGGATTAGAGCCCGTTTCAATGGAGGAATTTAGGATTTCCTGAATTGGCAGAGCGCAGATAGGGGAGAGAAGGGCCAAAGTGCTAGGCGAGCACATGTCACTTGGAGATCCCAATTTTGCTGTGTGAAGTAGATGTTTTAGATCCTCCAGTGATATCATTTCAAAATGCCTAAGATGACAGCCATGTACTGGCGTGGAGCTATCAATGTCCCCAGTAGATCTGGAATGATCAGAACAGCTAGTCAAAAAACTATCATAGATTAACGAGATTTTATTTTGAAAAAAGGTCGCTAAGGAGTCGCAGAGCTCCTGTGTTTCAAGGGATACTTGTTTACATGCAGGAGGTGAGACAAAATCTTTCACAATATCGAACATTGCCCTGGATGAGTTTCCGGCCTGTTCTATTTGTAGCTGTATGAAAGTGCATCTAGCCGTTTTGATTTTATGATGATAGCAAGATAAAGCTGCTTTATACCTTAGTTTATCCGCCTCATCTTTAGTTCTTCTCCATCGCCGCGCTAGGGCTTTACATGAATATTTATCAGTTTTTAAATCCCCCGAATACCATGGGGCCGATTTCTTTCGGTTAGAGGGTTTCTTTTTACACTCAGGGATTACCACATCCAGAGTCTGTGCCACCACCAAGTTAAAATTAGCCAACTTGGCGAAAGTATCCTGCAAATCCTGACCAGAATCTTTGTTAAAGCGTGGAAAAATCTCCTTAAATGCTTCCAAAGTAAGCTTCCGCCAGGGTCTCCCCTTTTGTAAGTTAGGAAGGTTGGGAGGCTTTTGATTAAAGCAATCATTGTTAGGCAGGCTTGAAAATAGGATCAAATAGGGATCCGTCCATGTCAGAGGGCACGAGGAATGAAACTTTAGATGATCCATGTTAGTAAAAATCATATCCAGCATGTGGCCTGCGCAATGGGTAGGACCGCAGACCTGTTGCAGTAGGCCCATGTCAGATAGGCTTGAGGTCAATTGAATGGTATCTGAGTTGGACAGATCCTCTCCATGAAATTTAAAATACCCCAGCACGATAAAGTTACTGGAGGCCAAGGCCTGCATGGCAATGAATTCTGACAAGGAATTGACAAAATTCAGTTTCGGTCCTGGAGGACGATAGAGTATGGCTCCGTCCCAGGTCGCCGTGGGTGACATGGAAACCCTAAAGATACCTATTCCCGCTGTGTCGTTGCTAATTGTAGCCAACCATTGGGCTTTAAGATGATTTTTAAAAGCTAGCCCAATTCCTCCTCCCAGCTTTCCCCCTTTATCCAAATGAATAAACTTGTAATTATCGGAAATTGCTAGATTTATTTCAGGACAGTTATGAGGAGCTAGCCATGTTTCTGTTAAAAAATATAAGTCCGGGGATTGTGTGGACAGCATATCCCAAATTTCAATAGAGTGTTTAACCAGGCATCTAACGTTGCATAGGATATAGCTTGGGCCCTTAGGCGTTTGCAAGTGATCTGCAGAGTATTCAATCATGCCAACCCCCTCCTTATCGCATTGGTACTTACAGGTGTTACAGGTTACGGGCCCTTCTAAGGCTGCTGGAAATTAAGTGGGGCAGATCTCTGTCATTCTTTTATTAGTCAAAGCAAATGTTCTGATCGCCAGTAACTCTTTACTTGAGTAGGAGAGAAAACCGACAGGCAAGGGTTTCCGAGCGAATTGGGCAGCTTTTCCCACCTCCCGACCCGGACTGGCGCAGACAGGCGCAGACGGGCGCAGATGGGCTTGCCTTTGGCGCGCCTGTGACGCGCCCGCTGTGCGTACCAGTTGATGGGGTCATTTTGAACACAACGGAGGAGGTGATGTGCCAAGTAACTAGCCTGCTGACTCAGATTTCCCCCAAGATGGCGGCATGTGTTATGCGCCGGGAAAATCCCTCCTGTGTCCCCCAGCACCTCCTAATCGTCTGTGGTAGAGAAGGTGAGTAGCGCGACTAGTTGCGAAAGTGCTGCAGTGAATTTTTATTTTAAAAATATAACAGAGCAAAAAGATTAAAACCTACGCAAGCTATGATTCCCGGCTTTCCGCCTCAGCAATCCCCTTAGTAACTTCACTGGCAACCAAATTCATATTAAATAGGTTGCGGGCAGGTGTGGGCAGGTGATGCGCCAAGAAACTAGCCTGCTGACTCATATTTCCCCCAAGATGGCGGTCAGTGTTATGCGCCGGGAAAATCCCTCCTGTGTCCCCCAGCAGCTCCTAATCGTCTGCGGTAGAGAAGGTGAGTAGCGGGACTAGGTGTGAAAGTGATGCGGTGAATTTTAATTTAAAAAGTATAACAGAGCAAAAAGATTAAAACCTCTGAGCTATGATTGTCGGCTTTCCGCCTCAGGAAACAAATATATATAAACAATCATTGAAAAAAAAATGAAATTTTGCAACTTCTAAGTGAGCTGCATTACGCAGCACACATAGAAGTCACAAATCGCCATGTAAAGATTGTTCATGTACAATAAGGGACACCTTCCTGCACATAAACAATCACTCCCCTCAACGTAGAAATGCTTGCACTATGGTGCAAGGGTGCCTGTGTTGGCACTAGGAAGCTAAATGTAGCACCAGCGCAAGGGGGAAACGCAGGGTTGCACCATATTCTTGTAAACATGGTGCACCCCTGCGTTTCTAAAGTGATGGAGCTTGTCTTTAGCATTGTTGGCTTAACGAGACACTTCGCGACTTTCCTTGTAAATATGCCCCTAAATTGCTTACAACCTGTTATGAGCTTCCATGTGTTCTTCTTGAGTCAATTAATAACTATTTGATTAAACATGGATGATAATTCTCAGTGTATATAATATTTATTTACATTATTTTTCCATTCATTTTCATTAGTTAATTATGGGAAATTTTGGGAAATCCTCTGTAAATATCAGGTTATTTTATATGTAATTGTTTGAAATATCTTCTTATTGTCTAGCCTAGGCAATATCCCCGTACTCCACCTTAAGCTTTTAAAAAATATATATATTTATGTTATTGGAAATGTTAGTTATTCTTTTTTTTTTTTTTTTTATTCATACACCTTCCTTTGAGGTTTACCTTTTCAGTTTTCCCTTAACCTTATCCCTTCCCTTATTTTACACCCTATCGTCAAAGTAACCACATGCTCTTAGGAATATATGAATACTTCCCCTTCCTGTATTTTTGTCCTCAATATTTGTTTTGCATTAATTCTGCATGGTTTTTAATCATGATTTTATAATACGTAAAAGTAGGATCTCACCCATGTATGCATCCATCATGCAGATGAGAGGAAGTCCAATTGAATGCACATGTTCGGTGTTTTGAATGTTTAGTCTGGCCTTTTATCCTGTTCTTGTTTCATTGCCTCAAGCCGTTTATCAAGATGTTCGGGCCATGTTCTTGTCTTGGTCAGCTAAATATTTACCTCGTGATGGCTAATATATCATTTATGTTATTGATGTACTGTGATGTCTCCTCCTACATTATTTGTACGTGCCAACATTGAAAAATGTCAGTTTCTTTAAAGACATCTGGAGATCTTGAGAAGTGTTTTGAATCGGAGTGGTGCAGATGAAAATATCTGTTATCCTGAAATGCTTACTTCACAGCCTCTGGCACATCCAACAAAGAAACAACTGCTATAATGTAACGCTTTGTAAGTACATGAAGAATCGCTCGAACTGTTGAGATTTCCATGGAACTCCAATGCAGTGGGAGGGGGCCAACAATGTCTGGTGTAGTCCTTCTGCAGGGACGTTGTCAACATGTTTCCCATTCTCTTTCTCCTTGCTTCAGTCCACCCTCCTTGTTTGGAATGTTCTTTGGAACATCATAGCTTTTGTGCCAAATGCTATACCAGTTACTTGCAATAACTAATATTAGCCCGTGGAGGCAGGGACAGTGAACGTATGTAACTGAATCTTTATTGCACTGAATTTCTCCATTGGATACATCATAATTTAAAAAAAGTACACAAACACTTCTAAAATGGTAGTAGAATTAGTTTCACAAACATGATGCATGAGTGCCAACCTAAGAAAGGAAATAAAGAGTTTGTACTAAATAGAAATTTAATTAACGTTTCTAGACCCTCGACGTATTGGTAGTTTATTTGTATTTAGCTTGTTTTGAATGTATAAGCATTGTAGCAGGTCTAGTCTCTAATTCATAATGAAATACATGATTTCTAGCAGAATACGACTATGAGGTCACCTAACCCAACTGGACCTTAACCATTTTGCATACAAATATAATGAGGACTTATTGAACCAGTTCCTAGTCAGTTAGCTTATTCCTCAGAGCTGTTTCCTGCGCCATTGATAAATTAGTAGCCCTGTACTGCTCAGCAAAGATGGTTAAAGGGACCCATCCCTCACCTACTGTGGTAACAAGGTTTGCGAACCTTGAGCACTTGGCTTTGGCAGCTGGCCCTGCTCATTTAGAGACATGGACCTTAAGTCACCAAGATAAAGAGCAAGTGATGTCACACATCCTTTGAAACCCCATGACATCAGAGATTTGACTCCCTGTTGATGAGTAGGAAGAATGGCAAGTAGTGGAAACTCTAGGGCCTTGTTTACGTGCCGCTGCCTTCATACCCCCTGAAATCAGGAATAGCAAGGGAAGTGCTGTAAGCTGCACTTGCTACTGCATAGCCCCACTCGTTGACATCCATGTTAGAAGATTATAGCCACCCAGGTGCAGGAATCTTTGACTCTCTAGGCAAAGTGGTGTTTGTAACACTAAGTGCCCACCTACAATTTTATTACCCAACCCAGTCGTTATTTGAATAGATGCTGTTTAAAGGGGCGTTTTCTATTAATTTATAATTACTAACACACTAAGATTCTCAGCTTACAGATGACTTCCGAACATCAGCCTGGGTGCCTCAAAGTTCTACCTTACATTGTGCATCATCTGAATTTCCTGTTACATCTGTACTGAGAATGGAGTGTAGACCTTACAGAGGCCCTCTGCCTGCCAAAGAGTAAGAAGCTTTGATCTCGTTGTGAGGCGGTGCATTCTGAGATGGTCAGCATCTGTCAGACTTCTGGTACTGCGTGAACCTCCCAGGTGCCTCCGCACTTGTGGCTTTTTTCAGGGTTGTCCTGTAATCTGTAGTTCAAGAAGTAAATGGAGTCAGTAGGACTGCAGACTGCCGCACTGGGAGAAGGATGGTAGCTTCCTCGCTTCCCAAGTGAGCAGCATGATTTCCAGAATGAGGGCATGGCCAAGCATAAGAATGCTCTCTGTGTATACCTGTAAGGTATACCTCATGTGATATCAGTCCCTGGTAGACAAAATGGATGAAGGCGGATACAAGTGAAGCATGTGTCACAATGCATTCGCTTCCTTTTTATCATGCTCTTATCAGCCTCGTTTCCGTTTTTGACCCAGATTTTCCTCCTTGAAGCTGGAGCTTCTACTGGATTCGTCTACAGGAATTTGGGCAGGCTAGTATCACTTTCCAATTCCTTCAGGAGGTGTTTTCTTCTCTTCATTCTCATCATTTGTAATGTTCAACATCAATCAATATTCATAGGATTTGTTTCCTTGTTTGGGGTTTAAATCCTGTTTGGGGCACATTTAAGGTGACACCAAACATCTAGCATCTATACCATGGTTTGCATGATGGCACCATGACCACTGTATGGCACCTGTGAGTTGCGAGCTGAAACGAACTAGGAGAGAGATGAGTTGGGCTGCGGGCTGCGGTGCTGTGGTTCTGCAGGCGATCTTGACGAGCCTCTCTTGGCTTCCGAAGTTCGTTTTCGCAACCCCCGGCCCCCTTCGCAATAGCCTGGCAGGCAGGCTTGACTGCCGGGGTCCTGTTATTGAACCGCTGCTGCTGCCTTCTCCCTTCCCTACTATTGAGGATAATTACCGGCATCTTAGGGCGAGAGCGGTGCCGGTGAGGAGACCTGCAGGCAGGTCGCAGAGACGACCCGTCTAGGTACGGGTGCAGTTTACGGACGCCTAGTGGCCCCCACTCGCAAGGCAGGGCAAGGAGAGGAAAGGCGAAGGGCGAAGGGACTGAGAAGTCAACCGTCTGAGAAGCGGATTGCAGGTTGGGAGTGCCCTCACTCGTTCAATCTGGAGCCAAGCATGGAAAAAAACTGCAAAGTTGGTAAAGTTGGTGAAAGGAGAGAACAGTGGCAAGGAGGAGTAAAGCTCCAACTGAGAAGGAGCTGCAGCAATAACTGCGGAGGAGGGTGTATGGAGTAAGATCAGACTCAGTCCCAGACCCAGAGCAGCCTAAGGTCAGCTCATACCTACTGCCACATCTTGCCAATGCAGTCAATACCGCCTACAACTACAGAAAAGAACTCTACTCCAGGGCATAAGACATACACCAACATCAACAACGCCATTAAAACGCCTGGATGAGATGGGAGGTAAAGCAGGGTGGTAAGAAGGGTAGTAGTATACATATTTTTCAACTAAAAGTTTGGTGTCCTACAGTCAAATCCCTATTTATCCAGCTTTTGGTAGCCACAAAGATCAAAAGCTCCCATAAGCTCCCATCCTAATAAAACCCTTGTGAGCAAGAGGTATGACAGTGGAAGCACGGCGGACATAGAAGCAGCCTAACGGGACACTTTTAAACAATGCTTCTCTTGGGGGCATTGAGGAGGAGTCAGGCACAGTGGGAAGAGGGGAAGGGTCAGTATTATTGCCTGCGAAAACTCCAACACTAAACTTCATACAAAATAAGGTTTTTAGGAAACTGACTTTCTGAAGAACTTGGTGGACGCTTTACTTACATATCGTAAAGATACACATTTCAGTGGCCTACAAAGCCCGATACAGCCACAGCTGTTGAAAAATTCCAAATTGGCTTCTAATGTAGTTTGCAATAAAAAGGAGGAAGTAAACGCATCTGCAACCCTGGTGGGCTTAAACACAAAGAAGACCTCTTTTAAAGGGAAACCTGGGCTACAAGTAGCAGCCGGCCACGAGAAAAGAAGGATAGCAGTGAGTTAGGGGCCTTGCAAAAGGCAATGGCAGTAACTCAGGAAGCAGGCCCTAAAAGCATACCTCCACTCTCCACAGAACCTCCAAACAGGGGTAAGGAGTCAACTGAACCCCCCTGCTCAGGCAAGGTCATTCAGATCAGCGCCGAGGTGCATCACCACACGGGTTACAACATGGCCAGACCCAAGATGAATATGGAAGACCTAGATGGAATAGCCCGTCTACGGGGATCAGACCTGGAAATTATTGCAACAGACTCTGTAGTAGGCCAACCCATCAACTCATCATCCCAGGAGAAAGATGTTCAATAAGATAATGTTTATTCATTAAGACAGGGGGAGTTTAAGGGTGAGGAAGCAAATTTGACAGGTGCACGCCCAGTTGGTACCCCCTTATCATGCTCCCCTGCCATCTGTCACAAGCTGACATCCCAAGCAGTCAACCTACTAGGGAACAAGGTCCCGAAAGCAATACCCGGGAGATCTTGCTAAATTCATTCCAATTGGTTGTTAATACCCTGACATACTAATGAGCTAGTTAGATATCCAGGTGAATCTTCTAAATACAATGCAACTATATAATACTGCAATTAATACTAAAATTGGAGCACTGAATTTGCTCGTACAAAGGGCGCAGTCTGAGGCACAGTCCACAAGTAGTGGAAAGGGGCTGTACCAAGGTCAGTAGTGGCTGCCACTATACTAAAGTCGTAGGGTGGGGGAGGGGTTGCTTGGGTTTTAAAAATAAAATGACTTGCCAGCCGCTCCACTCCCGCTGCCGGCCACCTCGTTGCTCCTCTCGTCCCGGAAGTGGATGGGCTTCACTACACAGGCTACCCACCCAATCAGACGCTGCTCTCATTTTATACCTAGCATGAGAGCAGCGCCTAGATTGGCCTGAGCGGGCTGGTTTAACGCTCGCTCAGGCATAGGGAGCCTGCAGTTTTTCTCCAAACCTGCTGTACAACACAGCTGTGTTGGAGAAACCTAAGTGCGCATGTCTGTTTGGCCAGAATACGATGGCCGGCCAAACTGACATGCGCACTTATAAGTGTCTATCACCCCTCCCTACTGCTGACGTGACGCTCGTTAGTATGGCCCTGACTCTCCCTAATCGCTGCTCAGCTGGCAATAAGTAAAAAAACTAGTTTATAATAAAATGGTTTTCTTATCATTTTATTTTTCAGTGGGGCGATGCTCCTCTGCCATAGCAAAGGAGCCGCCCCTAACCAACATGCTGTTTTCTTCAAAAGGTTGGGAACATGCACAAACATGTGCATTTGTGGCATTTCCAAACTTCAATCCAACCTCTTCTCACCCTGGAAATGTTCAGAGATTTACTTCAGTAAAAGGGGGTATAAGACCTCTTCGAAGATTAGAAGTGCTACGGATCCCTCTTAGAATTTCTGGAAAAGTCCTTTCTTCAAGGGGACAAATTAATCTGCACTGTATGGGATTTTACACTAAGGCAGGGGTTCTTTGAAGCCGGCAAAGATGAAAGTACCAACATGTGATTTTGGTGTTAAAAACTCTTCACTACCACACAACCCATGTCATAATGCACCGGCAGGGGCTGTGATGACATCCTGGTACCTCTGCTCAGAAGGAGCCTAAAGAACATGTGCTAACAATATAATGCCTTGTTAAGGTTTAATCACAGTACCTAAACATGAATTCAATCCGTGGCTGTTAAATTCAATTCCAATGAACATAAGATGTTACCACACTAACATCAAGTTTAAGCATGAATACTCAATAAAGCAAGGAACCAGGGTTTATTGTCTGAAGGTTATTATTGAACTTCAAGGCAAAATATATAAATTTCTGTACAAAAACAATGAATAATCATGAAACATAGGGTGCATACATGGATATAATGAGGATATTCAAGGCCTTGGTTGCTTTTCCTTGGACATATCCAAATTTAAGCCCAGACTGCTGCGTCACAGTAGTTGATTTGTTATAACTCAAAGTCAGAAGAAAATCAAAAGATGACTTGAGACAAACTAGGCAGAATTGGACTGAACAGGTTGACGTTTCGGTCTTATTATGGTTATTCTTAAGACCATCATCAGGACTACAAAGTGGTATATACAATTGATGACCCTCTGTAAAAAAACAACAGTAAATTACAATATGTACAGTTGAGTTAGATACCTGGTTGATAACATACAATTATTATGAAAAGACTAGAAATATTTACATTTTAATATTTACACTCAACATATTAGCAATGCATTTCTGATATTTAACATTTCATGAGAAATAAGTAAAATTAGTCGGTGTGGCGACTAAAGTGATTCATTTTGGGTAAAGGTAGTCAACTTAGGAAATTTGATTATTCAAAAAAGTTAAACCTAATGGGCAAAATCTACTCCAAGAGTTGGTTGATGAGCATTAAATTGCGGCTTGCACTTACTTTTTGCAATAAAGACGGTGTCAGTTAAAAAATCCTGGTGGCACCGTTGCTTGTAAATAAAGGCACTGAGGTTAGGCACAGAGATGAATCGGTAGTGCCAAGCATACACTAAGGGAAAAAATATCACTATAATTCCTATTCAGTGTAAAAACGTACGTTTATTTATGTTTAGAATTTTAAACATTTACCTTGCAACGATTTAAGCGAAGCAGTAGATGAAATCTGACAGTTAGTCCACTTTTAATTGAAGATCAGCTGTCACAGAATAGAAGCTGAATGAAAAGACAAATGTGCAAATGATGTAGCGTTGTATGATTATACAAGGTAGCACATACATCAAAGGGAGTGCTGCAGAGAATCGTCTGAATAACTACTTTTTTGATTTGGAGGAGATAGTGATCAGTGTTCTACAATTGCAGCGTTTTGTAATTGTCAGAAATATTGCGACAATTCTTCAATATTAAATGCACAGCAGGTATCAAGCACAACTGATGTTGTGAGCAGTAAATGAGAATCCAGGGACCCATCTAGCGCTGGAACATTTGACAAGGTTTTACGCTGTAAACAATGGTAAACAACCATGTGGCTTAGCAAATACTATTGGGCTATAGCTTCTTACATTAACGGAAGATAGATTCCTTTTACAAATGATTCAGAAGCTAGGCGTGCGTCAGAACCAGTTCGCATGCCAAAGATTAATGAAAAATAATTCCAGCAGGTGAGTTAAACGCCGGTGCCACGAATCGGCTATTTGGACAAAAAAGCATGCACAAAGCATTCAGCTACATGTTAACTTACTTGGGAATAATCCGCAATTGAACGTCAATGGAGTACGATCGAGACGATGTAACATTGTTGCAGTTACACTCTCTTTAAATACTATTCACAGGCTTGTCAACACTCGCGTGGTCTCGCGATATTTTGTGACGGTATAGATGACTTAGTGTATGTTGGTAATCACGGCGGCCATCTTAGCGTGTTATCGGCGCGGTTTAAAAGCTTAATTAAAGTTTGTAAAGGTGAAGTGATTGTAGGTCACGGAACGCTACTTGGTTAGGTGTTGAAGCAAGGGAGCGTCGCAGTTGTGTTATTTGTGCTATTAATGAAACAGATGACATAGAGTCAAAATAGACAGAAGTTAACTGACAGTATTGCTAAAAATCAATACAATGTTATGTTCTCTCCACCGTACTTGTCAAGAGGTATTATTACAAAATACATTCAATATTATGTTCACGCAACAGTGTTTAAACTGGCAAAGATGTTAATCAGAATATGACGGCGAATTATTATAAGGTTCATTACAGTGGTAGCTTATATCAAATTTCAGTGTAGGGCTACAAACTAACTAGTTGCAATCAAATCTGTCACCAGATAGGTGCTCACAGGCTGGCATAGTAAAACAGTATTAGATACTTATTGACCAATAGCAATTGAATCTGTCACTTTATATGTGCTCACATTCTAGCCATTTTTTTGGTCTTAAAAGTCAAGGTATATTGTCTTTCAAATATAGTGCACACATTGTTGTTTGGGTACTGGCAGACATATGACAATGTGTACAGATGTGGTTGAGACAATGTTTATTGAAGCAGATTAGGTTAGGCAGGCCAGGGTGTGCCATTCGGTGCATGAATTAAGTCCATTTTTAACACTATTGGCCATTTCGATCCAACGGTTTTCATGAATGATCAGACTTTTATCACAGTTTTTTTGTCTGATTGAGGGTTTAACCACATCGATGACCCACCATGTCATTTCTTTTTCTGAATGTTTGGCCAGGGAGTAGTGTTCGACTAGTGGAGCGTTATCCACTTTGCAGCGAATCCGGGATTGATGTTGAAGGATTCGCTGCTTAATCATTTGGGTGGTTTTCCCTATGTATACTTGACCACATGGGCATTGTATACAGTAGATGACATTGGTGGTTCGGCAGTTAGAGAAGTGTCTGATGGTGAATTCACGCCCGTTGATTACAAAGGTTTTAATGTTTTTAGTTGTTATACAGGCCCTACAGTTATTACATCTATAGTGACCAAGAAGTGGGGATAGCTGCTTCATGTTGTCAACAGTGTTGGCATCCTGCTTATCGTAGGCATGAACTAAGTGGTCTCTGAGGTTTCGCCCACGTTTGAATGAGAACATTGGTTTTTCTCTGAGTTCAGGTAATTCGTGTAGGAGAGGCCAGTTTTTTGTAACAATCTTTTTCAGTTGCTGACTGTGTGTTCCAAATGTGGTAACACACACTAGTGGAGTCTGATTATTTTTGGTCTTGGGTTGCATCAGAGCTTCACGGTCATTATACCATGCACGTTTCATGGAGTTTTTCAGTAATCTATTTGGATAACCTCTTTCCAATAGTTTAATCCTCAAGATTTTAGCCTCATGGAAGTAATCACAACGTTTGTAGCAGTTTCTGCGTAATCGCAGAAACTGCCCAAACGGTAGCCCATCTCGAAGAGACTTAGGATGATGGCTATTGTATTTGAGTAGAGTGTTGCGGGTGGTAGGTTTGGTGTACAAAGTTGTATATATTGTGTTATCCTCGCTGACTTTGATTGTTAGATCAAGAAAGTTCATTTCATGGGCATGGTAGTCCAAGGTAAATTGTAAGTGTGGATTTCTTTGGTTAACCCATCCATGAAATTCTTTCAATAGTTCTTGTGGACCTTTCCATATTAAAAAGACGTCGTCTATATATCTTAGCCAACAGGATATGTTGGCTAAGAATGGATTAAGGTTGTTATAGATGAACTCATTCTCAAAATGGTTGACATAGATATTTGCTATGTTGGGGGCGTATACAGCCCCCATTGCCACGCCTTTAAGTTGTTGATAAAACCTTTTTTCAAAAAGGAAGAAGTTTTGGCACATTGAAATTCTAATACATTCCACTATAAATTCGCTGGGAACAGAATGTGGTCTATCACGGCTGTCCAGGAGATTAGTGATAAGTTCCAGCACTTCATTTTGTGGGATGTTAGTATATAGACTATTTATGTCCATAGTCACAAGATATTCATTATCAGGGTCGTATATATGATTTTCCAGTTTGGTAATGACAGTGGTCGTGTCCCTAATATATGTATCAGACTCGGTGACAAAGGGTCTGATAAAAAAGTCTGCGTACTGAGCTAGTGGTTTGAGAATCGAGTTACATCCAGCCACAATGGGTCTTCCCGGTGGTTTTGTGGCGTTCTTATGGATTTTAGGGAGGATGTAAATGGCTGGCACAGTTGGTGACTCATTGATAAGAAAACTAGCTTCTTTTTGGCTCAGCCATCCCCCTTTAAATCCATGCTCACTGAGTTGTTTAATTTCCTTTTCCAGACGGGGGGTTGGATCAGATTTTAATAGTCTGTAGTTGTCAGTGACAGAGAGTTGATCTAACATCTCTTGTCTATAGGCTTCCCGGTCCCATAGTACCAGACCTCCCCCTTTATCAGCAGGTTTAATTACTGTGTCTTGGAGGGATTCAAGGTTTTTCAGAGCTAGATGTTCTTCTTTGTTAATTCGCCGTCATATTCTGATTAACATCTTTGCCAGTTTAAACACTGTTGCGTGAACATAATATTGAATGTATTTTGTAATAATACCTCTTGACAAGTACGGTGGAGAGAACATAACATTGTATTGATTTTTAGCAATACTGTCAGTTAACTTCTGTCTATTTTGACTCTATGTCGTCTGTTTCATTAATAGCACAAATAACACAACTGCGACGCTCCCTTGCTTCAACACCTAACCAAGTAGCGTTCCGTGACCTACAATCACTTCACCTTTACAAACTTTATTTAAGCTTTTAAACCGCGCCGATAACACGCTAAGATGGCCGCCGTGATTACCAACATACACTAAGTCATCTATACCGTCACAAAATATCGCGAGACCACGCGAGTGTTGACAAGCCTGTGAATAGTATTTAAAGAGAGTGTAACTGCAACAATGTTACATCGTCTCGATCGTACTCCATTGACGTTCAATTGCGGATTATTCCCAAGTAAGTTAACATGTAGCTGAATGCTTTGTGCATGCGCGTCCTGCTTTTTTGTCCAAATAGCCGATTCGTGGCACCGGCGTTTAACTCACCTGCTGGAATTATTTTTCGTTAATCTTTGGCATGCGAACTGGTTCTGACGCACGCCTAGCTTTTGAATCATTTGTAAAAGGAATCTATCTTCCGTTAATGTAAGAAGCTATAGCCCAATAGTATTTGCTAAGCCACATGGTTGTTTACCATTGTTTACAGCGTAAAACCTTGTCAAATGTTCCAGCGCTAGATGGGTCCCTGGATTCTCATTTACTGCTCACAACATCAGTTGTGCTTGATACCTGCTGTGCATTTAATATTGAAGAATTGTCGCAATATTTCTGACAATTACAAAACGCTGCAATTGTAGAACACTGATCACTATCTCCTCCAAATCAAAAAAGTAGTTATTCAGACGATTCTCTGCAGCACTCCCTTTGATGTATGTGCTACCTTGTATAATCATACAACGCTACATCATTTGCACATTTGTCTTTTCATTCAGCTTCTATTCTGTGACAGCTGATCTTCAATTAAAAGTGGACTAACTGTCAGATTTCATCTACTGCTTCGCTTAAATCGTTGCAAGGTAAATGTTTAAAATTCTAAACATAAATAAACGTACGTTTTTACACTGAATAGGAATTATAGTGATATTTTTTTCCCTTAGTGTATGCTTGGCACTACCGATTCATCTCTGTGCCTAACCTCAGTGCCTTTATTTACAAGCACCGGTGCCACCAGGATTTTTTAACTGACACCGTCTTTATTGCAAAAAGTAAGTGCAAGCCGCAATTTAATGCTCATCAACCAACTCTTGGAGTAGATTTTGCCCATTAGGTTTAACTTTTTTGAATAATCAAATTTCCTAAGTTGACTACCTTTACCCAAAATGAATCACTTTAGTCGCCACACCGACTAATTTTACTTATTTCTCATGAAATGTTAAATATCAGAAATGCATTGCTAATATGTTGAGTGTAAATATTAAAATGTAAATATTTCTAGTCTTTTCATAATAATTGTATGTTATCAACCAGGTATCTAACTCAACTGTACATATTGTAATTTACTGTTGTTTTTTTACAGAGGGTCATCAATTGTATATACCACTTTGTAGTCCTGATGATGGTCTTAAGAATAACCATAATAAGACCGAAACGTCGACCTGTTCAGTCCAATTCTGCCTAGTTTGTCTCAAGTCATCTTTTGATTTTCTTCTGACTTTGAGTTATAACAAATCAACTACTGTGACGCAGCAGTCTGGACTTAAATTTGGATATGTCCAAGGAAAAGCAACCAAGGCCTTGAATATCCTCATTATATCCATGTATGCACCCTATGTTTCATGATTATTCATTGTTTTTGTACAGAAATTTATATATTTTGCCTTGAAGTTCAATAATAACCTTCAGACAATAAACCCTGGTTCCTTGCTTTATTGAGTATTCATGCTTAAACTTGATGTTAGTGTGGTCACATCTTATGTTCATTGGAATTGAATTTAACAGCCACGGATTGAATTCATGTTTAGGTACTGTGATTAAACCTTAACAAATCCTAACGGTGCTGTAAAAATCTTAAAACAAAACCCCTTGCTGGCCATTCTCTTTTACAAACCTTGCCCAAGCCCGCAAGGGTATATTGGGTTGCTCACCTTTCTGTATATTAACAATATAATGCAGCACTAGCAGCACACGCCGATAGTCTCACTATGTGACACAGGGGCAGCAACATTTGCAATAGTACTCCTGGAAATCTGCACCTGACATGGCTTTCCATATATATTACTAGCAGCCCGCCCAGGCTTTGCCCGGGGCAGAAGGGGGCTGGGGGCAGCATTATAAGCCTCTGTGCACCACCAACCCCTGACATTGCCCAGACCGCATCCCTCCCACCTCCCGCCCCGACATTTGCCATACCGCCTCCCGCCTTGAGCCTTCAGCCTTGAGCCTCCCGCCCGCCGGCCGCCCCGAAATTGGCCATACCGCCTACCGCCTCCTGCCTCACTCCTTGCGCCTTGTGCCTTGAGCCTCCCGCCCGCCTCCTGCCTCCCGCCGCCCGCCTCCCGCCTCCCGCCTCTCACCTCCTGCCTCCCGCCTCTCGCCTCTCGCCTCCCGCCTCCCGCCTCCCGCCTCTCGCCTGTCTTTGCCTTACCTGAGCCGCCCGCTCCGGACTTCACCGCCACTCCTCGCCGCAAGTCACCGCTCCTCCCCGCATATCGTAATTACGTTTTGTCTAGGTCGCGATCAGCGCTACGTCGCGGCCGGCCCTTGTTTTAAAGGACTACTTTCTTTACAAATTTAAATTTTTTAATTTACGTTTTTTTTTAATTTAATGTTGCCTATGTCCATCTACACACCCTGACATTTTCATAGATGTATCGGGTGTGTAGATTGGCGCTGTGGTTCCCGAGTTTACCTGGCCAAAAGGTGCAAGTTCTCTCTTTATAATAGTAGTATAGATTACACCTGCTTTGAGAAGAGCAAAAAGTGAACAAGTTCAGGCAGTTGTAGAACTCCACCTGTACTTTTACACCTGTCCTAATGAATAGGCCACTGAGTGTTCTCCCATGTGATTCCATTGTGGATAGCTTAGCTCAGCTACACTCTCACTTCCAGATGAAAACTCTGAACACCTTTGTCTCTGTCAGGGGAACAACAGGTATTCGGCTAAAAGGGCTTTAGCCCCTCCCCCCGTCAGCCTGCGTGGGCTCGGCTGCCACGCTAACGATCAGTCTCATGTGAATTGTTTCTCTGGCCTGCTCAAGTCCATTAAAGCTGAATGAGGCTGCGTTTATTTTGTCACTGATGTCTGTGCGCCTTGCCGGTCCACTCTTGGTCTGATCACCCTCCTTGCATGGAAACCATATGCAAGAAAGAGTAGGATAGATTAAAGGCACGTAAACAGGTGGGCTGCCCTGCACACTTGCTCTGAGGCATATAAACATTCAACAGATTGTTAAACAATCATTGTCCCTTGCTAATAGGTATCGCATTTGAGGGAGTTAGAGGTATTGGCTTTGTAAATGACAGTCTTTTACCCATTTGTTATGGAATGGATCGGATGTATGAGGTGTGCAGTGGAATTGTGTGAGTTGGTTTGGAATTGTGTAGCGTGGAATTGTATGGTGTGGAGTGAATGTGTGTAGAGAAGTGTGGCTCAATGATTAGAGCGGCAGACCCTGATGCAGAGGTCTAGCCCGGGACCAGGGTTCAATTCCCTGCCTCGGCGGGTCTTGGGCTCAAAAATCCACGGGCCTGATAATTCTCGCCTCGGTGCCTATTCCAACCATGGAGTCCCACTCTGCAACTCTGGGCAATAGCTTGCTTAATCTCCACAATGGCCCCTACAACGCTAAGGATGCCTGGCCTCCACCTTGGGGGTGCCCAGGAGTGGGCGCCTCATAGGGAAAGCCAGGATGGGTTCCACAGCGGTATTCTTACAAGCTCCTTGAGACCCTTGCGGGTGAGTAGTGCGCTATACAAGTATCAATTTACAATTTTTACAATTTACAATTTATTGGAATTATGTGGCATGGTATGCAGTTGAACTATGTTGATAGTAATTATGTGGTTTTGAGTGTACTGAAATAATGTGGTGTGGGATTGTGTGTAGTGGAGTGAAATTATGTGGAATGGTATTTTATGTTATGGAGTTTAATAATGCAGTGTTGTTGAAATGTGTGGCATAATGTGGTATTCTGTGGCTAAAATGACGAGAGTGACAATGGAATAGCATGTTATAAGAAACACTGACCCTCTCTGAGAAAATCAATCAAAGATGTATGTGTTGGAACTGGAATAGTGCCAACCAACCTGAGGAGGAATGAAGCACTTTACATAGCACTATGGTGAGGCTATGTTGATTTCGTTTCTGCTGCCTGCAGACATCTGGTAGCTGCTTTAGAAATCCCTGAATCTGACGACTGCTAGGCATATATGACAACAGTCACTGACAACCACATCTGAACTTCGATGAGATAACAGAATGATTTATGGCATCCTTCCCAGGAGGAAAACCTTTGATTTTGCTTCTAATTTCATAATTCATTAGTGCATTTATTAATCTGGTGTTGTAATATGTGATGTACAGCCTTGTCCTTCTGATCACCCTTAATGTGAAAAATGTAATTAGTGGGCTGGAAGTGACGTGTTCGCACACCCCACTAGGCCTGTGCCTTGTCATATTAATTAGAGAGTCAATAGCCTCCAAAAGCATTGCCTGGGATATAATTGAATTTTGCTCCATTTTCGCTTTTTGTGTTTGACAGTCTGGACAATTAAGAAATAAGCATGCAACAAATCTTTCCAGACAGGAACCTAAACACTTCCGTTTTGCCGACAATGCAGTCCTTAAATGAGTGTTATTGTCTCCCATGATGCCTCTTAGTGGGTTCTCCACGTTCATGAAAATTAACGAAAACGGCATGTGAACAAGCAAGAGGCTGCTTCCGTTTATGACAATGGTCGGCAGGTGTGTATATAACAGGGGTCATGCCCAGATAACCCTCATCTACCTGAGCAATAAACATCAACGATGTAGAATCAAGGGAAAACGGTATTAAGGGATTAATCAAAACACATTTATTTTCAGCCAGAGTACAATTAGTTACCCTGCTGGTTCCAATTCTTGTTTATAACAAATTCATTACTACTCTTATAACTTGTGTACGTTTCAAGTGACGGGAAAAACCCAATATGAACACAACAGACTACTACATATGAAGTTATCAAATATATGCAATGTACACGTCTTTACACACACAATTGGGTCACACTCATATATATGATACATTACATATCTACAATATATAAAACATAAAACATATACAAATATCAAAAAACGAATGAATCAATAATCAGTTTCCCTACTGCGAACAAAACAAACAGAGTGTACACTTATGATTCAGAGTAATACATTATATGGAAGTCCCTATGGCGCCTGAGGAAAAATACCTCATAGATTATTGAAATGGCGCTTCATTTCTTTCTCACAATTCTAAGTAGTGGGACTCCTTTGTAAATGTCGACGCTGGTGCGGTTGCGTTTCAGCCAAAGGTTCCTTATGGCTTCATCAGGGCAGGGGTTTCAGTATTTCTGAAAGGGATATCCTCTCTTTTAGACAAACACACGGCTAGCAGGGACCTATCCCACTGCTGCCTAGCCAGCAATGGCCAGAGGGCCCTTGCAGCGCTGTATTCCACTCCTAGGATATACGATAAAGTCACAGATCCAATTAAAGGAGGACGTGCGAGGATACAAGCACTCAATACCTGCAGTCACGTTGTCCCGTCACAAACACTAAGTACCGGTACACTCCGAGCAGAGAGTTTCCATGATCGGCAGGTGATCATGGCCTGCCAGGGCTCAGGGGAAGTCTTCACGGGGAGCGTGACAACACTCCTCGGCTTGTCTTCAGGGCAATGGGCCAGGAGTTGGGATCCCGAGCCCCTGGGGAATTCTTCGCAGGGAGTGTGACAGCACTCCCTGGTTTGTTTTCTCCCATGAGGGGGGAGCGACGGTGCTCCTCTCTACCCAGTCTCTTTGGGGGCCAGGGTGGGCACCTGCCACCCTTTGTGGGCAGTTTCATGGGGAGCGTGACAGCGCTTCCTGGCTTATCTTCTTGTGGGGACAGCCCCCAGGACCTGACCCACCCTGGGGGCTCATCTTGCACCGGCGGCGGAGCCCCGCGCACTTCATCGTCAGTCCTGGCAGAGGTCAATGTTTGCCTACCTTCTGGGGGTCATAACTCGGCTCCTTTCTGGCCTCTACTTGCTCCTGGTGGTGCTCCCCAGCCACTGGGAGCGCTTTCCTTTGCCCTCTTGATCTCCAGGAGAATGAATGCAGCAGGGAGTGGTCTTAACTGGCTCTTTGTGCCAGCCTTTCACATGTCTCTCTTCCTGGGCATCTCTTCTCCTTGCGCAGAGCCCCAGGCTTCTGGTCACCTGTCCTGGTCTCCCCTTTTGGCGCAAGTCAGAGTCCTGGGCCACTCTGGAGGTTCTTCCTTGCAGTTGCCCATGGTTCCAGGCTCCAGCACCAGTCGTCCTCAGCAGACCACACCCCAGAGAGAGCTCCTCTTCCTATGCAAACTCTTCTCAAAGAATGGGGAGGGTTCTGGCAGGAAGTCTCTGTTTGCCCTATCAAACAATGAAACTCACTTCTCTGCCCCTGCTCCCTCCTTCCCTCCCAGGCCTCTGGGTTTGTTCAAAATGGCGTCGTCCAGGGGTCTCATGCCACATGGTCTCTGAGAGCCCCTTCCCCCTTGCTGCCTTCTCTCCAGAGCAGCTTGGTGCCTGGCACCAGGTGTCAGCTGCTGATGGATGAACCTGTATCTCCACCCATCTTCTCTTCTTGGAGTGGAGACCTTCACCCTTGAAATGCATGTTGTGCAGGGTTAGGCATCTGGGGCTACAGCTTGGGGAGGAAGGTCATTAATTCAGCTTGGCAGGGTCAGCCCCAGCCAGGCCCTGGTTATGAGCTCAGAGAAATATGACATTTATGGATGACCCAAAAGCAGTACAAATATGACTTTGGACTCTACAGAATACTTATTCTCACATAAGTTACAGTGGACTTTAGTGCGTGTCTGGAATTTGTAGGCCCTAGGAAAGTGAAACTAGCCCATTTGCTCCCTCATAGGAGATTAATGGAGTGAAAACTGTAAAGCACATTGACTTTCCCTCAAATGTTTCTTCCCTTTGTAGAAAGCCTATTCCATGTCACCACCCAGTTCTACCTAAGTCCTGCCACACCATTCAATTTGTAGCTGCTTTTGGGCTGCGCACACCAGGAATATCCGCTGCGCAGCACTTACACCTGTGCACACGCATGCACACGTGTCTGCATGTAACCATCCCAATGCCCCTTACTCTGGCTGGAGCGCCGTGGCCTACTTGCGCCAGGGGGACACTGGTAAAATACACATGCAGTCAGCCGCGGCCCGTGGAGGGAATTCGGTGGGACAGAAAGGTGGGGCAGGGTGGGAGTTGCTAAACACGGGAATATGGATAATGTGAGGTAAGTAAACAATTTAATAAATAAAACGAATTTCGTAGCACACCCTGCACCTTAAAATGTGATGCAAGGCTCGCTACGAAATTTGTTTTATTTATTAAATTGTTTACTTACCTCACATTATCCATATTCCGGTGTTTAGCACCCCCCACCCTGCCCCTCCCCCGCCCGCCTTTCTGCCCCACGGAACTCCCTCCACGGACCGCGGCTGCATGCAGTCCCTTTCATCATAAGTTCACTGTGGGTGAGTTCCAACTTATGAGGCTGTCCCACAGTAAAAGCTCAACAAATAGGAGTTCAAAAAGCGAAAAATCCAGGGGGCTCAGATGGTGAGAACCACATTCTAACACTAAGGGCCATATGTATCAAGATACCAATTAGTGATTCCGTAATAGCGATTTTTAAGAAATCGCTATTTCAGAATCACTAATTGGTATGTATCAAGAAAATCACAATTTTTTAGCGATTTCTTGATATTCCTTAATTGCGTATTCGCAAATTGTGAATTTGCAATTAAGGAATACTTTCCCATTCATTTCTATGGGCCTCCTGGCCCATAGGAAGGAAAGGGAATTTATTTTCAATTTGCGATTCGCAATTTGCTAATCGCAAAATGAGAATAATTTCAAGGGTTCAGGGGTGTCCAAAGGACACCCTGTTGCACCCCTGAAATAGGTACAGGTGCACATGTGGTGCACATACATGCCCTAAGGGCATGTATGTGCGTCACATGGCACTTTGAAAAATGCTGAAATGTGCATTTTTCAAGGAAATCGCAACTTACCACCAACTAGAAGTTGGTGGTAATTTGCGATTCCTTAAGGGCATTTTGGATTTTTTTTTTGCTTAAAACATGCATTTAAGGAATCGCAAAATTTGCGATTCTTTAAATGCAATCGCAAAATAAGGAATCGCAAATTTTGCAATTCCTTATTTTTCACCCAAATTCTTTCATACATACCAATTTGCGAAAATGAGTTCGCAAACGCCGAAAATCTGCGAATTTCTGCGTTTGCGAATCCATTTGGCCTTGATACTTATGGCCCCATGTGATAAAAAACATTACAAAAATGTTAAGAGAAGTTTCTTTTATGCGTCTTCAGCTAAACCCTTTCCTCAAATATCCTTATAAAGCTGTTCCCCGTTGGTTTTAGTCAAAAACAATATAGTCCTAAACTTATTATTCAATGCTCCTTATAATAGCGTCCTTATAACAATAGGCCAATGATAACCCTTGTACAAGCGTCAATTGAAATTGGTCTCAATCATTTAGTTCACGGATAGTAACACGCGAACAGTGTGTTGTTCGGCTACTTTGTCTCGAGAGGGGACCGACTTATCATGATTTGGCCCGTTGAGGTTTCAGTACCACTTCAGAAATTGACGCTTGTATAAGGGTTATCATTGGCCTATTGTTATAAGGACGCTACTTACAGCGCTGACGCACATACAGCTTTAGTGCTTCCTCAAGAGAGTGTTCCCATGCAAATGAGGGAATCCCTTTGCCTCTGTGCCAGCTCTGTATTACAGACGCGGGCACAGAAGCAAAGAAGCTCTCAGGAGGCGCACTGACAGTGCGCCACCTAGACGCACTGTTAGTGTGCCCTCTGATTGCAGCCCTCTGGTGGGTGGAAAGGGGGTCACTGTGAAAACACTAAGCGGCTTTAAAGCAGCTGCTCCGTTTTTCACCTGAATGCACTGCCCTATGGGCAGCGTTAGTTCGTGGCTGACCTGGGGGCAGCGCATTCACCATAATGGGACGCATTATCATGGCTAGCGCTGGGCACACCTTTTGAAAGGTGAGCCAAGGCTTAACCAGGAAAATTCGCTGCACACATAATACGGCCCCTGCTGTCTTATGTAGAGCAGGAATCTCTGTAACATAATAGTAACATAATATAATGTTAAAATTGAATATACTGAGAATATATGAGTGAAAATGATCTTTCTGTGTGAAGGAAATTATCTATGCGGAGATACCTTTGCACTAGCCGACAATAAATGTGGATAGTTTATAAAGGGAAAACATGAGGAACCTCACAAAACCATGTCAGCAGGGGATAGTGTATACTACCACGACTCGCGTAGTCTAAGGCTCTTTCCTACTGAACCGAGGTCGGCCAGAGGTTTCGCTTTATATTATGATAAACACTGGGCATGCCCGGGTACGAAGTTACTGAACATGGCAGGGTCCAAACCTGGGACACGTGTTGTGTGTGCCAAGTTCCCTTTAGGCCCATGTGCTCTGTTATTCACTGTAATGAAGTTTCCTCAGCACAGCTCTGCTTGCAATTAGTGAAATATGCTTCTAATTAGAACACCACTGGAGGGGACTAAGCTGCATTTTTTCTCTCATTGAATCAAATGGGGCATAGTTCACATTCCTCGCGAGATCCAGGGCACTGGCTCTCCCAGAGACACCACCACGAGCTCAGATGTCTCTTGAGTGAGGTTCACTACAAAACCAGGGAGGATCCTAGGTCGCCCTCCCTGCCCTCGTTGAAGACTGCAGGATGCAGACTGTGGAACATGAGGCAGGTCCTCAGTGACTCTGAGTTGTGACTAGCCCTGGACAAAATTTGCATAATTTCTTTTACCAAAAGTTCGAATAAAGTCCCCCCTCCCCTAAATTATGCGAAATATGGAATACTATGCGACATACTTGTGCATCATTTTGAGTTATTTTTAGCGCACAGTGCACCCACTCATGTTTTGGATTCAAAGATGAATTGCTCACCGAAAAGAGTGCAAAATTCCATATAATTTGAAAAACAGCAAGGCGCATTGTGTTCCTTCGCGTTGTTCCTGTGCTTTCGCAATAGGATTTTTACTGGAACGAAATTTCAATTACGAGATGTGGCACAATTAATCTGGCATTTCAGGTAAGCAGCATACCGTGGATTGCCAGAAATTACACAATTTAAACTGTGATAAACGCGCAGGCCTAGTTGTGACCTCAAAGAGCTTCTGAACCACCCCTACTGTTCCGAGGATCTCCTTCGAAAAATGCTGCTAACGATTACAGTAAAAGTCTTGGAAAATCTAACATCACTGTGTAGACCCGTCTGACACCATAGTGTGGGCTATGTAAGATCACAAAGGCAAACTCACTCACTCGTACACAAACACACACATATACAAACACACGCATGCGCGCACACCACCCCATCTATTAATTCTCTTATACATGTATATATCGGTCTGATTAAAAAGAAAAGGAATTCTGTAATTCCAGGTTTCTGAACTTGTATGGATGCATGTTTCCACAGGTTTGAAAGTAACA
Source organism: Lissotriton vulgaris (assembly GCF_964263255.1). Taxonomy (NCBI): domain Eukaryota; kingdom Metazoa; phylum Chordata; class Amphibia; order Caudata; family Salamandridae; genus Lissotriton; species Lissotriton vulgaris. The sequence goes on from NC_141699.1 coordinate 340,817,354, forward strand.
AAGGTTTAAAAGGTTTTGTATTGCATCATAATATATTCTAGCATTTTTTACAAATGCTCCTAGACCATCTAAACGCTGTATCAAACCACTAACTAAAATAGGTCTTCATATTCCTAACTGGGTGTTGAAGTGTTTTCAATTGTTTAGGGATCCTGAGTGCCTTTTTCAGAACGCAGGGATGAATAGGATGCAGAATGCAGAGGGAAGCATGACCTGTAAGGCAGCTGTTGGGTGAAGTGCTTTAGGTTTGGAGAGGTGTCATAAAGCTGATGCAGGGGCATTGGTGGATGGAAGGAGAACATGTTGAGGAATAATGTGGAAATAGACACTTTCCACATCTGGCGACCTACCCTTTCATTGGGTTATTAAAAATGCAGTTCCTATAACCACAGGAAGAGCTTGACTTTTAGTGTTCTCTGGAATTCTACATGTATGCAGATGACTGTCATTGCTGCTAGAGAGACCCATAGCTATCTTAAGCATATGAAGTGAGAAGGATTTTCTCCTTCTTTGAGACTTGTTAAAGGAAGGAATAGTCAGTAGTGGGGTCTGCTTCCATCAAAGTGGCCGGACTAAATGTTACGTGTGGGTTTTTTCTGAAGAAGGTGAAGTCCTGAAACATGAATGGTATGATGGGCTCTGCACATTGCTTTGTAGGCTTAATATCTAGCTAGAGGCAGCCAATGTAGAGACTGGAAGAGCTGGAGGTCTGTGGCTTGATATTGAGGTGAAGCTGTTGTCTCATAGATGCACTCAGAATTCTTTCTAGATTTTCAATCACTTGGAGGCAGATGTACGAAACCATTTTGTTGTTGCTCGCCCTCTGATTCGCAGGATTTGGGAGAGAAAATGGTATTTTGCCATGTATTTTACGATTCAGTAAAGACTTCCTGAATCACAAAATGGGTTTAATGCCTCACTTCTAGGTTTAAATAGAAGGAGGCTTGAAAAGGACATCCTCTCTTATTTGCGATGAGTTGTATCACTGGTTTGTCACTACAATTGTGGGTACAAACCATTGAATTCTAAAAAACTCGTCAAAGGCGGTGGTAACAGATTTTCAAAGGCAATGCTGTTGGACAGCGTTCTCTTTGGGAATCATGTTGGGCAGCCTTGGTGGGACCATGCTGTGGTCCATTGCTCCCCTGATGTCTTGCCTACTGTTGTTTATTAAAAGCAGCACTGGTTCATTTAAAATCCTTGGACGGTTATAAAAAAGAGATTTCTGATTTGGGAAGGCAACTAGAGTGATGGAGTCCAGCTGTTCCTTGAAGGCCGACACCCCTATATTTGTAACCAATCAACAGAGGGTTGCAAAAAGCGGCCTGCCTGTGTCGTGATCCCCCCTCTTAACGAGGGGCACACCCAGATAGATTTCCTGAGTTCGAAAGGGTGTTTGCTCCACACCACACCTCCCCCAGAAGAAATGGGAAATTATGAGTCGGTCTCATGTAGGTTTAGAGTGTTATGAGTCAGACCACCCCATCAGAGATACTTGCATCTACTCTGGTTAGATTAAGTTGCATAGACACATATCCTGAACCTTTAAAGCAGTAGCTCACAGATATCATTGTTTATAATGATTGGCTATTTATTACAATCAATCAGAACATAAACTTTGCAGATCAGAATGATGAGAATTATTATATAATCATTTCAGCAGCCATAATATTAAACAAGATGAATGTTAGAAAACCCAGAAGCTTCTTACATCACACACCCTTTCTATCTTAATAAGACTACCCTTTACCCTACTGTTATATTTATATTATTATCATTCTCTCAATGATGGTGATGGCTGATTAATAAGCACTTCCTTTCAATATTTTATACCAAGCCTTGTATTATTCCTGCGTACCTCCAAGAAACTCTCAGATTAGCAGCTGGATATCATCTCTTCAGCATTCTCCCAAGCAACCAGTCTTTGTGTCTGCCCTCCCAAATTCTTAGGTCTCTTTATCCCTTTCTCTCCAATTTCTCCCCATGATAGGTGAAACGAAGCGAGTCATCATGCAGTTCCTTATATCTCCATCACTGCATGAATAATGTCTCAGTTAAAGACATATATAAAAGGCCCAAAACACGCTCGGCTGGATGACCTTGCTGTGTTCCTCACTTCAAGTACATTTCTAACCATCAGAATGGAAAATGTCCCCTTTGGCTCATTTCTGTTATTTTGTTAATGCCACTAATGCCAGCCTGCTTGTAAAATCATATGCTGATCTTGCACACTCTTTTAAGTATTGTGTCAATTCAAAATACTGGTTTCCTAGGCCCTAAGGGACTCATTTATAAGCAAAAAATAATACAAGCGTCACCGCTTGTCCTAATGCGCACTGTTGCGTTTCCTGCTGTGGTGCTAATGTTTAATTGGTATTCATAATTCTGAACCAATAGTACATGTCATTTCATCATTAAATAAACATTAGTAATTCAAAATTGCGTTGATACATAATCATTTTACTTGATTCGGCCATTATAGAGAGGTGTAAACGAATAGAGACGAGTTGGTGAGAAACGAGTTGGTGAGAAACGAAACTAGTGGTAGAAAAAAAAGATAAGAGTGAGATACTTAAGGTAGAAGTTCCAATCTGCAAAGAACATACATATGAATGCAGTGGTATAATGGTTTCCTCATTATCAATAAGACTGATGTCAAACTATTGTATTTATTTATTTTGAATGGTTGAATTCATTTTTACTGCTTACCCCTCACATTCCTAGAACTGCATCAAATAGAGTGTATTTTTCGGATTCTTACAGATACTTCCCCTGAGGAAGGGCCAAGGGGCCCGAAATGCATAGGGCGTCGCTAAGAAATGTAAAAAGCGTTCATGTATGACTTGCGAAAGTGTAAAAATTATCCAATGAGATTTATAATTGGTTGAATTTCATGATTTTCTCTGAAAAGAATCAAGTATAATGATTATGTATCAACGCAATTTTGGATTACTAATGTTTATTTAATGATGAAATGACATGTACTATTGGTTCAGAATTATGAATACCAATTAAACATTAGCACCCCAGCAGGAAACACAACAGTGCGCATTAGGACAAGCGGTGACGCTTGTATTATTTTTTGTTATTTGAACAGCACAATATGGACATTGTACTTACCTAAGCAGCACGCATAGAATAACAGAACAAATTTAAGTTTAAAAAGTGTGAAGAAATAGATGTGCCCAGCCCCAATTTCAAATCTCATTTATAAGCCCCTTGTGTCACTTTGCACCACCATAGCGTAATTTCCTTTGGCACAATGGCAGCACTTATTTTGCTCCTAGTGTATATGGATACAGATGCGTCATTTTTGGGTGGGTTCTGTCGTTTTTTCCTGCGTCAGAGTCGGCTTAGCCATGTTCGTTTTTAATTTATGCAAGTTAGGAGTTCTGTCGGAAACACCTCCCTTAAAACTGACGCAGTGGTATTTACCACTTTTTCAGTTTTTGGCGCTCCGGGCCCCTGCGCTGACAATGCCTGCTAAACCCAGGTTTAGGGATTACGCATTTGCTGTGGCCAAGGGACCACACCAGCTGTAGTGACTTTACTGCAATCTGCAATCAAGTCACAAGCTAAGTCGATCACAGAAGGTAGGTATTTGCACGTAATGTCACATTTTGTAGCATTACGTGCTGATGTCACACATACAAGTGGGCACTATGCCCACTTGTAGGTACCACATTGAGGATCAATATGTTAGAGGGCAAGGTAACTTTGTCACCTTTTCATGCTCTCACACATTGGTCTCCATATAGTAGGCTACTTGCATTAGATTGAACTGAGGTAGCCTCATTTTTTTGATGCATTGTTGTTGCATCAGTTTCCTTGTGCCATGGTGCACCGCATCATAAATATAGTGCATCCATCGGATCGTAAGTATTCTGCTACTGGCGCAAGATAAACTGACGCATCACTGCTTTAGCTCAATGAAGCATCAGGTTCTTGTAAATGAGCCCCTGAGTGTAGTTCTGTTTATCAAACAATTAGGCCTGATTTGTTTGTAACATGAAATAACAAACAGGAACCTAGGAGGTCTAGAAGCCAAGCATCTTGCTGGCAAACACTGGCAGATATATCTCTATGTAAATGGGTGTTACAGTCACCATATAACAATGTCTAAAGAAAAGAAAAGGAGAGAGAGACACATGTGTGGCAACAAGGGAGTCACAATATCTAAGACCCAATTGAGAAACTGGTCAAACCAAATCCATTACGCATAGTTTGTGGGTAATCATCAAACAAACCAGGTGATCGGTCCTATCATTTGGCAGTCCACACTGTGACCTGGTAGGTCCTACGATCATCTAGACCTCGTGCCACACAGTCAAAATAAGTACTGGATGCGGTCCACAGTAGATACTGAACCTCCAATTGTTGGTCTGATTGTGATAGTTAGTGAAAAAGGAATAAGAAAACAGTGCAACACACAATAAGGTGGTGAGACTAAAATAGGGTGAGGTGTCTAAACAGACACTTTAATCAAAAAACAGGCGCATCCCCTAATTAAAAACTAGGAACAGCGCAAACGACAGTATGAAACAAATGACTGTCGCAATTCGGGCCAACATGTTTCTGCCTAACGGGAACTAGTCCCTTGGCTTTCATCAGGGCCACTGCTCTAAAATAGTTGCTACTGTTATGTGTGAATGCAATCAAAACATATAATCTGGGAAAAGTTATACGTAGGAACGATACAACATGTACCGACAGTTATATACACATCCTCCTTGTCAGTGTACGCTCAACGTGATCTGAAAAAACATATAAGTGACATTAATATGACACACAAATGTACTCTCAAATCTCTCTTCTACATATGATAGACAGTTCGAAAATGAAGAAAGGAAATACTAGTTGACTGCTCACCCAGCATGACAAGGGACTGGACCTCAACTCACTTGGACCGTGCTCAGGTATTTGAGGCCCGCACTGTGGAACAGAAAATGCAAACAGGGGAGGCATCAAAAACTCCGTACCTAATGTAGAGTCTACAGATGTCATATCTTATTCCCTGCTTAATACGTCACTTCTGTTCTCCTTTAGAATCAATGGTGAAAGACCAAAACAGGAATCTGGCCAAGACAACATACACTATTGCAAACACTCAAATATGTACTCGGTATCGGTACAATAAATCTAGAATAAAGTGTCTATGTACAGAATGAAAGCTGCAAAACTTTTTAAGCTGCAAAATTTTGCCATAAACTAGCAAAATAGCTGTGATTCTAGACATTAACCACTGTTCTAAAAATCAGCCTCAGTAATCTAAGTAGTGTAAAACCAGTATGTTACCTAAGCCATAGCCTAGATCATGCCGTTTGCTTTGTACAACCTTCCTAAAAAAAAGTTCATAAAAAACGACTAAGGAGGACTCACCTCTCCGTCGATGCCACCAAACTAGCCTGAGGTTTGGGGAGGCACCGGAGAGATGGAGGCGTGAGTTTAAATTAGAAACAACAAAGGGGACTACTTTACGCTCATTTTCATATTGGTATTCACCTTTAGTGTTGTACCTCAGTATCAAATCCCACTATGGAAGCAAATGTGTAGGCAAAATCATGGCATACTTAAAGATGATTCGCATTTAGTCCATAAAGCACTGCTGAGAAGATCGCAATATTTTCACAAGCACCAAGCGTCCATATCACTCCTCGGAACTACAGAATGACGTCACAACGCCCATTTCTGTAGTTCCAGTGGCGCGAGTGCTCCGAGTGCGCCGAGCGCGTTGTTTGTCTAGTAAACACGAATGTGGAATGGCCGCTCTCTTAACAGAATCCATAATCACTGTCTGTTAATATGTATAATGTCTACTAAAATATTTAGAGCAACTCGCCCATCAACATAGAGAATACTCTTAGATGAGGTAGAAAATAGAAGTTGGAATAAAGGAACTACATGATGACAATAAATCAGCCTTTTGGTAGTTCCAATCATATATGGTGCAGTTCTATAGAGCACTATAACTGGTGACCAGTTGAAACAGAATCAAAAACCACCAGTGCACAATTTTACCTAGTATAAATGATAAGATATAAGATATACTGGTCAGGAGGGAGACTATATTTTCATGAATAAGAGAAGGACAAGTGGAGCAGAAGCTATTCCCACATGGAGCGGTCTGTGATCGTAGTCCCGTAGTGGGCACATCTCATTCATATCTCCCTATGTGTTGGAAATTACAAAGTGTGCCATGGTATCAGGTCATTGAGTCCCTTTGTGTCTGCCGAAAGTTTAAAAACCCATCTTTGCTCTCTCTTGAACAGGTATTTGGAAACATTCTTCACATGTGAAGATATGAATGGTTTCTCCAGGACTGTCCATACAAAATCTGATTCACCATGTTGTTTCTCAAGAAATTGTCTTGTAAGTTGTGTCATGGATTTTTTGCACCGGAACGAGCTCTTGTGCTCAAGCATTCGTACTCGAACCTTGCGGGTAGTCATTCCTACGTATTGACAGGAACAAGGACAGGTTAATAGATAAACAAGGTTATCGCTATTACAATTGGTAAAGCGATTTTGTGACCAAGGCCAGTCAGTGCCTATGTCTACTACAGTAGAATGTTTAGTCTGTGGCCATACAGAGCAATTACCACAAGGATGATGACCAAACGCAGGTGGTAAGTCCCATAAAGTGCCCAAAGGTCTTTTGGGCATCTCTCTCGGGCGCGTATGTATTAGGCAATCCCTGATGCTATTAGATCTTTTAAAGGCAAATAAAGGTAGTGCAATCTTATCACTACCGTGGTTCAGGATCCGCCAATGTTTCCTAATGATTTTCTGTAGACTATTACTTTTTGTGTGAAATGTACTCACAAGTGTAGGTCTATCAGTAGAAGTCTTAGGGACTGATGGTTCTAAGAGCGCCGCCCAGTTGTTATTGTGTGCTCGTTTCAGAGACCGTTTGATAAGTGGTCTCGGATAATGTCTATCCAAGAGTTGAGAAGACAAATTGCTAGCATGAGTCTTGAAATCCTCTACTCTGGAGCAATTCCTACGGACACAGAGGAACTGGCCGTATGGTAAAATTATACCTAAGGGATTTAGGATGGTGACTCTCATATAAGAGTAGTGAGTTTCTTGCCATCGGCTTCCTGTATTACTCGCTCTGCAAGCCTGCAGATGTCGCAAAGATAGAAAGATCTAAAAAGGCCAATCTCTCTTTGTGAGCCTCAAAGGTGAATCTAAGGAATTGATTCCTGCCATTCAACCAAAGATGAAATTCACTCACTGATTCCAAACTGCCTCTCCACACTACCAACACATCATCGATGTAGCGTTTCCACCACACTATTGATGATATGAATGGGTTGGTAGGTGTGAGCACATGCTGTTGTTCGAAATGGTGGATGTATAAATTTGCCAGGCTCGGCGCGAAAACGCTGCCCATGCTTGTTCCGGAGGTCTGAAGGTATATAATGTCCTCAAAACTGAAGTAATTCTCTTTCATGGCCAGAGTCGCCAGGGCCATAATGAAAGTGATGGGAGTAATGGTGTCACCAATATTGTTCCCCAGGATGGATGTAACCACTTCCAGTGTTTCATCCTGGGGGATAGAGGTGTTCAAAGATTCCACATCGAAAGAGACGAATAGGTCTCTTTCCAGGTCAAAATCAATTTCAGGAAGTGCCCTCAGTACGTCCTTAGTATCTTGCAGGTAGGTGGGCATCCTCTGCACAATAGGCCTCAGAAAAAAGTCTACAAAAGTAGAGAGTGGTTCTAGGGCTGCCGAGGCCAGATATAATAGGCCTCCCTAACATGCACATCATCATAAATAACCTACCACATATGTCCCTTGATTAATAGTCATATGGCTGAGATACCCGCCACCCCCTCTCAACACACTCCCCAAGAATGGGAAACCGGAAACGGTTCTGAACTTTTGGAAGACGGGAGGGAGTGACCCTCCCGGCCGTATTTATTAAAATATGAAACAAAATTAAAACATTAAAATAACAGTTTCATATTAATGTACAATTTCATTTCCACATTGCGATGTTTGGCTAACCTTAACATATTCTCTAATACAAAGGTTCTCCTAGCCGAACTAGCATCCTACAAAACGTTTAACTTGAAATTGTACATCCTAACGTTTAAGGGCCAACGGCAAGGTCGTAACCGGTGTCAAGATCCCTAAACCAGACATATCACCCTCACTTGTGAGGGTCTACCGCACAGAGGCGTACCTCAAGTGCATTTACCAATTTCCCTTGACTTTACGGGGGCCCCAATAAACTCGACGCCATTTAAAGGTCGTCCGAGGACTCGTGTGAGGTATCTAGAAGGTAGCGTAGACCCCCTCCCAAACCCCACACAACTTACCACATCTGCCGTCGCAGATGTCCCGGCCCCGGGAAATTCCCCAGGAGGGGGCTGTAACCCCTCCTACCCAGGAAGGGGCCTTGACCGCCTTTCCTTTCCTTTCGGCGGCCCATCCTTAGAAGGGACCGCCTCCCCGTTGAGGGGCCAATGGCCACCTCCCTCGAGCGCTCCCATCCGTAATGGGTGACGCCCACCCCTAGGGATCTTCAAATTACTGCTCACCGATCATGACCTTACCGCCCGACCAAAATAAATACGACAATTCTAACTAAATTACTAAATGACTAAATTACTAAGAGACAGTAACAATTACCATTTATTAAGAGGCATGATCACTGATCAACACTAGTGCATAACTACTTTATTTGCACAACATATTACAATTTGACCATTCTTTATTGCATATTCAAAATTATCACGATAGTTATCATAACCTGCAAAAATTAGTGTTAACACATCAAACTTTATTCCAAAACCACATGCTGTCCTCAGGGGCTGGTGGGTGGGTCAAAATTGGCTCTTCGTTCCGTCTCGAGCTCACGTGCAGCGAGGAGGTGCAGCTTCAGAGCACAGGAACAAGAGGATGCTTTCTTGGCTTGTTGCTCCTTTTATCCGTCTTCAGGGCGGGCGTAAACCCGCCCCTGCCTGCCCCAAAGGGCGTGGTCGGCCGCGTCAGTGTCTAGGCCAGCCCACTCCAGGGCGGGAAAAAGCGCGCCCCGGCTACGCCGCTTCGGGCATACCAGCCGAGACTCGCCTCCCGCCCAAGATGGCTTCCCGGGGGGATCGTGGTACTCCGCCATACGTTCGGGGGGACCGAATGGTCGCCCCTTTCCATATGGCTGAGATACCCGCCACCCCCTCTCAACAAGAATGGGAAACCGGAAACGGTTCTGAACTTTTGGAACAATTTCATTTCCACATTGCGATGTTTGGCTAACCTTAACATATTCTCTAATACAAAGGTTCTCCTAGCCGAACTAGCATCCTACAAAACGTTTAACTTGAAATTGTACATCCTAACGTTTAAGGGCCAACGGCAAGGTCGTAACCGGTGTCAAGATCCCTAAACCAGACATATCACCCTCACTTGTGAGGGTCTACCGCATAGAGGCGTACCTCAAGTGCATTTACCAATTTCCCTTGACTTGACGGGGGCCCCAATAAACTCGACGCCATTTAAAGGTCGTCCGAGGACTCGTGTGAGGTATCTAGAAGGTAGCGTAGACCCCCTCCCAAACCCCACACAACTTACCACATCTGCCGTCGCAGATGTCCCGGCCCCGGGAAATTCCCCAGGAGGGGGCTGTAACCCCTCCTACCCAGGAAGGGGCCTTGACCGCCTTTCCTTTCCTTTCGGCGGCCCATCCTTAGAAGGGACCGCCTCCCCGTTGAGGGGCCAATGGCCACCTCCCTCGAGCGCTCCCATCCGTAATGGGTGACGCCCACCCCTAGGGATCTTCCAATTACTGCTCACCGATCATGACCTTACCGCCACAGGCCGGATAGTTGACTGGCTATCCGGACCCCCCACAACACTCCTGCCTAAAGGTCATGTCACAAAGTCTTTAGCCAAGCTATCAGGTCTCCTATGAGTAACTCGTTCCCCATCCGGGACAAATGAACACCATCCCCCAAATACATACTATCCCCTTTAATACAACCATGCGGAATAGAATGCAGTGTACTTGAACGGAACAATCTACTCATTTTATTATTAATTTTTCTTACTGAATGATTCAGAGCAGAAACCGAAATAGCCCCCCGCCACACTTTCCGTGGAATCATATGGGACCATGCAATTGTGCACCCTGGAACTCTTCTCGCTAACCAACTTACAGTGGAAAGCATCCCCTCAAGAAGAAGTCGTCTACCAGTGGTCACCAAATCGTTGCCTCCAAGATGTACTATGACTACAGACGGCGGTGACCTCGTCCGCCCTAACAAACCCTCGAAAAATGATTGAAACTGGTCAATACAGAGCCCGCCCTTTCCGTAGAAGGACACACTGTACCCGTATTCCCCAGCCACGTGAATCATGTCACCTGCTTTGAATACGTCCGCGGCACGCCTCACGTATGAGTGGCCCACGACCCACACCTCCTTTTTCACAGCCGGTGCTGTCTGACCGCTGGCCCCCCGGTGTCGGGTCGACTGCACAGTCCGCCCCGCAGGCTTGCGCAACTGAAAACCAAACAAAAACAAGAAGCGTGAGTACAACATTACAGCTTCACAACATGTGCAACCGCACATATCTCTTATAACAGTTTGAGGACCAACGCCCCACACGTTTTACTTGTTCAACATTCAGACCCCTGGCTGTAGCCTCTGTAGCAGCCCCTATCCGAAAGGAATGGGTCCCAAACTCGCCGGGGTTTAGGCCCGCGGCCGAAATTGACATTGCAAGCACCCGCTGAAACTGAAACCTCGTCAGTGGGGTGGCGTCAGCGTGTCTCAACAAGGTCCCCCCCCATGATGCCACCCTATGCGTTAAATATTCCTCCACGCACACCACAGGGCACATGGAAGACCCGGGAATTCTTTGTATGATTATGCTGTCCCCGATCGCACCCTGATCGGTCTTGGACCTGACCAACGAGACAGTCATGGTCTCCCCCCTGATCTGAACGTGCTCTCGGCACAGTCCCCCCATGGCATCCTGCTTGTTCCTTGCTACTAGTTCGCTTACTCGCATAGCCCCATGGAATGCTAGCACAAAAGCGGCTCGGAATAACACTGATTCATACTGGGATGAACACGTTGCAGGAAGTACCGATAACAACAGAGCCAACCTATCCAAACCTATCGGGCGCCTTTCATCTACTCTGCGACCCTCAAGGCGTTGCCACCCACGTAGCGCTTTTTGCACCACGAAAGACGCAGTCGGGTCTTGGATCCCATGAGCCCTTGCCATAAAGGAGATGGCGGCCCGATGCCTCTGGGCCGTAGCCACTGATTTGCCTGCCTGATGTAAGGACAGCAGAAATTTTACCACCAGCTCTTCCTGACCCCAAAGCTCTCCCCTAGCAGTCCCCAAAAAGGCCCAATAGGATCGGAACGCCCCTTCATATGCCTTCCTCGTCCTGGGTGCTAAACTCTCTCCCACGAGGTTCTGTAGTTCGGGGCACCGAGAGATCAGAGAGCTTCGGGAAAGGGTGCCGCCACCGGGTCCGCTGTGGGCAGAAAACCAGAAGGCCTGCCTACGAAAACGAGAAAGCGCATCAGCCGCTTGATTCATCACCCCCGGCACATGTCTTGCCCTAAATAGCACGTTCAATTGCACACACAATAACACAATTTCTTTGAGTAATCTCAGAATCCATTTGCATCGTGCTGCCTGGCTATTGATACACTCAACCACGGTCATGTTATCAGACCAAAACACCACAGAGTGATCTCTGAAACCCTCAGGCCAAGTTTTCAAGGCCACCAGAATGGGAAAAAGTTCAAGAAAGGCAATGTTACTTGTCAGCCCACACTCATGCCACCATAACGGCCATTTTTGAGCCGACCATTGTGTGCCGAATATGGCACCAAAACCAATGCTCCCAGCCGAATCTGTCCACAACCCCAGCTCTTCGGAGGACACCGCCGGTTTATTCCAGACAATTCGACCATTGAACTCCGCCAGAAATGCCAACCAAATGCGCATGTCCTGGCGAACCTCTGCCGATAGTCTCGTGCGATGATGACCCTCCTTCAGACCGACCATGGCCTGAGCGATCGAGCGAGAAAAAGGGCGGGCCATCGGCATTACTCTCAGGGCAAAATTCAGCTGGCCCACCAATTGTTGTAATTGATGCAGTCTGACTTTAGACTCACTAATACATTTTTCCAGGGAAGCCCTGAATCTTAACACCTTTTCATTTGGTAATCGAAAACAACCTTCCTTTGAATCGAGCTCGATCCCCAGGAACTCGAGGCAAGTCGAGGGATCCACAGTCTTATCTGGTGCCAGTGGCACACCAAAATGCTTCATTAAGACACAAAATTCATTCAAAGCCTGTCCACATTCTGGATCCCCGGCCGCCCCCAGAAACAAAAAGTCATCGAGATAATGCATGACATGCTGAAAACCCGTCCTCTTTGTGAAGACCCATTGCAGAAAACAACTGAACTTTTCAAAATAGGCACAAGATATAGAGCATCCCATCGGCATACATCTATCCATGTAATAGGGACCCTGAAACATGAAACCAAGGAGACGCTGATCGTCTGGGTGTACCAGGAGCAACCGGAACGCTGACTCAATATCTGATTTTGCCATCAGCGCCCCGGGCCCTAGGCGATTCAACATGGCGACGGCCTCATCGAAGGATGCGTACCGCACCGAACACACTTCCGGGTCTATCGCATCATTCACGGAAAGACCACGTGGGGCTGATAAATTATGTATTAACCTAAACTCACCCGGGTCCTTCTTAGGGACCACCCCCAAAGGGGAACAAACAAAGTTAGCACATGGTGGCTCATCAAATGGACCGGCGACTCGACCTCGAGTAACCTCCTTCCCAATCTTTTCCTGTACCACGGTTGTATGTTGCAAGACCGACAGTTGGTTTTTACATTTTGCTACACCCTGAAAATCCCCCACTGGGATGCGGAAACCATATGAAAACCCGTTCCGCAGCACCCCAGCAGAAACATGATCCGGGTACTCGCTGAGCCAAGGAATCATTGCCATGGTATCAATCGGAGTAGGTAAAGGCGCCCCTCGGACTATTTCAGACCTGCTTGGCGCCTCCCCTACCACCGTTATCACCCGTTTTGGCTCTGCACATGGACTCAGGATGGGATGGCTGCCCACACCCACCGCATTCATGTCTAAACTTGCATGACCCCTGGGGCCTCGAACATTTACCCCTGTTAAAGTTCCAACAAATCCCCCTTTTACCTGCGTTGCCGTTTGGCTTCGAGTGGTAGTCATTACCTGTACTCGATCGAAAGGGTGTCCCAGCATATTGGCGGGAGGATTCACCCCCGCTACTCCCCACCAATGGTAACTTCAACATACCAGTACTCTCCATTTTTGACCATGAAACAGAATCGTAACAATCCCAAGTCAAGTTCTTGTCGTGTTCTTTCGCTTTTCTAAAAATATTATCGTAACAAAACCACTGATTGCCCCCATACGATACAGAATATTCCATGATCCGTGACTGATAAATAGGCAATTCGGACAGCAACTCGGGCCTACGTTCGCCCATGATGGCGGTAAAAATTCCCCATGCCCTGCCCCAATTGCCAATGTTTTCGTCAACCTTAAAGGCGGGCATCTTTGCGCGCCAAACACTCGGATGCATGAGCTCCTTTTGGCTCTTAACATGCTCCATCTCATAATGATCAGTCAGCAACGAGAACATGTTTACATACTCATCTGCCCACATCTTTTCCTTAATAGCCAAAGGAACATGCTGACCCAATTTTTCCCTTCGTGAGGGTGCAGACCCATCCCTCGCAATCGGCAATGGCCGCTTACCTGAACCGGAAGCTGCGTCTGCCGCTGGACCTGCTCCTGTCGATTTTCCACCCGCCGGAGACGGCATGATAACTGGCGATGGTGCCTTCACCGCCTCCCTATTGTCACGCAGTTGCTTCATCAACACCTGTGCGTCATCAGCCGTGGCGCCCTCGCCATCTTTCCCCAACCACGCTGCCAATTGTGCTGCCAACTCGGGCGGCATATCCTCCCCGGACACGGGGGTGACCACCACGGGAATCGGATTCCCCTCTGTCGGCACCGGGGTTGGCCTTTCGAGTGGGGTATCGGGAACCGGGGTGTCTCCCCCCGCTGCCCCCCGTCTGGGCCTCTTGCCCTTCCCTCCTGGAGCGGCTCCTGCCAACGGTCGTTTCGGTCCCCCTTCCCCGTCTCTAGCCGCCATCTGCCTCTTTAGATCGGTTACCTCCTTCATGAGCATACGGAGCATCTGGTCGGTAGTAACTCGCTTTCCAACTTTCTTAGGCATTCTCAGACAGAGTATCTGCAAGACAAAAAGAAAGATTACCACATTCAAAATTGGCTCTTCGTTCCGTCTCGAGCTCACGTGCAGCGAGGAGGTGCAGCTTCAGAGCACAGGAACAAGAGGATGCTTTCTTGGCTTGTTGCTCCTTTTATCCGTCTTCAGGGCGGGCGTAAACCCGCCCCTGCCTGCCCCAAAGGGCGTGGCCGGCCGCGTCAGTGTCTAGGCCAGCCCACTCCAGGGCGGGAAAAAGCGCGCCCTGGCTACGCCGCTTCGGGCATACCAGCCGAGACTCGCCTCCCGCCCAAGATGGCTTCCCGGGGGGATCGTGGTACTCCGCCATACGTTCGGGGGGACCGAATGGTCGCCCCTTTCCATTTGTCAGGTTATTCTGATACCCCCTAACACTTTACAACATAACCTAATAGTATATAGGTCATGCAGCAACATTAATGAGCGGTGGAATACTAAGTAAGGAACGTTTACTGGGGGCATTTCATCACATAAAAACATTATTTTGCAACTTGATTCAATGGAGGGATAGATTTGATTACATGATCGCAAATAGATTCCTCCCGTTGAGAGATGGGATAAAAGGAGGGTCAAACTCTTTTTTGGCAAGTTGTGTCTATGTGGTAGGTGAGCCCTTTTCCGACAGGCTAGCTTTCATTTTTTGTTATGTTTAGTTTGAGATAATCAATTTATATCCAATAATCCATAGCAAGGATCTCAAACAGTTTCTAACATGAGAGCTACTTCTGATTATAGTCCTGAGCTACTAATGGGTTTGATCACTGTTGCAATTGTACCTACATAAGATGCGACCACAATAGTGACCACCCAGATGTATGTCACGATATTGAGTGACAAAATGCCATGAGCCAAAATGTTGTATCCAGAATACTGATTCCAACATATGATGAAGGAAATCATTCATAGGGAAGTATAGATTTATTGTTGGCTTCATTTATGTGTACTTAGAAAAACTAAGTAACCGATAGATGCTGATATATTTTCAAGATAAATAGATGTGGAGTTCAAAACCTAAATATAACTATACCTACCTTTATATACTTACCTTAATGATGTTGTGTTTGTCGATATTCTGGATACAATATTTTAGTAGAGCAATATTTAAAATTCGATATTGTGATACAACACGGACTACCTGATGCATAAGACTGGAATATCAACAGCAATGGTGAGAAATAATGCTTTATCAATTTGAAATGCCTCCACATGACTAATGAAATACAACCACAGAAACAACTGACCACCAGCACTAAGGTAGTACTAACAACTGTATATATTGCAAACACACAATGAATTATCATTCAAAGAGCAGCTTTAAAAATGATTTGGATTTTCAATATTTTTCTTTCAAACAGCAACATATCACTATTTCAAAATACACATTTTTCTACATAATATTCGCTTTTCTTTTAAGATAAAAACACCCCAAGATCCCTACCAAGATCCATATATTTTTCTCACACACTGTATGACTGATAAAGTTGTCACTGAAAAGTGATAGATATCCATGTGACTTTGCAAAATTTAGAGTGGAGACAGTTAATCATGTTGCATGTCCCGCAGGTTGTCATACATGTGTTTGAGCCACCGTTTTTGGCCCTCCCATTGATTTGGTTAATTCTAAGGATTTGGAGATTTGTAGTGCTGCCTTCTTCAATATGGTTGGACCATCTGAATTACATAGTATGTTATACTGCCCTTCTGGGGGCCTCTCCCAGGGTACTGGCAAGAACCAGTGGCTCCCGAGCTACTCGTTGGGGACCACTGATCTATAGCAATGAGACATTCACAGACTGCTCAGTAATCTAAGTATGCTGGATGCTTTAGAATGATTTATGTGTTATTTGCTTTAAAAAAAAATTATTTTTATTTATTATGATATTTTTACAACATAGACCACCCTCGCCCTGAGTCCCCCCACCCGGGCCCCCCGATCCGGTCAGCTGTTTAAATATAACAACGAAAAGAAAAACAAAAAGGGAAAAAAGAAAAGAAAAGAAAAAACAGGAAACATCTCATTGATACATATTCATGAGTCCCTAACATCTTACATAATATAGTAGTCATATTAGGATTATTTAAGTTATAAACCGATATATTTTAGGTTCAACATGTTCCATCCACTGTGTTTCTTTTTTTTTTTCCTCTTTTATTTCTTTTTGTGGGGGACTCAGATTCCGAGAAGGAATATAACTCATTGATACATAATAGTGGAGCATCGACATTTTTACCTTAGATTGCAATCACATTAGCATCATTACATGAATATGGCATTATATTTTATGATTCTTGGTGTTGAATCCATTGTGTAAGGGGGTCCCAGATTTCAAGGCCCTTTTTTTTACTTTTTACTGCCTTCCTCCGATATATTGCTATCACTAGACTGTATGAAGCTAGGAGTCTTGCCCTCACTGTGAGAATGTCAGGGGATTTTAAACCAGCCAGCTAGATGCTAAGCAGATTCTGTAAACGGCCATGGAGACGAATATGAGCCCCTGTATTCTCTTTGGCCTGATATCCCCGTCAATTCCTAACATTGTTTCTCCTGATGTGATTTCTAATTTTGAATTCCAAATTCCGGATAGGAATGTAGATATTTTGCGTCTAAGGGGTCCTAGTGTATTGCATGTGGCAAATATGTGGACTATATCGGCCTCCTGCGATGAAGATCTTGGACACTGGGTATCTTTGCCTGTACTCCATTTAGCTATTTTATATGGTGTGTGATATAGTTGGAAAAAGGTTTTATAGTATTGCACTTGCAATTTAGGTGACATTAATAATGATTGCGAAAGCTGGAATGCCCGCTGTATGAGACTTCGTTCATATCTAGCTTATTTTGCCATTTGATAATGTGTTTATCCATATGGTCTGGCAGTGAGGAAACTAAGTTATTATATATTTCTCCTATTTTAACTGTGGTGTTTCTGTTAATGATCTCTATTGTCTGAATTTTATTGAACTCCGCGCTTCCCCCGCCTTTTTTCATTAGAAAGTCTCTAATTTGAAGAAATCTCTGTGTTCTAATCCAAACTCATTCTTTAGTTCTTCGAATGATTTAAAGCCTACTGGTGTAAAGAAAGACCCACATTGAGAGATCCCAATATTCACCCATCTTTTCATATAATTATCTGTAAAGATATTTGGTAGATTATTGTTTTTGATAGAGGCTCGTGTAATAGGAATACCTGCCGACTCCAAGAAGCTTGCGTATATGTCTCCACGCGTTATATATGCCGGCTAATGTTTTGAAGCACACCTTTTTGTAGTGGCAATCATAGGTGAGTCGCCACAGATGTTTGCCCGCTTCAGTTCCGAGAATAAGTTCTTGTGGAGTCAGAACCTCCCCCTCTTGTACAGGATTCCTATTTGGGGTCAGTAGGATCTTACTATATTTCAGGAGTGTAGCCCACCAGTAAACCTTAAGGTTAGGAACAGCAAGACCCCCTCTATCTCTTGGAAGCGATATATATCTGTAGGCTCTGCATGATCTTGTATAACCCCATATAAATCGAGAAAATATATTATCTATTGTTTTGATTTATGTGTTATTTGCATTATTCTATCAATTATATTTTAAGGAAATGTTAAGCTTGGTTATAGGTCTATGATATACTTTTCAATAGAGGAGAAATATGGTGGTTTCTTGAGGGTCTTCTACAGACAAATTCTCAAATCACATTTATGATACATATTCTCTGTGTTGCATAATTTGGATCAAAATCAAGATGACTCTGGCGACTCTTGTGCAACTGACTTGGTTGCTTTTTTCACACCTGGCTTGAGTTTCCACTGGTATAAAGAAGTATTAGTTCCATTATTTGAATCTGTTTGGTAAATTAATACAATAAAGGTTTACTTTATCCCACTTACTGTACTGTTGACATATGTGACGGATGTTCTTACAATGAAAAGGAAATTACCAGCTGCAGCGCTACTGTGTGTGGAGCTGAGGAAAGCCATGCACTGCTCTAGAGGTCCTCATCTTACAGAAAATGACTGGATATGCCATTTAATATAGCACCACGATGTGATAGAAGTGCACTTCTCCTAGGTTTGTTGGGCTGCTGGACCAATCGATACATGGGACTCATTTTATGAATAATTAATGAAGCCCTGGAATATGGGCATTGAAACATTGTGAAATGTGTTCTATCCAGCGGCGTCTGCTTGTGATATACCTTAAAATATGGCTCAGTGTTGAAGTGGTCTATGTAAATTATGTTGTCCAGAGTCACACATACAGTTGTTAGTTGTACCTAAACGTCTCTTTTTTAATCTGTTTTTATTATTTCACAAAAACAACAACAGTGAAGCCGTGAAAAAGGCAATCTGGTAAAAATTATACTAACATTGTACATAGCCATTGTAGATACAGTTATAAAACAGGGCAACTAATATAGTAGGCATAAACAAAGGCATGTGAGGGATACATAGGAGCTTGTTAGATGGAGGAGCGGGAAAGAAGCTTAACGTATCTTGCCTTTCATTTTCTGAAAATAGCTTTAATTTTGTTGCAAGTGTGCTGCTAAATTACGTGTTTCTTTAATTTTTTGTCTTAAAAAAAAAGAACGCTTAGCAGAAAGAGTGTATTGTATGCATATGATATGCTCACACATTCGGCGCTCTTTCTTTTTTGTTTCCCGACAGTTTTTCACAATGCCCACTTCATTACATTTAAATAAACATAAGTGTAGTTAAAATGAATCACTAATTCCAAAGAATTGCAAACAGTATGAAAAAGATGACTTTCTACTCTATGCTATGCATTTAAATGTTTTGCTGGATACATTGGGATGACTATTTTTCAGAAGTGGCTTGATTCTGTGATCTCCTATGTGGCAATGTATCTGTCTTGTTCCATCTCGTGTATGACTTTTCCTGCATTCTCTGGCACACTCTCCATTCTGTCTCGCTCAGCCCTCTTTACAATTTGCTTTGCTAAGCATTCTTCTTCAGCTGTCTTTCCAATTTCTGTCGCTCCCATTTCTCCACTTATACTTTTCTATTTCCCTTTCTCTGAGTTACCATCCATCTCTCTCTTTCTCATTCACTTTTAGCCTCCTCTTCTCCTCCTTCAGTGCTGTCCAGAAATCCACTCAGCTTCTCCACGATGAGGGATCTGGTTCTTACAGTCGATCAGGCTGGATGCGGATGATCTAGTTTTCACTCCTTGCTGGTTTTCAGTGTTGATAATCTGACCATGGGATTAAAAAACTCAAGTCCCTCCTGTTCAGTGTGCATTCGACTGTCATCCTATTATACGTGGATTATTATGCATCAGTCATTCTCTTCTAAGGGTCCTCAAAGGATGTTTGCCACATATCTAGGAACTCAACACGTTTCTGCAGGATGCTGTTGGTACCATGTCAGTCATAGGTTTGATAGAAGCGCACCTGACTGATTATTAACCCTTTCGCTGCTGATGACGAGCTCAGCTCGTCATCACCCACGGGTGTCGTGTGCTGATGACGAGCTGAGCTCGTCATATCTGCACCAAAATAGCAATTTGCAGCACAGCGCAAAAATCCCCGCAGCAGCCATGTGGTTAAAAGACTCTTCCCTGGATCTGTTCCTGGCCCCAGCCATTGATATTATGCATAAGGGGGTTATTACTTATGCAGACTATCAGAAAAAGTCATTACTTTGTCCCTTGTAAATGTGTGTGCGATTAAATGTTTGTCAGATCTACCAAACAGTGGTGTGCTAAACAAGCATGTGACCATCATATCCTACCGCAAGAAGGATAGCTAAATATATCCATCACCACAGTGAGCAACTTATTCATAGATTGGCTCCATTGTTCGACCATCAGCAGTGGACATCAGTGTGGACAGAGCTGTAAGACAAAAAACCATTAACACATCTCCTAGAAAAAACATCCAAAACCGTTAGAACTACAAAAGAAATCATAGAGAAACCCAACTTTTGACATAACTACAACAGCTGGCAACATATAAAAGACAAACAGAGACAAGTTATGCTAAGTGCATTGCTTAAAAAAACGCACTATCATTCTATATAAGAACAAGCCAGGGCAACCATCTTAATCGTAAAGGAAATATAGAACCTGCCCCCACTCAGAGCCAAACACTTTTCTATATAACTATTTCATGTTAAAAGGTGTATGGGTTTCCCCCCCACATGCATCAAGATAGGCTTTTGCAATTCCTTAATTGCGATGATTAAGGAATCGCAATTATGGAATCACCAAAGCCTATGCATAGAGGAATCGCTTAAAAAGTAGTGATTCCTACACATTCCTTAATTGCGACTCGCAAATTGACGTCACAATCAAGGAATGGCTTTCCATTCATTCCTATGTGCCTTTTGCACCCCTGAAATTGCAATGTGAACCCATGTTGCGCACACACATGCCCCAAGGGCATGTCTGTGTACAAACAGGAACTTTGAAAATTTCACTGAAGTTTTTGCAAATTACTGTCAAGTTTAATTTGATGGTAATTTGCGCTCCCTAATAGCGAAATTGCTATTTTAAATGTCATCATGCATTGCATTTGAGTCATCGCAATTTGCGATTCCTTAAATGCAATCACAATTTAAGTAATCACAAATTTGTGATTACTTAAATTGCGATTTTTGCATTTGGGATGATACATCCCAAATGCAAAAATATTGATTGCAAACGGGCAGATTCGCAGAATCTGCCCGTTTGCGACCGGGTTTTAGTTTGATGCATGGGGCCCTTAGAGTGCTGTTCATGCTCACTATTAACTGCATGTGGCTTTATCAGTTGTGCATCATTGTAAGTGATTTTACTAAGCTAGTTCAGAGGCATCTTGGTAGCCGTGTTTTACAACGTTCTATATCATCTCCGAATGTAAATTTTTGGTGTGTCCAAAATAAAACAACTTTTATATGAATGAGTGGGTCAATGATTCCAGCTAACTGCGCAATGTTTATCATTGAATTCTGAAAGCTTTCTGGAAGCAATCAAGAATCTCATATACATATTTAACATCAACTTTGAAAAGTATTCTTTTTTAATGGATAGGTACCATATTTAAATTGATAGATCACTTATTTGAACTTGAAAGCTCTAGCCAAAAATAGGCATGGAAAAACAATTAATCAATATTCATGGAAGGACATAGCTTTCACGCCAGATGACCCCCTTATCCAAGAATGCCTATCATCATTTTCTTTTAAGGTAAGTGTAGACTAATTAAAGTCATATTCATCGTCCGACTGATGTCATATGTGCACTGCCAAAGATGGCATGCCTCAGTTGGCAAGCACGCCCTCCCACATGCCTACTAACTTTAAATAGTAATCTAAGGTTACAATAGCATTTGGTAAAACGTTTGTATTTCGTTATGTTATATCATCTTAAAATTAACCTTTTCCAGTGTACCTCATTGAGATGCTAAAGTAGATTCCTCTATTGAACCCCAAATGTCCACTGCTTGGTCAACAACATGTTCCTTTATGAACTTGCAATGCATTAAAAAAAATATCTATTTACCTCACCATATTCCCTCCTCCTAAATTACGCTTCTATTCTGGCCTTCCAACAGTAAACTTTTAAAAAAACATGAATTACTGCATTTCCTTCTGATCATATTCCTAACCCATGGACTGGCATCTTCTTTTCTTCATCAATGTTCGCAGTCATGTCTTAATACAAGTCCACGAGGTTAGACTTTCCTTACATATGTAAATAATTCTCATTCATGTTAACAGTGTGCAAATTCTTCATTGGCATTCGGGAAGCTCTGTCATGGTTCTATTTCTTAAGAGATAATATGGACACACCTCCAACAACTGCAGAGAACAATGTAGTATCCCCATCACCCATGGTATTCCCAGGTGCATGTGCCCTGATGCACCCCCTGTGGTGCTTATTTCGGTGGATTCCTGAACTTCATCTGACAGTGATAACCATTCATTTGGTATTTTCTGGTGCTTTGTTGTTATTGTCTCACATTTTCAATACGCAGATGGGGGCACTAATGAACAATTGTGCTTGTTGCCAAAGAAGCATTGTGCTTACTGTGGATATGCATTGAGCGCATGTGTGCCAGATGGATACATAACTAGACTGTGTTCTCTGGTAGATCTCTTAGGAATAACACTGCTTAAAAAGCAACACATTGGTGCCTGGCAGTGATAGTGATTTTTGACAGCCAATTCAAATCTAGTTTATTTTCATAAAGAAAGATCATCACAATTTTTACCTTGCTATATTCAAATTTACATCTGCTTCTCTATGAATCCAACAGAGAATGCGATAATTTAACTATATATCCGACCTTGGAAACTTAAGGCCAGGGCTCTAAACTGGCTTAACCAATTGACCAAAACATCTGTGTTCTGGTCAGATTACTTTATCTGCCTGTAGACTTACATAATATGATGTAAATATGTGCAATGTTAAAACGAAAGCGTGATGTGCCATACTAATCCCATTACAACTTTACATTCTCCTCATCATATCAAGGATTATAAAATCCAGTTTTGACTGAACACCACTCAACCGTTTGTTTCGTCTATTGCACTTAATTTATGCAATGGTCGGATTGCAATAGGAATTAACCTACATATGTTAAATGCCATTAGTATAAAACTTTTATTATCAAGTTTGGTAGGAACGCAAATTCACCATGGTTTGATTGTTGGGTGATGTTGTCTGGCCTATTCTGGATCTTAAGACGTAAAGCACAATTCATCCTACATATTGCTCTTATGTTAGAGAGTCTGTGCCTTGTTCTCGCAGCTCTTGACAACTCTTATCTGTTAGAGTTCAGTAATCAAATCACCTGATAATTCTATACAGATAAAAGCAAATAGTGAAGTTCCATGTATTTAGTAGTGCGAGAAAGAAAATGAAGAGCAGCTTAATGTATATGGAGAAAGCATGTTGATGCTAACAACGAATTACAGCTTAGCATCCATCCACCAGGATAATAAAAGACCACATTGGCCTAGAAAAACCCTCTACATTTATACGACCAGGAAATAGTCAGAACCTTTTAATATCTTCAACATTAGCAACAAATGCAATAACTCTAATTCTATAGAACACCAATTCGAAATTATTCTTACTAAATTTTACAACAGGGTTAAATCCACTGGGACATTATCTCCACTGCTTCACCCAAAACAATGTAAATTGATTTACCGGAAGCCTTTGTCTCAGATTTTCTCACCAGAGACTCTTGAAACAATTCTAAATGCCACCTTTTAAGATGTTCCTTGCCCTGATACCCTTATTAAAAACAAATTACACTTTCTAATTAGTCAATGCAACAATAGATTTTTTCGCAAGGCTGTCAGTCTCAATATTGAGATTAATAATATCTACCATATACAACCAAAAAAGAATGAGTTCACTACCTATTATACTGTCGTTCCAGAGCCAGGTTTCTCATAATCCTTAAGGCTAGGGTGCCTTGGAATGCACAGGGTGGTTTTAAAGAACCCTCAGTCATCGAACTAGTTGGTTACATGCTTCATCATGGGGTTCCGACCCTGGTTGCCAAATGCTTCCAGGGTGTGCTACAAAGCCTGATTACTGCGGAGCAGTTTTTTTGTGATTTGTGACTGTGCGTGTGATGGTGAAAAGTGGTGTTAAAATTGGCTCAAGAACTCCTATAAACAAACATAAATGTGTAATACTGGAGATCCTGGTCAATGTTAAAAGCAGTGGTGGAGATTTGTGGGATATTACCTGATCCCACTTATCTTCAGTGTGGTCAACATGTTTCAGCCATCTATTCTCAAGTCTCTATGGGTCAGGGCCAAGAATCAAACACGCATTCGCTATGGCAAATGGGATTGTGGTTTGTAATTACAATTGTGGAGATAATCACCTCTTGTGATCCATCTCTTACTTTAGTAGTTGTTTACCTAATAGGATACTCTGAGGAGTGGACCCTGTCATCAAACTTTCCTCAAGGTGTCGTACCCTCTGGTATACCTATACGTCGTCCTCACAAGTCCAGCAGCAAACCACCTTGAGGAAAAGTGTCACCTTGAGGAAAGTGTGACAACAAGGTCCACCCCCCGGAGCACCCCATGTAGTAAACAACTACTAAATTAAGGGATGGATCTCAAGAGGTGATTATCCCCACCATTAATCAGGTTTGTGAATACAAACCACAATCCTGCATGCCATAGCGCATGATTATTTTTGGTCCTGACGAAAGCCACATTGACCCATAGAGGTGTGAGAATAGATGGCTGACACACCACTCCACTATATGATATGCCAGTCCACTCTATGCCTCTCCATGTTAAGACAGCCTATGACAAACCACTCTGAAACACCACTCCACTCTACTCTTCAACAGACACACTAGTCCACTCCATGCCACCCCACTCTGCTATACAACACTATACTCCACTTTACACCATTCCACTCTATGCCACTCCACTTTACTTTGCTCCTCTCAACTCTACAACACTCTAATCCACTGTTTTCCACTCCACTCTACACAATTTACTTCAATCTTTGCTGCTCTATGTCACTCTACTCCACTCTATGCCACTCTACGTCACTCTACTCCTCTCTATGCCACTCTACTCCACACCACTCAACTCCACTCTACTCTATGACAAGCCACTCCACTCTTCGACAAACCATGCCACTCCCCTCAACTACATTCCACTCTACTACACTCCACTCTTCAGTACTCCACGCATGCCACACTACAACACACTACTCCACTCTATGACACACTACTCCACTCTACGACATGCCACTCCGTTTTATGACATGCCACTCCACTCTACACGCCTCAACTGTAAGACACTGCAAGACGCTTTATGACACGCCACTCCACTAGACTCGAAATGCCCCTCCACACTACGCAACTCCATTCTGCAGAACTCTACTCCACTGTATGTCCATTCAATTTACGTCAATCTACTTCACTGTTCAACACTCTAGAACATGCCACGCCACTCCACTTCACTTTGTTACACGCCACCCCACTTTAAAACACATCACCTACTTTATAGCATGCCACTCCACTCTACAACACTCCATGCACTCCATTCTATGACACACTACTATACAACACACTACGCCACTCGACTGCGCGACATTCTAAGACACTGTATGACACGCCAAACTATTCTACTCCACTCTGCTCTTCTTTATACCACTCCACACTACAACACTTTATACCAATTTACAACACTATACTCTTCTATACGACACTCTATGCAACTCCCTCTATGCCACTACAAGCCACTTTCCTCCACTCTACTGTATCATACACTACTCCACTCTATTCCACTACTCCACTCTACGCCACTCCGCACCACTCCACTCTACTCCACTCTGTGCCACTCCACTCTACCACACTCTACTCCACTCTGCGACACTCTCCTCCACTCTAATATGACACTCCACACTAAGACACTCCACTCTTCAACACTTCACTCTACACTACTTCAACTCCACTACACTACTTCAACTCCACTCTACTCTATGACAAGCCACTCCACTCTTCGACAAACCATGCCACTCCCCTCAACTACATTCCACTCTACTACACTCCACTCTTCAGTACTCCACGCATGCCACACTACAACACACTACTCCACTCTATGACACACTACTCCACTCTACGACATGCCACTCCGTTTTATGACATGCCACTCCACTCTACACGCCTCAACTGTAAGACACTGCAAGACGCTTTATGACACGCCACTCCACTAGACTCGAAATGCCCCTCCACACTACGCAACTCCATTCTGCAGAACTCTACTCCACTGTATGTCCATTCAATTTACGTCAATCTACTTCACTGTTCAACACTCTAGAACATGCCACGCCACTCCACTTCACTTTGTTACACGCCACCCCACTTTAAAACACATCACCTACTTTATAGCATGCCACTCCACTCTACAACACTCCATGCACTCCATTCTATGACACACTACTATACAACACACTACGCCACTCGACTGCGCGACATTCTAAGACACTGTATGACATGCCAAACTATTCTACTCCACTCTGCTCTTCTTTATACCACTCCACACTACAACACTTTATGCCAATTTACAACACTATACTCTTCTATACAACACTCTATGCAACTCCCTCTATGCCACTACAAGCCACTTTCCTCCACTCTACTGTATCATACACTACTCCACTCTATTCCACTACTCCACTCTACGCCACTCCGCACCACTCCACTCTACGCCACTCTGTGCCACTCCACTCTACCACACTCTACTCTACTCTGCGACACTCTCCTCCACTCTAATATGACACTCCACACTAAGACACTCCACTCTTCAACACTTCACTCTACACTACTTCACTCTGCTGCACTTTATGCCACCCAACTCTAAGCCACTGCACTCTACGCCATGACACTCCTCATAATGAATTGGACGTTTTGCAAAAGTACAGCAATACCAAAATGTTTTTTAAACAATTAATACCATATTAAATAATATTATATGATTTCAAACACATGTTTATTTTTAACCATAGAAATTCAATGAAAAAAAGAAAGGTTCAGGATAATCTATGGTTAGGAAATCTTTATTAATTATGTGGATAAAAAATCTACATAAACTACACAAACATTAGAAATTATAAAGTTATAGTCATACAGTGTTGTGAACTCGCTAGTCGAACTTCTATTGAAACATTATTTCAATGGTGAATTCATACCTCATTCCATTGATACTCAAGAGATATGGAAGAGAACACATGGGATTTTCTTTTGGATGAGATAGAAAGTAAAATATCCATCTATGTGAAAAAGATTAATGAAAGAAAAATCTGAAAATTTAACCGAGACACCATTGACTACAAACTGCAGTACGTTTACACATGGCTGAAGAATACACATAAAGGAGCATCAACAGAAAATAAACAGAGCCCACTTCAGAAAAAAGTAAAGCTTCAGAAGATGACACAACCTCAACAAGTCAGCATACCCAATCTCATTTAACATCTGAGAAAAAAATTCAATTAGTGAAAAACGTAGCTTTGTTTACATCATCATCAGGCCCATCCTGTGTAGGATCAATCCAGCAGTCGCCAAACACCCTCAGAACCACACAGGAAAACAAGAAGAGGGAAGGCAAAAAACATAGAAATGACACAGTGGAATTTGAGAGGTTAAACGAAAACCTCGTAATAATTGTATCATCTTGAACTCTCAAGAAATGTCATGACAGGTTTATCAAAGGGTTCATCTTTCCTTGACACATTCCACACCAATCAATTGTAATGTGAAATTGCTCTGATGAAGTTCATGAGACTATGATGTTGAAAATTACTTTTTCATCTACACACCACACCCATTTTGGGCATATCGGTGAAAGAATACAAATGAATTAAAAGTAAGACGTTCACTGCTAGCACCTATTTCTTAGAAAACATTGGACAATTTTGAAACTCTGACATATGCTGATCTTAAGGAATTGCCGAATCCAAATCCAAATATGCTTTATTCGATTGATAGAATCATAAAAGCCATGTACAACGCACATACAATAGTGTTACATTTATACAAAAATTGACATCAAGTTAAAACATGATTAAACTAGATTTTGGTTTGCTAAATTCATAAGAGACTGTATGTAAGATGAAGGATACTAGTAAAAGAGATAACTCCTGGGTGAATATTAAGGATTATAAAAACAAGGATGTATAAAACAATGTAGGGAGAAGCATTAAAGGACCATCAAGCGGTATTATGTGAAACATTAACATATGAAACTTTACAAGAAACACTCACAATCAAAGAGAATGTATCTCAAGATAGGACACTCTGTTTTTAAAAACGTATGCATTCCTCCCCAAGGCTCAAAACTAGTGAACTCTTCAACATATTGCAATAAAATGTAAGATAGGGGAGGAACCACAGTTTTTACTTGTCACTCGACATATGAGAGCTCTTCGAAGCTTTATGTCTGATAATCCAGGCGCGACTCAAAAACGTAGCCACCCCACAAGTGAAAAGCATGCTTGGGTCAGTTTTGGGAATGCGCAAGGTGACCCTATGGTCACGTGTGCCCATGGATTTGCAAATTGGTTTTATCCATTTGGATCTGGCGATAGAGTAAGTTCGGCAGGCAAACAAAACATGAGACACACTCTCCCAGAGGAACTCTGCAGCAAGGGCAGGCTTCATTTTGATGTTTGTGCGAGCGCCATTTAGATATTCTTTTACATGAACTGGGAGTGTGCCTAACCTAAATTGGGTGTATAGCAGCCTATCGCGTGGGACCTGGAAAATATCCAGGTAAGTCTCTAAGCCTCTGGACTGCTTGTGACTGAAAAACTCATCTGTCAATCTCCACAAGTTTGGTTTGCTCATTCGTTAGAATCAACCCAGTTCCAATAAATATACTTGAGCTTAACCTTGTTAGGTGGGACTTGAGTGTCCCATGATTCCGAAAGACCCAGCTGTGTCAGCGTCTTTCTAACATTGGATATCCACTTGACCCTGTGCCCCACATCTAGATTAATCACCTCAGTCAGGGCAGCAGCATAATTTGCAAGCTCAGGGGTGCGCATTATGTGTGCCCAAAAAGTCAACGGGCGCAACTTAGCAATATCCCTGAGCGGCCGTCTACCCATGTCAAACATTAAGGGGGTTAGTGGGGTGTTACGAGGGAGCATCACCAGATCCCTCAAGAACTTGTGCTCTGATCTGCAGATATCCTCGATGTTATCAAAGCCCCATAGCTCCTCCCCATACAGTGCGGAGCTAACTGCTTTGGCTTCGTGAATTGTGAGACCTGGAGCAGCCGGCCTGCTGTACGAGGACCGGTGTTCTTTACTACACGCTTGTGGTTCATGAGCATCTTGGCTAAGTGAGACTTCCAATGCATTTTGGCAGAAAGCCGGATGCCCAAATAATCAAACATGCTTACTCCCTCCAGAAAAGTGTCAATTAAAACTTAAATAATTTTTAAAAGACTTATGAGGATTAAAAAAGATACATTTAGTTTTTTTGGTATTTATAACTAAACCCAGAGTGTCACAAAATGGTTGATATCTATTTAGCAATTTTTGCAACCCGGATGGAGTTTTTGACACCAGCAGGGTGTCATCTGCAAACAAGAGGGTTGGGACTTTGTCACCTGCCAGGATTGGCGCGTCGGCCGAGACTTCCTGAAAAAATCTCACCACCCCATTGACATATAAAGAAAACAGGGTGGGGGCCAAGAAGCAGCCCTGTCGGACTCCTCTACTGACTGGTATCTTTTCCATAACCTCCCCAATATATAAGTAATAATCTGAAGACTTGGAATGCCTTTTATTCATTTGTTTTAAAAACATGCAATCTGTGCATAAACACGCACTTTGAATGTATGGTCCTTGCTTACGATGAGTACAAAGTGCTTGTTTACGCAGCAATGCAAATGAATAAAAGGCATTGTCATTTACAACGCCAATCGCTCAAACTTTAATAATGCAAGACCTATTGCATTGTAAATGCTTGTGTTTAAAGGAGGTAGATCAGAGCTAGCCCAATCCGAGCTGCACACCCTGACTGTCAAGCAGCTCTGCTTAATGAGTGGGGAATATACAAACAGCTGCTCTTCCAAAGAGAATGTGAAATGGCGAAAACCTTATTTGAGGCAGAACAAAAGGATTTCGAGGAGCAATTTGGTGTCCTTAACCTGGTTTGAGTTTACTTGTAGCCATTTCGTTTGTTGCTAGCATACAATCCCATTTGTGATCAAAGTGCTCGGAGGAATGACAGCGGGCTGTGCTGTAAATAGCGTTAATGGGAACGGGAGAGGCACTGTGCATGCATAAAGCAAGGCCGTCATCAATTCAGAAAGCTGCATAACAGTAAGTGAATATAAAACATTGTAGTTTTCGGAACAATTTTCCCAATGACCCTAATGTAAGTAAAAAACAAGCATTGACATAAGTCTCGCCTTTGGGACCTTATAAGTGTTTATCCATGCTTGATGTTGTTGCACCAGAGATATTGTGCTGGATAACTAAACACTGATAAAGTCCCAAAGGCGAGACCTATTGACTATGCCAATGCTTGTTAAATATTGGGACCACCATCGCGCCTTTCCATGAATCAAGAAATGGGAATCCATTAGCTATGACGTTGATCAAGAGTTGGATATACCGCGACCAGTTTTTAGGATCAGCCAGAAAATGGTCACCAGGAAGACCATCCAGTCCGGGGGCTTTTTCCAGGACTATTTTTGTTATTTCCATTTCGATTTCGGCCATAGAAAATGGCACTCTAGTATTCCCTACCAGAGGGATGTCTGTGGACTCAGATTCCTGAGTTAGGGGCCTGTTGTAGGTCCCCTGGATGTTGGGGGGAAGGGGGGTACATGGGTGGTACCTATGGTACCCCCTGCATTTGCATGGACGACGTGGCAGGCACCGTGCTGTGCCTGTCATGTTGTGCATGCAAATGCACACAGTGCAGCCCCAGCATTGTGGCGGGTGGTGCTGTGTGCACCGCCCACCACAATGTTGTGGATGGGGGAGGCCACAGTGGCGGTGGCATCCTAATTGCCAGTGCGGGACCAGCGCACCACTGGTAGCCGGTCCAAGCACCGCTAGGGTGGCGGATGGATGAAAGTCTCCCCGTCATCCTAATAGGCCACTTAATGTTTTGAAAATACTAAAACACATAACAAATAGAAATCAATGTAAAAAACACAATACACATAAAGTTTAAAACTTAATTTATAAATTCTTGTGTTTGAACTACATCTGCTACAAATATCCAAAACAAATTCCAGTAAAGTGTACTAACCTAATTTCTATCCAAAACCATTAAACATAAAATTATAAAAAATGGTTCAAATCCTTTTTCTAACTGCATTCATGAATAAATTAAGGAAAAATTGGCCACATGCATCAACCTAAACACCAGTTGCAAAGGGGCAGAGTCACAGACTCTGCACCTTTGCGACTGGTATGTTTGCATTTGGGATGCATCATCCCAAATGTAAAAATCTCAATTTAAGGAATTGCAAAATTTGCGATTACTTAAATTGCGATTGCATTTAAGGAGTCGCAAATTGCGATTCATTAAATGCAATGCAGTAAACAAAACAAATTTGCGATCTTGCAAATATGAATCCCAAATTACCGTTGATCTAAAGTTGATGGTAATTTGCAATTTCTTTGAAAAATGCACTAAAGTGCATTTTTAAAAGTCCCATGTTACAAACACCTGCCCCTGGGGCATGTGTGTGCGCAGCATGTGGATACATTGTAATTTCAGGGGTGCAACAGGGTGTCCTTTTGGCACACTTAAAATTGGGAATGCAATTCCCATTCATTCCTATGGGCCTCTAGGAATCAATGCCTTAATTGTGACTCGCAATTTGCGACTCGCAATTAAGGAATGTGTAACAATTGCAATTTTTTTTCGATTCCTACATGCATAGGCAACAGTGATTCTTTAGTTGTGATTCTTTAAAAATCGCAATTAAAGAATCGCTATTGCCTATTTTGATGCATGTTCACCTAAATGCATTTTCCGGGACAGGGAGCAAAATTGGTATTCTAACTTCAATCAAACGAACAATGGGGAACGTGAATATATTTACTCTTATTTACTCTTCTAACTGCAGACCAACAAACAGAAGGGAAAGAGCATACATTGAAGTGTTCATATCTTGCACACCAAAATAATAGAAGTACATATTTAATATTCCCTGTCAGGGAGATTAAGCAAGCTATTGCCCAGAGTCACGTAATGCTGAGCTGCCACCGGCACCGGGCATTGAACCATGAGCCCCGAGTATTGGAGTCACCTGCTCTGTCCGCTGCACCACACCTCTTCCAAAATAATCATGCAATCACATACTTCAATAAGTTAAAAACAATATAATCTTTAAAATGTATGTAAAAATTACCATAATTTATAGATAAATCAAATTAATATAAAATACAAATCTTAGTTAAACACTACCCATCCAGTCCACTGAGAAACGTAGCTTTCCCAAAAATAAGTAATTGTAAAATTATAAAACAAGTACGCAAAAAATAATATTGTCAAACTATGCACATTAAAAACATTAACTAATTAACAATAATTCGTATGCACATTAAAATTTCACTCCCCACCCAATCCTCAGTACACCCCATATCCTTAAAAACTTTAATGAAATTGGAGTTATGTATCAGATGCTTACTTTAGATCCAGCTCATAGACAACTCTAAACCCTCTGTTATGGGATTAATGATTGGAGATACTGGGGCCAGAAATAACAATACTGGCTATTGTCTCTGGACCTAAATGCATTCATCAAGTTTTTTCGTCCTTGTAATAGCAGTTAACTATGCAGATCCAGGAATAACACATCTTTTTATGCATTTTTCCCGGGACAAATACAGTGTGATTTCGCATCTGCTCTGAATATGTTGTAAATCTGAGTGGAGAGTTGAAGGGATTTTAAGGCAGGGGATGGATGGGCTAGGAAGCCATCAGGGGGACAAGACAGCTCCTTGTGAGATGGGGGAGCACTGCATGCTGCCTCTGTGTTGTTGCTGGGGGTCAGGTGTGTCGCAAGCTGAGACCTCAGCCCTTAACCCTGCCCAGTTAAGCAACAGTTTTACAAGATGCAGCAACAGTGAAAACTCATAGTCCAGTTCCGCTAGGGACATCACTCTCGTGGACCTGTAATGGGGACCTGAGAATTACGTTTGATTCAAATTTAAAAATGTTTTGAACATAAGTAACCTTTTCAATATTGGATATTTTTTATATTTCACAAAAGTAGTCTATTTCCTATCAAGCTAACTGGCACCTTGAATCTCCAAAGCAAAGTGAATTGGCCAACAAGGGAATCATTTAGACATATCATCTCTGAATAAAAGAACATTTTATGATCCAGTATAGTGACAAGCAGAATTAATCTTAAGGCGCAACTCTATGATAAATGACCATAACAATCAATCAGAAAGCGAACAGGCGTTCACGATAGTAGATTTATCAAAAATATTTATGTTCATTATATTGAACGTAGATATTTTTGGTAAATCTACTACCCTCCCAGATCCCCATTCAGAGGGGGCCTTGGAGGAAGCATGAGTTACTGGGCCCATCCATGGTGGTTGAGGCCTTTTACTCCTGATGTCCCAGGGCCAACATACTACGGATCCTGAGCAACTGGGCCAAGTATCCATTCAGCACTAGACTCTTACCCCCACATGCATCAACCTATTTAGGAAGTGCAAACGGTGCGAATCGGTAAAATCGTCCGTTTGCACTTCCTAAATAAGTTTTTGGGATGCATCATGCATTTTTGTGAAATTCGCTATTTTTAGCGATTTCCAAAAATGCGATTGCTTTTAAGGAATCGCAAATTTGCGATTCCTTAAAAGCAATGCATGATTGTTTTTTCTAATTGCTAATTAGCAATTAGGAGGTGCAAATTACCACGAGGTTGAACCTCATGGTAATTTGCGAAAAGTTTTGAAAATGCTCAAAAATGCATTTTTTAAACTTTCATGTTTCAGACACACATGTCCTTAGGACATGTGTGTGTGAAACATGCACTTCAAATTACATTTCTGGGGTGCAGGGGGGGTTCTTTGGACCCCCCTCTGCACCCTTGGAATGCATTAACAAATTGCGATTTTGAAAAAGAAAATCGCAATTTGTTAAAGCCTTCCCATTGATCCCTATGGGCCTTTTGGCCCATAGGAATCAATGGGAATTGCGAATTCGCACTTTGGAATTCGCGTAATATTTGCGATTCGGTAAAAATTGCGATTTATACCGAATCGCAAATATTTTGCGAAAATATACATGCATCCCATTTTGCGAATTCCAAATTGCGATTCCCTATTTTCCGCAATTTGGAAATCGCAAAAGGCCGGAATGATGCATGTGGCCGATAGTGATAGTGTGGGTTGAGCAGTCCAATGCTCCTTGAACATGATAGATACGGAGGGTGAACACAGGCTCACAACTCAAAATGAGTTCAATAGCAGCAATAAATTATTACCCCATCAAATACTTGTAGTGTAGTTCCTATATTCCCAATAGGCTCGGTGCATTGGAATAATATATCCTATAGAATTGACATAGGACTTAGGTTGACTAGATCTCTATTGAATATATTAGACTTAATTGTGAGTGCCAGCTAGCTCAGAGGTCACTAGAAACTTTCTCGAATAAACAAGAAGGGATTCGTTTCTGACATCCGCATAAACATGACAACTTTGTTTCCAAAGAATAAACGTATTTTCAAAGTCGTGGAAACAATAAATAGATATTTTACTCAGTCAATCGTGCATGCTTCGTTTCATCAGAGTTGCAGAGAAATAGAGAGACAGGCATTTTCAATAAAAGGTTTATTGAACAGTCTTCTTTCTCATGCAGAGGAAATTAACTGCTACAATTGTAATACTGATTGCAAAGTATAATGCATACAGTAAGATGAGTATTATAAAATAATACTGTAAAAGCATGGTATGGTTTCTAAGCCATAAAATACATACATAAATAACAAAGACTAAAAGCACTCAACTAGTGCTTCTAAAATACGTCTACCCCAATGTACCTAATCTAAGTCTAGTATGAGGGAAGAAGTAAGTATGGTGTAGCATCGGTTTAGTTTCTTTGGTAAGAATCTATCCAAGATTTCTCTTAGGGTCTAATCAGCTCCATACCTTGGTTTAGAATAAAGGAGGTCTGGTATCTCTGTCTGGGACTCGATTTCCCAACACCCCGCAAGGGGAGCTTGGAAACACTGGAGCTGGATTCTGAGTGAGAGTTAGGCAGCCTCTCTATCAGAGCGTCAGCTGGAGTGTCTGCTTCCTTCGACACTTGCTGTAGCGTGCTGCGTCGGGCAAGTAGATATTCGAACTGCTCTAAACCACTGTTTGTTTACTAGGGCAAGTGTAGGCATATTTATACCTTGAAGGTGCCTGGTTTGACGTAAAGTTGGACATAATAACGTCATCAAAGAACCCCAAGGGAATGGTTGTTCTTTGAAAACACCATGATTTCTAGGACAAATCAATAATCAAGAAAGGGGATCTCCCTGACTGTTGAAGCCGAGTTTTCCAAGAAATCGTTGTGGCTTTTTGGAATTAGTGGAAGTGTCCATACCTGTATTTGGACTGCATGTGCTATGTCTAAATATGGTTATGATTTCTATGCCTATATAAGGGGAAATGTGAATTATACCTATATAAGGGCACGAATCTGGAAAATTACAGTAGGTTCCTAAAATGCTATACAACATACTGTCTTATATGACAAAATTAGTATTTAAATACAGCCACAAAGTGAAATACGGCATTCAAAATCAATACACACATCCCCCTGAAGTCAGAGCTCTGGTGTTTAATAGACAGTCCTCTAAGTCCCACTTCCCTCTTACTAGCGGTACTTGTTATTCCCTGTTTGCAAAAGTGTTCCAGAGTTGAAGCGTAATCTAGCAGACCAGTTTACCCTGGCCCTTTGCTTAGTCTTACCCTCAGCAGCAAGGACTGTCCCACCGGAGTCTCTGAGAGCATCTCTCTCGTAGGCACAGTGGCGGCCTCTGGTGAGTATTACACACGAGGCTCTGAAAAGGTCTTACATGGATGTCCTCATAGCTCCTCCAATGTTCATATATTTTCTTAAAGTCTTCCCTATGGGGAGGTGAGTTCTGCATACAGCAGCACAAATTTACATTAGTGAGCCTGTAGGCCTCATTCAAGTGACACAGACAAAAAGGCCTGCTCACTTCTACGGATCACTGCATGATATACTGGCACTACAGCACTTGTACTGCTTAACTCCTGGCAAATGCAGTAGCCTTCCACCATTATAAGAGTAGTGCTTTGAGCACCCTTCTTGGTCAAAAAAGATCAAAATCCATGAGACAGGCCTATGCCATAGCACACATGCATGATTCTTGTCTGCCCGTGACAACAAATATCAGCACCAGGGATCCAGACTTTGTTGCAGCTGGGGCACTCAGGGCAGCAGTATACGTCCATCACCATGTATGGGGCTTTTCTTACTCAATAGCCGCCATTCCCGTACCAGAACATCCGTACCAACTCCTAACCTGGAGAAGTTGGGTAGTCAGATTGGTAAAACTGGCGGGAAACTCCATTAGCATTCCCGTAGTGCAACACTGCTCTGTGCTCCACTACAATGTCTAAACTTTGCACAGAAATAGACAATCTCAACAATCTGGAATTCTCTCCTTTCATAGCCATTAACGATTTCAATGGCTTATGTTCCACTTGCACCACAAACTTATTGCCAAACAAGTAAGGGCAGAGCTTATGTAAGGCCCACACTATGGCAAAGCACTCTTTCTCAAGCCACCCATTTCTATTGTTTGGCTAGTAACCTCCTAATAATAAAGGCTTCTGGGCACTTTCTACCTTTGCCTTCCAGTTGACCTAACACTTCTCCAACATCTTCAGCTCCTCAAATGCTTTCTGACACTCCTCAGTCCACATCACCTTTCTGCGCTGCTTCTTGGAGGTCAACACAGTTAATGCAGCAGCTATATTTTCATAGTTCACCCCAAAGTTTCTGGTGACTTCGAAAAAGACCCTCATCCATGTCTGGTTAACAGGCACCTTCCACTCCATCACTGACTAAACCTTGGTATCCCAGGGATAAATCTTACCATTACATATCTGACACTTGCTGTCTTTGATGGTCAGGTTTAGCCTCTTGTATACTACCAAACATCTGTTGTAGGTGTCTCAGGTGGTCCTGCCATGAACTGCTGAACACCGCTATGTCACTCAGGTAGGCCATACAGAACTCCTACAGCCCTATGAGAACATGGTTCAACAGTCACTGAAAAGTGGCAGGAGCATTCTTAACCTCAAAGGGCATCATGGGGAACTGATATAGCCCTTCTGGCATAGAAAATGCAGTCTTCTCCTTGGCATCTGGTGCCAAAGTAATCTCTCAGTACCCACTGGTCAGTTCGAAGGGGCCCAATTACCTTGCAGCACCTAACTGATCCACAAGCTCATCCACTCTTGGAATTGGATGGGCATCGGTTTTGGTAACTTCATTTATGGATCTGTAGTCTACACAGAACTTCAAGTTAGTAAACCCTCACTTGGGTACCAGCACCACAGAGAACACTATCTCTCAGAGACACCCCAGGTCCAAGACCTTGGCAACGCCCACCTCAATTTATCCCTGAAACCAGTCAGACTTTCGATCCTGCCTTTCAATGGCACACTGTTTCCTGTGTCTATGTCATGCACACAGACATATGTCAACCCTGAAGCAAATGAGAATAGGTTTACAAACAGTCCCAACATCTCTCTATACTATCTGTACCCTTTCCAAAGTTCCATTCTTCATGTCACTATGCAGCAAGTCAGGAAGAGGCAATCTGTTTTCCTCTACCTTATCTGCCATAGCCACAGCATTTACTGTGTAATCTCTCCAGGCGTAAGGCTTCAGCGGGATTACATGAAACACCCTCTTGGGTTCCCCGTGGCATCTGTGCCTACCTAGTAGTTATCCTCAGAAACCTTCTGAACTACCTTGTATGGCCCACATCATCTGTCCTCCAAAGCCCAGGGATACATAGACTTATCACAACACCCCCTTATCTTTCAGATACCCAGTCAGTGCAGCTTTCTGGACGTACCACTCCTTCATCAACGCTTAGCTAGCCTGAAGGCTTTCTTTTGCGTGGCTCATATATTTCACTATCAACCTTCTAAAGATCTATCACAAAGGCCACCACATCCTTCTGTGGAGACTCTGAGGTTCATTCCCACCCTTCTCTGACTAAGGTGAATTGATCGCATGCTTGTTGACCTTGTAGATGCTCAAAGGGACTAAACCCTACCCCTTCTGGAGAATCTCTCGGTAGGTTAACAAGAGACATAACAGGAGAAGATCCCACTTTCTCCAGTAGTTCTCTGGCAGAGGGCCATCATGCTCATCAGTGTTTTGTAAACTGCTCCTCCAAACCATGGGTTTGTGGGTACTAATCTGTGGAGAAGTTGTATGTAATACCAGCTTGCTCCCACATGTCTCTAATATAAGAGGAGATGAAATTGGTTCCCCAGTCAGAAATTACCATTCTCAGAACTCCGACCCTAGAAAAGATCCCCAGGAGAGCTCTTGCTACCATGCAATTCGGTCATGCTCCTCAGACATACAGCCTCTGGATACCTGGTGGCATGATCCACCATAACCAATATATTCTTGATGCGTGATTGTGAGGGGGTCAAATGTACAAACTATGTCTATTCCCAATTGCTCAAATGGAATTCCTACAACTGGTAGAGCCATTACCAGTGCCTTTGTCCTCCCTCCTGTCTTACCACTCATCTGGCAAATGGGACAGGTTCTACAGAATCTCTCTAGATATGGCACTGAGGTCTATTCCCAAGCCTGTGTTCTCCATTGTCTATGCCTGCTGACTTTGTGCATCAAAACTGGACTTATTGTTTTGCTGACATAAATGGGAAATGGCCGATGCCACACTTATATCCAAGACTCCTAAATATTAGACATCTGACCGCTGCTACCAATCATCAATCAATTATTGGTGTAAATCTCAAGCACTGAGTGCTTCCCTTGGAGCTGGCTATTTGCTGGGCTATTTAAAGCACTAATTGAGTGACTAAAAATGGCCAACTTGGTCCAGATGAGGCAATCTCAAGACTTTTCTTGCAAATACTGAGTATTACTTGTGAGTTATATTACCTTCAGCAAAGTGTGACTTCTCTATGTTATTGTGCACTAGAAGAGTCACACTTTGACATTCAGCTGTGACTGTTGCTCAGTTCTTTATTGTGCAAACCAAATGCTGCCAGAGGTCAGAGGACCAAAGTAAGGCAGAAGAGACGAGCAGTAGTTCTGTATTTCCTGAGATACCAATGGCGAGGATCCCATTTTTTGAGTAATTTAGGGATAGAATGTTTAGTTTTATCAAGAGCTGAACATGTTTTGGGCCATTAATCATTTTTATGGTGATCATCGATCCCTTTTGAGTCTCAAATGAAGTTGCGTGTTATCTGCCACCACCTCGTAGGAGGCCCATGCATGCAGATGCCTTCTATATAGAGCTCATTAAGACACTAAAGAGGTGACTTGTCGGTGTTCCTGTCTTCTTTCAGAGTTCTAAGGCATGTCGGTGACAAGTTGTTTTTTTGTCCATCTATAAGGACCAGGTTTAGAGCTTGGTGGAAAGGTATCGAGTTGCAACGGCGACGGAGTACCATTTCTATCAAACTGAAGGTCCTCATTGAGAGTCGGATGAACCTTCATCATGTCGATGGCAGAGACTGCTTCGACTCGACCACTGGCACTTACCTCCTACGGCCCAACAGAGTAAGTGCTGTCAGAGATTTGGTCATGTGTCCACCCACCCAATTCAGAGTGCCAGAACAAATGACCCGTTTATGCTGTCTGCCAGTAAGGGGCGGTGAAAACTGTAAAACACCACCATTGTCATGAGAAAAAACGTATAAAGTGCTATTATTTTTTCAAAATCTAAATTCCACTTTCACTTTTTCGTTTGGAAAATTAAAAAATAATTGTAAGTTCACGGTGTGGCTCCGTCATGCTGAGGAAGCCATCCATCAAACTTACGGTGAATTGACCGGAACCACCATGACGGAGTCGATGTCAATCTAGAGATGTCTGCAGGGCCAGCAGACATCTCACAATTTGATACGCAGGGACCCTGTCAGGGTGATGAGTGCTTTAGTCCCTCGCCATGATGGAGTAAAACCCGTCCACCAAAGTCAAAATCAGGCCCTTAGATACATACTCTAGTCATCTGGAATTTGTGTCAAGTGAAGGATACTCATTTGCCTTTATCAGTATCATGTCAATCTCTCCATAGCCTGATGATACTAATAATATGTTTAAGTTAGATGTCTCGCAGTCAAAAGTCTCACAGCCAATGTGTACTTAATACTCTCATGTCCTCAGCGTGTTTGTGCCGATTCAAATCGTTTTGGCCACAATCCAGCATTGTACAAATCACATCTGTTGCCAGGGAGCTCCTGTCTAGTCTCATGGCTTTATTGTTCTTCATAATTTCCTGTTTATTTGATATTGGTAATGGTGAAATGAGCTGGGGTGACAGACCTGGGAAAACAAATGTTATATTTACAATAAAGATGATGATAGTGAAGCACCACGGCATGTTGTAGAGCATACATCCTTCTCAAGCATGCACACAGTAAATATTTGGCATGTGGTGAGAAGGCAAACATCTTTCTTCTGCACAGCAGTGTAAGCTTGCCTCAATTACAGAGCGGGCTCACAGTCTATAATGTTGGTGCCATCCACAATACACTGTCAGCGTCAGAGGACAGCTACTAAGAATTGACAGTAACAGGTTAGGTTACATGAGGTGCAGGTACTTTATGAGAAGTGTCGTTGCCAGCTTTGCTAATGCACAAGCGACATCTCTCACATTGAAAAAGCAATGTCTGCTCCTGTGTAAGCTTTCCTCCTCCACATTTGTCAGTGGTATGGTGATAAAGTAGGACTGTAGTGAGGTAGGATTGCAACGGGGTGGGGTTGTAGTGGCGTGTGAGGGTGGTAACATGGGCTGAATACCAACATGGCAGATGCTGATGAAAGACAGCAGTGGCATTTGATGGCCATGATCTGGGATGGTATTGACATGGTATGGTAGTGATGTGGGAGGTGATTTACACAAAAATGTAATGAAAAAGGATCAATCATATTTACATATCATAGCACTAATAAGGGACATGTAAAAGCAGTGACTTAGGGCGATAGTGGACTGTGATGCAGTGAAATGGGATTCCATTTGACGGGGGTGTTGGTGATGTTGTGGAAAGGACTGGCTGAGATATGTTTTATGTGGGATATAGTGGTATGGAATGATAGTGAAAATTATTTATTAATTAAGAAGCAAATTATTTAGAATAACAGCTATATGTGCAAAGACTTACATGAAACTTAATGAATTGTCACATTTTAAATGTGCATGCTGCACTAAGCAACCATAGTTATTAGCATAGGCTGCAGACATGCTTAAATTAAAGTTTTCTTTTAGCTAGAAGTGAACTCTACAATGTTGAAATGTACACAATACAATTTAGAAAATTTACCTTAATGTGATTAGCTTAGAAATGTTTGTCATAAGTGCAGAATGTACTGCTTTAACAAATCTATTACATTTTGCTAAGAAGCATATGATTGTGATACCTAAACGTTCTACACCATATTTCACATAATGGTTTAATAGAATAGTTGCACATTTTAAAACAGTATTTCTTGTTCATGTTAATGAACTGCATTACTAAACAGTATTTCTGAAAGCTGATGTGTTCCTTCTTTAGCATAGTTCATTGTGTACAGGATGAAACATTAATATTAGAAGGTTAAAAGTGCATTTGAAGCATATGGGAATGGAGGTCTATGAACCAAGGCGATACGTATGTGAGATGTATGTAACAAACTTTGTGATAAAACTTTGTGAAAAAAGTAAGAGCTGAACTCAGTGTCAGGCGAATGCTGTTGCTTATTGAGTCCTAGAAGGGGAGACCTGCTACACGTTTTGTAACATTATGTTTGCCTGTTAGATTAGAGCGAGTTTCTAGTTGGATTTGGGAGAGAACGCTCAACACTCATTTCACGTAGCTATTGCAAGAGACCCATTTTCCTTGGTCCTTTTTTACAGTTGTGGCTACTTATGCTTTTCTTCCTTTAGCTTAATATGGATGCTAAATGTGTCCAGATAGCTACTGCAGCTCTTTGCTTATTTGCTTGAATTATTAAGACTTAGATAAGTTGCATGAACTACTCTTTATGGAAAGTTCGGCTGCTATAATCTGATTTTGAGCTTTATGCTCACTAATATCTCACTCTTTACTTTTTGTATTCGAACTCTTCATTGGTTCCACTAACTCAAAATTGTGATCCTGTTCTTTAGATAAGGCATCTTAGTCCTTAATGGAACGTGCTCAATGCATTATTTGATTACTTGTTCTAACCTTTCTTTTT
Source organism: Lissotriton vulgaris (assembly GCF_964263255.1). Taxonomy (NCBI): domain Eukaryota; kingdom Metazoa; phylum Chordata; class Amphibia; order Caudata; family Salamandridae; genus Lissotriton; species Lissotriton vulgaris. The sequence continues at coordinate 340,859,609 of NC_141699.1, forward strand.
GATGAGATTTCTGCACACTTACTTGATTTATTGACAAGTTTAAATAAAAGAATACAAATATGCTTACTAATCAACACTAATCTCTTAATGAGAAATACAACTTTAGAAGTTATTTCAAACTCTCATCATTGACTGCACTTAGAACTGTTATTGTGATTTAACGTATGATGATGAAATATATACTGGTATAAAATACGATGGCAAAGATCTGTCCCCTGTAGTAAGTGGTACTTTGAAGCCAGTGTGGGAATGGGGCTTAACCCTGAAGTAGATCTTAAGAAAAGGTTGAACCATATTATTTTAAACATTGCCACATCTTCGTATTATCAATAGTAACATACGTTTGTAATGGCGTTAGATGAATAGTATTAACATGGCTTGCAGTGATACAGGATGCAGGGATAATGGATAGTAGGGATGTTTGACCAATGGTATTTACGGTGCAGGTGAAATAATGAGTGGGCGTGGTTTGGACGGTTGGGGGCCGTCCTACGCACACACCCACCATGACGTCCAACGGCCCCCGGCCGTCCGACGCATTGAAAGGGTTAATCTCAGTTTACTTTTTTGAAAAGTAAAAATATTGAGGCCAACTTTTTCCCTACATTTAAAAAAAACCTTGGAGCTTTTTATAATTTTCACTAGCGGCCCGTCCCGACGTTGTCCGGGTAAAAAAAGGCTAGGCAGCAATGGTTTTAGTATCATTGTACATTCGTCCCACATGATAAGAGACACATTTTGAAGCAGTGTCCCCAAAGGTCAGTTTTTCCGAATAGAGCATATTGAATCCCTTTCAAGGGAAACTGTTAGAGGCAGTTCAAAGGTAGAATGTGCTGTTTTCCCAGCTGTTAGCAAAGTGGCAGCTATTCCAGATGAAGCAACAGCTAGAGCCAAATTCCCAGAAGATCGAACTTTGGCAAGTATGAGGTTGATTAGGTAAGTCTTTCCTGTGCCACCGGGGAGTCTATGAACAATAGTTTGCCTTGCTTCTTTTCAACGCTATCAACTATGGTGTTGTAGGCGAGTTGTTGAACGGGAACTAAGTTAGGCAAGTGTTGAGCAAGGTAGTTATTTAGCTCTGGAATATTGTGTGCGGTAGCGATATTGTGGTATCCAGTTAGGTTAGTTCGGACCGCTGGCGGCAGGCTGAAATCTTGTAAGGACTTCTCGCTTAATAGATACAGTGAGTCTTCAATTTCTATAAGTCCTTGGTTTATGATTTCATTGTTGATAGCAGCCCGTGCCGGGTATGAATTGTTGCCGGTCAGTAGTATATTGTTTTGTAGGATTTCGTTTTGATAGCATTTCTTATCTGTGACAGGCCTGTGAAACGCTCCGATTCACAGTGCACTGCTGATGCACTTAAGAGTGCGTGTTCAGTAGTGTGTGAACTCGAGTTTCCCTACTTTATATTTCTTTGCAATATTATATAGCGCAAACTCGACAACATGGCATGAGCACAATTTACATTACAGAAGAACACATTCATTTGTGGTAGGCACGGGGAGACAAAGCGATTTGCCTGGAATCACAGGATGTTGAGCTGATGCCGAGATTCGAACGTAGCTCCCCAGCTCTAAAGTTCGCAATTCTAGAACTTGTGGCGGGAGGTGTGTCTAAAAGTGTATGTTGGTGCTGGCCATCAATGAGAGAGCAAACAAAACAGGTGATGGACCGAATGTGGATCAATGTCACACATTCACCCCAGTCCAAAGATCTGGGCCCAAATCCATCGTTTTTTTGCACTCCACACCCCCCTGGGTTAGACAATATGCAAGTCAGCTCTGACCCTGTGCCCCATGGGAACAGTCCAGTCCGAACTATAAAAGCCATGTCCTTCCCAGAACAGAATCAAGCATCCGAGGACCGGACCGGTTTCGAGGTACCACCTCTCATCAGCCCGGCTAGCTTGACTCCAGTGGTGTGGAGTGCCTAGGACCCACGTCTGAGCATCCCCAGCGCACTTATGGCGGCAATTGCAAACAAAACAGGTGATGGACCGAATGTGGATCAATGTCACACATTCACCCCAATGAGAGAGACCTGTGCATTTTTCAAATGGGTGGTGAAAAAATATGAGTATGTTGCTGGAGATGTGGACCGCCGTGCCACCAATGTACTTACCGGGGGAGGATAAACACCGATTATTCCGCAACTTTATTTCCGCATACCATCACTCCGCATATTTTCATTACGAAAGTACCATGACTCCGCAATGCCATTATAACGCATGGCATTACATTTTATATGCTTTCACTACGCATACATTTACAACGAAATTCGTTGTAAATGCATGAATGGTAAAAGCATGTTTTTTTAAATGTTTGGATAAGGTAAGTATGGGTATAGGGGTATATGTTTTGGGGTACTGAGGTATATGTTTTGGGGTGTTTGGGTATTTTAAGGGTTCAGATATAGTTTTGGGTTATGGGGTACAGGGGTGGGTTTAGGGATAGGTATGGGTTTTGGGGTACAGGGGTATTTTTAGGGTTCAGGGCTAGGTTTGGGTTTTGGGGTACAGGGGTATTTTAAGGGTTCAGGGCTAGGTTTGGGTTTTGGGGTACAGGGGTATTTTAAGGGTTCAGGGCTAGGTTTGGGTTTTGGGGTACAGGGGTACTTTTAGGGTTCAGGGCTAGGTTTGGGTTTTGGGGTACAGGGGTATTTTAAGGGTTAAGATATAGTTTTGGGTGTTGGGGTATAGGGGTATTTTTAGGGTTCAGGGGTAGGTTTGGGTTTTGGGGTACAGGGGTATTTTAAGGGTTCAGGGCTAGGTTTGGGATTTGGGGTACAGGGATATTTTTAGGGTTCAGGGCTAGGTTTGAGTTTTGGGGTACAGAGGTATTTTAGGGTTCAGGGCTAGGTTTGGGTTTTGGGGTACAGGGGTATTTTAGGGTTCAGGGCTAGGTTTGGGTTTTGGGGTGCAGGGGTATTTTTAGGGTTCAGGGGTAGGTTTGGGTTTTGGGGTACAGGGGTATTTTAAGGGTTCAGGGCTAGGTTTGTGTTTTAGGGTACAGGGGTATTTTAGGGTTCAGGGGTAGGTTTGGGTTTTGGGGTACAGTGGTATTTTTAGGGTTCATGGCTAGGTTTGGGTTTTGGGGTACAGGGTTATTTTTAGGGTTCAGGGCTAGGTTTGGGTTTTGGGGTATAGGGGTATTTTTAGGGTTCAGGGCTAGGTTTGGGTTTTGGGGTACAGGAGTATTTTTAGGGTTCAGGGGTAGGTTTGGGTTTTGGGGTACATGGGTATTTTTAGGTTTCAGGGCTAGGTTTGGGTTTTGGGGTACAGGGGCATATTTAGGGTTCAGGGCTAGGTTTGGGTTTTGGGATACAGGGGTATTTTTAGGGTTCAGGGGTAGGTTTGGGTTTTGGGGTACAGGGGTATTTTAAGGGTTCAGGGCTAGGTTTGTGTTTTGGGGTACAGGGGTATTTTAGGGTTCAGGGGTAGGTTTGGGTCTTGGGGTACAGTGGTATTTTTAGGGTTCAGGGCTAGGTTTGGGTTTTGGGGTACAGGGGTATTTTTAGGGTTAGGGGTAGGTTTGGGTTTTGAGGTACAGGGATATTTAGGGTTCAGGGCTACTTTTGGGGTACAGGGGTATTTATAGGGTTCAGGGCTAGTTTTGGGTTTTGGGGTATAGGGGTATTTTAGGGTTCAGGGCTAGGTTTGGGTTTTGGGGTACAGGAGTATTTTTAGGGTTCAGGGGTAGGTTTGGGTTTTGGGGTACATGGGTATTTTTAGGTTTAAGGGCTAGGTTTGGGTTTTGGGGTACAGGGGCATTTTTAGGGTTCAGGGCTAGGTTTGGGTTTTGGGGTACAGGGGTATTTTTAGGGTTCAGGGGTAGGTTTGGGTTTTGGGGTACAGGGGTATTTTAAGGGTTCAGGGCTAGGTTTGTGTTTTGGGGTACAGGGGTATTTTAGGGTTCAGGGGTAGGTTTGGGTTGTGGGGTACAGTGGTATTTTTAGGGTTCAGGGCTAGGTTTGGGTTTTGGGGTACAGGGGTATTTTTAGGGTTAGGGGTAGGTTTGGGTTTTGAGGTACAGGGATATTTAGGGTTCCAGGCTACTTTTGGGGTACAGGGGTATTTATAGGGTTCAGGGCTAGGTTTGGGTTTTGGGGTACAAGGGTATTTTTAGGGTTCAGGGGTAGGTTTGGGTTTTGGGGTACATGGGTATTTTAAGGGTTCAGGGCTAGGTTTGTGTTTTGGGGTACAGGGGTATTTTAGGGTTCAGGGGTAGGTTTGGGTTTTGGGGTACAGTGGTATTTTTAGGGTTCAGGGCTAGGTTTGGGTTTTGGGGTACAGGGGTATTAGCGTTCAAGGGTAGGTTTGGGTTTTGAGGTATAGGGGTATTTATAGGGTTCAGGGCTAGGTTTGGGTTTTGGGGTATTTTTAGGATTTAGGGATAGGTTTGGGTTTTGGCGTACAGGGTATATTTATAGGGTTAAGATGGGTTAGTGTTTAAGCGTGTTGGGGTATTTTAAGGAGTAAGGGTGGGTTATGATCATGGGGTGCAGTGGTATTTAAAGGGAGCAGGGTAGGGGTAGCACACAATATGAGGCATGGCATGAAGGGTGGAACGTACCACACTCCCCCAGTGTTTGTCACGCCCCCAGCACACACCCTTAGCACACGCCCACAGCACAACGCAGACACGCCCACAAGGGACTACTTTGCTGGCACGGTTCTTTTACCTTTTAAATGTATATGGTGGGCGTCTGTATAGCCTATGTCCTTCTGCTGCAACTGCCCTTTCCAACGCTGTATTGGGTGTTGTGATTGGTGCTGTGGTTCCCGAGATTACCCGCCTCAAAGGTTTGGGCTCCCTCTTTATATTATTAGTATGGATTATGAGTAAAATGTTGTGTTCCTAACACTCATGCTTTCATTATCTGTAACATGTCCCCTACCCCTATTCTTATCCATAACCCCAAAGTTAACTGAATTTAGGACTTACAATAAACCACAACAAGGGTTGTCCATACCAGGTTTGGGAGTCCTGGATTCATGCCAAATTATGAGAATATCCAAATCATTTCCAAGCATACATGCTATGATTCTAAATGGGACTCCTTTACAGAGTCAGTGGTTAGCCTGGACATCTGGCATGAATCAAATCCTATTGGACCTAAGTTGGAATCCATACCCTAAACCATGCCCATTCACAAACATGCACTATATGCTTTTCTCTACAACCTCTCCAAATCGGACGATGTAGGGTCATCTAATTGGTGCACACTAAGGAACAATCCTATAATTCATCGAGAACTGGTTGCGCTCTACCAACTACAGAGGCATCGTCCTACCCCTAGACATGAAATACAAACTGAAAAAGGGATGGTAGCGCTATATCTTGATCCAAAATATATGATTATAATTATCTAAGTATTTTGTATAACAATCTTTATATAAACATCATGCATCAAAAAGACGATTCTTCAGAAGGATTTTGAGTTCTTGATTTTCTTTTTATTGTGCGTTCTTCTCGGTCATAACATAAACTACAGCCTTCTATGTCAATTGATACTACAGCCAACAGCCGACACGTTTCGTCCTAAGGCTAGGACGTCATCAGGGCTTGTAAACTAGATATTAGTTTCCTTGTATGTACTCAAACTTTCATATTCCTAAACTTGAACTTGAATCCTCAAAGACTTTATAATGGTGAGCGATGTAGATGTCCAATAATAGAAGACTATTCTTTTTCAGCCTGTCTCTACAACTTAACTGCAACCTGCATGCCTAACTATTTCTCTTATGCCAACTCAAAATATAACAGTTATGGTAGCCCGAAATCCAATATTAAACAAAAAAACATTACTAATACCCTACACCTATGCCTTGTGCAACGTAACAAGAACCCTAGCACTAATCCCTAACTGTTTGCTTCTCGTAGATGTTTTATTCCAGTGTTCTTGTAGTTCTGATTCTTTTACCATGAAGTTCTTCCACCCCGCGCATTAACATCCAGTAAGGTCCCATGTGTTAACGTGGAATGGTAGTGAAGTAGGATGGGTGGTATTAATGAAATTGGATGGTGGTGATAAGTTGTTTGGGTGGCAATGATGTGGGACAGTAGTGTTATGAGATGATATTGACCTAAGATGATTCTAATCGGAAATGGCGTTGGTACTGACATGGAGTGGTAGTGAAATTGTATGGAATGCAATAATGTGGAACGATATTAATTTGGGATGGTAGTGAAGTTGGATGCATGATATTGCACTGTAGCATTTGGACACCGCTTTCTTATCCTTGACAATCCCCAGAAGCGTTTTTGAGATGGTTTATTATGTGTTTGTATTTATATATATGTGTGTTTGTATTTATATAGCGCCTTCTACCCAGAGGTCTCGTAGCGCTGTATTCATACTGCTGTGGAACCCTTCCTGGCTTTCCTGTGAGGTGCCCACTCCTGGGCACCCCCAAGGTGAAGCCAGGCATCCAAGCGCTGCTGGGGCCGTTGTGGAGATTAGGCAAGCTATTGCCCAGAGTCACAGAGTGGGACCCATGATTAGATTAAGCACCGAGGTGAGAATTATCAGGTCCGGGGAGATTGAGTCCAAGAGCTGCCGAGGTGGGAATTGAACCCTAGTCCCGGGCCAGACCTCTGCATCAGGGTCTGCCGCTCTAACTATTGAACAAAAGGGGATAGGTCCGCGAACATGCAGTGAGGGCTAGACCTTCTTTTAATTCGCAAAAACACACAGTGTTGGCAAGATGGCAATTTATTCCACCCAAACAAAACTGCCGACGCATTTCAAGACCAGGCATGGCGTCACTGGTCTTTCATCAGGGCTGTGGATTCTTAATATCATTTTTGTTTAGAGGAGGTCGAGGCGATGACTCTTCTAATAGTCCAATTCACTATTTATTGTTGTGGCCCAATTGGGATGTCTTGATATTTGTAAATTGCCGAAGCACGGCGGGTTCGCTCGTACGATGCGACCATCAAGTTAAGTTTCTTATTAGAATATCGTAGTCTTAAAAAATGTAGGGTGGAGGGCCAAAGTCTCTGTCCTGCTCCTTTGCCACCGCACGCCGCTACTGGGGTCTATTTTCTCTCAATGAAGATGTTTGGGTGGAATAAATTGCCATCTTGAAACACACTAGGACCGGCTGGTCCAGTATTTAAACGCTTACAAGCCATTAAGTTGTTCATATTCCCTCTCAGAATTTGTTTTTCTCATGTTTTGAATGTAATATTTGTTGTCTGTGTATTAATGTTTGATGCAAAAATGTTTTAGATTCTGTAAATAATGTTTGTTTTTGAAGTATATACAAAGTGTATTTAGTTTTGTAAATATTGTGAATGTATTGTCCTTTGTTCTGTTACGATTTTTGAAAAATACAAAAAGTATAAAATAATGGACACAAAATAAGGTTGTCTAAGGGAAGTTACAATAAATTGGTTTCTTACCCTTTTAAAGTATTGATTTAGTAATTGTGGTGTGGGCACTGTGTGTTTTTGCGCTCTAACCATTGAGCCACACTTCTCCATTATGTAGATATTCCATTTGTTATGCCTGGTTGGAAGAGTGTTAATTTATATGTAGTCTGCGTAATTTGTTTTGATGACATTTGTGAGTCAGGGATGAAAGGTCCAAAGTTTTTCACTGCGGTGAAGCATTAGGTCATTATTATAAGAGGCGAGATGCGCAACAGTGTAAAAGATAAGATGTAAATGGCTCCTACAGACAACTGATTCTCAAAACTTGAGACAAGTTCAAAGCCATATTTTTGGAAACAGACAAGTATTTATGGCTTTTATGTGTGAATATATGACGTTACAACGCAAACAATTACAATGCATGATTTTACAACATGGTTTTTACATCGCAACTACCATTACATCACATGATTTTACAACGCATGCCATTACAACGCGTTTGTAAAACTAGCATTATAACGCTTTTCCATTACACTACATACCATTACAACACATACCATTACAATGCATAATACTTTTAGGGAAACAGTAGGGTAAGTGTTGGATAGTGTAGGGGTAAAAATTACTATTCCCCCTCCAGTGAGTGCAACAGTAAGGTAAGTGTTGGACAGTGTAGGGGTAAAAATTACTATTCCCACTCCAGTGAGTGCAACAGTAGGGAAAGTGTTGGATAATGTAGGGGTAAAAATTACTATTCCTATCTACCCCAAAACCCATACCCACACTAAAACTAAAAAATCTCAAATACTTACCTTATAATGCGTTGTAATGGCATGCATTGTAATGGTATGTGTTGTAATGGGATGCATTGTAATAAAATGCGTTGTAATGGCATGCATTGTAATGGCATGCGAATTAAAGGCAGTTGCTTTGTAACAGTTGCGTTGTGAAAGCAGTGCAATGTAATGACTGCGTTGCAATGGATGTTTCCCTTATGAGTAGTACATGATTGCTGATTATCTTTATTTTCTCTGGGAGACTGTTCCAAAGTTGAGGTACTTCTGAATGGGGGAATTATCAGAGGAAGTGCCATTCTTTTTTTCACCACCTTTATTTATTACATTTGGCATGCTATACATTGATCATCTGTTATTATCTTATCATATTTTCTGAGTAAACATAGATAAACAAAAACACATATTCATGATAGAAAACTAGAAACGTTACAACAGATCAGTCAATGTATCTTTTTGCATGAGAAGATAGCAAAGTACATGATCCAGCATTGTAGTCGAAAGCGCCAGGCTGGATCTGGGAGTGTAAAGTCTGGACTTGAGTTATAGCAAGATTGAACCTGGCACATTGGTCACTTAGAGAGCAAAGAACTTTGAAGAGGTTTTTCTTGGCATTGGTGTCCAAGATGGCTCCTTGAGGGTGGGGGAATGTTGCCTTGCCAGCTCAGGATTAAAACCTATGTGTGTGCTGCATTCTGGATTTGTTGTATACTAAGTGCCCAGAGAGTCCAATGTAGAGTTGATAATCGTAGTTAGGATGTGATGGCACAAGTGCTATTGAGGCCTGGACCTTAGAAGAGAAATGTAGGTGGGGGCAGATGCAGCATAGTGCTCTCATTGTGTAAAAAGCCCCTTTGCAGGAGCCAAACCTGAGTTTGGGTGAGAGGTTAGAGTCCTTGATCATACCTGGATTCTATATGTGAGTCAAGGTGGGTATTAATGCCCTTATTTTCATGGGTTATGAAGTGGTAGGGTCCTGTATTAGCCATGATTAATAAGTGAAGATTTTCAGCAGTTGAATTACTGATGGTTCTACAGCAAAAAGTAGTCTTCTGCCTCAAGGCATTGGTCAAGTCTAGAGGTGCCCAAGCCGATTGCTTTCAAGTTTTAGGATGATCTGAATTTTATGCAACTGGTAGGTCATTGACGAACTGGTGAGTATTATGATGGGATGGTAGATTTATGAGTGTATTAGTGATGAGTTGGTAGAGATGGAGAACAGCGATGAGATGGGATGGCATTAATTTGGGATAGTACAGAAGTGAGACAGTATTGCCATGGAACAACATTAAGATGGTATGGTAGTTATACGGGATTGTAGTGATTTAGAAAACGAATGGCATATGACTTTGAATGAAATTGTCGTGAAGTGAGATTCTAGTTACATGACATTGTAGTGAAGTGAGATGACAATGATGTGATATGGTATTGAAGTGTGATGTAGTCACCTGGATTGGACAGTTATCATGGTGGGTATGGAAATTGTATTACGTAAAGTGATGTTTGTAACAGAGGAATGCTGTGGACTTACCAAAAATAGTTGGGGAATCCAGTCAACTTTTCAGTGAGTACATACTCTTGTCAACAACGGCTGGCATTCCCAGATGTGCATGGAATGTCATTCTCAGCTGAGATGCCAAGGAATAAATGGGCAAAGGGACAGTCTTTTGACAGTTAAGATGGTCATCCACAGCAGTGACTGAGGGTGCTGTGTGAGATAAATTAATATTTTAGGTGGGCTAGAAGGTAAAAGAAAGAATGGAAGGACAGCCAGGGGACAAGGAGGAAAGTGTTTTGGAAGAAGTGAAGACACTCCTCTGGCAACCACATCTTGATGATTCATGCTGTACCAGCTATGCTTGAATGAAGGTGGCCCGGAGAAATTCTCTGCCGCACTGTCATATGAGAGGATGTTTACCACTCTATGCTCTGCGGGTTTTAACAGTATTTGTTCGTCCTGTGGTCACACATTAAGGAAAGTAGCTATTAGCCTGCCTCACTGGCCACATTCTCCTCTCAGTAACCCTCAACCTCAGGGTGGAAAGTACCCGAAGAAAAAAGGGATCGCAGTGCTATGACGTGCCAGGCCAATCAGTGTCCCTGTGAGCAAACAAAGACAACTGGGGTGTGTCTACGCACCACTGTGGGGGCTGGGGGGGGGGGTCCCCTGTATGAGTTGTGTGTCTCATTGAAGGCCCAGAATTTACATTTATTCATGTATTTTCAGCTTAAATGTTGAAATGCATTTTCAGCTGTGAGTTGAACCCTGTTCTTCCTTCTATCCTAAAGTTACCTCTGTTATATCATTCCAGTACTTGTAGGTGTCTATCAGCCTTTTCAGCAGGTGTTCTTTCAACACATGCAGGGGAGTGCTCTTTGTAGGTGCATTGGAACCAGGTCCAAGAGTTGTCATAACTTCACTAAACACCAAATATTGCTATATTTTACAACTAAACAGGCAGTCACAAGTGGAGTTATCTAGCAAGTACTACGGTCATGATTTTAATAGTGCAGTAGGTGCAGTGGCACTGGGACCAAAAGCTCCAGGTACCCCACTAAACACAGATTATTGCTTTATTTTACAACTGAACAGGCAGTCACAAGTGCAGTTTTCTTTCAGGCACTAGGGTCATGATTTGAATGTTGAGCAGGTGCAGTGACAACGGGCCAAAATGTTGTCGGAACTCCTCTAAACACCTAATATTGCTATATTGTGCTACTAAACAGGCAACAACAAGTGCAGATACCTTGCGGATAACAGGATTATGATTTGAATGGTGCAGCAGGTGCAATAACACTGAGGCCAAAAGTTGTCAGAACTCCTCTAAACGCATAATATTGCTATAGCTGACTACTAAACACGCAGTCATAATTGCAGTAACCTTGCAGTGAAAAAGGACTAGATTTGAATGGTGCAGCAGGTGCAGTTGCACCAAGCCCACAAGTTATCAGGACTCCTCTAAACACATAATATTGCTATTACATCAATTAATTCTTTTTCTCTGTCATTTCATTTTTCAAAATGTTGCGATTATTACCCGCACTATACCACTAGTAACATCACAATATATTGCCTATTTGTACAATAGCAAGTTCTAACACTTTAACATACTTTCTGTAACTGATTGTACAACTACTCAGCAAGCTTCAACTTACAACAACAAACAGCTTTTTATTATTGACATAGGCGAAACCTAATGCATTCAGCAATGCTTGTTGGAATTAGGTCTGTGTACGTCAAATGCTCAGAATAAGCGATTATAAATGTGTGGCCCTAATAGCCTTATGAAAACTTATCTTCATATTGATGACTAACTGCCTAAGTGTCAAAAGTAGGGGAAAACATATGGGTGGAATTCTTAAATTAATCTCAGTCCCCAGTAATTACTCAGGACCACATTCCAGGCTATTGTTTTTTGCCCACCATGCCACTTCAGACAGAACCTAGCAAGCCTTGATCCTGCTTCAATTGGAGCCATCCAGCTGGGACTGGCATACCATATCTACTCGGAAAAGGAACACAAGCACGTGCAGACGTCTTAAGGCCTAGTCTGGCCTTGTCAGTAAGGTATAACTTGAGTCCTGTGGCACACTGAGCACAGCACGCACATCTGGGCATACCCATTGCACTGAACGCATTGCACTGTGGAAATAAAAATGTGATGGGAGGAATGCTTCAATTCATCTCATCCATTTGGTAATTACTCAGGCACATTCCACTCGTGTTTTGCCCACAACGCCCCTTCAGACAGGAAAGGGTAGGATGAAGACATGCGTGTTCCTGTGACATGTTCTGCTGCAGCGTTTCGTTTATAGCACCGTGACTAATATGTATCTGCAGGCACTGTTAACTCTTCGGCGGCCATACTTTCTTTACATGAGCATTGGTTTTGGACGGCTCTCGGTTTGTGCTGGAAAGCGCTCTTAGGAATGTTCACTTCCAGTTCCCTTTCTTGCAAGCCTTTGAAAATAGGCCAATGTGTTGTAAAACCTGGAAACTAAAAGGCAGCCATAAATATAAGAATTACAGGAGCGGAGCTATCTAAACTGTCTGCATATCAAAAGCTACTTGTTGGCCCACCACGTGCGCGAGCAGAAAGCAGGGGAATTTTAGCAAATCACCTCCGAGTGGACAATTTAGGGCACGCATGTTCCCTCGGCTAAAACTGAGGGCCAAGAAAGGCAAATGTGGAGAGTTATACCAAAATGAGGGCTAATATTGCCCATTTCAGAGTAATAATGAGGAATACGTAATCAACTAATACGAGGTTATCCTTGGTATAAAGCAAACAGTGATTGTTTGGTGCATGTGTGGCATTCCACAACTCGCTGACGTGGGCTAGAAAACTTGGTATCACTCAACACTGAGAAGCTGATTGTTGGTGGATTGGCTGAAGCTAATCATGTACCATTTTAATATATTTTATGAACCTACTTTGTATCCAGCTCGTACGGAAATGTGTTTGTTAAATGAGCGTTTCGAGTGTTAACAAATAAATAAATGCACCAACGAATTAATTAATAGATAAATAAAAATGAATAAAAGAGTCAAACATCAGCCCTAGAGCAAAAATCTTCAAATCTAAACTTTCCCACTGGATGATGTCATCGCTCAGGGCATCGACAATGCTCTGAAGCACATTAGTTTCAATAATATACAACCTCCTTGCTTTTTGCATGGCCTGTTCCATTTTCCACCTCAGTGTGAGAGAGCCTGTGGGATATGCCAGGTTCATATTTGTGGTCGTTGGCACTTCGGGGGCGTCAGAGATCACTGGAGGCAGAAGGCCTTCGGAGCCACATGTAATCACTTAAAGTCTCTAATTATATGTCGCTGCTTGAATAATTTCCACTGCATTGGTTTCTTCTGGGTGTGCAAGGTACGCGTCGCTTTTCAGCCAGAGCATAGCATATCATGACTGAGCAGCCTATGAGAGTTGGGGTTTTACGCTTGCTGGGCCCCTCCAAATGTTATCAAATGTGTGACCTTCGGTGTATTAGTTTTACGCCCTTGCCAGACACTTTTTACGCCCTTTGATAACGATGGCTTGGGAGAGGCTCGAGGTGAATATGCATTTAGGGCCTCATTTATGAGGCTGTGCGTCACTTTTACGCCGCCCGTGCGTCACTTTTTGTGACGTACCAGTGGCGTAAAAAATGCAGCTTGTTGCGCCATATTTACAAAGTGACGCATCTAGGTAGATGCGTCAATTTGTAAACCCTTGCGCCACATTATACCTGCGCCAGGTATAATGTATCCCAGGGGGGCGTATTGACGCAAGGAAGGGTCGTAGAAGTGACGCAGGGAAATCTATGAGATTTCACTGCGTCACTTTTAGGACATTAAATACGATGCATCAGGAATGTTGCAAGGAGTGAGCACTGAAAAGAGACGCATCGCTGCTTTCACGCAGCGATGCGTCATTTCTCATAAATGAGGCCCTTAGCGTTTATGGCTAGGCGCTGGTTGGCGGGGCTTCGAGAGGTGTCAGCTTGTGCAGGGCATGCTTCCGAACTTGGCATATATTACACAGATCAGAGGCGCCCACGCGGCTTGCGCTTGCTTTTTAATGAGTCCGCCTTTTCTTCGAAATGTCTGTCTCGTGAAGTTTATTCTGGATGTAATGTCGTGCATGGTGCAAGAGAGCTCCATTGCTAAGACAAAGAAGCTGCCAGGCTTATCTTGTTGTGGGGGCTGTGCCACTTGATAACGTTTGTATGCCACACTTGGTTAACAAATCCTCTATGACCTCGCATTGCCTGGAAAATATCTTTGAATGTGTTTGGGGGCCTGGAACTAGTCCATTGATGCTCTAAGCTACGCATTCCTTGTGTATGACTATGCAGCTCAATGGAAGGAGAATCGGAGTTAAGAAGATTACCAGTAAGTAATCCTTATCCCCACCTTTTTCTCCCATTCCTTACGAACTGAGGTATTCCAAACAAAAGTTAAGTATTTAACAGCTGCCAAAAACAAACCAGAAAACTTGAATAGAGGTAGAAAATAATTCTATTTTCATTCTTCTCACCCGTATTTCAGTGCGGTGATGCGGAACACCACACTGAAATGCGTTAGTGTCACACGTGAAGCGTGATACTTGTCAGGCATGTCTTCATGCTCTTCTGATACATATTTCAAGGTGACAAAACAACAGTAATCAAACACAATTTGTGGAACCTAAAGCTACCCGAGAACCAAATGCATGTTCAGAAGAACCCTGAGCCATACTCAATCCATAGCGTGTAAGGAACGCAGAAAAAGCCCAGGTGGAGACCTTACCAGTGTCGGCTGGTGACATTTAAAAGTAGTGAAGCGTAAAGGTTTAGGATGAGTGGCCCTCCCTCCAATGGAAATTTGGAAAAAGGAGTGAGAAAATTGTGAATTTGCAAGTACATTTGAGAACACAAGAAGGTTAATAAAACAATTGTGAAATTGTAGTTATGTCATCAATAAAGAGATTTCATATGATAATGACTTCGGTAGCTGCTGATTCAGTATAACACTGTCTTTTAGCTTGAAAATTATCAGAAGTTAGACATCAGATAGCCTTAAACATGCTATTTGTCACTAGTCGTTATCCTTAAATTAGAAGGCATACTTTACCTCACAGTTTATATCACACTAAACTTTGGTCAGCATATTTTTCCATTTTCATAAAATTCACTGATCCTGAAATAATTATGACAGTCATGTAAAACCTCACAGTAAATATGCGATATTTAGGATTAATAATCAAGTAACACGTATTCCTAAACAGATTTGTAGACTACAATCAGCTGCACTGAAATAAATAAAGAAACATTATTCAGCAAATATCACAGGATTCTCACAATGAATGTTCAGAGTACCATCAGAATACCCCACTAATATAAATAGAAAATTATTCCATTGCACAAAAAAATGATAGTTAAAAAAATAACAATAAATTATCCATAAACAGAATGGAATATACCATGCTTTGATCATGTTATCTATTGATATGCATTTTATTGGTACCAGCACGAAAAGAATTGGTGTAGTTAGGATTAGCAGTAGAAAATTTGATTTTATTATGCACATTCGAACGTTATCTTCTCTGCCAAGATATACATATAAAATATATGAAAATAAATATATAAAACCTAGGACAACAGAAAAACAGAATGTCATGAAAAAGGGGTGAAGCTTTGTTGAAACCATTGACATGAAGTATTAAATCCCTTTCAATGGCACACACTGATGACCCTAAATGTTCATTTTGATTTTCTCCCCATTTGTAAGTTAAATACAGACAACGGACACCTGTTTCAGCTTCACAGAGTCCTATGCTTTCAACCGAGATGACAGGTTTGAGCTTATAAAGCACCTTTTTTGATTGGCCCTTTAGAATTTAGTATCATGTTGAGTGAGGGCTAAACATCTGTATACCTGCATAACATTTAATTCCACATCTTCACAGAGAAGCATCTTTTTGATTTGGAACATGGCAGCTACTAGTTACCCAAGGGGCATTGCAAGCCCATTTCTCAAGCAAAAATATGTGTTGCCCCAGTATTGGAACTTTCATAGATTCCCATGCTTTGTATCATTCCCCGTCGTCGGAATGGGAGCCTCAGTAAATAGAAAATACCATAGTAATAAGCACAAAGTGAAAAAATAGGCCTAGGCCTCATCTCATTTTGTAGCTTATCCACCTCTTTTTGTAAAAGAGACCAAACTTCTGCAGTAGCCAATCAGAGCAGCCTCACCCCACAGAACCTTCCTGAGAGAAGCTCAGAGCCTCAGATTTTCTACCCCACGTTGTGCAAGGGAGTCTCCATTGAGCTCTGCTCAGTTTCTTCAATTTCTTCTGACTTTTTCTCAACAACTTGGATTCTTTTTCGTCATGGCTGACAAGGAGAAAAAAGCCCTTTTTAGAGCCTGTGCCACCTGCTCCAAAAAGAGGTTGTTTGTCGAAGACAAACACATGGACTGTATATACTGCCTATATCCGGACCATAAACCTACAGGCTGCCCGATTTGCAGATCCTTCTCAGCAAAGACCTTGAGGGACAGGGAAGGACGTCTCCTCACATGGCTTCAAAAGATGAAGGACCGGAAGGATATTATGTCTTCGGACAGTGAGGGCTCCTCGTTGATGGTGTCATCTAAGAAGTCTCAGAAGAGGGGTAGGTCTCCCCCTTCTGCTTCAGGCGAGTCCCGTCACAAGGCCTTACCAGGGACCTCTGATAGGTCTGACAGGCCTGCTTCCCTAAAATCTCCTCACCACGGTGAAAAGGAGAGGCAGGGTAAGCCTGAGGAGCAACAACCCTCAAAAAAGGTGAAAAAGTCTTCAACTATTTCTTCACCTCCCTCTGAGAAAGATAAAGGGGTCAAGAAGCCTTCAGCTCCTGTTCAAGAGGTCGCTTCGGACAAGAAGCAGAGGTCGTCGACGGTTAAACTATCAGGTACGTCGACGACGAGTGTTAAAAAGGACAGCTCTGTGAAAGTTGCCTCGTCGACGGGCTCGTCGACGACGGCTGCGTCGACGACGCCTGCACCGTCGACGGTTTTCAAAGCTCCAGATTCCTGCTCGTCGTCGACGAGAATGACCATCTCCATTCTCAGGCCGCCCAAAGCAAATCTAAGAATCCTTCTACGCCACTGACTACACCACCAGATAAGTAGGGCAGGCGCCTAGACAATGTAGGCAAACGATTTTCAGCAATGGCAAGTCTTCTAGTTAGAGCAGCCAATGCTTTAGCAATTCTGGGACGCTATGACCGCCAGATGTGGTGCGACCTTGCTCCATTTGTAGAGGAATTGCAGGATTCTTCTAAAGAAGAAGTGAAGAAGATTTTGCTTGAAGGGGAGCGGGCTTCCTCGGAAGTCATTGATGTCGCAATGGATATTGCGACCACCGCATTTCGAGCACTTGCTGGTTCAACGGTTCTGCGACGCCAAGGGTGGTTGAAGGCCACATGGTTCAGGCAAGAAGTGCAGAATAAAATCTTGGATCTGCCATACGACGGAGAAATGCTGTTTGGCAAGCACGTCGATGAGGCCCTGCAAGGCATTAAAAAGGACACCGATACAGCGAAGTCCTTAGGAACATTGCAGTATCGCAAAGTACCCTTCAGGGGAGCTAGAGGTAAAGGATTTTCCTCTTACAGAGGAGGAAATCAGAATCGCTACTCTTCTGGCTCTCAGTCTAGCCAGACATATAAACCTCAGTACTCTCAGAGGGGTTCTTTCTCTCGCCAGCAGCCTAGGGGACGTCAAGGCCAGCAAAGGAGAGACAACACCAGGAAACAATAGCGGCCAGGTGGCTCTTTCTACTGTTCCTGTTCCCTTGTTCACATCAGTGGGAGGCAGGATTGCCCATTGCCTCGACAACTGGATGATCATTACATCGGATCAGTGGGTCCTACAAATCGTCAAAGAAGGACACACGTTGGAGTTTCAAGACCTTCCTCCGACAAGAGCGCCGGACGCCTTTCCTCCCAAACATCTCAAGCTCCTTCATCTCGAAGCCCACCAACTTTTCACCTAGGGGGCAATAGAGCCTGTACCCCTTTCTCAGAAGGGGAAAGAGTTCTATTCCAGGTTCTTCCTGGTTGTGAAGACAAAGGACAAATGGCGTCCAATTCTAGATCTACGGCAGCTCAACACTTATCTCGTAAAGTTGTCCTTCAGGATGGTCACTCTTCAGGACATCCTTTGTCTCCTCAATCCAGGGGATTACATGGCGACCCTAGATTTGGAACACGCTTACTTCCACGTTCCTATTCATCCAGCTCACAGGCAATATCTTCAATTTACGGTGGGCAAGAGCCACTTTCAATTCAAGGTACTACCGTTTGGTCTCCGGTCCGCTCCACGGATCTTCACAAAAATTCTGGCTCCAGTAGCAGCTTATCTCAGAAGGCAAGCTATTCAGGTTTTTCCATATCTGGACGATTGGCTACTGAAGGCTCCATCTGCTCTAGAAGCGTCCAATGCAGTCCGGTCATGCAAAGAACTGTTCGAGCACCTAGGTCTTCGACTCAACAAGGAAAAATCTGTTCTATGCCCTTCCAGGTCAGCGAGGTTCCTAGGGGCCATCCTGGACACAGAGAGTTGCCTAGCCTTTCCATCGGAGGAGCGCCAGAACAAACTCATTTGTTCAGCTCGGCTTCTTCAATCTCGCAAGACACTGACAGTTCGCAGGTACAAATCGCTTCTCGGATCGATTTCATCCTGCATACCATTAGTGCCACACTGCAGGCTCAGAATGCGTCCACTACAAGAACAATTGGACAAGCAATGGCGGCAGGTCACAGGATCCTTCGACAACAGGATTGTCATTTCCCCGGAAATGAGAAAGGCAGGCGGCTGGTGGTTGCTGAAAGACAATCTTTCAAGGGGTCTATCGTTCCGACTTCCACCATCTCCTCTTGTTTTGATAACGGATGCTTCCATGGAGGGATGGGGAGCGGTCCTCCAAGAGCTAAAGGTCAGCGGCCATTGGAGTCCAGTCCAGATCAAGTTCCATATCAACCTTCTGGAACTTCTCGCTATCCGTCTGGCTCTACAAGCTTTTCTTCCGAGGATTCGCAACCGTGCAGTGCTGGTTCATACGGACAACACCAAGGCCATGCACTACATAAACAAACAGGGCGGAACAAGATCCTCCACCCTCTCCAAGGAAGCTCAAACGCTGTGGAATTGGGTAATCCAGAACAATGTCTCCCTCTCAGCGGAACATCTAGCGGGGACACTCAATGTCAAGGCAGACGCTTTGAGTCGCCAAAGGACAGTCTCTCACGAGTGGGAACTAGACCAGACCGTTCTGGAGGAGCTCTTTGCACGATGGGGGACGCCATCCATCGATCTGTTTGCAACTCCCCAGAACGCCAAATGCCTGTCCTTCGCAAGCAGGGTTCACCATCGGGAATCCTTGGGGAATGCGCTTTTGATTGCTTGGTCAGGCGCCTTTGTTTACGCCTTTCCTCCCATTCCGCTGATCCCGAGGTTAATCAGCAAACTCAAGGTGGAACCAAGCAGGATGATTCTGATCGCTCCAGCATGGCCCAGACTTTTCGGAACTTCTCCTCTTCTCCCAGGACCAACCAGTTCTCCTACATCCTGTGCCAACACTGTTAACGATGTCTCACGGACAAGTTCTACATCCGGACTTGAAGTCGCTGCGATTGACAGCGTGGCTCCTGAGTTCCGAGAATTCCAAGGTTTAGATCTATCAGGGGAATGTAGGGACATTTTGGCCCAGGCCAGAGCGCCTAGTACCAACAAGACCTATCGTGCTAAATGGAAGAGATTCTGTGTTTGGTGTCGGAAAGAAGGTTTACACCCATATACTTCTGCTCCACACCAACTCTTGCCTTACATTCTTTCATTAGCTAAATCTGGATTGGCTCCATCTTCTGTGAAAGTCCATCTGGCGGCCATCTCTAGATTCAGACGTTCATCTTCAGGTCCTTCCCTATGGTCAGCGAGGATAATCAAACAATTTCTGAAGGGTTTATTCAGGGTCTTTCCTCCGGTCCGGCCGCCACCTCCGGCCTGGCATTTGAATCTAGTCTTGTCATCTCTCATGAAAGCCCCTTTTGAACCTGTTCATAAGTCTGACCTTAAGTTTCTTTCTTGGAAACTGGCTCTTCTCTTGGCCCTGACATCGGCTCGAAGAGTAAGTGAGCTCCAAGCTTTCACGATTGAGGAACCCTTTCTACAATTTAAGAATAATGTTCTGATCCTGAGAACGAATCCTAAGTTTATCCCAAAGGTGCCTTCAGAATTCCACCTAAATGAGCCAGTAGTCTTAAAACCGTTCTTTCCACAGCCTTCCACGCCCGCGGAAAGAACTTTGCACTCTTTGGACATTCACAGATGCCTGAAATTCTACCTGGAGCGAACAAGACCCTTCAGGAAGTCTTCACAGCTTTTTGTTTCTTTCAGTCCTCCACGCAAGGGATGTCCAGTTTCTAAAGCCTGTATTTCCCGCTGGATTTCCAGTGCTATACAATTTTGTCACCAAGCGGCTGGAAAACCACTGCACCGAGCAGTTCGTGCTCACTCTACCAGGTCAATGGCTTCATCGACAGCTCTATTCGCAGGGGTTCCTATCAAGGACATTTGTAGAGCTGCAACATGGAGCAGTGTCCACACCTTCACTCGCCACTACTGTTTGGATTCTTCTGTGAAAGAAGATGCAGCAGTGGGCCAAGCAGTTTTGAGGAATCTTTTCCAATAAGTCGGTGAGCTTTCCTTTCTATCCCGCCTTCCTATTTGCATATTTTGTATAACTGCATTATTGTCATATTTTATGATCCTATGTGTTTCTACTGTTCTAATCAGAGATGTGTAACATTTTCAGGTTCATATATTGCAAAATATGCTTTTCTGTTTACTGCTGGTTACTCTGATACAAAGCATGGGAATCTATGAAAGTTCCAATACTGGGGCAAGAAAACAAGTTACTTAACTGTAACTTTGGTTCCCCAGTATTGGTAACTTTCATAGATTCCCATGCGCCCACCCGCCTCCCCTGGGAAAGCTCAGTCTTCTTATCTTGGTGTATAGCTGTTCACAACGGCTACGAAAATCTGAGGCTCTGAGCTTCTCTCAGGAAGGTTCTGTGGGGTGAGGCTGCTCTGATTGGCTGCTGCAGAAGTTTGGTCTCTTTTACAAAAAGAGGTGGATAAGCTACAAAATGAGATGAGGCCTAGGCCTATTTTTTCACTTTGTGCTTATTACTATGGTATTTTCTATTTACCGAGGCTCCCATTCCGACGACAGGGAATGATACAAAGCATGGGAATCTATGAAAGTTACCAATACTGGGGAACCAAAGTTACAGGTAAGTAACTTGTTTTCTTCTTACCCAAACAGCTCCAAAAAGGAGTTATATGTCTAAACTCGAGCTCTGTGGGCCTATCTACTCTACATTGCCCTATACTCACCACTCCTATTGTGGGAATGCATATCCCCTAGGTGCAGCCACTCTCTCTAGTGGGTTAGGACTTTTATCCCATCATCAGAAGGCCAGCCTTCGCACCACCCTGCTGAAACCTGAGTGAGTACCCAGTCTGAGAACCCTCAGTGGGAGTCCTCCCACAATGGTACTGCAGAAGCCCACCAAAGTAGCTAGTACATAGTTTGCCATATAGTTGCACTACTACTGTATGTCACTCACATTCTGTATTTAGATGATTTGTCATGAGATCTGAAGTAGAGAGCCACCCTAAAAGTGAATTGAAAGCTGTGTTCTCATTAATAATAACTTATATTTTTACATTGTGCTTCATTTCACACTTGTGATGCCCCGAAGTGCTGTAAATAACAGTCGTCCTCGACTCTGGGTACCACCATACAGTGGACTCCAAATTCACAGTCCTATTTTTTCTACGCTGCTAAGGAGCCTCGAATTGAGGCACTAACCTGATTTTTTAAGAGTGTAAGGGTTAGACAACATTGGATTTTCATCACATTACCAGGACCATCGGTTGTACTTAATTTTCCTTTCTTGTTACACTTTCCCCTATTTTTTGTTGACAGACTGAATCAAAATCTAGGTCCTGATGAATGTCTCCACACCTGCTAAAGTGTAATAGACAGGCTGAAACATGTTGACCCCCTCACCGACACGAGGGTTAAAGATTCTTTCCTTTCATTTTAATTCTATCTCTGGAAGACACAATAAACTTGGTTTAGTTCCACCTAGAGGTAGTGTTGTCGTAACTTCTTTATCATTGCACTCTACTGCAGCACACATATTAGCCATCCTCTCATTGATTATCCATCCAAAGAGCTTCTCTCCTGCGGGGGACTTTAAGCCCACACCAAAACTTCCATTGAGGTGTGTGGAGGAACCCTATGATGAAGTATGCCCCCTAAGGATGGGCAAGTGTTCTCATCCCAAGTGGACTAATTTGTCCAGAATAATAGAGACAGGGCACCATTCCACCACCCTATGTTACTGACTACAAATACCATGTGTGTTTTGTGTTATTTTAGATAAAAATAAGTACTCGTTTGTCTTTAAAAAATCTTGGGTCTCTGTGTTTGTTTTGGCTGATTCTAATATACCTCAGCAGTATTGCACTGGAAGCAACAAGGATAAATAAATATATACGCCGTCCACACTGTTGGCAGTAGAACACTGCTGTGGTATTTTTTTAAAATAATTTACAAAACAGCCATGGCTCGCATGACCACGCTCTAATGTCAGTCCTAAAGTTTATGTTGGTGCTCTCCCCAAATCAGGATCCAGCTGCTAGAGATACTGCTGCCACAAGAGCAGAAATTACAAATACTTTTAAAAAATGGGGGGCACTCAGTATATCTTCACCAGTTTAATCACATTAGTCTTTAAACATTTCTCAACACTTCTTTTTGTGTTTCTTGTATTTCTTTAAAAACAGCCAACACGTTTTGTTCTTAATGAATGTCTTCAGGGCACTATAATCCTGTTTTAAAAGGTTATTCAATAGACCGATCAATATTTGCTCACCAACACAAATAAGAGAAAATATTTATGAATACGTGAGTAAATACTTGACCCGTGAACTCTGAAGAATTTAAAGAAATACAAGAAACTTATAAATAAATAAGTATTGTGAAAGATCTGAGGACCACTGTGATCGGATTGGTCAAGACATACTAAGCGCACCCCAGTGTGGATCAATCTATCCATCCCTCCATGATCCATCCTTCCATTCATCCATCTCTATATATATATATAGACTAGCGGCCCGTCCCGACGTTGTCCGGGTAAAAAAGGCTAGGCAGCAATGGTTTTAGTGTCATTGTACATTCGTCCCACATGATAAGAGACACATTTTGAAGCAGTGTCCCCAAAGGTCAGTTTTTCCGAATAGAGCATATTGAATCCCTTTCAAGGGAAACTGTTAGAGGCAGTTCAAAGGTAGAATGTGCTGTTTTCCCAGCTGTTCGCAAAGTGGCAGCTATTCCAGATGAAGCAACAGCTAGAGCCAAATTCCCAGAAGATCGAACTTTGGCAAGTATGAGGTTGATTAGATAAGTCTTTCCTGTGCCACCGGGGGCGTCTATGAACAATAGTTTGCCTTGCTTCTTTTCAACACTATCAACTATGGTGTTGTGGGCGAGTTGTTGATCGGGAACTAAGTTAGGCAAGTGTTAAGCAAAGTAGTTCTTTATCTCTGGAATATTGTGTACGGTAGCGATATTGTGGTATCCAGTTAGGTTAGTTTGGACCGCTGGCGGCAGGCTGAAATCTTGTAAGGACTTCTCGAATAATAGATACAGTGAGTCTTCAATTTCTATAAGTCCTTGGTTTATGATTTCATTGTTGATAGCAGCCCGTGCCGACGTTGTCCGGGTATGAATTGCTGCCGGCCAGTAGTATATTGTTTTGTATGATTTCGTTTTGATAGCATTTCTTATCTGTGACAGGCCTGTGAAACGCTCCGATTCACAGTGCACTGCTGATGCACTTAAGAGTGCGCGTTCAGTAGTGTCTGAACTCGAGTTTCCCTACTTTATATTTCTTTGCAATATTATATAGCGCAAACTCGACAACATGGCATGAGCACAATTTACATTACAGAAGAACACATTCATTTGTGGTAGGCACGGGGAGACAAAGCGATTTGCCTGGAAGCACAGGATGTTGAGCTGATGTCGAGATTCGAATGTAGCTCCCCAGCTCTAAAGTTCGCAATTCTAGAACTTGTGGCGGGAGGTGTGTCTAAAAGTGTATGTTGGTGCTGTCCATCAATGAAAGAGACCTGTGCATTTTTCAAATGGGTGGTGAAAAAATATGAGTATGTTGCTGGAGATGTGGGCCGCCGTGCCACCAATGTACTTACCGGGGGAGGGTAAACACTGATTACTCCGCAACTTTCTTTACGCATACCATCACTCTGCATACTTTCATTACGAAAGTACCATGACTCCGCAATGCCATTATAACGCATGGCATTACATTTTATATGCTTTTACTACGCATACATTTACAACGAAATTCGTTGTAAATGCATGAATGGTGAAAGCATGTTTTTTTTAATGTTTGAATAAGGTAAGTATGGGTATAGGGGTATATGTTTTGGGGTACTGAGGTATATGTTTTGGGGTGTTTGGGTATTTTAAGGGTTCAGATATAGTTTTGGGTTATGGGGTACAGGGGTAGTTTTAGGGTTTAGGGATAGGTATGGGTTTTGGGGTACAGGGATATTTTTAGGGTTCAGGGCTAGGTTTGGGTTTTGGGGTATAGGGGTATTTTTAGGGTTCAGTGGTAGATTTGGGTTTTGGGGTACAGGGGTATTTTAAGGGTTCAGGGCTAGGTTTGGGTTTTGGGGTACAGGGGTAGTTTTAGCTTTCAGGGCTAGGTTTGTGTTTTGGGGTACAGGGGTATTTAAAGGGTTCAGATATAGTTTTGGGTTTTAGGGTATAGGGGTATTTTTAGGGTTCAGGGGTAGGTTTGGGTTTTGGGGTACAGAGGTATTTTAGGGTACAGGGCTAGGTTTGGGTTTTGGGGTACAGGGGTATTTTTAGGGTTCAGTGCTAGGTTTGGGTTTTGGGGTACAGAGGTATTTTAGGGTTCAGGGGTAGCTTTGGGTTTTGGGGTACAGGGGTATTTTTAGGGTTCAGAGCTAGGTTTGGGTTTTGGGGTACAGGGGTATTTTTAGGGTTCAGGGGTAGGTTTGGGTTTTGGGGTACAGGGGTACAGGGGAATTTTAAGGGCTCAGGGCTACGTTTGTGTGTTGGGGTACAGGGGTATTTTATGGTTCAGGGGTAGGTTTGGGTTTTGGGGTACAGTGGTATTTTTATGGTTCAGGGCTACGTTTGGGTTTTGGGGTACAGGGGTATTTTTAGGGTTCAGGGGTAGGTTTGGGTTTTGAGATGCAGGGGTATTTATAGGGTTCAGGGCTAGGTTTGGGTTTTGGGGTATAGGGGTATTTTTAGGGTTTAGGGATAGGTTTGGGTTTTGGGGTACAGGGTATATTTATAGGGTTAAGATGGGTTAGTGTTTAAGGTTGTTGGGGTATTTTAAGGAGTAAGGGTGGGTTATGATCATGGGGTGCAGGGGTATTTAAAGGGAGCAGGGTGGGATTAGCACACAATATGAGACATGGCATGAAGGGTGGAACGTATCACACGCCCCCGTGTTTGTCACGCCCACAGCACAACGCAGACACGCCCACAAGGGACTACTTTGCTGGCACTGTTCTTTTACCTTTGAAATGTATATGGTGGGCGTCTGTATAGCCTATGTCCTTCTGCTGCAACTGCCCTTTCCAACGCTGTATTGGGTGTTGTGATTGGTGCTGTGGTTCCTGAGATTACCCGCCTCAAAGGTTTGGGCTCTCTCTTTATATTATTAGTATGGATATGATATAATTGTGGATTTTTTTAAACGTGCCAGCTTTGAATGATTTTAGAACTGCAGTTTAGCGATCCTACATATCATATTGTGAAAGCTTTTAATAATGAGAAACATTCTTTCTGTAAAATTCAAGGGTTTTAAATCATAGGCTTGTATTGTATTAGCAAAATATCCAGATGTTTGCTTGGACTCCTATCATATAATTTTGGTTTTTCATCTGTCATTTATGTCAGCGTGGTCTGTTATTGGACTGGCAGGTAGATTTGTTTCAGTTATTTTATTTTGATTACCGTCCATCCCCTTGCAGCTCTTAATTATTAATTTCTTTCTCTTTCCTGCACTCATTCTCCAAATTGAAAGTACCTACTTATTGTGTCAACCCAGTTGTGGGGGCACCGTCTCATTATCTTCCTTGGTTGCTTCATAACACTATGTAATCAGTTTGGATATAAATAGTTTCCCTCGGCACCATTGTATGTAGGGTGGGAGTTAAACAGTACAGCTGGAAATGATTTCTTCCATTGGAAAATGAATTTTGCTTTCAGAAAGATCATATTTTATATATAATGAGGCTTCCTGTTTCATTTGAATTAACTTCATTTTCTCAAGACACGTTAGTCCAGTCTTATTGTTGGACTCTACTTTTAATATTTGAATATTTGTATTTCTGTACCTTATTCAATATATTTAGAGACCAATTACAAATGGTGTATGGATGCCTTATTACAAATTCTGTCGATATAACTTCCAAAGCATTGCTGGATACTACATTGACTATGTTGAGAGATAAAACACATAGGGGCCGATTTCGATGTCGGACGGACGGACTGGAGTCATTCCGTCATCGGTTTGGAACTAGAACCGAACGACCTCCTGTCGTCGGTTCCAGCCCAGGAAGTAGGATGCAATTGAACCCTGTTCGGTCATAATCCTATACTTCAAAATGGGAGCATGCTTTCCGAACGGAATGCATGCTCTCATTGCAAAGAGCAGAGGTGCAGTTCAGGCCTGCACCCGGTGGCAGGCACCTATAGGTGCCTGCCACCAGGTGAAGTGATCCACACCATAATTGCCCCATAGGCCACCATTTGGCAGCTTTGCACCCATGCAGACCTGCTGGGGGCCCCAAAGACAGATTCCCAGTGCCTTTCTGTGTCAGAAAGGTCGTCACAAAAAAACAGTCGGAATCTGCCATCGTAATCTCTCGGCCGGCCGAGGGAATTACTGCTGGTTTTCCGAATGGAGGACAGGCTCTCCAAGCCCGCCGGACGCCATTCGGAAAACTGATTCAGATTCCCATCCGACCGACCCCAACAAAATGGGTTGGTCGGAAATGAATCCGACCAGCCGATTACGATGCGGGCTGGAGGGCTCCGACCGACGGTCAGAGCCCTTTCAGCCTGCATCGTAATCAGGTCCATAGTATTCAAGAACACTTTCATATGGTCAGTGATGGTTTCTGTATTATTACTGGATATTGTATTTATGCTATTGAAAGATAAATCCTGTATGAATATTAAACACTATGGGCCCAACGCACTATGACCTATTTGGAAACCGATACGTCTAATATGCAGAACAACTGATTTCTGAATGGATATTCAATTTGCGGTGTGACCTATGTACGACAAAATAAATAATGACATATCACTACTAAATAAATGATTTTTGCCTCAGAAAGATCACCTTGCCTTTTCAGTGTGTAAACTGAGTTTGTCCCTGATGCAAACATAGACTTGCCTTTTTTCCGAAAAGATATATTTTGTCTTCCAAAAACTAGCTTTCATTTTTTGTGAATAGACTTATTTTGTCCACAAATCTCAACATTTTATTTGTAGTAAATGCATAAATGTCAATCACTGCCATCATGTTCCCATATATCATCATAATATGTCAATATTTGCTGTTACATATTCAGACATTGCATCACATGACAGGTAGGGCTGGGCAGTAAATTCCGTTCCGCTCGCGGAATTTGCAGAATGTGGCTAATTTCGCGCTCCGCGGAGAACGTGAAATTGCCAAAAATTCCACAATCCGCGGCTTCACAGAATTTTCTGCTTGTTCGTGCTTTCAAAATGCGTGTTCACGAGATGTTTCCCCCCGAGCATGCAAATAGCATTCGCGAACAGGAAAAAAGCATTGCGAATGGGCGGAAAAAGAAATTCTGCTTGTTCGCAGAACTCTGCGTGCTCACTGAGATATTTTGCCATTTTGCAGAGCTTTGCGTAGCGCGACTACGCAAATTTCGCCCACCCCTAATGATGAGCTTTGCCATCAGGTACTCAGGAACATCCTGCAACATGCCAGTCAATGCCATGATGTGCTCAAGTAACCCCAAAGTATGTAGATCAGTACCATGGTGTACTCTGGAACTTCACATTTTCCAGTCACTGCATCGATGTGCCCAGAGATCCCCAATATGGCAGTCAATGCTATGATGTGCCCCAAGAATTCCACAGAAGACAGTCAATGCCATGATGTGGGCCAGCAATACCCCTATAATATAGAACGTTTGCTGGAAGGCAATTACGTAGTATATGCCAGTCGATGCCGAGACGAGCCATAGACATGTCCAGTATGTCTATGAATGTCACTATAATATGCCCCAAGCACTGTTAACATGCCAGTTTAATGACAGGGTTTGTCCAATGATCCCTCACATTCCATTCAATGCTATAATGTTCAATCACTGCTTCCGTATATGCCAGTCCATACTTTGGCATACCCTACGTGTACAGTCACAAGCACCGCTGCGCCAAGAGCAGTGCATGCACCATATGCTGCTGCATGCTGTGATTTAGGTTGCCTTTATACGCTAGTTAATGCCATTATCTGTGACATAGCAGCCAAAAAATATGCCACAACGTGCCCCAGATGACCTTTGTATGCCAGCATTTGCTGTCAAGTGCAATAGCTGTTCTTCTCAGGCACGTGAATGCTATGGTGGGCTCCAAGTGCCAATCAGGCTCTGCCATCAATTTTCCCTGGCGACCCTTGTGTGATTGATGATGACATGATACGACCAAGAAACCCACCATAAGCCAATCAATGTAAGGATGTGCTCTAGACCTTCATTATATTCTAGTCAATGATAGAATGCATCCACATATGCATGTCAATGTGGTGATATGTGATGTGCCCAGGAGGTTAATGCTATTGTCTGCACGAGATATACCTTCCATAATATAGGCCAATCAACATCATGATGTGCCACGGCTAACTAACATTTTGCCAGTCAATGCCATATTGTGTTTCAGGTATGTCCCATGTAACAGTCAATGCCATGATATGCTACATGCAGCCATATTGTTCCAGTCAGTACTGTAAACCCAGGTTAGCCCCATTGCCAGTAAATTTCACAGTGCTGTGCCCCCTTCTGCAAGTCAGTGATATGATGTACTCAAACAATCCCTTTTTGCAAGTCAGTGCCATAATGTTCCAAGGTGCAAAATATGATGGTCCATGCCATGATGTTCCAAAGGCATAGTGCAGATGGTAGTCAATGGTATAATGTGTTCAAGTCAACTCTCCATATGCCTCTCAGTGCTAAAATGTCACCCTTTTGCTAGTCAATTCCATTGTGAGCCCAAGGTATTTTACATCATAGTCCACCCAATGTAATGATGTGCCCAGTAGTCCCAATCTGCCAGTCAATACTATGATTTGCCCTAGGTACTCTCATACTAAAGCCAAGCTACTGGTGTGGCAATGTTATACTGTGATCCTCGTATCCCCATATACCAACCAATGCAGTAATGTGCAACGGCAATCCCCTACATATGAGTTAATACTATGATCTACTTGGGGCATCACCCATATGCCAGTGATCACAATGATGTGTCCAAGGCACCCCACATGCCAGCCAGAAGCTCCTTTTAATGCTCTACTTAGTGGAATGTACATCATCCCATAGATTATAGCGAGGTTTAGGTCAAAAGGTAATGTATATAATGTACGCCAGGTGTATACCCACACAAGCCATTGGCTGCCTCAACATGGACCTGGAATTCTGACATCACTAGGTAATATTATGAGGTACTCCCTTATGCCTTTAAGTGTTAATACATGCTAAGGAGGTGTAGGTATCTCCAATGACATGAATACATATTGAAGTCACTGCAGAGAGAGAGAAACAGGCAGGTAGACCTTCTTACACATACATGCATGCACACATATGCCCATACACACTTGCATGAATATATATTAATGTTCAT
Source organism: Lissotriton vulgaris (assembly GCF_964263255.1). NCBI lineage: Eukaryota > Metazoa > Chordata > Amphibia > Caudata > Salamandridae > Lissotriton > Lissotriton vulgaris. The sequence continues at coordinate 340,889,323 of NC_141699.1, forward strand.
GTGAGTGCATCCCTTAACTCTTATACTCCTTTTCAAGTTCCAACTTACCCCAATAGAAGTGTCTGTTCCTCAAATCTACATGTGGGAGTTCGGGGGAATCTGAACATATGTTACTCATGACGTAGATCGTCAGGTTACCTAGTTTGTGTTCTATTGCTCAGAGCCTCCCTAGACTCCTTGGAGTCCTACCATATTCTGTGCCTGGAGACGTCAGGATGCAGCGTCATTACTTTCTGTCTCCTGAGCATCTCTCCCTCGTCTATCATCGACGGAATCCACACAGGAGTTGCAAGTGAAACAATGAGGAAAAGCCTGTCAGCAGTGACCAGGAACTGCTGATTGACAGCTCCAGCGCTGCTCTACCAGGGACACCTCACCATCTTCTTGGGTGGCGTTTGCTCTGTCTCTGGCTCAGGAAGCCAATAAGGGATTGAGGTGAGGACCAGCAGGCACATTTTCTTAAGCTCACTGCATAGCCATGTAAGACCTTTAATGCAGATAAGACTGTTCTACCAGCTTTGCACGCACGACACACCTACGATGATAAATGACCACTCAGCCTGCCATCCACCCACCTACCTGCACTGTGCATGTAAGAACAAGTCATGAAATTAATTTTCTGAACCAGGTTCAGTCTGACTGCAAAGCTAATGAAGCTGGCCCTGGTGTTCTGTATTCATATGTGGCGAAGATCAACCACAGGAAACAGTTTGAAAAAAAGGAGAGTGAAGGTAAGAGTGATAAACAAGGGAAGTGAGCTGCTTGTAGAGGAATTTGCAAACGTAATGCTTCTGGCATAGCAAAAAAGTGAAAGTCGATCCCACTCCCCCTCACTCTATATCTTCCAGTTTGGTTTGGCACACTGGACAGTCTGCTACGCTCGGCAGAGAGATCACTACATTCACGTGGCATTCATCTCCACACTGAACCTACTTACCTACTGTATTGAGAGACAGAACTGAAGCCATGTACTAAGGCAAACCTTAAACTTCTGCTGCGAGCTTGAGAAATGTCCTTATTCTCTAAGCTGAACGAAGCTCCCTGGCTTTGCCGGACTTCACATGAGGAAAAGGTTAAATAGTAGTGGAGATTTCCTGCCACAAGGTGTTCGATGAGTGTGGAATCCTACAGCTGGAAATCGTGACTGCTACACTCTGTGAATGTATCCATTGTTTGCGAGGACTCTGGGGTGACCTCTGGCAAGGGAGAGTTTGAGGTGCTTTTGGGCAAGGGAGAGTTTGAGGTCTTTTTTGGGCAAGGGAGAGTTTGAGGTTTTTTTGTGCGAGGGAGAGTTTGAGATGTTTTTTGAGCAAGGCAGAGTTTGAGGTTTTTTTGTGCGAGGCAGAGTTTGAGATGTTTTTTGAGCAAGGCAGAGTTTGAGGTGTTTTTTGGGCAACGCAGAGTTTGAGGTGTTTTTTGAGCAAGGCAGAGTTTGAGATGTTTTTTGGGCAAGGCAGAGTTTGAGATGTTTTTTGAGCAAGGCAGAGTTTGAGGTGTTTTTTGAGCAAGGCAGAGTTTGAGGTGTTTTTTGAGCAAGGCAGAGTTTGAGGTGTTTTTGGGGCGACGGAACATGGCAGAGAGGGGACAGAGACCAAGAACAGTAGGGCTTCTGGTAGGGGACAGTGCAGGGAATGAGGGAGACTCTGGGCTGGTGACTTTGTCCGAGGCTTTGTGCCCAGAACAGGAAATGGGCACTTGCCCAGTGGCAGCATTCCACCCGCTGCCCTGTACATAGTGAGAACAGTTTCCCACTAGCTCGAAGGGCCACTACAGCATGAATGATTGAATGAATGAAGTCACTTGTAAAGCGCAACTGTCTCTCCAGAGGAGCATCTTGTCGCTGAAAGCAGGTAAACTGAGTGTCAAGGAGCGTGTTTTGTTTTTGGTTTTTTTTTTTAACTTTCAAAGCCTTTAGTTTGAGGTTATCAAAGTTTTAATTAGAAATGTACTAAACTGCACGCCAACCAACCTTTCCACTATACAAACATCAATTCTAGAAATAATATTTAATTAGATTTCAGATAAATTGTATATGGTTGATATATCGTTGCGACATACCCGATTGCATATAGAGATATATGAGTCATGTTTAATTGCTGGTCATTGTATTTCATACATTTGCAGATTAAGCTCATTATCTTGGCAGCCTGTTTGATCTGTTGCACTTTCTTAGGAAAATGCGTCAGGTACTGGGAGATAACTCCCCAGTTCATGGACATTGTACATCATCTATTTGGGGATGAATGATGTGTGGCTGATCCAAGTACGGTGCCAGTCCTTGCATGCTGCTCTGTAACGCAGACAGCACCTGTTAATGAGTGAGGTCTGTGGTATTTATAGCGGGACAGATTCACTGCTATGACGTGGTTCCTTTCATGTGGCATTATGTCGCACTCGCTCAGAGGTGGCGGGAATCTGAGGTCATTCTGCACCCTCCCAATAGCACACGGAGAGGACATTCCTTGATACCTCAGAAAATCCCGCTGGCCAAGATTCCATTTCAAAATGGCGGCCCTCCTTCCCTACTTCAGCTGCCAGTGGACATGCGATCCAGGAAACAGAGGTGTCAGTCGGTTATTAACATTTCCCGGAACTCTTTAGTTGTCGACTTTGAAACCAGGAGACCCGAGCTCTCGTTTTGGCTTACATACTGGATCTACAGTGAATGATCCAGAGCAAACCTACTAATGTCCTTGACCCCCATTACACCCTACCTGCCAGCGATTTAGTTCCAAAAAGATAGAGCATTTTTAGTATTAGCAAACATCATTTTGCATAATGACGATTAAAGGAAGTTACATGAGATTGCCTTAAGCATGACTGTCACAGTTACAAAAAATTATCTTACGCCCACAAGGTTTCACTAAGCAGCAGATTTACTAAGGACTCGCAAATTCGTGTGATGCATGTCGTCGCAATGCAGCACACGTCTATAAATGGGATTTCCAAAGCCACACAAGAGGCTATTTGCACTGCATTGCATTACTTTGTAAAGAAACGTAACACACTGCAGCAGCTTGCAATGTATTGCATTACATTTTGTTGTGGTAAGTTTTCCATGGGTGGGTCATGATTACATCGATCCATGGAATTTGACGCAATCCCTATGTACTAAAGGCATTAAACCTGAAATTGTGCCAAAATGGTGAACCTACCACAGAGAGACATAACAAGGAGAAATATATTTACTTCCTTCCTCTTTCTATGCATGGCACTTTCTGCATCATTCATAGAAACAGAAAATTGGCTCTTAGAATTGCTTTTGTACAGGAAGAGATCCTTTCGTGTACAAAAATAAACCTGCCTGTTATGCAGGCGCAAGGGGGCCTGAGTTGGCACAAGGCTACACACAGTGCACCTGCGCCAGGAGAGAGCAGACGTACGGCATATCTTAGTAGATAAAGCACACTTCTGTTCTCTTTCACACAATGCAGCAGGTTACCTTGCTGTGCTGCACTGTGTGACATATCATTAAATATGCCCCTGTGTGACCTTTGATGCAGAGGACATCCTGTGGGTCGGGAGGATAATGCTAAACTAATAGGAATATAGTATTGCACCACTAAGGCCTAGTTGTCATTAGGGTAGGTTTGTGGTATAGAAATGCCCTATACATAGAGGCATACTTAGAAGCATGGCAGCAAATAAAGAATTCTGACCTCATCCAGTCGAGCCATTTAACCCCTACTGTGCACGTGAAATTTCTGTGCTGTGAGGGATTTTCATTAGTGGGTGGGATTCGGACAGCCGGGGGTTGTCCTCCGCACGCGCCCACCATGACGCGTGATGGCTCCCGGCAGTCGAGAGCATACAAGGGGTTAATACCCAGTTTGGCAGTAGAAGTGTATGCCAAAATCAGTCGATGGAGTCTCCTGGGTTTGGGTGATCCCTTCATGGTCATCAGTGTCCAGACTCTTTAAGTTGCTGAGCCCAGGCACCAGGGGCGGCTCTAGGCTCATGGTGGCCCTGGGCAGCGAGCGTAGGTAAGGGGCCCCGGAAGAGGGGGTCCTGGTGGGGCGGATCGCGGAGGCCAGTGAAAAGGGGGGGGGTCAGGGTGTTTGGAAGTGGAACAGAGCCGGAGGCTGCCAAATCCCTGCCAGGGCCCACCACGCAAATATGTATCCATCCTCAGAGGATTATTATATTAAGGATATATATTGGCGTGGTGGCCCCTGGGGTTTTGTGGCCCTGTGCCGGTGCACAGTTTGCACATGCCTAAGGCCGCCCCTGCAGGCAGCCTGGGGTCTCCTATCTTATGCAGGCACTGCACAGTCTGAGCACTCAGGGAGAGTGAGGTGAATGTCTGTCTGGTGCCATAGACCCTGGAGTGCGACTGCAAGAAAAAAGGATCACAGTAGTGCCCTCAAGCCAGGCAGCCACACTCAGTGACACCTCTGGGGAAGTGCAACAGCCTGTAACAAGTACTGGAGTGACTCATTCATAGTCACTCAGCAATTTCTGCTGAGTGGTAGAGCTCAGTGAGAGCCTAGGTTGCTGCAGTGTCTATTGAGCGCACTTCTTCATTCAGCGGGTCTGTAATCAGACGTCTTTCACTCATTGTGACTACAGCACTGTCCTTAAGCACTGTTGATGGCCTGGGGATAAAATAAAGAGGACTTTCCAGTCCTGGGCCTCACCTCATTCAGGCCCAGACAGCGAGTGATGGTGGGAGGTGGAAGTGACCAGAGTGAGTCCTTTATGTCCACAGCACAATGTGTGGGCGTGATACCCCTCAGCAGGTACCAGGCCTCACTCAGGCCCAGGTTGCAGCAGTAGAGGCCAGAGAGGCTGCTGACAATCCCCTTGGAGCGGACTCCTCGAAGCGAGTCTTGCAGTATGTTATGTTATGTTATGTTATGTTATGTTATGTTATGTTAAGGTGAGCTTATAGAGCGCTCTGTCACCGTGGGTTTCCTGGCGCTGATCTGGTGCTAAGGGAGGCAGGGGAGATTAGTCAGATTGTGGGAAGAGCCATGTTTTCAAAGATCTGCGAAATTGGATGAGCGAATTGGAGGATTTAAGCGAGGGTGGAAGAGAGTTCCACAATTTAGGGGCCAAATGTGCAAATCTCCGACCTCCGATTCTGCAGAGTTTGAAAGAGGGAACAACCAGGAGGCGGAGGTGAGAAGATCTGAGGTTACGTGAAGGGCAATAGGGACTGATAAGGGATTTCAGGAAGGCAGGGCAGGGACCAGTTAGAGATTTGAAGGTGAGGCAGCCGATCTTAAAGGCTACCCTCGAAGTGACAGGAAGCCAGTGCAAGTTGGTAAGAAGAGGTTTAGCGGATTGCCATTTCGGAATCCCGAAGGCCAATCTCGCCGCTTGGTTCTGGACGATCTGTAATCTAAAAAGAAGGGCCTTAGGCAGACCGTGGTAGAGAGAGTTCGAGAAATCCAAGCGGGAGAGGACGAGAGCCATAATGACTTGAATCAGGGCTTCGGGAGTCAGGAGATAGGCCACCTTCCTGATCCTGCGCAGCTGATACATGCAGGAGGAGACCACCGTCCCTATCTGGGGCTTAAGGGATAGCTCGGAGTCAATGATGACCCCGAGACTCTTCACCGAGGCCACAGGGATGGGAGGAGGGCCAAGCTCTGCCGGCCAGAAGTGCGGACCCCAGTGGGTAGAGCTCTTACCAGGGAGAAGGAGCTCTGTCTTCCTGGGGTTCAGTTTGAGTTGGTTCTGGCTCATCCACTGAAGAATGTGGGACATAACCGCCTGAAAATTAGGAATAGCAGAAGAAGAGTTAAGAGGAAAGATGAGTTGCAGGTTGTCAGGGTAGTAAAAGACGGCGACGTCCCACTGCCTCAGAGAAAAGAGAAGAGGTCGGAGATATAGATTAAAGAGAAGAGGGGATAAAGAGGAGCCCTGGGGGACCCCGCAGAGTGAACGCTCTCTAGGTGCCCTGAAGGTACCCAAACTGACTGTCTGAAACATCCCGGTCAGAAAGGATGCGGCCCATGCCAACGCCAGGCCCTGGATGCCGGCCTGCTCGACACGGTGGAGAAGGATGTCATGGTCCACCGTGTCGAAAGCGGGCGACAGATCTAAGAGAACCAGGGCCTGGGTGGTACCTCTGTCAGCGCCGTCTCTCAGAGCATCCAACACGGCCAAGATCACTGCCTCCGTGGAGTGGCCGGGTCTGAAACCGGCCTGGTTGGCTTCAAGAAAGTTGGAGCTCTCGATGAACTGTGAGAGGCAGGAGGTGACGTGGGCTTCCAGAATTTTAGAAAAATAGGGCAGACGAGAGATAGGCCGGTAGTTCGCCAGGACTGCGGGGTCAGCTCCAGGCTTCTTCAGTAGAGGCACCAGGACGGCCTCCTTGAAAGAGCTGGGCACCGTGCCAGAAGAGAGAGAAGAATTCAGCAGAGGGAGAATACAGTCAGGTAAAGTAAGGCAGATGTCCCGTAGTATGGATGGTGGACAGCAGTCGTCCGGTGAGCCAGACTTGACACGGACGGCCAGTGTGGCCAAGGATTCTGGATCAAGAGAGGGGAAATGTGTAAGAGAGAGTGCATTATGAGGGGGGCAGACGGAGTCAGCGCCAGGGGAGGTGACCGGAACAGTGTCCTTAATCATAACAATTTTCTCTAAAAAAAAACGTACTGAGAGCATTGCATGATTCCTGAGTAGGAGCCTGGTTCGGGAGCGTCCTAGAGTCAGAGGTGAATTCGTCGAGGACTTTAAAAATCTCCTTCGATTTACAAGGGGCTGATAGAATTCTCTTGGAGGCATATGCTGTTTTGGCCGCAATGATGGCTTTTTTGTATTTATTACGGGCGGCCACGTAAGTGTCTCTGCTTGTGGGACAATAATCTCTCCTCCTCTTACGCTCCAATTGGCGTAGCTCCAGATGTTGGGTTTTTAGTTGGGAGTCAAACCACTTATGGGAGTTACTATGCTGAGAGCGGGGAAACTTGGTTAATGGGGCAAAGATATCGCTAGCTGACGTGAGCCAGTGAGAGATGTTGCCGTCTAGCTCATTGATGCAGATATCGTTAGGGAGGGATGGACGGGTCTCTGACAGATGGGAGAGCAATTTAGAAGAGTCAGCAGCCCTCCACTTGCGGGCGGCACCGCCCTCCAGTGGGGGGACCCTGATATGACCATCGACAGAGATTACAGTCTCAATCAGGGAATGGTCAGACCACACACAGGGAGTGATCAGCGGGCAAGAAGACTTAACCCCATGAATCCAGATGCGGTCGAGAATATGGCCACCACTGTGGGTGGGGGACTTGACAAGTTGTGTGAAATGTAAGCTCGAGAGGGCTTCGAATAGCTCAGTGGCGTGAGGCCCGGCATCCTTGTGTTGGAACCAATAGTTAAAATCGCCGAAAATGGCGACACGAGAGGAGGATGTGGTGAGATTGGCAAGCTGCTCAGTGAAGGATGAGGGGAATGAGGGCATAGGGTGGGGGGGGGGGCGGTAGAGTATTATGAAAGTGACTGCACCCACCTCAGTTCCCAGGCTGAGAACCAAGTTATCCACTTCAGGGAGAATCATGGAAGCGGTAGCTATGATTTTTAAGTTCTTGCGTATTACCGCTGCCACCCCGCCACCGGGACGGCCCCCAGGGCGATTATGCAGTACCAGGGTGCCTCGGGGTAGAAATAGCCTGGCATCATCTGGACAGGCTACTGCAGCATGGCTGAAACTGTGCTGGTCTTGTGGCCTTATGGAAGTGGGTGCTTAGTGATGACAGTCCTGTCCATGTGGTGATGTGAAGCTACACAGAGCTCTTCTGTCTGCCAGGTCCAGCCATAGCAGAAGCAGATGCTCCACTCTGCTGGGCCACTGAGACCATGGCAAGGCAAGCTGTGCCGTAGGTGATCCTACAAGGCCAACGAGCATCTGAATCAGCACACAGCCACCCATCAGAGACCTTCCCGGTTGCTCCCGGTGGGTGAGTAGCCTTTTCTTCTACTTCATTTGGGCCTTAGTGCTCATTCCTTCCTGCCAGCTGGTTTTTCTGCCTCCAGGATGCCCTGGTGGAGATCCTGGTTGCCTTAGCAGTTTCCACGAGTCTGGTAATGGCCACAAAGGATCAGGACTGGGAGAGATTGACACAAAAGAAGGTAACAGAAGTTATGGGAAGTGACCCACTCACTACCTACCTAGATCTGGAGAGCAACAAAGTTCTCTCCTTGATCAGTGATCAAACAACATGTGCAATCCTAGTGCGTCGGTGAAGGGTTTACGTTTATACACAGGAATTGATGGCGCTCTGGCTTGTGCATATATGGGATGTACTTGTGAATGAAGGGGCTACAGTGCAAACAGGTCAGGGGAAAACAAACCCAAGTGAAACAACCCCTGAAAATGTGTGGATTTGGGTCCATACGTACAATTGAACAGAAAGTCCTGTGCACACTTTTCTATGTAATAGGTTCTGATGTCAGAACACATTTCTAACAACATGCAATAGTACAAATGATGAAGGTTGAGAACTTGGAAGTTTTCAGCAGAATGGATTTATAAATCAATCCAGATCAGTACAGAGTACATTCTACCAGCCGACACGTGTTTCGTCACAACATGTTACAATTGTGACTCTTCAGGGCTGGGAAGGACATTAAACAGCACAAAATAAATCAAAAAAGAAACAAGAATTGCAAAAAATCATGAGAAACCTCATAATCAGAATAAAACAAAAACAAATTGTAGAAAAGGAAAACTGGTGTCACAATAGTCAAATCCAATAAAACAACCTGTAGATAGTGGAAACCCTATAGTGAAAAAAGTCACAATAATAGTGAAATATCCAAAACATAGAGGACCAAATGTGTGTAGATCACCCGGAACATAACAAATGGATGAATTCTATAGAAAAAGCAATAGCAATGTCCATCTAAGAGAAGAAAGAATCACATTGGCTAATAGTATATTGCGATCGGTCGATTGCAAAATGTATGCAGGGATGAATGATATCAGCGTCTAAAGAGAAGACCAAGTGAGATAAAATATCCAAAGTATGATGAAATCAATGAATGAATGGTATCGATAAGACGTGAGTGAAAGAAATTCTGAATAAAAGTATGTTTCTATATAAAATTATAAAACATTTATTCTAAAGTAACCATACTGTAGCAGTGACAGGATATAACAACATGGGTATAACCAAAATCAGTTCGTGAGGCCGTATGTCAACTCCACGATATGAAAACCTAATTACACTGACAGAGCGAGAAGTAACATGCTTGTGGCTGAGTAGAGCAAAAGCGAGTACACTACAACACGTAAAATTATGTCAAAAGAGAAAATGCAAACACACATGGCTTCAAAACATTGTCAGTTCACGATGCCGTGTGTCCACTCCAGGAGGAGAAAGCCTTATTAAAATGAAGGAGCGAGAATAAACAAGATTTTTGGCTGAGGGGAGCAAAAAGGAGTGTACTACAATACTGAAGTTATAATAAGAGAACATGTGGCTACAATTGGTGAAATATAATCATGCGAACTGTGTTTCTATATGTACTTTAAAAGAACATGCAGCTAAACTTTAGCGAATTATAATCATGCAGACTGGATTTCTATAACATAACGTCTGCACAGTTCATGCTGGTGGCCTCAAACAAAAGGTAGCCTCAAAAGTGCCGTGGAAGGCGAGCGTAAGAAAGGGGTGTGGGTAGAAAAAAAACTGTCAAAGAGTGTAGGACACGAGGGGCGTATATCCGAAAGGGGGGAGTGCAAGAACGGTGATCGGGAATAAAGTGGTAAGGGTTGAAGTAACAAGTGGCAAAGGGCGCAGATAAAGCCACAAATGCCTAACGTCCGGAAATATGGCGCAAATAAAAAACATACAGGTACATGGTTTACCTGTATGCAGTGCAGAGCGAAGGTATCTAAAAGTAAGAAAAGTACTGTCACAACGATGCCACTGGAGCACAATGTCTGACTAATAAATCTCATGAGAGCTTGTTCATGTACCGGAAAACGTAAATATATCCAATGGTGGAGGTCTTAATATAAGTCTGGCGATGTGTAGATGGCCATCGCTAGCGTGCTCGGTAAGAAGAAAATAATGAAGGACGGGTCCGTCCCTCACGGTGCTCAAGCTGTAAGGCAAGGGGAGTATAATAAATATCTATCGAATGTCCCCGGGGCAACAGAAAGGAAGGCTAAATTGGTGTGGCTTACCCGTGCTGACTGCATCACGTCTCGTTGCTCGTTCCGTTGTATCTGGATGCGGAACAGGGGAACCGGAAGTATAAGTAGGCGGGTCAGAATAAAAGACAACCTCACTAGGGGTGAAAGACTGGCTCTGAACACACTTAGAAATGAAAACAACATCATCATAAAAGAGGCAGATAAAGGGGGAAACATGATCATCATGAATCAGACTATCACAATGAGATAATGAGCCAATTACAAGACGACTCCTGTTACCAACCTCTCAGTGGCAACCCCAATGAGCCCTTTGACATTACTGATTAAAAAGAAACTTCCAGAATGGCAAAAACTAGGATTGTTGGATGAAGAAGAGGCACTCTGCCTTAAAGTGATCAGACCTACCTACCCATGGCTATACACACTTCCCAAGGTGCACAAACAGGCTAGATTTCCACCGGGGAGACCAGTCATCTCGGGTATAGGTGGACCTACGGATAGACTATCACAGTATGTGGACCTTTTTCTAAACCCCATGGTAAAAAACCTACCTTCCCACATCCAGGGCACTAAGCATATATTAGGAATCGTAGCAGACGTTCAATGGCAACCCAATATGATTATGGCGACCTTGGATGTTGTATCACTGTACACCTCTATAAAACCGGAATCGGGACTCGAAGTAATCACAAAATTTCTACACAAAAGACCTTCCCTTTGGCTCCACACCAATATGATCATCTCAATGATGGAAATCATACTCAATAATAATTGTTTCCTGTACAACCACAAATGGTATAAACAGACAAGCAGAGTGGCCATGGGCTCCAAATTCTCTCCATCATTCGCTAATCTCTACATGGGCGCATTGGAAAGTGAATGGATATGGGGCATGAAAGGATCACAATGGTTTGAACATATTATCTAATGGGGAAGATACATCGAGGACTGCCTTCTCCTCTGGTCAGGACCCCAAGACAAACTAGATTCTTTCTGTTAATACCTCAACACCAACGATATGGACATGAAATTCACCTGTCACTCAAGCACATCCAGCGTATCCTTTTTGGACATTGAACTTTACATGAAGGACAACATCTTACACAGCAAATTGTATCGCAAGGAAACTTCGTGCAATGCGATCCTCCATGCGGAAAGCTCACATCCCCTCCATCAGATACAAACCATCCCTTATGGGGAATTCACAAGAGCACGACGAAATTGCAGCAAGGACTCTGAGTTTGAAAGATGTCTCAATGACATGAAAAACAGGTTTACCAAACGTGGCTACAAACAACAGACAATAACCAAAGCAGCTACTAGAATTGTCAAAACCAAACGAGAAAGAACGCTTCTAACTGAGAATAAAGACAAGGAAACAAAACAACCAGTACGCTTAATCACTGACTACAATGAGTTGAGCGTTCTCATGAGAAAAAGCTTCAACAAACACTGGAGCACTCTTTTTTTATTTTTTTATTTTATAGGCAAGGAACAGAAGTGATACAGAAACAATAAACACCCAGCATCAGGAATACGATGTAAACAGCGAAAACAATATAACAAAAGGAAGGATTTCACAATTCAACACTTCATTAAAAAAACGAGAAAAAATACAAAGAAATACAATTTGTGTTTAACCAAAGTCAACAAAAAAAACTAAAAATAAAACAAAAGCGAATAACAATTCAACAACCCATTATATCCATTCTGTTATGGAGGCCCATATTTTTAGCCCTCTAGTACTCTTAGTTTTAAATATAGCAACCTCAATATTATACATGGATAACAGCTGAGCCCTCCATGAGGAAAATACCGGAGGGTCTGGGGTGATCCAGTCCTTGGTGATACAGGCACGCAGGACAGCCATACAAATAAAAAGAAAGGCACCAATTGCCTGCGGTCTGGTTTGCGTATTAGAATCAGTTCCTAAGAGCACCAACTCTCCTGAAATACAAATTGGCAAACCCAGTATTTCCACCAGAAACCGTTGAATAGATGTTAAAAGAGCTAACAGCTTAAGGCAAGAGAAGAACATATGCTGTGCATCGGCAGCGTAGCAGCCATATCTGCTACAGCTAGCTCCAGTTCCTGTACACCATTTAGAAATTTTCCTGGGAGAGTAATATAAATCATACAAAACCATATAATATTGTGCCCACATCCTGACTGAAATCAAAACTTCATTAGCCAAAGTGATAGAGGGATTAAGGTCAATTGTCCCTGCATTTAAATTTGTTCTCCATTTATCTTGACATTGCTCTAAATCATCTGGCAATATCTGTATTAGATTCGAGTAAAAAAAAACGATCGACATACCTTTTCCAATCCCCTCTATCAAAGGATATTTCCTAAACCGAGAATTATTTTGCCCCAGCATGCTATAGTAAGTACGGATTTGTAAATATTTTTTAAAAATCCTTCTTTTGCACACCAAATTTAAATTGTATCTCTGTAAAAGACAGAGGTTGCAGATCTTGAAACAAATCCCCTGAAACACATGATTCCTAACTGGTGCCACTTCCTGGTTGTTGAGTCTCGGAAAATGATAGGAAGAGTACTGGCTGCTTCGAAAGGGGTATATCCATTTATATGAGGTAACCCTAGATGCTGCTTAATTCATCTCCAGATTGAAAAAGCTGCTATCAGAACTTTAAATTTGTTTTTTTTTATAGTAGCTTGGTTCCACAACTTTCAGAAAACAGCTATTAGCTTCTTCCCCAATCCCCGAATTTGTATATTGAGGGGTTATGGCATGGCAATGATTTAGCTTTTTCCCCTACAACTAGGGGGGAAATAAACTGCAGGACAGCTGCCCAATAATAGAATAAAAAATAAGGTATACCCCAACCCCCACTAGCTCTGGGGAGTACCATTTTTTAAAAAGCCCTTCTGTGTCGCTTGTACCCCCAAAGAAATCTAGAGGCGATATTTTCCAGCCTTTTAAAACAGGGTAGAGGGAATTCTAAAGGGATAGTTCTGAATAAATAAAGACATTTGGGGAGGACCGACATTTTTAATACAGTTGCTCTTCCATATAATGATACGTGGAGATGATTAAGATGCTCTAAAGTAGAATTGACTTTATCTATAACTGGGTTAATGTTAATTTCCGCAATCTTATTAAATGGTGAAGTGATTTTAATTCCGATATGTTGTCTCTGATACAATTGCTATATCTCTCGGGGGGTCACCCCCCACATAAAGAATCTATGTCTTGTTTATATTTAACTTATACCCCGAGAATCGACCGAACTGCCCAGCCAGATCTTCCGTGGTTGATAGGGCCAGCTGTAGATCGGTAGTTATGATGACAATATCGTCTGCATAGGCAAGAGCTTTATATTCAACATCGCATATGCTTACTGGTTTACTGGTTTAATACACCTGGATTTGTTTAATTTTGCCAAACAAAAATCAATATATAACGCAAATAATAAAGGTGAAGTCGGGCAGCCTTGCCTTGTTTCACGTAGAACCAGAAAGGGTTCAGACTCTCTGCCTGCTAGACAAATAGATGCCATGGGGGATTGATATAGCGTTCTGATTGCCTGAAGAATTCCAGGCCCCAACTCCTTCAAACGTAGCACCTCCCATAGATAAGGCCAGGCAACCCGGTTGAATGCCTTCTCGGCATCCAACAGGGTAACACCTATAGGGGTTTTTGTAGCCTCGGCCCAATCCATCAGAGCAATAACTCGGCGCACATGGTCAGTGGTATCACAGCCGCGAATAACTCTGTGTTGTAAATGTGATACCAGGGAGGAGATCATTGAAGAGAGCCGAGTAGCTAAAATTTTAGAGCAGACTTTACTGTCAGCATTAATTAATGAGATCGGCCTATACGAGGAAGGTGAAAGGGAGGGTTTATCCTTTTTTAGGAACATAGTTATTATTGGTTTCTGCCATGAGATCGGCGGTGAGCCTCTTTGTGCAATCACACAAAGTTTCAGCAATCGTTCCTTCAGGATTGGGAAGAAAGTACGAAAGAATTACAACGGAATCCCGTCGGGCCGACCTCTTTACCTGGGGCTAAGGATAAAATTGCAGACTCAAGTTCCTCTGCTGTAAAGTCGGCTCTAAAACTTCAATCTGAGTAATAGTAAGCTTAGGGAACTCCTGGTCCCCCAGGAACTCTGCAAGCTTCTCTACAGTATCGGGGGAGTCCTCATTTAAGTAAAGATGGCTATAATACTCCTTAAATGTTCTCAAAAAGTTTGTCGGATCAGTGTGTATTATACCATGTGCATCTTGTATAGCTTCTACTTTCCTGGCCACTTCCTTCTGCCTTAACCTTTTGGCTAGTAATCGTCCCGAATTTTCTCCTACCTCATACATATCAGCACAATGGATCACTATTTCCGCCGCTAATTTATCAGCAAAGCATTGATGAATTAAAATTTTTTGAATAGCAAGGTCACAGGCCTTCTGTTCATATTCTTAATTCGTGCTATGTGTTTGCATCAGTTCAATCTGTAAATCGCGCAATTTAGTCAGCTCCTTGACTTGTTCCGCCTTTATCTTGACCTGTTTATTTATTGAAAAGCTTAATGTTTCTCCTCGGACTCGAGCTTTGAAAGCATTCCAAACTATGCCATCTGAGGCGGAGCCAGAATTAAACTGGAATCCACTTAGCTACATGTTCTACGTAAGCCTGATTCACCAGTAGCTGACGCTCAAAAGTCCATGAGTTCCTATTGGGCCGAGACAAAATATCTAGTGTTAGTTCGAGAATGATTGGGTTATGGTCTGATATAATTTTAGGGAAAATATCAATTTTAACATTGGTTCATAGTTCTAGAGGGGCAAAAAATAATAAATACGGATGTGCTTTTGATGCGGGCGGAGAAAAAAGTATATCATGGGGCTTCAGGTTTTTTAAGCCACCAAGCATCCACCAATCCAAACTCATTAATATTGCCCTTAGTAGCTCTGAAGACCTTGTTCTTTCTTCCCGCATAGCAGGCATTATTACGGATGTCAAAATCTCAGCGCAAGTGCAAATTAAAGTCTCCACAGAGAATAAGGGGCGATGGCCAAGAAGCAAGTTCAATACTAATATCATTAAGCATATCCGGGTCATCCAGGTTGGGACCATATAAGGAACAAATCGTGATTGGTGAGCTATCGACCTTAAGTTCAATAATCACCCATCGTCCATGCTGGTCTGCTTTTGTACGTTTACACTCTCCCCAACCATATTTTTAGGTCGAGCTCTCTCGACCTATTGTCATCAAGTTGCTCCTCAAGGGACTTAGACAGGTGCACGAGTGCCGATTGCACCTCGTGGACGCGCCCCCTCCCCCCCAGCCGTGCACATCTTTTGCTCCACATTCACAGCAGCAGCCTCTCACAATCACGCACGCACACACACACACACACACGCTGGCACACACACGCACACCCTCCCTCTCTGCCCCCCACCCACTCACCTGGCTCTTTCCGTGTGTCCCTCTCCCTCTGCAGCGGGTCAGTGTATGCAGCAGGCAGCCTCGGAGGTTGGCAGCCTCGGAGGTCGGCGTATCTTCTCCGGCGATCCGATGTGCACGCTCACGGCGACGTGCGCTCCCACTGCACTGTCTCGCGCCATTTCCGCAGTTGCACCAACCTGACCAAAAAGCACAACCATTGACGTGTGGAGCGTGGTCAGCCACCGATGCAGATGACTCGTGGAACAGTGCTGGTATTACATTATTTCAGTTCTTTGTTTCTCCATTGTAAGCCTTAATTACATTTAATTATCAGTGCCGGACTGGGACTGCCGGTGTGCAGCAGCGCAGCGCGTTCGCGTAGGTGTCTCCTCCGCCCCCGTGTCTGCGCACCTTAATTCACCGCATGCGCACTGGGCTTTCACAATTTAAAGTGCGCGTAACTACCGTGATCCTAGAGAGGCACCGTGACCGCTGCCAGGGCCATCATTTAATTAGCACCCCTGTCTGCCGACTGCCGCCCGCAGCAGGTGAGTTCCAGGGCTTTCCAACTGGGCCTCTGTGTCGAGCTGTAACGTGATGCTGGGAGAGCCAATGCAGAGGGAGTTTACCGCACGCACTGTGTCCCACTGCTCTGTTGTTTGGATGCCCGGTGCCGGACGGTGTTATATGGGTCGTCAGATCACTGGTGATCGCCCCGCTTCCGCGCCCCCACCCTCCCGAAATCTCTCTGCCTCCGTGATGGCCGCTTCAGGAGTTGGACCAGCAATCTAAAGAATGGCGAAACCTTGGACAAAAGTGCTTCCTGGTGGCCTTGAGAGGTTCATAGCAACCAAGGTTTCAGATTGTAATGTGTGACATTTTCATAATTTTCGTGTATTTATGAGGGACATTTGGGCGACTATCAGTGATACTTTCTTGCGAGTGAAATCAGCAATTAAGACCAGGGAAACATATTAATATCTTACACTCGGAAATTACACTCGTGCAAGAGCAACTCTAAAATCTAGGCTGCTGTAACCTAATTGACCTGTTGAATAAATATCTAACAATTATATTAAAACTTTAACTCCGACCTTAGCAGGAACTGCAGCGTTAATTGTTTATACTTACCAAGTCTCTCCGCTTGGCTGCAGACAACTGCTGGGATTCGGGATATATTCTCACTTAGTGACAACGGTGAGAGGAGATGACTGGTGACACTAAAGCTAACACTAACGAGACAAACTCACTGAGGGCTTCACCTTCCATAGTTAACATGGAGTTGGCCATAATCACTTTGAAACTCATAACCCCACTCCCTTCCTCCGGTGTCAGGATGGATCTTACTCTCCACGGAATTAGCTTATTGCTCAAGGAGGCCTTTCACCCCCACAGCTGATAAGCACATCAGTTAATGCCACTGGGCAAATCAGCTCAAAGTGGCAACTTTATTACTGGATGGCAAAGATAAATATGCTTTTTAGACAAGTACATTAAAAAAACACTTGCTCTAGATCTGGAACTAGGAAAATGTACCCAAGGCTGCATCGATAGTCAGTGTAACATGTATTAATCAAAAGTTATAATTCAAACCAGCTCAAACATAAAATGTAGTAGAAACACCACAGGTCTTACACTGAACCCAAAAGTGTACTAAAAACACCACAGGTCTTACACTTACCCCCAAAAGGAAAAGCACATTCACTGTCACTACCCAAAAGGGTATCAGGCCCTACACAATAGAGTCTGGGTCCTATCTGCCACAGTTTTAGCTTTGTTCAGATGGCAGACTGAGTCTGGCAACAGCATTCTTCACTCACCCTAAACGTGTGCACAAGTATTAATTGTCATGCGCAACCTGCTCAGAGTTCCTTATCCCATTGGTCCACATCAGCTGACCTTATTTAAAAAAGATGGGCAGTGGATGTGACTCATAGTCAATGTGTGATGTTCCACCTATACATGAAAATAAAAATATAGTTAGGCCATAATTTCTTTAAAAAAATATTGTGGTATCCACAGCATCGTGGGGCGTAATATTATAGGTACGAATATTGTTTTTTTCAGTTTTTTCTAATGCTCTGCAACCTCCATCAGAAGGAGGTTGCTGTTTCATGTGTTTGCCACATGGTCTATTTAATTTCACAGATATCATACAGCTATTTGTTTGCCAAATGTAGGCCAGTGTACAAGTGATCGTGTCGACTATCAGACAAAATATTCATGCAATTGAACAGAGTTCTTACCAACGAACTCTCTCACCTTCTTTCGGATGCACAATTCGTTTCCATAAGCGAAAATTATTGATTAAAGATGTTTAGTCTTGTATTTGTCACACACATAGGTGGTTATTTGAATTTGATTATGTAATGAGGAATAGTGCATAGTGTTGAGTATTTAACTTGGAGTAGCATAACTTTCTAATCACATGCATGATGGGTATATTTTGTTTCCACTATATGTAGTTGAGCCTGGCTATTGTGACACATGAGGTTATGCTGTTACTTCACTCACATTTATTATAATTTTAATTAGTTCTACCTTATGTTCTTTTAAAGTTTCCTATTTTTGGTTAAGGTGTTACTGATTAGGTATTGGATTGGAAGGGTCTGCTGTTTTTTTGCTTTGTTTTGAAAAAAAAAACGTTAAATATATATACATTTGAACATTTAGTATTTTATGATATATGATTCCCTGGCCCTGATGAAGTCAGCTAATGATGAAACATGTGTTGGCGAGGATAGAACAATAGAAGAAGATTCCAGAATTCTTCCAGTATCGTGATTTATTTTGGTCAACTGGATAACAAGAGTGCTCAGGGGACCAATTTTGAATTTCTTGGAAGATTTTTCCTACTTAGGAGTGATTGGCAGTCACTCCTTCCTCTTCTAAGCACGATACCTTTATGAATGATCAAAAGAACCACAGCCTATGTTAGTTAGAATGAGATCCTGCATACAAATTAGTGTATACTTAGCAAAAAAATATAGGGACACCATCCTACACACAATCAATCCCTAGAGTGCAAAATCAGGGTTGGGGGAGTCCCCCCATCTTCAAGATGGAGGGGACTGTAAAGTGTGCTTAACTTTGCCTCCTCCACCGGAGGGATGTCGTTGGCAGAAGTGGGCACAACTCCTTATCTTTCTGACTTTTCCTGCTGTTTTCCCACAAAGAGGAGGTGTAACAGCTTTTTTGTCGGTCATTGTTAATGGGAGAAATAGAGTATGCTTATGTGATACATTTTCACTCTGTTGTGGAGGATCCAGATGTATGTTTACAATCTGCTGTTTTTCACCCATGTATGGGCCAAAACACACTATGGTGCCTTTTTTAAACGTTTGTCAATGTGAAACAGTATTTTTTTTACCAAATTCAACTAGCTGGTGTTTTGTAGCCATGTCTAAATGGTATAATTTTAAGTATGAATTAATACAGCCATTTTGTTTTTAGTCCAACATTTAGAGATTGTTGTCGATTTCCTAGTCACTCCTTTATGGTTGTCATATCTCTGACCTCTGGATCAGTTGCCGGGTCATTGTTGCCTTCTGTATTTGGAAAGACATTTTCATATTCATGTTAATCTGGAACTTTACCATGCAGCCAGATTTTGACAACTTAGTTTATGCAAAATTAGAGCTCAGGTTCCTAAGGCTTTCCCATCTGTGATTACAGTATCAATATTTAGACACTTTTGTAAGGAAATTCTATGGAATACAGTGAGTGCCTTTCTCTAAGTTATGTAAGTATTTATTTTGAAAAATAGGAGCGAGATGTACATTTCCTTCCTTTGCTCTAATGAGCATTTGTGATTTTTGAGATTGACAGTGTCCACAAAACCAGAGTAGTTGCTTGTCTACAGTCAAAATATTTTCAAAGTCTCTCTTTAGCCTAGCAAAGGGCAAATAGATGCCACTATAGCAGCAGATTGTGTGGTATACAACTGCCAGTTAACATTCACAATAATTGGAGCACTGTAAGACCCATAGGATCGCTGAATTAGTGTCTAGTGGATGACTTGAACTTCTCTTGGGTGGGTTATGTGCTTGGTGGCATGAGTTTAGCTTGATACACCAGATGCAAGAAGGATAATCAGTCCTGCCATTGGAGGGGTATGAAGGAGGGGTGGGTAATACCTCTGTAACAGTGTAGTCAGCAGAACCTGTCTAAATAGGGCTCATTCCATTTCAGGTAATTCTTGAACATTTGG
Source organism: Lissotriton vulgaris (assembly GCF_964263255.1). NCBI lineage: Eukaryota > Metazoa > Chordata > Amphibia > Caudata > Salamandridae > Lissotriton > Lissotriton vulgaris. The sequence continues at coordinate 340,909,055 of NC_141699.1, forward strand.
TAAATTTGTTGTGTTCTCAATGTTTGATTAAGCATGTCATAAAGTGAATGACTAGTGGCTGGCCTCGTTCATATTTTTTTTTTAATCAGAGTTCATTGTAGTTGATCTGAGAAATTGTAATTGATTTCAAATTGTTGGTGCTAATGTATTAAGGTTTTGAAGATAATTGCCCTAGAAGGTCTTGTGCAGGTTGTACAATCGTTCAACATCAAGGTAGTGGTTGAGTGTATATGTTAATTCAGTTAATGTATATGCTGGCCACTGGAGTATGTATCTCTGAAACTGTTGTATGCTCAGTAATATTGCTGTAGTCTAGTCCTAAGAGGACCAGATATCTGTTAAGGTCTATGAAGGGAGCAGGATAAGTACGTTTTCAATAAGGCGAGTTAATAACGATTGATGGGAGCCGTGTTCACTTTGCAGGCAGGATTAAATCAGCAATTTAGAGTAACAATTTTCTGATGTGAGTGCACTAGATCATGGACTGACCGTTTTTCGGTCTCGGCCTGCGTAGGCTGCGCTTGCGCAGTCTCGCTGGTGAGACATTTTGTTTTACAGTATGGGGGCTTGAACCCGCCCCTCTTCTCCATTGGCTGGCTTCCTAAACGGAGGCCAGCCATTGGAGGAGAGGGGCGTCACTCCGTTCAAGCCCGGATTTGGGGGTGTGTTTTTTACGTTCTTTCTATTTTCTTTCTCTCCTCTTCCCATTGGCTGGAATTTTACATTCCAGCCAATGGGAAGAGGAGAGAATGAAAAACACGCCCCCAGTCCTAAAATGTCGGGGCTTTTTCGGGAGCCATTTCTGCTGGACCGCCGCCGGAAGAAGTAGAGAAGCTGCCGAGTCCTCCGGTGAGTGCTCGCTTTTCTTGCCTCTGTTCCCTGATGGTGTCCGTTTTCTGGCGTCTGCCCCCTCGTTGTTCTTGCTCTCCTGCCCCCTCGTTCTTTGTGCTTGCTCTCCTGCCCCCTCGTTCTTTGTGCTTGCTCTCCTGCCTCCTCGTTCTTTGTGCTTGCTCTCCTGCCCCCTCGTTCTTTGTGCTTGCTCTCCTGCCCCCTCGTTCGTTGTGCTTGCTCTCCTGCCCCCTGGTTGTGCTTGCTTTCCTGCCCCCTGTTCCCTCGTTGTGAGCGTTTTTTCAGGCCGCTGTTCCCTGTGTGTGTCTGTGTGTGTGTGTGTGGCTCTGTGTGTGTGTGGCTCTGTGTGTCTTTGTGTGTGTGTGGCTCTGTGTGTGTGTGTGGCTCTGTGTGTGTGTGTGGCTCTGTGTGTATGTGTGGCTCTGTGTGTGTGTGTGGCTCTGTGTGTGTGTGTGGCTCTGTGTGTGTGTGTGGCTCTGTGTGTGTGTGTGGCTCTGTGTGTGTGGGGGGCTCTGTGTGTGTGGGGCTCTGTGTGTGGGGCTCTGTGTGTGTGGGGGGTTCTGTGTGTGTGGGGCTCTGTGTGTGTGTGTGGGTGGCTCTGTGTGTGGGGCTCTGTGTGTGGGGCTCTTTGTGTGTGTGTGGGTGGCTCTGTGTGTGTGTGTGTGTGTGGCTCTGTGTGTGGGTGGGTGGCTCTGTGTGTGGGTGGGTGGCTCTGTGTGGGTGGGTGGCTCTGTGTGTGGGTGGGTGGCTCTGTGTGTGGGTGGCTCTGTGTGTGGGTGGCTCTGTGTGGGTGGCTCTATGTGAATGACTCTGTGTGGGTGGCTCTGTATGTGTGTGTGGGGGTGGCTTTGTGTGTGTGGCTCTGTGTGGGTGCAAATGCAATAAGTCTCGCATTTGCGAGCGATTAAGCTATTGGCATTGTAAATTACAATGCAATTTATTTATGTTTTAAAAACAAAAGGCATAAATAAAAATAATGTCATGAGCAATGCCAATAGCTCTAACTTTAAGAATGGCGAGACCATTGCATTGTAAATGCTTGTTTTAATATGGCAACCCCTCTAGTTGTCGAACCCTGTCTTGTACAGGCCAGAACTTCAAACCCCAGATCTCTCAACCAAATCCTATTATTACAGACAATGTGTGTCTCTTGAATACAAAGAAGCTCCACCCTCATAGTCTTAAGAATCTGTGCCATCACCCCTCTTTTCTTTCTATTATTCAACCCACAGACATTCCATGAACAAATAGAGAATCTACCCATTGTCATACAAGAAACAAATCATGATAGGTACAGCTTTATTATTGCACCAGTTTTGTTTCAAATTTAGCTTACTCCGTTTCACATCTCTGTTCCTTCTGCTCCTTGCCCCCAGAACACACTCTCCACTCCCCATCCCCCACCCTGAACACCCTTCCCTCCCCAAGCCCACCCCCCCCAGAAACACACCAAACCCACCCATGTGAGGCAAAGGGACTGGATAGTCCCTATAAGTGATGGCAAGAAAGGAGTGATTACCCTTCCCCCCACCTCACCCCCCCCTTCACTAGCAGCAGAAATCATACGTCCAAAAAAACAACAAAAGAGACATATCAAACATGCCAACAAAGGAAGGTAGGCTCGAGTGATTTACAGAGAGACAAATACAACAGAAGTGGCCGGTTCATTAGAGAGTATCTAAGAACTCCTTAGCTTTAATCTCGGATGTGAAGAATACAGTTTTATCTCTAGAGAGAGATAACCTTGAGCTTTGCAAGGTTTAATAAGAATGCTTGTGCCCCCTTTCCTTGGAATGAAGAAATGAGTTGGCACCTTAGTGCCATCTTGATTGAACCGTAGCCTAACAGGGCGAACAAAGAATTCACAACCCTTAGCCTTACGCTTGTTGCAAGATAGCGGGGTTGTTGCAAGATGGTGGGGTTGTTGCAAGATGGCGGACATGGTTGTGTCCGAGTGAGTCAGGCGCCGGTACTCACCCATCACCTCCCTACCACTTACCCCCTGCCTCTGCAAGACACTTCTAACCGCTCCAGGAAAGAAACGGCGGAAATAACTTTTTTGTACCTGCAAGCGTTTCTTTTTTTGTGCTTGCCAGCTTGTGGGAGAAAAACAAGGAACTTGAATATAAACATAAGAATCTATCCTGCCCCTGACAGCTGTTATGCTGACTTTTCTTACGCTTTTCAAAACAACCCACCAGAAAGGCCGAATTCAACACTTTCTGGCTGCCGGATACCGGCGTGGGTGTTTCGGCTCTGCAGTTGTTGGCAGCTTCGGTGGAGTGAGCCGCGACGGAGACGGCAAAGCAGAGTCACAGAGTTGGCTTAGGGGCAGAGCAGCGCCGAAACCAGGGCAATCTTGTCAGAGGGAAAAACGAGAGTCAGAATAGTCAGAAGAGAGCCGATCTTCCTACCAGGTTCCAAGTTGCAGTTGGAGGCTCTCTGTCAAAATCTGGAGCGGAGTGTGGAATCACTACAATGAGACCTAAGAATACAAGCTCCAGTATAATATCAAAGGGGGCAACTACAAGAGCGGCGGCTGCAGCGAATACTCCGGCTTCACCCGGTCTTATTGTACAGGCATTACCTGGTCTTAGAAGCATGGACATTAGTGCAAATCCACAGAATGGAAGGAGGGCTGACAAATCTAAGAATGGAGGTAATGGAGATAATGGCAGCAATAAGAGTTTGAATAATGTGGCCTCTTCAACCGGACCCCTTTCGGGGACAGTTGGTCCCAAAGCTTCTACTCAAGCCCCAGAGGTAATTATTCCGCCCATTTTTAATAAGAAAAAAAGTCTGGTTCGCAAGGATACGAGTGAGCTGGTGACTGCTGCTGAAACAGCTAATAGAATTGTCAGTACATTGACTGAAAACATGCAGCATTCTCTGATTAACAGCGTCCCTGATCCTCCTGGGACAGAGTCTGCTCCAAGTAGTCATCCTGATTCAAGTACGACGTGTTATGTGCTGAACCCCCTCCAGGAGAAAGAAAATGTGAATGATCTAGTCTTTTGTGAGTGGGGAAATTTTATTCAATGTCTGATGTTTCAGGGGGTTCAGAGGGTGAAAGTGTTGATCTTGACTGGGCAGACGACCGAAGCGTAGCTAGTTCTGCTCTTATGGAGGAAGAGGAAAATTTTTCAATATCACACGGGGGTGATAACACGGTACTAACGGTACAGGAGATCTGTAATACTCGACCATTACAGGTCTTTATTGATGAAGGTTCTCCTCTATTGGATCCCGGGGTAGCAGCGCAGGGTCTTGACGCGAATGTGAATGTGAATGTTAAAGGGGACATAGAGGCTCAAAGGATGCCTTCTGAGGAAACGGACATTAATATCACTCTCTCCACGATTTATCAGGCTATTATGTCACATCGGGAGGAGACGAAGGCTGAGAGTCTCCGTTTTCATGGGGCTGTGCGCAAGCTTCAGAACTCTGTGCGTCGTATTGCAAAAACATGTTCTGAACTTTCTACTAGAGTGTCTGAAGCTGAAGGTAGAATTTCTACAATTGAGGATGATTTTTCTGTTTGCAAAGCCGATGTTTCAGCCCTACACTCAGTCTGGGACGATATAAATTTGAAATCGACCGATATGGAAAACAGGGCGAGAAGAAATAATCTCCGAATATTGGGGGTTCCTGAAGGTTTGGAGGGGAAAGATATTCGCCAATTTGTTATTGAGCTGTGTAGGGAAGCCTTTTCCAAGCTAAAGGAATGGAAATGGGAATGGGAGCTCCAGAGGGTTCACAGATTCCCCTCCTAGATTTGGGGGGGTCGAAAGGATCGGAGGGTAAACCAAGGGCAATTCTCATCTGTCTTAACAATTTTGTACTACGTGAGCAATTATATGATTTGGCCCGACCGGACCACTGGAGCACTCTACTGAAAGACAAGTCACTGAGTTAATGCATCATTGTCCGACCACAGATCACATTTCGTAAAGGCAGGACCTTAACCACATCCATGCTCATGACAAGCTGAGCTCGTCATGAGCCACGGTGCTCCGGTGCTCATGACGAGCTCAGATTGTCATGGCCCGTGGGACGCTTAGGTGCGGGGAGAATTCCCCTGCTGTGCTGAATGTTCCACGGAGCCAATGCACCTGTGAAACAGGAGCACTGTAGCTCATGACAAGCTCACCTCGTCATGGGCATGCGGGCGCTGTGCGCGCCCTCCCTCCCCCCCAGCACAGTGGGGGAATAACCTCCGCAGCGAAGGGGTTAAGAAACACACACAGTCCCACAGTTCCACGTTCCAGTTTCTTTCCTTCATGGCTAACTACGCTTACCATTGGCTTTCACAAATGTGGAGGGTGTGGAGTCTGTAAATGGGCTCTTAGTGGCACCAAAGATTTCAAGGACTGGAAGGACATAAGTACAGTATTTCACGCAACATCAGCTGCAACAACAAATATGTAGTGTACACGCTACAATGCACCTGTGGAAAATACTACGTTGGCAGCACCATCAGGGCTCTGAAGGAGCGCATCATGGAACATATCAGGGCAATGCGCAATGGCGACACCAAATACCCTATGACATCTCACATAGCTTCATGCATTACACAAAGTACCAACAAAAAACTGACCTTCTTTGGAATAGATGTCTCGGATCCCAGTGTGAGAGGGGGCAATCGAGAATTGAGACTAAGGAGACTTGAAGCAACCTGGATAATGCATCTCCAGTCTGTCAAGCATGGGCTAAACATTGACCACGAGCTTCAGTATTTCTTATGGTCATTCATTATTTTCTTCTTACCGAGCACGCTAGCGATGGCCATCTACACATCGCCATACTTATATTAAGACCTCCACCATTGGATATACTTATGTTTCCCGGTACGTGGACATGCTCTCATGAGATTTATTAGTCAGACATTGTGCTCCCGCTGCATCGTTGTGACAGTACTTTTCTTCCTTTTAGATACCTTTGCTTTACACTACATACAGGTAAACCATGTACCTGTATGTTTTTCATTTGCGCCATATTTCCGGACGTTAGGCATTTGTGGCTTTATCTGCGCCCTTTGCCACTTGTTACTTCAACCCTTACCACTTTATTCCCGATCACCGTTCTTGCACTCCCCTTGAAGGACTGGGTTCTTTAAGACCCAGCGGTGCCAGGGGACAACACCTGAAACCTTCGTGGGTAACCTGCTCCGGCGTACGAATGACAGAGACACGGGACACTTCCTTCGGCGTCAAAGATTCAAGGTTTATTTACTGCAGGGAAACACAGAAGTCACAGGAAGTACAACGAGTGTAGTTCGGGGAGACTGCTTCAAATTGGTTCTGTGGATCGCTCCTTTTATACACGATTCTCCCATAAGTTAACATGGTACACAAAAGTTTACGACTTGGTTCCCACAATTATCCCCGAGAGGGGTCGCTTTGGTCACTTTGATACATTCGAGGTCCGGAATATAAGTGCGGAAACATTTGGCGGTTCCCAACTGTAAAAACCCATCTTCCCACCATTAGTACATTCCAATCAGCAGTAAAACAGATCGAAGAAGGAACAAGAACAGGTGTGGAGGAAGATGGAAACAGTGGGGAGATTGGAAAGGGTGTAAAAGGGGGAGGTATCGGGAAACACGAGATACAGGCATCAAAGGGACGTGCCTAATGAGATGCACGGCTGAGACAATAAACCGGCACGGCGAGATGAGCCTCGAGCGGGGCCATCTGCCTTACAGTATCATCCCCCTCGTCATAAAGACACTTTCAAAGGACATGTGTCCTCCGCAGATATCTTGGGAATCCCAGGGTCGCGAAGCGGACAACGTCCGTTCGCTGGCTACTTGAGGGCAAGAGACAAAATGGATGCCGCATCTAAGATGGAACCCGTGGGTACAGATGAAAAACCCACGTAACAAACGAACGGTTTAAGTTAGCACAGCGAAACTGCGCACACTTACTAAACTCGTCATTTGCGGTTCGTAGATACCAGACTCGACCATATTCGTGCGAGTCGAAAACACCACTTACAATTGCCACGGAACCTCAGACGCTCCTTTTGCCCTCATGTAGGCAAGCACTAGTCGGAATCATACTCGATATTCATCAGACCATCTAGATGTTGCTGTAACATAGCTCTGTCCAACCGAGTCCCCTTGGTACCAGGTGGCTGTCTCATACACGTTGTAGCACAGAGGCCACATAAGGCAGGACCACACTGCACACAAAGGCAACACGTGAGCAGGAACGCCACAACAACTCCGATAATCATCAGAATCTTCCAACCCCAAGTCGACATCAGGCCCCAAAACCACCCAAGTAACGTCCAATCCCCTACATCCACGTGTATGGATTCAGAGATTTTATGCAACTTTGAGATGGCTTGATAAACAGTCGGAGCGTTATCCGGAATGAAAATACAGCAGCTTGAATGGATCACCTTACATACCCCACCTCGATCTGCTAAGATCACGTCTAAAACCATACGGTTTTGTAACGTCATAAGTCTATCCGCCTGAAGTTCTGTGGTGATATTACCAAGGGCACTGGCAGTAATATTAGCTGTCGATTCTACCACTCGAGTCAACTGTCTCAGGTTCCTACTATTAACCATAGGCCCCCAAAACGGGAGGAAACCCTTGAAAAAGTCTCTTGCCTCTTGACCGGCAGTATCCTCTTCGCTAATTACGCCTCTCACAACTCTTGTCTTGTGATAATCTGCATCTACAGTGAACGTCGGAGGCAACAAATTTGCGATAAAGCATGCGCCCGCAAAGTCGGAGGGCAACCATGCATACGCACGATCATGGCAGACAAAGTACGTACCCTTGGCAGCCAGAAACACAGGGGACGAGACCATCGGCAGAATGTAATTCTCGGTGCAAGCACTCTCTCCAAGTCGGGCTTTCGATCTTCGGCCACGACCCATTAGACAAAAATTCCCAATGTGGGGTACGACCCATATCGGAGGCGAGCTTTTAAGCTGTTTATCACTCGTGAGCGCACTGTACTCGACCTTACTCAAGACCCTATAGGCTTGTACCTCTTCCTCTGGGATGAGCGACGGCTCATAGATATCTCTATCTAAATCTTCTATCGCTATGGACAAAGGCTTATAGTACGAGCCAAGGCCAAGGTAGGGAGAACGTGGCTCTCGACTGGGATGAGAATCCAATGCGCTTCGAAACATTGTTTGGAATGCTCGAGCTGAACCCTGGGAACTATACGGTAAGACCAGATATGGAATTCCCTTATCCGTGGTATGTGGCATCAACCCACACACCCAACAATTAGTAGTATTTACCACTAACTGGTGCTGGTGAAGGAGCTGAATAAAGGAATTATTGCGGAATTCTGCACGTCTAGCCTGCTCGTGTTCAGGTAGGATATGAAAAGAATGAGGAGATGCAGTGGAGGCAAGTGTAGGGTCAGAGGTGGGAGTAGGTATGGTAGAAGGTAAGAAGTACGACATCATGTAATACACCCCACCTGCCAATAGTGCAGAAACAATCAGAAGCAGTACGAATATTTGAAACATAAAACATTTGGTACGAGTAAGTTGTTGTAACTTGAACCTTTGCGCCTGAGCTTCTTCCAAGTCCATCAGCTTCGAAAACGCCATCCCCTATGACCGTCCGCAACGTTTCTTGACGCACTTCGTTCTGTGTAGCCGTAGTCAATCCCTAGGAGTTCCCAGGAACCGACGGTCTTTAACCTAGCGTCAAGACCTGCTAACCAGAAGGAAGTACACGCGCGGCCCTACGGCCTTTATTCACAATGTATGTGCAAAAATGTCTCTCAGCTGTGGAAGCAAAAACACATATGGAACAAAACTCAATATATATACAAAAATAATTACAATAATACGGGTGTTCGGACTGATCGTGGAAAACGGGATAATGCAATTGTCAAGGGGCAGAACGGATTTTTTTATTTGTCCTTAGTACTGGAACGCAAAAAGTATCGAGTTTTCCCAGGACGTGTATGTTCATCAAACAAGGGATTCGATGAGGGAACAGAGTCCTGTTGATCAGCCGAATGTTCTGGTCTCGAGTCTTTTGATGACAAATGTTCAACAGTGTCTTTCTGCTGCACTGAGGATTCTCCGACAGGTTGTGCGTCACTGAAAGGTACAAACGCCGGCAATCCTTCGGATTCAGATGAAGCAATGCCCCTCCTCACCCACGAGTCTGCCGGCAAAGGAATAGGAACTTTCTTTGTATGGGTGGCATGCACCCAATTTTTCCGGCCCTCTAAACGAACGGCAGTTCTCGTGGCAAGGAGGACCTGGTAGGGTCCAGTAAACCGGGGTTCCAAGTTCTTCTTGCGGGAAAAATTTCTGGTGACCACCCAGTCTCCGGGCTGGAGCTGGTGGCCTGGACCCTCCGTCTGCGTCGGCAATGCTTCGTAAACCTGTTGGTGAATTAACCTCAGTTTAGCAGTCAGATCATGAAGATAGTCAATCAACATTGGGTATTCGAGACTGGAGAACACACCCGGTCTAGGGACCCCCCACACATTCGCAGGACGACCGAACACTATTTCATAGGGGCTAAGCCCTACTCGGGAGTGTACAGTTGCCCTAGTTGATAACAAAGCTAAGGGTAAAGCATCAGGCCACGAAAGACCAGTCGTAGCCTGAATCTTCGCTAGCTTCAGTTTAAGGGTGCCATTGTACCCTTCAACCAAACCAGCTGACTGGGGATGATTGGCGCTATGGAATTTTTGATTAATTCCAAGGCCCTTACACACACTCTTCATCACACTCCCCACAAACTCACTTCCGTTATCCGACCATACAATCCGAGGCATTCCATACCGAGGAAAGTATTCCTTCAGTAGGATTTTCGCAGTAGACAAAGCAGTGTTGTCTTTGAGGGGATAGGCTTCAATCCATCGGGAGAACGCGCAAACCACAACTAAAACGTATTTCAGGTTATTGCATCGCTCCATATGGATGAAGTCTAATTGGATCACCTCAAAGGGACATGAAGGGGGAGCAAAACTACCAAGAGGAGTTGGGGTTCCCTTACCAGGATTGTACAACATACATACCATACAATTCTTAACCAATCATTCAGCACATTTCGTGATACCATCATTCTTCCACACAGGGGACAGCAACTTACAAATACCTTTCACGCTAATATGTGCTAACCCATGCGCCATTGTCACAACAGCCAGCACATACGCATCCGGTAACATCCATCTCTTATGCTCCGACAAATCAACCCAACAACCATTCACATCCAATTTTCCCGTACTTTCTTTCCACTTTATCTTTTCAGTCTCGGTGGCCTCATTCTGAATTGCTTTCACACTCTCGATAGTGTCCTCACACATACTCGATTCTGTAGGCCACCTAACCGAACTCATCACATACATTCTAGTGCTAAGATTCCGTGCAGTCTTGAAGGACTGGGTTCTTTTGGACCCAGCGGTGCCAGGGCACAACACCTGAAACCTTCGTGGGTAACCTGCTCCGGCGTACAAGTCACAGAGACACGGGACACTTCCTTCGGCGTCAAAGATTCAAGCTTTATTTGCTGCAGGGAACACAGAAGTCACAGGAAGTACATCGAGTGTAGTTCGGGGAGACTGCTTCAAATTGGTTCTGTGGATCGCTCCTTTTATACAGTTTTTACCCATAGGATAACATTGAACACAAAAGTTTACAACCCGGTTCCCACAATTAGCCCCCAGAGGGGTCGCTTTGGTCACTTTGAAACACACAAGGTCCGGAACATAAGTGCGGAAACATTTGGCGGTTCCCAACTGTAAAAACCCATCTTCCCACCATTAACAAATTCCAATCAGCAGTAAAGTAGATCGAAATAGGAACGAAGACAAGTGCAGAGGAAGACGGAGACAGTGGGGAGATCGGAAAGGGTGTAAAAGGGGAGGTATCGAGAAACACGAGATACAGGCATCAAAGGGACGTGCCTAATGAGATGCACGGCTGAGACAATAAGCCCGTGCGGCAAGATGAGCCTCGAGCGGCGCCATCTGCCTTACAGCAGCAACCCCCTTGTCATAAAGACACTTACAAGGAACATGTGTCTTCCGCAAATATCTTGGGAGTCCCAGGGTCGCGAAGCGGACAGCGTCCGTTCGCTGGCTACTTGAGGGCAAGAGACAAAATGGATGCCGTATCTAAGATGGAACCCGTGGGTACAGATGAAAAACCCACATAACAAACGAACGGTTTAAGTTAGCACAGCGAAACTGCGCACACTTACTAAACTCATCATTTGCGGTTCATAGATACCAGACTCGACCATATTCGTGCGAGTCGAAAATACCACTTACAATTGTCACGGAACCTCAGACGCTCCTTTTGCCCTCATGTAGGCAAGCACTAGTCGGAATCATATTCGATATTCATCAGACCATCAAGATGTCGTTGTAGCATAGCTCTGTCCAATCGAGTCCCCTTGGTAACAGATGGTTGGCTCATACACGTTGTAGCACAGAGGCCACATAAGGCAGGACCACACTGCACGCAAAGGCAACACGTGAACAGGAACACTACCACAACCCCGATGATCATCAGAATCTTCCAACCCCAAGTCGACATCAGGCCCCAAAACCATCCAAGTAGCGTCCAATCCCCTACATCCACGTGTATGGATTCGGAGATCTTATGCAACTTCGAGATGGCTTGATAGACAGTAGGAGCATTATCTGGAATGAAAATGCAGCAGCTCGAATGGATCACCTTACATACCCCACCGCGATCTGCTAAGACGACATCTAAAACCATACGGTTTTGTAACGTCATAAGTCTCTCCGCCTGAAGTTCTGTGGTGATATTACCAAGGGCACTGGCAGTAATATTAGCTGTCGATTCTACCACTCGAGTCAACTGTCTCAGGTTCCTACTATTAACCATAGGTCCCCAAAACGGGAGGAAACCCTTGAAAAAGTCTCCTGCCTCTTGACCGGCAGTGTCCTCTTCGCTAATTACGCCTCGTACAACTCTAGTCTTATGATAATCGGCATCTACAGTGAACGTCGGAGGCAACAGATTTGCAATAAAACATGAGCCCATGAAGTCTGCGGGCAACCATGTGTATGCACGATCATAACAGATAAAGTAGGTACCCTTGGCAGCCAGAAACACAGGGGACGAGAACATTGGCAGAACGTAACTTTCAGTGCAAACACTTGCTCCAAGTGGGGCTTGCGAACCACGACCCATAAGACAAAGATTACCTGTGTGGGGTACGACCCATATTGGAGGCGAGCTTTTAAGCTGCTTTTCACTAGTGAACATACTATATTCCCCTCTACTTAGGACCCTATAGGCTTGTACCTCTTCTTTAGGGATAAGAAAAGGATCATGGATCTCATCTTCCATATCCTCTATTGCCATCGATAGCAGCCTCTGATACGAGGTAGGACCAGAGTTGGGGGAACGTTGTTCTTGAATGGGGTGGAAACCCAGTGTGCTTCGAAACATTGTTTGGAATGCTCGAGCTGACCCTTGGGAACTATACGGTAACACCAGGTATGGAATTACCTTACCCGCAGTATGTGGCATCAACCCACACACCCAACAATTAGTAGTGTTAACCACTAACTGATGCTGATGGAGGAGCTGAATAAAGGAATTGTTGCGGAATTCTACACGTCTAGCCTGCTCGTGTTCCGGTAACATGTGAAAGGAATGGGGAGAAGCAGTAGTGGTAAGATTAGGGTAAGGAGTAGGAGTAGGGGTAGCAGGTAAGAAGTAAGACATAGTGTAATACACCCCACCCGTCAAAAATGCAGAAGCAGTCAGAAACAACACAAACAATTGAAATATGAAACATTTGGTACGACTGAGTTGCTGCAGCTTGAATCTGTATGCCTGAGCTCCTTCCAAATCATTCAGCTTTGAAAATGCCATTCCCTACGACCGTCCGCAACGTTTCTTGACGCACTTCGTTCTGTGCAGCAATAGTCAATCCCTAGGAGTTCCTAGGAACCGACGGCCTTTAACCTAGCGTCAAGACCTACTGTCCAGAAGGAAGTACGCGCGCGGCCCTACGGCCCTTAATACACAATATGTATATATATAAGCACAATGTCTCTCAGCTGTGGAAGTAAAAAGATACAAGGAAGAAGCTTGATATATGTACAAAAAAAAATTTTCAATGATACGAATGTTCAAAATCGATCATGGGAAACGAGGATATTGCAGTTATCAATTTCAGCAAAGCAAGAAAATTTTATTTGTCCTTAGTGTAAGATCGCAAAGAATATCGATGTTTCCCGGGACGTGTCTGCTCGTTGAACAAAGGATCCGTGGAAGAAACAGCGTCCTGCTGATCAGTTGGTTGATCTGGTCTTGAGTCTTTTGCTGACAAGTGTTCAACAGTGGCTCTCTGCTGCGCTGAGGGTTCTCCAACAAGCTGTGCGTCGCTAAAAGGTACAAACACCGGCAATGTTTCTGTTTCTGTTGACGCAATGCCTTTCCTTACCCACGGGTCTGCCGGCAAAGGAATAGGGACTCGCTTACAATGGGTAGCATGTACCCAATTTTTCCGCCCCTCAAGACGAACGGCAGTCCTCGTGGCCAGGAGTACCTGGTAAGGTCCGATAAATCGGGGGTCCAGATTGTTCTTGCGTGAAAAGTTGCGAGTAACCACCCAATCCCCGGGCTGGAGCTGGTGGCCTGGACCCTCCGTCTGCGTCGGCAAGGCGTCGTAAACCTGTTGGTGAATTAACCTCAGTTTAGCAGTCAAGTCATGTAAGTAGTCAATCAACATCGGATACTCAAGATCAGAGAATATTCCTGGCCTAGGAACCCCCCACACATTCGCAGGACGGCCGAACACTATTTCATAGGGACTAAGCCCTATTCGGGAGTGTACAGTCGCCCTAGTTGACAGTAGTGCTAGAGGCAAAGCATCAGGCCACGAAAGTCCAGTCGTAGCCTGAATCTTCGCTAGTTTTAGTTTAAGGGTGCCATTGTACCCCTCAACCAATCCAGCTGACTGGGGATGATTGGCGCTATGGAATTTTTGATTAATTCCAAGGCCCTTACACACACTCTTCATCACACCTCCAACAAATTCACTTCCGTTATCTGACCACACGACTCTAGGCATTCCATACCGAGGAAAGTATTCCTTCAGTAGGATTTTCGCAGTAGACAAAGCAGCATTGTCTTTGAGGGGATAGGCCTCGATCCATCGGGAGAATGCGCAAACCACAACCAGAACGTATTTCAGGTTATTGCATCGCTCCATATGGATGAAGTCCAATTGGATCACCTCAAAGGGATACGAAGGAGGAGCAAAACTGCCAGGGGGAGTTGGGGTTCCTTTGCCAGGATTGTACATTATACACACCATACAATTCTTCACCAGACGTTCAGCACACTTTGTAATGCCATCATTCTTCCACACATCGGCCAGCAACTTGCAAATGCCTTTCGCGCTAATATGTGCTAACCCATGTGCCATTGTCACAACGGCCAGCACATACGCATCCGGTAACATCCATCTTTTCTGATCTGACAAATCAATCCAACAACCATTCGCATCCAACTTTCCCGTACTTTCTTTCCACTTCGTCTTTTCAGTCTCAGTGGCCTCATTCTGAATTGCTTTCACGCTCTCTATGGTATCTTCACACATACTTGATTCTGTAGGCCACCTAACCGAACTCGTCACATACATTCGAGTGCTAAGGTTCCGGGCAGTCTCCTTAGCAATCTCATCTGCAAACGCGTTACCACGACCAACATCATCCGTCACTTTACGATGCGCACTACACTTAACAATCGCAACTTGTGCAGGCAAAGTCAATGCATCCAAAAGATCGTTCACAAGCTGGCCATGCTGTATTTTCGTGCCATGCGACGTCAAGAAACCACGCTCTCGCCACAATCGTCCAAAACTATGCGCTACACCGAAAGCGTACTGGCTATCGGTGTACACATTCACACGTTTCCCTTTTGCTAACACACATGCTCTAGTGAGAGCAATCAGCTCTGCAGCTTGGGCAGAATTCTGATTCAATCTTGCAGTCTCAACAACAGTATTCAATGTTACAACAGCATAAGCAGTAGTCACATCGCCATTCGGCAACTTAAAACATGACCCATCCACATACAGAGTGCCATCCGGGTCTTCCAATGGGGTGTTTTTAAGGTCCACTCGACCTTTTGTTTCCTCTTCTGTCCGCAAGTAACAGTCATGTTCCGCTACTTCATCTGACTCTGCACTAATTGGTAACAAAGTTGCCGGATTTAGGACATTACAACGTTTTATCTGAATATGGCTTGCCAAGAGCGTCAATTCGTACCCAGACAACCTCGCACTCGTCAAGTGCTGAGTTTTCGTTCGATTCAAAAGAGTATCGACTGCATGCGGAACCATCACCGTAAGCATATTATCCATGACCAATCCTGCTGATTGTCGGATGGAGACCGCAGCTGCCGCAGTTGCTCTCAAACAACTCGGCAATGCTCTAGCTACTGGGTCTAAGGTCGAGGAAAAATATGCACATGGACGTTGCTTACCACCAAAAGGTTGCGTTAAGACACTCAAAGCACAACCTTCCCTCTCGTGAACATATAACGTGAACGGTTTGCTGTAATCAGGGGTACCTAACACAGGAGCCGAACACAATGAATCACGTAATTCAGAAAAACTTTTCTGACATTCTTCCGTCCATGGTAAAGGAGTTGAAACATCCTTGCACGTAAGAGCCACCAATGGTTTCGCTAGCAATGAAAAATTAGGAATCCACTGCCTGCAGTACGACGTGATTCCTAGAAAGGCACGCACATCTCTTTGGGTTTGTGGCACAGCCATTCGCGCAATCGCTGCAATTCTCTCTGGGGTCAATCTCCTTCCCTCCTTTGACAATAAGTGACCTAGATAGGTTACTTCTTGACAACAATATTGGAGTTTAGAAGGTGACACCTTGTGATTTAACTCACAGAGATGTTGCAGCAACGACACTGTAGCAGTTTTGCAAATGTCCTGAGTATCAGCAGCCACCAATAAGTCGTCGACGTATTGGATTAAAGCCGCACCAACCGGCAACCTAAATGCATCCAGTTGACCCTTCAAAGCTTGACTGTAAATCGATGGACTTTCACAGTAGCCCTGAGGAGCGCGTTTAAACCGGAAGCTACGTCCACCAAGAGAGAAACCGAAAAGGTCCCTGCTCTCTTCGGCAATCGGGATGCTGAAAAATGCATTTTTCAAATCAATCACCGAAAACCACGAAGCAGTAGCTGGAATCAGAGTCAGTAGCGCCGTGATGTCAGGCACAACAGGGAATTGAGGAACCACAATTTTATTTACCTCCCGTAAATCGATAACAAAACGATAAACAGGCGGTTTGGTAGGATCAGTACGTTTAAGAATGGGCAGTACAGGGCTGTTGCACACGTTTCCCCGAGTCTCCTCAATAACATCTTTCTCGATCAAATCATAGATGATCGCTAACAAAGCTCGTTCACCATCAAGGGAGATACGGTATTGGGGAATACGTGGCAATCGCACATTAGATTTCAACTGAACAACATAAGGGGAGATATCAAGTAGGCCCACATCATTTGGACCCGTCGCCCACAAAGACGCAGGAAGAGAACTCAATTCCGGTGGAAGCTTATCGAGGGACAAATACATGGGAGAGACTACCCTCTCTCCTAACGTAAGCTTTACACCCGTAGGGGAACAATACAAAGTTGCATACAAACGTTTAAGCAAATCCAGACCCAAAAGATTTTCGCCACAACCAGTAGTCAAAATCAACGGAGCTTCGAGCTCACGAGGCCCAATTTTAAGGGACAAAGGGCGCGAAACTGGATTGCTAACGGGGGCGCCAGAGAATCCAACGGAAACATTTGTTAAGCCAGACAAAGGTGCGCCAGGGAGTTTCGAATGCATAATAGAACTTTTCGCTGCACCAGTGTCCAACAGAAAAGGCTCAACGACGCCCGATGTAGCAACTGCGACGTAAGGCCCTCTCTGATCAACCGGAACTGATACCACTCCCTCTCCTTGTCTTTGGCTGTCCTAGTAATTACTGTCGTCAGTTCCCTGATCGACGTAATAATCGTCTACATTGTACTGCGCAGATCGTCCTTGCGATGATCCACGTTGATCGAAACAGTTATTAGAATTTGATGAATTGTCAGAGCGATCATTCTGAGCACCACGACCTCTACCACGTGATGCGTGCTGTGAACCACCACGGCCTCCTTTGGATGAATTACCACTATTACGTTCGTTTAAAGCAGGACAATTGAATTTAATGTGACCCTCCTGTCTACAATAAGCACATTGATTGTACCCTAACGAAGATCTTTGGAAAGAGGAATCAGTGCGCGACTGCGATCGATTCGATTGCGACTGTGATCTATTCTGCTGAGGCGCATTCTGATTAGAACGCGGCGGAAACGCTTGTTGTAACAACACTTTAGTTTTTAGTTCTTTCGTCTTTTTATCAGCACGGTCATTTTCTTCTTTCTCTCTATTCTCGTAATATTGTGCCGTTGCCAATATCTGAGCTGAGGTAGAAACAGCCCATGCACTCTCTGAATTCTTCAATTTATTGCTCAAATCGGGCAACAAGTTCGACACGAATTTATCCACAAACAACCTCTGTCCACCCTCAGTACCCATATCTTGTCCACTATGATCAATGAATGCTTCCTCGAACCTCGTAAAGAAGTCGGAAACACTCTCATCTTTCTTTTGCTTCCAAGCTGACAACTTGTCCCAATTCACCCTCATAGCTGGCATAAGAGTCTTCATTAACGTTATTATCCGCTGAGGAAGAGCAGTGATCAATTGTTCAGGCTTAGCACCACCGACTTGCAACCCATCTGACGCTACAATGGCTGCCCAATCACCACCTAGTTCAGTTGCGTGATCTTGGTGACGAATCTTAGCCCATACCGGTTGCGGTACGACATTACCGAACAACATGTCGATATCGGCGAGATTCATTATCGTAGCGTCTACGAGCTGCGATAATTCCTTGTAATACCCTGCAGGATTTTTGCGAGGGTCAGGCAAAGATTGCTTCACCTGTAACACCTCCGATCTTTTCCATGGGAGATGTATCCATACCCGCTGGAAATGCGGCGGAACAATAGGAATGGCAGCAGCATCGCCGGGCATCCACACTGGTGGAACTTCACGCATAGGATATTGGCCAGACTCATCTTGTTTTTCAATATCCTCAACAAACAATGCATGAGGAATAGGAGCGGGACGAAGAGATAGCAACCGCTCAATAGCCCGTCGGACATTAGTATCGACTATCAGTCCAGTTGCGAACTGAAGCCGAAGTTCAGACAGGGCGGTCAGCACCTCGTCAGGCGCGTTAGCCGCTATCTGATCATGAAGGAACTTGCACATTTCGTCAAACACGTATCTCTGAGTTGGTATGTTGAATTGATTAAACGTTTCGAGGACAACACGGGGTGGATTTCTAAGAGGGTTTACCATCCAACCCATCGCCATATTATATAGTGCAACACGTTCTCTGTTACCAGGAAGCTGACTACGTCTCTGAGGACCATCAGAACCAACAGACCCAAAAACAGGTCCGAGCGACTGAAAGAAGTTTGTCGCAAGGGGAGAATTACGATTACGAGTAGAGGGAGAAGAGTAAGACACAGGACTAACAAGAGAAGGAGTAGAGACAGTAGCAACAACAGGGGTTAACAACACAGGAGCAGTAGCGGGAGCAGGAGTATTTGGAAGCGGAGGAGCAGTAGGAATAGAAACAGACAAAGGAGCAGGAACAGTCGGAAGAGCGGGTGCAGGTTGAGGAACAGGCGGAGGAACAATAGGTGGAAGAACAGGTACGGCAGGGACCACAGGAGCTGCGGTGCCCTGTACGTACGGAGGTGGCGACTTCATAAGATAGGACATTAAAGGATCCTCAACTGCCTCTTCCTTCTTATCCGACTCCGTAGGCAAAGCAGGATAGCATTTATCTATGGACATACGTTGTAATCTCTCAAACACTTCCTTATCCTTATCCTCCTTATCACGCTGGAACTGCTCAGCTTTCTTCACTATGGTAGCAACATTATCTCGCTGACTACATTTATTCTGTCTGATTTCTTTCTGTCGGGCTTCTTTGCGCCACAACCGAAAGGCATCAAACATGGCCGGCCTTGATTGACGTTCGAACAATTTTATTTCCAAATTATCTAAGATCGACGCTTCGAAGCTACCGTGAGGTGGCCAACGAAGATCGCCGTCTTTCTTTGTATATTTAATCCAATAATCGTTAAAAGCAATCGGGCCTAGCCCATGTTTGCTATATAAGTCATAAGTAGGAGTTCCAACCGGAGGTATCGGACATGAGTCCTCCAGCAGGGAATCCGCACCACAAGGTCTAAAACAACTAAACAAAGTACTGCGACCAGGCATCTTGCACACTAGCCGAGTTCCACAAACTTCAAGGGTTACGGGATTTACCAAGTCCCAGCAAAGAACAAAACCCTCGGTCTTTGGCGGCTGCAGTCGTCAAACAATACAACAACAAAGTACGCTAGCAAAGTGTCACCGACAAAAACACTCACACAGCGTTTACAACAAAGACACTCGCTAAAGTGTCAACAACCAAGAACTCTGGGAGCGACCCACAAATACTTAACTCAAAGATCGATGGCGTCCTCAGGAAGGCCCGTCAATCGTCTCGCTATACCAAGGTCTACGCCAGGCGCCAAAACAGGTCTACAGTCAGGGCAGCGGTCCGTCGCAGCCGTCAGGAGGCGGGAATCTTCGCGGGAAAAGTCTTCGGGCCACTTATTTCGACAACAGGATCGATGAAGCGGGGTGCACCTTCCCTCGGAGATTTCACACGAAGTTCCTCACGATCGTCGGGCTTGGACCGGTACCACTGATGCAGCCCCACGTTGGGCGCCAACTGAAGGACTGGGTTCTTTTGGACCCAGCGGTGCCAGGGCACAACACCTGAAACCTTCGTGGGTAACCTGCTCCGGCGTACAAGTCACAGAGACACGGGACACTTCCTTCGGCGTCAAAGATTCAAGCTTTATTTGCTGCAGGGAACACAGAAGTCACAGGAAGTACATCGAGTGTAGTTCGGGGAGACTGCTTCAAATTGGTTCTGTGGATCGCTCCTTTTATACAGTTTTTACCCATAGGATAACATTGAACACAAAAGTTTACAACCCGGTTCCCACAATTAGCCCCCAGAGGGGTCGCTTTGGTCACTTTGAAACACACAAGGTCCGGAACATAAGTGCGGAAACATTTGGCGGTTCCCAACTGTAAAAACCCATCTTCCCACCATTAACAAATTCCAATCAGCAGTAAAGTAGATCGAAATAGGAACGAAGACAAGTGCAGAGGAAGACGGAGACAGTGGGGAGATCGGAAAGGGTGTAAAAGGGGAGGTATCGAGAAACACGAGATACAGGCATCAAAGGGACGTGCCTAATGAGATGCACGGCTGAGACAATAAGCCCGTGCGGCAAGATGAGCCTCGAGCGGCGCCATCTGCCTTACAGCAGCAACCCCCTTGTCATAAAGACACTTACAAGGAACATGTGTCTTCCGCAAATATCTTGGGAGTCCCAGGGTCGCGAAGCGGACAGCGTCCGTTCGCTGGCTACTTGAGGGCAAGAGACAAAATGGATGCCGTATCTAAGATGGAACCCGTGGGTACAGATGAAAAACCCACATAACAAACGAACGGTTTAAGTTAGCACAGCGAAACTGCGCACACTTACTAAACTCATCATTTGCGGTTCATAGATACCAGACTCGACCATATTCGTGCGAGTCGAAAATACCACTTACAATTGTCACGGAACCTCAGTCTCCTTAGCAATCTCATCCGCAAACGCATTACCACGACCAACATCATCCGTCACCTTACGATGCGCACTACATTTAACAATCTCTACCTGCTTAGGCAACGTAAGTGCATCTAACAGATCATTCACAAGCTGTCCATGCTGAATCTTCGTACCATGCGATGTCATAAAACCTCTCTCTCTCCACAACCGTCCAAAGCTATGGGCGACGCCAAAAGCATATTGGCTGTCGGTAAACACATTCACACGTTTCCCTTTCGCTAACACACACGCTCTAGTTAGAGCGATCAGCTCTGCAGCCTGGGCAGAGTTCTGATTCAATCTCGCAGTTTCCACAACAGTATTCAATGTTACAACAGCATATGCAGTAGTCACATCACCATTCGGCAATTTAAAACATGAACCATCCACATACAACGTTCCGTCTGGATTTTCCAAAGGAGTGTTTTTAAGGTCCACTCGACCTTTTGTTTCCTCTTCAGTTCTCAAATAGCAGTCATGGGCTGCTATTTCATCTGACTCTGTGCTAATGGGTAACAAAGTTGCCGGGTTCAGAACATTACAACGTTTTATCTGAATATGACTTGCCAACAGCGTCAATTCGTACCCAGACAACCTCGCACTCGTCAAGTGCTGAGTTTTCGTACGATTCAAAAGAGTATCGACTGCATGCGGAACCATCACCGTAAGCATATTATCCATGACCAATCCTGCTGATTGCCGGATGGACACCGGAGCTGCCGCTGTTGCTCTCAAACAACTCGGCAATGCTCTAGCTACCGGGTCCAAGGTCGAGGAAAAATATGCACATGGACGTTGCTTACCACCAAAAGGTTGCGTTAAGACACTCAAAGCACAACCTTCCCTCTCGTGAACATATAGTGTAAACGGCTTGCTGTAGTCAGGAGTACCTAACACAGGAGCCGAACACAATGAGTCACGTAATTCAGAAAAACTTTTCTGACATTCTTCCGTCCATGGTAAAGGAGTTGAAACATCCTTGCACGTAAGAGCCACCAATGGTTTCGCTAGCAATGAAAAATTTGGAATCCATTGCCTGCAATACGACGTGATACCTAGAAAGGCACGCACATCTCTTTGGGTTGTTGGCACAGCCATTCGCGCAATTGCTGCAATTCTCTCTGGGGTCAACCGTCTTCCCTCCTTTGACAATAAGTGACCTAGATAGGTTACTTCTTGACAACAATATTGGAGTTTAGAAGGTGACACTTTGTGATGTAAGTCACAGAGATGTTGCAGCAACGACACCGTAGCAATTTTGCAAATGTCCTGAGTATCTGCGGCTACCAACAAGTCATCGACATATTGGATTAAGGCCGCACCAAACGTAAACGCATCCAGTTGACCCTTCAAGGCTTGACTGTAAATCGATGGACTCTCACAGTAGCCCTGAGGAGCGCGTTTAAACCGGAAGCTGCGTCCACCAAGAGAGAAACCGAAAAGGTCTCTGCTCTCTTCTGCAATTGGAATGCTGAAGAACGCATTCTTCAAATCAATCACTGAAAACCACGATGCAGAAGCTGGAATCAGAGTCAGTAGCGCCGTGATGTCAGGCACAACAGGAAACTGAGGAATCACAATTTTATTTACCTCCCGTAAATCGATAACAAAACGATAAACAGTTGGTTTCGAAGGATCAGTACATTTTAGAATGGGCAGTACAGGGCTGTTGCACACGTTTCCCCGCGTCTCTTCAATTACGTCTTTCTCGATCAAATCATCAATGATCGCTAACAATGCTCGTTCACCATCAAGAGAGATACGATACTGGGGAATACGTGGCAACCGCACATTAGATTTCAACTGAACAACATAAGGGGAGATGTCAAGCAGGCCCACATCATTGGGACCTGTTGCCCACAAAGATGCAGGAAGAGAACTCAATTCCGGTGGAAGCTTATCGAGAGACAAGTACATAGGAGAGACAACCCTCTCGCCCAAAGTAAGCTTTACACCCGCAGGAGAACAATACAGAGTTGCATACAAACGTTTTAGCAAATCCAGGCCCAAAAGATTTTCACCACAACCCGTAGTCAAAACCAACGGAGCTTCTAGCTCACGAGGCCCAATTGTAAGGGGCAAAGGGCGTGAAACTGGGTTGCTAACGGGGGCGCCAGAGAATCCAACGGAAACATTTGTTAAGCCAGACAAAGGTGTGCCAGGGAGTTTCGAATGCATTATGGAACTTTTCGCTGCACCAGTGTCCAACAGAAAAGGCTCAACGACGCCCAATGTAGCAACTGCGACGTAAGGCCCTCTCTGATCAACCGGAACTGATACCACTCCCTCTCCTTGTCTATGGCTGTCCTAGTAATTACTGTCGTCAGTTCCCTGATCGACGTAATAATCGTCTACATTGTACTGCGCAGATCGTCCTTGCGACGATCCACGTTGATCAAAACAATTATCGGAATTTGATGAGTTATCTGAACGGTCATTTTGAACACCGCGACCTCTACCACGTGGTGCCTGCTGAGAACCACCACGACCTCCTCTAGATGAGTTACCACTGTTACGATCGTTTAAAATGGGACAGTTAAATTTTAAATGACCCTCTTGTCTACAATAGGCACATTGATTGTACCCTAACGAAGATCTTTGGGAAGAGGAGTCATTTCGAGGTTGTGACCTATTTGATTGCGACTGCGGTCTATTTTGCTGCGAAGTATTCTGATTCGAGCGCGGGGGATACGCCTGCTGTAACAACACTTTAGTTTTGAGTTCTTTCGTCTTTTTATCAGCGCGGTCGTTCTCCTCTTTTTCTCTGTTCTCATAATACTGTGCCGTAGCCAATATTTGAGCCGAGGTAGAAACGGCCCACGCACTCTCAGAATTTTTTAATTTATTGCTCAAATCGGGCAATAAGTTAGAGACAAATTTGTCCACGAACAACCGTTGACCACCCTCAGTGCTTGACCACTATGATCAATGAATGCCTCCTCAAATCTCGTAAAGAAATCAGAGACACTCTCGTCCTTTTTCTGTTTACAAGCTGACAGTTTGTCCCAGTTCACCCTCATAGCTGGCATAAGTGTTTTCATTAGCGTAATTATTCTTTGAGGGAGAGCAGTAATGAGCTGTTCAGGCTTAGCCCCGCCAACTTGCCGCGTATCGGCCGCAGTAAGAGCAGCCCAATCGCCACCTAATTCGTTTGCGTGATCTTCGTGCCGAATCTTAGCCCATACCGGTTGCGGTACGATATTGCCGAACAGCATATCGATATCGGCAAGATTCATTACCGTAGCGTCTACAAGCTGTGACAATTCTTTATAATACCCTGCAGGATTTTTGCGAGGGTCAGGCAAAGATTGCTTCACCTGTAAAACTTCTGATCGTTTCCATGGGAGATGTATCCATACTCTCTGAAAGAACGGCAAGATCGGAGGTTGAGCTGCAGGATTACCTGGCATCCACACTGGTGGAACTTCCCGCATAGGAAACTGACCGGACGCATCTAACTGCCTCTCAACATCCTCAACAAACAAGGCTTGAGGTATAGGAGCGGGACGGAAAGATAACAACCGTTCAACAGCACGTCGAACATTAGTATCCACTATCAGTCCATTCGAGAACTGAAGCTGTAGATCAGACAAAGCGGTCAACACCTCGTCAGGTGCATCGGCCGATATCTGATCACGCAGTACCTTGCACATTTCTTCAAACACGTATCTCTGTGTCGGTTCATTGAATTGGCAAAACGTATCAAGTACAACACGCGGAGGATTTCTAAGAGGGTGCGTCATCCAACCCATCGCCATATTGTATAGCGAAGCATGTTCCCTGTTACCGGGAAGCTGACTACGTCTCTGAGGACCATCTGAACCGGCGGACCCAAAAACAGGTCCGAGAGAATGGAAAAAACTAGCCGCAACAGGAGAAGTACGACTACGAGTAGACGGAGAAGTATAGCACAAGGGACTAACAAGAGAAGAGGTAGAAACAGAAGAAGCAACAGGAGTAAGTAGAGCAGGAGCAGTAGCGGGAGCAGGAGGATGTGGAAGCGGAGGAGCAGTAGGAATAGCAATAGGCAAAGAAGCGGGAACATTCGGAAGAACGGGTGCAGGTTGAGGAACAGGTTGAGGAATAGGTACAGGGGGAGCCACAGGAACTGCGGTTCCCTGCACGTACGGAGGTGGCGACTTCATAAGATAAGACATTAGGGGATCCTCAACTGACTCTTCCTTCTTATCCGACTCCGTTGGCAAAGCAGGATAGCATTTATCTATGGACATACGCTGTAGCCTGTCAAACACTTCCTTTTCCTTAACCTCCTTATCACGCTGAAACTGCTCTGCTTTCTTTACAATGGTAGCAACACCATCTCTCTGATTACGTTTAGTCTGTCTGATCTCTTTCTGTCGGGCTTCTTTATGCCACAACCGAAAGGCATCAAACATGGCCGGCCTTGACTTTTTCTCGAACAATTTAGTCTCAAGATTATCTAAGATCGTTGTCTCAAAACTACCATGAGGTGGCCAACTAAGGGCACCATCTTTCTTAGTGTAACGGATCCAGTAATCATTAAAAGTAATCGGGTCTAGCCCGTGTTTGCTGTACAGCTCATAAGTTGGAGTTCCAACCGGAGGTATCGGACACGAGTCCTCCAGTCGGGAATCCGTACCACAACGTCTGAAACAACTAAACAAAGTACTGCGACCAGGCATCTTGCACCCCAGCCGAGTTTCACAAACGTCAAGGGTTACGGGATTTACCAAGTCCCAGCAAAAAGCAAAAACCCTCGGTTTTTGGCGACTGCAGACGTCAAATATCACAACAAAGTACCAAGAACTACAAATGCAATGGAACCATGCAAAAACTAAGCAACCACAACCAAGAACTCTGGGAACGACCCACAAATACTTAACTCAAAGATCGATGGCGTCACCAGGAAGGCCCGTCAATCGTCTCGCTATACCAAGGTCTACGCCAGGCGCCAAAACAGGTCTACAGTCAGGGCAGCAGTCCGTCGCAGCCGTCAGGAGGCGGGAATCTTCGCGGGAAAAGTCTTCGGGCCACTTGTTTCGACAACAGGATCGATGAAGCGGAGTGCACCTTCCCTCGGAGATTTCACACGAAGTTCCTCACGATCGTCGGGCTTGGACCGGTACCACTGATGCAGCCCCACGTTGGGCGCCAACTGAAGGACTGGGTTCTTTAAGACCCAGCGGTGCCAGGGGACAACACCTGAAACCTTCGTGGGTAACCTGCTCCGGCGTACGAATGACAGAGACACGGGACACTTCCTTCGGCGTCAAAGATTCAAGGTTTATTTACTGCAGGGAAACACAGAAGTCACAGGAAGTACAACGAGTGTAGTTCGGGGAGACTGCTTCAAATTGGTTCTGTGGATCGCTCCTTTTATACACGATTCTCCCATAAGTTAACATGGTACACAAAAGTTTACGACTTGGTTCCCACAATTATCCCCGAGAGGGGTCGCTTTGGTCACTTTGATACATTCGAGGTCCGGAATATAAGTGCGGAAACATTTGGCGGTTCCCAACTGTAAAAACCCATCTTCCCACCATTAGTACATTCCAATCAGCAGTAAAACAGATCGAAGAAGGAACAAGAACAGGTGTGGAGGAAGATGGAAACAGTGGGGAGATTGGAAAGGGTGTAAAAGGGGGAGGTATCGGGAAACACGAGATACAGGCATCAAAGGGACGTGCCTAATGAGATGCACGGCTGAGACAATAAACCGGCACGGCGAGATGAGCCTCGAGCGGGGCCATCTGCCTTACAGTATCATCCCCCTCGTCATAAAGACACTTTCAAAGGACATGTGTCTTCCGCAGATATCTTGGGAATCCCAGGGTCGCGAAGCGGACAACGTCCGTTCGCTGGCTACTTGAGGGCAAGAGACAAAATGGATGCCGCATCTAAGATGGAACCCGTGGGTACAGATGAAAAACCCACGTAACAAACGAACGGTTTAAGTTAGCACAGCGAAACTGCGCGCACTTACTAAACTCGTCATTTGCGGTTCGTAGATACCAGACTCGACCATATTCGTGCGAGTCGAAAACACCACTTACAATTGCCACGGAACCTCACCCTCCTTTCGGATATACGCCCCTCGTGTCCTACACTCTTAGGCAGTCTTTTTTCTACCCTCACCCCTTTCTTACGCTCGCCTTCCATGGCACTTTTGAGGCTACCTTTTGTTTGAGGCCACCAGCATGAACTGTGCAGACGTTATGTTATAGAAGTCCAGTCTGCATGATTATACTTCGCTAAAATGTAGCTGCATGTTCTTTTAAAGTACGTATAGAAACACAGTTTGCATGATTATATTTCACCAATTGTTGCCACATGTTCTCTTATTATAACTTCACTTATTGTAGTACACTCTTTTTTGCACCGCTCAGCCAGAAATCATGTTTATTCTCGTTCCTTCATTTTAATAAGGCTTTCTCCTCCTGGAGTGGACACACGGCATCTTGAACTTACAATGTTTTGAAACCATGTGTGTTTGCATTTTCTCTTTTGACATAATTTTACGTGTTGTAGTGTACTCGTTTTTGCTCTACTCAGCCAGAAGCATGTTACTTCTTGCTCCATCAGTTTAATTAGGTTTTCATTTCATGGAGTTGACATACGGCCTCACAAACTGATTTTGTTTGTACCCATGTTGTTATATCCTGTCACTGCTACAGTATGGTCACTTTAGGATAAATGTTTTATAATTTTACATAGAAACATACTTTTATTTGGAATTTCGTTCACTCATGTCTTATCAATACCATTTATTCATGGATTTCATCATACTTTGGATATTTTGTCTCACTTGGTCTTCTCTTTAGACGCTGATATCATTCATCCCTGCATACATTTTGCAATCGACCGATCGCAATATACTATTAGCCAATGTGATTCTTTCTTCTCTTAGATGGACATTGCTATTGCTTTTTCTATAGAATTCATCCATTTGTTATGTTCCGGGTGATCTACACACATCTGGTCCTCTATGTTTTGGATATTTCACTATTATTGTGACTTTTTTCACTATAGGGTTTCCACTATCTACAGGTTGTTTTTATTGCATTTGACTATTGTGACGCCAGTTTTTCTTGTCTACAATTTGTTTTTGTTTAATTCTGATTATGAGGTTTCTCATGATCTATTGAAATTCTTGTTTCTTCTTTGATTCATTTTGTGTTGTTTTATGTCCTTCCCAGCCCTATATAGTCACAATTGTAACACGTTGTGATGAAACACGTGTCGGCTAGTAGAATGTACTCTACTGATCTGGATTGATTTATAAATCCATTCTGCTGAAAACTTCCAAGTTCTCAACCTTCATTATTTGTACTATTGCATGTTGTTAGAAATTTGTGCTGACATCAGAACCTATTACATAAAAACGTGTGCACAGGACTTTCTGTTCAACATGTGCAATCCTGCAATCCTACAGCGTGTACCGTCTAACGCTCAAGCCTTGGCGGGCGAAAAATTCCAACCCTCCTATTCGCTGATGATACCCTCCTCATCTCTAAGACCCCAAGGGGCCTGCAGAGTCTTCTGGACAGTTTCCAGTTGTTTTGCACCACGCCAGGGCTTGTCATCAACTCAGCGAAAACAAAGTATCTAGTGCTGAATCCACGTAAAAATCTTGGGTCCTCTCCTGTCCCAAACTCTGCTCCCCTGGAAAGGGTTACCGTGTTCGACTACTTAGGCATTTGCATCTCTGACTCTATGCTTTGGAATTCCCACATGCAAAAAAATGCTCCTAAACCACAAAAGGGTAGTGGGGGCAATACTTAAGGAGCATCGCTCTTCAACAAGCAGACCTATTGCCCCTGCTATCGACATCTACAAGGCCAGAGGAGTGAGTTTGGCCCTTTATGATGCTGAACTTTGGTGTTCCACCAATTCGGACCAAATTGTGAGGTCAGAAAACAAATTCTTAAAAGACCTCATGATGCTTCCCCTGAGGACCCCCACCGCGCCACTATTGCAGGATTTAGGGTGCCACTAATTTAAAGACCTAGCAAGACTTCGTCCCCTCTTGTTGTGGGCCCGCTTGTGGCGTACACCAGAGCTAACAAAATATGCAGAGGGCTTATCAGAAATTATGTCCATGGATGGGTGGCAAAAAATTAAATGGTTAAAGGACTTAAAATCGTTATTGTACGATCTCGATCTTAAAGATGCATGGACAAACAGAACTGCCCCACCTAAGGCAGAGCTCAAGAAGGTATACTGGGCTTGGGTCAGTAGTAGGGGTTTTCTTGATCCCAAATTAGGCAGGATGACAGAGGAGTTCTTGCAACATAAGCACCTCACACAATATGAACCATACCTTGATATCATACAGAAATCTTTTGACAGGGCCCTGTTTTTTGAGTTCAGGGTAGGATCACTGCCTATACGCGAATTGACTGCGCATTGGAAGGTTCCGTACCAAACATCACCTTTATGCCCAAACTGTGAGGCTAAATATGAGTCAATCGCGCATGTCTTTTTCGTTGGCCCAGCTTACAAACTGCCAAGGGAATGTTGGCTCAAACCACTTTGCAGAGATTTGGGTACCCGCAGCCACTCTGCGGCGTTGCACATTTTTAGGTCTGATGCGCGAGCATTGTATGCATGTGGTTTGGCCAAATTCATGAGATGGGCATGGAACATCAGATCGAAAACTTTGAGTGCAATTCCCTAAAGTGTTCTTTCTTTCTTTTTCCTCTTTGTGGCCGCGTCTCCCTCTTCATCCCCAAAATGCCCCCTCTTCCATTAATTAAGTGCTTCTCATTAGCAATGATGAACTATAGGGTGTGTGGAGCATAATTAATATTTGTTAAAATGTATCTTGTTTTTAACAATCAATCTTTGTCAGAATGTATCATGTTTTTAATAGTAGAGCTTTTTATTATATTTTTTATTATGTTCAACAGCTTTTAAGATATGTTTTTATCGAAATAAAGCTATTTAGTACTACTTAACATGTGCAATCCTGCAAGCCTCATCCTCTAGCGAGGTTTAGCGCTGAACCAGGAGATCTATCTCCTCAGCTCTTTTTACCCAACTAAGAAAGGGTCTTGCTTTTATTTTATCAAAGACATCATATGTTCAGCAATTACTAGGTAGTGCCTGGAATTTTAAATGTGGTAGGAAAAGGAAGAGTAGACGGTAGGCGGTAGGATTGCTACAAAAGCAATAGCCTACCACCTAAATAGGTCAGGGTTTGGCACGTACGTTTCACGTCTCTAGCAAAATTAGGACTGCTGAAAAAGAAGATGAACACCAATATTGAGAACTGGGTATCAGTGCTGCAATGGGTCTCATTCCCGCAGGTTAACTCTCATAAGCAGTGTCCTTTACACTAACAATAGATGACATTTTTGTCTGGTCATCCCCCTCTACAGCTGTGTGTTCATAAGAAGACCAGTTAGCTACAATGGGACGCATTGAAAGATTTATCCAAGTGACTTATCTTTATTCCTTAAAAAATAACATTTGGCAGATGTTCCAGATGGTAATAAGGGCTTACTAATACAGTGAGGCGCATTGTTTATTTTTCTGCGTTGTGCATGTAGTGCATCACCTTACTCGAGTGACAACCATGCACTTTACAAAGGTCTGGCATTTACAAATGCTCATTGAGATCCGGTGGTTACAACAGCATGGTTAACAGAAACACCAACGTTTTTATACATGAGCAAATAATCAGGCGTGGGATAGATGCAGAGGCTAAAGGGAGATACTCATAGAAATGAAATGTTTAGAGCAGGCTTCACCAACTAGTTGCTCGTGGGCTACTGGTAGCTCTCCAAGTACCTGTGAGTAGCTCACCTGTGTGCAGCCCAGCCTACTAAAGTACAAGATTTTGTTTTGTT
Organism: Lissotriton vulgaris; assembly: GCF_964263255.1. Classification (NCBI taxonomy): domain Eukaryota; kingdom Metazoa; phylum Chordata; class Amphibia; order Caudata; family Salamandridae; genus Lissotriton; species Lissotriton vulgaris. The sequence continues at coordinate 340,939,540 of NC_141699.1, forward strand.
CAATTAATATACATATCTCAAAACTGAAAAGCGTGTATTGAGACAGAACTGTGTGTATTTTCAAAACTCATAAGCGTCCCTTATGTTTGGGAACAAATGGCTGAATTTCCAAAATATTAAAGCTGATGCTCGAGTTATCAATCATAAACCATCAGTGAGACATTATTAAAAATATTACCTTGATGCCAGAGTCTTTGCAGCTATGGCTGTCATGTATTATACTGATGCTGTCCAAATCGATAAAGCCATTTTCACATTAATGATGCCAACTATGCCTGATTCACTGAGGAGATCACTGCTGTAATCTTTCATGGTGCGGTCACTTATGTAATCTTGTCTGACATGGTCACTATTACCACATTAACAATATTAGTAGCTCGGTATGATTTCGTTGAAAATACGTAGCTCTTGTTACAAAAAAGTTTGTAGACCCCGGGTTTAAAGTTATGCCAGGCATTGCCTTTAAAAGCAGCCATTCCCTAACATATTTTGTAACCAGTCTGTTCACAGTTGCCACCACCACCTCAAGGTTAACATAGAAATTCACATTGATGTATCTCTGTTATCAGCAAACCGAAAAGACATCAGAGAAATTATTTTGCCTTCACAGAATTCCATTGCCGGGTTCCCACAGCGATGTCCAATTAAATTTGCACGTCTGCCTCTCCTGTCTTTGCTTGTGGAGGGCTCTGCCCTGGTGGTGGATATCTCTACACGTGTGACAACAGGATTAATTATTAAATGTGGGAGGGATAATGGGAAGTGTTGGAAAAATTGGGGATAATTGTACAAAATGGGTGCAGTTAAGTTAAAATGAAGGAGGTGTTTAGGGAGGGACATGCTAATATATAAACATATACCCAGAGGAGTAAGACAATTACAATTCAATTAATGCATATATAATCCAAAACAGGAGTGCTGCTGGCAACACAGGTTTAAAGGTATTCCGGCCCAGCCGTGGAATAAGTCAAGCACTACATGTGGCCAACCACTGGTACTGGAACACATACTTTCGTAGAAATCAGTGGAGAAAGGAAATAACACTATCACATAGGGAAACATATAAAATAAATTACATTACATTTTATTTGAAATAAAACCTTATTTATGTTAATTTTATTTTTTAATATTTAATATTAAATGTTTTTAAAACTAAAATGTATACATGTAAATTGTTAATATACATGCAGATTTTAAATATGTTGTATATGATAATTTATTTGTTTATTTGCATACAATATTTTGAAACATTTAATAAAAATTATACTATAAGGAGTGAGCAGAGAAATTAACTGTATAAATGTAAATTGTTAATATACATACACATTTTGAATATGTTGTATATTATAAAAAAATGTCATTTAAATCCAATATTTTGACACATTCATTACAAATGATACTATAAGGATGGGCAGGGAAATTAAAATTGTTATTAATTTTATTTAACAAAAAACGATTGCAATGCAATTTTAAAAAAATACAATTATTTTAAAAGTATTCTTTTGTTAAGTTTTAATGCAGGTGTGTTGCCCCGTATTACTGTTGTAACCCTAGGTGAAAAGAATTTAGGAAAAGTATTATTATTTTTTTATTAATTCTCAAAATTCCCTGTAACTTTCTATAAGGAATTCTCCACCCCAGTGGCGAAGAGCTGCACAAACAGGTTGAACGTTACTTGTATTAACTTGTCACTCGTAAAATCAGTAAAAGGAGTCTCCACATACTCAGTTGCAGAGATGGAGACTCGTAACTCTACATCTAGGGAGAAATCTACACATGTATATATTGTAAATTTCTTTCATGAAGAGATTTACAACTAAGGCCTTCATTACGATGAGGGTCGGAGGCTTTCCGAGTCACATCACAGTTTCAGTTTTGAATGCTGCATTACAATGCAGGCGGTCAAAACTGGAACAGGCATGTCATTCTGGCTGGATTCTGGTGGGCTCAAAGAGACCGGCACGTAATCCCTGTGGACGTTGTTTCCGCTCTAGGGATTTTGATGTCGGTGTCCGGCAGGCTTTCCATGTCGGGGTTTCTGACATGGAAAGCCTTTCGGAAAGCAACACTGGGGGCCTCTAGCATGTCCCCCTTCATCCTGTGGCCTCCGGTTGGGGACCAAGGGGGCACCCTGTTACTCCCTGCACCCTGTGGCAGGTACCTTGATGTGCCTTCCACGTGGTGCAGGGATGAACAGATTCTACCATTTGTCTATGGGAGCTTGTGCTACGGCCAGTTTATGGCCATAGCACAAGCTCCGATAGACAAATGGGAGTATGTGACAGCACCATGTGCAGTCGTATTGTAATCGTGGTGCCAGGACCACCGACCGGAGGTCGTCGGTCCCGAGACCGCAAGGGTACGTCTTCCTGACATCATAATTAAGCCTTAAGTCTAGGAGTAGGCCTACATGTGAGGAGATCTAAACATGCAAACTTACCTTGGTGAATAGGGCACTCTTTGCCTTCGTTAGTACAAAGGTTATACAGCAGTCTTTCCATGGTCCTGCAGAAGTGGGCCATTCTACCTTTTTGAAACTTCATCAGTTTCCTGCTTCAATACTTAGGGCCTGATTTAGATCTCGGCTGATGGGTTACTCCATTATAATGCTGATGGTTATCCTGTCCTCTGAAATATAAATCCCATTTATATTTCAGTGGACGGGATATCTATTACCGTTGTAACGGAGTAAACCATTAGGCGAGATCTAAATCAGGCCCCATGTGTTTCACAAATAACAGTTTTTCCACCCATCATCTCTCAATTTGCATGTAAACCCTTCATTTATTACTTCTTGCTGTCTTTCTGTCCAGGTGGATTGTATGTTAGAATGTCAGCAACAAAAATCTTATGATATAAAATGATTGTCAAAATAACGACAACAAAAATTGGCCCACAGACATTATGAAATTAAATAAATTGGGGAATGGTTAGATTTACTGTTCCATCGCCAGTCCTACTTATATAGGAAAGGGCTTATTTTGGGAGGCCTATTTACTATTCTAACTCCAGGCCCACAAACATTGAAGAAAGAATGTGCTTGGGAGAGCATAGTGTTGAGTTTGAATCACGTAACTGCAAATAAACAAAAAAAAATCAAATTAAATCTATGCTAGGTACCTGCGAATTTCATATCATCAAGCTAATATTTTGGTAACATTTTGATATAAATGTAATTTAATTTTTACATTGAAATTATTTCTTTTTTCTAGTAGTTACAAAAGAGTAAGTCAAATATGATACATATTGACATTTAAACTAAATAAAACACATAAAATATATGTATATTTAATATGGACCAGAATAAAATATTTATATTAATAAACATTATTTTCCTTTTAAATGAGATATTATGTTAGTTTTCAACACCAACATTTTACTTAAATTAAAAATAGTCCAAATGATATACTGAATAAAAAACTAGTATCAATACATTCCTCCAGTTAGTCTAAATGTATACCAATAAAAAAATAAACTACAACAAATACCACAGAATAGTAAGATCTGTATTTTTCATTTTTTAAATAAAAAATGTGGCTTTAAACTTTTTAATCAATATAAAATATATCTTAGGTATATGTTAAATTAACATATAATAAAACAAAAATGGTGTCCACTCTATCCCTAATAAATTCCTGAACTAAAAGAAAACTATTTAAAAAATATGTTAAGATATTTGTAAACATTAAAAGATAATTAAATGGAAAAATATTCAATATTTTACTTTTTTTTAAAATCAAACATTTCCCATAAAATCTGTCAAAAATCCCCAAAACCCCAGAAAACAAACCTGTAAACCATTTTAAAATGTAAATACAAATAATTAAATAGTATTTGAAAATAAAATGTAATATCATCTAAAACATAATGGGGCTTATTACGATATCGGGCGGACACACTGTCGCAAAACTGGGACCGACCGATCTCTGGTCGGCGGTCCCGACTGCCTAATTGCTATGCACAGGACATTATGTGGTTGTCTACTCTATAAACCGGCCATAGCACAAGCTCCCATAGGGAAATGGGAGGTTGTGTTCATCCCTGCACCTCAGAGTGTTCGCCACACTGTGCAGGGATCAACAGGGGGTACCATAGGTGCCCCCTCGGCCACTAACCATAGGCCTCTGCTTGAAGGGGGCCCTGCTAGGGGTCCCCGAACTCACTATACAACAGGATTTCCATGTTGGTAAGTCTACCGGAAATCAAGCATCATAATCCAGATGGCATAAAATGCCTTCCATATGAATTACATGCCGGTTCCGACTGGCTTCTTGAGCCCATTGAAGCCAGCCGGAATGACTGACCGGGTTCACTTCCGGCCACCTAAATTGTAATGAGGCAGTTGGAAGTAAAACCGACGATCTTGGTCAGAGGATTTCTGATGGAGATCTTAATCGGCCCCAATGAATCAGTCAACATTTTTCTTTGATTGTGTTTCACACCTCCCCTCATGTTTGGCTGTAGTATCATACCAGGGATGTCTTTAGCCACATTTGTATGTTTGCAAGCGTGAATGTGGTCATTGCGTTTTTGGCTCACATGCCTCGCTTTGAGTGCCCATAGACTTTTCTTGAACTGCCTTTGGAAGAGCTTGTCCAAGACAGGCATCCACTGATGCCCCATTACGGTTATCAAATGGGTGATCAGTTGAAGCCATAGGTCCATATCCAGATCACTCCAGTACGACTACTTCCTCCATGTAGATCTTGAACTTGTCATGCTTTCCCCACCATAGGTAATTTGTAGCTTTCTGATTATGTATAGACATTTGAATAATACTACATTTCTCTTCAGAACAATGAGCAGAGAGGCAAGAAGAAAAAGTTGCCAGAAGGCACAAAGTCAGAGATGAAGGGCAAAGTGTATGTACAAGTCATCTGCAATCCACAAATGAAAATGGGTAAGCAAAGCTCTGGGAATTAATGTTGCTCCTGCAAGATGGTGGCCAATGAGGAGCAAACAGCAATGGGGGATAAAAAGAAAAGGTCCCAGAAAGAGAGGCAGAGATAAAATTGGAGATCACAAATGAAACATACGTATTCAAACTTTTAAAACAAACCATAATACTTAATATAGGGTGGACAACACTAATTGAGAGGCACATGTAGATGAATACTAGGGAGAAAGGGTAGTAGGATATTGGAAGAAGACCAACTATTGTGGAGAGAAAAGGTTATTCATTGAATGGGAACATGTATGCAGGATGATCTAATACTACAGTGGGATGGCTATTTAAAGCATAGAAACACGACAGATCGAATGCACTGAGTCGGAAAAGTAGTAGAAATGCCCGAACAGCCAGAATAGTATAGCCCTCTGTAGAGGTCATTATGACCAGCCTTTACGCAGTCAATGCAGAAGAGGCCACACAATGGATAATGGGCTGACTGATACTGCAGTGATGTAACAAGAGCGAGGAGAGCTGATTGGAGAGGATTGTGAAGGACTTGCAGAAATGTTTTGTTTAACATCACAGAGCTATTACAATCTAAGAACTTAAGGCCAGATGTACAAAGCAATTTAATGGTCACAAATACTCCACTTCAGTGTTTTCGTCAATTAAAATGCTTTTTGATGTCTACTAATCCCATTTTAGGTGTCAGAAACAGTTTTCAGATCCCTAACATGGGTTTTCGAATGGATACCGATTCACTGTCTGGAAGGTCTTGTTGTAGGCCCCCCTTCCAAATACCGAATTGGTATCATATGTATAAATGATCTGCAACCACAAACTAGTCGTAAAGCATTCAAATGTTATCAACCTCCAAGCAGGAGTGGTAACCCATTTGCAATAGGGAAAGGTTCTCTTTAGGACTCTTTCTTCTTTGTGAATTAAAAAAATGTTTGTGGGGAGTAGGCAGTGGTCCAGTGCCTACTCTCGAAGAAAAAGAAAAGTAAAACTTTTCCCTTTAAGGAAAAAAGGCTGCATTTAAGTAAAAAAAAAGGTTTAATTTATGAGTGAATTGCCTCCTTTTGGAATGAGTTGCAATTTGCAATCCACTTCATGACTATTAATGAGGTAGGTCGGATTTAAATCCAGTCCGAAACAGAATATTTTTAACTGACCTGTTTGTACAAAGGTTGGTGCTGAAAATGATTTAATAGATGCGAGCAGTAAATAGTACATATGGCTCTCTCTACTTTACAAAATGAAAATTCACTAACTTAAGTAGTTTCATATCATCTTTTGTAAGTAACCAAGGAAACCTTGTTTGGGCAACAAGTGGGTTTGTATATTATATGCTCATTGACTCTGCCAATGTGTGATGTAATAGAGCCATTACTACAGTGTTATAGAGCCTCCTCTGGACAGCACGTATGATGTATTTATTTATTTATTTATAAAGTTTTATAGAGCGCAAACTTGACCCAAGAGGGTATCATTAGATTCATTGCTGCAAAGCATTTCAGGCTACCACTGGAATGAGCTAGAGCTGCAGCAGTGGCGATGAGAAAAGCAGAAGCATACAGCTTGCAGGTTCAAGTCAAAGTCAAAGGGGAAACAATTTGTAGAAACAAAAGGCTAAAATCAAGTGAGCATATGGGAGAGGTTTGTAGCGTGCCAGGAACACATAGTGTAAAAGGTAGAAAAAGTAAATGAAACAAATAAGTAGAAAGGAAAAATAACAAGAGGCTTTAGGGCTAAGAAAACCCCAGGCAGCAAACAGGAAATGTAAATAAAAATACAAAATACACCAAGAATATTGTTTACTGTGTCAGGTATTCACAAGCACACTAGAGATTTAGAAAGTCAACTAGAATGAAAGAAAATAAATAACATATTGTCCACTTGGGCCTTATTACGAGTTTGGCTGCCCCGTGGACTGCAGCTTTGGAATCGCCTGTCCGAGTGCGGTGTGTTTGGCGGTCCAACCGTATTACGAGTTTATTGGATTGGCTTAGCAAAGACTGCCAAGACCACCAGCAGACCGTCGACCGCTGAGTTTGTGGTCGGCGAAAGGCAGGCGCCATTGTGTGGTACAGGGGAGCTGCACTATCATCCATATTGCGAGTTGCCTGTTACACAAGAGCACCGCAGCTGCCTGGCCGCTTGCTTCAAGGTGGCGGTGACAGAGCATTTGGGATGCATACTCACCCCTTTCTTCTTTCAGTTAGGACCTTCACACTGAGGATTACAACCCTGTTTGCAGCAATCCACAGGTGAGTACTTTTTGAACCATATATATCATGCATATGTTTGCAATCAACATATCTGCAGTCAAAATGCACACACAGGTATCGATATATATGTGAAAAGTACTCATCACTGCTGCAAGATCCCTGTCTCCACTCTGCCAAACCCGTGGTCAACTCGTAGTAAGGCAGTCTTTGGACCACCAGCGCTGTGGGTTGCTGGCATGGGCGAAGGCAACGATTTACTAAGTGTGAAAAGGGAACACATAGAAAAGTACAAAGGAAAATCCTCGAAAGATAGAAGAAAATAAACTGTGTTAAAAAGGCCCAAAAATTAGTTTTCATGCTAGTGGTCAGCAGGAAATTTACTTGTAGCCAGGAACTGCAGAAATCAGAGAGGAGTTTGATGGATGCCTCTTATAGCCATGCACTTCCATAATAATATGATGTTTACATATGTGTTTCTATTGCTGAGGGGCTCAGTAATAAAGAGCTTTGCTTTGCAAATTGTGGTCTTTCATTGAAATATATGAACATCAATTTATTTATTTATTTTATTTATTTAATGCATTTTTATAAAGCGCGGACTTTACCCGAAGGTGTCAGTGCACTGTACAATAGAATCAGTTACGTTACATGAGAGAACTGTTGCAGGAATAGAACAAACAAAAATAGCATACCATCAAGTCGAAGCAACATAGGCAAAAGCCACACAATCTCAAGAACAGCATGAACAGACTGTACAAGCAAAAGGAGGAATAAATATGACAAATTTTACAATGCCTAAAGAACTTCCGGGCGAACAATAGCAGGCCATAGAATCAAAACAAAGCAGGCAAAACTAACACAATTTCAAACGCAGCAAGCACAGGATGTACAAACAAAAATATAAACATATGTGACAAATTTACAATGACTAAAGAACTTCCTGGCGGGGTCTGAGAAGAAGGGAATTAGTTCTGAAAGTGTCTTTGGAATAAAAGAGATTTGAGGTCCGCTTTGAAGATCTGGATGGAGGTGATGGCACGGAGCGAAGGAGGAAACAAGTTCCAGATTCTCACCGCATTACCTGAGAACGATTGTGCCAACAATTTTTCTCTTTTGAAGGAGGTGGGTTCAAGAAGGAACTTTTCCGCATTCCGAGAAGGTCTTGAGCCTCCAGACAGTTTGAGTTTATTCGCCAGATAGCGAGGGGAGGAAGAGTGCAAAGCTTTGTGGGTGATGCACGCTGTTTTGTAGATAGCTCTAGCCTCGATGGAAAGCCATCGGAGAGAAGACAGGATAGGAGTGATGTTGTCACTTCGTTTGGACCCTGAAATGAAGCGAGCTGCTGAATGGAGGACGGATTTGAGGGGGGAGAGGTGAGATTGGGGAAGGGTTTTCAGAAGCACATTCAGGAAAAGGAACTTCAAAGGCTAGATGGGAACATTTGTCAGCATTTTATGAAAAGCAACTTGATTGCTGACAATGTATGGGATTTCTCCTGAGATTTCTCCTTTGTGGAAAATTCCCAAAAACCCCTGACCTGATGTCAGACCACAGATCACAGCCCAGGCTCATCACTGTTAGTGTTTTTACTGAAAGGGACTCTATTTCAGGTACTGCAAAGAAGACTAAAAGCATACACCTGGAGAATGCATTTTAGGTTTAAAGCATTTTTATTAAGACAAAAGAATACAGGGGAGGGGAGCAGGAGGTTAGGGTTACATACAGTACAATAAAGGAAAAAGCGCAGTATCAGGAGCGTTGTCGAGGAATAGTTCGTAGTCCAGAGGAGAAGCATTGGTAGATGAAAGAATAAAAAGCAACTTGTATCTCCATTTTGAGCATGTCCAGCACCCCAAATTCAAGCAGAGAAAGCAGTGAGAGTAACCCAGAAAAGCACAACCCAACCCCTCCCAGAACCCCTGCCCCAAGAAGAAAAGAAACAACTCCCCAACTCCCCCCAGCCCCCCCGTCCAAAGGCCCACTACCAATACTGCCCGCCCCAAAGCCGCACCCCCCCCCCCACCAGGAACCCGCCCCCCATTTATCCTACTCTGCCGGAGTCACCGGCGGCGTCAGCCTCAGAAGCCTGAGGTACCTCGGGCAGGTGAGCTCCCTGAACTCGGTGGTTAGCAGCGCAAGGAAGGGTTGCCACAGCTCATCAAATTGGTCAATCTCCCCCGCCACCGTGAGCGACAGCTTCTCCATTCCCAACACGTGCCAGAGTCTATGTAACCAACCCGTAATGGAGGGGACAGTGGCGGTGCGCCAATGGATAAGGATATTCTGGACCGCAGACCCCAATGCGATTGCGATCTGCCTACCCCTGCGGGATTTCAGTGGATACATCAAGCCATTAGGGAGGCCCAGTAAGACATACGCCGGGAAGCGCGGGAGCTCAATTTCAAAGTGTTTATCCACCTCATCCAGAACCTCCTTCCAATAGGCGGCCAACAAGGGACAGTCCCAAAGAATATGTGAGAGGGTCCCCACCTGTCCGCAACCTCTCCAGCACCCCCTGTCAGTGTGCCTATGCATCTCATACAGTCTCTCTGGGGTGTAGTACCAGTATGTGGACACTTTGGTAAATGTCTCAGTGAGGCCGGTATGGTACGCAGAGTGTCGTGCCCGATGTGCGATCTGGTCCCATTCCTTGTGGCTAAGTGTTCTACCCAGCTCCCTGTGCCATAGTTCCCTCCCCGGGTTATAATAGTGGAACGGCGGGGGTTGTAGATGCTTGTAGAGATCAGTAATCAATTTAGCATCGGAGGTTCGGGTCACCAGCCACTGCTCATACGGTGTAATTTGACGATCGGCGGTGTCCCGCACCTGGGGCTGGAGGGCCCAATGCCGGACCTGCATGTAACGTAGCCTATCCAACTCCGTCAGGCCGAATTCTTGCCGCAGCTGTTGAAAGGGAACCACGCCGTCAGGCCCGTAGACCTGGAAGAGCGCCCTGCAACCCGCCGTCCTCCAATGGGAAAAAGCGCCCAGCTCCATCCCTGGGGAGAAGTCAGGATTACCCACTATGGGTGTAAACGGTGAAGGGAAAGAGGTAAGGCCCCGAGCTTCGCAAACTGCGTCCCACACCCTCAAGGGGACCCGTGTAACGAAAGAAGCGTATAGGTTGGGGGGACGATGAGCGCGGCGTAAGAATGGAACCTCCTGCAGAGTGCGGCCCGCCACCGCCTGGTCTTGAAAAAGCCAGTGTTTGTCGGACTCCCACCTGCTCCACTCTACAAGGTATCGTAGCTGTGCCGCCTGAAAGTACTTACGGAGGTCCGGAATGCCGAGGCCCCCTGCTTCCGGGGCAAGCGTGGAGAGGACCCTCTTCATCCGCGGCTTGCGGCCTTGCCAGACAAAGCGGGAAATGTCGGCCTGCGTCTGTCGAATCCAGCCCACTGGAGGCTGGAGAGGGAGGGCACGAAAAAGATATAGTATCTGAGGCAAGACCGTCATCTTAACCGCCGCGATCCTTCCCAGCCAGGACAGCAGGCCCTTACTCCAGCGGCCAAGCTCCTCCCTAATCTTCTTACTAAGAGAAGTGTAATTGGCCGTCACCATCACCGGCAACGTGGGTGCCAATAATATCCCTAGGTATGGTACAAGGGATGAAGACCACTGCATGGGGAAGAGCCGCTGAAGGTCCCTCCTAGTGTCCGCAGCCAAAGACACATCTAAAGCCACCGATTTGCTCATGTTCATTTTAAAGCCGGCCACACGTGCAAAGGCATCCAACTCCTGGATGCAGGCGGGTAAGGACCTCCTAGGGTCGTCTAGGGTCAGCAGGACATCGTCCGCATAGAGGCTGACAGTGTGAACATACTGGCCTATCCTGATCCCAATAGCATCCGGATTGTGGCGGATCCTTTGGGCGAACGGCTCCATGTAGAGAGCGAACAGGAGCGGAGAGAGGGGGCAGCCCTGCCTCGTGCCGCGCTCGATTGCAAAACCACGGGAGCTACACCCGTTGACTCGCACAGACGCCGAAGGATACTTATAGCAGTTGAAGACCATGGTGCGGAATTTATCACCAATTCCCAGTTTCTTCAGAACTAGCTCGAGATACGGCCAATGAACCCTATCAAAGGCCTTCTCCGCATCAACCGCTAGCAACATCCGCTCCCCGGGGATCCGCGAGGCCTTCTCTAAAACGTGCGTCACCCGCTTGGTATTGTCAACCGTCTGCCTGCCGGGCACAAAGCCAGCCTGGTCCGCCTCAACCAGACCGGGGAGGTGTAGGGCCAGCCTGGACGCCAGAATCCCCGTGTACAGCTTGAGGTCGACATTTAGGAGCGAGATAGGCCTATACGAGCCGCATAAAGCCCGGTCTTTCCCGGGCTTCGGGATCACCGATACCGTCGCCCTCAGGAGATCCGGTGGGATAGCTCCCGGGTCGGCGAAGGAATTAAATAGCCGAGTTAAGACAGGGGCCACAATCGGGCAAAAGGTCTTATAGAACAGGGATGTGTATCCGTCCGGGCCCGGGGCCTTCCCGTGCTTCAACCGAGCTATAACGGAAATCACCTCCTCAACGTGAATATCCCGCTCCAGATATTCCGTCTGAGCGGGGTCTAGCGCCGGAAGGGGCACCGACTCCAAATATTCCTTGGCATCCCGCGGCGAGGAGGGCTCCGCAGAGTACAGCGCTTCGTAGAAGCTGCAGAAAGTTTCCGCCACCTCCGCGTCTCCGGAAACGGCCACTCCATCTGTACTCACAAGTTCCTTCACGACGTTACGCTGTTGCGCGACCCGAAGCCGATGTGCCAGGAGTTTGCGGACCTGTCCCCCCCAGTGTAGTAGGCATGTTTCAAGCGCAAGGCGGCGTTGCCGCTCTCTATTTTCCGCCGAGGAGATGGAGATGAACTCCCCCCGAAGAACGGCCTTCAATGCAGCCCACTGTGTCGCTAGTGAAGTGTCGGTATTGCTATTGTGTATCTGATAGTCCTGTATGACTTCTTCAATACATTTCACCACCGTCTTCTTGTGTAACAGGGTGTCCCTAAGGCGCCACACCCCCCGAGAGGGGGAGGCCACCGGCCACGTAAACGCGCCAGTAACCGGCGCATGGTCAGACAGTGTCAGGACCCCAATGTCCGCCGCCGTAGCGGCGGTACGCATCGGCCCAGTAACTAGGAGATAATCCAAACGCGCGTGGGTTCGGTGCGCATGCGAAAAGTAGGAGTAATCCCTGTCTGTGGGGTGCATGGAGCGCCAAAGGTCGTGTAAGTCCATATCCGCAATTCGGGCCTTCTTAGCCTGGGAAAGTTCTCCAGTCTGCGGAAACCGCTGTGCTGACCTATCCAGTACCGAATCAAAGACGATATTAAGGTCCCCCCCTAGAATAACATGGCGATCGGGAGAGGCAGTGACATCCACCAGTACCGAGTCCAAGAAACGTTCCTGATGGTCATTCGGGCTATAGACGGAGCCAACCGTAAACGCTATGCCTCCCAGGCGGAGGCGATAAGCCAGAAGCCTCCCCTTCTGCTCAGCATATTTATATAGCACCTCCCCCCTAAAGGAGCTTGCTATGAGAATGGCCACCCCCGCGGTTTTGGTCGCCGCAGAGGAGAAGAACTGGGTGGGGAACTTAGCAGAGCGTAGTCTATGGCAGTCACGGGACAACAAGTGGGTCTCCTGCAAAAGGGAAATGTCAGCCTGCGTCCCCTCAAGCAGAGACAAAATTGCCCTGCGCTTAACAGGATTATTCAGTCCCTTAACATTAAGGGTCACCACCTTCAGGGACGACATGTCTCCCAGGGACCAGGAACGCTATGCTGCGGGCAGGGAACCAGAGGGAGGGGGGCGCGGAGCGGCAGCGCGGGACAGGCCAGAGCAGGCCAAGCGTGGGCATGGACAACATCGGACGGGACTCCCCCAACCTTAGAACAACACCCAACCCCACCCCAAACACACCCATGGCAACTAGCCAAATGCAAACTCAAACAACCCATTGTCTCAGTCAAGCCCCAAAACGGGCAAGTCCGTAGAAATTAGAAAAGTGGACGTCCAGCCACTCACCTCGACCCGCTCCCTCCCATCCCCCCTCAGCCCCAAACCTGGCATCGAAGAAGCTATGTTCATCTCCCCCCGGAGTGAATCTAGGCCGTCAAGGCCACGCCGTTGGAGTCGGCCAAGTCCCTGGCCGCCGCCCTCAGGGCACCGGCCATGTCCGCCCTGATAGTAGGGGAATCAGGACGCCCAGCGCTCGCTGTCGATCGTCTCCTCGCTGATCTCCGCCGGCTCCTTCTCTCTGATCGCCTCCACGACGGGGTGGCTCCATCCTCCTCCGTAGCCGTGAGCCCCAGGACACCGCAAACGTCTTGCCAGGAGCGTAGTTGATGCAGCACTCCGTTCCAGCGAAAGACCAAGCGAAAGGGATGCCCCCAGGAGTACGGCGCCTCCTGTTCACGCAAGAAGTCGGTAGCAATCCTGAAAGACCTGCGTTTCTGCAGCGTGATGGCGGACAGGTCCTGGTAGAGAGCAACAGGCCGTTCCCGGAAAGTCAGTGGCTGTTTTCTACGGGCTTCAGACATGATGCGCTCCTTCAGCGGGAAGTCGGGCAGAAAAGCTAAGATGTCCGGTGGGGGCGCCGATGACTGGCGCTGTCGACCAACTCTATGAGCTCTATCAATGCGGATAGGGAAGTCCGCGGCCTCCCCCAGGATCTCCCGGAACAGGTCCTGCAGATAGCCCACCAAATCAGTCCCTTCGTCTGCAGATTGCACGCCACGCACTCGAATGTTGTTCCTCCTGGACCTGTTCTCAAGGTCCTCGGAGTGGGCCTAGAGCTCAACGCACTGCTCCCGGAGACGGAGAACGTCTTGTTGTAAGTGGACAATCTCATCGTCCCGGCGTTGGGCTGCCGTCTCCACCGTCTCAACCCGTTCACCGAGGCCCTCCACCTCTCTGCGGACCTCACGGACCTCGCTAGCCACTTCCCGCTTCAGCATCTGGAAGTCCTCTTTGAGGGAATTGAACAGCTCTTCCATGAAGGATCTCGTGACAGGGGGTTCTCCTCCAGACGCGTCCGCCGAGGCCCGGGAAGACCCCGGCGACGGTTGTGCCCTGTCCCGTAGCTGCTGGGCCCTGCCAAGCATGTCCAGCAGGGTGCGGTCCCCCTTTCTCGAGCCACCTCTTCCAGTCATTCCAAGGGCTTCAACTGAAAAGTGGGCCCAACCGCTCCGGGGAATGCCCAACCACCAGCAAGGACTCGATATGGGGAGCTCCCGTCAGGTCTGGGGGGCTGCGTCACAGACGACAAAATGGCGGGTCAGTCCGTGCACTACCAGCCGTGGGCGCCCAGTCGGGACAGCAGCTGGAATCTGAATTGGGGGCCTCAGCCAGTACACTCCACAGGGAAATAGCCGTGCAGAGGCAGAGGGCGCAGAAATCCGCCGTCCAGGGGCTCCGGGGAAGGCCAACGACACCGACCCCTCGGGGACAAAATGGCGGCTGGGTGGGGCCAAGCAGATCGCCCGAGCCCGGCGACACAACCGGGGCACCCCAGAAACCAGGCAACCGGAAAAGTTCCACAGCCGAGGCTGCACTGTCACTCAGAAAAGTCAGTAGAACCGTCCCTGGCCTCAGGCCGATCGCCCTCCAATCCCGGGACCGGGTCCCTCGTTAGGCAGGGTGCCACCACCTCAAGTCCGAGCGCCAAAGCGTGCATCCAAAGTCCTCTGCGTAGCGGGACCTCTAGCCTGTAGCTCTCCTTCGACTCCGTCGAATTCTGGGGCGGCCTCCACCCAGATCGCTAACTTTCAGCACTAGGCCCAGCCGAGGCGCATGGACAGCACTCCGGTACGCTCCGCCTCCCGGGCGCTCCGTCGTCCCTCGATCTTCGATCGGTCTTTTGAGACACTTCCACCGGAGCGATTAGGGTCAAAGCGACATCAATGCGTGCACCAGGTACTTCGCCACACTCCTCTCATCCGCTGAGCATCAGCGGGGGGAGAAAAGCTGAAGAAAAGGGCTCGAGCCTAGTTGGGCTGGAGGAGCTGCGGGAGGAAGCGTCCGCTCACCCCGCCATCTTGGCCACGCCCCCCGGAGAATGCATTTTAACCTGGATTTTACATGGTCTGTTCACAAAACTTGTGAATAGTTTCTTTCTTAAAGATTTCTCTCTGAGTAAAATATATGCATCATAACATGCTCCATCCAAAATTGCGAAGATTATTTTGAACGACTACGAATATTTTTAGGCCTTATGAAACAGGTCTGTAATAAGGGAGGATCAGCTACGCTGCTAGCCCTAACTATGGCCTATTGAGAATGCAAAATAAGCACTTTTGTGCATTAAGAATCGATCCTGCTGCTTTCACAACCTTTTTTATTTGTCAGTTATTAATGTATGGCTTGGACACATTGGGCCTGGTTATGATGTCGGTCAGACAAGTGCCTGACTGACACCGCAGATGAAATGGAACCACCCGACTGTTATTCAGTGGTTCCACCTGCAGTATTAGTATGCAACTGCCCTCTCGGTGGTCGGAAACATCCATTTTTAGGTCTCGCCTAGCAGCGCGCATGCGCTACATAGGAAAAAGATCTTTTGAAATCGCTTCAGTTTTGCAGGCAAAAACGTGCATGCGTTGCATTGCTTTGAATGGCAACGCGTGCACGTTGGCAAATTCTCTTGTGGGAGCTAGCTTTTAAACCATCTGGTTTTAATTAACATATGGTTCCTGCTCACTCCCACAAGGGAAACAGGCGCAGGCCCCCTCCTCTCTCACCTCCCCCTGCTGCCAGCGCGAGGCGTGCGTGCTTCTTTTCTTGTGGCTTCTTGTTTGCGTTACAGTGCCCTAGCAACGGACACTCTCTTCCAACACTGTCCCGTACATGTCGGATGGCTGCAGCAGAGTGGGTGGCCCTTACTGTGAAACATACGTGCTGTTTACTTTTCTTTATCTTCAAAATTTTAGCCTTGAATTGTGATCCTTTATTTGGAAGCCGCCGTTTCACTCGCAATGTGAACATTTTCTCCCACACCTCAATGCTGCCCTTTTCACACATATATTAAACCAAATGTTTGATATTACCCATGCTAGCGGTGATAGCTTTGAGAACAGCCTAATACATACGTGAAGATTCTGACACAGATCAGCAATCCGTCTCTTTATCTAGTGGGCAGTGTGTAGGGTTGCCCCCGGGCCGATTTCTATAGCCACCATCGGGATTTTAACGCCTTTGGAGGTACAAAAAAAAGCAAAATCACCTAAAGCCGTCATTTTCCCCATTGCCTGCACATGCTTCAAACAGCAAACATGACTAGAAAGAACTTTTAAATGTGTTTTACAGAGGTGCTAACGGTCCGGGGCTAATAAAGGAAACAAAGGCTGTAAAGTTATGCTATTAAATAATATATACGATTTTGTTTAAAGTCCAGTTCAGTATCATGCCCAGTCCTTTACAGACTCCTAACCCAACAACAGGTGGGCGGTATGTTTATCTTGGGATGGTGGCAACCAAGGCATTGTGGTATGTTTCAGGTGCAGGGGAGAGGTCTGATTTTTTTGCAGTTAGCAATGGAACTCATTTAAAAGGCTTCAAACTGTGTTGTCTAGAATGGCTTCAAAAGGTGTGGGCTTCAGGTTACGTGCAGATTTCTACAGGCAGGCACCATAGCCCACTGAGCTACCTTGCCATGAAGCACCACATCCTCCTGCCTTGCTGGCTGGCCCGGGATCAAAACAGGCCTGGTGTGGAGGAGGCTAGGCGCAAATCCTGTGCCCTCAGCTTAAGTCCCAGAGTCCCCTGCAGCCGTGGTCGGTAGTAGGAGTTCCTGCAGGGCGGTGACGTGGGAGGGGGAGGGTGCAGGGTGGGGGGTAGTAAAGAATGGATGACGGAGTTTAACAGGTAAGTAAACATATAAATAAATAAAACGAATTTCGTTGCGCACACTGCATCGCATTTTATGATGCAGTGAGTGCAACGAAATTCGTTTTATTTATTTATATGTTTACTTACCTGTTAACCCCTTCCATGCTCATGACAAGGTCAGCTCGTCATGAGGCACGGTTGAGCTGTGCTTATGACGAGCTGACCTTGTCATGAAACTATAGTATTCAAGCAATTTCAGCACAGGAGGGGAAAACCCCTAGCAGCCAAGGTGTTAAACTCTGTAATCCAACATTACTACCCCCCACTCTGCCCCTCCCCCTCCCCACGTCACTGCCCTTTAGGAACTCCTACTACCGACCGCGGCTGGTCCCCTGCATCCTCCACCTCAGGGGCGGGATGCGTTTGCTGTAGGGTGGCAGCAGGGGATAATACTTTTTTTCATTAAAATACACAGGCCTCGCAGTGCCCCACCTTCCCTCTAACAATGAGCCTGCTGCCGGTGCTTTCTGTGCTGATTGGATAGGTTAACCTTCCCCACCCTCTGCGCCCTTGCCTTCCGATGCCGCCTTTAAGGTGGTATGGCTTTGCTCCGGCTTGCATTCTAAGCTCTGCTCTCAGCCTCACAGATTGTCCGTGTTGACTTTGCTCCAGCCCCCCTCCTGTTGGCTGTGTTTCCCACATCCCTCATCCTTCCTCCTCTCCCTTTTCTGTGCACGTAGTATTTTGTTTGAATTATTTTTAATAAATGTAGCTTTTTTTTATTAGAAAACATGGGCCTCTCACCACCCCACTGTCCCCCAGCCTGTTTTATGTATTAATAGATAACAGTTAAAACCAGGGCTGAGTCACTGCTCCAAAGAAGCACACCGCATAGTCATAAACTGCCAAAATTACATCAGACGGCAGCGCCTCCACCAGTCGAGTCCTGAAGTGTTGGGAGTAGTAAAATCATCCACTTCTGCTGCTCTCTTCCAATGTAACCTGCACGCTCTGCGGGGTGCTCCTAAGAAGTAACAGAGATACTCGTGCAACCTATGCCGAGCACACTGCTGGATACCTGTATGGCCACGGTCCAGGAGAAAACAGTGGCTCTAAGTTTCTGCCCCTGGTAGGCAACGCGGCGCATTGCTTCCCATCCTTATTTACTGCAGCTAAAGTGCGTGCTAAATTAAAAATAGAGAGAGTGTTGCTGATCCTCTCTTGTAATACCTCTTTTAAAACTGAAAGGGCACGCACTTTTAGAGTCTGCTTTTGTTCTACATTTTACACAGCATAGGGTTGTCTAGTGGGCATTAGTAAACCTCAAAGGTCTCGTAAACGCCCCAAACGTACACCTCTCTGCTGTCACTACTGTAATCGGTTCATGTATGGAGCAGGTTGAATTTTTACAACATAAGCCAATAGGTCTCACCTTTGGGACCTTATAAGTGTTTAGTTATCCTTGGTGCAACAACATCAACTGTTGCATGGCTAAACACTTATAAGGTCCCAAAGGCGAGACCTATTGGCTATGCCAATGCTTGTTCGATTTCAGCTTGTGCGGCGGCCAGAAAAGGGCTGCAGCACAAGCTGCAATAGAAACATTGATGTTTTCAAACATCCCTGCACCGTGTGGCAGGCAGCATGCGCTGCAGATGTTTAGGGTGCCACCCCAGGCCCCATTGCGGAGGCCCATGGGGTATCGAAATCGAAATCGACAATCGAAATTGACATTGTAATTCTGACAGCGAAGCCAAGGCTTGCTCTGCCATCATTGTGGGATTACAATTCTGCCCGCCCCCTAACAGGCTCTGTGAGCCCGTCGGAAGCGAAGCAGAATTATCCAGCGGGTTTCCATCTTTATTATTAATATTAATTAGCACTTTTTGAACGAATGGCTACCCTAAGGCATCCCAGCGCTAGCGGCAGAAAGAGCAGGCACAGGAAAACCTACCAGTTGATATTCTGGAATAGCCAGGTTTTGAGACATTTCCGAAGGTGAAGTGGGATGTCTCTGAGCGCAAATGCAGGGGACGAGAGTTTCACAGCCTAGCTGTATTGTACGAGAAGGAACGTCCCCCACTTCGCATCCTTTGGATTTTAGGGATTAGCTTCACCAAGCGGAGACATTTCCTCAGGCAGTATGCGGCGATGAGAGGCTGGTTAATATGTGGGCCTTTACCCATAAGAGTCTTGCGTGCAGTACAGAGGGCTTTAAATTTGACCCTCTCCTCTATGGGAAGCCATTGTAGAGACTTTATGCAGGGCATGGCTGACTGTGCCACTTGAAGCGTCCTTAAGGTGGATTTAGGTGCTCCTAGGTACTGTGAATTGCTGTTGTCCAGGCATAATAATAAAATAATAATAAATCATTTGTAAAGCGCCTGGATACACAGAGAACAGTGTGTCCCCGCGCTAACTGCTAATAGATTACCCAAGGGGCCGATAATGCCAGGCCGAAGGACTTACAGAGTGGGAAACAAGTGTGTTTTTAGTTTCCTCCGGAATCTAATTTCAGATGGCTCCATCCTAAGATGCAGAGGGAGTGCGTTCCAGTGTTTGGAGGCCAAATACCTAAATGAGCGTCAGTCCATTCTGGCCCTAAGGATGCGAGGAGTTTTAAACAACATCACGCCAGAAGATCTTATGTTCCGAATGGGGCGATTAATGATAAGGAGATCTTTTAAATAGTCCGGGCCTTTGTCTTGAGCAATGCGATGCGCATAGCTGAGGACTTTAAATTTTATTCACTCCCTAATAGGAAGCCAATGGAGTTTAGCCAGGGCTGACTTCCCCGAGGCTCTGCGCGGGAGCCCAAGCACTAGGCGAGCGGCGGCATTCTGCACGCACTGCAGTTGATGAAGGGCTTTTTGATTTAGTCCTATCAACATGGCATTTCCATAATCAAGGTGTGGAGTCACCATAGCATGGACAATAGTTTTTCTGGCTACGGGGGGGAGAAGGTCTAAGACCTTACGGAGAACCTTCAGTAAACCAAAGCACCTCCCTGTGACCTTGTTGACATGGGTCTTATACGAGAGGTTGGAGTCCAGCATTACGCCAAGGTTTCTTACTGACTCCGTCGGGATGGGGGGACTCCCTAATTCATCAGGCCACCAGAGCCGTGACCAAACTGATGTCGCTCTCCTGACCACAAGCAACTCAGTTTTTTCGCCATTAAGGCGCAGGCAGTTATCGTTCATCCAAACCGCCACTGCTGACATGCAGTTCGAGAAGTTGCTTGCGTCTTCCCTGTGGTCGGGTGTGAGCATAAACACCAACTTTGTGTCGTCAGCGTAGCTAACAATATCCACCCCAAATCCCTCCACCACACGAGCCAGGGGTTCCATATAGATATTAAACAAAGTAGGGCTCAAACTAGAGCCCTGAGGAACCCCGTGATCCTTAGGATCTGAAGGGTGGACAGTGTAGCTGAAAGCTTCTGTCGGCTAAGAAGGATTGTAGCCAGGCATACGCTGACCCTGTCACCCCCATCTGTGTCAGGCGGGACAGCAGCGTTGAGTGCAGCACGGTGTCAAACGCTGCACTCAGATCTAATAAAATCAACGCTGCTGTCTCGCCTTCATCCACTATTTGCCTCATGCGCTCGGTGGAATACAGAACGGCCGACTCCGTAGAGTAGCCCGCTCTGAATCCCGATTGAGATGAGTGGAGGAGGCCTTCTTTTTCTAGATGTTCCATAAGCTGCCTATTGGTAATCTTTTCCACGATCTTTGCGCAATAGGGGAGAAGGGAGATGGGGCGAAGGTTTTGGAGTTGCGTTGTGGGAATGTTGGGTTTTTTCTTTAAGGGGATAACCTGAGCAGTTTTCCACGCATCGGGTACGTGACATTCCTGGAAAGATAAGGTAACCATATAGCTGATATGATGCATATAGCTGCATGAGAGGACTAAGGCCTGGACCATGGTTCTCCTTGCCCCCATAGGGAGGGGGGAGGATTTTCCGCAGCATTCTCAAGATGCTGTGACAGACCTCTGCCACTGCCACTGCTTGCTGGTCAAATTTGAGTGACTTATCAAGCCACACGCCCAAGCTTTTTATTTTGGACTTAGGGACCGGCTGGGGTCACAGACATGTTGGCCATGGCACTGTAAGCTCCTTGTTAAATGTGTTACCTAGATACAGAATTTCGGTTTTGTCTCCATTAAGTTTAAGACATGATTGTTAAATCCAGGTAGCAACCTTCTCCAGGCAGGATTCCAGGTCGGGAGGAATATTCTGCGGGTGATTTAGTGAGACCACCAGCTGAGTTTCGTCCGCATAGGTGACAGTTTGAATCCCGTACGGCTGGACAACATCAACCAGTGGCCTCATGTACACATTGAACAGCGTAGGACTCAGAGAGGATGCCTGGGAACTCCATAGCTGAGAGGTAAGGGCCTAGAGGTAGAGTCACCCACAAAAACCTGAAATGTTCTGTAATTGATAAAGGATCGGATCCATGTAATGGCTCCCCCTGCCACCCTGGCCCTCCGAAGTGTATCAAGGAGTATGTTAAAATTTACAGTGTCAAAAGCGGCACTAAGAAAAAAGGAGGATAATGGCCGCTGCTCCTCCCTGATCAATAATCTTTTTTGCTTCTTTGACCACAGCAATTAGTGCAGACCACATGTATCATAATACGGTGGTCAGATGGAAACCTGTGATATAGGGCAGAAAGCCGCTGAGGAGCTGTCGGATGGCTTTCCATCTGACATCATAATAATGGCCATTATTTTAAGGTTACAGTAGTTTGGACTGTTTTCTGACATTGCTGCTTATAACTGACATCACAATACCACGTTCATGCTCTGAACTTCTTTAAGTTCATCTGGTTTCTATGTAACTTGTAACCAACTTTGGGCCTCATTATGAGGTCTGGCAGAGAGACATCTGGCAGCTCATCGGGGCAGCGGTCGGAATTGTAATCCTCAAATGGCAGCAGAGCCAGCCTTGGCTCCGCCATTGGGATTAGAATTTTTCTTTCCACCTGCCCTTTCATGGCAGTCTGACTGCCATGAAAAGGCAGAAGAAAATTGTCTGTAGGGGCCCCCTAGCAGGGCCTCCTTACTCCCGGCCCTCCGCTATGGGGCCTGGAGGGCACCTGTGCCCTAAACATCCCTGCACTATTGATAGAGCGTGCAGGTCACCCGAATCATATTTACCAAATATACGCTCCTGGGCCCATAACGTTGTTTATCACTATATTTCATTAATCAGGTAACCTACACACCGCTATCAGTAATCCTTGTTCTTTTAATTTATTTCCGTGTACCTGACTTACCACTCCTTGTCACAGGTACCTAAGATCTCAACGGATCAGGAGCTATCAGTGGGTAGGAAGATAACACAAACCAAAATACCATATACAATTGAAAATGTTTGCACTTTTATAATAACAACAAACGGAAGAAGTTTTAAACACCTTTATCTAATTAATCTTCATCATCCAATGCCATGAGAATGAAATTTACACAGATCAAAACATCAATAACTAAGATCAGAAATATAATATAGCTATGGATCAAAGTAAGAATCATCTATAACTCGAAAAATAAAGGAAAGTGAAAAAATAAGGAACACGCTAATTTTGTCTAACAGACTTTCACAACGTTACTAAAGGCGGGTAAGGAAAGGGAACATACTAATCAATGCTGATTTCGAATTATACTAACGATTTAGAAGAAAATGATACTTTTCAAGATGTACTTATTTTCTATAGGGAGGGTAAGAGTGGAACATACTAGATATGCAAAACAGTTCAGTGTTTGACTAAAGGTAGGGAAAAGATATGGAACATGCTAGGGAAAATACTTTACGTGAGAGTCAAAAAACAGAGAAATTGACATAGGCAAGATTTGCTTTATTTAAGAAATGGGAGAGAGGAAAAAGTTTAGATAGACAAACACCCACATGGAGATTATATTTACCTAGGACAGAAGGGAGACTAACCCTGGCCACGGGTCAGTTGGAAAAGGCGGGAAAGGACCCTCAAGGACTTTGGATGCCAGTAGGTGAGCAGGTACAGCTCATGGACAGTCAGGACAGGATAACCCCAGGATTTGGGTCAGGACTGGGCTCACCAAAGGGTACGACCAACACCTGCAGCTTCGGATGCAACGCCTGCGCTGCGTCCTCTCTGCAAGGAATCTGCCAATAACCTCGATTGGGTTCTCGAATCTCCCAGCAAAGTGCTTCGCCAGCACTTAAGGTTTTTCCACCCCAGACTGAGTTTGTGGAAATTACGGACAGAGTGCTCCGCAGCACTCTGTATCAATCACCTATAGAGTTCGTAGGGTCAGTGACAGGTCAGCTATTCGGACAAGTCGGACAATTTCTTTAGCTAAACCTAGGCTAGTTATACTGTTTTCGGGTCAGTGTACCACCCACCAATGTTGCAATTGAAAGGATCCCCAACTTCGGATTGGACAAGAGAGGTGGTTAGGTCATGACACCGCCTATAATTTTCACTTTCCCAGATTAAATATTCAATTTTCGAGCCCACCCCTTACATTCCAGTTCCCATGGCATAGACATTCAGAATACAATAGAGCATACAGAAAATATCGCAAAATGTATCGAGTGCAGGTACGAGTTGATGTCTTCTCGCTGGGCATGGGTCACTTTCCCAGGAGCATCTTAGCTTCAGCAGCCAGCTGGCTGATTTCCACTGCTGTAAGACTCTCTTTTCCCCCCATCACGTGATTAGTACCACACGGGCTTCAAAGATGGAGTGGCACACCTCTTGCAGGCCCGCAAAGAACGATACATGAAAAGTAAGCAAAAACAATTTAGAAACACAGAAAAAAATAATACACTGTATACCTTGATTGGCTATACTACATCCCTTACTTTATAATATCTATAGCATTAGGAGTTAAGCAGAACGAAACAGCTGAGCAAAAGCAGCAGTGCAAGCAAAGAGAATGTGAGAAAGAAAGCGGCCATCTTTAGCAATACTGTGCATGAGCGACAAGTTCCCTCCAGAACTGCGAGTGCGTCACATAACATGGGTATGACCGACGCATGCGCAGACTAGAATCCCGCATAGCAGCAACCATTTTAGATGCAAGCGTAGTTAGGATTAGTAAACACATAGACAAGCGTCGCTGGGACACCCTCGTGCAGTGTAAAAGTGCAATATTAATAAGACAAACAGGTTGATTATGACGTTAACGTAATTCGAGGTTCATGAATACAAGCAAGTCGCGTAACGTGCGAATCCTTGCTCCATCAATCTCCTCTTTGATGATATTTACTATCATCACTATTAATGTACCCAGATGCCAACTTTCCCTTTCACAGTTCACCCATTTCAATTTCTACAAACTTTTTGTTGAGCCTTTTTTCTGCATCCTTATTAGGATGGTAATTCTTCATTCTTTTATAGATCTTATTATTCAGCTCTTCCAATTCAAGCTCATCAACATTCCGTTTCATTCCTCTCTTATTCACAGCATACTTCTTTTTGCATTTTTGACATTTATAGCAAATTATTATTATTAGCACAATTAAACTTATTCCTGCTATTGGCATCAGTATTTTACTCATGAGACTTTTACCTATGTTTGAAAAAAAAAACTACCTACAGAGGAGAGACCATCAGTTAGTCTCTTCCAGGCACTGTCAACCTCCAGTGGTTTGAGCTCCTTTTAGTTATGTTTCTCACGTATTTCTTAATTTCAACACTTTTATCAGGAATGTAAGTGCAACAATGTTGCGCTTTTAACATTCTACAGACTCCGCCCTCTTTTGCCAATAAGGTATCAAGAGCAAGTCGATTTTGTAAAACCATTGATCTGATCGCAACCATTTCAGTATTGACCAGCAAAAAACC
Organism: Lissotriton vulgaris; assembly: GCF_964263255.1. NCBI lineage: Eukaryota > Metazoa > Chordata > Amphibia > Caudata > Salamandridae > Lissotriton > Lissotriton vulgaris. Next base: position 340,964,322 of record NC_141699.1, read on the forward strand.
AGCAGCAGTGTCAGTAGATAACCGTTCCACCACTGTAGACAATTTGCAAATTCGGTGTGTATTCAGAACCACTCCCACTCCAGGTATCAATGCACTAAATATATCACCTAAAATTTCTCCTACACTTTCTTTTCTACTACGCACTAAACCATTAGTATTTTCATGGCTTCCAGCGGCGTCATTCACATGGTATATTTTCGGGAAGACAATTCCAAAATAGCAGCTTCCATACCAGTGATCCGGCAATTTGAAATAAGCCTTGTTTCCACATATATAATAAATTCCGGGAAACACAGGTTCTGACCCATTTTTGAAACCCCAACCTCCAATTACCTTGTAATTGTGTTCGCATTCACTGGAACCAATAAATATATTATTATAATAACTGGTCTTTTCTCTATGAAGACAAAGTTTCCCTTTTCTTTCGAAATCCAGCAACAGTGCAGGGTTTGCTTCACCATTTGAGGTGCTTTCCATGTTTTCTGCCCATTTAGGAGTTTTCTTTTTTTTTTTCCTTTGCCTTTCTTTGGAAACTTTCCCTTCTTTTCTCTGCCATGTTTAGAAACATTTTCTCTTGTTCATGTAATGAACAGGTCAAGTTATCTCGGTGTGCTTCACCTAAATCTGTAGTACCTATTGTCAGAAAGTATTCTCCCATATAACGTGTCACATCACTTTTAGTATGTACAATATTCAGGTTTCCACGAATAGGAAGTTCAGAAAAGATTACGTCAGAGTTAGAATAATAATACTGTAAAGTTCCTCTATAAAATAAGCTTGCTAAAATACTACAGGAAATTCCATAGGCTAGGGGTAAATGGTGATAGGTCACACCTTCAGCTACAGAAGTGGGTAGCTTCATGCAGACATAGAAGTCTTCTATTTCCATGGCTTCTACACAGTGTACTAAAAGGTTTGCATATACATTTAAATGTGTTCTTTTTTTGATTCTGTGATAATTTACTTTTCCCTCATCTGATGCATCTACGTCCATTTTTGTCTGTCTAAGACTAAAGCTTTTCTCACGTCTTTCTACACTTCGTGGTGCCTCTTCTGTCGGCAGAACTTCTGTGTCTTTTGTCACTTGTTTAGTAGGATATAGGTTAGAGTCTTTACTTATCATGAAAGGTATTGTAATTGTTAGTCCTATCCATAATATCAGTACTATTGCTGCACAACACAAACATATTTTACAGCATGTTTTACAACAATTTCGTCTAGGTCTTCCATTCACATTAGAATCAGACATTGTGGCTCAAAAGAAGTTTTCCAACCCCTCTTTGTAACTTTACACAGGTGGCTTACGCAGGGTAACTTTCAGGTTGGGTCTTCTTCTTCGGAAACTTGGTCAGTAATCAGTTCTTCATCACTCTTGTCACTTATCTCGAGGTCTTCAAATTCCTCTAGCACTAGGTAAGTCCATTCGGGACTCCGATACTTTTCGTTTTGTCTTTTTAGTCTGCTACTTCTTCTTTTAGGCTTGGCTCCAGCTTTCTCTTTTTCACTGGAGGCCCTTTTCCTGTCTTCTAGCTTTTCCTCTACAGTTTTTAATCTTAGTCTCAGTCTTTTTATGAATCTTGGTTCACTCTTCTTCTTTTTGAGTCTTTTAACTGGCACTGTGGTTTTGCTTTCCTCTAATGGTCGTTTATTTTCATTTAGTTGTGGCACATTTGTTTCAACACTATCTTCTTCCCTTCCTGGCCGACTAGTTCCAGGTCTTATTTCAGTCTCTTCTGCCTGGTTACTAAGCTGGCCTTGTTCAGGTGTGAGCTGATCGTGACTTTCGTTTGTTTCAAATTCTGTTTCCTGAACACATTCGTCTATTTCTATCTGATCCTGTTCATGCGCTTCGAACCCTTGGTTTTCTTCTGCATGAACTTCCGCCCTAATTTCTAACTGTCCCTTTTCGGTCTCTGGAGTTCTTGGAGGTGTGTCGATAACCTGCCCTGTCCCTATCTGACCTTCCTCCTCATCAGATTTGACATGGATTTCGATTATCTGATTATCCCTCTCTAATCCTGTCTCGTCCTCACTCTCCCACTCTCTATCTAAGTAGGTGTATCTTCGGGTTCTTATTGGATCGAGAGTCAGATCGTCTGCTGGGACCCACTCGTCTTGACTGGTGCTCGGTTGTTCGTCATCAGCTATTACAGGACCAACGTCTGGAGACCCTTCAGCTGCACAACCTTCAGCCTAAGTTGCTTCTTCTTCTGTCACCCTCTTGGTATGAACGGCATGGATCCACTTTGGCACACCTGCACACTTCACCGCAGTTGTGGTGACAAGAATCACTTGTCTCGGTTTTCCCCACTTCGGTGCAAGGAAACTCGACCGGGTGTGTTTCTTTAGAACAACCCAATCACCTGGGTTCAGATTATGGACTGGAGTTGTTGGCCTGGCGACTGCGTCTTCCCCAATCTGGTGAGCGACAGAACGCACTTGGTCACCCAGTTGCTTGCAGTACTCTAGTACCAAATCATCAGAAATACTTAGCAGTTTGTGTCCTGGCACCCATGCCTGCCGCATCACTCTTCCCATCAGTATCTCATGGGGACTCAGGCCTGTTTTTCGGTCTGGAATACTTCTCAGTCCCATCAGGACAAGGGGTAAAGCGTCTATCCAATTCAATCCAGTAGAGTTACACATTTTTCCCAGTCTTGACTTTATAGTGCCATTCAGCTGTTCTACTACTCCAGAAGCCTCTGGATGATATGCACAGTGCAGTTTTTGTGTAATTTTGAATGCTTCACAGAGCTGAGTTATTACGTCATTGGCAAAATGCCCACCTCTGTCTGATTCAATTGTGACCGAAAAACCGAACCTAGGAATCAGTTCCCTTAGTAACAACTTGGCTACAGTAGTGGCATCATTTTTCTTAGCTGGGTAAGCTTCCACACATTTAGAGAAAAGGCAGACTATGACAAGGACGTACTTCATTCCTTTACAACGGGGTAACTGTATAAAGTCAACTTGTAGTCTGATAAAAGGGCCCTCTGCCTTTCCAATTGTACTTGGCAACACCACTGTTTTCTTCCCAGGATTAAACTGCTGACAAGTTAAGCACTTCTGGCAAAGTGCCTCTGCAATGTTCCTGAACTTCGAATTGTACCATGCCTGTTTGAAAACACGGACCATCGCATCTCTCCCTATGTGTGTGTCTCCATGTATCAGTCTAGCCATAGGAGCAATCAAGCTGTCTGGTAACACAGGCATACCATCACTACAGACAATGACACCATCTTCATTCCTTGGTCGACAACCAGATTTTTCCCATCTTTCCTTTTCCTCTGGTTCTGCTGCCCTTTGCAACTCTTTCTGTTCCTCCCAAGTTGATACATCCTCAAACACCATAAGTTGGCAGCTGTTTCCGATTCCCCCCAAATTGATATTCACTGACATTCTATGTCTTGCACAATTTTGGGCTACTTGGTCAGCATATCTGTTTCCGGCTGTCACATCGTCATTGCCAGATTTGTGAGCAGCACACTTGACCACTGCCAATTCTTTTGGTAACTGGATTGCTTCCAGTAGGTTTTGCACCACTTTTCCATTTCTGATAGGGGTACCCGAGGACGTCATAAATTCTCTTTGCAGCCACAATTGGCCGAAGTCATGCACAACCCCGTAACCATACTGGCTATCAGTGTATATGGTTACTCTTTTGTTTTTCCCATTTTTACAGGCTCTTGCCAATGCAACCAATTCGGCTACTTGTGCAGACTTTACTCCAAATAGGTAGGATGCTTCTATTGTCTTTTCTAGAGTGCACACAGCATAGGCAGCACTTAGACCTCCATCCCTATGTCTTAAACATGAGCCATCTACAAACAATTCAATATCTTCTATCGGCAAGGCCGTTTCCTTGATATCTGGGCGTGGTTTTGTGCTAAATTCAGTCCGATCAATGCAATTATGCTCGACCTCTTCTTTGACTTCTGCAACCAGTGTATCTGGTAACAGAGTTGCTGGATTCAGTATATTAAATCTAGTGATGGTTACATTTGCTGCACCCACCAAGATTCTTTCATACTTAGTCAGCCGACTAGGTGTGAGGTACTGAGTCTTGGTTCGGGTCAGTAATATTACAACTGCATGTGGGACATATACAGTTACCGGATGTCCCATGACAATGGATTCACTTTGTTCAAGACTCATGCAAGTTGCAGCTACTGCTTTCAGACATCCAGGCAATCCAGCAGCCACTGGATCTAAGGTAGCAGAAAAATATGCCACTGGACGTATAGTCAGACCATGAATTTGAGTTAGGACTGAGAGTGCACAATTGTCTTATGTATCACAAAACAGGGCAAAATCTTTTGAATAGTCAGGCATTCTCAATGCAGGAGCTGTGGATAGACAGTCTCGCAATTTCACAAAAGATGGCATGCTTTCATCATCCCATTCAACTGGATCTTTTGCTCCTTTCTTGGTCGTTTTTATTAACGGTTTTGCTAGGACTGCAAATCCCACAATCCACTGTCTACAGTATCCTACTACTCCCAGGAACATTATGATTTCCTTTTGAGTATTTGGTAATTCCATGTCTCGAATTATCCTAATTCGTTCTGAAGTAACTTTCCGGATACCTTTTTCTATCTGGTGCCCCAGATATTTCACTGAGTTTGTACAGAACTGTAATTTGTCTGGTGATACTTTATGTCCTCCTTTACCTAAATGATTCAACAATGCAATGGTATCAGTAACACAGTTGTTGCGACTTTTAGACGCCACCAAGAGGTCGTCTATGTACTGGACCAAAACTGATTCTCCAGGTAAGACTAGTGATTCAAGGCATCTTTTCAAAATCTGATTGAAAATTTAAGGACTTTCTGTGTACCCTTGAGGAACACGAGTCCAGACATAGACATGACTGTCAAATTCAAATGAGAAAAGAAATTTGCTGTCTGGATGCAATGGGATCGAAAAGAATGCGTGACATAAGTCAATGACGGTAAACCATCCAGCATTCCAGGGAATTTGGTACAAAATCACTGCAGGGTTTGGCACAATAGGATAGCAAGGGACAACAATTTTGTTTACCTTGCGCAGGTCCTGCACTACCCTGTACTTCCCGCTAGGCTTTTTGATTCCAATTATAGGCGAATTACAAGGACTGCTCATTACTTCTTGTATAATGTTTGCCTCTAGCAATCTTTTTATTTTAATGGCAACTCCTGCTTTCACTGCTGCACTCATTTTATACTGCTTGGTATTTGGGTAAACTGCATTTGCTTTTATGGCTATGTGAAACGGGTCTACATTTGCCATTAATCCTACATCTTTTCCAGTGAAATCCCACACCTCTGGTTTCACTGTTTGTTGGAGCTCTTCAGGTAAGTCCTGTATTGTCAATTTCCTAATTTCTGAGTCAGCCCTTATTAAAATTAATTTATACAGTCCATCTTCATCCGGGGTCTGAATTTCAACGCCCTTTGGTGTGCAAAAGATGGTACAGTTCATTTTGCACAGCAAATCACGTCCCAGTAAGTTCACAGGACTGGAATCACAGACGACAAATCTGTGCATCTCTTTGAAATTCCCTATTGAGATTTCCATGGGTTCAGTTACGGGGGTACTAATTATTTGGTTTGACACACCCACTACTTGGATTGCTTCTCCCGAGAGGGGTAGGTTTGGAACATCTGCTGTTCTCACAGTAGAACCGGTAGCACCAGTGTCCAACAGAAAGGTGACGTTATTTCCTTCAACCTTTCCTTCAATGTATGGCCCTGTCCCTCAGGCCCCGTCAGTAAGGTTCATCACAGAGAAACGTATCATTCAACAGGAATTGCGAAGTTGCTGCATTTCTATCCTCCCATACCTCAATTTCCTCATTCTGCTGTGCTCTATTCTTATAGTTTGGCCTAGGATGCGCGAGGCAACTGAGGCTGCTTTACCTGCTGCTGTGTCTTTTGTGGCCCCTCTTTCTGCACCTGTGGATTTAAATCATTATTTGGCACATTACCATTCTGTAGCAAGGGACACTCGTCTCTCCAGTGCCCTATCTGACAGCACCCGTGACAGGGAAACTTCTTTCGGGCTTCCTCCCAACTAATTTTTACTCGGGGTTTCCCCCCACCCCCAGGGCCTGTATTTGGGGTATTACTAGTCATTTTACCTAACTGCTTTTCTTGTGGTTCTGCCAATTTCACTTGTGCCCACATGACTTTTTCTTTTAGTGCTTTCCGTTTATTTTCCATTTCATCTTCACAATACTTGGCGTATTTCAGGACCTCATCTATAGGTTTTCCTTGCCAACAGATTTTATTATCTCTAATCCACTGTGAGATCTCGGGTCTTAGCCCTAACATGAATCGATAAATAAAATGGGTCATATCCTTCATTTCAATGTTATCGATTCCACTGTAGGTTTTGAACACTTGTAACAGTCGTTCATAATATGAGTGAACAGTTTCATGACGATTTTGGGTAGTTCTATCTATGCGGGTCCAATCAGTTTCTTTGGCGGGCACTTTTCCTTTTAAATACAGTATTACTTGGTCATATTTTCTCATCACCTCCGGGAGGGAGCTCCGGTTCTTGAGTCTCTTTCATACTCCTCACTGGGCCAATCAACTGCAATTTTACATTCTGTCCATAAATCTACAGGAACTACAATGTCGAAGAATCCATCTGGGTCCTTCAAAAGACATTTTTGAACTTTTAAACATTTTTCAACCTGTCTATACCACTCTACAGGCTTTTCTCGTAATTTCGGGAAATAATTTGTAAATGACACAATATCTTGTCGGGACCATGGTACATGTACATATTTCCCACCTGGCACTTCTCTCATAGGATACAAAGTCTCTGCCTTGTCGACTTCTTTTAGAACATATTCAGAAGTCCTTTGTCTGGCCTTACTGTCTTCCTTTTTCTTCGCCCATCTAGTTTTCCATTTTTCGAAATCTCCCCATTTTTGTAATAGATTCAGCAATTCTCTTATCTGTACCTTTTTCCCTGACACATTCATGTTTTCTAAATCCTTGTCAGAAAATTCTGCTCTGTAGGGCTTTTGTAATACTTTGGATCTGCTAACATCTATTCCCATATTAGCTGCTGTGTCCATTAATTTCTCATGAAACACTCTGGTGTTTCTGGTAATGCTTTTGCAGATGAATAATAACTCTTCCTCACTAAGGGTGTTCAACCTGTCCAGTCCCATGTTCCCTGCCATTAGTTCTTCCAGTTCGACTCTTAATTTGTAAATATCTAATGGTTTTGGCTGAGGATTTATTTTTTCAAATTCTCGGGTCCATCGATCTATCTCTTCCGGAGTCACTACCGTGGCACTCCGAGTACCTGCAGATGACTCTATTAGGACTTCTCTTGCACTAGTCTGGGTTCTGGTTCTCTGTGCACTGCCTTCTGGTTCTCTTATGGGTAAATCCATTAGGGAAATCACAGACTCACATTCACTTGTCTGGTCATCTACTATTAAAGGCTCTTTTCTGGGCGGTACTACAGTTGGAGTAATAACTGGAGTTGTTGGACTAGCCTGTCTATCTCTATAGAGGGGAACAACTGGGCCAATAGTTACTGGAATGGTCAAAGCTTCAGGACTGGTATTTAGCTGGGTTATTTTCTGAATGAGTTCAGTTCTCTGTTTCTCTAAGGCTTCCTTTTCCCTTTCCTGCATAATCCTTTCCATAGAGGTTTCAGGTATTACGTGCGGAACCAAAGGAGGGTAAAGACTCAGGGCAGTTGGAACTGTCCTACTTTGTCCCTCATCACAAATCGGTCTATAACAAGGAATAGTTGGATCCGACATGCTTGATCCCTCATTTCCACGAGGTCTAGTGCCTTGTCCCGTCGCTTCAGAATCACCCGCAGCCATTTGGTGTCAGGTTTTCTCTGTGCTTTTTCCTCCTGTATGTTCGTCTACACCAAATACTGGAAATAATCCCTCAACCATCATATTCTGTCTCCATTGTTTCATCTTTTTCTCTTTAGTCTCTCTCTGCATTTTCGGGTACCATTTACTTATTCCCTTGTCCATTCTGGGTCTGTCTCGCTCCAAGGCCTCAATTTCCCATTCTTCTAAAGCCTCGTATTGCGTCAATCTTGGTCTGGGATGTAAGTCATTCATTCGGGTCCTCAAATTAAACAGAATTCTCCTATTAAAGGTACCATCTAGGGGAAATGCTAAGATTCCATCGTCCTTGGTATACTTTACCCAATTTTCCAACCATACACAGGTATGATATCCTTTGTCAAACATCATAAATGACGCAGGAGTATTAGGTGGTGGAATGATTACACCTTCCCTAGTCTTAATGGACTTATCTTTCTTGAAGTAATTTTTGACCTTGTCTGTGAAAGACAATTTTCTCTTGCTTCCGTACATATTGTAAGGTCTGCCTCTTAGCATCTGATCCTTACGGAAACCTAAGTGTTGTGGATCAGGTAAAAATTCGGGATACCACATATACTTCGTAACTAGAATTTTCGTATTAAACTACGTATTTTGTTTACAAATCCTTTTCCAAAGCTAGCACATCTTTCAGTTTTTCAACCACCAACCAACACTATGATTACAATTATTTCTGACCAATGGTTGCGCGGCCTTTTTCGTGAGACGCAGTCTCACGCTCCGGCACTCACCCCTCCTTTCCAATACTAGCTTTGTTACACACCCGCTGTTTCGACCAATACCAGCGCGGCACAGAGTGACGTCAGCATAGCTCCGCGACCGACTCCCTCCTTCACAAGGTAACGGAAACTTTTGAGTTTTTCTTAAAGTGCAAGTGCTCAGTTTAATATACAACGCATAACATTCGCCAATGTACTCGAGTGTCTATAAAGAACGCTTTGTTTCACTGCAAGTAAACCTCTTCTGTCTACTTTTCATACACTACGGATAGACCCTTCTGCCTACCCTTCACATAAGCATTAGAGAGCCTGTTACTTCTTTGACTCATCCACTCTTTCTGGGATATATACTAAGTCTAAAGTTTCACCAGTGAACTCCTTTGCTATCACTCAAGCTTCGATGAACCTACTGTCCCTTTCCTCGTGTGACCCTTTACTAGGTTATATCACAACTGAAGGTACATCAGCGAACTTGTTGCTGTCATTCATTCAACTATTCATTCAGAAAACCCTAATTAGCGCTTCCAGTTCTGCCTAACCATGCACTAATCTTCCTCACAGCCAGTGACCTCTCTGCGGAGTGGATTTTCCTCACCACCCGCTATTCTATCCCCGGGGAATTTCCAGACAACATATAACAATCACTAATAATTTGTTAATAAACACTTAATATAGCAGCATTTCATAAAATATAATTTCAAAACATTTTCAAAACATTTTAAAGCAATAATTTTTTACAGCAGATCGATCTTAAGGAGAAAAAATAATTGTTAACAGTAAATTTAGATTTTCACGGTTTATCAATAATTAATTTATCTACCTATCTTAACTAGTCCTAACCATTCTACTGCTACCAGAAAATTACTGATAGAGCGCGCAGGTCACCCGACTCTTATTTACCAAATATACGCTCCTGGGCCCATAACGTTGTTTATCACTATATTTCATTAATCAGGTAACCTACACACCGCTATCAGTAATCCTTGTTCTTTTAATTTATTTCCGTGTACCTGACTTACCACTCCTTGTCACAGGTACCTAAGATCTCAACGGATCAGGAGCTATCAGTGGGTAGTAAGATAACACAAACCTAAATACCATATACAATTGAAAATGTTTGCACTTTTATAATACCACAAACGCAAGAAGTTTTAAACACCTTTATCTAATTAATCTTCATCATCCAATGCCATGAGAATGAAATTTACACAGATCAAAACATCAATAACTAAGATCAGAAATATAATATAGCTATGGATCAAAGTAAGAATAATCTATAACTCGAAAAATAAAGGAAAGTGAAAAAATAAGGAACACGCTAATTTTGTCTAACAGACTTTCACAACGTTACTAAAGGCGGGTAAGGAAAGGGAACATACTAATCAATGCTGATTTCGAATTATACTAACGATTTAGAAGAAAATGATACTTTTCAAGATGTACTTATTTTCTATAGGGAGGGTAAGAGTGGAACATACTAGATATGCAAAACAGTTCAGTGTTTGACTAAAGGTAGGGAAAAGATATGGAACATGCTAGGGAAAATACTTTACGTGAGAGTCAAATAACAGAGAAATTGACATAGGCAAGATTTGCTTTATTTAAGAAATGGGAGAGAGGAAAAAGTTTAGATAGACAAACACCCACATGGAGATTATATTTACCTAGGACAGAAGGGAGACTAACCCTGGCCACGGGTCAGTTGGAAAAGGCGGGAAAGGACCCTCAAGGACTTTGGATGCCAGTAGGCGAGCAGGTACAGCTCGTGGACAGTCAGAACAGGATCTTTACATGGCCTCCCTGGCGAAGGTGGTACAATCATTTGGGGTGGAATTGGTATCATACGCCGACGACACCCAGCTGCTGATTTCTCTATCGCAGAACACCACCAACACCCCCACCAACTTTAAGTCCTGTATGCAGGCGCTAGCTGAGTGGATGGACTCCCACTGCCTAAAACTCAATGGCTCTAAGACAGAGGTGCTGGTAGTGGGGGGAAAAAGCAAAAGCTGGTCAGCCGAGTGGTGGCCTTCGTGCCTTGGCCCTACTCCCATACCTTGTGAGGAGGCTAAGAATCTAGGAGTCTGGATCAACCCCACCCTCTCCTGTGATGGCCACATAAGGCGTCTTGTGGGCAAATGTTTTGGAGTACTGAAGACCCTAAACAAAACCTTAGACCTACTACCCATAGCGGCCAGAAGGACACTGACGCAGGCATTGGTGACCTCTCGGATGGACTATGGAAACATCTTGTTCCTAGGGTCCAACGAGGGCTGCATTGGCCGCCTGCAAGTTATCCAGAATTCCGCCGCTAGACTGGTGCTAAGAAGACCCAGGAGAGCAAATTCTCAGAAGGCTCTGGATGCGCTTCACTGGCTGCCTGTGAAGAAACGCGTGCTGTTCAAATGCCTCCTCTTCTGTCACCGAATTGTCTGGGGCAGGTCGCCCGCCTACCTTAGGGACTTAGTCAGCCGCTACGAACCAACAAGGACCCTCCGGTCGGAGGGTTCCGGGCTGCTGACAGTTCCCAGGATAAGGAAGGCCAGAATGGGTGGATGATCTTTTGCGTTCCAAGCAGCTCAACACTGGAACAAACTTCCTCCTGCTCTGAGACTGGAGAGCAGTGAAGCACTGATCAGGGCTAAGCTCAAAACACAACTATACACTGTGTAGGGACATAGGCTCTTTTGGTGATCGTTAGTAGCTCTTAGCGCGGGGACACGCCGAGATGGCGTTACTGAGCGCTCTATAAGCTCTTTATTATTATAACCCTAGGATTTGGGTCAGGACTGGGCTCACCAAAGGGTACGACCAACACCTGCAGCTTCAGATGCAACGCCTGCACTACGCCCTCTCTGCAAGGAATCTGCCAATAGCCCCGATTGGGTTCTCGAATCTCCCAGCAAAGTGCTTCACCAGCACTTAAGGTTTCTCCACCCCAGACTGAGTTTGTGGAAATTACGGACAGAATGCTCCGCAGCTCTCTGTATCAATCACCTATAGAGTTCGTAGGGTCAGTGACAGGTCAGCTATTCGGACAAGTCGGACAATTTAGCTAAACCTAGGCTAGTTATACTGTTTTCGGGTCAGTGTACCACCCACCAATGTTGCAATTGAAAGGATCCCCAACTTCGGATTGGACAAGAGAGGTGTTTAGGTCATGACACCACCTATAATTTTCACTTTCCCAGATTAAATATTCAATTTTCGAACCCACCCCTTACATTCCAGTTCCCATGGCATAGAAATTCAGAATACAATAGAGCATACAGAAAATATTGCAAAATGTATCGAATGCAGGTACGAGTTGATGTCTTCTCGCTGGGCATGGGTCACTTTCCCAGAAGCATCTTAGCTTCAGCAGCCAGCTGGCTGATTTCCACTGCTGCAAGACTCTCTTTTACCCAGTCACGTGATTAGTACTACACAGGCTTCAAAGATGGAGTGGCACACCTCTCCCAGGCCCACAAAGAACGATACATGAAAAGTAAGCGAAAACAATTGAGAAACACAGAAAAAATGAATACACTGTATACCATGATTGGCTATACTACATCCCTCACTTTATAATAACTATAGCATTAGGAGTTAAGCAGAACGAAACAGCTGAGCAAAAGCAGCAGTGCAAGCAAAGAGCATGTGAGAAACAAAGCGGCCATCTTTAGCAATACTGCGCATGAGCGACAAGTTCCCTCCAGAACTGCGAGTGCGTCACATCACATGGGTATGACCGACGCATGCGCAGACTAGAATCCCGCATAGCAGCGACCATTTTAGATGCAAGCGTAGTTAGGATTAGTAAACACATAGGCAAGCCTCGCAGGGACACCCTCGTGTAGTGTAAAAGTGCAAAATTAATAAGACAAACAAGTCAAGTCAAGTCAATAAATTTATATAGCGCGCTACATACCCAGAGGGTCTCAAGGCGCTTGAGGATGGGAGGGGAATTACATGTCGAATATCCAGGTTTTAAGTTGCTTTCTGAATGCTAGGTGGTTCTGAGTGTGGCGAAGGTGAATGGGAAGTGAGTTCCAGGTTTTAGCCGCCAGGTAGGAGAAGGATCTTCCTCCCATGGTGGTTTTGTTGATGCGAGGGACAGCGGCAAGGGCTAGGTTGGAGGAGCGTAGCTGGCGGGGGGGGGGGGGGTGTAGAAGGAAAGTCGTGTGTTGAGGCATTCGGGTCCAAGTCCGTAAAGTGCTTTGTGTGCGTGGGTTAGGAGGCGGAATGTTATCCTCTTATTGACGGGAAGCCAGTGGAGGTTTTTCAGGTGGCCAGAAATGTGGTCTTTACGCGGGATGTCTAGTATGAGTCTGGCTGATGCGTTCTGGATGCGTTGGAGTTTTTTCTGAAGTTTGGCGGTGGTACCGGCGTATAGGGTGTTTCCGTAGTCCAGGCGGCTTGTAACCAGAGCATGGGTGACCGTTTTTCTAGTTTCGGTGGGGATCCAGCGAAATGTTTTTTTGAGCATGCGGAGAATGTTAAAGCAGGATGATGAAACGGCGTTGACTTGTCTGGTCATCGAGAGTGAGGAGTCTAGGATGACACCCAGGTTCCGTGCGTGGTCCGTCGGGATGGGTGCTTTTCCTAGGGCCTCTGGCCACCAAGAGTCGTCCCAGGCGGAGGGAGAGGTACCTAGGATAAGGACTTCTGTTTTGTCTGAGTTCAGTTTCAGACGGCTGTGCTTCATCCACTCGGCGACTTCTTTCATTCCTTCATTTAGGTTGGTTTTGGCGATGAGAGGGTCTTTGGTGAGTGAGAGGATCAGTTGAGTGTCATCGGCGTAGGAGATGATGTTGAGGTTGTGTTGGCGTGCGATGGTCGCGAGGGGGCTCATATATACGTTGAATAGGGTGGGGCTGAGTGAAGATCCTTGTGGCACGCCGCAAATGACTTCAGTGGCCTCTGACTTGAACGGTGGGAGGCGGACTCTCTGAGTTCTTCCGGCAAGGAACGAGGTGATCCAGTCGAGTGCTTTTCCTTGGATTCCGATGTTTCTGAGGCGTTGTAACAGGGTGCGATGACAGACTGTGTCGAAGGCAGCGGAGAGGTCAAGGAGGATGAGGGCGACTGTGTCTCCATTGTTCCAGTAGAGTTCGAATGTCGTCTGTTGCTGCGATGAGTGCGGTCTCAGTGCTGTGTTTGGCCCGGAAGCCGGACTGTGAAGAGTCGAGGGATCTGTTCGTTTCTAGGAAGGCGGCGAGCTGGTTGTTGACAGCTTTCTCGATGACTTTGGCCGGGATTGGTAGGAGCGAGATGGGGCGGTAGTTTTTGAGTTCGGTGGGGTCAGCTGTGGTTTTTTTTCAGAAGGGCGCTGAGTTCGGCGTGTTTCCAGCTTTCCGGGAAGATGGCGGAGTTGAGGGAGCAGTTGATGACATCTCGGAGGTGTGGTGCTATGATGGAGTCTGCTTTGTTGAAGATGTGGTGAGGGCATGGGTCTGTGGGGGATCCTGAGTGGATGGAGTTCATAAGGCTGATGGTGTCCTCAGTGGAGATTGGGTTCCAGTCATTAAGGATGTTCAAGGGAGGTTTGGGTTCGGGGGTAGGTTGGGTAAGTTGGTCTCCGGATTGGTTATCAAAGCTGTTGTGGATGTCTGCGATTTTGTCGTGGAAGAACAAAGCAAAGGAGTCGCAAAGGGTTTGGGAGGGCGTGATGTCGTTGGAGTTGGCAGTGGGGTTGATAAACTCTTTGATGATGTTGAATAATTCCTTGCTGTTGTGGGCGCTGTTGTCTAGTCGGTCTTTGAATGCGGCTTTCTTTGCAGTCCGGATTAGTTGGTGGTGTATGCGGGTGGCGTTTTTGAAGGCGTCCCTGGTGCAGGTGTTTGGGTCTTTTTTCCAGGCCTTCTCAAGGGAGCGACAGAGTTTCTTGGATTTCTTGAGATCATCGTTGAACCAGGGGGCGTTTTTGCTGCCTAGTTTGATTTGATGTTTTTTAAGAGGTGCTAGGTTGTCGGCGCTGTTGGTTAGCCATTGAGTGAGATTAATGGCTGCTTGGTTGGGGTTCGAAGAGTGGGCAGGGGGGTTTTGAAGAAGCGATGAGGAGATCTGGTCGATGGTGATTTTGTTCCAGTTTCTTCGCAGAGTAGGTTGAGGATGGTTGTGCGTTGTCGTCTTTTTGTAGATAAAGTGCACGCAGCTGTGGTCCGTCCAATGGAGAGCTGTGGTGTGACTGAAGGAAATATGTTTGCTGGAGGTGAAGATAGGGTCAAGTGTGTGACCTGCGGAGTGAGTGGGGGTATTGACAAGTTGTTTGAGTCCGAGGTTGGCGAAATTGTCCAGAAGAGTGGTGGTGTTTCTGTCGTTGCTCTTTTCCAGGTGAAAATTGAGGTCTCCCAGAAGAATGTAGTCCTCGGAGGGCAGGGCGTGTGGGGTGATGAAGTCAGTGATGTCTTCACTGAATTGTGCACGGGGTCCGTGTGGTCTGTAGAGGAGGGTGCCTCTGAGTGTGGTCTTTGGGTCGGTGTGGATCTGGAAGTGGAGGTGTTCGGCGGACGCGAGGTTGTCTTCTGAGCTGGTTGAGACGCGGATGGTGTTCTTATGGACGATGGCGATGCCTCCTCCTGTTTCTTTGGTGCGGTCTTTTCGTATGATCTTGTAGCCTTCCGGGATGGCAATGGCGATGTCGGGGGCTGAGGAGGCGTTCATCCATGTTTCTGTAAGGAAGGCGACGTCCGGAGAAATGGTGTCTAGTAGATTCCAAAGGTCGATGGCGTGTCTGTGGACCGAGCGGGTGTTGAGCAGGATGCATTTTAGGTGGTTGGTGTCAGATCTCTGTTTTGTGTTAGTGGATGATGAGTTGGTCTTGGTGACGTCGTACTTGCAGAAGCTGCATGTGAAGGGTCCATGGGTGCGTCCAGGAGCGGCTTGGGCGCAGTTGGGGAGTCGGCAGGGGTTAAGAGCTAGGAGGGTGGGGGCGTCGTATGTAACTCGGGTAGGGAGGGTGGTACGGGGGCCAGGGGGTCTGGCGCTGGGCGCGGTCCAGGCGCGGACCGGCGTAGACGGGCTTACCTTTGGCGCACCTTCGGCACGAATGGGGCGCGACCGCTGCGCGTGAACGCTGCGCGAAAAAGCATCTGTCATAAATGGTTGGTGGGGGGGAGGGGCGAGGGAGGGTCAGCAGGGAGGCGGGATCGAGCGGAGAGGACGGGCTCTTGAGGCACAAACAACAAACAAAATGGAATCCGAGTCCAAATTGCAACAGGAAGGGGCACACCGAGTGAATGGTGGTTCCAATGCTTTTTTTAAATTAATGAGGAGCACTCGGCAATGTAATGATTATACAGGCGCTATGTTAAGTAGCAGCTGGCGCACACAACAGCTGGGCATGCGCGTCTGAGTCAAGGGAAATGCAGAAATCGGGAGAGCGCTATGAATGGGTTAATATACCCACATTTATGGCTTTACTCGGCAGAGCGCTATAGAGTACAAAGCGCACGCTCGTGGCTTCAATCAGCAGAGCGCTATTAATAGAATACAAAGCACACGCTAGTGGCTTCAATCGGCAGAACGCTTTAAATGAAATATTATGCACAGGCTTGTGGCTTCAGTGAATGCGGCGCAATGCAATGACAAGGCAAGTAACAAGATGTAAATAAAAGTATTGCAGGCAAAGCAGCGAGAATATTAACGATACCAACAGGAGCAGGGAGCAGGGAGCGACCGCTTCTGAGAGCGTCAGGACGGTCACGGCGCTTCTGGGGGTGGGGGTTAGGCTATGTAGTTCGTGGGAGGGAGGGTCAGCAGGGAGGTGGGATCGAGCGGAGAGGACGGGCTCTTGAGGCACAAACAACAAACAAAATGGAATCCGAGTCCAAATTGCAACAGCAAGGGGCACACCGAGTGAATGGTGGTTCCAATGCTTTTTTAAAATTAATGAGGAGCACTCGGCAATGTAATGATTATACAGGCGCTATGTTAAGTAGCAGCTGGCGCACACAACAGCTGGGCATGCGCGTCTGAGTCAAGGGAAATGCAGAAATCGGGAGAGCGCTATGAATGGGTTAATATACCCACGTTTATGGCTTTACTCGGCAGAGCGCTATAAATAGAGTACAAAGCGCACGCTCGTGGCTTCAATCGGCAGATTATGATTATGACGTTAACGTTATTCGAGGTTCATGAATACAAGCAAGTCGCGTAACGTGCGAATCCTTGCTCCATCACTGTGTGGCATGCACTGCATGGTGTCTGTCAAACAGTGCAGGGATGTTTAAACTCTGCATTTTTTACATTGCAGCTTGTGTTGTGAGCTGCAGCACAAGCGGCAATGGAAAAAATATGGAATCCGACGGCCAACGTGGCTGTCAGATGGTAATCTGGGAAGCGGGACCTTCAGACCGTCTCCCTTCCGTTAAATTGCCAGTCAGATGCACGTTCAACCAGCATCATAATCGGCCCCTATGTGGTTTGTGTGTTGACTTCTTGTTGAACTGAGTCCTCTTTAGAAATTATCATAGGCTGTTCTTGAGTGGTTTGAGTTCAAGTGGAGGGTGGCAGCCAGAGCACCACAGGCAGATCGGAGCATCAAGTGATTGTCCCTGGGGTTGTGCTTGCTCACGTGGGGACATGAAATGATTGCCCAATGGTTTGCTTGGTTTCTTGAACTAATGGATCAATACTTTAAACCTTCTGTTTAGATTTCATTCTAGGTGGGGGGCTTTTGTTTAACAGCAGTGTGAACCAGCGGTCTAAGATTCTGCCAACATTACTGCTCAGACATTGGTCCAAGACTAGACAACATTGTATGCAAAGAGTCAGCTGAATTCAATGTGAATGCAGGTATCTGCCTTCTTGATTAAATGTTTCCCAGGAACGTCTGTGGTCTGCCCAGGAATGAAGCACCAGCAAGTTACAACAAATGCTAATAAATTGCAATTTCATATTTTAATGGCAAATAACATCACTGCTGGTAACACACCTTACTAGTGTGACAGTAGGATAGGTCATTCATGGATATTCTGCTATGCACATGATTACCCTCCTGGGAGTCATTACCTTGGTACAAAGACTCATTCATATGAGCGCATGCTGTGAGATGCTGGATCCTATCCCTAGGCATGTGATATTAATATCCATGGCTTTCTGGATCAAGATGGCGTTCTATAAATCACTCTGAAATTGATTCATAAAGCGTGACCTGGCTAATCTGTGGGGACTTTAATAAGGTATTAAATCTTGGTTTGGACAGGACAACAACGAATGCCAGGAAGTTCCCTAAGGCAGATCTATAAGTAGATGCAGTGATTATATTTTGCCAAATGCAAGAAAGAATAATTAACTTGATGACTGCCAATTCCACTGTACATGGCTCTTTGTCTCAGATTCTCTTGCTCTTAGATCTCAAAGTGTGATTTGAAATGTGACAGAATGTTGTATGCGTCCACGAATACAGCAAGAGCCTGGCACAGCATTATTGGGTGCAGAAGCGGATCATATTACCAATGTTGTCCCTTGCTCAGATATTCCAAAGAGTGATGTTCTAGTATGGGTTTGGGGTAGCCAATGTATAATCCTATTTGTCTTTTCTCACAAATGGCATTTAGTTATCAATTCAAGAACCACTATTTCACATAAAGAACTAAAGAACTCCCTTGAATATAAATACGCAGCATCTGTGCTTTGAATCAAGTGCTGCGAATCTGAGGTGCACACTCTTGGTAAGTCTGGATGAGTGGCTGATTCATCTTACTAAGAAATGGGCCCCTTTGGGTGTTTATTTCCAGCACAGGAAGGAGAATATCCTGAGGCTTCACATTTTTAATTCTAAGACAAAATTGTAGCCTAAGTTAGGCAGGTGGATGAATATGTAAATTTTAAAGGCTAGCAGATGTGCTATTACAAAGTGTAGAGCATTTGCTTCTTTTGTAGAGAGCTTGAACATAGCAGCCTTCATCCCATGTATGTCCTTCGTATGATTAGCCAGGCATTGTTAACTAAACTAATCTGGGTGATTCAGCATTCTAAGGCTGTTTCTTAGATCTTGACACTCCTTAGAGACAAGAGAGGACCAGCAGATTTGTATCCTTTATTCGAGTAGTAAGACCCTATTCTGTGTGGGTTGTTAATTTCCAATACTTGTGCAAACCTTGGCAGGGATCAGAATTCTTGGATGTGCCGTCATTGCTGCACTCCATTCCCTCTGACAATTTTCCACAGGTACATTTTTGCAGGCCACCCCTGCTAGAATTTGGTTCACTGATAGAATATCGATGACAAAAACATCGAAGTTAAACGTATAGGGAAGAAAAATATAGAATACAAAAATATCGACTCCCATACAAAAATATCAACTCCCATAGGTAGGTACAAAAATATGGAAGTAAAAAAAGTAGATGTTAAAAATGTCGATTTAAATATATATATAATTCAATGAAAAAACCATTGGTTTTAGGCCATATATAGTTAGGGATTTGCATTTACAAAACCTTATTTTACTCGCATAAAACCATTGAAATTCCATATATAGTTATAAGCGCTAACTATATATCGCGCACCCGCAATCCACTGCTGATGATGTCACATATTACATCATTCATGACATGGTTAGTGACATCACTGATGACATCACTGATGACATCTCAAATGACATCATCCAGTGACTGTATGTTTCTGTAAAGTTAAAATATCTCTTACATATTGAAGAATGAGTGGATATATAAGTGTCTGGATGAAGGATTTAGTAGGTGCATGACTGACTATATGAGTGAGTGATTAAATGTGTCTCACTGAGTGCATGGGTTAATGACTAAACTGTCTTAATTTGTGCATCATTATGTCTGTTGTTCTGTAAACTGTTCCATGTGTTGATAAGTAGCTATATGAGTAACTATATGGGTTATTGATTGGTTGCCCAAGTATTTGTATGGGATACTGAGTGTGTGTGTGGGTAGCTGGGAGGTGTGTGACTCTGTGCATAGATGTGTGAGCAGTTGATTCACTAGATGGGTGGGTTCAAAAGTGCATGTGGAAACAGCTGTATGGGCGGTTGACTGTGTGCATGAGTGTATTGGTGAGTGAATGGATATCTCAGTGCTACATGTCAAAGTAAGTACATATGTAAAACACAGTACATGTGAGAGTTGACATATATAAATAACTGTGCATAAGAGCCAGTGAATGTGTGAGTGGCTGTATGGATCATTGTGAACTTGTATCAGGGATTGTATAAGAGAGTAAATATGTGTTAGTATATGTTTGAATAAGTAAAGTTTGTATAACTGTATATTTGAGGAAATGGAGGTGTGATTGATTCTTTGCATGACTGACTAGGTGTGTGAGTAACTCCATGGATGAGTGACAGTCTGTGAGTGTCTGTTTACACTGATTGTATCTAAGGTTATATTAGAGTCTGAAGAGGTTCATCGTATTATCACATGAATGATATCATCAGTGATGTTATCAGTCATGTCAAATGAGATGTTTTCAGTGATGTCATCAGTGATGTCATTTGAGATGTCATCAGTGATGTCATCAGTGATGTCACTAACCATGTCATGAATGATGTAATATGTGACATCATCAGCAGTGGATTGCGGGTGCGCGATATATAGTTAGCGCTTATAACTATATATGGAATTTCAATGGTTTTATGCGAGTAAAATAAGGTTTTGTAAATGCAAATCCCTAACTATATATGGCCTAAAACCAATGGTTTTTTCATTGAATTTTCAAGGTTTTGTAAATGCAAATTCCTAACTATATATCCACTATAACCTATGGTTTTTTCTGTGAATTTCATTGTTTTTTTAATAGCAAATATGAAAAGCTTTAAAATGTCAAGTACGTGATAAATAAAAACATTTTCGTATTTATGCACGCTGATGTGCTTTGAACGCTGCACCCCCCCCCTCCCCTCTTTTGTCTTAGTAGTACTCTCTCTTTGCAGATACTGAAGGGTAGTTAACGCAGGCCTTTACCCCCGTTGTAATCCGTCGTGGCTGCTTGTCTCTCCATTTGATTGATTGTTGTCCAAGCATTTACTGTTTTAGAATTGGTTCTCTTTGGATCATTCTCTATTTACAAACAAGCACAAAGTCGCAATACTCTGTTTAGTCTTTGCAGATAGTGAAAAATCGTGTAAAAAAAATAAAAGTAATCGAGCAAAATCAGTAGGCCACTAATTGGATCTCTTTTTGACCTCGCTAAAATAGAAATATTAGGAACAACCCTTCATGAGAAATACGAAAATAGTGAGATGAACTGAGCTCCACACCATGAGGGCTGCAAGACAGCTCGGCTCCATCACCCATCCCGCACAAAATAACGACAAACCGTATGCAAATATTAAAAATATAGACAACACACCAGCAAAGAAACAGGGTAAAACATTTTATTAAAAAACTATTTACATAACGTTGGTTTATAAGATGATGTCAGTAGTGGACCGATGTGGGAATAGATCGAAAGCAGCACAAGGCTCCAAGATCCGGATGGCAAGCTCCTGGATGTTGGGTGCCATAGTTTAGAGTTCTGAATTTGAGCCTTTTTGAATGTCTGTGCTTTGTTGAATCAAATTTGCGGCTTGACACAAAGCTGACTCAAGCGTTGCTACTGATGCTATGCAGACCAAAACTGGTTTTCAGTTTGTACATTTTTCTAGATTTTTAATCCAAGTTTGGTTGACTTTGTAGAACGATGGCTTCAAATTTTCAACATACGGTGTGGTGGCGCTGACTGGGAGGGGGCGCTTCGCTCCTGCCCCCTCCCCAAGTAAGATTTTCATACGTGAAAGTACGTTAATGGTTTTGGTCCCTGAGATGCTTCGATGTCACTGCCATTCTCAAATAGCATAAGTTCTGGATGTTGGGTGCCATAGTTAAGAGTTCTGAGCAGCGCTTGTAACACTGTCTGAAGCTTATTTCCACCTACTGCAGCTTCACTATTCTCAAAGTAAGTGAGTGTCGTTTGTGGACCTGACTGCATTAGAAAACAATGTGATATATTACCTTCCTAAACAGCTTGACGGAGGCCCCTGAGGGGCGGTGTGATGGCCATGGACTCGGAGAAGACGCTTGGCTCCGACACCCTCCCCAAGTCTTATAGCACTGGTGTAGCCTGAGATTGCCCCCGACATAGGCGGCCGGCTCCCGGGATCCGGCGGAACTTTTTGCCTTTTGATGACTCTTCAATTCTGAACCTTGTCCCATCCAGCTGAGTTGCGCCCACTCTTGCGGCTACAGCGTCTTGCCCACCATCCAGCTGAATTGCGCCCACTCTTGCGGTGCAGCGATAGGCGGCTGCCACAGGACTCTCAAAATGGCGGCCGGCTCTTCGGTTTTGGGCCTGGTCCCCTAAAATGGCCCTGGGACACCTTTGAACTCGGACGCTTCCCTGATAGGGCTTGGGTCCCATTCTCGAAAAGCATCCCCTCAGCCGTGAAGATTCTACAAAAGTCTTGGGGGCCTCCGACTCCCGCAGGCTTCTGGTGGGGAGCGGCTGCCATGATTGCTCGTGGAATGGCCACGACGGAGCTACGAGATGGTAGTGGTCTCATGCTGACGCCAGCTTTAGTCTGAAACATCCAGAAACACTGTAGACTACCAATTCGATCAGTTCCGGTAGCGCCCCAACATGACCCGGAAGAGAAGAACTTGCCCTCCCCTCTTTGACTGATGGTTCTTGTTGCCTGTCCCCTCTGTTGTCATTTAACAGAACTTTTTGGACTGCTGAAAGGAGTTGTGTTCCGAACGCTGGTTGGTGGAGACATTTTGACTATATTCTTGACCTACGTTGTCGCGTAATGCGTTATATGACACGCCGCGTTACCGCACCCGGAAGTGATCCGAGGCGCGGCACGCAGCGCGTAACGTAAGCATAACAGGACATGTGACTTGTTAATAAAACTTTTCATTGGTTCATTTTACTTTTGTTAATTTAATGATGAAAAGCTTGGTCATATGACCTAAAAATTACGCTTTTTATTGTTTTCGAACAATATTTTTTTTTCAAACATATGTTATAATATTCCAGGCTAATGTACTTTCCCGGAAAATTTACAACTGTCTTGTAAGTAAAATATATTCCTTTTTCGAGAAAAAGGGCGTTTCTTCCTTCCATAACGGAGCCGTTGAGTAAAAGAGATTCGGCCTGCTATCTTAGTCGCCGATACGCCTGATTATCAGATTCTTATCGATCACTTTATATTGCAGACATGAAAAACACAACTGCCCTTAAGCATTTATCTTTACTGCGTTCCTACATATTATACCTTTTATCCGTCATGTAATTGGACTGCTTTATTTCACTTGCCTTTACTGATTCGAAAACAGTGACTAAAAGTAAAAACTTTACCAATGTAAATACTACTACCGTGTTTTGTTTTAAAAACCTTTATTGTGAAAATGTCAGTATACAAATACGGGCCTATAACCACGTGGGCCGGCCACGGAGCAAACTGAAATCGTATATGATGAGGAGACATTTACACTGTAGAAGAACGTAACGAGCGGGCCATTAGGTTGCAAGAACAAAGTTGTCTAACAGTTGCGGAATCGGTGGACGTACATTTTGTAATTAAAATACGACACGGCCACTTACAATAACATTTTCTAGATATACATTTGCGGGCAAGGAGTTACGAGTCCCATTTATACCGGCGCCATTTTGGGCGAGGCCGGGCAGGTCCAAGATATAGTCAAAATGTCTCCACCAACCATCGGCCAGACCAGAACCCCTTTCGGCCCTTTATGCTACAAGATGGTGTCTTCCATTCAGAAAATAGTGTTGGCAGCATTTTGAAAGGAAACAGAAACAGCCATTCTCCTAGTGAGTTTCACATTGTTACATTTAGGAAGAATGTTGAAGAGTAGTATGTGGAAAATCTGAAGCCATTTTTCTACAAACTCTCAATCAGACTTGGATGGAAAAAAAAAACCTGAAGAATGTACAAACTGAAAACCAATTTTTGTCTGTATAGCATCAACAGTAACGCTTGAGTCAGCTTTGTGTCAAGCCGCCATTTTCATTCAATCAATAGCGTCCCGCTGCACACATTCAGGGACCTGGTCGTGTCTTCAGATGAAACGGATTGTAGGAAAAGAAGCAGAAAGGAAAAGGAAAAAAGTTCCGCCGCACCTCGGGAGCCGGCCGCCTATGTCATGTGCCACCTTTGGCCACACCAGGGCAATAGTGAAGCTGCAGTAGGTGCAAATAAGCTTCAGACAGTCTTACAAGCACTGCTCAGAACTCTCAACTGAGGCACTCAACATCCAGGACTTGCCATTCGGATCTTGGCGCCTTGTGCTGGTTCCGACCTATTCACACATCAGTCCACTACTGACATCACCTCATAAGCCAACGGGGCACCCCACGCCGACTTTCGGCGCAGCATTGTAGGATGGCCACACCAGTGCGGCAACTTGCTGGACACAACATCGGGGCCATCCAGATCTCGGCACGTTCGACTCACTGTACCGCAAGAGTGACCGCAACTCAGCTGGACACGCCATCTTTCGGCGCAGCATTGTAGGATGGCCACACCAGTGCGGCAATTTGCTGGACACCACCTCGGTGCCATCCGGATCTCGGCGCGTTCGAGTCACTGTACCGCAACAGTGACCGCAACTCAGCTGGACACGCCGTCTTTCGGCGCAGCATTGTAGGATGGCCACACCAGTGCGGCAATTTGCTGGACACCACCTCGGTGCCATCCGGATCTCGGCGCGTTCGAGTCACTGTACCGCAACAGTGACCGCAACTCAGCTGGACACGCCGTCTTTCGGGGCAGCATTGTAGGATGGCCACACCAGTGCGGCAATTTGCTGGACACCACCTCGGTGCCATCCGAATCTCGGCGCGTTGTGCTGCCTTCGGCCTATTCGCACATCGGTCCGCTACTGACGCCGCCTCACGTGCCAACGGATTTTCTACGCTTTTTGTAGCCCTATGCCGCATAACAGGTCATGTGACTTGTTTATAAAACTTTTCATTGGTTCATTTTACTTTTGGTTTCCTAAAGATGGAAGGCTTGGTCATATCCTAAAAATAACACTTTTCATTGGTTTAGAACATTTTTTTTTCCCAAACGATGAAAGCCCCACCTTGTTTCTGAATCATTCAGACTGAAGCTGGCGTCAGCATGAGAGCACCACCATCTCGTGGCTCCGTCGTGGTCATTCCGCGAGCAATCATGGCAGCCGCTCCCCACCGGAAGCCTGCGGGAGTCGGGGGCCCCCAAGACTTTTGTAGAATCTTTACGGCTGAGGGGACGCTTTTCGAGAATGGAGCCCAAGCCCTAGCAGGCAAGCGTCCGAGTTCCAAGGTGTCCCAGGGCCATTTCAGTGGACCAGGCCCAAAACCGAGGAGCCGTCCGCCATTTTAAGAGCCATGTGGCAGCCGCCTATCGCTGCACTGCAAGAGTGGGAGCAACTCAACAACATGGTGAGCGAGACGCTGTAGCCGCAAGAGTGGGCGCAACTCAGCTAGATGGCCGCCACCTGGGGAGGCCCGTTCACGCCGCCTCCCCCACCCCCGGGCCGCCGCACGCCAATTTTCGGAGCAGCATTGTAGGATACCAAAACCAGTGCGGCAGTTTACTGGACATCACCTGGGTGCCTGTCGTACATGTTGTGTCAGCCATGTGACACTGGACACAGTCCCATCAACATCTCAACGCGTTCTGCTGCCTTGGGACTATTCGCACAACAGACCGCTACTGACGAGGCCTCCCCCCGCACCACCCGGGACGCCCCACGCTGTTTTTCTGTGCTGCATTGTAGGATCCCAAAACCAGTGCGGCACCCAGGCGACATCACCTGGGTGCCGTCCAGAACTCTGCACGTTGTGCTGCCTTGGGACTATTCGCACAAAAGACAGCTTCTAACCATTGTTGCTTTTTGTGTTGAAAAATGTTTAAATGTTTTTAGTTTTTGTTCCGTTCGTTATAGTTAATAGTTAATAAAGTTTTATAATCTTACTTTGTTGGAGTGTTATCTATTTTTTTAAAAACGGGTGAATGGGGCCTTGAATCGGGTTATTGTCATGTGTGGGCTTTGGAAGTGTGCTGCTGCAGGATCGGACATTTCAAACTCAAATGCACGTTCTTTTTCTTACCTTTCCGAAGCATGGAGCGCAATAGCAGGCAGAGAAAGGGTGATGCACGTGTTGAACACTACCTGACCTGGCAAGTTGCTGGCAGTGCCCCCCCGCCCGCTCCTAAAAGAGGGCACACACACACCGCCGCCCCGAGTACTTCACAAATCTTTAAAAGACCATTCGCTTGTTCATGAGGCTTAAATGGTTTATCACCTCTTCTAGAACCCCTGCATCGACCCTCTGACGTTTCCTGGAAAAATTACCATGTAACACAATACCAAGCCCTGTCAGCTGAAACCCCCAAGGAATCGTGGGGCATATTATCAAGGGGGTTTATCTCCGCTTTTTTGGCTTTAAAAGCCATGAAAGCGGAGATAAAATTATCTCCCTATTACCAAGCTGTCGCTAACACCAGTTAGTGACAGCTAAAAGGAGATAGCGACCATCTTGGGCCCCGCTTTGCATGTCAGTGATACTTATCACTAATGACATGCAAAGTGGCGTACCAAGATGTTAGCGACTGGAAACAGTCCCTAACATCGCTATCTTCTATTACCAACTTTTGGAGATATTCGCGCTAAGCGCGAATATCTCCAAAATCTAACACCTGCCCTGAGCAGTTCTTAGCCATGTTATCCAATGGGAGGTGGATAACATGGCTAAGAGCATTTGCTCGATAATACATGAATATCGCTGACTTTTCTGCGATAATAGCAAGGTTTATCTGCGATAAAAATCGCCGATGTGCGGCGATAATTTTTGTCTCTAAACAAGTTAGAGACAAAAATTATCGCTAGTTGTTCGTAATATGCCCCCGGGTTTTTGCTTGCAGAAATCGGGAGGCGGGAGACTAGCACTGAAATCAGTAGTCACACGCCTGAATCAGGAGGGTTGGCATGTCTGAATTCTCTACAGCTGGGGCCATAAACTACATCCGCAGGGGTAGGTGATAGCCTGGGACCAGCCTGGCATCTAAAATGGCTGCCGTGCACGACAAAATTGTGGCATTGGAAAAAAGGCAAGATGGCGCAGCCGCTGGAAGAGATGTATCAACATATATCAGCCTCCTCAGCCACCCTCAGGAAACATAGGGGATTAGGATACGTCTCCCGCACCCCCTTATACCTAGTAATTTAATTAACGAAGCACAAAATGGCGAATTCCCGTTTCGCTACCAGTTTGCGGCCCAGTTCGCGGCCCGTGAAGCGCTTCTACCGTGAAAAATCATTTTTTTTCCTTTTCCCCACGGGACCCTTTAATAACCCCAACAACATTCCTAGGGGGTCAAGAGGGGGATACCTTGCCCCCTTTCATTAAATTCCCCTTTCATTTTTCACCTCTTCTTCTCTCTCGATCCTACCGAGAGACAAGATGGCGGCCGCTCCGGACTGTTTAGAATGTTGACAGACACCGGAGAGCCAATCAGCTTTCTGCGCGCAAAGTTCCGAAACGCGAAAAGTAAGCGGACCGGATCGCTGCCCGGAGCGCTGTTACAGATATATATCTTGATTTAAACGTTAATTTCTCAAAATCCACTGAAGCACATATATTGAGACCTAGCAAAGGCACATCGGGCTACCAGTCCCTACAATTTTGCCAAGTTTCGTGCAAATCCATTCAGCCGTTCGAGCTAAAAGTGAGGCCAACCGCCCTATGGAAAACTCAATGTAAAAAACGCGTTTTGGGACCCCCCTTTTTTCTCAGCCCCCCCCTTGACGAAACCCCACCAAATTTTCAGGGGCTGCTCAGAAACAAAATGTGCCATTTTCCTGAAAATTTCAGCCGATTCCGTCCACAAACGCCAAAGTTATTAGACATAGAATTTTCAGAAATCCCATAGGGAATTAATCCTAACTATATATACCTACTGGCGATAGCCAGTAGGTAATAAAATATTACATATTAAATATATTGCATATTAACATTAATTTTAGCAAAATAAATAACATTTAATATACATATTAACAAAATATAACAACTGAACTTAATTAAAAAAATACACACATGCATAATAATTTACACACACACATATGTATATATATATACTTTTTTAACAAATTTAAATTTTATTAATTTGAAAAAAAAAATATTTAAACTTACATTTCCCAATGCAATCAGTGCAACAGTATGGAAAGTGTTGGATAGCAAAATAATAAAATGTACTATTCCAACTCCAGTGAGTGCAACAGTAGGGAAAGTGCTGCATGGCGGAGGAGTAAAAATTACCATCCCACTCCAGTGAGAGCAACAGTAGGGAAAGTATTGGATAGCAGAGGGGAAAAAATTACTATTCCCACTCCAAAGAGTGCAACTGTAGGGAAAGTGTTGGATGGCGGAGGGGTAAAAATTTATATTCCCTCTTCAGTGAGAGTAACAGTAGGAAAAGTATTGGATAGCGGATGGGAAAACATTAATATTCCCACTCCAGGGAGTGCAACAATAGGGAAAGTGTTGGATAGCTGTGGGGTAAAATGTACTAGTCCCACTCCAGCGAGAGCAACAGTAGGGAAAGTGTTGGATAGCGGAGGGGTAAAAATTACTATTCCCATTCCACTGAATGCAACAGTAGGAAAACTGATCGATAACAGAGGGGTTCAAATTTTTTATTCCCACTCCAGTGAATGCAACAGTAGGGAAAGTGTTGGATAGCAGAGGGGTAAAAATTACTACTCCCACTCCAGTGAGTGCAACAGTAGGGAAAGTGTGGGATAGCGCATGTGTAAAAATTACTATTCCAACTCCAGTGAGTGCAACAGTAGGGAAAGTGTTGGATAGCGGAGGGGTAAAAATGTGTATTCCAACTCCAATCACTGTGACAGTAGGGAAAGTGTTGGATAGTGGAGGGGTAAAAATTACTATTCCAACTCCAGTGAGTGCAACAATAGGGAAAGTGTTGGATAGTGAATAGACAAAAACTACTATTCACTCTAAAACAGTTCAAACAAAAATACAAATTATTTAAAAAATCATAAAAATAATAAACAATATTTACAAATGGAAAATCCAAAAAATAAATCTATAACATTTAAAAATATTATAATAGTAATTACATATAAAAAGCTACAAATAATATACAATATAAAATAAATAAATGTATAAAATAAAATTATTTTAAACTAGAAAATATTTACAAACAAATAAATTAATTAATACATTAATACATAAATATATTTATTGTATTTCCTACCCTATAAATACACACCAATAACAAAACACTTCAACAATTTAAATTAATAATCAATTAAAAAATATTATTAATAAAAAACTAATAAACATGATTTGACAACAGGCACTTTCAAACTATATCCACAACACACACCTAAATTAAACTCAAAACAAATAAAACACAAATAAAACGTATTTATTAATTAAAACCTATTACTATTAACAAATAATAATAAAGTAATTAAAATGTATTTAACACCCACGCTTTACCCCGTTAAAAGAAAAAACAACAGACAAAAAAATTAAACAATGACCAAAAATACATTAAAATAATTAGCATTAACTAACAACTATATCTTAATTAAATACAAATTGCCTCCCACCCTTTACTCCTTTAAAACACCAACATACACACCTAAAATTAATTACAAAATTACCATAATTAATTACCAATTAATTAGTTAAAAATAATTAACATCCAATTATTAATTCATCAATTAAAAATAAAAGCTAATCTGGAAAAAACAAAGAAGTATGATTAATGCCGGCAGGGGCCTAGCTGATTCATTTATGTAAAAAAAACAGACTGAATGTTAAACTCATTAAGAGACAATTTAATTAGCAGATCCTCAGAAGTTTGCTTTTAAAACACATCTTACACTGTACTGTATAATTGCACGTTTGTTCAATGAACTTGCTATTTTTACTCAGGGCGTTCTAATTATCCAGTATGTTGTTTTAAAACACTGATCGTAAGGTCGAAAGCACTATCACGGTTTTAGCAATGAAAAATATGTATTTAGTAAATAACCCCACAATGCATTTATAATATTATATGCCGATGCTTTAGCACTTGCACTTTAGCTAATAACCAAAGGGATCCCATCAATATTGCCTGGTGTTAATCATTTATGTAAAGACACTTTTTTATTTTTGGGAATTTTGTAAAGATTTTAATTAATCATATACAATAAACTATGACTATGACAATTCAAAATAAATTGCTTCTAACCTTTAGCACCTACAAACACCACAAACACATCTAACATTATTTACACAATTACCATATTTAATTACCAAATAATTAATTTAAATTAGTTCACAACCAATTATTAATCAATTAACAATAAATTACTTTACACATTTAACACTATAACATCTTAATTAAACAAATATTAATACAAAAAAATAATCACTATATTCAATATAATTAAATTACTTCCCACCCTATTGTCCTATAAACCCACAACCCACTATGGAACTAAAAACGCAAACTTCAACAACAACAAAAATTCATAACCACTAAAAATATAACACATATATTAAAAATACAAACAAGTCATACAAAAAAAACATACAACATACACATAAAAAATATATACTAAATTACAAAACATTAACAGACGATATTTTAACAACAATATTTTTGCAAACGATATTAAACACTTCGATATTTTTAACATCAATATTATTAAAATCGCAATTCTTGACCTAGAGAATCTATATTTCGATATTTCTGACCTACAATATTTGCAACTCGATATTTCTGCAACTCAATATTTCTGAATCGATATTCTGTCTCTGCACCCTAGAATTTAGCAAGAGGAAATGCCTAGTAAATAATGGTACATGCAGAATTCGGTGCTAAAAGCACTGAATTACACATTTGTGCCCTATATTCATAGACACAAATTGGATTCTGAGCTACTTACAGATACAGCTCATGCAAGGATATGCAGTGTCAGTGTGTACTCGGTTCAGTAACCTCCATACTACCATCCGGCCAACTCAGAATCGAGGTCTAAGCTTCAAATTGGATTTACTAAAAAGATGTTAAGCCTTAGGACAGGTAGTAACAACTTTGCAATGTTTTTTCTTACTGGTACATTTGTAGTGTTGCTGAATATCTAGAAAGCTTTTGTAAGGGACCTTACACGTCACAGAGTGTGGATGAAGCCCTTCAGACTGAGGAATAGAGATGACCATTATGCTATCAGGGAATGCTGGACATTGTACATTCTGCAGCAAGCAGGATGTCCATCTCGTTTCTAGTCATCACAGTCACATTTCCTACACCTACAAATTATTGTTGTCAGGTGTGTCAGGCTAATTAGTTCAGGTGAACCCAACCAAGACTACAACATCCAGAATGTTCTAGGCTAACAGACACAAGCTTAGCCCTCGATATTGTGTAATCACATAGGGCCCGATTGTGATGCGAGTTGGAAAGCATTCCAACCCAGGGCCTGATTCTGAAGCGGTTATGAAGGCCTCCTAATGGTATTTGCTCCTTCCAAATAGGATCGGGAGCGACCCAGTGCCCAAATATAATGCGGTTAGGAACATGTGCTCCCATTGAAGTCAATAGGAGTCCAACCAAATTGTATCTGGAAGCATCCGGATGCATCGTACTTGGTCGGTCCGACTCTCCTGAGTCCAGTGGGTCGGAAACCATTTCCAACCCGATTCGGTCGGGAAGCATTTCCAAGCCGCATCAGAATCAGCCCAATAGAGTAAAGTGGGCGTCCCAGCACCTGTTGCTGCCAGTAATAAATGGGACAGTTCTATGGAGTACTACATCTTTGTAGAACAGTGAGCCCTGGCAGGCAAAGCAACTATTAGATTTCATTAAATGTCGAATATCAGCTGCTTCATTACAAAATCTTAACAACACGAAACATCACCTCAAGACCAATTACGCAAAACTGATTTACGCATTATCTATTTGTGATGTCCCTGACACTATAATATCTCATTTATCGTGGAGCAGTGGTACTCTTACTGACATCACACTCAGAACCTCTGATGAAATTGGTGATATTCTGTCAAAGTAATCTATTTACAATCTTGATGGTCCCATCTCATCAGTCATTT
The DNA here is from genome assembly GCF_964263255.1 of Lissotriton vulgaris. Lineage (NCBI taxonomy): Eukaryota > Metazoa > Chordata > Amphibia > Caudata > Salamandridae > Lissotriton > Lissotriton vulgaris. The sequence continues at coordinate 340,995,984 of NC_141699.1, forward strand.
GGATGTGGGCTAGGTTTGCGCATTTGGCATGTATACTTTCAAAGCAGCAAATCTTACTGTGTAGGGGTGAGGAAGTTATCCTTGAGTGTTGAAGATCAATGAAGGACCTTGCATAAGTGAAGATAGGGAGGAGTGCTTTAGATCACAGGCTCATTGAAAACAGCGTCTGAAGGATAATGTATGGGATGCCCCTTAAGGTAGGAGTGACGTAGACTTGTAGGTTTGAATGGCAGCAATCGAGCCAACATGATTTCTTAGTTTGCTCTTTTGTAATGTTTACAGTGTAGTGTGAGGACCAAAAACAGGTGACATGCCAGGTGGCGGAGCTCACCTCCTAGGGCTTATCAATTCATGTATGTACAAAGGATTGACGATGCTGATACAAGCGTATGTACAAGTGTGCTATGTATTCATGCTTAAATGTGACAGAATGTTTTCATTTGTATGTCTCTGTTATATTAAAAGTTCAAAATCCAATTCCCAATATTTACTGGAACACTTGACCAATTGCCCAACTCTCTTTCTTGTTAACATGTTACCCTGCCAACTTCCATTGAGTTCCGTGAGAGGGCAGAGTATCTTTTGCAGTAATAATGTGCTTTACTGAAACCACCTAACACATGGAGGTTGACCAGAGGCTGGCAGTACAGACATTAGGGCGGTTGTCGAATGATGAGACATTCTTCTCTACAATATTAATTCACATAGAACCGACATTCAGCTGCCAAGGTTTATCCAATTTACTACTAGCGACCAAAGGAGCTCAACAACACTAAATATCAGATAAATTAGTTAAAATTAGGGTATTTAATGCTCTACATCTCTAAAGCGATGTCCTCTCTTAGGGGCTGATTACGATGGCGGGCGGACTTGAGTCCGCCCGCCATCGTAGCAGGATCGGGACTGCCTGCCTGTACCGTACCCAACCGTGCGCTGGCATCCGGCAATTTAGCATTGCGGCGAGGGCTGCTGGCTGCAGCACCTGCCGCAATGTTAAATGGCCATGTTGTGCATTTCCCTTCACAATGTGGCAGGCACTATGCAGTGTCTGCCACCTTGAGCATGGAAATCGGTACCATGAGTACTCCCCCAGGGCACCCCCCGCACACATAGGGGGCCCACAACTGGCCCCCGAATCCAGCCTCCAAATCCAGCCTCCGCCTGTCTTTATGCGCCAGGATGACTGCCGCAAAAATACAGGTTGAAAGGGATTTCATAATCCCTGTGGTGGTGCCTGCAAGGCAGTACTGCAACTCTGCCCTGTGTCCTGGTTCTGCAAGGCGGGCGGAAAAGGACCGCCTTGCGAATCCGTGGTGGTCGGACTTTCCGTCTTCCACGGACACATTGGGATTCCAGCAGCCATCCTAATTTGGAGGTGGGAATTTCCTGTGTGATGGCGGAAGGACCACCACCGCCGGTCCAGTGGTGGCAGTCCTTCAACCATCATAATGAGCCCCTTAGTAAGAATCTTGTGAGGACTCCGCACTGAGAAGCAGCAGAAATGCTAAATATTGGCCTTGCGTAGAAGTGAACTGAAATGAAATATATGCAGAACATATGTGAGCTGGATATCGATATTCACAGAGTGTGTCCACAGACTGGGTGCAGCGCACATAACTGTACGAACAGGTGCGCAGTGTGCATTCAGAGAAATCGCACAGATCAAAGACACAGCACACACGAAGTGTCCAAACAGCAGCACACGAAGATCATCCTGTTACCTACTTGGGAGTCGGGACACACATACAATATGGCTACGGATAACACAATACACACATGCTTGTGGTATGCAGTTATGCACACAGAGCAGATGGTGCATAAACACACAAAGAGTGGTATATCTGCATAACAGATGACAGAGTACACAAACAAACCGCGCCTACAACATTAAATGTATTCATTTAGAGAACACACATGTAACAGAGAATACACGACATGCTGTGAGTACTTTCATCTGCTCCCTCAAGTATACACTCCATGGTGTACTCTTACCTCCCACTCTCCAGGATTAGTCTCAAATGTTCCCCACAGGTAGGCCTCTCAGTGACGATGGCTTCTTCTCTCCTGTAGCTCTTGCACACAGTGGAACTCGGGCCCCCTCTGACCTGGAAGAAATTGCCTGCAGAGTGGTGTGCGCCAGTAAAGTCGGTGGCTCATGGAGTTTTTGCCAAACTCCGTGCTCCGCCCGGAGTGAAAAAACTATGTGAACTCCTCCCGGGGAGCAGAGTTTATCACCCACTCCTACTCTGCCGTTGCTTGACCAACTACTTGGTATTCAGCAAATTTCGCAACAGGATATTGGGTCAGTCCTTAACAAACAACTCCACTGATTTGATTAAAAGGGATAAAAAGACACAAAACATCTAGTGTGGCTCTCACATAAATCCCAATTATTGGACTACCTGTAGTTTATGAAGTTGCCTACTTTTTTCACATTTTGCAGAGTTTTTCTCCTACAAACTAGCAATATTTTCCCGTGGGTACTTGTGGCTGCTGGAAATGGATGTGCCAATTTCTTGTGAGTATAACTTTAAAACTATTTATTTGTTTCTCTTCATTTTCTCACAAAATTTTAAATAGGGTCCAAAAGTTCTGTCATTTGAAGAAAAAGTCATGTAGAGTTGTATTTGGTTAAATGCTCAGATATTGTCTCACTAGTCCCTCTGTATTTGCTTGACCCATAGAAGAAACCATATATGATAGAAGAGTTGAGGACAGCGGCTTATTAGTAGTGTGACATAAATATTCTAAAATAGGTTAACACATTATTCTAATCTCAGCAGTATTCAATTCAATTCAATTTGACTTTATTCGGTTAAAAGAATAATAACCATAAAAGTGCATAAAAAACTGTTCATAATAATACAGTGTCATACTCAATACATCATAAAACAGGACGAAATATACAGGTTAAACATGAATTAAATTTAAGTGCAAATTGATTTACGTAATCTAAAAACATTGCAAAAAAATTCCGAGATACAGGCAACATTAAAAATGACATCTAATTTTCTGGAGTTCCAGGAAGGCAACCCTACAACGTCTCACACCCATTTCCCTTAGAATTGGAATAATCAATCTATCCTTGGGTAACGTATAATATTTACAGAAAAAAGTGACATGAATGTCAGACTGTTCCGATTGGTCATCACATGGGCATTTGGTGAGATTGCAGGACCAACAATTCATTGCGGGGAAGCTTAGGGCCCTAAAGAGGATGCCTAACCTAAATCGGGTCAAAATGAACCGCGAAAATTCTGTCAAAGAAAAGGTTAAGTATGGTTGGATTTTTCCTTGTGTTGATACAGATAGATGGGCTAAGACAGTTTTCTTCTCATGTTTAACTGTCATCCTACGTTCTTCCAGGTGTTTCATACACTTTCTTTTTAGTGCCTTTCGCGTGATGTTACACATGGACAAGGGATTATCATAATAGCCCATACAGCCAATACCTCCAAGGAAGTCCCTAATGTATGTGAACCACCTTATCCTCCCAGCATAATCCAGATTTAGTCCATCAGTTAGGATAGCACGGTTCAATACACATCCATCACTAATCCATGCCCTATGCCACAGCAGTATTGGTTGGATTCTGATTATGTCTTCAATATAACATTGGCCCAATTCTGTATGACAAATGTAACTAGAGGCACTCTCAGGTACAGCTAAGATGTGTCGCAGAAACTTGTTTTCGGCCACTTGTATAGATTTGACATTTTCATACCCCCACAGTCCCGCACCATAGACCGCAATAGAGACACAGGTGGCATTGTAAATTTTTAAAAGTTCTACAGTTGGTTTTTTCCCCATCTTTTTTGCGAAATTTTTAAGGGCAGTGATAGATTTGCAGAACAGGGCTTTCCTTACTTTTATCGCTTCTATCCAGTTCCCTGCTTCGTGAAATAAAACACCAAGGTAAGAAAAGGTGGCAGTATAGTCTATGGGGGTTGCATTAATAAACATCTGCCTCCTTCTTCTAGTAGCTCCAGGGCCACAGTTCATAGAGAATGTCTTGGAGCAGTTGATTTTCAAATCCAGATTAGTCATGAATGCATTAAAAGATGTTACAAGACATTGCAGAGCCACCGGGGTGCGAGCCATTAAGACCGCATCATCTGCGTATAGTAACGCAGGAATTGGTCTTTTAGCTACCCTAGGCATATCACAAGCTGTTTCCACTAGAGTGTTCTCTATTCCATTTATATATGCCAGGAATAGGAAAGGTGCTAAAACGCAACCCTGGCGTACCCCACGTCCAATATCAAAAGATCCAGTGCATTCACCTTTTTTGCCATAACGCACTGTTGCGATGGCACCCGAATACAAGTCCTTAAGAAAGGCGATTATATTTCCTTCTACACCAAGAGATTCCATAATGTCCCATAGTTTGCTGTGTGAGACACAGTCAAACGCTGACGTCAAGTCAACGAAGGTGAAGTAAATGGGCTCACGTCGTGCCTTGGTATATTTCTGCTGGAGGATAAATAAGTTTAGACCCTGATCTACTGTCCCCTGCCCTTTTTGAAACCCGTATTGAAGGTCAGTGATTATAGAGTTGTCTTCCGACCATTTTTGTAGCCTACCTAGTATTACTCTTCCTAATATCTTTACAGTGCTGTCCAATAAGGAGATGGGGCGATAGCACATAGGGTTTTGCGTGTCCCCTTTTTTAAAAATTGGAACAATAACAGACATAAACCATGATGGGAGTAGGCTTATCTTTAAGGATGCGTTAAAAAGTTGCACTAAGAGTGGGCCCCACAGGTCTATATTATTTTTAAACAGGTCTGGTGGTATGCCATCTGGACCTGGGGCTTTACCGCCCCGTGTTGCTTTGAGGCTCTCAGTTATTTCTTTTAGGGTAAATTTCAATTCCAAACCATTCGCTCTCATTTCCCCCTGATCAAGTATTGGTAATTGCAGCGGAGGAATCTGCTCGTCGGTGGAGGTGCTATACAGGGTGGAGTAATGGCCCACCCAAGAGTCCTCAGTAATGGCAATTTCAATACGTGCTTTTCCTGAATCAAAGAAGAGGGCATTTACTGCTTTCCAAAAAGCACAGACATGAGACATCCTTACTCAATGAGGCCTCACAGAGCTTCTCCCAGGCTTCAGTTTTAGTTGCCAACTTCCTTCTTTTCAATGCATTCTGATAAGAATTCCGCGCCACCCTAACCCTAAAAGGATTACGGGGGACAGCATGTAAAGCTCTCTTAAGCTCAGAGTGGGCCTTTGTACACGTGTGGTCAAACCATTTTCTCGTCTTTTCCTTACTTGATTTAGAAACCACCCAGAGGTTACCCTTAATTTGAGAAGCAATAACCTCAAACTGTTTAAGGATCTCCTGACTAGTCGCACTTTCATCCAGAATGGTCAAGAAGCTAGGCAAACATTTGGTTACCAGGTTGCGCAGAAAATCACTTGGGACCACCCTGTCCCACTTTAATGCGTAGCCATTTTGTTTTGCCATACTAATATCAGAGATGTTCTGCACGGATCTCCCCTCTATAGCCACTGCCCGAAAGGGATTTATAATCTCCATAATTATCGGGTAGTGATCGCTAAGAGGGGTATCAAGGGTCCAACACATTTTGACCATATGTCTGTGCCTAACGGAAGTTATTACAAAATCTATTATGGACAAAACACCCCTGCCATTAAACGTAGGGACAAAGGGGAACTCTATTTGACCAATTTCATTTGCGTACCCTAGATCTTCAGAGTGAAGAATCTCATTTAATAGGTCCCCACAGATGGAATGTTTAAAGTGTGTTAAGTCAGTATCCGGGTCCCGCATAAGCCCACACACTCCTTTCTGGCTTTTTTTACATATGGTACAGTTAAAATCACCCCCCCAAACAACCCAAACATCCCTAGCATTTTTATCTGTTTCTTTACCTAGATCATTACCTAGCATCTGAAAAGTCAGTTCCAGGTCAGCAGAAGGGATATTGTTATAAAAATGTATAATTAAGAGACACAGTTCCTTGCTTGCATCAATCCGTACTAGCTGGTAATATGGGTTGTAGGCAGAAAGGTGGATCTTCTTACAGTTTAAGGAGTTAGATACAAACGTCGTTAGTCCCCCTTTAGCCCTACCGTGGTGAACCTCTACTGCAGATGTAAACAGTGTTTTATAGCCTGGAAGATGGAGGGGTTCTAAGGTCCAAGTTTCCTGTAAACAGAGAATCCCAATCTCTTCTATTGTTTTTAACCAGATGGGATTCGATGATTTGGACCTGAGCCCTGCCACATTCCAGAACATTATGCTAACAGTTTCCCTGTTTAGTGAATTAACTGCTAAGCATTGGCCAATATCTACAACTGGATTATTAATAATAATGGTTCCCATTCCCTGGGAAGATGGATGCGCCGGAGCAACAGTGGGGGGAATTACAAGAGTGGGAATAAGAGGAGAACTGATGCCAGATGTTACACCAAGACCATTGTCAGAAGTGACTGGGTTTGAATCAGATGATACACCAAGTCCATTGTCAAAAGTGACTGGGTTTGAATCAAGGGCTGAGGGCAGTCAATCAACCCCGTCCAGTCCATTGAGACAATTAAATCGGTTGTAGTCATAAAAAGGTGTCTCCGGAGGTCGATAAACCGGACGTGCAGCATACCCCTGGTATCTAGCTCTCCATTCAACCCTCGTCCAATTGCCTTGTGATAAATCATGATGCATACGGGTAGGGGGGAAGAAAAAGGACACTGGCAAAGTCTGTATGGTAGAGTCAGGAGATCTGTTTGACCCAGCACATATGTGTGAAACTGTCCTAGGATCTCGAAAACTCACCATGATACAGTCCCCTATTATTGATTTTCTGGTTTTCCCCAGCCAAGGTACCCTTCTCACCATGATAATTTCATTGTTGAGATGGGCCAGAAGGGGTCTGTTCCAGTTCAACCATTTGATAATTTTTCTTTTAAGTGAGTGGAAGTTCTCACCTTCGTCCACTTCAAGAGGAGGAGCACCCGCCATAACCACCGTAAATCTATTAGCCTCAGGCGGCAAGTCGGGTCTCCGTGGTCTGGGGCCGGCTTCTCGGGGAGTAGGGGAGCAATGCTATCATTTGGTATAGCCCCAAAGGTAGTCACAGGGGGAACTGGGCCTACTGGTTGAGAGATGGAATATTAGGTTTGCTAAATGGTGTTGGAGCTGAGTTGGCCATGAGTGGTTGCGGAAGGGAGGCAGCAGCAATAACCAAGGGAGGTCCCACATTAACTGAAAGGTTTTGAGTGTTAGGGGGACATTTAGGAGGGGGATTAGAGTCAAGGGGTCTACCCTGTTTAATAGCCGAGGTTTTCAGGCTACTTATAGTTGCCTCCAGGATAGTGAGTCTGATATCCACTTTCTTCAAGCTCTCACTGATGGGCAGAAGCAGTGATCTAAGTAAAAATTCTATATTCCCCATAGAGGTAACGGGGCGTGATATATTAGGTGGATTATCCCCTGGGACGCTAACAGTGTCAGTGGTATTAGTGCCCTTATCAGGAGCAGCATTATGCACATCCAATGTTAACCCATCAGAAATGGAAGGGAGCTTAGGTGCTTTTCCGAAGTCGGAATGGGGGATTTTGGCCTTGCCCTGCCCTCCCCTCAACTTCCTTCTACGCTTGTTTGGTGGTGGGCCATGCACCTCTGCCACAACTATTTGCTTCGGCTTAGTTTTCCTTATTTTAACTACTGGGGGCGTTTGAGTGACTAAGTCAACAGCCATACTGCTGAGACTAGGGGGGGGATGACATCAGAAGTCTGCTCAGCGGATAAGCAAAGGTTAGGAATACCGTCCCGCAATAGAAGAGGGACGCCTTCTTGGGATAATAGATCCTGGCTAATGTTAAAGGAGTCTCCCTCTTGGGAGATAGGATAAGGAATGATATCATTAAGAGGCCTATTTTTCATATTCTCAATAGAGCGGCGGCGCTCCGCCCTGCGCTCCGCCAAGGAGGTTTCTTTATCCCCATCACCCTGTGCCCGTGCAAAATAGTCATCCAGATTCCCATTTCTAACTCCTCCCACCTTCGCTGGTGTTCCCTCCATAGCCGGTGATGGCATGTCCAATACCTATATCAAGGTCCACAAACAAACAAAGAAGTGCAGGCGAAAGAGAGTAGGCCCAGCCCGGCCTCCTTCGGCCCCTGACGGCCACAGACGGTCCCGCCCTTGTCCCGGGCTTCTCCCGGGACGCTCCCGCGCGCTCCCGCGCCGCGGGGTTTACACTTAAATTAAATACAGGGCTGATGAGTGGAGGCGGGACTAGGCTAGCAGGGAGAGCGGCCCGGTGACGGGAGGCGGGGGGAACCGGGCTTCTGGGAAACGAAGTCCGGACCCCAAGCACTCGCAGCCCAGCTAGCAGTCAGTTCGCCCACAAGCACAGTCCAGGTGTCCCTTGAAGAGAAGCAGCGCTGCGGGACCCGCGGAGCGGGTACCGCAAGTCGTGAAGATTAAGATACAGCTACAAGGAGCCAGCAGCAGCAACCAGTACAACAGTGAGGTGTCCCCTCAGCAGTAAAGTTCTTGAGAATAACAGAGAGCAACCCCGAGATTGCTACCTCTGATATTCACAAAGATACTCTAAACCAGCCATCATGTACACATCCTTGCCGCCTGACCCCTCAAGGCTTCCAAACATGGACCTAACATGGTGGAAATCCTAAGGGGAGCTTGTCTGAGGGGGAGGGTGCTAGTTAGCAGCAGTCCAGGTTGGGTGAGAGCGCCTAAGATCAGAACAGAAACAAACAGGCTGTGCTGAGAGTCCTTATGGATGTGAAATGATGCTTCAAGCTCGGCTGGGTGTGCCTATTGTGGAAATTGAAACATAGAAGGAGAGGGATGACACATTCTAAGGTGAAAAATAAATCATAAGTGCTGGACTGACAGCCCTTGGGGATGTGAGCCTGCCTTTCAAGTTGTTGAGCGTGCACCACCAAGAGAGGTTACAGCCGGCTAGCTGTTACCACTCTCCCATCTTCTCCATCGATGCTGCTAACATGTGGAAAAATAGAGTGTGTGTGTCAGACAGCTTTTCCCCCCATGTCAACTTCCCCATGTTCCATTGTCCTAAATGCTGCTCCCTATGGTTCTTCTATGGTGTTGTGCTCCTGATATACGACCTACTCCATGGTGCACAAATGGTGAAGATTTGCTTTGGGGTGCAGAGAGGGTGCATCATTGCTCTCACTTCACAGACAGTACATCTGTGCTGTTGTATGTAGACATGGCTTGGTTGTGTTGTTGGGTAGAAGATCTACTTTTGGGAGTGTGTAGTATCTTACATTATGTCTAACACTGGCAGGTGTTGTAAGCCAGTGTTAGCTATAGTAGAATGTTACTGTGTGTGTCTTCCATTAGCATGTCATCTGGTTATCAGGGAGCTGATAATAACGGCGTTGAGAGAAACTGAAAGTCGCTGTGCTGTGCAGGCTGAAGTGTATTTCCTCCTACTTAAAAAATGAAGATCTTCACCTAGAAGGCTGCTTTTATCTTCATTTCATTGGGGACGACTTAGAGAAGACTGAATCTACGCTTCTGAGGACTTCACTTCAACTCATAGCCTAAATGAGAATATGGCATACTTTAAATGAAAACACCCTGGTGAGTGTCCTGCCTTCTGTTTTCCAGATCACATCTTGGAGAGTGGATTTATTTTCTTCACTTCTCACAGGTCTATTTCTTGTGTGGAGGAATTATTTTTTTTCAAAAAGACTCGCTCACCGTTTCTCTGAGAAAGCGTGCACTTCGCTTGAGCTTCATCGCGTGTTCAGACCCCAAGAGTGAGCGCGTGCATCCTGTGCTTAAGGACTTGTTCACTTGTTCTGTCCGTGGTTGATGAACTTCTTCTATGACGTAAGCTCCACCTCTTTTTGCTCTGTGACGCGAGTTGGAGTCTACAAAGGATCCATTTCCCTTGAAAATCAGCCTCTTTGTTTTCCCGTCATTCTACAGTCGGAAACAAGCTCATCAACTAAAGAAAATGAGCTCAACGTTTGTGTATTGATGCATCACGGCCATAATGGAAGATTTTTATCTTCATTTCTGCTCACTTAAGGAACCCTGTGTACTTGTCATCAGAGATATTCATTTCATGGTTTTTCTGCACCGTTTTGCACATTTTCGGCAATGTGCACGGCTCTAAGTTTTCTTTAAAACGTACACCATTTCCCAAGATATTCAATATACTTGTTATCAGAGATATCCATTTTAATGGTTTCTATGCACCGTTTTGCATATCTTTGCCGATGTGCACCGCTCCAAATGTTTTTAAACTAGTATTATCACCCAAGGAACTCAGTATACTACTTATCAGAGATTTCCATTTTTTGTATGGTTTCTCTGGACCGTTTGTGACATAAACTTCAAAACATTTTCTGGGCTATACAGCACTATTTAACGTCTCTTTCACATCGTGTTTTTGTCATCTATACTGATTTTGGAATACCCTTTTTTCTCTTTCTGTGACTATCTTATTTCTTATCTTATATTTCCTAACCAGAACTCAATAGTGACTCTGTTTCCTGCTACCATGCAAAATGTTCCTGCTCCACCTTTTTTTCTCATGAACCCCGGTGATCCACAAATTCCATGGAAAAAGTGGAAGAATGTTTTTTATAAACTATGCCAGGGTTTGAGGAACATCTTCAAGTGCAGAACACAGAACAGCACTATTATTGGATAGTCTTGGCTGTGAAGGTCAAGAAGTTTTTCAACACTTACTAGATTTAGCTACAGAACTGTGTAATGATCTTAATGAATATGAAATATGTATTAAGAAATTACAAATTAGATTTACATTATGTACCTAAAATTTCAAGGGTTCTAGAAAGATATCAGTTTGGCAAACTCATGCAAAGACCTAATGAATCTGTAGAGGAATACATGTCTGTCCTAAGGAAACTAGCATCCACTTGTTCTTTTGGTGTCAATATTGATGAAAGACTTCACAATCAGTTTATGTTAGGTTGTTGTGTTGAAAAAGCGAGAGAAATCTTTTGGCAGAAAGATGACCCTTCTTTATCAGAGGTTATTACTCTTTCCAAACGTTTTTAACACAGCAAAGCATGTGTTGAGGAAATAAATAAAGGTAACATTATTCCCAAAGAAGAAACTGCACAGGCAGTTTCAGTAAAAAAGAAAAGTAATTTTAATGTCACACCACGCTTTGTTCAAAAACATTCCAACAATGATGAGAAATCCAATCCAGGTAAATGTTATAGATGTGGTGATCTTGGACACTATGCTCATTTTAAAGGGTATATGGTTTGGAAAACCACTTGCAAGAAATGCGGAAGGGAAGGGCATGTTTAAAGTTGTTGTTGGAGTTCCATTACTAAAATCAAGCTTGAACAAAGGAACAATATTCATGAAGTAGCATGTGAGTTTGTTGGTGAAACTTCTGATGATGAAATTATTTCACAAGTTCAAGATGGGACTGGAGGTCCTTGGGAAGTGGTGCAAAGGGAAGGTTCATCTGTTTCTATGCTTTGAAAAGGAATTTGTCGCAAAAGGTCAACCTCTTTAAACCAGATATTAATCCAAAAGGTTATTGAGGCCAACCGATAACATTAGTAGGCTATTATAATGGCTCGATTCGCTTCAAAGACAGAGTAGCAGTAGGGAAAATCTATATCTCTGTGAGAGGTTATTCCCTCATCAGCAGGCATCATCAGAAGGATCCTGGTGTTTATCTTGATCCTAATGAGATTATTTCTGTTAGACTGAAACAAATCCTCCAGGTGAACAATGTAACATCCTGTCAACCCAATTTTGAGAAAGAATTTCCAGAGGTTTTTGACACGAATTTAGGTTGTGTGAAGAAATATGTTCACAACATTAGAATTAAAAAGGGAGCCAAGGTAGTAGAAGCAACTGAATGGTTGGCTCCGGTTGTCATGGCAAAGAAAGCTAACGGTGAGGTTTGTCTTTGCGTTGATTTATACAAATTAAATAAGCATGTTATTGTAGATCATTATCCGTTACCGAATATCAATGAGATGCTTTCTATGTTAAAAGGGGCAACATGTTTTACCACTGTCGACCTTACATCGGAATATCACCAAGTTAGACTTCACCATGAGTCTCAAGATTTAACGGTGTTTGTTACCCTGTTTGGCACGTATACATTTGTGTGCATGCCTTTCTGATTAATTTCCGCTGCTGCGTGTTATAGAAGATATGCTGACTGGAATTTCTAGAATTAAAATTTACCAGGATGAGGTACTTGTATATGGTGAGGATGTCATTATGCATAATCAAAGAGTGTGTGAAGTACTACAAAGGTTTAAAGAGAATGGTGTAACGTTAAAAGCTAGCAAATGCAAATTTAATCTAGATCAAATTCATTATCTGGGTCACAAAATAACTTCTAACGGTATCGAACCCAAACAAGAACTAGTTGAGATCATAAACAACTTTGTTACTCCTTCATCTAAAGAAGAAGTGATCCCATTTTTGGGGATGGCTGAATATTCTAATAAGTTCATAGTGAATTTTGAAGAAAAGACAAAACACTTAAGGGCTATATTGAAGAAAGGGTCTTCCTTTGTGTGGAGTGAAGAGTGTGAGTCTGAGTTTCGTTCAATTAAAGAAACACTAAAAAAAGCATCCTGTCTGCAAAGCTTTGAACCTGGACATTAGTCTATAATTATGTCTGATGCTAGTTCAAAGGTGCCTGGAGCGGTACTTTTACAGAGACATGATGGATTAGAAAGAACTATCTTGTTCATTTCCAGGAGTTTGAGAGGGGCAGAATTGAATTATTCTGTAATAGAAAAGGAGGCCTTGGCTGTATCTTGGGCAACACAAAATATTAAAAAATATGTGTGGGGAAGTAAGTTGTGGTTAAGGCCGATCACAAACCCCCTTAAAGAGATCTTTAAAAGAAAAGGCCCAGATGCAGTTTCTGCCAAGATTAGGCGCTGGGTTATTGGTTTACAAAAATTACATGTTGATGTAGAATATGTTACTGGAGCTAAGTATTGGGTCGCGGATTGTTTTTCCTGTCTGGTCAATGTTTCTGATGAGATTGGGAATAATGCTGATGAAAATGAAGACTTTGATGTTTGCTTAATCAGAGAAGGTGTCATTAGTGAAGAAGAGTGGGTGAGTGAAGTTAGTAAAGATCCCATTTTTAAGGGAATTGGTGGAAATGATTGGAGGTGTTTGGTCTGGTTCTGATCAAATTCATAACGATTTGCAAAATTTTTGGAGAGTCAAGAATGAATTATTGGTTCATAGTAGAATGGTATTTAGAGGAACTAGATTAGTTCCTCCCACTTCATTGAGAGATGGTTTAATCTCTTTTGCTCATGAGAGTCACTCAGGAATAGCTAAGTCCAAGGAGAGACTGAGGGAAATGTATTGGTGGCCTGGAATGGATCTTCAGATTGAACGTGTTGTGAGGGATTGTGGTGAGGGTAATAATGCAGACAAAACATTCAAATGCAGGACACAACCTATGATGGTGAGAGAATAACCAAAGGGACCCTGGAAAGAGGTTGCTTTTGACATGTTAGCTCCCATTCGCAATTCAAGTGTTGACAAGTATGTATTAGTGCTTGTTGATATGTTTTCCAGGTGGCCTGAAGTTGCCATTACCAACTCAATTGAAACACGTAATGTTGTTCTGTTTTTGGAACAAGTCTTTGAGAGGGAGGGCTTTCCAGAATCGTTGGTAACCGATAACAGTGTGCAATTGGTCTCTCGTGATATGGATGAATTTTTGAGGAAAGGGGGCATAAAACATAAAAAATCAGCTTTATATCATCCTGAGACCAATGGCATGGTTGAAAGTTTAAACAAAATTTTGAAAGAAACTATTCAATGAGCCATTGTGAACATTTTATGTTGAAGAGTGAATTGTTTTGCAAAGTGAGAAACTACAGAATAGCCCCTCATTCTAGTATTGGGTTTTCCCCCTTTGAGTTATTTAAAAGAAGAAAAGCAAACACATTAGTCTGGCCTTCTTGGTTCAATGATAGAGTGAAGGATGATTTTTGTGTTAAGGAAAAGGAGGAGTTGAAAAAACATAAAAGAACGCAACTTGGCTACTAGGAGAAAAGAGTTGTTTGATTCTCGGAAAGCTACAAAGAAAACAGAGGTCCGGGTTGGTGATTTAATCAAAATTAAAAATCCTTGTGTTGCGATTGTGGTATTATTGATTTGTGCAGCAGTCTCCCGGTTGTGAAGCTATGCAGTATATGTGAACCGTAACAAATAAAATCTGTTTTATAAAAAAAAAAAATCCTTGTGTTGGTGCTTTTGCATCTTGATCTAAATTTTCTTCTCAAATGAAAGTCATTAAAGTTTTAGGTAATGCGGTGAGAACAGTAGATCATCGCATTTGGAATTTGGGTCATGTTGTTAAAGTGGTTGAGTCTAATGTATGCAAACTCTGTAATGTTGATACTGGTTGTGAAACTAGTCCCGACAAATTGGAAGTGAGGAGGACTTCTAAAATTGTAGAAGACCTTTTTATCTGAATGAATATGTTTAAGCTTTATTTCGTTTTTTTGTTACTTCTTTTTGGATTGTATCTTTTTGTTGTCAGTAATGTTTTTATTGGGAAAGGAGGGAGGTGTGTAGTATCTTACATTATGTCTAACACTGGCAGGTGTTAGCCAGTGTTAGCTTTAGTGGAATGTTACTGTGTGTACTTTCCATTAGAATGTCATCTGGTTACCAGGGAGCTGATAGTAGCGGTGTTAGGAGAAACTGAAGGTCACTGTGCTGTGCAGGCTAAAGTGTATTTCCTCCTACTTAATAAACCGAAGATCTTCACCTAGAAGGCTGCTTATATCTTCATTTCAGAGTGCAAATGAGGCAGCTGTGCTACTTGATGCAGGGATCAATCAATCAATCAATGACACTTATAAAGCGCGCTACATACCCGTAGGGTCTCAAGGCGCTGGGGTGGGGGGGGAGGGGGGGGGGGTGTCGCTACTGCTCGAACAGCCAGGTCTTCAGCTTCTTCCTGAAGGAGAGGTGGTCTTGGGTCAGGCGCAGGTCGGGAGGGAGGGAGTTCGGCCAGGTAGGAGAAGGACCTTCCTCCTGTAGTCGCTCGTCGGATGCGGGGGATGGCGGCGAGGGCGTGGTTGGCTGATCGGAGGTGGCGTTTGGGAGCGTAGAAGTTGAGTCGGCTGTTGAGGTAGCTCGGGCCTTGGTCGTGTAGGGCTTTGTGTGCGTGGGTGAGGAGGCGGAAGGTGATTCATTTGTTGACGGGGAGCCAGTGAAGGTCTCTCAGATGTCCGGAGATGTGGCTGGTTTGTGGGATGTCGAGGATGAGTCTGGCTGAGGCGTTCTGGATCCGCTGGAGTCTCTTCTGGAAACAATGGCCCAACCCGAAATTGATTATTAGCTCAATGAATCAGTACTCACAGTTAATCATTTTTGTGACTGAATGGGTGTTTACAGTTAATCTCCTCTTGTAGATTTTATCAAACCACTTCGAAAATGCAACCACCTTAGAAAAATTGATTTATTCAAAAAAGGAGTTTTAATGAATTACTCCAACACAGCAAGGAAATTTCATATATACATTAATAAAAATTTTTAAACAACGAACGGTAACAGAGAAAGCAGCGTGCTTCTATAAAGGTGCCGGAAAAACAGAAAGAAAAAAGTGATTTTGATAGAAAGGGTGTAAGCCTCAACAGAATAGTGACATAGGGTTATTTATAAAATTGAAACAAACAGTGCTGTACAAAAAACAGCAAGATTACGTAATAAGGCCACTGATTGCTTATTTATCTTTTAACATTTATACATTCTTTTACTGGCATGTATAATGTTTGAAAAAGGTAGTGGTCCTATTTTTTGGAGTTTTAGCGTCGACGTTTCGACCCGTCTGGTGGTACTAGGGTAGCTGGGGACCTCGACCTGCGGGTCTTCCTCAGGACGTGTGTGGCACAAAAGAACTCCGTACCGTGGTTAGTAAAGCTGTGGGCCTACAATGAATTACAAAAGGCAATATTCAGGTGGGTGCATGGGATTAGGAACTGAAGAAGAGGTACCTAAACCTCGGTTACTTCCTTACCCAAAATTTCTTTTTGTGGGATGATCAAGAACCTCCTACATCTGGATGGTCATAGACGAATGATTAGTCACAGTCCCAATCCTTCAATGCCTAGGGAGGAGTATTATGTGTCAATACCTCATATGATTGGGTATCCATTAAATTAATTTCTCAAGTATCATTTACAGAGGCTTACCGAATCAGTGGTTGATGGCCTTCTACCAAAGATATTCACTTGATGATATCAAAAGTAACAAGTGGGATTTAATCCGTTACTGTAAGGGAACATATAATGCATGTATTTAAAATGATGTCAATCGGTATACTCGGTCTGTTTATATGGAAAATAAAAGGATGGTTCATACCTTTTTGTATACGTGTACAGGCTTCATAATGAATATGGTTGAAGCTCAGTAAGTGCGCCAGAAATTCCTGCAAAGACATGCAGAAATCGAATGTAACCTTTGCTATAAGGTTTAAAGAAAAAGTACAGCGTGTTTGTAAGTCACCGGTGATTGGCGATCTGTGGTTTACCTTATGGAGCGGCAGCTCTCGTTTAAAGTTTGTTCACAATGGTCGAGAAAGTCTCATCCGGCAGTAAAGGCACTGCATGAGAACACAAATGAAATCACGTCAGAGACGGATGCAGTTGTCTCGCAGCATGGCCGACATTGATAAGGTTTTAAGGAAATGGTCTACGGGAGATAGTGTGTCTTATCGGACAGTTCCTGAGGTTGCGGAGGAACTGCACCAGGAAGGAGGATTTCTTCAATGAATCAGCGGGCCTCCTATCCCGGTTGATAGATAGAGGCTACCCGATTAGGCTTTTAAAACAAGCACGTAAACGTGCTTGGTATAATCACAGAGAACACCTCTTAGAAGTGAGAGATAATAAGAAACTAAATGAAGACCGAATAGTGTGTGTTACCACATACTCCACGAAGAGTAACAAGATTAAAAAAATAATTAACCAACACTGGCATATGATTGCTGATGAAATTGGTAATGCTCCATTGCCACTACATGCTTTTAAGAAGGCGAAAAATATAAGAGATTATGTAGTGAAAGCTCTACTGCCCAGCAAAAATCCACCTAGTCAAACTGTCCTATGGGGGATCCCACCAGTAAAGGGCCACGTGAAATGTGGAAATTGTAAAGCATGCCCATTATCTCAAGAAATTAAAAGTTTCAAACATAACAACCACACACACATGCTAAAAGAACACAGTAACTGTAATTCAAGTGGGGTTATTTATGCGATCACATGCCCATGCGGATTTGTATATATTGGTCAAACTATACAAAAAGTAAAGTGTCGCATATTGCAACATGTAAGTCGTATCAAATGTAAGACCCAGGGGGCACCACTTGTGGAGCATTTCACTAAATTTGAACATACACCTGACAGTCTCAAATGGTGTGTCCTGGAAAAGGTAACACCTAACCCTAGAGGAGGAGACTTCAGTCATGTATTGAGCCTTCGAGAGTGCCGTTTTATACATCTATTCGACACTATAAAGCGGGGGCTAAACGAATATGAAGAAATCAGCAAACAAGTAGCAGTGTTAAACAATAGATGATGCGCCCTAACAGGATTTAATTTTTGTTTACCTCTGACCAATCTCTGATATACTGTATTATCAATGCTCTGAGAACCACATTTAGTCCCTTTTTCGGTGTCGACGAAACCATGGTGCATGGGCACACTCGACCTATCTTTTAAACAAAGTAACCAATAGCAGTATCAAATCAACAATTGATTCGTCTAAAGCGCCCCAATAATATTTACTTTTGCTCACGTCTGGCCAATCTTTGTTATTACCAATGCCATAACTACGGGCGAACCAAGAACCACACTGAGTCCCCTTTTTTGTGGCAACTAATACCCAGGTCTAAACCCATACTTTTCCGAAGAATTCACCGAGAGCTCCGCAGAGTCCGCTCTCTATTTCGACTTTTTTCGAACGCTCAAAACGTCTGTATGATGTCACCGCGTTACGAGGCCCCCTGACTTGAACAGTCGCCGCCAGGAAATCTGTACTCCCGGTAAGACACACTATCTCCCGTAGACCATTTCCTTAAAACCTTATCAATGTCGGCCATGCTGCGAGACAACTGCATCCGTCTCTGACGTGATTTCATTTGTGTTCTCATGCAGCGCCTTTACTGCCGGATGAGACTTTCTCGACCATTGTGAACAAACTTTAAACGAGAGCTGCCGCTCCATAAGGTAAACCACAGATCGCCAATCACCGGTGACTTACAAACACGCTGTACTTTTTCTTTAAACCTTATAGCAAAGGTTACATTCGATTTCTGCATGTCTTTGCAGGAATTTCTGGCGCACTTACTGAGCTTCAACCATATTCATTATGAAGCCTGTACACGTATACAAAAAGGTATGAACCATCCTTTTATTTTCCATATAAACAGACCGAGTATACCGATTTACATCATTTTAAATACATGCATTATATGTTCCCTTACAGTAACGGATTAAATCCCACTTGTTACTTTTGATATCATCAAGTGAATATCTTTGGTAGAAGGCCATCAACCACTGATTCGGTAAGCCTCTGTAAATGATACTTGAGAAATTAATTTAATGGATACCCAATCATATGAGGTATTGACACATAATACTCCTCCCTAGGCATTGAAGGATTGGGACTGTGACTAATCATTCGTCTATGACCATCCAGATGTAGGAGGTTCTTGATCATCCCACAAAAAGAAATTTTGGGTAAGGAAGTAACCGAGGTTTAGGTACCTCTTCTTCAGTTCCTAATCCCATGCACCCACCTGAATATTGCCTTTTGTAATTCATTGTAGGCCCACAGCTTTACTAACCACGGTACGGAGTTCTTTTGTGCCACACACGTCCTGAGGAAGACCCGCAGGTCGAGGTCCCCAGCTACCCTAGTACCACCAGACGGGTCGAAACGTCGACGCTAAAACTCCAAAAAATAGGACCACTACCTTTTTCAAACATTATACATGCCAGTAAAAGAATGTATAAATGTTAAAAGATAAATAAGCAATCAGTGGCCTTATTACGTAATCTTGCTGTTTTTTGTACAGCACTGTTTGTTTCAATTTTATAAATAACCCTATGTCACTATTCTGTTGAGGCTTACACCCTTTCTATCAAAATCACTTTTTTCTTTCTGTTTTTCCGGCACCTTTATAGAAGCACGCTGCTTTCTCTGTTACCGTTCGTTGTTTAAAAATTTTTATTAATGTATATATGAAATTTCCTTGCTGTGTTGGAGTAATTCATTAAAACTCCTTTTTTGAATAAATCAATTTTTCTAAGGTGGTTGCATTTTCGAAGTGGTTTGATAAAATCTACAAGAGGTGATTAACTGTAAACACCCATTCAGTCACAAAAATGATTAACTGTGAGTACTGATTCATTGAGCTAATAATCAATTTCAGGTTGGGCCATTGTTTCTATGCTAATATTGACTACCCAGGTCCAACAAAACCGTTTTGAGTCACCCCATTTTCTATAATGGTTACCTTGTGCAGGGATTCCTGCGAGGGTTATTTTGTCTAAATGTCTAATTGTTGTTTGTAATAATTGTTGAACTATTTTTGTCCATCTGCCGTTCATGGTACATGATTACATGTTTGGTAATCCGTCTCAGAGTGCCCCCCTTTGAATACCATGTCTGAAAAAGAAACACTGTCTTACACAGAAGACTATATTGACCAGCTATTGAGCAAAGAGGGAGCCAGTGGCATTTTGGGAAATAATACCTACAGTACCGATATCACATTAAATGAGAAAGTTGCCAAGTTAGAACGTCTGGAGAAAAAATTAATAAGAACGAGACTCCACGGGCATACTTTGGCAAAATATCTTAAAGCAAACGTGATTCCAGTAGGGTTAAGAGTTAGAAACGAACCAGCAATTTTTGTTGATAACCCTAAGTTTAAGGAACATTTCAGCTTTGTCTCCAACACATGCTCACGCCACTGGATGGTGTTGGGGATTGAGACAGCTGTGATAGAAGCTGAGAGGTTAATAAAAGAAATAGCTGACCTCAAAAAAGAGATCATCGAAGATAAAGCCCTAATCAATGCCAAAGAGGCCCTAGAACGTGTGGAAAAAACAATACGTGAATTTGACCTATATGCACAAGCCACAAAGCTAGACAAGGTAGCCAAAGACATCAAATATTTTGATAAAAAGGTGGTATACCCATACCTACAGGAAGGGTATTATACAAGAGAACAACCAGGGACCTACTCCAGTAGAGGTAGACGAGGATATAGACAATTCACTACTTTTTCTGGATCCTCTTTTGGCAGCAACACAGACAGTGATTCCGAACAAGCAGGCACCAGCACTGACACAACAAACTCGGGTAATCAATACCCAGACCAAACCAATTTTTTAGAGCAGGACCAATGGTGGGAACCACGAGGACGAGGACGTCCCTGGGGGAGGCCCAGGGGATCGAGATCACAGAACTGGAACAGAGGCAGGGGCAAGACCAGAGGCAGGGGTCAGACACAGTTCCAACAGACATCACACGGAGAGATACAAACCAGGAGACAACACTACAGATGGTAGTTCGTAAACCTGAGAATCCAATAATCAATCTCTCAAATTATGAGTTACACCAAGACGAGCAGAGTGTACTTGAAAAAGGCCTGTCTTTTGTACCAACCTCAATGCCCAATCCTTTCAATCTTAAAGTGGAGTTACACCACTTCTTTAGAAAAATAAGACTGAAACATTTCTTTCAAAAAGTCCCACACAATCCTATTTTCTCTGGAAGTGGTCTTAGACCACCATCTAAATTCAATCCTCCTGCCCATCTAATGTCTTCAAAAATCTTGGCTTTTGAACAACTGGTGTTGAGAGATGTAGAGAATACTGTATCAGAGAGACAATATGTTAAATACAACATTACTAAGGCAGAACGAACAGCACTCACCACGCTAAAAGAAAATGCCAATATAGTAATTAAACCAGCCGACAAGGGCGGAGCCATTGTCGTACAAAATTATGACCAATACACAAATGAAATCCTTGCCCAGTTAGAAGTTGAAGGCAACTATGAAAAATTAAAAGGGGACCCGACAAAAGAAATCACTAAGAAAATCAATTCTATCACCACACACGGATTAGACTTGGGCTTCATCAATAAACATGAGCATGAGTATCTCAACAATAAACATCCCAGAACACCAACTATTTATACTCTGCCAAAAATCCATAAAAGAATGCAGAATCCACCGGGCAGACCGATCATTTCAGGTTGTGGCTCCCTCTTGGAGCCACTGTGCAAGTACATCGATACATTCTTAAAACCTCTAGCAGAGGAGACAACCACGTATCTTAAAGATACGATGCAAACCATCCTGCTCCTAGATGGACGTCCATATGACCCGGGAACCAGCCTACTTGCCACAATGGACATCCAATCCTTATATACAAATATCCCGCAAAAGCAAGCTCTGACAGTTATTGAGCATGTGTTAAACTCACGTCCGGCACCCCACCGAGTACCAACAGAATTTATCATTGAACTCTTAACCTTGGCGATGACAAAAAATTTCTTCATCTTTCTGGATAAGTACTACGTTCAGACTAAGGGAGTGGCGATGGGGGCAAGCTTTGCCCCCAATCTGGCCATAATCTTTATGGATGCCTTCGAACAAGCCAATGTCCTCAATGATGTCAACCCTTACCTAAACCACATAGGGTTATGGCGTCGTTACATAGATGACGTTTTAATCGTATGGAATGGTAACACAGAGGAATTAATTTCCTTTCATGCATGGCTTAACACACGGTCCACAGACATCCAGTTTACCGTAGAATTTGATAAGTCAAAAATCAACTTCTTGGATATTACAATTAATGCTGATCAAGGTGTGCTATACACTGGCTTATACCGTAAGAGTAGCGAACGGAATACTTTACTCCGGTATAGCAGCCACCATCCTCGCAACCTCAGGGACAACCTCCCCTTCGGACAGTTCCTGAGGTTGCGGAGGAACTGCACCAGGAAGGAGGATTTCTTCAATGAATCAGCGGGCCTCCTATCCCGGTTGATAGATAGAGGCTACCCGATTAGGCTTTTAAAACAAGCACGTAAACGTGCTTGGTATAATCACAGAGAACACCTCTTAGAAGTGAGAGATAATAAGAAACTAAATGAAGACCGAATAGTGTGTGTTACCACATACTCCACGAAGAGTAACAAGATTAAAAAAATAATTAACCAACACTGGCATATGATTGCTGATGAAATTGGTAATGCTCCATTGCCACTACATGCTTTTAAGAAGGCGAAAAATATAAGAGATTATGTAGTGAAAGCTCTACTGCCCAGCAAAAATCCACCTAGTCAAACTGTCCTATGGGGGATCCCACCAGTAAAGGGCCACGTGAAATGTGGAAATTGTAAAGCATGCCCATTATCTCAAGAAATTAAAAGTTTCAAACATAACAACCACACACACATGCTAAAAGAACACAGTAACTGTAATTCAAGTGGGGTTATTTATGCGATCACATGCCCATGCGGATTTGTATATATTGGTCAAACTATACAAAAAGTAAAGTGTCGCATATTGCAACATGTAAGTCGTATCAAATGTAAGACCCAGGGGGCACCACTTGTGGAGGATTTCACTAAATTTGAACATACACCTGACAGTCTCAAATGGTGTGTCCTGGAAAAGGTAACACCTAACCCTAGAGGAGGAGACTTCAGTCATGTATTGAGCCTTCGAGAGTGCCGTTTTATACATCTATTCGACACTATAAAGCGGGGGCTAAACGAATATGAAGAAATCAGCAAACAAGTAGCAGTGTTAAACAATAGATGATGCGCCCTAACAGGATTTAATTTTTGTTTACCTCTGACCAATCTCTGATATACTGTATTATCAATGCTCTGAGAACCACATTTAGTCCCTTTTCGGTGTCGACGAAACCATGGTGCATGGGCACACTCGACCTATCTTTTAAACAAAGTAACCAATAGCAGTATCAAATCAACAATTGATTCATCTAAAGCGCCCCAATAATATTTACTTTTGCTCACGTCTGGCCAATCTTTGTTATTACCAATGCCATAACTACGGGCGAACCAAGAACCACACTGAGTCCCCTTTTTTGTGGCAACTAATACCCAGGTCTAAACCCATACTTTTCCGAAGAATTCACCGAGAGCTCCGCAGAGTCCGCTCTCTATTTCGACTTTTTTCGAACGCTCAAAACGTCTGTATGACGTCACCGCGTTACGAGGCCCCCTGACTTGAACAGTCGCCGCCAGGAAATCTGTACTCCCGGTAAGACACACTATCTCCCGTAGGCCATTTCCTTAAAACCTTATCAATGTCGGCCATGCTGCGAGACTACTGCATCCGTCTCTGACGTGATTTCATTTGTGTTCTCATGCAGCGCCTTTACTGCCGGATGAGACTTTCTCGACCATTGTGAACAAACTTTAAACGAGAGCTGCCGCTCCATAAGGTAAACCACAGATCGCCAATCACCGGTGACTTACAAACACGCTGTACTTTTTCTTTAAACCTTATAGCAAAGGTTACATTCGATTTCTGCATGTCTTTGCAGGAATTTCTGGCGCACTTACTGAGCTTCAACCATATTCATTATGAAGCCTGTACACGTATACAAAAAGGTATGAACCATCCTTTTATTTTCCATATAAACAGACCGAGTATACCGATTGACATCATTTTAATTACATGCATTATATGTTCCCTTACAGTAACGGATTAAATCCCACTTGTTACTTTTGATATCATCAAGTGAATATCTTTGGTAGAAGGCCATCAACCACTGATTCGGTAAGCCTCTGTAAATGATACTTGAGAAATTAATTTAATGGATACCCAATCATATGAGGTATTGACACATAATACTCCTCCCTAGGCATTGAAGGATTGGGACTGTGACTAATCATTCGTCTATGACCATCCAGATGTAGGAGGTTCTTGATCATCCCACAAAAAGAAATTTTGGGTAAGGAAGTAACCGAGGTTTAGGTACCTCTTCTTCAGTTCCTAATCCCATGCACCCACCTGAATATTGCCTTTTGTAATTCATTGTAGGCCCACAGCTTTACTAACCACGGTACGGAGTTCTTTTGTGCCACACACGTCCTGAGGAAGACCCGCAGGTCGAGGTCCCCAGCTACCCTAGTACCACCAGACGGGTCGAAACGTCGACGCTAAAACTCCAAAAAATAGGACCACTACCTTTTTCAAACATTATACATGCCAGTAAAAGAAT
The DNA here is from genome assembly GCF_964263255.1 of Lissotriton vulgaris. Taxonomy (NCBI): domain Eukaryota; kingdom Metazoa; phylum Chordata; class Amphibia; order Caudata; family Salamandridae; genus Lissotriton; species Lissotriton vulgaris. The sequence continues at coordinate 341,020,284 of NC_141699.1, forward strand.
GTATAAATGTTAAAAGATAAATAAGCAATCAGTGGCCTTATTACGTAATCTTGCTGTTTTTTGTACAGCACTGTTTGTTTCAATTTTATAAATAACCCTATGTCACTATTCTGTTGAGGCTTACACCCTTTCTATCAAAATCACTTTTTTCTTTCTGTTTTTCCGGCACCTTTATAGAAGCACGCTGCTTTCTCTGTTACCGTTCGTTGTTTAAAAAATTTTATTAATGTATATATGAAATTTCCTTGCTGTGTTGGAGTAATTCATTAAAACTCCTTTTTTGAATAAATCAATTTTTCTAAGGTGGTTGCATTTTCGAAGTGGCTTGATAAAATCTACAAGAGGTGATTAACTGTAAACACCCATTCAGTCACAAAAATGATTAACTGTGAGTACTGATTCATTGAGCTAATAATCAATTTCGGGTTGGGCCATTGTTTCTATGCTAATATTGACTACCCAGGTCCAACAAAACCGTTTTGGGTCACCCCATTTTCTATAATGGGAGTCTCTTCTGGAGCTTGGCGGTGGTGCCGGCGTAGAGGGCGTTGCCGTAGTCCAGTCGGCTGGTGACGAGGGCCTGGTTGACGGTCTTCCTGGTCTCGGTGGGGATCCACCAGAAGATCTTCCGTAGCATGCGTAGGATGTTGAAGCACGCCGAGGAGACGTTGTTGACTTGCCTGGTCATGGAGAGGGAGGAGTCCAGGATGAAGCCCAGGTTGCGTGCGTGGTCTGTCGGTTTGGGTGCGGTGCCCAGGGCGGGAGGCCACCAGGATTCGTCCCAGGCGGAGGGCGAGGAGCCCAGGATGAGGACCTCTGCCTTGTCCGAGTTCAGTTTCAGGCGGCTGGTCGTCATCCACTCGGCCACCTCTTTCATCCCTTCGTGCAGGTTGGCTCTGGCGGCGGCGGGGTCGTTGGTCAGGGAGAGGATCAGCTGAGTGTCGTCGGCGTAGGAGATTATGCTGAGGTTGTGTTTGCGTACGATGGCCGCGAGGGGGCTCATGTAGACGTTGAAGAGGGTGGGGCTCAGAGATGATCCTTGAGGGACGCCGCAGATGACTTCGGAGGCCTCTGACTTGAACGGTGGTAGGCGGACTCTCTGTGTTCTTCCGTCGAGGAAGGAGATGATCCATTCCAGCGCCTTGTCCTGGATTCCGATGTTGCTGAGGCGCCGTACTAGGGTGCGGTGGCAGACCGTGTCGAATGCCGCGGAGAGGTCTAGGAGGATGAGGGCCACTGTTTCTCCATTGTCCATCAGGGCTCGGATGTCATCGGTGGCGGCGATGAGGGCGGTCTCGGTGCTGTGATTGGCTCGGAAGCCGGACTGTGAGGGGTCGAGGGATCCGTTGGTCTCGAGGAAGGCGGCCATCTGCTTGTTGACGGTCTTCTCGATGACTTTAGCTGGAAACGGGAGGAGCGAGATGGGGCGGTAGTTCTTGAGGTCGGTGGGGTCTGCTGTTGGTTTCTTGAGTAGAGTGCTGAGTTCGGCGTGTTTCCAGCTCTCAGGGAAGATGGTGGTGTCGAAGGATGTGTTGATGATGTCTCGCAAGTGGGGTGCGATGACAGCGTCGGCCTTGTTGAAGACGTGGTGAGGGCAGGGGTCGGTCGGTGATCCGGAGTGGATGGAGTTCATCGTGCGGATGGTGTCTTCGGTGCTGATCGGGGTCCAGGCGTGGAGGGTGGTGGTGGGGGGTGGTTGTTCGGTCATGGTGTGCGTTGGTTGGTTGTTGAAGCTGTTGTGTATGTCCGCGATCTTGTTGTGGAAGTATGAGGCGAGGGAGTTGCAGAGGTCTTGCGATGGGGTGATGTCGTTGTTTCCTGCGCTGGGGTTGGAAAGCTCTTTCACGATGTTGAAGAGTTCCTTGCAGTTGTGTGCGTTGTTGTCCAACCGGTCCTTGAAAGCTGTTTTCTTGGCAGCGCGGATCAGCTGGTGGTGTTTCCGGGTGGCAAGTTTGAAGGAGGTCCTGTTGTCCGGTGTCGGTTCCCTTCTCCAGACTTTCTCGAGGGCTCGGCAGTTCTTCTTGGAGCTCTTGAGTTCGTCGGTGAACCATGGGGCCTTCTTGCTGCCGGGTCTGCTAGGCGGGGTCTTCAGTGGGGCGAGTTCGTCAGCGCAGTTGCTTATCCACTTCGTGAGGTTGTCGGCGGCCTGGCTGGGGTTCGCTGAGCTGGCAGGAGGGTGCTGGCTCAGGGAGGTGGCGAGCTGGTCTGCTGTGATCTTGTTCCAGCTTCTGTGGGCGGCCTGTTGCTGGTGTTGGTGGGTCGTCGTTCTCTTGAAGGTGAACTGGACGCAGCTGTGGTCCGTCCATTGAAGCTCTGTGGCGTGGCTGAAGTCGATGTCTGTGCTGGAAGAGAAGACTGCGTCGAGTGTGTGTCCGGCGAGGTGGGTGGGGGTGGACACCAGTTGCTTGAGTCCAAGGTTGGCGAGGTTGTCGAGCAGGGTGCTGGTGTTGCGGTCACTGTTGTTCTCCAGATGGAAGTTGAGGTCTCCCAGGAGGATGTAGTCAGCGGAGGGGAGGGCATGCGGGCTGACAAAGTCGGCGATGTCCTCGCTGAATTGAGTGCGTGGTCCCGGAGGTCGGTAGATCAGTGTGCCTCTGAGGTTGGTGTTCGGGTTGGTGTGGATCTGGAAATGCAGGTGTTCGGCGCTGGTCAGGGTGTTGTCGGTGCTGGTCGTGAGACGGATGGTGTTCCTGTGGATGATGGCGATGCCTCCTCCCATCTGGTTGGCGTTTCGGTCCCTCCGGACGATCTTGTAGCCCTCTGGGATAGCGATGGCGACGTCGGGAGCTGAAGAGGCGTTCATCCAGGTCTCCGTGAGGAAGGCAACGTCAGGGGCTGTGGTGTCTAGAAGGTTCCAGAGTTCGATGGCGTGTCTGTGGACGGAGCGGGTGTTGAGCAGGATGCACTTGAGGTGGGTGCTGCTGGTGTTCGACTTGGCGGGTGCTGGTGCGAGGCTGGTCCGGATGCAGGAGAACTTGCAGGCGTGGCAGCTGAAAGGTCCGTGGGTGCGTCGTGGTGTGGCCTGGTGGCATTCTGGGAGTCGGCCGGTGTTGAGTGCGATGAGGGTGGCGGCGGAGTACGTCAGGCGGGTCGGTCGGGGTCTTCGTGGGCCAGGGGTCCTGGTGCTGGTCGCGATCCGGTCGCGGACGGGCGCAGACGGGCTTACCTTTGGCGCGCCTTCGGCGCACAATCGGCGCGTCCGCTGCGCGTGACCGCTGCACGTTCGCACGGTCGCCATTTAAGGCGAAGTGCGCGGGTGGGCGGAGCAGCTGGGAGTTGGGAGCGGGGAGGGCACAGAAGAGAAAAGGGGCGGGGCTAATGGCGGTGGCGGGAAGCGGGAGCGGGGAGGGAGAGCGGAGGGCGGCGAGGTAGGCGGGCAATCAGGAAGGAGACAAGCACCAATACCCAAATGGAGGGCAAAACACAGGGAAAAACGGCACAATAAAATACAGGCACAAATGCAGGTCAAAACGGGGGAAAAACAGTTCAACAGCGATCATACGGCATACACAGCAAACAAGCACAAATTTCGGTCAAAAACCGGCAAAAAACCAAGGGGAGCGCTCAAGGCGGCAGCGAGGCCGGCGCTGAGGCAGAAAGCAGGCACAGGGGCACACGCAGCAGCTGGTGGCCGTGCGGCGCGGGGGTGTCCCACAAGTGGGACAGCACCTCTTACTTCTTATGATTTATGATTTCTTTCCTCTTGCGTGAATAGCCCATCCAGCCTCAGGTTCTTTCTTTGTATTCAGTGACAAGTAGTCTTCATTGACTAATATTGTAGAGGACTGATACTATTAGAAAACGCAGAAAAAGCCCTTACTGTATGAACATATCACAATCCTGGGAAACTTGGGAGCACTGATATACAAGCACCGGTTGTTTTGCACAGCCTCTGCTTTGCCACCATTTCTTGTTCACATTGAAACTTTCAATGTCAACGCTATCCTGACCCTACTCGACACGTGACACTGAAGTACCTGCAAGAGAGTCCCAAAGTGAAAGGAAATTCTGGGCTCAAGTTGCAGCCACAGTAAAGAAACTAGGCTGCTGAGCCTACCATATTGAATGTCTGTGCTGTGGATGCCCTTCTCTTAGGGCTGCAACCACCTATGACATGCTGTTGTAGGATACAGGGCAAGAATGCTCTGGAGGTGTTCACAGTTTTTGACATACAGATACCTGAATTAGTGGAGTAGGCACAGAGACAAGTCTGTAAGGTAGGGTGGGGGGCTGCTTTATGCACCAGATGGTGGAGCACCTCCAGTTACACTACTGGCGGCTTTGTTAAAAACACCTACCTGCTGAAAGTGCTTCAGGAGGTAGATTCCCACATTTGGCTGCTCTAGAAGCTTAGTGTCTTAATGAGGTTATCTCCACCTCCAAGTGGGGCACAGACCTGGTGTGACTTTTATTTCCAGCTATGGCATAGCAAGGGTGACCTTGAGCCTGGTGCAAGCAAGGGAAAATAGGGTTGGGTAGTAAAATACAGTTGTAATTGAGGTCAACCTCCCCCCAAGCCCTTTGGAACCTGGTGCAACTGCATCTGATGCATAATTGGTGTCTACTTTGCTGATACGCTTCAGGTTTTCGAATTTAGGGTGCTGGTCATGTATTATTGCTTCTGTTCTAGGAATTAAAGCACACATCAATATCTACTTTAACCACATCATGAAAAAGAATAACTCAATAAGTGCATCTTTAAACAATTTTCAGTATCAGGCTTTTACCTCCTTTTTCAATCAACCAATAGGGAAACGGTTCAAAAGATTCGAGGAAAAGGCATTTTCTCTGTTCCACCATCATCCTAGAAATAACATGAAACATGCAGTTGTGCAGCTGGCAATCTTATGTGCTTCAAAACGTTTGACAATCAATGTTCCAAGAACAGTCACAAACTCAGGCATGCATTTGGAACAGCACATTAGTGAAAGTGGACTGGCTGTTTTTAGTCTGCCTTTCACTGCGGGTGGCGACTGTGTCCTCAGTTTGAGGGGGCAGGATTCACCCCACAGGTGGGAACAGTGACTCCACCTACCAGCCTGTATCCTATCCCCAAGGAGCACCTCATTGCACTATCTGCTATCTTCTTTACCCTGGCACCCAAAATGGCAATACACTTACATACAATGGCAAATGGTTTCTTTATTTGCTTGGGGCTATGTCTCCTTAGATATATGAAAGCCGAATTGTGATCACTCAGGTGCATGTGTAAAGCTAGCACAAGCCATATTGCAGAAGAAACCACAGACACTTGTGCAGCCCTTTTTGTAATTCCAAAGTGCACGTTTGTTGCACTCCGGCATCACTTTGCATAATAGGGCTCGAGTTCTACGTGTAGTTTCGTTTTGGTATTTTGCTATGTTTTTAACTACAGGCACCGGTCGATCTTTTTAGAGAAGCAAGGTTTTATCGTCTTTGTGGGATTGTAGTGTAGCCTGTCCACTATTGTCATAAAACGCAGACTGTGTCCAAATACATGCACGTCTTGTCGTTTGTCCTATCTTGAGCACTCTTGGCTTCCAGTCAGGTAAAGTTGGCATGTAATCAATAAGGTGTTGGGAAATGTGGGGTCACTGGCAGAATGTCAACAAGTACTCTGTTTTTTTGATTGACTGCTACATGGATATGGGAAGACTATTAAAGAATATCCCTGTTTTTAGGTCCAGTTAGACACTGATTTAGTTGTGTAGTGGCCTGGGGCTAAGGGCACTAGGATCCTACACCTGACCACAAGGACCGAAAGGAACTGGACACCACAACTGGTCAGGGAGTGGGGAGAGGACAGTTGGGGACGAGGAGGGCACGAGGACGGACGTGCATGTGGGCACGGCAGAAGCCACACCAAATAAAGGATATCGTAACCGTACCTGATTCTTGCGTGTTTCCTTAGGTACAAGAACACGACAACTGGTGACAAGTAAGGTGGGATATCAAGGCGAAACCAGGCGCGTGTACTGGGGTCCCACGTAGCTCAGAAACGGAGCCAGGAGCCCACCCTGGTCCACCTGCCGCCTGTGAAGAACAGGAGAAGAATTGCTGCGACATCTGGAGCCCACCTGGTTGCTGGAAGAAACCGAGCCAGGAGCCCACCCTGGTCCGAGTGCAGAGAACTGGCGCACCGGCTTGGGAGCCCACACCGGCCGCAGTTAAGACGTGGTAAGAGGCCCCCACCGGCCCGACAGCAAGCGGTACACCCGTATGTGTGTGTGAGCATCGCACGCATTATAGCAGTGCACCCGACTGTGTCCCAGCCGCCCGCTGCATCAAGAAGAGCCCGCTTTGCACTTAGATTTGAAGGCAAATCTCGCATGAACAAAGTGGCCATTTTGGGGTCAGGCGAATTCAGCCAATCAGCATCCAGAAAGGGCCGGCGGCCATTTTAAAGGGTCAGGCACCAGAAATCTCGGTCTCACGAGACAGTGGTGGCCATTTTAAGGGCAGGCAAATTCAGCCAATAAACAAAGAGGAAGGCCAGGAGGCCATTTTAAAGCCAGGCAAACACCTAAAATAGTACAAAAGGTGAAATTCAAAAGGAAAGACAACACATTAAAGACAAAAGATAAAGTGGAAACAAAGAAATAAAATAGAGACCAAAGTACTACTATCACTCTAGCAAGAAAGTAATTACACATAAACAAGGCCTGCAGTAAAGCTGCACGTCGGAGAAAATGGTTGAACTAGCAAGTGACAAAAAGATTCCATAAGCAATATTTCGCAGACCACTGCCATTCAGCTTATCGGATCCACAGGTCGGCATCAGGTGGAAAAGATGGATTCGGCAATTTGAGCGCTACATGTCACATGGGATGAAGTGGAGGACCTGCTCATAACATTTCCCAACAATCAAACAGCGACATACAAGGGAGTGATACAGTGCCTCACAGCAAAATTTGATCAGCAAGGAAATATTGACTTTGAGAGGTACACCTTCAACACTGCGTGTCAGCTAGCAGAGGAGTCCCTTGACGACTTCGCAACACAACTACAAAAATTGGTCACATACTATGAGTTTGAAAAGTTTGACAATGAGCAAGCGATACAAAAGAGTACGGAATAGATGGATTCAGCAGGGGGTTGACGCGGTGCTTGTGCTGTGGGCAGATTTCACCCCTGCAAAGTGGTGCTATTGTGTCTCACGAACAGTGGTGCTGGAACAATTTTCTGAGTGGGGGTGCTGGCCTTTGGTCACCCCACACAAATATCTTATCAATGCCAATATCACTGAACAAGTGAGTAAAGGGAGATAGCCGAGGCATTTCAGGAAGGCATGGGTGTCCAGCTCATAGAACGTTTCCAAATATATTGTTTAAAATTTTGTAGGTTTTATAGTTCTGAAGGGAAGCACATAATTGTATCAAAACTAGCACCATTGTTAGTGACCCAATAGCGATAGTGTCCTGGATCTTCCAAAATATGGATATGACCTTTAGTCCTAGTCAGTGATATGTTGAAACTCTAGACAGAGTTACAAAAGACCAGGAATGAGGTCCAAGTTTGCTGTACAGACCTCTGGGTAACAGACCTCAGTGCTTCAAAGCAATGTCTTCATAATGCTTCACTGTTAGTTTATTTAGAAATACTATCTAGTATTTACACAATTAGGTGGGTCCTAGTATCTTTGTAAGAATTCCTTCCAAAATAACATTTTAAACAACAATCTTGTTGTTTCTATGTTCAATTCTCTTTTGCACATAGGGCAGGCTCGAAATGAGACGGCAAAGTTCTATTGGTTGGTGAAAAGAGCTTTACTGAAAGGACTCAAGATGAAGTGCAAAACGAATTGAGCTTTGGATTACTGAAATGCCATTGTTTGCTATTCAACTCTGTGTCTAAACTGTTTTGTCCAATATGCTTTCAAAGACTGCATGTGGTTATACCACGTTTTCTACTCTACTTTCTACTCTACTTTCTCACTCTGCAAGAATAAAAAAAAAGGAAATCAGCTGGTTCTCAAGATGTTGAGAGGGTGCATGTTGGCCTAGCAAGCCCTCAATACATCCAAATAGGAACCTCTGGTTAGGTGAGCAAACTAAAGGGCATATTTGCAAGGCCCCTGTGCCACCAAAGTGACACTTTTTTAAAGGTCTGGTGGCGCACAATGCTGAGCCATATTCAGATGGCCACACAAAGCCACCCTGCGTGGCTTTTTATAGCCTTGTAAATATTGCCCCCTTTCACTCATTACTCTCAATGAAAGGGGTGTTCCATGGGTTTTGCTTTGGGTGTTCTCATGCAACACCCATGGATTCTCACCCATTCCCAGCTTTGCAATTTTTTGTAAACCTGGGAAAGCATCAGATTCTAATGGCTCCCCAAGGGAGGTGTTAAAGTGGCACAACAAGGATAAATACCTTTATTTCTCCTTGTTTTTTCCTCTTTCTATGTGTACTGAATTTTGCAGCACACATAGAGGAGGAAAACACCACCAACAATTGTTTTTGTGGAGGAAGGTGTTCCTTCCTACACAACAACAATCATCCCTGCAACGCAGGCACCCTGCAAGATGGTGCAAGGGTGCCTGCATTGGCACTAGGCAGCAAATTGTGCGTAAGCGCAGAGGAAAGCACTGGATTGCATCGTATTACTGTAAATACAATGCATCCCTGCACTTTCCTAATGACGCAACTAGGAAATATGCCTCATAGAAGGAGGAAAACACCATCAATCATTGTTTTTGTGCAGTAAGGTGTCTCTTTCTGTGCAAAAACAATCATCCCAGCAATGCAGGCACCCTTGCACCATGGTGCAATGGGTCTGCATTAGCGCGAGGCAGCCACTTGTGCACCAGCACAGAGGAAAGCACAGGGATTCATCGTATTGCTGTAAATATGCTGCATCCCCGCACTTTCCAAATAACGCAGCTCAGCGTAGCAACATGGCTTGCATCGCCGTATCATTTTTTAGTAAATATGCCTCTACCACTCCCTGTGTCTTCTGGGCTGTAAGCTACTTAATTGCAGAATGCTTGACAAAGATGTGTCATCTGTGTGAAAACTTTCACAAATGTATCCTCTAGAGAGAGAAAACGGATAACTCAAACCTTCATCCTCTGTTCAGCATTGCAGATAAACACACTGTCTGTTAGTGGCAGCAGCAATACTAGTTTGATTGGAAGCTAAGTGGTTAATTTCTTTTTTTTTAAATGTGTAATAAAATCGAGAGGGTGCTGCAGAACCTCCTGCCACCCCCATTCCCCCCACCAGCCCCTTCACCCGTAATTCCAGCTCCCCTGCTCATGAGAAATGGCTATGTTTAAGGAAGGCACTGGTGGCGTCTCTAGCATAATTATGGCTGCCCGTGATGACGTAGGACAATTTGTATGTGCAAGACACAAAAAGCCAAGTTTGAAAATGTAAGATTCAGAGCTGACTGACTCGACCTACCAAGCACAATGCGGCACATCTATTTGTGAAATATGCAAAGAACTGGTGCGCACTGCCTTGTGTAGCGAGAAACGTTTTACCTGTACTTCCCTGGCATATACTAGGCGGGTCATCACCACCTTATGACTGGCTCATTTGCACAAGGCAGTCCACTGCCAGATCCCAGCACCAAAGAAGGCAGTACTGGTCTAGTGAAAATAGGCATCAAGTAGGGTACCTCTGTTGTGCTGTCACCTTGCATGGCATGTACCCACAACTCAATGGACTTTTTCAAGATCTTACTCCTCCCAGCCTGCCACCAGTGGTGGTAATTCGGCCCGCGCCCTGGTGCCTGCCAGTGGTACTTTTTGTCCAACTTTACCTTACAGGCACCAAAGCAGAATCACATCCTGTAATACAACTCCTCCGGCTCCTACCACAGCAGCAGCAGCAAAGAACATGGCTCCATTTCAGTGAAGAATTGTTTTCTAGGACGGTGGGCCAGGTTTCTGAGGCACGCGTACCGCACTTTTGTAGCCCAACTGAATTCAAGATCGCCCAAAGGAATGCAAGTTTGGCTTTACAAACAGGGTTTTTTTACATTGCCTTTTCCAAATTCCCCATTCAACACAAATTGATTCAACATGATTCAATATAAGCAGAATTTGATAGCTGTAGGACATGGATTGCCACATCATGCGCATTACGCCAGAACCGCGCAAACTAAAGCTCCCCACCTCTTCTCAGCTCTAAGCTACTTACTTGCAGGATACTCGACAGAGATGTCAGTCATCAACGTGAAAACTTTATGTTCACAAATGTATTCTCTTGAGAGAAAAAGCGGATAACTCAAACCTTGATCAAAGAGTTTTTGGAATACCTCCAGCTGGCCCCAAAAGAAAGCAAATTCAGATTGCATCATTCAAAGTGGTTCCACTGTGTGCCCAATTAAATGCTTCCTTGGGCATTCAACTAATTATTTTAAATTTGGAAGCTATAAAACTCCTAGTCAAGTGCCTGCTTATTAAATTCATTCTCTCTCATAAGAGACGGGAGAGCCTTTTCTAATAATAGCTTGTTTCTTCATCTGGGGCTAACCCAGTCCAGGACATTACAATACTTGAAATAACAGGTGTTTTCATTAGCAAAATCAATGGTAGGCAGTTATACCTATTTGATACAGACGAGGATTTACGTTCACCCGTCTAGAATTTGAAGCTTTAGCCTTCGGAGTTCCACATAGATTTCTATGTCGCGTGCATTAACTCACTGAGCTATCCTACTGGCTGTAGTGGATAGCAAATTCTTGCCTCAGATGGGGCCACATATGTAAGTTGCAGTATGGGCTTTTGTTTTCATGTACCTATGCACATGCGTAGTAGGGTACCCGTGTACATGAGTAGTAGGGAATGTTTCTGCTAAACATACTAAATAACAAGTCAGCGTTTGATTGTGGTTTGCACTTCAGGCCACAGTTTAAGGACTTTGGAGGCAGTACTTTTTGGCTCTCAAGAAACCAAGAAGAGTTTATAGCCCTGTACGTAACTCTGCGACTTAATGCATTTTAGAGTGCTATCAGCAGCCTTGAGGCTTTCCATTTGGTACCATGGTTATCATTACAGCTTTTGAGATGTATTAGATGTACTGGGTCTTGATCGTGGTGGCCATGTTTTGTTCATTGAGTTGTGGATCTGTAATTATGATGTCTAATGTCCAAAGCTTTTGCTTTGCCTGCTGTCTTGTATCGTCTGGTGATAGACAATTCATTACATCCTCAACTCTCTTCCTTGACCCCTTGCTTACAGATTTAGGCCCTGCCCTCGGGCACACAGAGTCTTTTGCCGAGCCTAATAAATTGCAAAAGCAAGCAAACACACCTTGCAGCTGAACCCTACAATAGATAAAAAAAACAATAGCTAAAGCCACCCCCATGAGTTTTAACATTCTGTGATATGTTAGGCATCTTTGTAAAACACACTATCTCCCTGAGGATATCTTGACTATAAGCAGTTGTGTGTGCCTAGGGTAGGTTGGTCATTTCCGAGGGCTGAGACAGCACCAGCGAGGAAATCCGCAGAGCCGGTGATGGAGAAAGTCTCTCTAATCCCCGATGTAAGTCCGCTTCAAGAATATCAAGGTACTACTGACCTTGTAGAGCGAACACATGGAGAACCACTCCACAGTGATACTACACAAATTGTGCAAGTATTTTTATACTTTTAAATATTCAATCTCGGTCCTGACGAAGGCCCCATAGACCCGGCTGGGGCTGAAACATGTTGACCATTTCTTATGTATAGGGAGTCTAGTAACGCGAACTTTCATTACAGCAAAACATTTTTTAGTATCCTTGATCTATATCCTTAATAAAATCATTTTTTAGATTAAAGGATTTTTTAAACTCTATCAATTTTTGGGAGCACTATTTCTGGAGCACTGCTAAAATACCAGTGGGTACCTCCAAGTGGAGGTTGCATATACACAAAAAAGAACCCTATGATAATGCACCCACGCTACGTTACTTGGTGGAGAATCAAGATTTACCACCTGATCGAAAACGTGCGTGTATGAGGGTTTTTTAAGATGGGGGCCCTGAATAAAAACCCTGGTGCTGTAGTCTACAAGTGATCCATTCTCCATCGATTTTGTGGTTATTTGAAAAGCCAGGTCTTCAGCTTCTTGCAGAACTCAATAAGAGAGGGAGAACCTCTGATGTAGAATGGAGGTCATTTCATGCTTTCAAAGTGCTGTAGGAGAACGCCATCCTGTTGACTCTAAGAATTGCATGTAGTGCCATCCTCCCTTTCCCAAACAGACAAACCCCTCAATGTATAAGTGCCACCATTCTTTTTGGGGGATATTTTATTGGAGGGTTCTATTCCCTCAGACAGGGAAACCTTTAAGGCAATCCATTTTTGGGGGACGTTACTGACCTGGAACCAGTCCGAGATCAACTACAAACATTTCAATACAGGGAACACACTCACCCCACCATTCACCTTTTCTTCACCGTATGGGGAAGGATACCTACAACCTGCTATGAGTGATAGGTTTGATATGTTTTTTTCGTTTATGCTTTAAACTAGAAGATGTGGTCCATTATAACTGTCTAAGTACATAACTTGGTTCACAGGTAGGGGGTTTCTTCAAATGGGTAGCAACCAAGAAAATGAGAATACCTCATGGGATATGTCCCCTGCTAAAAATTCCAGTCTAAGAGACATTAAGGGTAACCAGTTAGCTTGCATCCATGCCTTGGAAATCCACAAAATCAGTATGGTCAGGAGAGCTCGTGCCACAGTAGGCAGCTGCCTCCACTGTTCCACATTAAGGCCTTGAGCCAGCTAAACTTTTGGTGAGCGATGACTTTCCTGAGCTGATCAAAAATCTGCGCATTATTCATGAAATTGCTGAAATGTGCTACCCAAACAAATGGGCTGGTTGCATCAGATCTAGAATGAAGCGAAAAATAATTTATGTATTTAGACTAGTATTCGGCTCTGCTACTATGGAATGTGGTTAACAGTTGTTCCAATATAATATTAATCCAAAATATTGTAGGACATTAATTTCGTGCCAAAAGTACTGTGATGTGAAGAATATCGGGTGTACAATATCTCATGTAAGGATATTGTTTAAGTAATGTTTAATATTGTTAATTTCGTGCTTGATATTATTGTGATTCATATTACTGTGTATTTGTTAATTTATTCAGTTATTCTTTTAAAATATTGCTTTTCTTTTTGTAATGTATGTTATATAGGAGTGTGATGTTCGCAGGAGAATAGGGTGGAGACTAATATATATATATGTGATCAAGGCTACCGTGTTGTAGCCGAAACGCGCCATGCTGGTGACAAGGGAGCAATAAACTACCTTTGAAAGGATCCTGAAGCGTTGTTGTGGTCTGTACCTGCGTTGTGGGATCGGCGTCCAGAGCCGATCAGTAGGAGTGATGAAGGGATATATATATATATATATATATATATATATATATATATATATATATATATATATATATATATATATATGCAGAGAACTCTTTCACTAACGAAAGAAAGAGAGGCCACACGGGGAAATATCTTCGGAGGTCCTTTAATTAAAACAGCTTACAGGCACGATGCATTTCGGCTCCAACCGCCTTCCTCGGGTGCCGCTGTTGTTCCAGGATGTTGCCCCACCCATGTTTAAAACAGTCCTGCATCTCTCCTATTGGTGGGGGCACTCAGGGCTCTTGACCATGTGATTGTCCTTCCCGATGTGCCGATGTTAAAACTACATCTCCCAGAGTTCTTTGTGTCTGGGTGGAAGAAGCGCCGAGCTGGGTGAGTTGACAATAACCCCTGTTAACTGGTGCTGTGCAGGACAAACACGGGTGACTGTAGGGAAAAGTCCTGGTTGCCGTGAAACTTCAAAGCGCCTCCTCGAGTCCCCTGCCATTCCTCCTCGAAAAAATAGGTGTCACTGGGCTGCAGGTTTCAGTTACAGTGAACAGAACCCCTCGTGAAGTCACAAGCTGCGCCTGGCAGCAGCCCTCGTTCTTCCTACCCGTAGGAGGGTGTCTGGAGCATTTCCAATAACTTGGAGAAAAAAGAAGCGCTGCACACGCAGATGCCAGTGATGCTCCAGCCAGCTTGCGGAATGGGGCCTCTTAACACGCTTCTGTCTAGCGTGAAACAGATGCAGAGAACTCTTTCACTAACGAAAGAAAGAGAGGCCACACGGGGAAATATCTTCGGAGGTCCTTTAATTAAAACAGCTTACAGGCACGATGCATTTCGGCTCCAACCGCCTTCCTCGGGTGCCGCTGTTGTTCCAGGATGTTGCCCCACCCATGTTTAAAACAGTCCTGCATCTCTCCTATTGGTGGGGGCACTCAGGGCTCTTGACCATGTGATTGTCCTTCCCGATGTGCCGATGTTAAAACTACATCTCCCAGAGTTCTTTGTGTCTGGGTGGAAGAAGCGCCGAGCTGGGTGAGTTGACAATAACCCCTGTTAACTGGTGCTGTGCAGGACAAACACGGGTGACTGTAGGGAAAAGTCCTGGTTGCCGTGAAACTTCAAAGCGCCTCCTCGAGTCCCCTGCCATTCCTCCTCGAAAAAATAGGTGTCACTGGGCTGCAGGTTTCAGTTACAGTGAACAGAACCCCTCGTGAAGTCACAAGCTGCGCCTGGCAGCAGCCCTCGTTCTTCCTACCCGTAGGAGGGTGTCTGGAGCATTTCCAATAACTTGGAGAAAAAAGAAGCGCTGCACACGCAGATGCCAGTGATGCTCCAGCCAGCTTGCGGAATGGGGCCTCTTAACACGCTTCTGTCTAGCGTGAAACAGATGCAGAGAACTCTTTCACTAACGAAAGAAAGAGAGGCCACACGGGGAAATATCTTCGGAGGTCCTTTAATTAAAACAGCTTACAGGCACGATGCATTTCGGCTCCAACCGCCTTCCTCGGGTGCCGCTGTTGTTCCAGGATGTTGCCCCACCCATGTTTAAAACAGTCCTGCATCTCTCCTATTGGTGGGGGCACTCAGGGCTCTTGACCATGTGATTGTCCTTCCCGATGTGCCGATGTTAAAACTACATCTACCAGAGTTCTTTGTGTCTGGGTGGAAGAAGCGCCGAGCTGGGTGAGTTGACAATAACCCCTGTTAACTGGTGCTGTGCAGGACAAACACGGGTGACTGTAGGGAAAAGTCCTGGTTGCCGTGAAACTTCAAAGCGCCTCCTCGAGTCCCCTGCCATTCCTCCTCGAAAAAATAGGTGTCACTGGGCTGCAGGTTTCAGTTACAGTGAACAGAACCCCTCGTGAAGTCACAAGCTGCGCCTGGCAGCAGCCCTCGTTCTTCCTACCCGTAGGAGGGTGTCTGGAGCATTTCCAATAACTTGGAGAAAAAAGAAGCGCTGCACACGCAGATGCCAGTGATGCTCCAGCCAGCTTGCGGAATGGGGCCTCTTAACACGCTTCTGGCTAGCGTGAAACAGATGCAGAGAACTCTTTCACTAACGAAAGAAAGAGAGGCCACACGGGGAAATATCTTCGGAGGTCCTTTAATTAAAACAGCTTACAGGCACGATGCATTTCGGCTCCAACCGCCTTCCTCGGGTGCCGCTGTTGTTCCAGGATGTTGCCCCACCCATGTTTGAAACAGTCCTGCATCTCTCCTATTGGTGGGGGCACTCAGGGCTCTTGACCATGTGATTGTCCTTCCCGATGTGCCGATGTTAAAACTACATCTCCCAGAGTTTTTTGTGTCTGGGTGGAAGAAGCACCGAGCTGGGTGAGTTGACAATAACCCCTGTTAACTGGTGCTGTGCAGGACAAACACGGGTGACTGTAGGGAAAAGTCCTGGTTGCCGTGAAACTTCAAAGCGCCTCCTCGAGTCCCCTGCCATTCCTCCTCGAACAAATAGGTGTCACTGGGCTGCAGGTTTCAGTTACAGTGAACAGAACCCCTCGTGAAGTCACAAGCTGCGCCTGGCAGCAGCCCTCGTTCTTCCTACCCGTAGGAGGGTGTCTGGAGCATTTCCAATAACTTGGAGAAAAAAGAAGCGCTGCACACGCAGATGCCAGTGATGCTCCAGCCAGCTTACGGAATGGGGCCTCTTAACACGCTTCTGGCTAGCGTGAAACAGATGCAGAGAACTCTTTCACTGATATATATATCTCCCTTCACCACTATATATATATATATCTCCCTTCACCACTCCTACTGATATATATATATATATATATATATATATATCCCTTCACCACTCCTACTGATATATATATATATATATATATCCCTTCACCACTCCTACTGATATATATATATAAAACACATTGACAGAGGCTGTTGCCGAAACGCGTCTGTGCCTGAGGTTCCTAATAAATCTTTTAACCTGCCCATGCGAGTGCTGTCGTCCTTGGGAGACTTTCCTTGAGGAGTCTGTAGCATGATATATATATATATATATATATATATATATATGTAGGAGTGGTGAAGGGATATATATATATATATATATATATATAGATATATATATATATATATATATGTATATATATATCTCCCTTCACCACTATATATATATATATATATATATCTCCCTTCACCACTCCTACTGATATATATATATATATATATATATATATATATATCCCTTCACCACTCCTACTGATATATATATATATATCCCTTCACCACTCCTACTGATATATATATATAAAACACATTGACAGAGGCTGTTGCCGAAACGCGTCTGTGCCTGAGATTCCTAATAAATCTTTTAACCTGCCCATGCGAGTGCTGTCGTCCTTGGGAGACTTTCCTTGAGGAGTCTGTAGCATGATATATATATATATATCGAATGAGAGTTGCCTGCGCATCGGAGGAGCCCACTCAAGTACATCTGTTTAGCACTCAATCTTTAATGGAGGACGGCAAAGGAAACAGCTTAGTACTTGCACAGTTTTAAAGTTCAGCCCGACGCGTTTCGTACCTGGTAGCCCTTCCTAATGGGCTCTGGACTTGCAAGTAAGGAGATTTGACAATTTCCAACAGCACTCTTTTAAATGTCTGACACCCCGCTCAAGTGGGATGTGACCACCCCCGTGGCCCTCTGGTAGTCGTGGTGCCACAATTTCTTTCTCATGTGAATTGTCACGCCTTACTTCTAGTTCATGCCAAAATAATGATCCAAGTGGGTTTGCAGTGGGTACTTTCGCCGACTCCGATGCCTGTTTGCACCCCCATTAGCTTGTACTTGTTCCTTAAGCTTCAGCGTCATGTTGCGCTGAAGCAGGTCTTCATGAAAATGAAGCAGGGCTCGCTCCGCAGCTTCAGGCGGAGCCGCAATCCATTGAACGTAGAGTTGCCTGCGCAATGGAGGAGCCCACTCAAGTACATCTATTCAGCACTCAATCTTTAATGGAGGACGGCAAAGTAAACAGCTTATATATATATACACACACAGATACGCACATATATATAATATTTGATTGTTGTTATTTAATGATATTTTAAATCTTTATGTATGGTACTTGTAGTATGATGATTTTCCTTTTAGGAAATCAGTTGCATGATTTTATTATATTTGGATAATTACTTTTTAGACTGAGGCTGTAATTAAGTATGGTTTCTAACTTCATTTTTATCACTTGAACTCTCCTCCATAATAAGAGTTGGAAATGTGACTATCTGTCAAAGTCAGCGACATCTTAAGTGTTAGAGGTTGTACTTTGTCATGGACTATTCCCCTCAGTGCCTGGTTCACCAATATACCATGTACTTTATTATTTTGTAATTCTGGTAATTACAATTGATCATGCTAAGAATATATACTTATTTTTCTAAACCATTCGCTTTGCTGTGCAAGAAGTACTGGCACTCAAAAAGCAGTCTAAAGGTATTTTCTACTTGATCCCAGAGTTACACATCTATGCAACTCCGCTTAAGCAAAGCCTTGATCATGATGAGTGATGCTATTTTGGCATTGGCAGCTCCTCCACTAAGGAGGAGGAGCACCGCCCTACTGTGGAATAAAGAAAAAAAGGAAAAATAAAATGTTAATAGCTCAACGTTATTGTAATAATTTTTTTTCACTGAGGGAAGTTTACGGGGTGGGTGGGGCTGGGATGTCATCACAGTCAGCAAGGGAGGAGTGGTTAGGGCACTTAGGTGCACATGACAGTTTGGCCGGCCATCTTGGTACGGCCAAACAGTCATGTGCACTTTGCATGTTCTCCACCAGGCTGTAATGTACAGCCAGGTGGAGAACATGCACAGGCTCAAAGTCCTCATCTGATTGCCAAAAAAAACACTTAGACCAATCGCAACGCTACTGTTATGGTGACGGCAGCGTCGCCATTGGCTATGAGAAGCCTGTGTGCGCTTCGTGCTTCAGGCAGAAACAGAAGAGGACGGAGGCGTGGCAGCAGTCAGCAGTAAGATAAGTCAATTTATTTATTTTATTCCCCTCCGCCCAATCATTTTATTGATTTTCTACCCCGCACCAGCCCCACAACTGTCACTTTTTGCTGGCAGCAGTTACTGCATTTTGCGGACCTTTTAAATACACCATGTGCCGCGCTTATTGTGAAAAAAGAAGAAATACTTGTGCAAGTGCCTTTCAAATGTGTATGCAGCGACCTAAACAATGCATTATGACAATACATATAGCCTTGGGATGATTGCACCTCAGTGTACAGGCACATAAATACAAAATTATTGACCTCATCATTATGACATTTTGAATACCAATTGAATGCATTTCAGAATTGTACCAAAAGTATGTATCCAACTTCATCTCACAATTCTGCCCCAGTGGGTCTACCTTATATTTATCCTATGGTATTCCCGCACTTCAACTTGTCAATACTGCTTATTATCAAAATCAAGAATTCCGCCATCTCATTATTATTATTATTATTAAAAACGTAGGGCTCGATTAGGATGGTGGTGAATCCGCATCCTCTGGGCTGGTGGAAGCCACCACTGGCCCGGAGGATGCGGATTCACCGCCGCAGTCCCTGTAAACACCACCCGCCAGATCAGGATGGCGGTAGGATCAGCGGCGGATGGCAGGTCCGTCCGCTGCTGATCCGCAGGCTGTAGCCTGCTATTTGGTGGCGGTGTCTGCAAGACACCCCCAGCCAAATTAGAAAGCATGTGTAAACCTATGGTAACCCCCTGCATTTGCATGCACAAAGCGGCAGGCACCGCGCGGTGCCTGCCGCTTTGTGCATGGAAATGCAATGCAGGCATTTTTAACATTGCGGCGGGTGCTGCTTGAAGTCACATCCTAATTGGCATGGAGGGACCGCCACTGCCCTTGCGGACGGTCCCTCCACCTTGGGGGTGGCGGACAGACACAGGTCCGTCCGCCATCCTAATGACCCCCTTAATAATGCTTACAGCTACCACAAGGGTTTTCCCGGCGCATGGAAGAATAGGGGGAATGCTGAGAGCAAAGTGAGTGAGATAGAAAAGCCAGGTTTTTACGTCTCTACGAAAGGCTGAAAGAGACATACGTTTCCTCAAAGAAACTGGAAAGGGAGTTCCAGAGTTGAGAGCATAGATAGGCAAAGGAACTGCCTTTCATACGGGACATGCAAAATCTTGGTACAATAAACTGGGTCTGTTAGGAAGATCGGGTGATATGGATATACCATGTCCATAATGTATTTGGGACCAACTCCGGCTTTTGCCTTGAATATGTAGCATAGAGCTTTAAACTTAATGCAATTTGAGACAGCAAGCCAGTGCAGCTCATGGAGTGTAGTGTAGTTCCTATATTCCCAATAGGCTCTGCGCATTGGAATAACATAAACGACAGTTTAGACGTAGGACTGAGGTCGACTAGGTCTCTATTGAATATGTTAGACTTAATTGTGTGTGCCAGCTAGCTCAGAGGTCACTAGAAACGTTCTCGAGTAAACAAGAAGGTGTTTAGCTTTCCTGAATAGACCAGAAGGGATTAGTTTCTGACAACCGCATAAACATGACAACTTTGCTCCCTCCAGAACAAGGAGTATATCTCCAGAGTCGCGGAAACAATAGATAGCTATTTTACTCAGTCAATCGTGCATGCTCCGTTTCACCAGAGATGCAGAGAAATAGAGAGATGGGCGTTTTCAATAAAAGGGTTATTTATTGAGCAGTCTTCTTTCTTGTGCAAGAGAAATGAACTGACACAATTGCAATACTTGTCATAAAGTGAAGTGCGTAAAGTAAAAGGAGTATTATGAAATAATACTGTAAAAGCATTTACATTGTTTCTAAGCCATAAGATACTTAAAATGGATAAAATACATACAACAATAAAATAATGACTAAACATACTCAACTGGTGTTTCTAAGATACGCCTACCCCAGTGTACCTAACCTAAGCCTAGTACAGGGAAGGAGTAGATGAGTTACAGTTTTTTGCCAAGAATCTGAATCAAGAATTCTCTGTGGGTCTAATCAGCTCCGTACCTTGGGTATAGAATGAAAGAGGCCTTGTATCTCTCTCTCAGGACTCGATCTCCCAGCAACCCGCGAGGGTGTAGGGAAACACTGGAGCTGGATTTCTCTGCAAGAGAAAAGACAGCGTCTCTCTCAGTGCGTCAGCATGGAGGGTCGGCTTCCTTCGGCACTCGCATCAGCAGGGTGTCAGGCAAGTAGATAGCCGATCTGCTCCAAACCACCGTGTGTTGCTTAAGGCAGATGTTAGTATATTTATACCTGGAAGGTGCCGAGTTTGACGTAAGGTTGGACATAAGACATCACTAAGAACTGTCTGTTCTTTCAGGACTCCAGGAGTTCTAGGTCAAATCAAAACAGAAGCAGGGGGAATTTCCGGGCTGCTGGAGGCTTGGTTTGTTCAAGAACGCGTTGTGCTTTCTAGGAGTCTATGGGAGTAGCATTGCCGTATTTGGATTGCATTGGCTATGACTTAATATGGATATGATTCTTATGCCTTTATAAGGATATTATTTGTTATAACCACATAAGGGCATAAATCGGGAATGTCTTAATTAGGGTCCTAGATACATTCACAACAGGAGAAGGTTAGAAACGGAGGCAAATTTGGGTAATCTCATCATCATATTATGTCACATAAAGGCCCAAGCAATTCCAGGAGTGGCCCGTGCAGGTAAGAGTGGTTCACAGTTACAGCCTTTGTGTTCTTCAAATAAAAAATGCAAATAATTCGAACTATTAAATAACCTCAATCAATGTCTCTTGAGACACCTCAATTGCAAAGCTTGTTATCGGTCTTTAAAGGTTGTATGTAATAAAAATAAAACAAAATGCCACCAACTACACTACACTACAAATGAATTAACAAGTTCATTTGATTTAAATTGATAAAGCACCTGAATCACCCATAAAGGGGTATCTCCATGCTACTGGAGGAGTAAACACAGGCCAGTAGGAAATAGTTGCCAAAGAGCTCAGTTATAAGTAGCTTTCTCAAAATGAAGATGGTACGAGTACTTCCGGAGATGAGAGGGTAAGTGATTCCAATAATGAGGAACCAGGTAGGAAAAGGCTTTGCCCCCAGTATGAGATTTACTAAAACCAGGAGTAATAAGGAGGGATTTCTCCCCAAATGGTAAGGATCTCCTAGGCTGGTAAGGGATACGTTGTTCTGTGAGATAGCTGGGTCCTTGCCATTCAGAGCTTTATGTACTATAGAACAGAACTTGAACTTAGTTCTCTTACGTACAGGGAGCCAGTGAAGTAGTCGCAGAAGGGGGAGGGATGCTATTCTTGCTGGCATATTCTGGACCAGTCAGGCTGCTATGTTCTGCACGGTAAACAGTCATAATATCGATTCCAAAATATTGAATGGACATAATATCGAAGTAAAAATATAGAATGGACAAAATATCGAATGGACACAATATAGTGGTTAAAAATATCGAATTTAAGGTAAGTAATATCGATTTTCAAAATATAGAAGTCAAAATATCGAAGTATACAATATAGGCATTAAATATATCGATTTTTTAATAATATACATTTTTTAAAGTGTTTTGTATGTTAGTATATGTGTGAAAAGTGTATATTAATTTTTGTAATGTATGTTTAATGTATTTTAAGTAATCAATTTTATATTATTTAATTTTTGTGTAATTTAATTCTGTAGCGGGTTGTGGGTTTATAGGGGAATAGGGTGGGAAGTAGTTTAATTTTAATTAATTAAATATTTTTATTTATTGGTATCAATTTTGAATTTATTGCTATTTTTAATTGGTAATTAATTTTTATTAATTGGCAATTAATTTGTATTAATTGATTAATTGTTAATTATGTTATTTTCTATTTTTTTTATCTGTAGTGGGTTGTGGGTTTATAGGGGAATAGGGTGGGAAGTAATTTAATTGTAATGAAGTAAATAATTTTTTTCATTTATTAGTATTGATTTTAAATTTATTGTTAATTAATTTTTAATTGGTAATTATTTCTACTAATTGGCAATTAATTCTTATTAATTGGTAATTATTTTGTATTAATTAAATATTTGATAATTATGATAATTGTATTAATGTATTTTGTGTAGTGGGATGTGGGTTTATAGGGGAATAGGGTGGGAAATAATGTAATTGTAATTAATTACATATTAAAAATACTTTTTGTGTATTGATAATTAATTGACTGTTAATTTTTAATTGGTATTAATTTTTATTATTAATTAGTTTTTGTTATTGAAAATTAATTAGTTGTTAAATAATTATGAATAGGTTATTAATGTTTAATAACTAATATGTAGTTGTATTTCTAATTAATTATTACATAATATTAAATTGGTTATTAATTTCAATTCATGTTTTATTGGTATTGATATTTAATTTATTTTTAATAATATATTAAATCATTACTTTCCCTACTGTTAAACTCACTGGAGTGGGAATAGTAATTTTCACCCTCCCGCTATCCAACGCTTTCCCTACTGTCACACTTTCTGGAGTGGGAAAATATCATGCCAACCCCATTCCAAGCTAGTCTCTTTTTGATTAATTGAAATAGTATTTTTTACCCCTACGCTATCCAACGCTTTCCCTACTGTTGCACTATCTGGAGTGGGAATAGTAATTTTTACCCCTACGCTATCCAAAGCTTTCCCTACTGTTGCACTATCTGGAGTGGGAATAGTAATTTTCACACTCCCGCTATCCAACGCTTTCCCTACTGTTGCACTCTCTGAAGTGGGAATAGTAATTTTTACCCCTACGCTATCAAATGCTTTCCCTACTGTTGTACTCTCTGGAGTGGAAATAGTAATTTTTACCCTTCAAATATCCAACGCTTTCCATACTGTTGCACTCTCTGGACTGGAAATAGTTATTCTTACCCCTACGCTATCCAACGCTTTCCCTACTGTTGCACGCTCTGCAGTTGGAATAGTCATTTTTACCCTCCCGCTATCCAACGCTTTCCCTACTGTTGCACTCTCTGGAGTGGGAATAGTAATTTTTACCCTTATGCTATCCAACGCTTTCCCTACTGTTGCACTCTCTGGAGTGGGAATAGTAATTTTTACCCCTACGCTATCCAACGCTTTCCCTACTGTTGCACTCTCTGGAGTGGGAATAGTATTTTTACCCCTACGCTATCCAACGCTTTCCCTACTGTTGCACTCACTGGAGTGGAAATAGTATTTTTTACCCTCCCGCTATCCAACGCTTTCCCTACTGTTGCACTCTCTGGAGTGGGAATAGTAATTTTTACCCTTACGCTATCCAACGCTTTCCCTACTGTTGCACTCACTGGTTTGGGAATAGTATTTTTTACCCCTACGCTATCCAACGTTTTCCCTACTGTTGCACTCTCTGGAGTGGGAATAGTAATTTTTACCCCTATGCTATCCAATGCTTTCCCTACTGTTGCACTCTGCAGTGGGAATAGTATTTTTTACCCCTACGCTATCCAACGCTTTCCCTTTTGTTGCACTCACTGGAGGGGGAATAGTATTTTTTACCCCTACGCTATCCAACGCTTTCCCTACTGTTGCACTCACTGGAGTGTTATTATTAAATGTTACCCTCCTGCTATCCTATGGTAAAATATTGTAAATTTTTTATTAATAACTTAAATTAATAATATCTTAATTTTAAGGTTATTTGAGTATTTTTAAGTATGTTTTAGTTAATTATATTTATTATTTCATTAATTTTAAATTACTTTTAAGACATTTAAAAAAATTCGATATTTTGACTGACTATAATTTTTTACAGACTATATTTTGGATTCGATATTTTTGTACTTACCTGTTTGTAGATAGGAATTCGATATTTTGGCATTCTATATTTTGGTGACTATATTTTGGTAAGTCTATATTTTGTCATTCTATATTATGTCAGTGATCCGGTCACCACCTGGAGTTTATTCAATAAGGATTTGTTTGTCGGAATTAGCTGCAAGTCCAAAACTGCTATCAACGTGCCAGGCATTTTCTTAAGGTACCAAAGAGACAGGTTTGAATAAATGGAGCCACAGGCATATAACCTCTTTATTAGTAAGCAATCAATTTCATAATTTTACACTTTTCTTAATGTTTGTAGATGCACCTCATTCAGTGTTGGGTGATAACAGGGCATCCACCAAAATCATCAGGTCACTCTTCTGTTCAACATTCGGTTCTTCCACCTCCTTTAGGGGTGGGGAGCTGGTATGTGTCTGATGTTGGAGCTACAGCAGCCCTTTACCAGCACTGTTTCGGTAGACCAGCCACTGAAGAACTACCAGTTTACATGATGCTGCAAGAGCACTCTGTTTATTGGGACATAAACGTCTGTTGTGATTATTCTAATCCAGGTCAGCCACACGCAGCTCTGTCTCCACTTATGTTATAGAAAGGGTGAGAAGAAAGTATGGTCATAGTTTTTGATTTTCATCTACATTTCTTTATCCCAAATCTTCCATTCCAAGACATTTGCAACTACTGTTTTTTACTATTAATATTGAAGAAAGTGAAAATGGTGTGGAATCTACAGCGATGACTCGCTAAAAGCTGCTTGTTTTAGAGTTATGTGAGAAACAAAAATGACCATATTTGTGGGCGAAATGGTACCTATGGAAAAATCTTAAACAATCTTCTTAATGTTCATTCTGTTGACCTAATTTGGAGGCAAGGGGCAATGTAGCCATCTTTTCTGTTGCCCCTGCTTCAGCCTTGCCACCATGTTTTAAGCCTTCTCGTATGGAAGTGAATATAATTCATAGAATCCGCCATCAAATCAGAATCCTTGATGTCTTTTTGCAATGCCTGCATTCTAAGGTTTTTAAGGGCTGAATAACTCTGTTAGTTAGCTCTGTGCAGTACCAGAAAGACATTAATTCTGGTGCTCTGTCACATTCTGGAACAGAAGCATCCAGACTCCATAATGAATTTTGAAATATTCTCCTAAATCTGCATCATAAGCAATTGATAATTACTTTACCACACATGCTATACACAATAGGTTCCCCAGGAATGCTTGTGCATGTTAGAGCTATAAATGAAAATGAAAAGATCATCCCAATAGAGGAATGTTCGCTGAATTGGAATGTACTGATTGTGGTTTCTCTTTTTTCAGATAACACTCTTGCAATAGTTCTGGGCTGTGTGTTTGCTTTCCTGGCACTGCTAACAGTCATTCTGGTGATCATCTTTCATGAGTGGAAGCAGGCACGGTAAGCATTTGATAGCAATCCTTGACAAAGCCAATTCAACTGCATTGCACTATGAAACCAGCTTTGTTGAGGGTTACAAGTGGAGAGCCATCATCAGCGGGAAGAGCCTGGACAAATGCTGCTAGATTTGCTGCAAACATCCAGGGTGAAACCCCTGCTAGATGTTTCTGCTGACGACCGAGCTGTACTGGCTCAGTGTGTAGTACTAAAAAAGCCAGATGTTTAAACCACAAGAAAACCTAAATGCTTAGCCGAATTAGTAGGTAAAAACAGGGTTCCCTGTGCATCTGACCACAAGTTATTATTCCAAATCGAGGGTTGCCCTCCAAATATAATGACTTCCTCTTGTCTGCATTTAATTTCACACAATTAGCCCTCACCCAATTGGCAAATTCCTTCATTCAGTTGTTAAAGTTGATGGCTATGGAATGTCCATCCTCTGTGATAGACAATATTATCTGTGTGTCATCTGCGTAAACTGTAAGCCGAAGGATTTATTCATTTTGCCCAGCAGGAGGTACAAATAGATTAAACAGTGTTGGATTTAGGGAGGATACCTGAGGTACCCCACATGGCAGGGCAAGGAGCTTGATTTAAATTGATTATAAGTTAAATTTTGAGATATTTCAATTAGGAAGATTCCAAAGTCTTTATTACCTAGGTTTGCTAGGTAATCTGTTGATAGGGTCGAGGGATGGTATTTGGGAAGACAGTTTTTTAAATCGTTGGGATACAAATTTGTCTTTTTTTAGCAAAGGACTAACTGCTGCTTCTTTACACATATGTGGGTAGCATCCTGTAACGATAGCTCTTTTCATGATTAAGGTCAAAGGTGTGGCGATTGTACTGACTACTGAATAGACGGGCGGCCGTGACTTGACACTGGAAAGATGGAGCTCTGTTTGATCTTACGATATTTGTGAGAAGGAAGATTGTATTGCTTCATTCCCTGTAGTTCCATCTCTACTTTCTCTGGGGTTTCAGTTCACCTGTGAATCAGAGTTTGCAGAATTCTGTGTATTTTGATTAAAAGAATCAAATTCTGAATACATGGTAAGAATTTTTGATTGAAAATAGTTTGCAAATTTAGCAAAGAAATCCTGGGATCCGTCCAAGTTTAGGAGAAGACATAAGGTTTGTCACGGTGAACAATTCCCTAGAAGAGTTAGAGGTATTCATTTTGTTGGAGCAAAAACTTGATTTTACTTCTCTGATTGCTAATTTTTAGTCCCTAATTAAGACACTTTATTCGTTTTTTTCCTGGCCGTCATTTTTTTTCAGCAGGCTCGATCTTGGCATTGAAAAGCTGTCTAATCTGTATAAACCCATCAGAGAACCACAGGGCATTTGGCAGCTCCCTATGTATCCGAGTCGCCTTAAAAGGGACAATCAAGTCCAAGGCAGAGCTAAACCAAGAAGAGAACTCCGATGTGGCCAGATTAAGATCATCAGGGTCAGTCTTGTTGCTAGTTCTAAGGGCAGTGGAAAAGGAATCATCAAACAGACCCTTCCAATCTCGCTTGACCACTTTATTATTACCCTTGCACGAGGCATCATACATGGGCATCCAGGAGAGAGTAAAACCAACTGCATGGTGGTACGACCAGCTAAATGTGAGCACTTCACTGATTGCAGCAGCAAATGGGAAACAGCATTTACCACATACATTGATGCCTGAACCATGACTTACCTTTACAGCCACTCCTTAAAAACAACAAAGCCTTTACAACGAAAGTCTTTACAACACATTTGTTTACCAGAACTATGCCTTTACCATGAAAATTTAAGTAAGTGTAATACACACACACAAACAACATATATATATATATATATATATTAATTTGTAATTGGAATGCCCACTAGAGGGCTATACTATAACGAACTATGGGATAAAAGGTTGAATTATGGTACCAACTTATCATCCCACTGGAGGGTATGAATTTAATTTGTTAGTCCCATGTACTGATTTATTGCTAAATGCCAAAATTATAGAAAATAATTGCAACAGGCTTAAATGGTTGGTTGAAAACTACATGTCCCATAATTCCTGTGCAAATAACAGGAAGTGAGGTGTTAACATGGAGGATGTTACTTTATTTAAACTTAGCAAAAAAATGTAATAATGGTTTCTGTGAGCAAGGTCTCCGTAGAGACCGAAACGCGTTGGGTGTTGCTGGCTTGCTGATAAATGGAAATAAAACTAAACCGATCTACAAACTCTGGTGTATGGCTGTAATTGAAAAGAATATCCGGGAGTGCATGAAGATTAAACTCCCCTAATGGGGAAACTGAAATTTATATATATATATATATATATATATATATACTATTGCACCAACCCATATTCAGTAGGTTAAAACTAACCTGTCTCACGACAGACTAAACCCAGCTCACGTTCCCTATTAGGGGTTGAACAATACAATATTATTATTGCCTACTGGTGGTCGCCAGTATATAGTAGTTAAGATCTAGTCTCCATAGGAATAATTTTTGACTTGCCTATAGTGTTGGGGGTGATACGTGCAGTGAGGATAGAGAATTTAGGGCACAAAATAAAGGTGCATTTGTAATGTTTTTTGTCAAAGGAACCTTTAGCCACAGCTACAACCGGAACCGCGGAGACAGACTCACGACAAATTTGGCAGGGAGGTAGATGTTGGATCAAGGAACTGCCTTTTGCCAATTTGATGTAAATCCGTTCAGTAGTTTTTGCGAAATTGAAACCCAAAATGATAGTGATATCTCTGCCCCCGGATATTGCGCAACCGTTTTCGCAATGAATCACAAATGCACATGCCAACTCGAATGCTCTGATTGGCTAGATAGAACTTGAATAGAAAGTTGCAGTTGCCAATTTATTAATCGAGAACGATTCCCATGGCTCAAAATTTCTGAAAAAGCTAACATAAGGGGTCATTGTAGAGGTACTCTGATTCGGTGTTTGACAAATGGAGGTGCTAGTGTCTCAAGTTATGTGTCCAAAATAGATTTTTTTAATCACACGCAATATTCACGAAAACGCCTCAACCGCCAGCATGTCCCCCCCCCCAGTGTACCATTGCGCGGTTGTCTCGAATGTCACAAACTTAACGCAAATATTGGTAGAAATATAAAAAAATATATCAGTGAATAATTAATAATACAATGTTATAGAGATATTGAGATTCTGATAAATGTTTTTATAGAGTTAATTATATAGTGAGTTATCTATTGTGATGGTTAGAATTAATTATATAGTTATCATTTTTTAATGTGGTAGTGGCGAATTGCTGCCTTTGCTTTCTGCTTTTGCGAAGAAACCGTGGGGATCAGTGACCTCGACCTTGGCCAAGGGCCCAGGCACTTCCTGTGCTGCTTCTGATCCTGCTGATCGTGCTCGTCCCGCCGCTACCTCCTGCAGGGTTTGAGCCCCCTGAGCCTCACCAGTGCTCCACTTGTGGGTTGTTGTTTTCACTATTTCTTGCCTGTAATTTTGCCACTGTTTTCGACTGTTGTTCCTGCCACATCCTTTTCTGTACTTTTCCGGTAGAGCCCTCCGCCACCCCCCTCCACCCTCCTCTTGCCTTCTGTACCACTGAATTCTTTTTCCAGCCGATTCCCCGCGGCCACGCCCCCTCGCCGCCCGCTCCCGCCTTATAAGGCAGCCTCTCCAGACATTCAGGGTGGCCTTGACCTTGCCCAAGGGCCGAGTCACTCCCTGTGCCGCTTCTGATCCCGCTGATCGCGCTTGACCCACCGCTGCCTCCTGCAGGGTTCGAGCCTCCTGAGCCTCACCAGCGCTCCACTTGTAGGTTGTTGTTTTCACTATTTCTTGCCTGTAATTTTGCCACTGTTTTCGACTGTTGTTCCTGCCACATCGTTTTCTGTACTTTTCCGCCACCCCCCCCCCCCCCTTCCCCCCCTTTTGCCTTCTGTACCACTGGGTTCTTTTTTCTGCCGCTTCCCCGCAGCCACGCCCCTCGCCGCTCCGCTCCTGCCTCCTCCCCCTGCCTTAAATGGCGACCGTCGACAGGTACGCGCAGTGGACGTGCGCATCGGGCGCACCAAAGGCAAGCCAGTCTGCGCCCGTCAGCGCCTGGATCACACCCAGCGCCAGAACCCTTGGACACTGAAGCCGCCACAACACCAGACTGCACTACGACTCCAGCACCCTCCACGCACTCAACGCCGGATGAGACCACTCCTGCTACCGGGCCACCCCGAAACACACCCAAGGGCCCTTCACCTGCCAGAACTGCAGCTTCACCAGCATCTGACCCGCCAAACCATCAACCAAAGAACCCAACCACCTCCGTTGCATCCTCCTCAACACCAGCTCCGCTCGCAAGCACGCCATCGAACTCTGGGACCTCAACCACCCCCGTCGTCGCCTTCCTGACAGAGACCTGGCTGAACGCCACCTCGGCACCAGACATCGCCATAGCCTTCCCTGTCGGCTACACGATCTCCCGCAGAGACCGCACCAACAGAGTGGGAGTGGGAATCGCCATCATCCACAAGGACCCCTCAGAGTCTCGACCGACACCGACGACACCATCTCCGCTGCAGAGCACATGCACTTCCAGATCCACACCGACCCCAACACCACCCTCAGAGGAACACTCATCTACAGACCACCCGGACCCCGACCACAGTTCAGCGACACCATCACCGATCTCATCAGCACCCACGCCCTCGCCTCCACGGACTACATCCTCCTCGGGGACCTGAACTTCCACCTCGAGAACAACAACAACGCCAACTCCACCACCCTGATTGACAACCTCACCAATCTCGGCCTCAAACAGCTCGTGATGACACCCACCCACACCGCTGGACACACACTGGACCCCATCTTCTCCGCAAGTCCCCACGTTTCCTTCAACTACACCTCCGAACCCCACTGGACCGACCACAGATGCGTCCATCAAGAAACCCACCACACACCACTGCACCCAACAGCTACCACGCCGCTGCTGGGGCAAGGCCAGCAAGGACCAACTGATCACCACCCTCGCCCTGAGACCACCTGCTGACCCCATCGACCCCGACACCGCCGCCATCAACCTCAAACAGTGGCTCAGCGACTGCGCCGACACCCTTGCCCCACTCAAGACCTACACCAACAAGAAAGCCGCATGGTTCACCGAAGACCTCCGGACTTCCAAGAGCACCTGTCGGAAGCTGGAGAACAAATGGCTCCACGACCGAACTCCAGACAGCTACACAGCCCACAAAAACGCCACCCGCAGACACCACCAACTCATCAGGACTGCCAAGAGAACCGCCTTCAAGGACCGCCTAGACAACAACGCACACAACACCAAAGAGCTCTTCAGCATCATGAAAGAACTCTCCAATCCCAGCTCCAACACCAACAACTACCCACCATCACAAGACCTGTGCGACTCACTGGCCACCTTCTTTCACCGCAAGATCACTGACATCCACAACAGCTTCAACTCCGACACCCCCACACCCACTGCCGAGACCACCACCCCTACGACCTCCACCCACACCAGTCGCCTGACCACCTGGTCCAACATCAGCGACAAGACACCATCAAGACCATGGAATCCATCCACTCCGGATCCCCATCCGACCCATGTCCTCACCACGTTTTCAACACAGCCAGCGAAGTCATCGCACCCCATCTCCGGAAATCAATCAACACCTCCTTCGAGACAGCAACCTTCCCGTAAAGCTGGAAACACGACGAGATCAACGCCCTACTGAAGAAACCCAGGGCAGACCCCAACGACCTCAAGAACTTCCAGCCCATCTTCCTACTCCCTTTCCCGGCGAAAGTCACGGAGAAGATTGTCAACAGACAGCTGACTCGCTACCTCGAAGACAACAACATCCTGGACCCATCCCAGTCTGGCTTCCGCAGCAACCACAGCACCGAGACCGCCCTCATCGCCACCACAGACGACATCAGGATCCTGATGGACAAAGGAGAAACAGCCGCCCTCATCCTTCTGGACCTATCAGCAGCCCTCGACACGGTCTGCCACCGCACCCTAACAGCATGCCTCAACGACGCCAGAATCCAAGAGAAGGCCCTGGCCTGGACCACATCATTCCTCTCTGGCAGAACCCAGAGCGTCCACCTCCCACCCTTCTGCCTCCAGACCACCAAGATCATCTGCGGCGTCCCACAGGTATCCTCCCTCAGCCTGACGCTGTTCAACATCTACATGGCACCACTCGCCCACGTCGCATGACAACATAACCTCAACATCCTCTCCTACGCCGACGACATCCAGCTGATCATATCCCTCACCAAAGACCCCCACACCGCCAAACCCAACCTCCACAGAGCAATGAAGGCCGTCGCTGAATGGATGAAGGACAGCAGGCTCAAGCTGAATTCAGACAAGATAAATGTCCTTATCCTAGGCCCCACCCCATCAGCCTGGGATGACTCCTGGTGGCCAACATTGCTAGGAACAGCCCCAGAACCCATCAACCACGCACGCAACCTGGGGATCATCCTCGACTCCGCCTTCTCCATGACCAAGCAGGTCAACGCTGTCTCCGCGTCCTGCTTCAACACCCTCCGAATGCGCTGCAAGATCTTCATATGGATTCCCCCCGATACAAGAAAATCCATCACCCAGGCCCTCGTCACCAGCAGACTGGACTACGGGAACGCCCTCTACACAGGAACAACAACCAAGCTCCTGAGTCAGCTGCAACACATCCAGAACGCCTCGGCACGACTGATCCTCGACGTCCCCTGATGCAGCCACATCACACCTCACCTGAGAAGCCTGCACTGGCTCCCCGTCAACAAGAGGATCACCTTCAAACTCCTCATCCACGCACACAAAGCCCTACACAATGCAGGACCAGCATACCTCAACGACCGACTCGACTTCCACACCCCCACCCGCAGCCTCTGCTCTGCCAACCTTGCCCTCGCCACAGTCCCTCGCATCTGGAAAACCACAGCCGGAGGCAGATCCGTCTCCTACCTCGCCGCCAAGACCTGGAACACTCTCCCTACCAACCTACGACAGACCCAGGACCTGCTGGCCTTCAGAAGACTTCTCAAGACCTGGCTCATCGATCAGAAGCGGCTCCGCCCCCCCAGCACCTTGAGACCCTCACGGGTAGGTAGCGTGCTTTACAAATGCATTGATTGATTTATTGATTGATCAGTGATCTCATTTGAGCTGTCATCAGTGATGTATAGATAGGGATAGATAGATAGATAGATAGATAGATAGATAGATAGATAGATAGATAGATAGATAGATAGATAGATAGATAGATAGATAGATAGATAGATAGATAGATGAATGGATGTTAGGGCTAGGGAATTTTTAGGGTTTAGGGTGGGTATGGGTTCTTGGGTGGCAAGATACGTGTTAGGATTTAGGGTTGGTATGGGTTTTTGGGTGGCAAAGGAATTTGAAGCGTTTGGGGTGGGCATTGGTTTTTGGGTGGCAAGGGAATTTTTAGGGATTAGGGGTTGTGGTTAATAGTGTGATATATATCTATATATTTATATGTGGTTTAAACCTACCTGTTCATTTTCTATCACACATATGTCTTCACCATGCATGCCTTTATGAGAAAAATGTAGGTATTTTACAGGTAGGTATAAGCCCATTATATACATATATATGTGTATAGATCTATCTATCTATCTTTCTATCTTTCTATCTATAATTAGCATTTTAAAAACCTTAGATATTCTCTGAAAAAAACGCAGGTTACAGAAACGTTATAGTTAGACTGACATATCACTCATACAAGACCAGAGAAATTCAGCCGTTATAGTTAGCTGAGCTAACTATAACTCGCACCCCTAAAATGCACTGCTGATTAAGGGTGGGCGTAAAATCCGTTTCGCGGGCGAATTTGCGGATTTTCCGCGATTTCGCGATCCGCGAATCTCGCGAAATCGCGGTAAAATCCGCGAATCAGCGGGGACGAATTTTCAGCCAAGCAAGGGTTACAGCAGCAGGTGCAAAAGTTGAATCTAATTTCTTTGTAACCTTTTACAAAAGGGTTACAAACAAATTAATTTCAACTTGGACACCTGCTGCTAATTGCTTCCTGGCGCCTCGTTGCCTACTTGCAACTATTCTCTGACCCTGCTCTGACCCTTGAAGCAGGGTCAGAGAATAGTTACAAGTAGGCAACGAGGCACCTGTCCAAGGAATTAAACCTCATCAGAAAGCACTTACAGATATAAAAAACAGGAAGAAGGGAGAGGATGGCAAATACACCCATTTTGAGTTGTCAGGAGGGGTTAAACTAAAAGAGACCTTTACAGCACAATTTTCATATGCATTTTGCTAAAAATAAAAAGCTGTATGCTCTGTAGGTGCAACTCAGGAATCTGGCCCTTCAGAGATCCGGCCTCTCTTTCTTTCTCTCGTTCTCTCTCTCCCTCTCTCTTTCCCTCTCAATCTATCTATCTATCTATCTAAACCCAGCAAACACGCAAAAAACCCTGCGAACACGCAAAAAACAAAAATCCGCAAATTCGCACAAATTCGCGAATTTTGCGGATCGCGAATTCGCAAATTTGTGGATCACAAATTCGCAAAATTCGCCCATGCTTACTGCTGATGACGTCACATATTACATCGCTAATGACATGGTGGGTGACCATGCTTGTCCCACTGTGTGGGACTTCCTGGAGGTAACAGGATGGGTAGTTGGACTCCGATTATTTTTCCGCTGCCTCGACTGTGTGGCGGACTCGCACGCTACAACGTCGGATGTTTGAGGGCACTATCCTGCTCCAACTCGGTCTTTAAAGTTTCCTATCACAAGGAGGCTCTGACGAAGAGATAACATTAATCTACCTCGGAATACAACATATATTTGCAGTACCGAGTCGACTTAAGAATCTAACACCTTAAATACCTCCCCAAACTGTGGATATTTTCTAATATACGGCCTCCTGTAGCCCTTTGGCGATAGACCCAACAGGAAAACAACTATTTTGGTGATTTTTGTATTTTCGAATCCTCAAGAACTGATCGTTTACATCATGTACACAGTTTGGGTCAAACCTCTGACAATAATATCACTACCTTTTTGTGACTCCTGAAGAAGGCGTCCTTACGCCGAAACGCGCGTCGAGTTTCACTCGCCACAGTTTGATTTTTTTATAAAAACCAGTGATACTAATTTGTATATGTATGCTTTGAATAATAATGAAATGTATGTTTTTTAAGTTTCATGTTTACATCGTGCGGTGATGGTTATGCCATTTACATGTATGATTTTTATCTGTTTACATTAAAGTTATGATTATTTTTAATTTCTTTCTCTACTCCTGAAGTTTTTACTGTCATTTGATATTACTTGTTTGCCACTGTTGTTGACTGCCTAGGGTTTTTGCTCACACATTAGTTGGTTGCCAAGGACATCCCTGGGGCCAACAACCTCATCTATTACCTTCAGTAAGTCCCACACAGCAGGATTGCTGAGTTCTAATACCAGGCCTTTGTTCATCACTTTGCAAACGCACCTCCTGGCGCGCTCTTGGTTGGGGTCGGAAGTCACCTTGACTCTGAGGGTCCCTGGGGGTCAACTAGCCCTTCTGTTACCTTCAGTAAGCCCCACACAGCTGGACAGCTAAAAGGTGGTCAGAGGCCATGCCACCCTTTCTACACCACTCTGCAAATGTGCCTCTTGGTGCACTTCTGCCTAGGGTATGAAGTCGACTTTAGTCCTGAGGTCCTCAGGACACAAGGGGACCTCATCGCACCCACCAGCATTGCGCCAAGAGGCACATTTGCAGAGTAGTGTAAAATGGGGCGTGGCCTCCGACCAGCTCACAGCAATCCCACTGTGTGGGGCTTACTTCAGGTACCTGGTGGGCTAGTTGACCCCTAAGATCCCTCAGCAGTAATGGGGACTTCATCCACCAACCAAGAGTGCACCATTGGGTGCGTTTTCAGAGTATTGCAGACATGGGGGCCCCCTTCCCGTGGCGCTATTTGGCACCAGAAACCCCATCCCCCAGGGCCTGACCTTTTTTATTAAATAAAAAGGGAGGGGGCGCGTGGCCGCCCTCAGGAGGCCGATATATTGCAAGGGAACCCATCCCCAGGGCTCAGCCTTTCAATATAGAACTTTTGTAAAGGGGAGGGAGTGGCCCCCCTCCTCAGACCAATTTTGGCCCAGGGACTCCTAGCCCGGGGCCCCGCCATTTAAAAAAAAGAAAGGGAGAGGGGCTGAGTGGCCCCCCTTCCGGGCTATTTTTGCCCCTAGGGACCCCATCCTCTGGGGCATAGCCACTTTGTTGGGGAGATCCAAGGCCTCCGCAGCCCCTGCTGGCTCTCTGCCTCCAGCAGGAGCCTGCATTGCTTTTGGGCAGCGGGTGCTGCTAACATGCAGCTCCCTCTGCCTTAAAAGCAATTCTGTTTCCCTCATGGAAGAGAGAGTCTCTTTTGTGCTCTCGCTTCCATGAAGCGAAGCAGTGTTTGCTATGGCATGGCGGGAGCAGTGCTCCTACCATGCCATAGCAAACTGCAATGTTACAGGGTTGGGCACCCCAGGACATTGCTGGAGCTGGCCCTGGGGGGTGGCGGTCCCCAGGGACATGGAGGGCTCCCTCCCATCATCTGTGTAGCCATGGGGATGTGTTGGTCCTGGGGACTGTTTTTCCGCAAAGGACTATGCATTCAAGTAATTGGTGCCCCGGGGTGGTAGTGGTCCCCGGGCATGTGGGCGGTGGCACGCCCCCCTGCATTTTATTAACATAGACCCAGGGAGGTGGAAGTCCGCTGGGACATAAAACAAACAATGTGCGGGAGTCCACTCTTCATTTTTTCAAAAGAAAACTTGCAGGATTTGCAGACCCAATGTGACTTCTGCTGAAACACTTTTTTTTGGCCCTGGGGATACGATACCTATGGGACCCTCCTGAGCAGGCCTAAGGGGTCAGGGTGTTTCTATCCTGCCCCCTTTTCTTGGTTTGTTTTCCTTTTCTACCTTTTTTCCTGTGACTCGGTTTAACCGATTCACAAGATGACTGCCAAAACTTCCTGGTTGGAACTCGTGGCAGCTAATCAGATTGCTGGCTTGAGATCGGGATGGTTTGCGGAACCTCCGCGGGGATATTTGTATATCTGAGAAATGTTTCAGTTTCTCAGGAACTACTGAACAGATTTACACCATTTAACAAAAAGAGGGCTTTCGGAAACAAGAGCTACATTTTTTGCCAAATTTGGTGTAATTCCGTTCAGCAGTTTGGGCTGTAGCCATGTCTAAAGTTTGGTGTGGAAATTAACCCCTTCAGCGCTGCGCGAATTCCGCTGCGGTGCTGAAGGTTCTAAAGAACCAATAGAACCATGACGGAACGGTTCCGTCATAAGCACAGGCCAACGACGCTCATGACGGAACCGTTCCGTCATGAGCATGGAAGGGGTTAACATGGAGAAAATGCATTTTGGGACACCCCCCCCCCCTTTTTTTTCTCGGCCCGTGCTTGAGGAATCAGCCCGAAACCTTCAACACAAGAGCTGACCTGACCACCCCATTAGTTGTGATAATTTTGTGAAGATTCGTCAAACAGCACCAAAGATATTGGCAATATAAAATTAGAATTTTGAATAGAAACAAGGTCTTCAGACAGTGAAACAGCAAAAGAAAAAATGCTTTTGAATAGAAACAAGGTTATGAGACAGTGAAACAGAAAATGGATCTCCGCTCACAGCAATAGCAAGTAATCCAGCCTTGACACTTGGCCTCATGGTTGACAATTTTTGCCTCTGGAAAGAGCGAGGATGTAAAAGAATATGTTTCCTTTTCGACATAACCAGCAGAATATTGTTCAAGCAAGTAGACCAACAGTGGCGGCTGGTGTCATTTGAAAGTGGTGAGTGTAAAATGATTCCCGAACTGCAGTGCAGCGAGCGATGCTGAACAACCTGTGAAGGGTTCGTGGGGGTTCGTTGGGGCTCTTCCCATGAGAACATTTTGAAAAAAGAGTGGATAAATGGTGCCTTTTCAAGCAAATTTGAGGAAGCAGGAAGGCTAATAAAGCAATACGATTGAAGTATTTTTCATTTAAGAATTGACAATTTTTATGAGCTATAAAGGACAATCTTTGCATATGCTGATCAGTATTGGTAGGAATCTCATGTGCGGGAATAAGGATGGTATCCTAAATACCCCTTTGCATAATGGTGTGTGCCCAACCCTCCACCAGCCCCGCCCTGGCTGACACTGGGAGCTCGCCTGCCGGGACATCAGATTTGCTACCCAAAGCACTGTGTTTAAACTTAACACCATTTCCATATTGGCTTTTGGAGACATTGCTGTCACTCTTCCGGTAAAGCGGACAATCCTTTCAGATCCCGCTGTGCCGCAGCTGATGATGTTACCGCGTCTTTAACCTTTTTTTTCCCGCCGTGCCAGCATGCTATTTAGGAAAAAAGGACCTCTGATTTCCCAAGCATTTTCCACAAAGCGAGCTAATCCCCCCATAGTACCCAGTGAGCTGAAGGGAAAAAATCAGGTTAAGTGTCTTATGTAGAATTGGCAAATTGGGCAATGCTCCGAGTGAGAACAGCCCCCACCTCCAAAAAGAAAAAATAGACACCTTCTTCCTTTCCCGTCATTTGAATTCTTCACCTCTTGCTCATGTGCACGTTTTTGCTTCTGCATTGATTGTATAGCTCACTGAAGTAAACCACTGCTGTAACAGTCATTACAAACACAGTCTAGTGCCTTATTGTCTTATTTAACTATTAATAATGATAAATGAATGCATGTGGAAACTGGTAGCAATTCAACCAGCGGGTGAACTGTGCTGATGTGTTTATCTGTGAAAACAACAAGGACCTAAAAATGCTGGAATGCACTGCAGAAAAATGCTCTGTGGTATTTGCTAAAAGCAGCATCTGCCATTGTCTTGGCTTCTTGGTGCTCACGACTGTGTGGGTTTCGTAACTGTATTAGCCTTGTATATTAATACATTACATGTGGGCCTATACATAAAATTAGACGACGTATGCACAGATGAGGTAGAACGCAGTTGTTCATACGCTTGATCATACAACAAGCCGTCACCTTCTTCTTCATGGAATATACAGCTCGGCTGCACAGTAGATGCAAAGATTCATAACATAGTTACCCACATCCTATTGGGGTGCATTCCACACCCACTCTGAAATCAAAGCGCCAACATTCTTATACAATGCGCTCAGCTTGGTACCTACATATAAAGTGCATTTCCATTTACACTGAGTGACCTTTACTGCACATTAAAAGGCATTGGGCCTATTTACTTTTGACAGCACACCCAACATTCGAACACCACATGAAGTCATGTGACATTTACGGTGCCCCACACTCATTCAAAATCCAAGTGACACAAGACACAAAGAAATCCACATCACTGCACATAAGGTTGTCTACCACCCATGGCACTTCCGTGACCCCTCCATACAAACTGAACATTCCATTCTACAATGCCCCTCACCTGGTTCCTACTAATCAACTGGCCTGCGCAAGGTGATACGCAAACCTTGTGTGTCAACTTGGGATCCTGTATATTCTACGCTTTCTGTTTACAGTAGTGCCAATGACACGCTCACTTTAAGTATCATTTGATGGTTGTTTTATTATACAGCCATATCAAGTCATCTTTTCTTCATTTCTAGCAGTCTCCAGTTTATGTTGGTGACACGCACACCTTGTGTGTCTTTTGTTGTTTAACACAGCTCAGCAGTTACAGTGACACACACACCGCCAAGATCATTTTTCACGTTTTTTTTCAACATTGTTTTAGAGTGGGGGCAACTACAGTGATACGCACACCCTCTGTAACACTTATTTATTTACTTTTTTAAAAAGCACACATCCTCGTTAACACACACACCTACAGTTTTCTTTTTTTCTCTATTTTCTGTTCACTTTGGGTTCAAAAGACAATTAGAACTTTCTTTCTTGTTAATCATATTGCTTAACATCTTTTAATGTTATTATGCAGTCCGTTTCACCTCTTCCTCCCTTTCTCAAAGTGCCTGGTAACCCGCCAACACCTTGGAAAAGTTGGTTTGACGCATGTGTTACTTACTTAGGTGCCATAGGAGTGTCTCGTTATAGAGCTGAAAGAAAAACATGCCTCCTGCTTAATGCCTTAGGGTTCGAAGGTAGGTCAGTGTTCAAACACTTGCCACCCTTGGTACGGGCCCAAGACGAGGAGGAAATTGATGAATACATTAAAGAAGTAAAGAAGATGGAGTTGCATTTTCATGTTCAGCCCAGTCTGGTTGTTATTCGACAGAAGTTCTTCAAAAGGGAGCAGGGACCTTGGTAAAATGTTGATGCTTTTATCTCTGCTCTCTGCAAGTTGAGTGCAGATTGTCAATTTGAGTCGTTCACCGAACAATTAGGCAAGGACCAGTACATTTGTAAGTGCACGGCACCCTTGTATTACACTGTACCCTCTTTGAACCCTAACAACGGGAGGCCTGGGCACAACACCAGCTCAAACAACCATGATAACGCTTTCCCAAGCCCTGGTTTTACCAACTCGAGGTCCTTAGACCTTGTTGCTATCTCCAGTACCCTGACCTGCAACCCACACACACCCTCCTCTTCCTGCTGTGTGGCCCCTTGTGCCTCAGTTAAATTCTCCTTGCCCGTAACTAATCCCAATCCAGGAGGTGCTCAGCTCTCCCCAGCACCTATTCCTAAGTCCTGTCATGCTATTTCTCCTGCGTTGGTGGATGTCGAAACCATTCACAAGTTGGAGTCTATCTCCCACTGCAATTATGGTAAGGGACTTACTCAATCCTCTATTGCCCCTCTCACAGTGAGGTCAGACCTTTCTTTGCAGGCTGGGTCAGCTGAGAAGTGCATCAAGTGCCCTTGCTTTGAAGAGAAGATCGCTGACATCAAGCAGGATCTACCTGCTGTTAAAGAGATCATGCAGACCCTTCTACAGTTCTCCTTAAAGATGGAGAAGCTCTGGACTACACACACCTACCATTGGATAAGGGGCATTGGGGGAAAACTTTCAGCAAGCGTAGGTTACATGAGTGTTCTTGGTTCCATGGAAAATGGCGCGTTGTGACAGGTTGGTTCCTCCCAAAAAACTAAGAGGAAGATTGATCAGTGGTGCTCATGAGTGGCATTTGGGGAAAACTTTCACCAAGCGTAGGTTACATGAGTGTTTTTGGTTCCATGGAAAATGTCCCACGTTGTTGATGATCATTCCTCTATCCTATGCCCCCTAAGAGACTGCTGGAGCTTTAGGCCTCTCCCTAACCACCATTCAAGCCCCCAAAGGCTCCACCCGCAGCTACGGAGGAGGACACGCTTGCTCTTCCACTCTCATTCAGTGGCTCGAGGATTCTCTCCTCCCCCTCTAACTCGACTTCCAGTATCCCTACCTATTACTTTGGCTCCCGACAGGGAACCTAGTGTCAATCATAGATCAGTTAACAAGGGAAACCGAATCCAAATAGCTACCGCTCACCTTGAAGGGATCACTACTAACTATAACATCAAATCGATGATACTCAACTGCAGAACAGCGGTAAAACATGCAGTGGATATCTCAGAACTCACCATCTTGCAAGACTTGGACCTTCTGAGTCTCACTGAAACCTGGCTCAATGACGCGTCCTCCCCTGATTATGCCATTATCAGACTCGATCGACCTGTTAAAGCCTCACTTTAAAGCAATCCCAATGTTCTTTGCTGTCTTCTTGTGAGCATCTACTCATCGAAATCTGGAATAAGGAAAGATTACCTTTGTGCTTCACTTGATTTATCATCCTCCGGGTGACAATCTGATCTTCATTGAGCAAATCATGGAGGTTATTAGCTTGTGTTCTGACTAAGCATCGGCTAAAAATTCGTTCCGCACCCGAAATCGCGGTAAAATCCGCGAATCAGCGGGGACGAGTTTTCAGCCAAGCACTTACAGGGTTACAGCAGCAGGTGCAAAAGTTGAAGCAAATTTTTTTTAACCTTTTACAAAAGGGTTACAAAGAAA
Source organism: Lissotriton vulgaris (assembly GCF_964263255.1). Lineage (NCBI taxonomy): Eukaryota > Metazoa > Chordata > Amphibia > Caudata > Salamandridae > Lissotriton > Lissotriton vulgaris. The sequence goes on from NC_141699.1 coordinate 341,061,758, forward strand.
TTAACTTCAACTTGGGCACCTGCTGCTGTAAGCTTGTAAGTGCTTCCTGGCGCCTCGTTGCCTACTTGCAACTATTCTCTGGCGCTGCTCTGACCCTTGAAGCAGGGTCAGAGAATAGTTACAAGTAGGCAATGAGGCGCCTGTCACGAAAATTAAAACTCAACAGGCAGCACTGACAGATATAAAAACAAGCATTTGCAAGGCAATAGGTCTCGCATTAGGAAAGTTTGAGCTATTGGTCTTGTAAATGACAATTTTTTTTATTTATGTGTTGGTTTTGAAATTAGCTAAATTAATAGCTTTGTCATTTACAATGCCAATAGTTATAACTTTCGCAAATGTGACACCTATTGCATTTGTAATGCAACATGTTTTGTATTTACGTGACTTAGATGTATTGATATTACAAATTACAATGGCTTTTAATTTTTTTAAATAATTAATACTTAAATAAAAGTGATTTTAATTTATAATGGCAATAGCTTAAACTTTTGTAAATACCTTTTGTGAAGATTATGTTCAGTGTATTTTATTGTGACGAAAATCCAAGAACAGAAGTGAAATATTACCATCTTTTTGTGACATTTGTAATAAAGCTTGAAACATTGAGAGAACATATTTAAACCAGTTGTTGTTGAATGGTTGCGCAGATTGATGCTGGGGTGGTTCTGAGTGGTGCTGTGTGGTGCTGAGTGGTGCTGTGGTGATGCTGAGTGGTGCTGTGGTGGTGCTGAGTGATACTGGGATGGTGCTGAGTGATGCTGGGTGGTGCTGAGTGGTGCTGTAGTGGTGCTGAGTGATGCTGTGTGGTGCTGAGTGATGCTGTGGTGGCTCTGAGTGGTGCTGTTGAGAGATAATGTGGTGGTGCTGAGTGATGCTGTGGTGGTGCTTAGTGATGCTGTGGTGGTGCTTAGTGATGCTGTGGTGGCGCTGAGTGGTGCTGTGGTGGTGCTGATTGGTGCTGTGGTGGTGCTGAGTGATGCTGTGGAGGTGCTGAGGGATGCTGTGGTGGTGCTGAGTGGTGCTGTGGTGGCGCTGAGTGATAATGTGGTGGCGCAGAGTGATGCTGTGGTGGCGCTGAGTGATGCTGTAGTGGCGCTGAGTGATGCTGTAGTGGCGCTGAGTGATGCTGTGGTGGCGCTGAGTGGTGCTGTGGTGGTGCTGAGTGATGCTGTGGTGGTGCTGAGTGGTGCTGTGGTGGTGCTGAGTGATGCTGTGGTGGTGCTGAGTGATGCTGTGTTGGTGCTGAGTGGTGCTGTGGTGGTGGTGCTGAGTGATAATGTGGTGGTGCTGAGTGATAATGTGGTGGTGCTGAGTGATGCTGGGGTAGCGCTGAGTGATGATGTGGTGATGCAGAGGGCGGAAAGGCACAAAAAGCAGTCTAACAAAAGGCAGAAGGACAGAAAAACATGGGAAAAACGAGTCTTACAGAGGGCAGAAGGGCGCAAAAAAACCAGTCTAACAGAGGACAGAAGGGCAGAAAAACAAGGAAAAAACGAGTCTAACAGAGGGCAGAAGGGTACAAAAAACGAGTCTAACAGGGGGCAGAAAGGCACATAACAAGTCTAACAGAGGGCAGAAGGGCACAAAAACAAGGGAATAACAGAGGGCAGAAGGGCACAAAAAACGAGTCTAACAGAGGGCAGAAGGGTAGAAAAACAAGGGAAAAATTAGTCTAAAAGGGGGCAGAAGGGCACAAAAACGTGTCTAACAGGGGGCAGAAGAGCAGAAAAATAAGGGAAAAATGAGTCTAACAGAGGGCAGAAGGGCACAAAAAACGAGTCTAACAGGGGGAAGAATGAATCCCGCCTGCGTGTTTGTTCAAGAAGATGCCACCTTTTTGTGCAATACCTCTACTCAACTGGAGTACTTTCTACTGTCTAATCTGTAAGTGCTCCCTCGTTGGCTAAATGTATAGGGGCAGATTTACAATAACTGGCGCATCCCCAGGGATGCGCCAGTTATTGTGCGCCGCAGCTCCGCAACCCATGGTGTGCCGCATTTACAATGTGGCGCACCATGTGGCAAAAACGGCACAGATACGTCACGCATCTGTGCTGTAAAAGCAGCGCATTGCTGGAGCTGCGTCGCAAGCGTGACGCAGCTCCAGCAATGCTCTGGGGGGCCCTATCTCCCCAATGCTGCGTCAAGCCTTGCGCCTGCTTCAAGCAGGCGCAGGGTTTTGACGCAGCATTGGCCTAAAAGTGACTGAGTGAAATCATGTAGATTTCACTCAGCCACTTTTAGGAGGCGTTCCTGCCCAGGAATGCCCTCCCCTGCGCCGGAACGCCTCCTGATGGCGCAGGGCTTTACAACGTGATGCATCTCTCAGATGCGTCACGTTATTAATACCCAGCACCATGGTGCATCTTTTGTGCTGCCGCTGCATCACAAAAGTGACGCAACTGCGGCGCAAAAGAGGCGCAAGCGGCTTGTAAATCTGCCCCATAGTGCTTTTACTACACTGTAGCTGCGTAAAAGGGCCAAAATATGTGTCTCCAGTAACCATGTGTGCCTATCCCTGTGTTACAGGCACACATGGTCACTGGAGACACATCTTCTGGCCCTTTACGCAGCTGCAGTGTAGTAAAAGCACTATACATTTACCCAATGAGGGAGCACTTACTGGATTAGCCAGTAGAAAGTACTCCAGGGCAAATCGCAAAACAATCCGCGATTTTGCGGGAAAATTCACCGATTTTTTTTGCGATTTCGCGGGGAAATCCGCGAATTCGTGGAAAGCGAATTCGCACATTTCGTCCATGCTTAGGTCTGACCAACACTGCCATATTTTCCTGGGAGACTTTAACCTCCACTGGAATGACACTAATGATCCCTTGGTCTGCTCCTTCAAGGCTTTCCTCTCCGATCTTAACTTCTCACAGTTCTGTAAGGGTTCTATCCACAACAAGGCCGCCACTCTCGACCTTATCCTTGTCAAAGACAATAGCATACAACTGGGTGACATCCTACCTTGTGACTGGTCGGGACATCATCGAATTTCCTTCCACATCCTGGAAAAGATCGCATGCAGACAGGGCCAACCTCTTAAGGGTAAATAACTGTCTCGCAATTTGAGAAACATCAACACCAATGATCTAACATCCATCACCAAAGATAGGCTTCAGCCCCCTCCTAACATAACTAACCTATACGAGCTTTCTGATCACTACATTAACACTATGGCAAACATTTGTGACACTATGGCACCGAAGCAACTCAAAAGGATTCCAGTCAAACAATCCACAACAATAATTGTGCCCTAAATGATGAGAGACAAAATCTCAGACTCTCAGACAGACTTTGGAGAAATGCACCTTCCACCACAAGCCTCCATCAGGTAAGGAAGGTGAGAAGTATTTAGAACAAACACATCCACATTGCTAAAACAGACCACTTCAGGTCTCAGCTGGATGGAGCTTTTAATAGACCCAAGAAGTTCTTTGAAATCATCAAGCAACAAGCTAACCACTCCAGCAATTCTTTCGTGACTCCACAGGCCTTGATTCCTAGTGGGGAGGACTTCTCAGTGCACTTCCCTGAAAAATCAAGGAAAATCAAACTGGAGCTGATTCCTGACTTGCCCTCGTTTCGGCCTCCTAACCTCACTGCCTCATCACTTGAGCTGGCGAAACCGTCGGAATTGTCCTTACCCATGGGTTGTTCTCTCAAAAACAAGACCTCTTAGAATCCTTTTCTCCTTCCAGCTGTCACTTAGCTGGTCCACAACATGTCGTCCCTTAAACCTTCCAACCATTTCAGCGACCCACTTCCTGCTAAGTTTTTCAAAGATCTCAACTCGGCCATTTTCTCCCTGTGGTCCTGTATCATTCATGAATCTCTCTTACAGGGTAAGATACCTGACTGCCTCAAAACTGTACAAGTCACTCTCATCCCACAGAAGCCAAACTCAGATTCATATGATCCTTACAACTTCCATCCTATCACCAGCATCATGACTCTAGGTAAATAGCTTGAGAAATGCATCCACTCGCAGCTTTGCAACCACATAGAGAAATTTCAACTCCTTGACTCTTACCAGTCGGGTTTCAGAACAGGGCACATTACTGAAACAGCACTAATGCACATTGCTGAAGACTCCCTGAGATCCCTTGATCAAAATGTCCCTTGTCTCTTGATCCTTCTGGACCTGTCCTCAGCATTTGATACCATCAAACCTGAAAACTTGATTGCTCTTCTGCAACATAGGATCGGTCTCTCGGGCCCGGTCCTAAAATGTTTTGCTTCCTTCTTACATAACCGCACACAAAGAATCAAAGTTAACCACTCCCTTGCAACCAGTACCCCTGTTATGATTGGAGTTCTGCAACGGTTCTGCACTCTCACCCACTCTTTTCAACCTCTTTATGGAACCACTGACCGTCATTCTGAACCATTCTAACATTCAGTGTCACATGTATGTGGATGACACACAACTGTACTTGAAGATATCCTCTCAGGAGGACATAAAAACACTAAACGATGCTCTCTCACAAACGCAACAATGGCTAGCCCAGAACCCTCTTTTGTTAAATACGCTCAAAATGGAATTCTGTCTGATTACTCCCCCCAACCACTCTGCACCTACCCTAGACTGGATTAATCAACTCACTGCTCTTAATTGCACCCTTCATGTGGTTGACTCTGCTAAATCATTAGGAATCACAATCGATACATACCTCAACATGCAAGCACACATCAGTGCAACTACTAAGAGAGCCAACTTTCAACTCAACACCCTTAAGAAAATCAAGCCTTTCCTTTCTCCCAAAGACATCAGGCCTGCTGTACAATCAAGGTTATTTCCCGATTGGAATATGGCTTGGTGACCCTTGCTGTCTGCCCAAAGCTAGCTTGGCCCTCTCAAAGCTACTCTAAACGCATCGGCCAAGCTCATCAATGGATCCAGAAAATCTAGCTAGCTCATCTCAGAACTTAAGAAGCACGTCTACCCTACTTTTGAAGCCTTCCAAATTCAAAAAGAAAAGATCTTACAATCGTGCTTTCCCTGGACTTGCCCCAAGAATTTGGAACGCTCTGCCTTCTGTGATAAGATCCAATCCTTCCACTACATCTTTCAAGAAACATGTGAAACTGTTATTCTTGAGTGAACACTAACAAATTAAACTTTTTGTTATTCCCCGTCTATAAGTTTGATTCCTATTTTTACAACGTTGTGTTGATGTATTTTATCTTTATCTTATTTTTGGTACCTTGCTCTAGGGCAACTGATTCTTACTTTACTCTGTTGTTTCGACTTACTGTATTCTTGCCAGTTGATTTTAGTATCTGGCTCTAGATTAGGCACAGGTGGGGCCAACTCCCCAACTCCTGAACTTGTTTGTTTCCCCCCTCTGTTTGACAATGCACCATGTGTACAATTGAGTTTTATTTGTGCTTTCGCTACATCTGTACAGCACTCTGTTACCCGTATGGTTCTTGTTTGCACTTTATAAAACTTTTCAAATAAATAAAAAAACTATCCTGCAGAAGTTGCTATCCATGGTTAATCCTTCTCTCGAGGAGACTATTCACACAACAAAGCTTCAGTGAAAGAGTTAGAGGGCATGAACTGGTGGGTGTTAAAAACGTCGCGTTCTGAAAATGTGTTTTTCAAACAAACTACTTTGTGTTTTCGTTGTGGGAATCTTTCGCATACTAAGGCGGGTAGAGTTTGTCCATCCAAAAATGTCATTTGCAGGGTGTTAGATCTGGGGGTCTCTAGTTGGCAATGGTATTCACCTTTGTCCAAATAGGGATCCTTACTTCTAAGTCAGGATAAAAGGGATTACACTCCTCAATAACCCCTGCTCACCTCCTTGGTAGCTTGGCACAAGCAGACTGGCCTATCTCAGAGGCGGTGTGTTAAGCATTTGTGAATATACACAGTAATACAGTGAAAACACTACAGATGGACACAACACAGGTTTTTATAAAAATAAGTATTCTTTATATAGACTTAGACACAAGACCACAAATGACAAAAATCCACAATACTACACTTAAGATTACTTAAAAGATGATTCAAGTTGCCTAGTTCAAGTTGTTGGTAAATGCGACAAAGTTCTCAACAAAGTACCTGGATGCGTAACGCAGTGAACAAAAGGTTCGCAAAAGGGGAGGTGCGTCGGTTCCGTGAACCGGGGGAACGGTTGCGTCCTTCCTCAATGCTTGCGCGGTGTAGGGGACTCGTCGTGAGCCTTACCGGTGCAGAGGTGATGCGTAGATTCTCGGCTTGCGGGCCAGTTGTGGTGCGCAAGATGGCGCCTTGATGCGATGCAACGATTGGGTTGCGATGCGAGAAGATGGCACCCTTGATACGGCGATGCGATGATGATGCGATGGCGCCCTGGTAGCCTTGCGATGACTCTGTACTTTGGAGCCAAGACAGGCCCTGCCACACGCTTCTCCGGCGATGCGTTGGCGACTCTCTCGATGGCGTCCCGCTTCTCCGGTGATGCGACAGCAGGCAGCTTTGATGAACACATGCTTCCAGGGAGATGTGACAAAGCCTCGCTTCTCCTGCGTTGCGATGATTTGATCTGCGGAGACGACACGCTTCTTTTCCATGCGTCGCTCTTCCAGCTCCCAGCGGCACGTAAGTGACTGGAGTCAGAATTCCCAGCAAGGTAATTCAGGAGGGAGCTGGAGATTAAGTCTTTTGTCCCTGAGACTTCAGCAGGAGGCAAGCATAGTTAAAGCCCTTGAAGAATATTCTGTAGATGAAAGTCCTTACAAAGTTCCTTCTTTTCGGAGACTTCAACTGGTTCAGAACAAGGCAGCCCGACTTGTTTACAACCTGTCCAAGTCTCATCATGTCACCCCGCTGCTCAAAGATCTGCATTGGTTGCCTATCCGGGAACGTGCCCTGTTCAAGATGGGTTGTATCACTTTCCAGGCCAGGGCGGGGACAGCCCCCGGCTTTATTTCCTCTGAAATCAAGGCTTACTTTCCTAGCAGAGAGTTGAGCTCTTCTTCGCAATCTCTTTTGGTTGTCCCTCGTTTTAAGAAGAAGAAGTCAGGAGGCGTCAAATTTTGCACGCTAACGCCCACTTTCTGGAATTCCCTCCCTCCACTCCTCAGGTCCTCCCCCCATTATCTGGAGTTTCGGAAAGCTTTGAAAACATTTCTCTTTGCCCAAGCCTTCCCACACTAGTAGTTCATCCCTCCCACTGTCCCATGGTTGCATCCCTAGCGCCAAGAAACCGCTTGGTAGTCGTGCGCTTTATAAATATTTTAATTTCAATTTCATTTCCCTTGGCAATGAAGCAACCACTGCAGGCCAACCCAGAAAACAGCACACTGGCAGAGGGGCAGTGCAACTCCTGCAGCTTCCTTGGTTTTTCTCCTTGGCAGAAAGCTTTTCTTTCCTTGGGCATACCATAGGGGTGTCTAATATGAAGCAAAGGGAATGTTTAGGGACAGGCAAGTGGGTGCACTTGGCCATGGCAGTGCTAGACTGCACACAAGCCTTGCAATGGCAGGCCTGAGATACACTTTACAAGCTTGTAGAGCGGGCGGAAGAAAAGGGCAAGAGACGTGTTCTAGTGACTGGGGGTTTTATTACTGAGTACAAATAGTCAGTGCAAGTTCTCCTAGAACTTAGAGTCCGCCGGGGAGATCTGCGGCGGCCGGTCTGGCGTGTACTCCTCCTTCCCGCTTCAATCCTCCTTCATGTATCCGGGCTTCTCCTAGGTAGGTGGGTGGTGGGATCCGTGTTGCCGTCGGGTGTTCTCGAGGTGCAAGGGAAAAGGACTGAGAAGGCACTCGTCAGTTCTTTTGGGCCTGAACACGCTAGTGAAAGGGGAACGGGAGTGAGGAAGCTCCCGCTGTGTCACACTCTCGAACTCGGTGTGGTGGAGGGGGGATGTGCACTGGGGAATAGAACCACCGGGAAAAGGGAAACCAGGTCACGTAACGGACCCACCCTTTCTCTCCACCCAACCCGCTTTCCGACCCCGTACCTGGGCAAGCCACACACCTCCGGGCGTGTGGCTGGGCGGCTCATGTTGACAGTGGCCTCCTGGCTTCCACGCCGTCGACGGGTCGGCTCCACTCTCTCTCCAACTGTTGCTATGTGTTTCTCCTCTCTCCGCTCGATAATCCGCTCCTGACTCCGCTCTCCGCTCCTGTACGACTCCGGTGAACAAGCACGCCTCCCCTTCTTCGGCTTCCACATTTGACGTTGCTGCGCTCATTGGAGGGCCCGCCCATTCCTCCTGGCCTTCCCAGTTAAAGCTATAGGGGACCTCTTCGTCCTACGACTGATTAAACTGTAGTCCAGTGTCTGTCCAATCACCCTGCTGAAACGAGAAGAGAGTTTTTTTTTTCATAAGTCCCCGAGAGGGGGTCGGGAGCCCTTGTCCAGCCGGGACCACCGCCCTTCCCTGCTACAAAGCTGCTTCATTGGTGGCACAACTAGTGCTGCAAGCTCACCAGCAGCATTCGATTTACAAGCCCTGGGCACACCTGATACACTGTATTAGGGGCTGACAGATAAATCAAATAATCCAATCACGGAATAACCAATTAGTACAATAATTTAACATACCGAGCACTTGATCTGTGGCACTGATTAGCAGTGGCATAGTGCCCAAAGCATAAATCCAGCAAAAACATATCAAAACAAAGGAGGCAATCCGTAAAAATGGTGCCAGGTCTAACACAGGGCATGTGGTAAACTTAGGCATTTTGCTAAAGTTTGTCAAAGTGGTAAATGTAGAGGGTTGTCTCCACAAGTTGACAAATGTGTCACTTGCGGAGTGTGTTGATTGTGTCAATTACCACAGCATCCAGAATGAGCTGAGGGACATGGTTATGGTCGCTGGTGAAAAAGCTGCTCTTGCTGTTGATATGTCTGAATGTGTGGATCCATATGTTGAAATTGGCATTGGAGATAAAAAGGTGTGTCTGCTGGTGAATTCTGCTACTAGAATAACTATGATCACTCAGGAAATGTTTAGTGAGGTGTGGGGTTCTTGTCCATTGGAATATCCTGAGGGATGGAAGATAGAGCTGGCAGATTATTTTTAACCTCATCGCTGTTGCACATATTCCCCTCCGGTGCTGAGGGATAATAGCAATGGGTGTGGTCATGACGGAACGGTTCCGTCATCAGCACAGCTCCACTGTGCCTCATGACGGAACAGTTCCGTCATGAGCATCGAAGGGGTTAAGACATTCATGAATTAGAAGACATGATGATCCTTGGCAAGGTGTAAGTAGCAATCAAGGGGGTGTCCATTCTAGGACGGTTTCACCAAGGTCTTTTTCAGATGGTTCTTAGGCCTGGAACAAAGGAACAAGTCTCTATTGTCTCCTCTAATGATTTTGCAGAAAACATTTCAAACGTTTTCCTTTCATTTTTGGGGGAGGATTGGGTCTTTATCCATCAGATTAGAGTTAAGGACTATGCCATTCCGGTCAAGCATCGACTCAGGAGTGTTCCCTTTAGTGTCAGGGATCAGCTTGAACACAAACATCATAATTTATGCCAGAAAGGTATTATCAAGCTTATTGAGTCCTCTTTCTGGCTTTCAACATTGGTTGTGGCCAAGAAAAAAAAAATGGTGATATTCGCATTTGTATTGACTTATGCAGCCTGAACAAAAATATTTGGGTTGATTCCCACCCTCTCTCAAAGATTTAAAATATATTGTCTATGATTAATGGGTCAAAATGGTTCAGCAAACTGGATTTAGCATCAGCTTACCACCAGGTGGTTTTGGATCCTTCCTCAATTCATCTCACAGCATTTGTGTCACTGATTGGTACATTTCAGTTCTGTTGGATGCTTTTCGGTTTTGTCTCAACTGCGGCTGTTTTTCAAAGGATTATGTCCCACATGCTGAAAGAGGTCATGGGTGTTGCCATCTTTCAAGACAATGTTTTGATTTATGGTGCGTCTAAGGAGTTACATGATGAAGGTTTGTATCATGTTCTGGATATCATGCAGGAAAAGGGAGTTGTTCTAAAAAAAGAAAATTTGATTTCATGGTACAGAAGGTGGAGTACTTGGGCCATGTGTTGTCAGAACATGGTGTGGAACCGATGCCGGGTCAGGGCTGTAATTGACAGCTCTGCTGCCACTGACAAGGTTGGTCTCAAATCCTTAATTGGATCTGTGGGTTTTACTCACGGTTTGTGCATGATTATACTTTAAAGGTCCTACCTCTCACCAACATGTTGAAGAAGAGTATGTTTTTTGTCTGGGATGATCTCGGTCAGGATATTTTTGAATGGATCAAGACACAATTGGTTGACCCAAATATTCTCAAGCCCTTTGATCCTAATGTTATGTGCACCATTACTGTTGATGCCAGTGGTGTCGGATTAAGTGCCATTCTCACTCAGACAATATGCAGAACAGAGAATACTTTGTGTTATGTATCTAGAGTGTTGTGTGGCCCGGAGCTGAATTTCTCTGTTAATTGAAAGAGAACTGTTGGCTTGTTGGTTGGCCATGAGAAAATGTCATCCCTTCTTTTGGGCAACCATTTCGTGCTACGCACTGATCACAGCCCCCTTGTCTCAATTCTTTTAGGGGACAAGATCAAAGAACCCAATCCCAGGATTGCAAGACTGTCCACCAAGTTGCTTCATTATGATTTTGAAGTTTCCTATCTTCCAGGTAAAAAGAATCGCAGGGCGGATTTTTTCTTTAGGTTTCCTGTGTCTGATGAGGATTCTGTTCATTGTGACGATGATGATGATTTCGACAATTGTTTTATTGCTTCCATGGTTATGGGTGATATGTGTGCAGTGAGTGAAGAGGAATGGAGGGATGAGTTGTCCAAGGATGCTTTGCTGCGCCAGGTCATTAAGTACGTCAAGAATGGTTGGCCTATGCTCTACAAACTTTTGTAAAAGTCTCCATGGAGCTTTCCGTGGAAGATGATATCTTAGTGCGTGGTGACAGGTTGGTTCCTCCAAAAAAACTAAGAAGAAGGTTCATCAGTGGTGCTCATGAGGGGCATTTGGGAAAACTTTCACCAAGCGTAGGCTACGTGAGTCTTTTTGCACACGGACGTTGATATTTTTGATGGTGCGTGTGTTGTGTGTTCTAATGCTGAAAAGGGACTGAAAGTGAGAACTCTTCCTCTCCAACCCATTGAATTTCCCGCTAGGCTCTGTGAGAAAATTGGCATTGATCTTGTTGGTCCTTTCAACCTTCTTCCTTCTTCTTCTCCGTTTGCTGTTGTTGTCATTGATTACTAGTCAAAGTGGCCGGAAGTGTGTTTCCTGGGTGAGCCCAATTCCCAAAACATCACTGATTTCCTCAAAGGTATTTTCTTGCGGGAGGGTTTTCCCTCTACCATTGTTCCTGACAATGGTGTACAGGTTTGGCAGTACATGCGCAGCTCTGCAAGCAATGCTGTATTAGAGTATGGAATAGAAGCCCCGCCTACTCTCTACCCATATTTGTCATTGGCTTGTGTCATTGTCCTTCATAAATGCTGGCTCCTGATTTCTTAATAGGCTTGTTAGTCCCTCCTTAGTATGGCCTTGTCTTCATTCGTAACCTCTCATGAGTACTGGCCCTTTTACTTCGGTTGTTAGACACTGAATCTTTTTTAGTCTGTAAGTACTATTTTATTTAAATAGTTTCTCCTGATGCAGGCGCCGATTGCTTTCTTGCAACATTCAGCGTGCCATGCACGCTTTCACTTTCTAAGCAGCCGGGACAATGGCAGCCGCTTCTTCGAATAGGTCTTGTATTTATTGTGCCCCCCAAGGTGAAACTAATACCCTTATGACTATGCGAAGTAAAGCAAGTCATAATCTCCCTAAGGGGCACAGACAAAACCATTGAACACAGGGCTTGGAAACACGGTCGCAGGGATTTTCTAGCAATGAAGAAAATGACCTCATTCACAGATCATTGGAGGATTTGAGGAAAGACAGAGGTGCCGCTCCTTGGGTTTCTTTCCAGGGAATTAAGTGAGCTGACATGCCCTAAATATCTAAGTGCACTGAAGCTGACAATACGTAAGTTAGAGACAGAAGCAAAACATAATACAAAGGCTTTAACTAGGAGACTCCCTGGGTGATAGGTGCATGGCATACAATCTTATTATGCCGTTTTCTTTAAGAGTGTATTCCCTTACTCCATTTAGCTAGCTGACCCTGACGGTAAAGGGGAAATCTGTTCTCTGTAGTTTTATGTTATGTGTTACTTTACCTAAATAAGCTTGGCAGTCTCCACTCCCCACTGACCAATGGTTGTAGATGGGCTAATGTATAGAAGTGCTTGGTAAACAATAAAACAGAATTGAAGCATCTATTTGAGAATGCAAAGTCTGGGATACTGGTCCGTTATTACTTGCAGGGCACAAACCATGTGTTTCTAGCCAATCACCTGAGGTCACAAATAACGAACTGCCCAATTAATTTTCAATACCACTTTGTTCGCCATAAGTTGGCAGGGTATTTTCAGACGTGAGTCCCATGCTCACTTTGCCACTGGATTCAAGCAAGCCGAGCTGAAGACGGCTGAAATGCCAGAAACCGGTCCTCTGAAGCTTGTTTCCAGTCCAGGGAAGGCATGGCTTGGTAGTTCGGGCTGGACTGTTCCCATGAGGCACAGGGTCAGACTGATTTGCATATGGCCATGTCTGAACTGGGGTGGCTGAGTGAGCTAAAGAATGGTGATGGATTAAACCCAGAACAGTTGACTGGGGGTGAGTGTTTGATTTGCTCAAACGCTCCGTCTATCATCCCCTTTTGTATCGCTTTGTTCGCCCTAAGTTGGCAGAGTATGCTCAGACGTGAATCCCTTGCTCACTTGGCCACTGGATTCAAGATAGCCTGGCTGATGAGGATTATGCATCTGAAACCGATCCCAGGATGCTTGTTTCCGGTCCAGGGAAGACATGGCTTGGCAGTTCGGGCTGGACTGTTCCCATGAGGCACAGGGTCAGACTGATTTGCATATGGCCATGTCTAAACTGGGGTGGCTGAGTGAGCTAAAGCATGGGGATGGATTAAACCCAGATCAGTTGACTGGGGGTGAGTTTTTTTTATTTTCTCAAATGCTCCGTCCATCATCCTCTTTTGTATAGCTTAGTAGCTGAGCATAGTAGGACTGCTTCATTGTTTGCTCTGATCCTCATTAACAGAAGCTTTAACCCATATAATCAAGACACATGGGAATAGATATTAAGGGTGTTTTAAGTATTTCCATACATCAGATTAGATCAGTGGTGAATTCCTAACATATCTTTTTTCACTACCTCTAATGCTTATCTCTTTCATTCCCTGAGGACCCCACCATAAGCTACTTCCTTGACTCATGCTCTTCCATATGAACAGGAGTCTCGGAAGGACTGATGAATACCCTTGCAAACAGCTGCGGCTCCTCCGCTAAGGCGAAGGAACACCACTCCATGACTTTTCGAGCAGTGGAAAACGGGAAAATAAAATGATAATAACTCTACATTATTAGTCCCTCTCTGATCACCAAACCACAGTGGCAAACTAATTACAATGCTGCTGTAAGGTAGCGTTGTGATTGGTCAAGGGAGCCCCAGAGCCTGAGTGCTTCTGGGAGCCAGGAGCTGAGAGAGAATGGAGCTGAGGTGGCGGCCGGTGGTCCGAAGGTTAGTTTTCTTTTCTTTTTTGTTTGTTTTTCGCTAACACTTCCCTCCCTCCCCCCGCCCGCGCCCCACCCTCATTCCCTAACAGCTGCCACTGCTTACAAATCCAGCCCAAAGTTAGACAAGCAGCATGTTGGTTATCTTTTGGGCAATATACATATTGTTTATTTCAAACTGGAGGAGAAATGAACAAGGACCCAAGGGCCAGATGTAGGAAAATCTCATTTACCGATTCATAAATACCGAATTTTACCGATTCAGTATTTATGAATCTGTAAATGAGATGTAGGTAAAAATTTGGTATTTTTTACCGAATCGGTAAGATTTGGTATTTACCGATTCGGTTAATACCGAATCGGTATTTGCTATTGAATCCTATGGGCCTTGAAGCCCATAGGATTCAATAGCAAATACTGATTCGGTATTTACCGAATCGGTAAAAATACCGAATTGCTAAGGGGGACAGGGTGTCACTTTGACACCCTGTTGCACCCCTGTAACTGGCTTTTGCGCCATGTGGCACACAGACATGCCCTTAGGGCATGTCTATGTGCCACATGGCACAGGTGTACATGCACAGATGTGCATGTACACAAGAATTCGTAATTTACCATGCAATTGTATTGCATGGTAAATACCGAATTCTAAAGGCCCTGTAGCACTGTTAGAAGTGCTACCTACATCACAAAATACATTTTCGGTATTTTTACCGAATCGGTAAAATGTACAGAATTGGTAATTTTACCGATTCTGTAATTTTACCGGTTCGGAAAATTACCGATTCGGTAAAATTACCGAAAATTTACGTTTTTTTAGCCCCTACATCTCCATAGCCCTTTACCGGTCAGAAACGGCCGAAAATCGGTATTTTCGGTTGTTTCCGACCGGTAAAGGGCTACCCAGATCTGGCCCCAAATTCCCAGGACAGCCTCTTCCCAGTAATGCGGTGCATTTTGTTGAATGTTCTACACATTGGTAGGTCCACCTTCTGTGGGCACAGTTAAGCATCTTTTATCAAACTCATAGCTTATGACTTTAGTTGCCCTTTTTACTAAAATGGCGAAAATATTCTCTAGATTAATCTGTAGATCTAAAGATTGACAGCACTGCACAGTTTATAGACCATACTATGGAGTGTGCTTCAATCTCTTAAGCAAATCAACTGGCATTGAAAAGGAGCCGCAACCATGCAATTTATTTGGCTATAGAATATTTAAAGATTATCCTCAAACGACTTTATTTACATGTATTAATTCTAATAAGAACAATACAAATTCAGTATATCAATGGCACAATTCCCATATGTTAATAACCGATTTATGCAGCAGCAGATTTGAAATAATAAGAGCAATCAAATTGTACAATTTGTTGTACTAACAAATGATATATTTTTTCTATATTACATTTTAATATAATAAACTAACCTACACCACTATGAAATGTCCATTTACAGATGCACATTTTTTTCCAAACCTTTTGCTTTCCAGGTTAGTCTTGCTTCAGTATTTAATGCATGGATGTGGTAGGCCACAGTACTGAAGGGAAGAGAGAGTATAGCCAGCATGCGTACAAAGGCAATTTATTTCAAAGGACTGTACTAAGCAAATCTACACATTGATAAAGCAAGTGTAGCTTCTAATATCTAGCAACCAATGACAGAAACGTAATTCAGCATCTGTATATGGTGACAAACTTTCCTTCTACGTAAGATACTAGTAATTAAACATCCTTCCATTTAAGATCATAGATTAGCAAGTACAAGGGCCACATCTCATATGGCTGAGATACCCGCCACCCCCTCTCAACACAATCCCCAAAAGGAGGGAAACCGGAAACAGTTCTTGAAGTTTTTGGAAGTGGGAGGGAGTGACCCTCCCGGCCGTATTTATTAAAACAAAAAATTAAAACATTTAAACATTAATGTACAATTTCATACCACATTGCGATGTTTGGCTAACCTTAACAGATTCTCTAATACAGAGGTTCTCCTAGCCGAACTAACATCCTACAAAACATTTACTTGAAATATTGAAATTGTACATCCTAACGTTTAAGGGGCAACGGCAAGGTCGTAACCGGTGTCAAGATCCCTAACCAGACATACCCCCCCCCACTTGGGAGGGGCGACAGCACTGAGGCGTACTCAAGTGCAACTACTACCAATTTCCCTTGACTTGACGGGGGCACTTATCAACTCGACGCCAGTTAAAGGTCGTTCGAAGACTCGTGTGAGGTATCTAGAAGGTATCGTAGACCTCCCCCCAACCCCACACAACTTACCGCATCTGCCGTCGCAGATGTCACTGGCCCCGGGAAATTCCCCAGGAGGGGGCTGTAACCCCTCCTACACAGGAAGGGGCCTTGACCGCCTTTCCTCTTCTTTCGGCGACCCATCCTTAGAAGGGACCGCCTCCCCGTTGAGGGGCCAAAGGCCACCTCCCCCGAGCGCTCCCATCCGTGTTGGGTGACGCCCACTCATAGGGATCTTCCAATTAGTGCTCACCGATCATGACCTTACCGCCCAACCAAAATAAATACGACAAATGCTAACTAAACGAAACTACATTGGCCACTATACCGAAAAACCTGTTTATAAATGGACCTTAAATCCGAAGTACTTTAATCACAAACTTGTAAAATTAGACCAATCTTTATTACACATTCAACATCAAGATAACCCTAAAACAACCTGTAAACGAAATAGAATAATTGATCAATTTTATTAAAACAACTGGCTGTCCTCAGGGGCTGGTGGGTGGGTCAAAATTGGCTCTTCGTTCCGTCTCGAGCTCACGTGCAGCGAGGAGGTGCAGCTTCAGAGCACAGGAACAAGAGGATGTCTTCTGGTCTTGCGTCCCTTTTTATCCATCTTCAGGGCGGGCGTAAACCCGCCCCTGCCTGCCCCGAGGGCGTGGCCGGCTGCGTCAGTGTCTAGGCCAGCCCACTCTAGGGCGGGAAAAAGCGCGCCCCGGCTACGCCGCTTCGGGCATACCAACCGAGACGCGCCTCCCGCCCAAAATGGCTTCCCGGGGGGATCGAGGCACTTAGCCATACGTTCGGGGGGACCGAGTGGTCGCCCCTTTCCATATGGCTGAGATACCCGCCACCCCCTCTCAACACAATCCCCAAAAGGAGGGAAACCGGAAACAGTTCTTGAAGTTTTTGGAAGTGGGAGGGAGTGACCCTCCCGGCCGTATTTATTAAAACAAAAAATTAAAACATTTAAACATTAATGTACAATTTCATACCACATTGCGATGTTTGGCTAACCTTAACAGATTCTCTAATACAGAGGTTCTCCTAGCCGAACTAACATCCTACAAAACATTTACTTGAAATATTGAAATTGTACATCCTAACGTTTAAGGGCCGACGGCAAGGTCGTAACCGGTGTCAAGATCCCTAACCAGACATACCCCCCCCCACTTGGGAGGGGCGACAGCACTGAGGCGTACTCAAGTGCAACTACTACCAATTTCCCTTGACTTGACGGGGGCACTTATCAACTCGACGCCAGTTAAAGGTCGTTCGAAGACTCGTGTGAGGTATCTAGAAGGTATCGTAGACCTCCCCCCAACCCCACACAACTTACCGCATCTGCCGTCGCAGATGTCACTGGCCCCGGGAAATTCCCCAGGAGGGGGCTGTAACCCCTCCTACACAGGAAGGGGCCTTGACCGCCTTTCCTCTTCTTTCGGCGACCCATCCTTAGAAGGGACCGCCTCCCCGTTGAGGGGCCAAAGGCCACCTCCCCCGAGCGCTCCCATCCGTGTTGGGTGACGCCCACTCATAGGGATCTTCCAATTAGTGCTCACCGATCATGACCTTACCGCCACAGGCCGGATAGTTGACCGGCTATCCGGACCCCCCACAAAACTCCTACCTAAAGGTCATGTTTCAACGATTTTAACCATGCTAAGAAGTCTCCTAAGAGTAACTCATTCCCCACCCAAGACAAATGCACACCATCCCCCAAATACATACTGTCGTCATTAATACAGCCATGAGAAATAGAATGCAATGTCCTGGAACGGAACAACCTACTCACTTTATTGTTAAGCTTTCTAACAGAATGGTTCAAAGCAGGAATAGAGATAGCCCCCCGCCACACCTTTCGCGGAATCATATGGGACCATGCAATCGTGCACCCCGGAACTCTCCTCGCCAACCAACTTACAGTGGAAAGCATTGCCTCCAGGAGTAGTCGTCTACCGATGGTGACCAAATCATTGCCCCCAACATGCACTATAACTATAGACGGCGGTGACCTTGTCCGCCCTAACAAACCCTCGAAAAATGTTTTAAACTGGTCAATACAGAGACCGCCCCTTCCGTAGAAGGACATCCTGTACCCGTATTCCCCAGCTACGTGAATCATGTCACCTGCTT
The DNA here is from genome assembly GCF_964263255.1 of Lissotriton vulgaris. Taxonomy (NCBI): domain Eukaryota; kingdom Metazoa; phylum Chordata; class Amphibia; order Caudata; family Salamandridae; genus Lissotriton; species Lissotriton vulgaris. The sequence continues at coordinate 341,079,742 of NC_141699.1, forward strand.
TGAATACGTCTGCGGCACGCCTCACGTATGAGTGGCCCACGACCCACACCTCCTTTTTCACAGCCGGTGATGTCTGACCGCTGGCCCGGTGTAGGGTCGACTGCATAGTCCGCCCCGCCTCGTAGGCTTGCGTAACTGAAAACCAAACAAAAAACAAGAAGCGTGAGTACATTATTACAGCTTCACAACATGTGCAACCGCACGTATCTTTTATAACAATTGGAGGACCAACGCCCCACTCGTTTCACTTGCTCAACATTAAGACCCCTGGCTGTAGCTTCCGTAGCAGCCCCTATCCGAAAGGAATGGGTCCCAAATTCGCCCGGGTTCAAGCCCGCCGCGGCAATTGACATCGCAAGCACCCGCTGAAACTGAAATTTCGTCAGTGGGGTGGCGTCAGCGTGTCTTAACAAAGTCCCCCCCCCATGATGCCACCCTTCGTGCTAGGTAATCCTCTAAACACTTTACCGGACATATGGAGGACCCAGGAATCCTGCGTATGATGACGCAGTCACCCATCCCATCTTGGTCAGTCTTGGACTTTACAAAGGAGACAGTCATTGTTTCTCCCCGTATCTGGACGTGTTCTTGGCACAAACCCCCCGCCACATCCAGTTTGTTCCTTGCAACCAATTCGCTTACCCGCATTGCTCCGTGAAATGCTAGCGTAAAAGCGGCTCGGAACAGCACCGCCTCAAACTGAGATGAACATGTGGCGGGGAGTGTGGCCAACAACTGGGACAATCTATCCAAACCTATCGGGCGCCTTTCATCTACTCTGCGACCCTCAAGGCGTTGCCACCCTCGCAGCGCTTTCTGTACAACGAAAGACGCTGTTGGGTCCTGGATAGCGTGTGCTCTGGCAACAAAGGAAATGGCAGCACGATGCCTCTGGGCCGTAGCCACCGATTTCCCAGCCCTACGTAAGGACATCAGGAAATTCACTACCCATTCCTCGTGACCCCACAGTCGCTCCCTATCATTCCCCAAAAAGGCTAAATAGGCCCGAAACGCCCCTTCGTATGCCTTCCTCGTCCTTGGTGCTAGACTCTCTCCCACGAGGTGACGAAGTTCGGGGCACCGAGAGACCAGAGAGCTTCGGGAAAGGGTGCCGGCTCTGGGTCCGCTGAGGGGAGGAAACCCGAAAAAGCCTGCATTTGAAAACGAGACAGTGCGTCAGCCGCCTGATTCATCACCCCTGGAACATGCTTTGCTCTGAATAGCACGTTCAATTGCATACACAGTAAAACAATTTCCTTAAGCAGTCTTAAAATCAGTTTACAACGTGCTGCCTGACTATTGATGCACTCGACCACGGTCATATTGTCAGACCAAAATATGACAGAGTGATCTTTGAACCCATCGGGCCATGTTCTCAAGGCCACCAGGATGGGAAACAGTTCCAGGAAAGCAATATTACTCGTCAGACCATTCTCATGCCACCATGTCGGCCATCTTTGTGCCGACCATTTCGTGCCGAAGATGGCGCCAAAACCTATGCTCCCTGCCGAATCTGTCCATAGCCCCAGCTCTTCAGAAGACACGGCTGGTTCATTCCAGACGATTCTACCATTGAAATCCGCCAAAAATGCTAACCAAATACGCATGTCCTGGCGGATCTCGGCCGATAATCTCGTGCGATGATGGCCCTCTTTAAGGCCGACCGTCGCTTGGGCAATTGAACGGGAAAAGGGGCGGGCCATTGGTATTACCCTCAAGGCAAAATTCAACTGTCCCACCACCTGCTGTAATTGTTGCAGTGTAACTTTTGATGCATTTATACACATTTGCAGCGCAGCCCTGAACTTCAACACTTTCTCAGCTGGCAAACGGAAACACCCCTCAATGGAGTCCAACTCGATCCCCAGAAACTCGAGGCAAGTCGTAGGACCCACTGTTTTTCCCGGCGCCAATGGCACACCAAACTGTTTCATTAACACACAAAATTCGGCCAAGGCCGGGCCACATTCAAGACCCCCAGCTGCCCCAAGAAACAGAAAATCATCCAAGTAGTGCATTACATCTTGAAAACCTGTTTTCTTTGTAAAAACCCATTGTAGAAAACTACTGAATTTCTCGAAATAAGCACAGGATATAGAGCACCCCATTGGCATACACCTATCCATGTAATAACAACCCTGAAACATGAATCCTAGGAGACGCTGGTCGTCTGGGTGTACCGGGAGCAATCGGAACGCTGACTCAATATCTGACTTCGCCATCAGCGCCCCGGGCCCCAGGCGATTCAAAATGGCTACGGCCTCATCGAAGGATGCGTACCGCACCGAACACACTTCAGGATCGATTGCATCATTTACGGAAAGACCTCGTGGAGCTGATAAATTATGAATCAGGCGGAACTCACCGGGGTCTTTTTTGGGGACTACCCCTAAGGGAGAACAAACAAAATTCTGGACCGGGGGTATACTAAACGGGCCGGCGACCCGACCTCGAGTCACCTCTTTCCGGATCTTATCCTGTACTACGGTCGTATGCTGCAGGACGGAAAGTTGATTTTTACACTTATCCACACCTTGAAAGTCCCCTACCGGGATGCGGAAACCATACGAAAAACCGTTCCGCAGCACCCCAGCAGAAGTACGATCCGGGTAGTCACTGAGCCAAGGAATCATCGCCAGGGTATCAATCGGAGTGGGTAAAGGCGCCCCTCGGACTATATTAGACCTGTTTGGCACCTCCTCTCCCCCCGTTATCACCCGTTCTGGCTCTGCACGAGGACTCAGGATGGGCCGACCCACAACCACTACATTCATGTTTGAATTTACACGATCCCTGGGGTCTAGTACATTTACCTCTGTTGTAATTAAAGCAGAAACCCCTTTTTCCGGTATTGCCGGTAGGTTTCGAGTGATCGTCGGCACCCGTACCTGATCGAAAGGGCGTCCCCGCATATTGCCGGGAGGATTCGCCAACATTACTTCCCACCAACGGCATTCTCAACATTCCTGACTCCTTCATTTTATCCCAAGTCAAGGCATCGTAACAATCCCAGGTTAAACTTTTATTATGCTCCTTTTCCTTTCTGAACAGATTATCGTAACAGAACCAATGATTACCCTGGTGCGATGTCGAGTACCCCATGATTCGTGATTGATAGATTGGGAACTCGGAAAGCAACTCAGGTCTACGTTCCCCCAAGATTGATGTAAAGATTCCCCACGCATTGCCCCAATTGCCGATATTCTCATTCACTTTAAAGGCGGCCATTTTTGCGCGCCAAACACTCGGATGCATGAGATCCTTCTGACTCTTTACATGCTCTACCTCATAATGATCAACAAGCAATGAAAAAATGTTCACATACTCCCCCGCCCAAATCTTCTCCTTAATAGCCAAAGGAACATGTTGCCCCAACTTTTCTCGCCGAGAGGGTGTTGACTCATCCCTCGCGATCGGCAATGGCCGCTTACCTCCACCTGACGCTGCTTCTGTGGTCGCAATCGTCCCTGGTGTCTTGTCCCCTACTGCAGCCGGCACGGGCACCTTGGCTGCTTCCCGTTTCTCCCGCAATTGCTTTATCAGCGCCTGCGCATCGACAGCCGTGGCGCCCTCGTTACCTTTACCCAACCACGCCGCCAATTGTGCTGCCAGCTCGGGCGGCATATCATCCCCGGACACGGGGGTGACCACAACGGGAATCGGATTCCCCTCCTCCGGCACGGGAGTTGGAGCCTCGAGCGGGGCACTGGGACCCGGGATGTCTTCACCCGCTGCCCCCCTCCTGGGCCTCTTGTTTTTCCCTCCCGGGGCTGCTCCCGCCAAAGGACGTTTTGGACCCCTTTCCTCATTCTTGTCCACCCGCTTCTTTAGCTCGGACATCTCCTTCATGAGAGCACGCAGCATCTGGTCGGTATTCATGCGCTTTCCCACCTTCTTCGGCATTCTCCAACGAAGTAACTGCAAAACAAACAAGAACGATTAAAACGCTCAAAATTGGCTCTTCGTTCCGTCTCGAGCTCACGTGCAGCGAGGAGGTGCAGCTTCAGAGCACAGGAACAAGAGGATGTCTTCTGGTCTTGCGTCCCTTTTTATCCATCTTCAGGGCGGGCGTAAACCCGCCCCTGCCTGCCCCGAGGGCGTGGCCGGCTGCGTCAGTGTCTAGGCCAGCCCACTCTAGGGCGGGAAAAAGCGCGCCCCGGCTACGCCGCTTCGGGCATACCAACCGAGACGCGCCTCCCGCCCAAAATGGCTTCCCGGGGGGATCGAGGCACTCAGCCATACATTCGGGGGGACCGAGTGGTCGCCCCTTTCCAAAAGGTGAGAATTGATTCTCTGAGGATGAGAAAATTACATGTTCCTAGAACATGGCAACTCCAATGTTAACACAAAAGTCCATGGCACCATTCAGCTAGCCAAGAAACTACTGAGCTATATTGAGTAGCCTTATGGTGACTTCTCCTTGAGTCACCGGAATAAAAATACGTTGGATTTTTTTAGGGCAAGATGAAGTCAAAAACGCCCCCAGTATGGAACAATACATGGAATTAAGGGGCCCATTAGGATGGCGGGCGGATTGCCCCCGCCAGGCTGGCGGTAGCCACCGCCGGCGTGGCGGGGGCAATCCGCCCGCCATCCGCACCTAAATTCCCCCCGCCATATGAGTATGGCGGAGGGGACCGCGGCGGACGGAAAGACCGTCCGCCGCTTTTCCGCCCTGGCCCCCTTGCGGCCGGGGCGGAAAAGGATTAATATGGTGGCGGTGTCTATTAGACACCGCCAGCCATGTTACAATGGGCTTAGTTAGATGCCTTTCCGTGGCGGCGATGCCGCCACGGAAAGGCATGCGGTCTTCACTCTGGGGCCCCCTGCGGGCCCCCAGAGTGAAGGAGAGGTGGGGGGTGCGCACGGGGGTACCTGTGGTACCCCCGTAGCATTTGCATACACGAAGCGGCAGGCAATGCGCGGTGCCTGCCGCTTCGTGTATGCAAATGCATACATGCATTTTTAGCATTATGGCGGGCGGTGCAGAGAGCACCGCCCGCCACAATGTTAAAAATTAGGGATGCGCCCGCCACTGTGGCGGGCGCATCCTAATCCCCACCACGGGACCCCCGCCCTTATGGTGGGCGGTCCCAATCCCCGTGAGGATGGCGGGCAAAGTCTGCCCGCCATCCTAATGACCTCACAAATGTCTGCCTAGACGCAGCTTGATACCACCTCAGCTTGGGTTCTTGGAACCCGGGTGCCGAGAAATGGCAGTACAGCACCTTTGTGGGATTATTCCAGCAATTTCTTATTTTAGCATTTTGTGAAATGATTGGAACTGGCATTTAGATTAGTCACTTATTAGAAAATCCAAGTACTGTGCTGCGGTTTAATGCAGAATAGTAATGCTAAATCAAAGGCCCTACTTAAGAGGTTGTATTTCCCTGGCTGTTGGTGAAACACGCCAAAGGTTTTTCATTGACCAAAAATGTGCTTTCTATTTTGGCCGGGGGTGCTCCTTCAAACAGCTGGCATGCTTCCATGGCTGTCAACCTCTCCTCCATTCCAAGAGTGATCAGACCATATATTGATGTGGCCCACCAAGCATTGCCACACCACGTCCAAAGGCTAATGAGAGGGTGTGCCGAGCAGCCCTCTCTCGGGTCCTCGGCGGTCTGGAACGCATCAGCGAAGAGGGAGGTCTCCTGTGCCAAACCCAACTCTGGCGAGATGACCCGCCTGGCACTCCCTTCACATTTTTGCCTGAAACAGTACATTAAGCTTCTGGTGTGCAACCAATTCCTTCATTTTGCTTCTGTGATGGTTCTCACTAACGGGTTTTGGCCATATTACACTTTTTCAAATAATTCGAAAGTGGAAACATGTCAGAAATACTTAATTCCGAGCTGTTGGCAGAGGAACTTTGAAACACGGGAGTGTTAATGGCAGCCTCCACATCGCTTCAATATAGTAAACAGGCCCAACTCTTGGAAGCGAGGCTTTCGGGGAGCCACCCATAAGAAAACTTTGAAAAATGTAGCATAATGATGTTTCTTTTGCTAGTGCGAATTGTGTATATTTCTTTGTCAGGAAATCTACACGTTTTACACGTGTTGTTTAGGGTGGTCATCTTTGGGAGAACTTTACACAAACTATACCCTTATGCAATGCTTAATTTGGAAAAGGAGTGCCTAGAGGCGTAGCTTCTATTGGTGCAGCGCACCCAGCCACAGAGGCCTGAGGTCAGTGTCAAACAAAAATAGGCCCGGGCACTTAAATAAAAATAAGAAAGTCAGCAAGCCTCCTAGCAAATAAAGTGGCCCACATTTACAAATCAGGCCAGCTTTGAACGAAAAGTACACGGTGCATGGGCATTTTGCAAGGAATGGGAGATGGCATGCGTTTTAGTTTGCTGCATGCACTGTTTGTGGTAATATCAGGGAAATCAACAGTAAAAACCGTCCCGCTTGCCTATAATACAGAAACAAAATGACTATAAAATAAAACACGTCCCACATACCGATCTGTCAGACCAATCCATTGGGCACTGCCAGATTGACCTATAGTTCAGTCCAACCCTGCCTGAGGTGCCCACTGAACCCTAGTAAAGGCATATTTTGCACTTTGTTAATAGTACAGAATCTTATAAATACACAAAAACTCCTACAACGGCATGGGGGAAAGTTTAGTAAGTAACGCCCCCCTCCCCAGCGCCTTGAGACCCTCACGGGTAAGTAGCGCGCTTTATAAGTACAATGATTGATTGATTGGTGGTATCGAGAAAGAGAAAGGAAGGGAAGAGACAGAAAAGAAAGGATAATAAAGAGACACTTGGGCATCGGGAGAAGAGCTTGAGTAGGCCGAACAAGGGCCTAACCAATAATGGCAGCTTTTTTCTAGGCATCACTTAGCCAGGACAGGTAGACCATATTCCGAGGAGGAAAGCAAGGACCTCAGTGCCAATGATTTTTAACTTCCATTCGCTGGCAGTCCTTGCCACCATCCCAGCCTTGTTAAGCACATGGGGCACGTGTCTTATAGGTGGCTCTAAAGCTGCACCAGATGCAAATGTTCAATTGAGACTCTTTGCACTGCCTTTGTGACTCTGGCCAGTGTAGTAGCAAAAACTGCTCAAAAACAGAGGACAAACAATCTCCTGATGAGCACTGTTTACTTTCCACTGCTCGAATTGGGAACCAGTTCTGTAAAATAACAGGCTAACTTTTAGACCTTCCATCGTGCGCGGCTGCCTCGCTTGATGATTATTGTAGCACGGCATCCATAAGATGAGTCTGCACCGTATTGCATCAGCACGCTTTAACTTTTCACCATACACCCAGGCTGTGTATTAACATGCGCGGCTAACTTCCAAACGCACTGTCATTTTGAGTAATAATGTATGGCGTTCTTAAGAGGCTCCATCACAATAATGCATGCTCATGTTGTATGGGTTGAGTCGGTCGACATTATTCATTTCCGCACCCAGCTGAATCACACGGCCTGGTCTTGTTTCCTCCATTGTTTACCGCGCACACATTGAATGCATGCCACTAGCCAATTACCAATACGGTAGATTGAGCTGTTGAGCGACGTCAAAGAATGTTGTTCACTTACTCACAGCTGTTTTGCAATGTATGCTATCATCCAGTAATGAACGCCAAGCACCCGCATTGTATACTATAGTTTTCAGTCTGGTTTTGTAAACGCACATGGATTTAAGGCATTTTTATTCCTTCTTCACATTCACAAGTAAGAGTGGCCTCTATTTCCTCTAAGGTGTTTCTACGCGGCATATCTGTCCAATATGCGTGTGCCTGAGACCCGCACACACGCTAACGCAGTTCCCTTTTTAATCTAACATCCGCATGTATCCTTAACTTGCTCCACTCTGTAACCTCTAAATGGAGCCAACTTCCTCTGTACAATACCACTATTGATGCCAATGACGCTGCTTATCAAGCAAGCATGCACACCATCTCAGATTGACACCAGGGTCAGAGCAAGTTTGACCCTCGCGGGTTACCACAATGTACCCATCGGAACCTCATGTTCCTCCTCCTCTTCTATCCTTTGCTAGATTAAATCTGTAGACTCCCTCGATTGATTCGGGATCTCAGAGACTTCTATAAGGATTTGTTCCACTCAACCATTGGATCCATGCTTCAGTTGGACCAATCCTGCTACAATTTCAAGGGTAAGTGACTGTCTCCCATAGTTAATTCTCAGTTGCTAGTTACCTCACCATCTAGATAATTCAGCTGGTCGACAAGCACCTAATTCTTTATAGGAGTTCTCTAACTCCTGCCATCCTTAACCTGGGAACCTCTGCGTCCATTGTTCCTCCACCAGCGAATTGTGAGAGGCCCCCATCCACACTCGGTTACTATATGGATCAGTACCTCGTTGGTCACTGACATGACATTGTTTTTAATCTTTTTCAATATGGTCCTGATACACCACCCTCTTTGTCCCTGTTAGGTGTCCCCTGCACTCAACACATCCGCCCTGAGGAAGAGCCAGCCTGTGAGGGTCTGAAGAACCTACACACAGGGGTCGAAACATTCGACACTATTTCTGCCAGTCTCTTTCAACAGTACTTACTTTACTGTGGACTTGTATGCTACATGGCTACTTATGTATAGACTTTTTTTTTTTAAATGTAAAAATCTCTTTGGTCCTAGGGCATGTAAACAACATATGCCTTTGATTGTGATATTCTTATCATCACGTGTACTCTACCTCTCGCACTACTTCACTCAAATCACATTTTTTCCCTGTCCTTTCCTCCCCCTTCGGGCACTATAATGATAATGTTCTTTACAAAAATGTATGTCATGTAATACGTATTTGACAATATGCTAACCTCTTTCAGTGTGATTAAATAACACTGGGACAACCAATTTGGTTTTGCATTAACTCTGTGTTTTGGAATATTATTGTATGTTTTTTCTTTTTCACAACTCTGATGTTCTAAATTCTGGGACCACCATAATATATACTGCCTTGCACCCAGGTCCCAGTGATTTTGGGTTTACCCCTTTTTTGTAGCCTTTAATGAGCAGGCTCTCACCTGAGAGGTAATTTTCTGTTATATTTCACATTTCTCTTCCAAAATGGTAGAGAGTGAGACTCTGCTATTCACAGAGGAGTACATCAACCAATTGCTTCAGGATCCAGCGAACAAATTCCTTGCCTCAGACACACCTAACATGATTTTACTCTCAATGATAAAGTCACTAAGCTTGAACATCTTGAGAAGAAACTCATACACACCCGCCTTCACGGACACTTGCTCACCAAATATTTACAGGCCAATATAATCCCTGTTGGATTACAGATCAAAAACGAACCGGGCATCTTCACCGACATACCCAAATTTAAAGAAGGCTTTAGCTTTGTGGCTAATAACGCGTCCAGACACTGGATGGTACTGGGCATCAAGACAGTGGTGGAGCAAGTCCAAATACTATCGCGTGAGATTGCTGCACTCAAGCAGGAGATTGCAGGAGACACTATTTTAACCAACGCTAAAGAGGCCCTTGAAAATCTGGTGAAGACCTTAAAAGACTATGAAACAACCACACAGAATAAGAAACTGGATGAACTATCGAAGGACATCTGATTCTATGAGAAAAAGAATATGTACCCTTACCTGAACAAGGACTACTACAAGCAAGATAACCAGGCACGTTTTACAGGAAGAGGCAGAGGAGGTTACAGAGGGAGAAGAAATTACACCACATTCTCGGTTTCATCAGTAAGCACGGATAGCGATAGTGAGTAACCAAGTACAAGCTACAGATATCGGTATAATTGGTACCCACCTCAGAGCTACCCTCTTTTTTTAGGCGAAGGCCAATAGAGACCCCCAAGAGGATGGGGGGAAACTGGCCCAGGGCCCGCCGAGAGGTCAGCAACCCAACAACACCGGATGGGAGAGGGGCCGCGGAGCGGTATCCAAACAAGTCCGGTTCCAACCCGAGAACCACAGGGAGATTTCCACCCATCGGAAGGTCTACAGATGGTAGTCATAGACAACAATCCAGTGGTGAATATTTCCTCGTACACACTGAAGGAGGATGAACAAAGAATCTTATCTAAAGGTTTATCCTTTGTACTAACTGTCCACCCGAATATTTTCAACATAAAACCTGAATTAGACTGAGATTTTCAAAGAATTCGCCTGAGATACTTTTTCAAGAACTCGGCTACAACACCATTGGGATCACAAAAAGGGCTAAGGGTCCCTTTGACATTCTTCCCTCCAACAAATGCAATGACTAACATAATTTTGGCATATGAAACCATGGTACAGAAAGATGTATCCAAACTTTTGACTACATACAAGTACACTACTCAGAATACCCCCAAGTCTGAAAATGCGGCCCTTGTGAGTTTGAAAACAATAAGGATATTGTGATAAAATCGGCGTACAAGGGTGGGCCGATTGCCGTGCAAGACACAACAGCATACAAAATAGAGATCATGAAACATCTACATTATGGTGTCAGTTACGCACAGAAGAGAATGGATCCCACCAAGGACCTGGCTAATGAAATTCTGGATCTGACCTCAAAAGCCCTGAAGAAGGGTTTTTTGAGCAAACATGAATATGATTATCTGAATTAAATACACTCCCGGCTTCCAACAATATACACCTTGCCAAAGATTCATAAGGACATCTCCAACCCACCTGGCCACCCGATAGTGTCAGACTGTGGTTCAATACTTGAACTCTTGTGCAAGTACATTGACTTCTTTTTCAAGCCTATCCCCGAAAAGACTGAAGCATATCTAAGGGATACTATTCAGACGATAACACTGATTGACAAACAGCCTTTCAATCCAGATGACCAACTACTAGCTACGTGTGACGTATCGTTATACACAAGTATACCTCAAGATCCAGCATTGGAGGTGATGAAAAATGTCCTGAACCAACGACCAGCACTTTTTGCTGTGCCGGCAGAGATCATAATCAGCCTACTGACGATAGCGATGAAGAAAAACTTCTTCTTCTTTCAAGGCCACCACTACGTACAGACTAAGGGCGTAGCAATGGGGGCAGCCTTCGCCCCAGATCTGGCGATCATCTATATGGATAACTTTGAGAAATCCTTCATCTTCAACAATAACCCGTTCCAACAAAGGGTTAATTTGTGGAAAAGGTATATAGATGACATCTTGCTGATATGGACTGGAGACAAGACGGAATTGGACCGTTTCCACGACTGACCAAACCAATGTGACAATTACATCAAATTCACACTACAATCAGATGCAAATGAGATAGCATTGCTTGACATCAAAATATGTTGTGAGAATAAGAAATTCTATACCACACTGTACTGCAAGCCGTCAGAACGCAACTCACTCCTGAGGTGCAATAATCACCACCCACGGGCACTGCGAGACAATCTCCCAGTGTGCCAATTCCTGCGGATCAGGAGAAATTGTACCAAAAAGGAAGACTACTTGAAAGAATCTGAGGACCAGACAGACTACTATCAAGGGGCTATCCAAAAAGAATGGTAAAACGGGTGCAGAAAAGGGCCTGGTTCAGCCCATGAGAAGACATATTGACACCTAAGGACAAGAAAGATATATTGTTACAGAGATTAATCTGTGTGACAACCTTCTCGACAAGGAGAAATGCTATAAAGAAGGTTAGCAATAAACACGGGAACCTGGTATCGGATGACATGTGGAAACTACCACCGGTCAAGGGACAAAATAAATGTGGCCAGTGTAAAGCCTCTCAAACTACAATTCAGACCAACAACTTCACCTACAAACAGCAGAAACTCACAGCGGCACCAGCACTAACTCAGGCCCGTAAACACAGCTGCCCATGTTCATGTCCCAGGAAAACTTAGTTAACACCCTAGTCCCACCCTCTGCTGTGGTACTCACAGCACATGCTCTACTGTGGGGCAAGGATGCCTGCATGGCAATGCTGAGGCAATCTGTGATGCCACAGCTACAGCAGACAATCTGAGTTTTTCTGCACTGAGGATGACTTCTGGGAGCAGCATGAGGTATCTCAGTGCCCAACTGGTATGAAGGATCCTGTGGCAGCAGGTTAACTAAGACCATCAGAGTCACTGACTCAACCAAATGCATTGTGTAGTTTGGATTACTGGTGTGATCAGTTCCACGCCCCTACACCAAACGCTCCTTCGGGGTGACATGCCAAATCATGATGGTCCACTTTGGTTTATAATGTCAGCATTCAGCTCTTCTGGCGGGCAGCATTATGACATTATTTGAAGAAAGTTATGCTCAGCTGTTTCTCAAACCTCAAACCAATTTGCATTATTCTTGCATATGATACATGATACGTGAGATCTCTTCTCCTTGCGAATGGTTGTTTGGCATTGTAACTGATATGTACATCAGTTGTAGCCCAAAACTGCGATTGTGTCGCAAAGCAGCCACTGTACAAACAAGCTCTTGCAATGCAGTTGGTCTCGCATTTGTGAAAGTTAGAGCTCTTGGCATTGAAAATAACAGTATTTGTTACTTTTATTTTTTAGTATGCAATGGAGTGTTATTTCCATAGTGCTATTTCCTTTTGTATGACCTTGTAGCGCTGGAGAACCAGTAAATGGGAACTAGGCAATGAGGGAGGAGCGAGAAGTGTAATATGCTGGCTGAAATAGGAAAATACCCACATTCTGGAAATAGCAACCACTCATAGCGAATGCAAGATTAAGTAAAGCATGTCAAATGTAAGCAGGGACAACATGGTTACTATAACACTTTTACACTTATTATTAAAAAATCAGTGTTTTTGCCTAAAAGGTTAGGGGCATGACAACAGGGCCTGAAAGGGGCTTGTTTCAATGGTCATTGCTTATATCCTAACAAAACATAAGCAGTATTGTTTAAAAAACCACGGGCCATATGTATCAACATTCCCTTTTGCGATTCCTAAATAGCGATAGTTAAGGAATCGCTATTTAGAAATCGCAAAATGGTATGTATGTATGCTTTTTTTTAGCGATTTCTAAAAATTCCTTAATTGCGATTAGCAAATTGCTAATCGCAATTAAGGAAAAATTTCCCATTCATTTCTATGGGCCAGGCCAGGAGGCCCATAGGAATGAATGTGAAATGATTCTCAATTTGCGATTCTCAATTTGCTAATCGCAAATTGAGAATAATTACAAGGGTGCAGGGGTGTCTCAAGAACACCTGGCTGCACCCCTGAAAATGACATGTGTGCACATATGGCGCACATACATGCCCTAAGGGCATGTATGAGCGTCACATGGCACCTTTACAAATTGCGTAAAGTGCATTTGCAAAAGAAATCGCAAATTACCACCAACTACAAGTTGGTGGTAATGTGCGATTCCTTAAGGGCATTTTGGATTTTTTCTTCTTCATACATTGCATTTAAGGAATCGCAAAATTTGCGATCCCTTAAATGCAATCGCAAAATAAGGAATGGCAAATTTTGCGAATCCTTATTTTGCACCCAAATTCTTTCTAACATACCATTTTGCGAAAATGGGTTCGCAAACACCGAAATTCTGCGAATTTCAGCGTTTGCGAACCCATTTGGCCTTGATACATATGGCCCCACATCCCTGAACACAGAGACACAGTAAACATCTTTATCTACTAAAAAAAGGAAAACAGCTGATAAGAATCACATCAAATGTTTTCCACTCTATGCATCAACCACGTATTGCAGTACCTCCAGGAATGGTGCACTTCCCCACCCAGGGAAAACAATGTTGTTCAAAGAAAGATGAGAAAATGAAAGTAGCACTTCACTGGCAAACTCTGGCAAACTCTGCAAAGTGGTGCTAATGTGTGTGGTTCTGAATAAAACCAATTTGGCCACTTTGCGACCATTCTGTCTTGCTTCATATACTTTTTATTTAAGGTTTTGCATTTTTAACCTTTTTTTCTCTCCATCCCTGGGCTGCACTTTGAAATAGAAAAATGTTAGAAAAAGACGACATTTGCAGCCAAAGTGTTTTTCTTTTTTGGATCCTTTTCACAGGGGATCAAACAAAGGAAAGAAAAGCAAAGAAGGGTAAGGGCAGTTTTTTGATGTCATGGTTTTCAGCAAGTGGGATGGAGTGAGACAGAGACAGAAAGAGAGGCAATAAGAGGAAAATGAAGAGAGAGAGAGGGGGGATAGCTGCCAGCAGCAGAGAAGGTGATGTGAACACTGTAGGGAGGTGGGCGGTGTGAGATGCGTATGGTGAGGGATGGTGGTGTTCATCATATTCGGAAGGGGTCCCTACACCGTGGTGAGGCAGATAAATTCATGCGATCTGTTAGATTTATTGCGAGTGGACCAAAGACACCAACCAAGTAGCAAACCTAATTCCATCAGCTAAGCACGGAATCATGTTACCATCCAAAACATAAAGCACGGCATCCGTGAAGCATATGCCTGCTGATACACGAGCTGATGAGGAAACTGAATGCCGTCAGCTAAGCACAGAATCACATTACCATCCAAAATATGAAGCACAGCATCCATGAAGCGGGTGTTGTGCTGATACATGAGCCCAGGGAAATCAAAAAAGAGTAAGACCAAACATAACAGGGGCAGTCAGCTGTGAGGGTCCGCAACACCAAAAGGCAGGACTAATTAAGCATTTCCACCACAAAAGCAAGCATTTAGGAAAGGCACTAACAAGAGCCAATAGAAAAGATGGGAGGTGCTTTACGCCCATATTCTGGATACAGCATGCCTTGCAGAGCAGTGCATGCACATGCGCTGCTTAGGCTCGACCTAAAAATGGTGAGTGCTTTGCAAATCTAACACTGTACATCAGGTCCTTAGAAGTGACTTAGCAAGCTCTGTTTACTCCATTTTGTTTTTCTTGCCCAATTTCTGACCTTTCCTCCCCAGTTCTAACCCTCCAGCTCACCCTGATAGCCCTGACCTAGTTGTACATTTGTTGCCCAAATCTGATCTTTCTAACCCAGTTCTGAGATCCCTTTGTCAACAATGCCTTGCCTAATCCAAGGTCTGCCCTTTTTTACTTAGATATAATCACTGGCTGGGAATAAATTGGAATCGCACCATCTGTTTTACTGGTTGTAATTATTTTCCTGTTTTCTTTCATTTCCAGGAAGCAGAAAAGCTATGAGCCTAAAGTGGCATTTAACGTATCGAAGGAAAAGACTGAGTTCTTATGATTGTTCTCGACAAACAGAAGTCAACAAGAAACCTAGAGAATTTGGAAGATAGAGAATCCATTGGAGCTTCTCTAAGGGTCCAGGCTGATCCAAAATTCCTCCTTCCTATGAGCTGCAACTCATCCCTAAAACAATACTTCCAATAGAACCTTCCAGCATTCATATCTGGTCCAAACATTTCATACATTCCGAGCAGGACTTCTTTAAATTAACACCAAGTGCCTCCTTCAGACTCTTCTACATGCCATATTGAGGAGGGAGGTGAGGAATCAGCACTTCTTCTATTTGGTCCATCATTCGCAGACAAAATTCTTGTGAAAGTGATTGGCTGGTTTATTGAAATCCTCAGGTTGAATTTTTATCTGCAATTGATAATGTGCTTCTCATGTCTCATCAAGACTTGGATGAAACTTTCAGGCTGAAAACAGCCACGTTGAAATCTGAATGGCAGCGATTTATTGGCATATAAATGTTTCAAATATTGGGGCAGGTCATTGTCTGTCCATGCAAGAATGCCCAGCTGTTGCCACGGTCCATATTTTCAAATCCATTCCTCCTGCTGCCATATACAGTGTGAAAACCTAAAGACCAAAATAATCAAGTGACCTCTGATGCAATACAACTGCACATTTTTCCAGGGATTATGATGACTAATAAATTGTGGTGTTTCTTGCAGATGCACTACATACACAAGAAGATTGTTGTTTGTTACTTAATAAGGTCACTGCAACAGTATTAGCATCACTGTGAATCAATGGTAAAGAGGAGGGGGCATCAGAATAAAATGCAACATCGCCCTTCTAGAAACAGCGTACTTCACCAAGTAAGGGCCCAAGTTAGAAGGGTGTATTCTTTGAAGTGGATCATTTCTAATTGTACTTTTCACATTCATCATAGAGAGTGTGTTTGGAGGTTGTAAATTGAACAGGCAAAACAGTCTTATTTTATACAATTGTTTGGACTTAAGGCACTTTTGGAGTGATGTGATTTTCTAACAGGACAGCTGTTCAAAGGCATTATTTCAGTTCTGTTCAGTTCAGTTCAACTTTATTCGGATACGTAGTACCCATAAAAGCACACAAAATACAAATACATCACAATGGTTAATACAAAGGACTAAAATTCAATATACCCATAAAAACGACCAAAACACAAATACGTCACAATAGTTAATAAAAAGGAATAAAATTCAATATATAAATTTCCAAAGTGCCTTGTGCAAAACTATCCATCATGTCAATATATATAAGTATTTTAAAACAATTCACGGATTATATCATACAGTGTCAGGGGTCCATCATAGATCTCCGCGCCCTTGTTGCAGTTTTTAAAAAAGTGCCAGTGCGAAAGATAAGTTTGACATCATCTTATTCTACCATCATCTTATTCTACCATTAATCGGTACGCTGCCTCCAGGGTGATTGGTCTTCTTTTGTTAAAATAGGGATATAAAAACTGCTTAGAATATTTGATGTAATGTTTGCAGAAAAATATAAAATGCATAATAGCTTGCTCACTCCTCTCATCACAAGAACACAAGTTAAAATTCAAATTTAGTCTGTAACCAAGTGGGAAGCAAAGTGAAAATCGAATTGTGCCAGCTCTTAGGCGAAACAATAGGCTCATTTCCCACAGGCTCATTGGTAAAGTCAAATACGTGTGAAGCGGATAGCAATACTGTTCAATAGCCATGTAGTTACACACAGTTGATTTCCTGGTCTCTGCCACCTCCCGCTCATTATTATATAGGGAGTACAAAGTGTTCTGCAGTTCCTGTTTTACAACTGAAGCTGCTAGTATGGGTACCCGGAAAACACTTTCTCTATTTATACTGCGCAAACTACTCAGCACGCCGCTTAGCCATGGGATTTCTAAACCCTTGTCACAGTGTAAACAGTCCTTAATAATTAGCTGTGTCAAGGATGCCGCTTCGTGCTTCCACACTGCAACCCACATAAGTGCCGGGCGTGCTCAAATAAAATAAGTTATAAAATTAATATTGAGCTCTTTGTGACATATATATTGGGGGGTAGAGATTGGGATATTCAATAATTTTTTGCAGAACCTATTTTCTTCCTACTGGATTACTGAGCAGTTGACAGTTCCCCAGATCTCTGCGCCATATGTGGCCACCGGGGTGCACGGAAGTTTATAGATTTTCTGTACAGCTAAAGTCGCACCCGTGTTCTTTGGACGGGCTAAGCTTAAAATCGAATGGATGGCCTTTGAGAACTTGCTCCTGGCCTGAGCTAGGTGTTCACACCAGGAGCTGTTCGCAGCAAAGGCCAGCCATAAATATACAAAAGATTTAACCGATGTCAGTTTTTGGCCATCTATTATAATCGGGCCTATGTCACGCTTCCCCGGGCCACTGCTCATTAAAAAGATTTCTTCAAATTTACCCGCAGGTCTAAACCTTTCATATAGTTATTAAAATTTTGAACAAGAAGACGCAGTGAATTTGGAGTACGGCCTATAAGAACCGCATCGTCTGCATAAAGCAGCAATGGGATGGGCTCTTTGTTAATATATTGGACGTCTTGAATAGCCAGTTTCAGAGAGGCATTGAGGCCGTTGATATATATGATAAAGAGCAAGGGGGCCAACATGCATCCTTGTCTGACCCCCCTGCCAATATCAATAGGCCCCGAAACCTCTCCACCTGCCCCAATCCTTACTTGGGCCTTGAGGTCTCTGTGCAAACATGCTAGAAAATTTACCAGAGTTTCATCCAATCCACCGGCCAAAAGGATTGCCCACAGACTTGACCTATTCACTAGGTCAAAGACTGTGGACAAATCCATGAAAGCCATGTAGACAGGGGACCTCTTTGCAATAGCGTATTTACCAATAATTCGTTTTAGGTTGAGGCATTGTTCCTTAGTTCCTACCTTGCCCCTAAAACCCAATTGGCATGGATCTAGGATGTTGTTTGCTTCTGTCCAATCCACAATTTTATTATACAAGATTCTTCCTAGGATTTTGAGGGTATTGTCAATTAGGGAGATAGGTCTGTAATTGCAAGGAAGAGATCTATCTCCCTTCTTAAAGATCGGGACTATTATACTTTTAGCCCAAGTCTCAGGTATCTGTGCCAGTGTCAGGTTTTTTAAAATATTCAGAAGCAGCGGGGCCCAGAAATCCGGGTTCCACTTAATTAGGTCGATAGGGAGCCTGTCTGGGCCTGGCGCTTTATTGCCTAAACTCTGATTAATCGCTTCCACTACTTCAGAAATACTTCTATCTATAGGTGTTGGGTTACCTGGGTTAAAGGTTGATTCGCATGGGGTGGAATAAATAGCTGAGAAAATGTTCAACCCATGCGTCGCTAGCGATGTTACAACTGATTGGCGTCAGAGACTGGCCCATAGAACGGACTTCCCTGACCTCCGCCCAGAAGATGTTACAATTTTTTAAACTAGCAGTCTCAGACAATTTTTCCCATTGTTCCCTCAGGAGTTCATTCTTCCTACATCTGATAGCCTCCTTATATTCCTCTCTAGCCTGTTTGACTCCTGTTGCGCACCTCGGGTGGTGGTTAAAGCCCTACGTAGGTTCCTATTCACTTGGAAACAATCGTGGTTAAACCATCTGGTAGTGAGTACCACCTTAGGGGGGGGTTTAGAGAGGATGGATTTAACTGTCTAACAGATCTTCCCAAAGTCCTCCATTATCTGCGCTGATGGGGATTCAAATGAGAGACAGGAATCAATGAGAGGCATATTCTCCTTAGACAATTTTCTGAAAATTTCTGAATTGTCGGCCCCCTTCCAGCACAATCTTAGGTTATCGGTTGATACAACTAAATTTGCAGCCCCGCATTCGGTCTGAAAGATCGGCCGTTGGGCTGTGTGTATCTTTACCATAATGGGATTATGGTCTCCGAAGTCAGAGGGTACGACTTTGGCAGAGGACAACTTTTTTTCAATCAGAGGGCATACAAAAATATAATCAATTATGGGTCTGCACCACATTCCCCTATTAGTAGGGTGAAAGCTCGTGGATGACCCTGCAACCAAATCCATGACGTTGGATAAATTATGCGAATTGGTCAACCGTTCAAGTTCTCTACCTCTACTTATAGATTGGGCGAAATATGCTGTTCCCTTATTAGATCCCATATCATGGATTTTAGCGTTAAAATCCCCCCCCCCCATCCTCCCCACTGCAATACCCAAGGGTACGCCGTTATTAGATTGGTTATCCAAATCTGAGATAAAATCAAAAAGTTTTATAAAACTCCTGTTTGGAACTGACTGAAAATCGTTAATATAAAAATGTATCAAATAAAAGTGGATCCCTCTTTTAAACAATACAGCCTGATAATCCAAACTATGAGTTGCGATTACATTGAAACTTCCCCCCGCTGCCACGTTAATCCCCAAAAATAATCCTCCTGATGGTCTTCCCATCCTGGGTCTTTGGGATAACACACTAAAACAATGAAAGCCTTCAATATATACATCTTCAGTGGCCAGGTTTCCTGGAATATGACAATATCATATTCCCTTATCCAATTTACTTTATTCATCATTACTACTCGGGACATCTGTATTGGGATCTGTTATCTTTCGCATGGGTTTTGCCTGGTTTGATTTAGGTGGATTTTTCTTTCCTCCATGTGCTATAGCGGTCGGTGTCCACCCGCTGGTTACCTTGCCGCGTGTATTGCTGGCGAGGGCATTTAAGTCCTGTATAGCCAGAGAGGATGTAGGTAAAATGTTTATGATTTCTATATCTGGGCTCAAAGGCACAGGGGAAGGCCTCTGATTATCTACAAAAGGTAATTCCTGAGTGCCCCCGGATGACAGACGTGGTTGTGGCGGGGCAAGATCTAACGATAGACGTCTCTCGGTTGCCTGTATCTCGTGAATTAGCACCAATTCCCCTTATAATAAAATCGTCAAGTGTGCCAACTACCCCCTTCCGTTGGGTCATTTTGGCAGTGAAAACTACAGTTAGTACGTTCGAAGTCTTGGGAAAAGATCAGTATAATGCCGTAGCTTTATATAGTTAGCACAGTACCTTATCTCAGCAGTCGGTAGTCCTTGTACATAACGCCAAGGAGAGGTGGCCCGGCCTGGCCTATTCCGGCCCCTGATGGCCACAGATGGCCCGCCCTTTGCCCGGGCTTAGCTCGGCGCCCGCCCGAGTGTGTCCCGCGTCCTGGAGTTCTGAGCAGTTAAATAACCCCAGTTGAAGGTAGGGGAGGGGCTGCCGTCCACTCGCGCCCCGCGCTGCTTCCTGAGGCTGCGAGTCCTGCCCTCAAATGCTGTTTTCCGGCCACTCACTGCAGCACCTCGTCTCCCGCAAAGCGTGAGGTGCAAGAAGTTGAAATAACCCCCGGTGAAGGTAGGGGAGGAGCTGCCGTCCACTCGCGGCCCCGCTGCTTCCTAGGGCTGCGAGTCCTGCCCCCAAAAGCTGTTTTCTGGCCACTCACTGCAGCGCCACTTCTCCCGCAAAGCGGAAGGCGCAAGAAGTCGAAATAACCCCCGGTGAAGGTAGGGGAGGGGCTGCCGTCCACTCGCAGGCCCGCTGCTTCCTGGGGCTGCGAGTCCTGCCCCAAATGCTGTTTTCCGGCAACTCATTGCAGCGCCGCGTCTCCCATTATTTCACATTTGGAGAAATGAGGGGCTTTTTTTAAACCACAGAACAATGACATGATGAATAGATCTCTCAACTCTAGAGTTGAGAGATCCATGTGTCCAAAAACGCTGGACAGGATGTGTTTTAGGGTTGGAAGTCCTGAAAAACTGGGGCTATTGGTTGGAGATTCAGTGAGGCCTGGAACACCAGGGTGCTTTGGAGCGTGAGATTCTGAAAGTCCATGATCAATGGACAGTATTTTGGAGACCTAGAGAGTTCATTGACACTAGGACTATGTGCGCTTCTGTAAGGGAATATTTGAGTCGAAAGAAACGTGTGCCATCAGCTTTGGAATGGGAATATTGTGTAACTCTGTGGAAAATAAAACTATCTGACGCAACTGGAAACCATAAATATGCTTAGGCACTTATGTGAGAAGAGAAACCCAGCATATCTTCCTGGAGTTCAATAATTATTCTAATTTTACAACTTTCCTTTTGAGAGATACAGAAAAGAACATACATTTATTTTATATTGCCCACGCATTGTGCTCTATTGCATATCAATGAACACCATGTGTAAAAACCTGTATTCTCAGCATATCTGTCTGTTGGGGATGCTGAGAGTTCATGGACACTGGGGTGTAGCATTGTGAAACTCCTGCAAGAATAGGGACACATGAAGAGCACTGGGATTCATGAGAGTTCAGACTCTATTGTTATCCTATTAGATTTCTAAAGGTAGTTGAACAACAGACATAGAAACTAGAGAAGTGGATCTCCTCAAAACATACACGCATGAGTGAAGAACAGCGAGTGGGATACCACTTGAAACTGCTCCTGCAATGAAACGAATAGATATTTACGAAGTGTTAAGAGTGACCTCACCAAGATGCTAGAGCACAGGCCAATGTAAGATGCATGCAGAATACAGGCAGGATTTCAGAGCTTTATGGAACTCCATGTGATTCTGAATAGTCTGCCAGGACAGAGGCCGAGAATTCCAATTTGTTGCTTTCCAATCCGATAAGGCTCTGTCCCTCAGCCCCATTCATTAGACATGAGGAAGAGTGCTGAGTGAGTGAGAAGAAGAATGTTTCAGAACACGGAGAAAATAAGGGCCAGTATCCGATATAGCTGTATGACATTTAAAAAACACCTTGTTGACAATGGGAAGCAATTGCAAATTGTGCAAATGGCCGAACACGTGAAGAAACCTAAATCTATTCGAACAGCAGAGGACCTGGATGACTTTAGAGGGATTGGGTTTTCAGAACCTAACATAAGGTTTAAAAGTCTTGAGAACTGACATGTGAGATCAGGTTGGTTTCATATTCTGTACAAAGGTGGAAAGGTTGCTTCAGAATGTTATTGTGTTTTTGTAGATGCACTTTTGTTTCTATAAATAAAACTAACAAAAATAAAATCCTGTTACATGGAAAATTGATAACAGAAAATCTCAACAGTAGTTAAATTCAAATTTCACAACCTTCAGGTACCTTTGCTCAGTCAACAATGATAAAAAACGGAAAACAAAAAACATCAAGGAGGAAAAAAAACACAATGCTCAATCTGGAGCAACCTGGGGTATTCTGCAGAGTCATCAATCTGCATCTTCATGAAATCAATTTATAACAGATTTTCTCAAGCCCTAATATAAAAATATTTCAGTTTTTCCTCACAAACATGACTTTCTCGTACTTATAATGTTGAGTGTATTTTACGATGCAATTACCAACATTATGGTTAAAAGAACATGGGTCCAGATGTACTAAGTTTTTTAACGCTGTATTCTGATGAATACTTCTTATCGCAGATTTATCACCTTTAGAATATCCAGCAGCCACGGAATTGGACCCAGAAGTGCTTCCATGGTCCACTAGGTGGTGCCATGCGGATCTGTGTTGGCCGTGTGCTGCCGTGGAAGTGATGGAGAGGAGACCCATATAAGCACTACCTTTTGGCATAGATGCATTTTTCTTTATTTCTGGGCTTTTGAAAACGGATCCTGAGCGCCGCTCCCTTTTGTATCTGTTGATTAATTCTTCCAAATTGGTTTTCTGTGTGCAAGGGAATGATGTCCTCACAGAGGACAGTTAATCAACAAAGGTCCACCTCACGTAGAGTTGGTATGTATCCTGATGTTCATGGAATACACACTGTGTGTTAAAATACCCCTCACACACCAAAAGGGCCCTACTGACACTCACTCCCATTCACTCACATAGCACCCACAATAAAAAGGTGCTCCAGTGTAGTCGCTTGTCGCAGCACTGCCCCGCCCCGCAGCGGGGCGGGAAGACCCCAATGATGAAGCATGACACCAAGGGCCCTTTTGGGGTTTCTTAGCGGTTAAGGTCATCTGGTAAGTAGAAATCCAATTAGAAGAAGCATAGGAAGTTGAAGCGGGGCTCAAACCCATTGCACCACTCTATGCCCGAAGAAAAGTCGGAGGGCATCAAGGTGCAAATAGATCTTACTTCTAATCTCTGATGGAAGAGCTGATTCAACATCTTATCCCATTGCATCCCAAATTTCCATGGCCATTGGTGATTCTGCAGCACATCAAGGCCTTTAAGGAGGGTATTCTATGTATTCTTTGCACTCTTCCTGTTCCCGCTATCATGTCTTGGGATCCCAGGGATCGACAGGGGCTTCCCGTCAGATTAACAAAGGCAGATCCATTCTGGGTACCCTCAGAGTCCCTGGAACCATTTGCTAGTTCTGCACCAACTCCAGTGCTGACTTTCGTTCATGTTGCAATATCTACATCAGTTCTCCCTTCATTGATGGCGGTCCTGACATCGCCAGCACCGGAGACAAATCATCAGGGGATCCCATTGTCTGACTCTGATCTGAATCCCACTATACCCCTACTGAGGTCATGCTTTACCTCCAATCCAGAACATCTGATTCCTGTGCATTCTTAGATAAAACACTCCTTTTATCATGGCGCTGTCCTTTGATACCATGTTTTTGGCTTGGATACTGACCAGTGTGCCCCACTTAATGATGACAATTGTGGTGATGGGGAAGATTAACCCAAAATATGATTAGGATGTTTTCTATTTGGATTTACGGGAGGCCAGAGGACTTGATACTACGTCCCTTGATACAGGTTTGATTTTGTTACTTGGACCCCAACGGAGGACAGTGCTTCAGTTGCCGTAGTGATTAGACAAGCAGCTCCTGACTACAGTTGCCTTCTGTCGAAGCCAAGACAAATTTCCGTACTGAGATTTGCACCCTGGGTCAGTCTCATCTGGACTCATACTTTCATTTAATGACACCATTATGGGGACTAGGGCTATGCGTTGCTCTTGCCCACCAGAGAACAGATTAGTGGTTAGACGCCACAGTCCAGAAACTGGGACCAAAATTTGCACTACACCGCATCCTGGGACCGAACTTTGCCTACACTGCACTCTGAAAGTTTGGTGAGCCAGTATTCCATCAGAATAATGACTCCAGATGCATTTTCCATAACTTAACCAGACATGGAGTTGTAAAGGATTTAGGCATTTGGGATTCAAATGTTCTCTTCAGCCAGTTTGACATTGAGGTCAGTCAAATTGGTCTTACTATTCAGCATCTATAGGCATGCCTACTAGGACTCAGCCCCCGAGATCTTGCAGGTAGCCAGAGAACAGTTCATGGCCTCCTTGACCCCAACCATTCAAGATGACCAATATGCAGCCAATTATGTATTTTGGGTTTGCCTGGACAGTACCAACTGTTTGGGGCGAGCAGCCATCACTAGTTTGATGCTCCGTCGCCACATGGATTCGATCCTTAGCTTTTTCTGGGACGTACAGGCCTCCCTTATAAATTTACCTTTTGATGAGCCTTGCATATTTGGTGAAAAGGCTGATTCTGCCCTCGAATACTCTAAGGAAAGAACATTTCCTTAATCAGTTTTGACCCTTGCGAGGCTACTCCAGATGATTTGTGTGTAGTCAAGACAACAGTTACCACAGACCTTTCTTGTTTGGGGATGAAGATCAAGCAGACATCACACAGATCACCAGAAACAACTTTCTTCTCTGTCCCCACAACATCAGCCACGCAGCTACTTTAGTGTGCCCTTGGAAGCACACAACTACCCTGTGTGAAGCAGGATCCGACATTCCCTCTCAGGGTGGCAGTCTATCACATCAGACAGATGGGCCCTCCAGATGGTCCATCAGGGTTATGCCCTCCTGTTTCACAGCTTCTGCCGACATCGGAGCAGGTCTCAGAGAACCACCTATCTATCTTACTGCAATAGGCGGAAATATACTGTTCAAAGGGGCCATCAGGAGGGTGCCAACCTCGAAAATAGGGAAGAGTTGATAATACTTCCATTTCCTTCTGGGTGTTGAAGAAGAACAAAGGCCTAAATCCTATTTTAGATCTTAATCTTCTAAAATACCTTTCTACAGACTGACAAGTTCAGAATGCTCTCACTGGCTCAAATTCTGTCTGCCTTTGATCCAGCCAATGGGATGGTAGCCTTGCACTGCAGGATGTGAACGTTCATGTGCCTGTCCTGTAGTCCCACAAATGTTACTCGTGGTTCAAGATCAGTGAACAGCATTTTAATTTTGTTGTACCTCTCTTCAGCCTTACCAGCTCCCCCTAGGTGTTCACAAAAGTGATGATGGTGGTCACTGCTCCCAATAAGTTTTGAGGTATCAGTTTTCCCGTACCTCGATGACTGGCTGTTAAAGCCAGGCTCGCCTTCGCTGGTTGTGGACCACCTCCAGACATCAGCAAACCTCCTGATGTCATTAAGGTTCTTGATCAACAAGCTGAAGTCTCCGCAGACTCCTTCACAAAGAATCCCTTTAATAGGAGCTATCTTGAACCCAGTGCTTTTCAGGGCCTTTCAGCTGACACAACATGTCCAGGATATTCGGGCTATGCTTCCAATGTGTCAGCCTTTATCCTAGATCTTGGTGACAGCAGCTCTGAGACTTTTTGGCCTGTTGGCCTCATGCACGCGGCTTGCCAAATTCACCAGGTGACATATGCAGCTCTAGTGAGGATCTGAAGTCTCAGTAGGCCCACATGAGGTTAACCTGGCATACATCATACAGGTTTCAGATGATACTGCACAAGATCTGCAGTGGTGGACATTCAACTACACCCAGACCAACAGTAGACCCCTCTACATTTTCAATCCAGGGTTGATGTTGGTAATATGCATCACTACTGGAATGAGGAGGGCATCTGGGAGAGATAGAGATCAGAGGGCTCTGGTTTTCTATGCTGGAAATCCAGCTCAACATGTATCTGTTAAAGCTACTGGTCATCCACCTGGCAGCTGGAGTGGAAGGCCTTGTGGCTGTAGATCAAGGGAAGGCTGATGCAGATTCTCATAGATGGTACTACCATCATATAGCACTACAACAAACATGCCAAAGTGGGGTCCTGGGTCATGTGCCAAGAGCACTGCACCTCTGGAGCTGGCTTGCGCATTAGGACACCACCCGTTAAGGTCTTTAAATACCAGGGCAGACAACCACAGTGGGTGATGCCTGACAGACTACAATTGGTGGTTTCACCCTGAGGTGGGGCAGGGCATCTTCCAACAGTGGGGATCATACTTGCTGGATCTTGTTGCCATGGTCGATAATGTGCAGTGTCAAAACCTCTGTGTACTTGAGTTTCCAAGAAAGTTTGTTCTAGGAGAAGCATTCAGGATAAAGGGGAGCATGTGACTTATGTACGCCTTTCCACCTCTGGCTCTCCTGCCAGTTCTGAATAAAAACATGAATGCCTAGGTCCAAGTCATCCTGGTGGCTCCAGATTAGGGCAGGAGAGTATGGTACTAGGAAAGCTGGGGCATGGGCATCTGTCCTCTGATCAGGCTACCACTTCAGGAGAATTGTCTGTCCCAGCAACAGGGCACGGTTCTGCACCAGAATCTCTACAATCTACATCTGTATACATGGAGGCATGTATTTTAAGCAGGGGATTCCGGAGTTGGGAGCACACCACTGACCTCTTCTGCCGTATCGCCCCACCGGATCATGGTCTGTGCAGTTCAAGTATTTTCAGGAACGGTTCAAAGGTCAGTAGTATTTCACCTCAATCGGTGCAAGTAAGTACTTGCAATTAGATCATCTCTAGACACGAGCCTAGCTCGTGTTTCAGGATTGATTCCCTCATCAGTAGGGATAGT
The DNA here is from genome assembly GCF_964263255.1 of Lissotriton vulgaris. Lineage (NCBI taxonomy): Eukaryota > Metazoa > Chordata > Amphibia > Caudata > Salamandridae > Lissotriton > Lissotriton vulgaris. The sequence goes on from NC_141699.1 coordinate 341,106,610, forward strand.
TTCAGGGTTGCAGAGCAGGTCGCCAAACACCCGTCACGGGCCTCGTTGCCCCTCTGGCGCGCAGGTGCATCTCCAACAAGCGCGTCAGCTATTATGGCTACAGGGAGCCATCAAAAGGGGATTCCGGAGTTGGGAGCACACCACTGACCTCTTCTGCCGTATCGCCCCACTGCATCATGATCTGTGCAGTTCAAGTATTTTCAGGAACGGTTCAAAGTTCAATTTTCAAAGTATTTCACCTCAATCGGTGCAAGTAAGTACTTGTATTTAGATCATCTCTAGACACGAGCCTAGCTCGGGTTTCGGGATTGATTCCCTCATCAGTAGAGATAGTTTTGGGGTTGCAGAGCAGGTCGTCAAACACCGGTCACTGTTCTGCAACCCCAAAACTATCTCTACTGATGAGGGAATTGAAGTACTGGGTTTTTAAGAACCCAGCGGTGCCAGGGAACACACCCAAAGACTTCGAGTTCTTCCTGTTTCAGACTACAGAAACACAGAGTCTTCTTGGTGAAGTCAAAGAACATATTTATTGGCTGCAGCCAGTAGCAGGTATCCTAGAAGTACAACACGGTGTATATTCTCAGGAGACTGCTCACTCTTACAAAGCCAGCCTTCTCTTTTTATACAAAATATTATGCTTTAGGCAAACATTCCTTATTTTACAGTTGACCATTCACATATTTTCACTACAAAGAAAAAGCAGAGTCATGATGACAAGCCCATATTTTAGTTTGTCCATCCCCCAATCAATTACCCGGCAAGGCCCAGTATTTTCATCAGATATCGACGGACCCCCAATAAAAACGGGCACCTCCTCCTCGTAAAGCAAGTCATAAAGAAAGAAACAGGGACAGGTGTGTGTAAGATTAGGCATAGTTTGTGTGCGATGAAAGGTTTCTGATATGTTGTGCCTTGATACTAATCTCATTCGGCCACTGGGAAAGGAATTGGACGAACAGGTTTGGCTTCAGGCAGTGGAGTCAGCTTGCCCAGGTCACAGAGGAGTCAGCAAAGGTGTACGTGTCTTTCAGACTTGTCTTCGGCTTTAGTCATTTGGCCTATGTGAGGGCAATCACAAAATGGCTGCCGTTCACACAATGAACCCGAATGTTCTGGACGGAAACTCTGATATCAGGGAGATTTCGTCACCCGAATATGACAAAAATGCTTGTGCATAGTATTCTAATCATTCTCGGTCTGCTGATACCTAAATCGTCTTGATACGATGATGTTTATAACACGGGCCCAGAATTTTCAGTACCACAGGCCCTCCTTTTGCCCTTACATAGGCAATAACCTATACTCACGCTAATCTGAGTCCAGGTCTATATTCATAAAGTCATTGAGATGTTGCTGTAGCATCATCCTATTACTTAGCTCACTTCTTGATACAGGTTTCCTTACACACGAGGTAGCACAGAGGCACATATTGCAGGAGCACACTGTACACACAGACAGAACAGGAAAAGAATGGCTAAGATCATCCCAATGACTATCAGAATCTTCCATCCCCAGGCGGATATCAGTTCCCAGAACCACCCCATCAATGACCAATCTCCTTTATCCACGTGAATAGATTCAGAGATCTTATGCAGTTTGGAAATGGCCTGGTAGACTGTCGGAGCATTATCTGGGATGAAAATACAGCAACTTGATTGGATCACTTTACATACCCCACCTCGGTCTGCAAGTATGACGTCTAATGCGACCCTGTTCTGAAGAGTCATAAGGCGATCCGACTGAAGCTCAGCCGTCAAATTACTAAGGGCACAGGCGGTTTCAACTACAGTGGATTCAACCACCCTTGTCAATTGCCTTATGTTCCTGCTGTTAACCATAGGTCCCCAAAACTGCAGGAAACCCTTTACGAAATCTCCAAATTCTTGTCCTGTAGTGTCTTCTTCACTGATGACACCTCTAACTATCCTTGTCTTATGGTAACCTGCCGCGGCCGTGTAGGTGGGAGGCAACAGGAACGAAACAAAACATGTGCCCGAGAAGTCAGGGGGCAACCATGTATAGGCTCTATCATGGCAGATGAAATAGGTACCCTTAGCTGCTAGAAACTAAGGGGAAATCTGAGATGCAAAAACATATGTTTCAGTGCAGATACTTTTCCCTAACTGAGCTCTGGGATTCTTGCCATTACCTTGCAGACATAGGTGACCCTGATGGGGTACAATCCAAATTGGGGAGGATCTCTTTGCTCACTGGTTCTCACTCAGAGTAACTCCATAAACCCCTTTACATTCCATCTAGCGTAAGCTTGTAACTCATCTCTGGGAATCGTTCTATACGAGTCAATGGTTCTGCTCATATTTGTGATTCCTACTACCAATGCCTTGCTGCTCGAGTTACTTTTCGTGGAACGGTGGGGGATATGGTTTGATGGCACATATGAACATCATCTGAAATGCCCACAAAGAACCATAATAACTAAATGGTAAGACCAAGTATGGGATACCCTTGTCTGTTGTATGTGGCATAAGACCACACACCCAACAATTAGTTGTGTTCACTACTAATTGGTGTTGGTGTAGGAGCTGAATGAAGGAGTTATTTATAAACTTTAATCTTCTAGTGGACTCATGCTCAGGCAAAGGGTGAAAAGAATGCGAGGAAACAGTAGAAGGAGGTATGGGCTGTGTAGTGGGTGCAAAGGTCACTTGAAAAGAGAATAAAACATATCCTATTAAAAACGTCATTACACTAAGGAACATGAAAACACATAATATCAAAAATCGTTTCTTTGTCATCAATATACACATTCTGGCTTTAAAGTCCATCTGTTTGGCAGGTCTCTCCATCTCGAAAAACTCCATCCTCTCTAATTGCTGCCCGTGGCGGTAGGGTGTTCTATGCTAAGGAATGCTTCTGTCAGTCCAGGGCAACTCCCTTAGACCAACCAGAACTGTCGACCTAACGTCTTCAGCTGCACCCCAAAGACTTGGGCAACCACGACCCTAGCAGCTGAACCCGGATGGCGGTTCGAAAAACAAAAATAAGAACGTTTCTCAGATGAGAGAGCTGCACTTTCAAAAATAGAAAAATAATTTTATTTGTCCATAGTTCTCGGCCTCAAATTATAACGGCTTTTTCCAGGTACTGTCTGGTTCTGGAACAAGAGTTCAGGCTCTGTAGTGTTCAATCGAATTGACGGTGGCACAGCTTCTTGCAAAATATTGTCACTTTCTCGTTCAGAAATTGTTCCTTTTACACGTGCATCTCTAAAAGGCAGAAAACGAGGCACAGTCTCAGTCTCAGAGTCAGCTATTCCCTCCTGGACCCACCAGTCGTACGGTAGAGGCAAAGGGACCCTCTTGCAGTATACGCCGTGGATCCAGTTCTTTTTCCCTTCCACTCGAACGGCTGATCTTGTTGAGAGAAGGACGAGGTGAGGGCCGGTCCAACGGGGCTGGTCATTCTTTGTCCGTTGGAAGTTCTTGACCAGCACCCATGATCCAGGATCGATAGGATGTCCTGGAGCTTCAGAGACCTGAGGCAGAGTATCGTGAACCTGTTGATATAAAACACGCAATTTAGCTGTCAATTCATACAAATAATCAAGCAGTACAGGGTGTTCGATCTCAGTAAATTTTGTCGGCCTTGGCACTCCCCATATGTTGGCCGGACGGCCGAACACAATTTCATAGGGACTAAGTCTCACTCGCGAGTGCACAGTCATTCTTGTTGATAGGAGTGCTAAAGGTAGAGCGTCAGGCCATTTAAGACCAGAACTTGCTTGGATCTTGGCCAATTTCAGTTTTAGTGTGCCATAATAGCACTCTACTAGTCCAGCTGATTGGGGGTGATTTGCAGCATGGAATTTTTGCTGGATACCTAGCCCTTCACATACTTTCTTCATCACTCGACCCACAAATTCACTCCCATTATCACTTCAGACCATTCGCGGCATTCCAAACCTAGGGAAGAATTCCTTGACAAGGGCTTTAGCTGTGGATATGGCAGTATTGTCCTTTAAGGGATATGCTTCTACCCATCTCGAAAAGGCACAAACAACAACGAGTACGTATTTCAAATTGTTGCACCTTTCCATGTGGATTAAATCTAGCTGCAAAACCTCGAACGGATACGTTGGAGGCGCAAAATGACCAGCTGGAGTTGGGGTTCCCCTACCAGGATTGTATTTCAGACACACCATGCAATTCTTGACCACATTCTCTGCACACTTAGGAATTCCAGCATTTTGCCATACTGGAGCTAACACCTTGCAAATCCCTTTCACACTGATATGAGCCATTCCATGGGCCATTGTCACCACTGCAAGTACATAAGCATCGGGTAACAACCATCGCTGATGTTCTGACAATTCAACCCAACAACCATTTGCATCCAATTTACCCGTGCTCTCTCTCCACACACTCAACTCTTTCTCTGAAGCTTCAGCTTGAATAGACTTCACACTCTCTATCGTATCTTCACACATTCCAACGTCACCAACCCATCTTGCAGGGCCTGCAACATACATTCGATTCATTACATATTTTGCTGTTTCTTTTGCGATTTCGTCAGCAAATGCACTTCCACGACCAACATCATCAGTAACCTTTTTGTGTGCACTGCATTTCACAATCGCAACTTGTAACGGCAAGGTCAGTGACTCAAGAAGCTCATTCACCAACTGACCATGTTGTATCTTAGCTCCATGCGCAGTCAGGAACCCACGTTCTTTCCACAATCGTCCAAAACTATGAGCCACGCCAAAGGCATACTGGCTGTCAGTATATATGGTCACTCTCATTCCTTTCGACAACACACACGCTCTCGTAAGTGCAATCAATTCTGCTGCCTGAGCTGAATTATGTGGGATACGTGCAGTTTTAACAATCGTATGCAAAGTCGTGACAGCATATGCCGCAGTCGTATCACCATTCGGAAGCTTGAAGCATGAACCATCCACCCATAAGGTTCCGTCACACTTCACAAGAGGAGTATCTTTTAAATGTACTCTCCTTTTCATTTCTTCTTCTGTCCTGAGAAAACAATCGTGCTGTTTGATATCATCTGTCTCTACTGAAATCGGCAAAACCGTGGCTGGATTCAACATATTGCACCTCTTTATGTGCACATGACTCGCTAACAGTGTCAACTCGTAACCTGACAAATGAGCACTAGTTAGGTGCTGTGTCTTGGTCCTGTTTAACAAAGTGTCCACCGCATGTGGAACCATCACAATCAACATATTATTCATCACTAATCCAGCAGACTGTCGGATAGAAACAGCTGCTGCAGCTGTGGCCCTCAAGCAACTTGGCAACGCCTTAGCTACCGGATCCAAAGTCGACGAAAAATATGCGCATGGACGCTGTTTGTCTCTGAAAGACTGTGTCAGCACTGACAATGCACAACCTTCTTTCTCATGGACATATAGTGTAAAGGGCTTACTGTAGTTGGGGGTACCCAACACAGGAGCTGAACACAATGGATCACGCAATTCGGAAAAACTTTTCTGACAATCTTCAGACCACGGAATAGGATTCGGTGTATCTTTACGAGTTAATGCCACCAAAGGTTTGGCCAACAAAGAAAAATTTGGTATCCATTGTCTGCAATATGATGTAATGCCCAAGAAAGCACGTACTTCTCTCTGTGTCCTTGGCACACTCAATTTTGCAATTGCCTGAATTCTTTCTGGGGTCAGTTTCTTTCCCTCCTTCGATAAGAGATGACCTAAGTAGGTCACTTCTTGTCGACAATATTGCAATTTTGAAAGAGACACTTTGTGATGCAAATCATACAAATGACGCAACAATGACACGTTGGCATGTTTACAAATCTCCTCAGTATCTGCAGTGACTAGCAAATCGTCGACGTACTGAATAAGGGTAGCGCCATCAGGAAAAACAATCGTATCAAGCTGTGTTTTAAAGCCTGACTATATATTGATGGACTTTTTTTGTTTTTTTTTGGACTTTCACAGTAGCCTTGAGGAGCGCGTATGAAGCGGAAGCTTCGGCCTTCTAGACTGAAGCCAAAAATATCCCTGCTCTCCTTGGCAATCGGGATGCTGAAGAAAGCATTCTTCAAGTCAATCACCGAGAACCAAGTGGCTGAAGCTGGAATCATAGTCAATAGGGCAGTGATATCAGGGACAATGGGAAACTGCGGCACAACTATTTTATTTACCTCTCTAAGATCAATCACAAACCTGTAAACTGGTGGCTGGGAAGGGTCGGTATGCTTCAAAACAGGCAGAACAGGACTATTACAAACGTTGCCTCTTGTCTCTTCAATTACATCTTTTTCGATCAGATCATAAATGATCGCTAACAACGCCTTTTCACCTTCGCTAGAGATCTTGTCTTGGGGAATGCGCGGCATTCTAACATTGGCCTTCAATGTTACAATATATGGCGTTATTTCCAAAAGACCCACGTCGTTAGGACCAGTAGCCCAAAGAGCATCCGAAAGAGAAGACAATTCCATCGGAAGTGTATCCTTCGACAAATACATCGGGGAAACCACTCTCTTGCCCAGTGTAAGTTGTACTCCCGAAGGAGAACAATACAACGTCGCATACAGTCTTTTCAACAGATCCAATCCTAGAAGATTCTCCCCACAACCTGTTGTCAGAATAAGGGGTGCTTCAAATTCATAAGGTCCAACAGAAAGAGACATAGGACTAGAAATCGGGTTCCTAACCGGGGCGCCAGAAAAACCTACCGAAACATTCATTTCGCCAGACAAAGGTGCGCCAGGGAGTTTTGAGTGCATAATAGAACTCTTTGTAGCATCAGTATCCAACAGAAAAGGCTCTGAGACACCTGATGTAATCACCTCAACATAAGGTCCACTCTGATCTACTGGAACTGAAACAACTCCCTCTCTTTGTCCATGACTGTCCTAACAATCATTACCATTCATTTCCTCACCTTCATTATAGTAATCGTCCGTATAGTACTGAGCGGTCTTACCAGATGAACCTCGCTGTTGATCAAAACTATTCATCGAGTTCTGTGGAGGCAAAGAAAGTACATTCTGTCCACGACCTCTACCTCTAGGCGCTTGTTGAGCACCTCTACCTCTTACACCAGAAACACCATTCGTACGCTGCAACAAAACCGGACAACTATTTTTGTAATGACCCTCTTCTTTGCAATACGCACACTGATTAGGACCATACGGAAAACGCTGTTGAGAAGACTCGTTTCTTTGCGAGTTTCTCGAATACTGCTGATTCTGCTGATAATCACGTTGATTATTAGTACGGGGTGGATAAGCTTGCTGTAGAAGAACTTTAGTTTTCAATTCCTTAGTCTTCTTATCCGCTTTCTCTAACTCATCCTTGCGCCTATTTTCATAGAACTGGGCAGTAGCCAAAATTTGTGCTGACGTGGAAACAGCCCAAGCACTTCAGAATCCTTCAACTTATTGCACAATTCAGGAAGCAAATTATGTACAAATTTGTCAACAAACAATCTCTGACCGCCCTCTGTAGCCATATCCTAACCACTATGGTCGACGAAGGTCTCTTCGAACCTCGTGAAAAAGTCAGACACCGTTTCGTCTTTCTTTTGCTTACATGCAGACAACTTGTCCCAATTGACACGCAATTCGGGCATTAAAGTCTTCATATACGTAATAATCTTATCAGGAAGTTCAGTAATAAAATCCTCAGGCTTAGCACTACCTACTTGCCTATTGTCGGCATCTCTAAGATTAACCCATGTATCACCCAATTCAACCGCATGACCAGTATGACGAATCTTACTCAAAATATGTTGTGGAACAACATTGCCAAACAACATGTCGATGTCCGCCAAATTCATAATACACGAACCCACAGGCTGAGTCAACTCTTTATAGTACCCTGCTGGATTTTTTCGTGGATCAGGCAAAGACTGCTTAATAGCTAAAACTTCAGCACGTTTCCATGGAACATGCACCCAGACACGCTGAAAATGAGCTGGTACAGCTGGCGGATTATTATTTGCACCAGCAACCACTTCTTCTTTCCACACCGGAGGAACCTCTCTCATTGGATATTGTCGTGCCTTTCTCCCAACTGAAGAATCAGACCCGAACAATTGTTGAGAAGGAGACTCACTTCTAAATGACAACAACATCGCGACCGCTTTCCCAACATCAGATGGACTTACAATAGTTCCTTTCGCAAATTCGGAACGTATGCTGTACAACTCGTCAGGAGCTTGCCCCACTTCCTCATCCCATTTTTCAACAAGAAAAGCACACATCGTATCGAAAACGTACCGTTGCTTCGGTGCTTCCCATTGAAGGAAAACATGCATAAAACCCTCAAAATCATACTGTGTATCGTACATAATCCATTTACGCGCCATGTGGTCCAAAATCGTACGCTCATCCATATTCGGCAACTGACTACGTGACTGTCTATGCTCAGTAACAGGGGACATACCCAATTGTCCCACAAAGGAGAAAAGAAACCAGTAACTGCAGTAATCATTTGTTGTCTAGCAGAAGGAGAAGGTGAAAGAATAAGAGAAGACGGAGCAATAGCAGAAGAATTCGAAGTCGGAATGGAGGGAGCATTAAGAACAGGCGTAGGAGTAGCAGACGAAGAAGGAGGCAAAGGTGGCGGCCCCTGAGGAGGCTGCACCACAGGAATAGTAGCCAACGGAAAGGGAGCTGGCTGTGGTGGAATCACAGGTGGCACAACAACTGGGTGTTGTGCAACCACAGCTGGTGGCGGTGGTGCCGTAGCATTTTGTGCATAAGGAGGTGGCAAACTCAAGAGATGCAACATTAAAGGATCTTTCTGAAGATCTTTCTTTTCTTCCTGTTCTTTATGCGGCAAAACTGGGTAGCATCTATCTACCGCTAACTTCTTCACCCTAAGCATCTGTTCGCTTTCTTGCTCTTCCTCATTATCCCTAAACGCAACAGCAGCTTGTACCATTGACATACCTCGTTCTCGTTTATTTTTCTTTGCTAATTTCATTTCTCTCTGTTTGGCTTCTTTGCGCCATATGCGAAAAGAGTCAAACATTGCCGGCGGGGCTTTCTTCTTAAAAAGTTTAACCTTCAGATTATCCAAAATCTCCGCGTCAAAACTACCATATTGGGGCTATTTTAAAACACCATCTTTCCTGGTGTATCGGATCCATACTTCATGATATGCGATGGGGCCTACGCCATGTTTCACATAAAGTTCATAGGTTGGAGTTCCCATCGGAGGAACCGGACACGAGTCCTCCAATCAGGAATCCCTATTACAACCAAGTCAAAACAGATTTCCTAGTCTGCTAAGACCAGTCATCTTCGCTCTCTAGTCTAGCTTCAAACTTCAAAGGATTATCGAATACGATAGTCTCCTGAATACACGAGTCCCTCAGCTTTGGTACTTGCAAGTTCCAAATCAAAGCGATCCCAAGGGGATACCCAAAAACTAAGAACCAAACTCAGGACTGGGAGATGCTCCACTCATACTTAACTGAGGTATCGATGACATCACCAGAAGACTCGTCTAACGTTTCGCTCTACCAATCATCAAGGGTTCAAAACAGGGCGATAGTCAGGGCAGCAGTCCTTCGTAGCCGTCGGGAAGCGGGGAACCTCGCAGCAAAGACTTTCGGACCACGCCGACATACAGGGGTCGTTGAAGTGGCGGCCTTCCTCCAGAATTTTCATAAGAAGCTCCTCACGAACCTCTGGCTTGGACCGTTACCGCTGATACCGCTCCACATGGGCGCCAACTGAAGTACTGGGTTTTTAAGAACCCAGCGGTGCCAGGGAACACACCCAAAGACTTCGAGTTCTTCCTGTTACAGACTACAGAAACACAGAGTCTTCTTGGTGAAGTCAAAGATCGTATTTATTGGCTGCAGCCAGTAACAGGTATCCTAGAAGAAAAACACGGTGTATATTCTCAGGAGACTGCTCACTCTTACAAAGCCAGCCTTCTCTTTTTATACAAAATATTAGGCTTTAGGCAAACATTCCTTATTTTACAGTTGACCATTCACATATTTTCACTACAAAGAAAAAGCAGAGTCATAATGACAAGCCCATATTTTAGTTTGTCCAGCCCACAATCAATTACTCGGCAAGGCCCAGTATTTTCATCAGATATCAACGGACCCCCAATAAAAACGGGCACCTCCTCCTCGTAAAGCAAGTCATAAAGAAAGAAACAGGGACAGGTGTGTGTAAGATTAGGCATAGTTTGTGTGCGATGAAAGGTTTCTGATATGTTGTTCCTTGATAGTAATCTCATTCGGCCACTGGGAAACGAACTGGCCGAACAGGTTTGGCTTCAGGCAGTGGAGTCAGCTTGCCCAGGTCACAGAGGAGTCAGCAAAGGTGTTCGTGTCCTTCAGACTTGTCTTCGGCTTTAGTCATTTGGCCTATGTGAGGGCAATCACAAAATGGCTGCCGTTCACAAAATGGAACTCGAGGGTTCTGGACGGAAACTCTGATTTCAGGGTGATTTCGTCACCCGAATATGACGAAAATGCTTGTGCATAGTATTCTAATCATTCTCGATCTGCTGATACCAAAATCGTCATGATACGACGATGTTTATAACACGGGTCCAGAATTTTCAGTACCACAGAATCAATCCGGAAACACGACCTAGGCTCGTGTCTAGAGATAATCCAAATACAAGTACTTACTTGCACCGATTGAGGTGAAATACTTTGAAAATTGAACTTTGAACCGTTCCTGAAAACACTTGAACTGCACAGACCATGATGCAGTGGGGCGATACGGCAGAAGAGGTCAGTGGTGTGCTCCCAACTCCGGAATCCCCTTTTGATGGCTCCCTGTAGCCATAATAGCTGACAAGCTTGTTGGAGATGCACCTGCGCGCCAGAGGGGCAACGAGGCCCGTGACGGGTGTTTGGCGACCTGTTCTGCAACCCCAAAACTATCTCTACTGATGAGGGAATCAATCCCGAAACACGAGCTAGGCTCGTGTCTAGAGATGATCCAACTACAAGTACTTACTTGCACCGATTGAGGTGAAATACTTTGAAAATTGAACTTTGAACCGTTTCTGAAAACACTTGAACCGCACAGACCATGATGCAGTGGGGCGATATGGCGGAAGAGGTCAGTGGTGTTCTCCCAACTACGGAATCCCCTTTTGATGGCTCCCTGTAGCCATAATAGCTGACGAGCTTGTTGGAGATGCACCTGCGTGCCAGAGGGGCAACGAGGGCCGTGACGGGTGTTTGGCGACCTGTACTGCAACCCCAAAACTATCTCTACTGATGAAGGAATCAATCCCGAAACACAAGCTCGGCTCGTGTCTAGAGATGATCCAAATACAAGTACTTACTTGCACCGATTGAGTTGAAATACTTTGAAAATTGAACTTTGAACCGTTCCTGAAAACACTTGAACTGCACAGACCATGATGCAGTGGGGCGATACGGCGGAAGAGGTCAGTGGTGTGCTCTCAACTCCGGAATCCCCTTTTGATGGCTCCCTGTAGCCATAATAGCTGACGAGCTTGTTGGAGATGCACCTGCGCGCCAGAGGGGCAACGAGGCCCGTGACGGGTGTTTGGCGACCTGTTCTGCAACCCCAAAACTATCTCTACTGATGAGGGAATCAATCCCAAAACACGAGCTAGGCTCGTGTCTAGAGATGATCCAAATACAAGTACTTACTTGCACTGATTGAAGTGAAATACTTTGAAAATTGAACTTTGAACCGTTCCTGAAAACACTTGAACCGCACAGACCATGATGCAGTGGGGCGATACGGCGGAAGAGGTCAGTGGTGCTCTCCCAACTCCGCAATCCCCTTTTGATGGCTCCCTGTAGCCATAATAGCTGACGAGCTTGTTGGAGATGCACCTGCGCGCCACAGGGGCAACGAGGCCCGTGACAGGTGTTTGGCGACCTGTTCTGCAACCCCAAAACTATCTCTACTGATGAGGGAATCAATCCCGAAACACAAGCTAGGCTCGTGTCTAGAGATGATCCAAATACAAGTATTTACTTGCACCGATTGAGGTGAAATACTTTGATAATTGAACTTTGAACCGTTCCTGAAAACACTTGAACTGCACAGACCATGATGCAGTGGGGCGATACGGTGAAAGAGGTCAGTGGTGTGCTCCCAACTCCAGAATCCCCTTTTGACGGCTCCCTGTAGCCATAATAGCTGACGAGCTTGTTGGAGATGCACCTGCGCGCCAGAGGGGCAACGAGGCCCATGACAGGTGTTTGGTGACCTGTTCTGCAACCTCAAAACTATCTCTACTGATGAGGGAATCAATCCCGAAACACGAGCTAGGCTCGTGTCTAGAGATGATCCAAATACAAGTACTTACTTGCACCGATTGAGGTGAAATACTTTGAAAATTGAACTTTGAACCGTTCCTGAAAACACTTGAACTGCACAGACCATGATGCAGTGGGGCGATACGGCGGATGAGGTCAGTGGTGTGCTCCCAACTCTGGAATCCCCTTTTGATGGCTCCCTGTAGCCATAATAGCTGACGAGCTTGTTGGAGATGCACCTGCGCGCTAGAGGGGCAACGAGGCCCGTGACTGGTGTTTGGCGACCTGTTCTGCAACCCCAAAACTATCTCTACTGATGAGGGAATCAATCCCGAAACACGAGCTAGGGTCGTGTCTTGAGATGATCCAAATACAAGTACTTACTTGCACCGATTGAGGTGAAATACTTTGAAAATTGAACTTTGAACCGTTCCTGAAAACGCTTGAACTGCACAGACCATGATGCAGTGGGGCGATACGGCGGAAGAGGTCAGTGGTGTGCTCCCAACTCCTGAATCCCCATGTATTTTAAGCAGCAGGAGTTGACTGCGTACGATCTTCCATCTGAGTTTGTATGTGTTACCTTCGTGGTCAGTCAACACCTGGGCAATCCATCACCAACTCACCCCTCAAAAAGAGGAGGAGATGCTACATTGGCTGGACCACAAAAGTGGCTTACGTTTTTACATCTCTTACACCTCAGATCATCGCATGCATGATTAGCTTTTTGTAGGGTTGTCAGGGCAAAAAAAGTTAAGGCTGTGCAGAAAAGAACTTAGTCAAGGTGGATAGTCCGATTCATCAAGATCTGCTATGCACTGGCCAAGAAGAAGCCAGCAGAAGGACTGAAGGCCTCAAATACTAGAGGCAAGGCTGCTACCATTGTACCAACATGTAAAGTGCATGTCTTCGACACCTGTCAGGCTGCAATGTTGGTATCAGTGGACACAGTAAGTAAGAAACAGGGGGAGAAGGAGGATAAACAAAGCTAGGTCGGTCTCCAGTTACATATATCAAGAAATCAAGAACCCACAGTAACGGGTCCAGAGACCTAGTCTGAATGTATGGTTACTGCATAATTTATGTCAGTGTTTACCAAAGAAAGAAACATTTCTTTCTAGAGTCCCCTCACTCACCGGGGTTTCCCCACGGTGACATGCTTCATCATTGGGGCCATCCCAGTTCTCTACGAAAAGGGGCGTGCTGCGACTAGCGAACTACGCAGGAGCACTGTATTTGTGAAAGACTATGTGTGGTGGGAAGTGTTGTGGTGGTGGAGTGGATGTGTGATTAAAAATACCGTGCTAGTGGGACTCAACAATTTATTCTGCTCCTAGTTTTGTATATTAAAATGGGGTAACACTGCTATTTAACCTTGAATTGGGCTAAATCAGTGTTTGCTGGTCGACATGTTTCAAGCTCCCCAAGCTTTTCATCAGGACCATACAGGGTCCAGCCCTGTATATACCACTCCTATATTTAAATAAATAGGATTGTTTCACTATGCGCTGTTAATTTTAAACATGCGTATTATACATACGATTTGTATCCTACTGATGTATATGTATCGGTGCCTAATTGCACTTCATGGTCTCAGGCGAGGGCGGGATCACCTCGTGGAAGCATTGTTCCTTATCGGCGAAACCGCTCGGTACTACCTACTCGTTCCTCACCCAGCCGCATATGTTTAAAATTAACAACGCATAGTTAAACAATCCTATTTATTTAAATATAGGAGTGGTATATACAGGGCTGGACCCTGTATGGTCCTGATGAAAAGCTTGGGGAGCTTGAAACATGTCGACCAGCAAACACTGATTTAGCCCAATTCAAGGTTAAATAGCAGTGTTACCCCATTTTAATATACCAAACTAGAAGCAGAATAAATTGTTGAGGCCCACTAGCACAGTATTTTTAATCACACATCCACTCCACCACCACGACACTTCACACCACACATAGTCTTTCACAAATACAGTGCTCCTGCATAGTTCGCTAGTCGCAGCACGCCCCTTTTCGTAGAGAACTGGGATGGCCCCAATGATGAAGCATGTCACCGTGGGGAAACCCCGGTAAGTGAGGGGACTCTAGAAAGAAATGTTTCTTTCTTTGGTAAACACAGACATAAATTATGCAGTAACCATACATACAGACTAGGTCTCTGGACCCGTTACTTTGGGTTCTTGATTTCTTGATATCAGTGGGCACAGTCACAAAGCACTACTTTCTTGACAGCCAGGTCAAATGGGAGGGTAATTATTTTACCCATTTGGTCCTGCAAGGATTTTTCGTCTGAGGCCATTCCACAGAAACTCCAGTCGCGGTATCACAAATGAGGAACTTCCAGAACTCTTGGATGGGGAAAATTGAACAATTCCCTTATAGAAAGGGTAAGAAGAAAGGAAAACCTCTTAGTATGAAGACTAAAATAACAAGAACAAATACTGAAACATAGACCGGTTCCAATACATATCCTTAGAGAATAGAAAGGAACGTCAACAATGCGGAGCAATCTTTGTTCATAATTGAAAAGAAAATGTTTACCCGATGTACAACCTTAGATTTTATAATTGTGTTTTTAACTGTCCTGAGGAAGGTGGTGCACACAGCAGGATCCACCGAAACGCGTCGACTTGGATTGATTTGAGTGTTTTAATAATGTGTAGTAAAAGTCTGGATTATAATATATATTTGTACAGCGGGATACCTTCAGAAGAAAGTAAATGTACATCTGATGTTTTTAATATCTTCTTTTTATATAAATAAAAACACTTGAACTATATATACGCCTTGGCAACGTAATATACAGTTTTAGATTGTAAGTGCTTTTGTGGTTCCATTTGAGATGGGGGGTGTTTGAGTGAGTGAGACACTGGATGATTAAAATTCTTAATAGACATGTATTGAGTATCGCTGGAAAATTGTAGTAAATTTAGACACTAGATCAACTTGTAGTATACGAAATCAAGGGAACTTCTTCGTTTGTTGACATTCCACAGAAACTTCAGCTTGGATGGTTCTGCTTTGATATCCATACTAAAGGTGAGGAATCTGCAGTTAGAATTATTAATCAGGAGAGCACGTTACTTACCTTTGGTAATGTTTTTTCTGGTGGATAGTCTAAGAAGTGAAGCAGTCCACCGATCACTTTTGTGTATATTCAGTGTGATGCCTTAAGTACAACAAGTATACCCGAATGTGGGTCCTGTACTTACTGTGCCACTAGAATGAAGGTACACCGGACTGATGAGACCAGTAGTGTTACGGTTCAGGTAGGACCTGGCTTTGGCAGTTCGATCTGGAATTTACTGATTGGAGCAGGGTCAGGACTGATTTACGAATGGCTGGGTGCAAACTGATCTGGCATGGTGTGCAAAATAATAATGGACTGGGATTTCGCCCGAGTAATTACCAATAGCTCAGATTAATTTCAGCATTTCACCCATCAATTTTTCTATACTTCAATGTGTTGCCCTAAGTGCAACAGGTATGCGGAAGCATGCACCTGTGCCCTTTGCTCACTGCATTACTGGAACCAAGCTACAACTGACTGGGGGGCCCCAATCCTGGCAAACCAGTCTTGGCTTGTTTGTGTCCCGATTCGAGGAGGACCTGGCCTTACAGTTTGGTATGGACTGCTCATATTGAAGCAGGGCCAGGGCTGATTTGCATATGTCTGAGTCCAAACTGAGGTGCCATGGTGTGCAAAATAACAATGGACTGGAATAGCATCTGAGTAATTACCAGTGGCTGAGATTAATTCAAACATTCTACCAATCACTTTAGAATGTATGACAGAACCACGCATGCCATTACTATGCATGCCTTTACCACAGATCCAACACATATGCCTTTACAACACAAAATGTTACCATGCATGTGCCTTTACCATGGATGCCTTTATAATGAAAATTTAAGTATTTTGTAGGTATGTATAAAACCTCATATCTATCTATCTATCTATCTATCTATCTATCTATCTATCTATCTATCTATCTATCTATCTATCTATCTATCTATCTATCTATCTATCTATCTATCTATCTATCTATCTATCTATCTATCTATCTATCTATCTATCTATCTATCTATCTATCTGTCTATCTGTCTGTCTGTCTGTCTGTCTGTCTGTCTGTTTGTCTGTCTGTCTATGCATGCATATATATATATAGTATATATGTATATGTGTGTATATATATATATATATATATATATATATATATATATATATACATATACTTATATATCTCGTGCACTCCTCACAAAGAAAGAGGAGCGAGATGGCCATGCCTTTAGCAAATAGACACAACCGACCAGTTAGGACAAAATCCTTGTCAAAAGAAGAAACTCTTGCCTTACTCCGAACATATGAACCTTCAGACTGTGTGAGGGAGCAGTGAATCAAAATAGTACTAATCGACTCCAATAGAACATCCAGAAAGAATGATAGAAAACCCAACCTGCACAACTTACAACACATCCAGTCAACAACAATCGAATCCAAAAATGATAACCTTAGTAATTCAGGGAAACCGTTGACTTGCCTTCTACTCAATTGTCGATCGGTGAGCAAACATGCATCAGACATATCAGCCCTCATCATCAACAAGGAAATTGATCAGGCAATCCTTACAGAAACTTGGCTATCAGAATCGTCATCTCCAACCATGGATCTCTTAGTACCACCCCAATACAACATTGTAAGACTAGATAGACTAAGAAAATCAGGAGGAGGTATAGCCTGCATTCACCGTTCAAATATAGAGGTCAACCAGATTCAAGCTGACCCTCTAGAATCTTGCGAATACCTAGGTCTTAATATAAGATCAGCAAGTAATCAAAGATGCATCCTGCATGCGATTTATCACCCACCAGGAGATAATGAAAAGTTCACTGAGCAGTTAATGGAGATCATAACGGCCAACTCTAACTCTGATACCAATAGCATATTTCTAGGCGACTTCAATTTACATTGGGATGATTGCAATGACAAACTGGTTAACACGCTTAAAGATTTCCTCATTGAGCTAAACCTCACCCAAGCCTGCACACAACCTACACACTCGAAAGGAGCGACCTTAGACTGGATTATCTCGAGAAACAAAGACACATCAAACCTTTCCATAACTCCATGTGATTGGTCTGATCACCATACTATAACTTTTGGGATACCCATAGTGAAAAGGGGCACGAGTGTGCAACCCTCCAGGTCCAAAAAATGGATTTGAGACACAAAGGAGGCTAATATTGAGCTACTGGTCGAAAGCTGTGAAAGAGACCTAAAGCCACCTAGCAACCTGCAGGATGTAAATGAGCTGACCGATCACTACATAACATCAGTCGGAAATATCGTCAACAACACCATGCCATTAAAACTGAAAAGAGTCACGGAGAAGACGAAAAATCCTTGGTTTAATGGGACACTGAATGAAGACAGGCGCAAATTGGAAATGGCCGAAAGAAAATGGAGACAACACCCTTCATCCCTCGAGCTGAAAGCCCTCAGAAATATTAGAAACCAATATAACAAAAAGATCATAAAGTCCAAAAAGGAATTTAGAAGATCAGAACTGGACAATGCTAAAAATAGACCACGAAAACTCTTCGAAATACTAAAGCAACAATCAAATAAACTAGCCAAATCCGCTCAAGAGAACTCAAAAACACCCTTAAGCTGCGAGGATTTTTCCACATTTTTCACAGAAAAGGCCAAATCGCTTGAAGTAGAGCTCAGGAGCGCCGCGGCTAACCTACCGATCCAACCTTCGCTGCCTATGAGCGATGCCAACTCGACAACAGAGTGTATTAAGACAAAAAACAAGGCAAAGTGGGATACATTGGAATTATATGACCAGGACAAGATCAACAAAACGCTTTCGGAAATCAAACCTAACAACCACTATCACGACCCACTTCCTGCAAAATGCCTTCAAGAAATCAGCCACATTGTGGTTCCAATCTGGACCAAAATAATAAATGCATCATTATCACAAGGGATCCTCCCTGACTGTCTACAAACAGGTCAAGTTGGTCCCATAATCAAAAAACCTACAGCAGATGTTACAGATCCGAATAACTATCGCCCAGTGACCAACATCCCTTTACTGGCCAAACTATTTGAGAAATGCGTGCAGGGACAACTGAGTCAACACATCACCTAGTTTTCCTTACTAGATGAATGCCAATCAGGATTCAGAGCAGGGCAAAGCACGGAAACAGCGACCCTCCATATTGTTGATGATGCGTTACAAGCCCTCGATCAAAATCAAGCATGCCTACTGATTCTATTAGACCTATCATCGGCGTTTGACACTGTAAATCACGAAGCATTATTGACCAGGCTGCAGGACAGGATGGGATTGTCTGGAAATGTCCTTCCTACAGAACAGAACACAACGATTCCTGGTCAACCAATCGATTTCACCTCCATGCCCTAACTCAATAGGAGTCCCTCAAGGATCGACGTGATCCCCAGATCTTTTTAACTTGTATGTTGAACCTCACACAGAAATTCTCAGAAAATCACAGATATCCTATCACAAGTATGCAGACGACACGCAAATATACATAAAGATCGCCTCCCTTGATGACATTGAAATAATGAATGAGACACTAAAAATGGCATTGCAATGGTTAACCACCAATCAACTGAAGCTAAATGCACACAAAACAGAGTTCCTACTAATTTCACCACCAAGGAGCCATTCGGATATAAAGGAATGGACCAAACTGGTGACTGCACTAAACTGCACCCCAACCCTAGTCAACTCAGCTAAATCGCTAGGAATCATCTTAGACGAGAACCTTGACATGAAAGCCCACATTAATTCAATGGCGAAAAGTGACCGCTTCCACCTGAACTACTTAAGAAAATTGAAACCTTTCATCTCAGAAGTGGATCTTAAACTAGCAATCCAATCCCTGGTCATCTCTAGGATTGAATATGGCTGCACCACATTATCTGGCTACCAAAAACGCACACAGCACCACTAAAAGCTTGCCTCAATGCAGCGGCAAGACTCATCACTGGATCAAGGAAATTTGATCACATATCTCCCCACCTGAAAGAATTAAATTGGCTACCTTATGAAGTCAGAATCCAAATGAAGATATTATGTATCACCGATAAAGCGATCCATTGCAACACTCCAAGATACCTAGCCAAGAAAATTGAGCTATCTGGAGGTAACAGACCAGCTAGGAGCGCCAAAGAGTTGCTGTTGCGGCCAGCCCTCTTCCGAAAGAAAAGGACTTATGACAGAGCGTTCACAGGAGCGGCCCCCAGAATCAGGAACTCACTCCCCCCTAACATCAGGAAGATTCATAATATCGTAACATTTAAGCGAGAAGTGAAGAGCTTTTTGATGAGTAGATTCCTTACATAGGGAAGCCTATTGATCACTGTTATGGTCCATTGTTGTCCTAACACTGAACATTTATGTCATCAGAAGGGGAGGACTCGACATAAATAGTAGGAAGGCTGATTTGAGGACACCAGATGGACGCCTCATTTAAGACTAAGCTGTATCCTTACCGTTACCCCATGTCAATGTGAACATATAACTGCATCTCACATCCAAAACTATTTAATCCTCTACCTCATTTATGTGTGTTTATAGGGCTTATGATATAAGTTAAGTCTAACCTTACCTCTTAATGCGAATTGCACATGCGTGAGTAACGTATATCATCTACCTCATTTATGTTTTTTTTTTCTTTTTTTGTATAATTGTTTGTATATATATTAATCTCCAATTCACTTTCTATGTTAAGCGCTCTGATACCCAAGGGTCTTGTTTGCGCTATACAAAACACTATAATAAATAAATAAATAAATAAATAAATATAAATATATAAAACACTATATATATATATTACCTTATCGACCCCAACTCCTAAATTCTACCTGCACTAAACCCTAAAATTACCCTGTCTACCCATAAAAGCTGTACCCACCCTAAACCCTAAAAGTACTATTTCCACCCCAATACCCTACCTAAAAAATATCCTTGCCATCCAAATTCCTCTACCCACCGTAAACCCTTTAAATACCCTTGCCACCCAAATACCCTTACCTACCCCAACCCTAAAAATACCATTGCCACTCAAAACCCTTACCCATCCTGAACCCTAGAAATACCCTTGCCACCCAACTATCCCTACCCATCATAAACCCCAAAAATATCCTTGCCACCAAAATTACCCTACCCACCCTAAAACCTAAAAATATCCTTTCCACCCAAATACTTCTGCCCACCCTAAAACCTAAAAATGCCATTCCCACCCAAAAAACCATACTCTCCCTAAACCCTACAAATACCAGTAACACCCAAATACCACCACCTACCCTAAAAATACTGTTTCCACACAAATAACCCTCAGCTACCCTAATAACCCCTAAAAATACCCTTGCTATCAAATACCGCCAACCACCCTAAACCTTAATAACGCCTTTGCTCTTATATATATGTATCATTGTACACGTCAATTAAGCACACAGATGGGATTAAAGCATGCAAATACTTCTTAAAGTCCCACTCAGTATCCCTTTTGGAACATTCTAACATGTTACTAGAAATGATGGACTTCTGTCTCCAACAAAATGTGTTGATATTTAATAACAAATACTTCCTGCAAGTACAGGGAACCACGATGTGGACACCATACCGACTAACCTACGTATATTTAAAAAATTGGTGGGAGGCGGAAGTTGCATGGAACAAACGGAACAGGGTATGCATAGAACAAGTAATTTCATGGACTTGTTTCATTGACAACTTATTTATTATCTGGGACGGTGAAAGGGATGATTTTGAGACGTTTTTGAAATCCCTAAACTACAACTTGCAAGGATTGAAATTCACATATAACATCAGTGAGAAGGCAATCAATTATTTGCTTTTGGGGTTTACATCAATGATGATAAAAATGTGTATCAATATTTATAGGAAGTCGACCAGAATGAACAGCATCCTCCATGCCAACAGTGGCCATCCACGTACCCTAAAATGGAGTGTCTCTTATGAGGAATTTCTTCGAGCCAGGCAGAATTGCTCAGAAAAGATGGAGCTTTATGTGCTGGCTGAAGAAATGTACCGATGATTTAGAGTAAGAGGTTATCCCATCGAGGTTTTGGAAGATGCCCTTCGAAGGGCAAATGGAAAGAACTGAGAGAACCTGCTGGTGGTGAAACCAAAGACTGTGAAGAATATGGAGGAATCTGAGGATTCTAGATACATTATGCATTATGACATGCCCAATTTTGAGGTAACAGGATTGTTAAAACAGAACTGTAACATTCTCAAAATGGATGAAAACCATAAGGTCCTACTACCAGAAACTATAAACATAACGTACAGGAAGATAGCCTCACTGGGGGATCTTTAAACTAAACATTTCTTGAATCCTGACAATTCAACGAGATCTGGGATTGACAATTGACTATCAAGTGAAAAGAGGATTTTGGAATTGCTTCAGGTGCAAAGCTTGCACTTATGGACACAATTTAATTGAGTTTAGGATGCTGCATGGTAAAAATAACAAGATAAATAAGTGGATAACATGGGAATCCACATTTGTGGTCTATATCCTTGAATGTACATATGGAATAAAGTATGTCAGGAGTGCTATCAACAAACTCAAGCTCCCTATACTGCAACATCTTTGTGCAATAAAGAGTAAAGAATTTTCATACACCATGGCGAAACACATCTGGGAGGTTCATAACGGAAATGCTAGCAAAATGAGATATTATGGTATACGGAGAACTGGATGGTAATAGAGAACTGGATCTGCAGAGAGCAGAGTCCAAGTGGATAACATTAATGGGAACAGAGCACCCGTGGTGTTTGACTGTGGATGCTGAACAGCAAGTTAATCTGTGACATCCCCACTCTCTTGAACTGATCAATTTACAGTAGAATATTAATTATTTTTTCTAGCACCCTAATTTTACAATCTGGCCTTTACACTGTTTGAACCTTTATCTGCACTTTAATGCTTTTTGCGCTTCTTTTAGATCCCGCTTTGCTGAGTGCCATATACAGTGATAAAGTATATACTGACAAGTGGATGTTGTAAATATATCCAGCAATATTTGACATTGAAATAATACTATGGGTACACTGTGCATAACTGATAAGCTGTCAAATGTTCGGATTCATGTGGCAGTCATGTTTTCGGACATTGCTTGACCAGCAACATTTTATTTATTGATTTAACAGCTTTATATAAAGCTCTTGCACCAAGTTGACACTATTGTCCTTTACCTTATGGACTCAGCAAAATACAGTGAATCAGGTAATCTGCAAGGGAAAAATAACGCAGTGTGTAGCGCACCAAGCATGTAGTTTGTCAGGCACAAATGAGGTCCGGCCTCATACGACAGTTCGATAGTTCGGTAGCAGCAATAATGCAAACTGTAATACGACAGTTAAGGTGCTCCGCGAACAGTGCCCCCAATATGGGTCAATGATGACACAAAAGTACTGCTTACCACTCCGGCCCCAGTACGGACCATCCTTGGGTCAGCACCGGCCGAGATCCGAGCTGAAGCAACAGGCATGCGCAGCTGACATATGCGAGAGTCCGAGAGTGTGTCCCTACCGGCCTGCTACCCACCCCAGATGGTGATCCACGTTACCTGGGGGGGCATGACCCCACTCTCTTCTCCGACTTCTGCTACTTGGGACTTGATCCAGAACTCCTTCAGGGGGTGCGGCTAGCTCGGCCCAGCAGCTCAGCTCCTCCATGGCTGCCGGTCTGGGCCACTGCTTTTCTACCCAGAGGGCCCAATGACTTGGCCCTCTTTACGGCAGTCTGAGTGAACACTGAGACCCGCCCTCAGCACTATGGAGACTTTACTTAAAATTTGGTGCACACCCTACACAGGCACTCCTCACCAGCGCCTCAGGTTGCACCTCGACACGCACACTGCGGGCGAGACTCGCCTTTTCTCTGGTGCTCACGATGACCCAGCGCTCTTCGCAACTGCCCTGCTTGCACTGCGACACAAACACTGCGAGTCCGAGTCTCTCCTCTTCTCCCGCTGCACACGATCTCCAGGCCCTCTTCACCAACGCACTGGCAGCACCACGACACACACGCTGCACGTCTGAGACTCACTTCTTCTTTTGGTGCACATGATGACCAGGCGCTCCTCACCAATACCCGGGCCTGCACCACGACACGCACCCAGCATGTCCGAGTCTCACTTCATTTCCCCGTGAACACAACAACCATGCGCTATTCACCAATGCCTTGGCCTGCACCACGACACGCACCCAGCGTGTCTGAGACTTAGGTTACTCCTGCATGCCCATGAGGGTCTCAAGCTGCAAAAGCATGTGCACACCGCGTTGCTTGGGACTTCTCCAGAAACATTTATGATCCTGTATTCCAAACAGGGAGCAGCTCACCTCTGGCCCTTGGGGATACTAGACAGAGCACAAAGCACAGTCTTCTTCAAGCAGGGAGCCCCAGTGCCTCCAAGCATAGTCCCAACAGCTTCTCCCTTGGTTAGAACAGCAAACTGTAGACCAGCCCCAGATCATGAAGCAAGGATTGGTCTTTCCACAGCAGTCTCTTCAGTTGCTCCTTCTTTAGCAGAGGTTCCTCTTGACCACAGAATGGGTCCAAGCCTTTTCAGTCTCAATCCATTTCTGTTTCATTCCAATGTTCAGGGGTTTCAGCTCTCATAGTTATACACCTTAATGTCTTTGAAGTTCGTTTGTGCTCAAGTGTCCCTGATCCCTCCCAAAATCTATTCTAGGTGTCTTCCTCCCAGTGTCACCTCTCCCTCTTTGATACTGGGGGTCTGGATCCTTAGTCACTCAGTAGGAGATGGATCAATTGGTTTATAACACCAGCCCAGGCCTTTTCACCTCCCGGGCTTCTCCTCCCCTACTCTCCAGCTCCTCCAACCTTTCAGATCCAGACAGACAATCCACATTTCAGGAGAGACACACAGAAATGCTTAGAGCACAAAACTCAGGCACTTTCTAAAAGAGTGGTTTCTGAAGACACAGTGACAAAACCACCTTCATAGAAATATGTATTATGACACTGTGAGTTCCTACATACTAAACTTCACCTCTCCATTATAAACTGACAGGAAAGTAGGCTAACAAACACAAGACCCAGCCTCCCCATTCTGTCCTATGTGTAGGATGGCCTTTCAGCAGTGAAAAACAAAATGAAGTGTTTTTCACTGTCAGGACATAACACACCATACTATGTGTCCTGCCTTTTACCTGCACTGCACCCTGCCCAGGGATCACCCGGGACCTATCACAGGAGTGCCCAATGTGTATGTAAAAGGGAAAGTCAGGCCTAACAAGTGGTTGCACTTGTCAGGATAACATGCTAACTTAGCAAACTGTGAGCAGGCCCTACACTGCAGGCCTGAGTTCCCTTCTCCGCGCTCCTTTGCATTGATAGCCCTGGCACACACAGTGCACATCACGAGGGACTTTACTAGTACAGCAAACATACCAATCATGGCCAACTAATCACCATTACATTTTACATAGGGAACACTTGTACTTTGACACTGAACAGCAGTGACAAAGTACCCAAAGCATCTAAATTGGCATCTCTATGTCAGGAAAACGGTCTAGGGGAAAGCAAAACGTTTAGAGAACTCTAGCCAAAAGGCCTAGTCCTACAATAATTGACATTATTTTGTTGATGAATAGAGAGCAGTGAAAAGGAAGAGTCAAGTTACTTCGAGGTTTCAAGGAGAATTTGATAAAATCTATTTCTGCATCAAAGCATTTTAAGTGGCAACTCAGTTTTCTGGGGACTGAACAACAAATTATTTGGCTATCTATGTTTGAAGATTGATGAAACCGCTCTGTAGGATAAGGAAATCATTCATAGATTATGTTTTTAAGTGCAATTAAGTGTCTGTACAATTTCCATGGAGATTCTCAACCTCTTAGAAATGTATTTCAGTAGCTAGAGGTACATTTGAAAAGAAATGGAACTAGAACTAAACTCATTGACAAGCTACAGTCTCTCAGTGGCTCTTTCAAGCCAATGAAGGTTGGAAACTAGACTGTAATTTGAATGGGAATTGGAATCGAGTTCTCAGAATGGTTAGCCAACTTTCAGAAAATCATGAACGACTTACTAAGTAAGAGAGGGTTTGATCAAGGTGCACCATACTGAGACAAATAAATGGAAATTGACATCAATTATGTTAGCTGGCAAGTGCAGATGTTTATTATTATTAGATTTGAAGTGTTTGATGATCAAGGGAAGCTAGTCTGTGCTGATGGGAGCAAAGGTGATTTGGAGTTGTTGATTTTGGGAGGATACTTTCCAATTAAGGTTGAGGAGGAGCATACTTTGCTTGTGATAGAATTTATATTGTGAGAAATCGAGTTTCCGGTAGGAAAAGGTGTGCACACTGTTCAAGCAGAAGCCACAATCCTAGTCAGGGTAAGCTAGACGCACACTAAAAGATAACCTGTGCGCACGCTCTGGTAGCTTGGCACAGAGCAGTCAGGCTTATCTAAAGAGGCAATGTGTAAAGTATTTGTGCAGCACACAGTAACACAATGACTAGACCACATAAAGAGTCCACACAAGTTTATAAAAATAGAGTGTTATATTGTAAACAAGACCCAATACCAAAATGACAAAAATCCATTGTATAGAAGTTGAGATAGTGAATTTGAAAAGAATAAATCTAATAAAGTGCTTAGAAACAAGTAGTGCTAAAAAGGTTTCTTTACATCGCACTGGAATGAGGCAAAGTCAAAGTTCGGGCCGACCTCATCGAATTGCGGGCCGGGTACAAGAGCCACGCAGGGCACGGTGAACAAAGTACTTTTCTAGGTCAGAAGCAACGAGATGTGTCGATCTTCTTCCTGCAGTGAAGACGATGCGTTAGTTTAGAAACGGGTGGGGAGTCGAGAGGCGTCAAGCGATGCACCAGTTGCGTCAATCTCACCAAGCAGCAGCGGCAGTGATACACTGTTCGATGCTTTGATATCTGGAGGCAAAGCGCTATTTCCAATGCGATGCACCGATTTTACTCCCGCAACCAGGTCAATGCACCGGTTCAAACAGGAGTAAACCAATGATGTTTAGAGGAGAGAACACATGCACTTTAGCACTAGTCAGTAGTGGTAAAGTGCCCAGAGTCTTAAAGCCAACAAAAAGAAAATCCGAAAAAGAGGAGGAGGAAGGCAAAAAGTTAGGCGTGACCCCTCAGAGAGGGCCATTTTCCACCATATATTCACTTTAATGAAAGCAAAAACTGAGTTGCTTATGCCAGCGGATGAACAAGATACAAATTTTGTGATAGCAGCAGTGTTCGAATAAATATAATGAAAGTGGGAATAGGGAAGGTTGGTATATGAGCCAGTTTGTTCTTGTAAAAACAAGGCTTTAGCACGAAAGATGGGCTAATTAAAACTCCTCAAGTCTTTTTATTTTCTGCAGTGCTTGTGAAATTTAAAAGCATGCCTGGTATTTCCCAAACTGCAAACCAATTTAGTTTTTTCTCTTTATTTTACTGATTTTGCTGATTAAAGATTAACTTCTTAGACTCAGTTTTGAAGGGAGATGTCATTGAAAGTAGGGAGCAAACATTACGTTTTCTTACAGGGAATTTCTAGGTTTGGTTTGTAGAATTTGGGTGACTGAGAAATATTTTAGAAGGATATCTGGGCATGAGAATGTATTTCAAAAGGGGAACGACATTGAATTGGTATTGGCTCAGTAATGTGGTCCAATATCATTCCTTTGCTATGGTTAATAAGGGAGGAAAGTTGTGTATTTGCAGCATGGTCTCAAGTGACGTGATCAATTTGTGTTCATCGTTGCTCTAATCTCCAAAGAATATGTTGTTCAGGGTTATCATTTGCATGGGGCATGCTCGATTTCAATTTGGGTGGGTAGCAAGTGATGTATGTGTAAGTGATAGTCGAATATGATAATGCAAAGCTATGTGCATGCGATTGTGGTAAATGTAAGATTTGTCTGGATGGCAAACAATCAAATCGATTGGTGAATGGATATAAATCTGTTGTTGAGTTGACCAATGTTTGCCCAAGGATATGGCGTGGAGCCGTGTTATCCACCTGATAATGCCAGGGGCTCTGTGAAATCTGTATGGCTTGTATGGCAAGAGGTTGAATATACCTTGATTTTGACATGCACTTTAATATGTGGCAACTATAAGATTTGGAGCTGTCATGGCGGAGGTGTGTGTCCTGTAAGGGTGTCAGGAAGACCTGCATGCACAGTGCTGGGTTCTCCGCCCCAGAGCCTAATTGGTGCAGACTGGAAACCTAAAAAAGTATCAACACCTTGCATGCAGAATGTGACACTAGCCTTTCCATGAGGGACTGTTGGAACAGGGTTTGTGATGAACAGAGGGGAAGGAGAAGAAGGGAGTGCTATGCATAATCACCAAATTGACAGTCCAGCATTTAGGAATTACATACACATGAGATGGGTCAATTTGTAATGAGAAAAGAAGCAGGAAGTGTATTTTCACTACGTTGATTGACAAGCTGAGTACTTCTGTGTGTGTGTCATCCAACAAATACCCTTTGCTTTAGTCTATCTGCCAAGTCACTCAATAGATACCAGACCGCACACAGCATGAAATGTTCCAGCAAACCTGCTGCATAGCGAAACAGACATCCGACCACACTCTATTTTGTGGAGAGAGTGAAGGGAAAGAGGGAAGGTTGAAATATATTACATATGAGCTTAAATTATATGTGGCGATAATGACAGGGTTTAAAACAAGAAAATGTGATGCCTCACAGAAAACGAGAGTTGGGGCAGGATAAAAGAAATAGTTGTGGAATAGGAGAAAAAACGCCAGTATCTGTGGTGGATGACAGTCTGACTGGTGAGACCACAATAGTATGAAAAAGTGAGAAAACAAGAAGTGAGAATGAGAGGGAGCTAGAAATAGGTAAAGAGAAAATGGAAAGGGGCAAAAGTGAGATAGCAAGAGACAGCAAAAAAAGACTGGAAAGTCAGAGGAGAGAAATCCTTTGGACATTCAGGGGCATATTTATAAGAGTGTATCGCCACAGGAATGTCCCTTTGTATGACGTTCCTGCAGTGATAAACCTTACGCCCTATTTACAAAGCGGCGTAAAGCCAGTTAACATGGCTTGTGTAAGGCCCTCTTTCACACAGCACTTAGCATGAAAGGGGCAAGCAATGGATGTGGTGGTGGGCTTTTCACTGCAACACCCATTGCTTTTTTACGCTGCCACCTATTTACAAGGGTGGCATAAATATGGGGCAGCGCCGGTATTAAGACCAAAAAAAAAAGTGGTGTTAGAATGGTGAAACGAGTAGAAATTATTAATTTCTCCTTGTTTTTGCTATTTTTATGTGTGCTGCATTGTGCAGCACACTTAGAAACAGCAAATCACTATGAATGATTGTTTATGTGCAGGAAGGTGTCCCTACCTGCACATAAACAATCATTAAAAAAATGACGATTTGCAACTTCTAAGTGTGCTGCACAATGCAGCCCATAGTGAAGTTACAAATCACCATTAGTGACTGTTTTTGTGTAGGAAGGGACGCCTTCCTGCACATAAACAATCATTTGTTCAACGCAGGCACCCTTGCACTTTAGTGCAAAGGTGCCTGCATTGGTGCTAGGCAGCTGAATTTAGCGCCAGCGCTAAGGAAAACACAGGGATGCACTGTATCATTGCAAATACAGCGCATCGCTGCGTTTTCAGAATGACGGAGTGCGGCGTTAGCAATTTTGACTTAACGCCGTGCTCTGCCATTCTCAGGGAAATATGCCCCTCAATGTAATGGCAGTATTAAACTGAAACATATACCTGTCTCATATGCATAATACACCTCATGAACTTGAGTGAATAATAGTAAAAAAATATATCTTCACTGACATTTCAATTTTATTAAGTAAACAATCATGAACAACTAGGCAACGCACCTTGCAAGTGGGTGCTACTTCTACATAAGTATCCTTTTTTTTATTTCGATTTCACTTTCAATAGCTATATACAATCAGGTGCTCCCCAAAGTGTCCACCCTTTCCATTCCTTGCCCTCTCCCCCCACCCTGAGTGAATGATAGTAAAGCAGAAAAGCCCGACATTCTGAAATGTATGCTATTTTGGACATTTAGATATCAGTATTAGCAATGGTGTGATGGACCCTCTGCCCCTGATTACAGTAGTAAAAGCGGTCAAAATTGGGATGCATATGGCCACTCACACTTTTGGGACCTGGTGCCACAGCACCTCCTGCACCATTAGTAGTTACGCCCCTAACAATAGTCAACTTTAGACTTGCTGGTTTACAACACCTGATGGCATCACTCGAAACAAGTGAAACATTAATTTAGAAAAACCCTACTTCGGCCCCTGGGTTGTAATTCGGTGAGGATACCTTTATAGCCTACATGGTTGCAGCCCAATAATAGCTGGCTGCTTGTTCCACATCAGTAGTGCTTCTATCTCCCTTTATATATATTTATGACAGAACATTCAATGGCGCACATCCCCAGAAAAACTGCATGACACACAGAATGTCAATCACAGACACAATGAGCTCCCAGTTAAGAAAGAAGAGATTCTGACCATATAAATTAGCCAATACAAAATGTTTGTCTCTCCAGTAGGAGTTATTGGAACTTCCAATGTAAGATGTAGCAGAGTGTTTTCCAATTAGATCAGTTCCTGTTTAGGCATATAGAAGGTGGCATTTTTGCTCTGATTTTTTTTCTTCCTTTGCAATGATCATCTTTTATCTGTTGGCTTGCTTAGCATTTTATACTTTTGTTGCCACATTTCCTCCAGCAGTTTCTGTCTTGACTCTTCTTCTCCTTCTTGTTGTTAGGGGAATGTGTTGCCTTGCCGATTTCACTAAAGCAGTCTACATCTTCAGTCAAGATCTACATTGTTTGCCAAAGCAGGGCTTTCCCATTCATAATGTTTCAACTTCTCTTTGACCCTTAAAAGGAGAAACTCCTCATTTTTCCTATGTAATATTCAGTGTAGTGTGCCACCATGGCTACTGGGAAAAGTTGCCTTTTCTTCTAGCAATCTCGAAGGACAATCAATAGACCTCCTTCAAACCACGTCCTTTACGTATTGGGATACACCCAATTTCATTCGTTTTGGACAAATCTGGATCCTTCTCAAGAACTAGGAAAATAATTTCAACAATTCAACACAAAACAGTCCTTAGTTCGATATTCTATGGGTATCCAAGTAGTCCCTTCAATTGTGTCACACTTTTCTGAGGATCCAATGAAGTGACATACATTTTTTGATTCTCTTGTAGGGCATTTTGCTTTTTAGTCTGCAGATGTATAAAGATCAAACCAAAGTGGTTATTTGATTAGTTGACTTTCATGAACTGTGTTGACTTGAGCAACTCCATTAGAAACAAACCCAGATGCTAATTTATAGTCTTATGATGTATTGTTGTCAACCTTTACGAAGGTGTTTGAACTGTCCAATTCTGAGTTCCCAGCTGAAGAGGCCTTATGTGATATTTAGCAAGGATATTAATTTCTCAGTTTTGATTGAACATTGATTACACATAAGAGGAATGGAAAGAGTGAAGTGTCAAGTGGGTTACCCAACTTTCTAGAAAACCTTTTCATCTGGAAAATCTGAATTTTCTACAGAGTCATTATCTTTTGAAGGACTTCTGCAAGTAGGATTGTGTTGTGGTGAACTTGGAACAGAAAGTAGAACTCCATTCTAACCATTATATGTCATCTTGGAATGACAAAATGTGAGGCATTCTGAAGAGGAAAGCTGGAGTGGGCGAGCTGAAGGATGAGGCTACTAACCATGGTTGGTGCCTATAACAGAATAACGTTCTTCAAACTATGCTGGAATTACCATTGTCATCATTGAAGATCCTAATACTGGTGACTGCCTGAGAGGAGGCAAGCATCTTAAGGCAAAAACCTCTTCTGAATCCATTGTGAAACAAGGCCCCACCACACAGGGTAAGATGATTTTATTGTACTCTTTCCAAGGATCTACACCACCATTTACATTAGTC
This sequence comes from Lissotriton vulgaris, assembly GCF_964263255.1. Lineage (NCBI taxonomy): Eukaryota > Metazoa > Chordata > Amphibia > Caudata > Salamandridae > Lissotriton > Lissotriton vulgaris. The sequence continues at coordinate 341,137,889 of NC_141699.1, forward strand.
TGGTTGGAAGCATATTTGGAAGCACTCAGGCGCATCGCTGCGAACTTCACAGTCAATGCAGATAGCGCACGTAATTTAAAACTATTGACTTGCCAAAAGTTAAGGTGACTCATGCTAGTTACGATGGCTTGTTGTTGGGCTTGAGGACGATCGCAGCAAGGTCAGCTCAAGATTCCCCTTGTGTGGCATCTGGAGAGAGTGCTGGAGCGCAGAATGGGCAGGTATCGCCTGTAAACACCAGTGCTGAGCGGCTCACAATGCGCTGTGAAAACAAGCTCGATCTTCTGTGAAATACGTTATGCATCGGTGGCCATTTGGAAGGATTGGGTAGTTTTCCATTTGCGCCTATGGGTAATGTGATTTATTGGTGATGCTGTGACGGATCATTCAACCTCAGTTAAGTTTTATTTCTTCAAGTTTAACAGTGGTGGCATCAAGTAGCAGCCGCATCTGGATGGTCACAGTTCCTGAAGAGAAGATATTATGGTGATGGGCATACCCCTGTTTTAAGTGCCTGACATCATAAGTTGGATGGTAATTTCAGAAGTTGTGGATACACTGTGATAAGCACACCTTGGGACTCAGTGCCTTATACAATGCATTTACTCTTTTTTAACACTGTTATAGGCACACCTTCATATTGTTTGTCTTGTATAGGGGACATTTTCAACATGGTGATAAGCACACCCGAAGACTGAGGGGCATATTACCAAGCAATAGCGATAATTATCTCTATTGCTTGGTTAGAGACAAAAATTTATCGCAGATAAACCTTGGTATTAACAAGGTTTATCGCAAATGTGATAAAAATCGTCCGCAATGCATGAATATCGCTGAAAAGTCAGCGATATTCATGTATTACCGAGCTAATGCTCTTAGCCATGTTATCCACCCCCCATTTAATAACATGGCTAAGAACTGCTCAGGGCAGGTGTTAGCTTTTGGAGATATTTGCGCTTAGCGCGGATATCTCCAAAAGTTGGTAATAGGAGATAGCGATGTTAGCGACTGTTTCCAGTCACTAACATCTTGGCACACCCACTTTGCATGTCATTAGTGATAAATTTCTCTAACATGCAACGTGGGGCCCAAGATGGTCGCTATCTCCTACTAGCTGTAGCTAACTGGTGTTAGCGATAGCTGGGTAATAGGGAGATAATTTTATCTCCGCTATCTTGGCTTTTAAAGCCAAAAAAGCGGAGATAAAACCCCTTGATAATATGCCCCTGAGTGCCTTATAATGTGCTGTATATGTTCCCCACACAGTGATAGACTCACCTCGGAACAGTACTTTATACTGTGCAGCATATGTTCCCCACACAAATATAGTAGGGGTGGGCGGCCAGCTACGCTCCGTGCACGGAGTGTGCGTAGTGCCGCCTACTCCGCATTTTGCGGAGCGGGCGTAGCCAGGCGGCACTACGCACGCTCCGCAGACGGAGCGTAGCTGGCCGCCACCCGCCTCCCTCCCGCCCTCCCTAAATACTTTCAATTAAAGGAATAAAATAATTTAAAACGCACTTACCTTGCCCGCCGCTGCCCGCCGCGTCCCCGGGGCTCGCTATCTTCCGTCTTCCGTCTTCTTTACTAATGCGCATGCGCGGGCGGCCGCGCATGCGCATTTTCTCGTGAGAAATGCGCATGCGCGGCCACCGTAAAGAAGACGGAAGACGGAAGATAGCGAGCCCCGGGGACGCGGCGGGCAGCGGCGGGCAAGGTAAGTGCGTTTTAAATTATTTGACTCCTTTAATTTAAAGTATTTAGGGAGGGCGGGAGGGAGGCGGGTGGCGGGGCTGGCGGCCAGTGGTGTTTGCGTAGTGGGGCTACGCGGAGTGCGGAGGTGGGCGTAGTTTCTCGCCCACTTCGCGTAGCTCCGCGAAGCCCCACTCCGCCCACTCCGCCCAGGGTTAAAATATAGGCACACTTCAAAGCTTTTCAGACACCTTTGCAGTTGTGTCTCTCAGCATCTCATCATTTAACACGTCACCATGACTATGACAAATATGCCTTTCCCTATATGATAAGTGAGGGACCGGTCATACGGTGGAAGATTCTCTTTGATTCATAACTGGTTGCCATTGAGGGAGAAATTCTCTGCAGCTAGATAACAAGCTGTGTTCCTCCATAATTTGGACGGAGAAGGCCGCAATATTTACGATATCCTGGAAACTTTCCCTTTAGGCAATGCGGAAGGTGATCCAAGAAATTTCTTTGGCATGTCAGTCTTGATGTTAGAAATGCACTTTGAATCAAGAATCAATGTAGTGTTGGAGCACCACAATTATTTTTCCATAACAAAAGCAAAGATGGAAACTGTAGGAAATTATATATATTATTTACAAACACTAACACATACTTTTGAGTTTGATCCCTTGACTGACTCTCTCATTAAAGATAAATTGGTAAGATTTACAAACAACGTGAGGGTTCAAGAGATGTTGTTGGCCAAGAATCCAGATCTAAATAAAGCCATTGCAATTGTGGAAGAGGTGGAGAGTACTAACACACGGGTACTGGAGATGAGTGCTGGGGTAAGTGAGACTGTGAGAGAAATGTAAGCAAAAACCAAACACGAGGGTGAGAATACTAAATCTTAGGGGAAACAAAGTAGTGGCAACAAAGATGGCAGGTTTACTAAAATGAGGTGCTCTCTCTGCGGTAACCCTGGTCATGCACAATGTTATGGTAGAAATTTGGTATGTAGGAAGTGCGGTAAAAGGGGCCACTATGCCTGCGTATGTAATTGTGAGGCGAGACAATCCAAAATTGTTGACTCAGTTTATGAAGATGTGGATAAAGTGGTATTAACTATATGAGTGAAGTGGATGTAGGACTTTAAAAGATGGAGAAGTGTCATATCAAATTAGATGATGAAGATGTGGTTGTCTTGCCAGATTCGGGTTCAGAATATACAATGGTAGGTGACAAGAATTGGGAGAGGGAATATGGTGGGGAACAAGTAACCCTGTTTCCTCCTGATATAAATTCTGTGAGTTATGGGGGGTACAAAATACTTGGATACGCTGCCATGAAGATCACTTTTCAAGACAAGGAAACTGTTGGAAAGGTGTATATTGCAAAACACAAAGATAACTTGTTGGGGTGGCGGCACCAGCATGACATGGGGATTAACCTTAATCCCAATGCGGTGCATCCAGTTATGTCTATGAAGCTGGAACAAGGACAGGAAGACATTGTCTTGTAGTTTCCTAAAGTGTTTAATGACAAACTGAGGGGCATATTAACAAGGGCTATTATTGCCGCACTAGCGGGACTTTTTCCCGCTAATGCAGCGATAATTTCATCGCCCTATTACCAAGCTGTCGCTAACACCAGTTACCGACAGCTTGTAGGCGATTTAGGGGCCCAATTTGCATGTCAGCGATAATTATCGCTAATGACATGCAAAGTGGGCGTGCCAAGATGTTAGCGACTGAAAACAGTCGCTAACATCGCTATCTCTGTGAGGTTTCCGGTCACCGCGCCTACCCAGACTACAAATCCCATCACCCTTTGCGTTGGGAAGTATATGGGGGGAAGCGCCTAGGCATCGGCGCGCTTAATACTGAGTCCGTCCTTTGTTTTCTTGACTGGTTCCGGCTGTTCGGCGTCTGTTGGAGCAGCTGCTTCTGCCACGGTGTTCAGCGGTTTCGCAGAGACGTGGAGGTGTAGAGGTACTGATAGGGGTCTTTTTCGTTGGGAGCCGTTGCTCGCGTTAATCCCCCTCCACCATTGTGTTTTGTTCTTAGCACTCTCGCATCGGCTGATGCGAGTCTGATTTTGTCAGGGAGTCTTGCTCTGCTTGTAGAAGCACTGTGTCAGGTGCTGACTACCGCGTTGGAGATATATAGTCCGTGGAATTGTTCGGGGACTAACCAAACGGAGTAACAGCGGGGCGTGGTGGTGTTCCACACGTCGCCGTGTGTTAGGAATCCGTGTGTCTGGGAATAACAAGTCTGGGGCGGTGAGGTGGTCACAACTTCCCGTCGCCGGATACTTAGTGTGCGTTTTGGATCGTCGGGTATTGGCGGAGCATAGGGGTGACATTAACTTCATGCTGCCGTTTATCTACATTGCTGTTTGGATGGCTAGGCAGAGGAGCATTGGGGTGGACGCAACCTCATGCTACCTTTTCCTATGAAAAAAGTACTGTTTACCATCTGCACTGTTATAGTGGTATTACCTTTCAGAGTGCTACGAGAGATGCATCTCCAACTCCTAAGGGTTTCATAAACTGGGGACATTGACTGTTAAAGATTCCTAATAGGATACTACAATAAGGGGACAGATTATAAGTTCATTTCCTCATAATAGGGTGTGTGAGAACAAGTATACTACATACCTAGATTGTGTATAAGGCTGACATGAAATATTATAACATGTGGTTTTCTTTGTAGGAGTATGAACTGGGAGTTACGTTAGTGCTGGAAGAATGATTACAGCTTGACAAGGTAGAAGGTGTTCTAGCGAGAATTAATGAGTGTAGGATTGTATGTTGCCTAGTACTTATCCTTTTCCTGTGTTTTGTCATTTCAGAACCCTTGTCCCTGCTGTCCCCTTCCCGTCCCCGGTCTTTCTTGTCCTTCATTTCTCCCTCACCTGCTGGTTCGGACACCCTGTGATTTACATATCAGGGTGTTAGTAACAGCTGGAGGTGGAGCCAGTTAGTCATCAGCCGGATCCTGCAAGGCGGGCCTTGACAGAATTACGCGCCCACGATATATGCCTTGCCTGACACGGCTGTTGAGTAAACATGGCCACCTTAGAAGATGTATTGCAAACTTTAGTATTGGTACAACAGGAACTTATAGCGTCCCGAGCAGAGACCACTGCCCTGAAAGATAGGGTGGATAGACTGGCAGGGAACCCATTTGATGTCTCGACTCAGAACCCTCGTATTCAGGTTACTGTGCCCCCTCCTATTCCGTTGGCTAGCCCTGAACGGTATTCAGGGGATCCCTCTAAGACGCAGGTGTTTCTTACTCAAATCATGTTACACTTTTCATGCAAACCTGCGTCATTCCCCAATCATCACTCCAGGGTAGCGTTTGCCATTTCATATATGGTGGGGGATGCAGCGAATTGGGCTGTGCGTTTGGTGCGTAAGGATGATCCCATTCTGTCGGATTGGGGGCATTCAGAGCCGAATTTGAGAGTGTTTTCGATAGGCGTGCAACCACCTTCAGTGCAGATAAGGAGTTGTTGGAATTGAGGCAGGGTAGGAATGAGCTAGTCACTTATCTAACAACGTTTAATAGGTTAGTGGCAGAATCCTCGTAGCCTGAGGAAAAACAAATGTCCATATTTTACCAAGGACTTAGAGAAGGACTAAAAGATATCATCGCTCAGATAGACCCTCAACCCACTACTTGTGCAGGCAGGATCAGCCTTTCCTTGAGACTGGACGGTCGGATGTCAGAACGCAGTGGGGATAGGAAGAAGTGGGACAGAGGCTATTCCAGACTAGAATATAATATCAAGAAAGGACCAGTGGTGTCCGCTGAAGGAAACAAACCTATGGAGATAGAGGCAGTAAGGGCACCATTGACTAGAGAAGAACGGGAAACCCGCAGAACTCATGGGTTGTGCATGTACTGCGGAAAAAAGGGACATTATGTTCGGGAGTGCCCTTCTAAGCCTAAGAACACGGGTGGATGGGTCAAGAAAAGATTGGCTGTATCCAATACGGGTTCCAATAACGAATCCATGGATGACAGTCAGGGTAAATCCCCTTTGAAACTTCCTTCGCTGGTCTGCGAAGAGATACAGGATTCGGTGTCGCATATAGTGCTGTCCATGTGCTTAGAGAGTCATCAGGTAATACACCAAGTGTTGGTAATGATAGATTCGGGGGCCACTGGCAATTTCATTGATAGCGGTTTGGTGTCCCTTTTGTCATTGAAACGCGTTATACGGCAACATCCTGAGGAAGTGTGGGCAGCAGATGGCAAACCATTGAAGTCTGGATTGATCACTGAACAAACAGAAGAAATAGTGCTATCTCTAGAGGTTGTTGAGGGTGACCATTGTGATCATTTAGTTTTGAACATCATAGAGGCGCCTCAATATGAGGTCATCTTGGGCATGCCTTGGCTGGCATGTCATAACCCCGTTATTAACTGGAAGGAAAAAAAAATAACGTTTCAGTCCAAAGAATGCCAGGCACACATGAGACCGCACACAGTTACACAGGCAGCAGGGTTGTCCTTACCGTTTCATGTTGCCACTGCGGCAGAAAAAGAAGGGACATTGCCCATAGAGTATCTCATGTATGAGGATGTATTTGATGAGAAAATGGCAAATGTGTTACCACCTCATAGACCCTATGATTGCTGTATAGATCTAGTGGATGGAGCACTGGTACCTACTTGTAGGGTGTACGCTTTATCGGTGCCAGAAACAAAACATCTAAAAGAATACTTAGATCATTACCAGGCAATCGGGTTTATTAGGCCTTCCAAGTCTCCAGCTGCTTCGCCGATGTTTTTCATAGCTAAAGCTAACGGCGAATTGAGGGCTTGTGTAGATTACAGGATGCTAAATAAAAATACCATTCGGAATAGGTATCCTCTCCCCCTCGTCTCTGTACTGCTTGATCAGGTTAGGAATGCCCGGGTCTATACCAAACTGGATCTGCGGGGGGCATACCACTTGGTACGCGTGAGAGAGGGGGATGAGTGGAAAACAGCCTTTAAGACTAGATACGGGTTTTTTGAATACACCGTTATGCCTTTTGGTCTGTGCAATGCCCCGGCAGCGTTCCAGTACTTTTTAAATGACGTTCTGAGAGATCTAGTGGATATCAGTGTCGTAGTATATATTGACGACATTTTGATCTATTCAGAACGAGTGGAAGCACATCAAGAACACGTCATACAAGTCCTGCAGAGACTGAGAGAAAATCGACTATATTGCAAACTCAGTAAGTGTGAGTTTTGAGTGGACATAGTGGAATTCCTGGGTGTTATGCTTTGTCCTGAAGGGTTGCAAATGGCAGAGAGGAAAATAAAAGCGGTTCAGACATGGCCGGTACCTAAAACGGTGAGAGACGTTCAGTGCTTTCTGGGCTTTGCGAATTATTATCGGAGGTTCATACTAGGATTCTCTCAGATCGCTGCTCCCCTCTCACGGTTGCTCAGGAAAGGGGTGTCGTTTTTATGGTCGCAAGAAGCGGACTTAGCCTTCTGTGTCCTGAAGGAAGCGTTTATCTCTGCTCCTATCCTGGTGCATCCCCAGCCTGCATCGCCTTTCATAGTAGAGGCAGATGCCTCAGATGAGGCTGTTGGGGCCATACTATCGCAACGTGATTCGCAAACAGGGCAACTACACCCGGTAGCGTACCTATCCAAAAAACTAAGCTCGGCAGAAAAGAACTATACTATCGCCGAAAAAGAGCTGCTGGCGATAAAAAAGGCATTTCAAGAGTGGAGACAACATTTGTGGGGGGTGGCTTATCCTGTTACGGTATACTCTGATCACCGTAACTTACAGTATATGAGAACTGCCAGACACCTATCTCCAAGATAAATGAGATGGATGTTGTTTTTTGCCGAGTATGATTTTATTATCACTTACCGCCCAGGCAGCGAGAACAGAAAGGCAGACACATTGTCGCGTCTAGAGGACTCTGAAGCAGCGACCTCCGTCCCTGCAATGGAAGCCATAGTGGAACCAAACAAAGTGATATGCGTACTAAATGCAGAAACATTCCTGAAGGAAATAAGGGGTCAAAGAACCCTTAATGCTTGGATCACATGGAGTAGTAAAGAGGCCAATCGTTCCATTAAACAGGGTTTACCCTTTGTATCCAAAAGATTGTTTTTACCTTCGGCGGAGAGCCGGAAGAAGGCGTTCGATTGGTGTCATTCGTCTTTTGTATCAGGTCATCAAGGTGTAAAAAAGACAATACTTCTTATGCAAAGACAGTTTTGGTGGAACACGTTGGCCAAGGATGTCGCGTCCTGGGTGGGAAAATGCGATGTCTGTGCTCGAGCTAAGAACCAGCAAGGTCAGAGCAAGGGTAAACTGATCCCCATGCCTACACCAAAAAGGCCCTGGCAAAGCATCAGCATGGACTTTATAACCGGACTGCCTGCTGATCATGGGCATACAGCAGTGTTAGTGGTGGTGGACAGTCTCACAAAGATGGGGCATTTCATTCCTTGCCGAAATCTACCCACTGCTGGCCAAACTGCCCAACTGCTCTTGACCAACGTTTTCCGCTACCATGGGATTCCTGAGGTGATAATTTCAGACAGGGGTCCACAGTTCATTGCTAGCTTTTGGAAATCCTGGTGTGTGGCACTGCACATTAAATCCTCCCTGTCAACCAGTTTCCATCCCCAAACAGATGGTCAAACTGAACGTTTGAATCAAACACTAAAAAAGTATCTACGGTGCTATGCAGGAGAGGCACAGGACGATTGGGTGTCTCTTCTATGGCTTGCTGAGTTGGCGTATAATAATGCGTGGCACAGCTCGTTGGGTGTGTCTCCATTTTATGCCAACTATGGATTTGATGCTCGTGTTTTGCCCATCAACATTCCTGGGGAAGTGGGTACCCAGCCCTCCGTGATGAGTCAGATCCGCCATTTGCATTCTGTTCAAAGGAAGGTTTCCAAACATCTGAATCAGGCCAAAGCAGTCTACAAGAAGTGGGCAGACACGCACTGAGGAGACTGTCCAGTGTACTGTGTAGGAGACAGGGTGTGGTTGTCCACAAAGAATATCCGATTCAAGTTGCGGTCCGTGTTTCATCCTAGGTACATTGGTCCTTATGTAATACTGAAGCAAATCAATCCTGTGGCCTATAAACTAAAGCTGCCTGCCTCACTTCACATCCATCCTGTTTTTCATTGCAGCTTGTTGAAGCCTGCTTTGTCTGCTAAACGCAGGGCTCCGCTGCCAGTGCTATGTGACGGTGGATTGGAGTATGTGGTTCGATGCATCAAAGCCTCAAAGTGTTGCAGAGGTGCGTTATGGTACTTGGTGGCCTGGAAGGGGTACACAGCTGAAGATGACTCTTGGGAACCATCCGTGAATGTGCATGCTCCTGCTGCAGTCAGGGCATTCCTTAGGAAATACCCTGCTAAGCCTGGCCCTAGGAGGGGCTAGGAGGGTGGGCATGATGTGAGGTTTCCGGTCACCGCGCCTACCCAGACTACAAATCCCATCACCCTTTGCGGTGGGAAGTATATGGGGGGAAGCGCCCAGGCATCGGTGCGCGTAATACTGAGTCCGTCCTTTGTTTTCTTGACTGGTTCCGGCTGTTCGGCGTCTGTGGGAGCGGCTGCTTCTGCCACGGTGTTCAGCAGTTTTGCGGAGACGTGGAGGTGTAGAGGTACTGTTAGGGGTCTTTTTCGTTGGGAGCCGTAGCTCGCGTTAATCCCCCTCCACCATTGTGTTTTGTTCTTAGCACTCTCGCATCGGCTGATGCGAGTCTGATTTTGTCCGGGAGTCTTGCTCTGCTTGTAGAAGCACTGTGTAAGGTGCTGACTGCCGCCTTGGAGATATATAGTCCGTGGAATTGTTCGGGGACTAACCAAACGGAGTAACAGCGGGGCGTGGTGGTGTTCCACACGTCGCCGTGTGTTAGGAATCCGTGTGTCTGGGAATAACAAGTCTGGGGCAGTGAGGTGGTCACAACTTCCCGTCGCCGGATACTTAGTGTGTGTTTTGGATCGTTGGTTATTTGCAGAGCATAGGGGTGACATTAACTTCATGCTGCCGTTTTTCTACAGTGCTGTTTGGATGGCTAGGCAGAGGAGCATTGGGGTGGACGCAACCTCATGCTACCTTTTCCTATGAGAAAAGTACTGTTTACCATCTGCACTGTTATAGTGGTATTACCTTTCAGAGTGCTACGAGAGATGCATCTCCAACTCCTAAGGGGTTTATAAACTGGGGATAATGACTGTTAAAGATTCCTAATAGGATACTACAATAAGGGGACAGATTATAAATTCATTTCCTCATAATAGGGTGTGTGAGAACAAGTATACTGCATACCTAGATTGTGTATAAGGCTGACATGAAATATTATAACATGTGGTTTTCTTTGTAGGAGTATGAACTGGGAGTTACGTTAGTGTTGGAAGAATGATTACAGCTTGAAAAGGTAGAAGGTGTTCTAGCGAGAATTAATGAGTGTAGAATTGTATGTTGCCTAGTACTTATCCTTTTCCTGTGTTTTGTCATTTCAGAACCCTTGTCCCTGCTGTCCCATTCCCGTCCCCGGTCTTTCTTGTCCTTCATTTCTCCCTCACCTGCTGGTTCGGACACCCTGTGATTTATATATCAGGTTGTTAGTAACAGCTGGAGGTGGAGCCAGTTACTCATCAGCCGGATCCCGCAAGGCGGGCCTTGACAATCTCCTATTACCAACTTTTGGAAATATTCACGCTAAGCGCGAATATCTTCAAAAGCTAACGCCTGCCCTGAGCAGTTCTTAGCCATGTTATCCAATGATATGTGGATAACATGGCTAAGAGCATTAGCTCGGTAATGCATAAATATTGCTGACTTTTCAGTGATATTCATGCATTTCGGACGATTTTTATCGCTTAGGAGATAAACCTTGATAATAGCAAGGCTCCTAAGCGATAAAAATAGGCGATACAATTATTGCCGCTAACCAAGCATGATTCAGAAAAGGGGGTGGTGATGAACAGAGTGTCTGAATTAAGCAGACCACTCTTACCCAGTCCAAGGATCAGGGCTTGATCCATCACCGTTATTTATCTCACTGCCCCATCCCAGCTCAGAACCTGGCTATATGCAAATCAGTCTGTCCCTGGCCCAGTGCATCATGGGAACAGGGCAGACTAAACTGAAACTAATAATTTTTGTCCACCATAAGCGTGGAAGGGTATACTCAGATGTGAGTCCCTTGCTCATTGCACCATCAGGATTCAAGCAAGCCGGGCCGAAGACGGCTGAAATGCCAGAAACCTGTCCCCGGTAGCTTGTTTCCTTCCCAGTATAAGAATTGGCTTGGTAGTTTGGTCTGCCCTGTTCCCATGATGCACTGGGCCAGGGTCAGACTAATTTGCATATAGTCAAGTTCTGAGCTGGGATGGTGCAGTGAGCTAAAAAACGGTGATGGATCAAGCCCTGATCTTTGGACTGGGTAAGAGTGGTCTGCTTAATTCAGACACTCTGTTCATCACCACCCCCTTTTCTGAATAATTTTTGTCCACCATAAGCGTGGAAGGGTATACTCAGATGTGAGTCCCTTGCTCATTGCACCATCAGGATTCAAGCAAGCCGGGCCAAAGACGGCTGAAATGCCAGAAACCGGTCCCCGGTAGCTTGTTTCCTTCCCAGTATAAGAATTGGCTTGGTAGTTTGGTCTGCCCTGTTCCCATGATGCACTGGGCCAGGGTCAGACTAATTTGCATATAGTCAAGTTCTGAGCTGGGATGGTGCAGTGAGCTAAAAAACGGTGATGGATCAAGCCCTGATCTTTGGACTGGGTAAGAGTGGTCTGCTTAATTCAGACACTCTGTTCATCACCACCCCCTTTTCTGAATAATTTTTGTCCACCATAAGCGTGGAAGGGTATACTCAGATGTGAGTCCCTTGCTCATTGCACCATCAGGATTCAAGCAAGCCGGGCCGAAGACGGCTGAAATGCCAGAAACCGGTCCCCGGTAGCTTGTTTCCTTCCCAGTATAAGAATTGGCTTGGTAGTTTGGTCTGCCCTGTTCCCATGATGCACTGGGCCAGGGTCAGACTAATTTGCATATAGTCAAGTTCTGAGCTGGGATGGTGCAGTGAGCTAAAAAACGGTGATGGGTCAAGCCCTGATCTTTGGACTGGGTAAGAGTGGTCTGCTTAATTCAGACACTCTGTTCATCACCACCCCCTTTTCTGGCTAACCAAGCATAGCAATAATTATTGCTTATGCTTGGTAATATGCCCCTGAGTTTCTTAAGAACTTCAAACACAAGATCATTCTGAAGAAGAATGTGGTCTCTTGTGTTCACAAGGTGAGGTAGGTCCCTAATTTTATGCTAGAACCATTGAAACTTGAAGTTAACAGGCTGGTTGGAGAAGAGATAATTGAGGACATTGAATCTTATGATTCAGCTTGCCCTGATTGTGTTAGCACCTAAGGATGGGGGTCAGCAAATCCGTATGTGTGTTGACATTCATGACCTGAACAAGTATATTTGGTTTGATTATCAGCAACATCCTAATATTTCAGAAGCTTGACCATGCTTGGTGATGCAAACATTTTTAGTGTGGTAGATCTGTCATCCACTTTGCCCTCAGGAGAAATTGTAGGATCAGTCCAGGCATTTGACATCCTTTGTGATGACTCTGGGAGATTACTGTTTCATGAGTTTGTCATTTGGTCTGACATCTGTGGCAGCACGTTTCCAGAGGGTTCTGAAAAAACTGCCTGATGGGGTCACAAATACTCTTTTCTTTCAGGATGATATCCTCATTCATAGGAAAAATTTGGAAGATCATGATGAAACTTTAATGAAAGTGTTTGGAAGGTTGGTTGAAGCAGGATCAACACTAAAAACAGTGCAAGTTCAGAATTACTTCAGTTTCCAATTTGGGTCACACAATATCTGCAGAGGGAATCAAATCCAAGATAGAATTGGTTGATTCAATCATTAAAACACCAGCACCTGCAGACAAGGATCAAGTAAGGTCTTTTCTTGGGCTGGCAGATTTTTATTCTAAATTCATACCTAATTTCTCTGAGTTGGCTCAGCCTATAAGAGTAGTATTGAAGAAAAATGCAAGGTTCGAATTATGACAGATTATTTGTCTAAATGGGTGGTGATGAAGTGTGTGAGCTCAATTGAAACAAAGGTTGTGATCAACTTTTTGAAAGAAGAATTTTTCCTTGAAAGAGCGCCTCAGGAAATTATAACTGATAATGGTGTTCAGCTAACTTCCCAAGCGATGCAGGACATTTTGGGAGATCTGTCCATTGCACACCTTAAGACTACCCTGTAATACCCACAAGCCAATGGTCATGTGGAGCAGATGACTAGGGCGGTCAAATCTTGTGTACAGAGAGAGATTGCATAAAGAAGACCTTTGTCTGAAATCTTGAATAAGGTCCACCGTACTGCACCTAATTCTGTAGCATTGAAGTCAACTTTCTTGTGAATTAGGGTTAGAGATGGCAACACTAAGTTGAACCAGGCATGGTTGTGTTGAAAGGAGCATAGGATAGAGCAAGTTCAAGGTGAAGATACGAGTGAGCTCAAGAGAGAAGGAAAGTGGCTCACAAGAGAACATCAAGGAAAAGACAAACGCCTATACAATTAGAGAAACTGCAGCAAGGTAAAGCAGTGGAAAGTTGGGTAGGATGTTCTGGGTAAAAATCCTGGATTTGTGAGAAAAGGTGAAGCAAGCTATATGGGTCCTTTCTTAATTGAAAAGGTATTGAAAAATGTTATGAAGCTTACTAATGGGTATGTGTTGAACACATCTCGGTTGGTGAAATCTCATGTTATTAAGTCATTGGAAGAGTCAAAATGTAATGGGAGGGGTGTGGCTTGGTGAGCCATCATGGCGGATGCAGCCTGATCAGTCTCCGTATGCCCATGCCATAATCCGGCCAGAATCCTGTACTAATCCTGCCCAGAGGAGAAAATAATTGTAGCTGCTAGATGCTCACAACTGCCAGGAGCATAGGGACCCTCTAATACCTGGGGTGGTCGAGTTACATCGATAGTTTTCCTGGCGAAGCTTGCCGGATCCTCCCCTGGCGCCCCAGCCGCGGCCTGAGGCGATGCTGCAGTGCTCAAGGTCGAGACGATGCTGAGGCGTGCTGCCAGGCACCTTAAGCCCTTGGCAAAGAGCGCCAAAGCAAGAACGGACCCGGTGAAGAGGTGCCGCTGCCCCTCCCCCTCACCTAGAGAACCTCCATTTTCTTTGTGCGCCTGGAAGGGTGCCTGATTTCCTTCTGCGCGGGACCCCTAGAGTCATTGCGGTCCTGTCGGCACCCGATCCATACCATTAAGGCCTGCCGGGCCTGGATGGAAGAGCATGGCCAGACCCTGGAGTGGCGAGCTGACACCGGAGTCGGACCGGGAGGCACTGGGGCTAGATCACGGCCTCAGGAGGTGAGTTCTGGGCCCGCATCTATACCCACGCTGTTCATTACCGCTGGCGCCCTCTTCCCTCTCCCCCCTTATCTGGAGCAAAACTGTGCTGACATGTGGGATGGACTGGGTCCTCTGCTGTACCTGGGGGATTGGATATACTTGCTGGACTGTCTTGCCTGAGTGACCCCTGGAGATGGGGCCCAGATCGCCCTGATAGAGGCCCGGAGTGTGCCGTGGCTGCGTGGGGATGATTACCTGCCTAGGGCCCCACTAGATTCCTCACGCGGCTGAGGTTCTGTAAATCGCGAATTTGTTCGTGCTCAGCCTCCATTTTGTAGCCACCGCCATTTTGTGTTGCCCTCACTCAGGCAGCGCGGCGAGCGGGATGTTTTTGTTGTTTCTGCATTTACGTGTCAGGTGGCTTCTTTGCCCTTGTTTACCAACGAGTGTTAGGGCCTGGCCGAGCACACTAATTCCTGTCTGAGCTGATGAATCCCTGTCCGGACTACTTGTTGGTTCGCGCCATTCTTTCCTGTGGGTTATCTTATCTGCTGTCCTTCACTACACGTCTCATGCATTCTCCTGTTTCACGACTGTCCTTCTAGAGTACACAGCTGTGTTTTTCTCTACTTGTAAACTGAATTGTGTGGATTCGTTTGTAATTTACTTAAGGGGTCGAGTGACTAATATAACCGGGAACTTGGGTTACTTTAGATTTAAGCATTGTCTATAACATTTGCCTATGCCTCATGCTCTTGTGTGTTTATATTTTGCATTGTGTTGTACCGTATATAAGCCTGTGCGCCACGGAGTTAAGTAGCAGTCTCTTTTGAACCTCGTTATATCGACGACTTCTAAGACCACTGTACTAGCTGCAGCTAATAAATACAATCTTCTACGCCAGACGAAGAGACCGTGTCTCTGTATTAGACAAGGCAGGTGAATTCCGGGGACTTCAGGCGTACCCTGCGCTGCCGGGCCTTAAGGTTACGGTTCTCCACGGCTAATGGTGGCAAGTGGGGCCCCGCAATTGGGCTACTATCCCTGATACTATCTCTGACCGCCCACACACAATAAACGCAGGCTACTCCTGTTGCGGTCCCCGTTGAGGAGGTGGCATAGCTCTCCATGGACTAGCCCCGTAGCCTGAGGGGCTGAGGCGCGGCTGCTGTGCTGACTACACACTCCTGGCTGGACGAGAGGCCACTCTAAATTTCAGCGGCATAGCTTTGTGGCCTGGGCTTGCACACACCCAGACCCTACTGCTCCTTTCCCACACCAGGGCTGCCCATCTCAAGGCACACATCTGATCCAGTGCTGCTGGCCCTTCTCCCCTGTACAACCTTGATGCCCCAAGCTGTCGCTCACGATGGGCAAGGATAAGCCAGGGTGGGTAGGCCCAAAACAGGGCACCATTGACCAATTCACAACGTCCACTGGAGGTGCCACCGGCGGAGAGGGGAACTGCTCGGCTCCAGACAATGCACCCTCCTGGCGGCGATCAACAAGGCCTGGGACACGCTAAATGCCAAGATCGGAGTGGTGGGGTCCGAGGTCTCATTTCTGCACCAAGACCTCCGCAAGGCAGTCGATCGAATCACATAGGCAGAAACAAGTGTCTCGAAAGTAGAAGATTTGGTGTCCACCTTAAAAAAAAAGGTGAACAAACTTATTGGTGGTGTTGCAGGAACTGGCTTCTCGGGTGGAAGACACAGAGGGCTGAGCGAGATGAAATAACCTACGCTTCATGAGCCTGCCAGAGGGCTGAGAAGGCATTTCAATATCTGGCTTTATCACTAGGTGGCATACAGACCTCATACCGAAAGATCTCCTCTCCTCGGCCTTTGTGGTGGAGCGCGCTCATAGGGCTTTGACACAAAAGCCTCTCCCAGGCACGGCTCCTAGGCCGGTCATTGCCAAATTCCTGATCTATGCTGACAGAGATGCAATTTTGCGCTACGTCAGGACACATAAAGACGGTATCCGACACACATCCCGATCTATCATGGTGTTTCCGGATTACACGCGCCTGGTCCAACAGCAATGCCAATCCTTCACCGTGGCGAAGCGCAGGCTTCAAGATCTAAATGTGCAATATATGCTTCTGTACCCAGCCAGGATGCTTGTAATATACAATCCCAAGTCGTTCTTTTTCGACACTCCTGAGGACGTCTTTGCTTGGACTGATGAGAGCCACAGCATAGGTCGAACGCTCTGGATTCGGACTCCTCTTGCAGCTCATAAAGTCAATGGCCACGGCGAATCAAATCTAAAAAACTATGGGGTTCGGGATCGGACAGGATGTTGGCAAGTCCGGAGCTGCCACCTTGAACATCTTGGAGCTCTACAGGTGACCATATAGCAAGTTAACTGCGACTGTGATTTTTTAAGACTCTATTTGTGATGGTTCTTCTGGTTGGGCTTGGGGGCTAGGTTGTGGGACTGCTAAGCCACAGACTTATTGAGCCCCTCATGTTCATATGTGTCTAGGGTGGGAAGGGTTCCATTGGTGGATGAGTGGGGGGGTCCCCTGTTGGGGGCCTCCTGTTCCTCACTCCGCAACAGATACCCCTAGTTTTTAGCAGTGTCGGTGGGGGGTGGTGGGTTCTTAGGGGAATGTAGTTTTAGGATATTAGTGTTCTTATGTTTTATGCAGGCAGACCACTTTGGTGATGATCTCCTCGTTTTAATCATTCTCAAATAAAGCGATAATGGTGCCAAGTGATGTAACCCCTTTCGGAATCCTTACAGTGGCTCCCACCAAACCCACGACTTTCCTGTTACATTCTACTAACGATATCAGGGGTAATCGGTACAAACAGCACTTACTGTTTCTGGTCCTTACCATAGCCAAGAGGGATATAGCGCAATTGTGGAAGGCGACATCTCCCCCGACCCTAGGTAAACGGAAGAATGAGTTAGACAAATGTATAGGGGCCGAGATTGCTGTTTTCGATGCCCGGGGATGCCCTACGAAACACCGCAAGATTTGGACCAGATGGGAGACATATCAAGGAATTGACCTTCCCCCTCTGCCAGATACGGACCCCTAAATGGTACCCCTCGATCCCTGTTACTCATTAATCTCTACTTTATTTTGATAGAGTATTGCTGCCCTGTTTATATCTGTACATTGAGACTTGTATGCCGTATGTACTAATGTGGAGATCGAGAACTGTCTGCATATTGTTTCTATTGTATCACCTGCATGTTTGGCGGGTGTCGTTAAATGACAGAAATGTGGTTTTTGGAACTAATAGCATCCTTTCCCTCTTACAGGTCTTTGTGGGGCTACTGCCCCTCCTAGTGCAGAATTACCTAATAACATTTGTTGTTAAAAAAAATGTAATGGGAGAATCTCTAAATGCAGTTTGGCACCGGTTGGCTATTCTGATAGTAAAGCTTTTGGATCAACAACTTCAATGAGTGGGACATGTCATGTAAAACCCAAATGTGGTACCATCAGCATCATGGGTTAACACTTTACACAATGGGTATTCTGCTTTTGCCTTAAACTGTGCAGAGGTGTATTGCATTATTCAAGCAGTGAATTTTTACTTGTCTTAACCTATTAAATTTGATGAGTATTCCTAAATGCGGGTTTGAATCACCTGCTTGCTTTCTCATGGAAAAGTCTTGTAACATACATTTTTCCGGTTTTTCAATTTTAGTTTGTGTTATATTATGGTTGTTCTTTCATAATTTTATTTGTTTTTCTTATTTAAACACAGTTCAATTTTATGCTACATGTTTGGTTTTCGGCATTGTTGTTCAGGGAAGGGATATGTGTTGTGGAGGACTTGGAACATAGATAAATCATCGATTCTAAATATAATGTGGCATCTTGGAACGACAATATGTAAAGCATTTTAAAGTGGACAGTTGGGGTAGGTAAGCTGAAGAGTGAGCTGCTTTCCATGAGGGTTGCCTATAACAGAATAAAGTTCTTCAAACTATGCTGCAGTTAGCATTGTCATCATTGAAATCTTAATACAACTGTGAGTTAACATTTGTCTAAACATAAGGGTGGTTTGTGCTTTTATTATGGCAGTGAAGGGAATCAAAAGCCTTTAAAAACTTTTAAGATGTTGCATTGTTTGTAGAATGATTTTAGATCATTTAAATATCACCATACTCAGTGATAAATATCCTTTGCCTCTTATCAGAGTCATGTTGGGATTTGCTGATGTAACTCAATTCTTTACCAAACTAGATTTATGAGGAATGGATCATCCGCTGCACATGAAAGAAAGTTATGAGTGGAAGATAGCATTTCACACTCCTTTTAATCATTAGGAATATTATGTCTTACCATGGGGACTGTATAAATCTCCTCCTGATTTTCAGTCCTTAATGGATTTAATATACTCTGATTTTTTGTTTGATCTGTTTATTAAAAATTGTGTTGCTCTGAAGATGTATAAAAACAGTACATCATTGTAGAAGGTTAGTAACAATTCCGAAGCACAATTAGCTGTACCTTGGCATAGGTGCATTTGTTGGATTTGCATCTCTGAGATTGATACATGGCATTTCCCATCCATCGTATACCCCTCACCCACCTTTCGCAATGATGCACAATCAGATACTGGTACAATAAAACTGTATCTGAACAATACGTATCCATCACAAACACATTTATGGCTTCAGTCCGCCATTTCACATTAATCCTGTTAGTAAGCCAAACAAGTTCATAAAACAAACCCCTAACGTGGGAGGAACTGTTGGGAAAGGGGTTGGAAGGGAAATAGGGGCAGCGAAGAGGTGCAGGAAGAAATACAGATCCCGGGGACACAAAAGGGGGGTCCCATCAGCTATCCTACGGATGCACATCCTGATTGTTAGGAGTAATGGCCGTCCAGTGTGGGGTGGGAGGGATTCTGTCCATGAAGCAATTTGAAGCTCAGGCGCAGACCTACCCAGAGATAACACTCTATATATCTGATGTGGGGACATCTGTTTTAGATTTATTATTCTCTGATATGCTGAATTAGTTTTTCCTATTGTACCTACATGATATTCTATTATATTTTGAGACCTGTATGGAACACGAAGAACATGTGTGAGTTGTCATTTGTAAACTTCAAACAGCATTTACACTGTAAACCAGAGAAATGTGGATGTAAATGAAAGAATGTGACTCTCTTGGATTTAGAATAAGGGCCTGATTTGAAGTTTGGTGGATTCGAGTTGAACATCAGAAATGAATGTATAGACATCTGTTGGAATGGAGGTACATGTGTCATATTTAGAATATGGCAGGTTGGATGGAGCAAGTATTTGCACGTTACGCGACTTGCTTGTATCAAGAACCTCAAATAATGGTATTAGATTAATTCAACCTGTTTTGTCTTACTAATATTGCACATTTTACACTACACGGGGTGTCCCAGAGAAGCTTGCCTATGTGTTTATTAATCGTAATATGCTTGCCTTTAAAATGGTCGCTACTTTGCAGGAATTTAGTCTGCGCGTGCGTCGGTCATACCCATGTGATGTGACGAACTCGCAGTTCTGGAGGGAAATTGTTGCTCATGCGCAGTATTGCAAAAATGGCCGCTTTGTTTTCTCACATGCTCCATGCTTGCATTGCCGCTTTTGCAAAGCTGTTTGTTCTGCCTAACTCCTAATGCTATAGTTATTATAAAGTAAGGGGTGTAGTATAGCCAATCATGTGAGCTAAAAAACGGTGATGGATCAAGCCCTGATCTCTTGACTGGGTAGGAGTATTCTGCATCATTCAGAAACTCTGTCCATCACCTTTTCCAAAATTGATTTTATCTACACTATGTGTGGGAGGGTATACTCAGACGTGAGTCCCTAGCTCATTGCACCATCAGGATTCAAGCAAGCCGGGCCGACGAGGCTGAAATGCCAGAAACCGGTCCCCGGTAGCTTGTCTCCTTCCCAGTATAAGAATTGGCTTGGTAGTTTGGTTTGCCCTGTTCCCATCATGCACTGGGACAGGAACAGACTAATTTGCATATAGCCAGGTTCTGAAGCTGGGATGGTGCAGTGAGCTAAAAAACGGTGATGGATCAAGCCCTGATCTCTTGACTGGGTAGGAGTATTCTGCATCATTCAGAAACTCTGTCCATCACCTTTTCCAAAATTGATTTTATCTACACTATGTGTGGGAGGGTATACTCAGACGTGAGTCCCTAGCTCATTGCACCATCAGGATTCAAGCAAGCCGGGCCGACGAGGCTGAAATGCCAGAAACCGGTCCCCGGTAGCTTGTCTCCTTCCCAGTATAAGAATTGGCTTGGTAGTTTGGTTTGCCCTGTTCCCATCATGCACTGGGACAGGAACAGACTAATTTGCATATAGCCAGGTTCTGAAGCTGGGATGGTGCAGTGAGCTAAAAAACGGTGATGGATCAAGCCCTGATCTCTTGACTGGGTAGGAGTATTCTGCATCATTCAGAAACTCTGTCCATCACCTTTTCCAAAATTGATTTTATCTACACTATGTGTGGGAGGGTATACTCAGACGTGAGTCCCTAGCTCATTGCACCATCAGGATTCAAGCAAGCCGGGCCGACGAGGCTGAAATGCCAGAAACCGGTCCCCGGTAGCTTGTCTCCTTCCCAGTATAAGAATTGGCTTGGTAGTTTGGTTTGCCCTGTTCCCATCATGCACTGGGACAGGAACAGACTAATTTGCATATAGCCAGGTTCTGAAGCTGGGATGGTGCAGTGAGCTAAAAAACGGTGATGGATCAAGCCCTGATCTCTTGACTGGGTAGGAGTATTCTGCATCATTCAGAAACTCTGTCCATCACCTTTTCCAAAATTGATTTTATCTACACTATGTGTGGGAGGGTATACTCAGACGTGAGTCCCTAGCTCATTGCACCATCAGGATTCAAGCAAGCCGGGCCGACGAGGCTGAAATGCCAGAAACCGGTCCCCGGTAGCTTGTCTCCTTCCCAGTATAAGAATTGGCTTGGTAGTTTGGTTTGCCCTGTTCCCATCATGCACTGGGACAGGTACAGATTAATTTGCATATAGCCAGGTTCTGAAGCTGGGATGGTGCAGTGAGCTAAAAAACGGTGATGGATCAAGCCCTGATCTCTTGACTGGGTAGGAGTATTCTGCATCATTCAGAAACTCTGTCCATCACCTTTTCCAAAATTGATTTTATCTACACTATGTGTGGGAGGGTATACTCAGACGTGAGTCCCTAGCTCATTGCACCATCAGGATTCAAGCAAGCCGGGCCGACGAGGCTGAAATGCCAGTAACCGGTCCCCGGTAGCTTGTCTCCTTCCCAGTATAAGAATTGGCTTGGTAGTTTGGTTTGCCCTGTTCCCATCATGCACTGGGACAGGAACAGACTAATTTGCATATAGCCAGGTTCTGAAGCTGGGATGGTGCAGTGAGCTAAAAAACGGTGATGGATCAAGCCCTGATCTCTTGACTGGGTAGGAGTATTCTGCATCATTCAGAAACTCTGTCCATCACCTTTTCCAAAATTGATTTTATCTACACTATGTGTGGGAGGGTATACTCAGACGTGAGTCCCTAGCTCATTGCACCATCAGGATTCAAGCAAGCCGGGCCGACGAGGCTGAAATGCCAGAAACCGGTCCCCGGTAGCTTGTCTCCTTCCCAGTATAAGAATTGGCTTGGTAGTTTGGTTTGCCCTGTTCCCATCATGCACTGGGACAGGAACAGACTAATTTGCATATAGCCAGGTTCTGAAGCTGGGATGGTGCAGTGAGCTAAAAAACGGTGATGGATCAAGCCCTGATCTCTTGACTGGGTAGGAGTATTCTGCATCATTCAGAAACTCTGTCCATCACCTTTTCCAAAATTGATTTTATCTACACTATGTGTGGGAGGGTATACTCAGACGTGAGTCCCTAGCTCATTGCACCATCAGGATTCAAGCAAGCCGGGCCGACGAGGCTGAAATGCCAGCAACCGGTCCCCGGTAGCTTGTCTCCTTCCCAGTATAAGAATTGGCTTGGTAGTTTGGTTTGCCCTGTTCCCATCATGCACTGGGACAGGAACAGACTAATTTGCATATAGCCAGGTTCTGAAGCTGGGATGGTGCAGTGAGCTAAAAAACGGTGATGGATCAAGCCCTGATCTCTTGACTGGGTAGGAGTATTCTGCATCATTCAGAAACTCTGTCCATCACCTTTTCCAAAATTGATTTTATCTACACTATGTGTGGGAGGGTATACTCAGACGTGAGTCCCTAGCTCATTGCACCATCAGGATTCAAGCAAGCCGGGCCGACGAGGCTGAAATGCCAGCAACCGGTCCCCGGTAGCTTGTCTCCTTCCCAGTATAAGAATTGGCTTGGTAGTTTGGTTTGCCCTGTTCCCATCATGCACTGGGACAGGAACAGACTAATTTGCATATAGCCAGGTTCTGAAGCTGGGATGGTGCAGTGAGCTAAAAAACGGTGATGGATCAAGCCCTGATCTCTTGACTGGGTAGGAGTATTCTGCATCATTCAGAAACTCTGTCCATCACCTTTTCCAAAATTGATTTTATCTACACTATGTGTGGGAGGGTATACTCAGACGTGAGTCCCTAGCTCATTGCACCATCAGGATTCAAGCAAGCCGGGCCGACGAGGCTGAAATGCCAGAAACCGGTCCCCGGTAGCTTGTCTCCTTCCCAGTATAAGAATTGGCTTGGTAGTTTGGTTTGCCCTGTTCCCATCATGCACTGGGACAGGAACAGACTAATTTGCATATAGCCAGGTTCTGAAGCTGGGATGGTGCAGTGAGCTAAAAAACGGTGATGGATCAAGCCCTGATCTCTTGACTGGGTAGGAGTATTCTGCATCATTCAGAAACTCTGTCCATCACCTTTTCCAAAATTGATTTTATCTACACTATGTGTGGGAGGGTATACTCAGACGTGAGTCCCTAGCTCATTGCACCATCAGGATTCAAGCAAGCCGGGCCGACGAGGCTGAAATGCCAGAAACCGGTCCCCGGTAGCTTGTCTCCTTCCCAGTATAAGAATTGGCTTGGTAGTTTGGTTTGCCCTGTTCCCATCATGCACTGGGACAGGAACAGACTAATTTGCATATAGCCAGGTTCTGAAGCTGGGATGGTGCAGTGAGCCAAAAAACGGTGATGGATCAAGCCCTGATCTCTTGACTGGGTAGGAGTATTCTGCATCATTCAGAAACTCTGTCCATCACCTTTTCCAAAATTGATTTTATCTACACTATGTGTGGGAGGGTATACTCAGACGTGAGTCCCTAGCTCATTGCACCATCAGGATTCAAGCAAGCCGGGCCGACGAGGCTGAAATGCCAGAAACCGGTCCCCGGTAGCTTGTCTCCTTCCCAGTATAAGAATTGGCTTGGTAGTTTGGTTTGCCCTGTTCCCATCATGCACTGGGACAGGAACAGACTAATTTGCATATAGCCAGGTTCTGAAGCTGGGATGGTGCAGTGAGCCAAAAAACGGTGATGGATCAAGCCCTGATCTCTTGACTGGGTAGGAGTATTCTGCATCATTCAGAAACTCTGTCCATCACCTTTTCCAAAATTGATTTTATCTACACTATGTGTGGGAGGGTATACTCAGACGTGAGTCCCTAGCTCATTGCACCATCAAGATTCAAGCAAGCCGGGCCGACGAGGCTGAAATGCCAGAAACCGGTCCCCGGTAGCTTGTCTCCTTCCCAGTATAAGAATTGGCTTGGTAGTTTGGTTTGCCCTGTTCCCATCATGCACTGGGACAGGAACAGACTAATTTGCATATAGCCAGGTTCTGAAGCTGGGATGGTGCAGTGAGCTAAAAAACGGTGATGGATCAAGCCCTGATCTCTTGACTGGGTAGGAGTATTCTGCATCATTCAGAAACTCTGTCCATCACCTTTTCCAAAATTGATTTTATCTACACTATGTGTGGGAGGGTATACTCAGACGTGAGTCCCTAGCTCATTGCACCATCAGGATTCAAGCAAGCCGGGCCGACGAGGCTGAAATGCCAGAAACCGGTCCCCGGTAGCTTGTCTCCTTCCCAGTATAAGAATTGGCTTGGTAGTTTGGTTTGCCCTGTTCCCATCATGCACTGGGACAGGAACAGACTAATTTGCATATAGCCAGGTTCTGAAGCTGGGATGGTGCAGTGAGCTAAAAAACGGTGATGGATCAAGCCCTGATCTCTTGACTGGGTAGGAGTATTCTGCATCATTCAGAAACTCTGTCCATCACCTTTTCCAAAATTGATTTTATCTACACTATGTGTGGGAGGGTATACTCAGACGTGAGTCCCTAGCTCATTGCACCATCAGGATTCAAGCAAGCCCTGCCGACGAGGCTGAAATGCCAGAAACCGGTCCCCGGTAGCTTGTCTCCTTCCCAGTATAAGAATTGGCTTGGTAGTTTGGTTTGCCCTGTTCCCATCATGCACTGGGACAGGAACAGACTAATTTGCATATAGCCAGGGTCTGAAGCTGGGATGGTGCAGTGAGCTAAAAAACGGTGATGGATCAAGCCCTGATCTCTTGACTGGGTAGGAGTATTCTGCATCATTCAGAAACTCTGTCCATCACCTTTTCCAAAATTGATTTTATCTACACTATGTGTGGGAGGGTATACTCAGACGTGAGTCCCTAGCTCATTGCACCATCAGGATTCAAGCAAGCCGGGCCGACGAGGCTGAAATGCCAGAAACCGGTCCCCGGTAGCTTGTCTCCTTCCCAGTATAAGAATTGGCTTGGTAGTTTGGTTTGCCCTGTTCCCATCATGCACTGGGACAGGAACAGACTAATTTGCATATAGCCAGGTTCTGAAGCTGGGATGGTGCAGTGAGCTAAAAAACGGTGATGGATCAAGCCCTGATCTCTTGACTGGGTAGGAGTATTCTGCATCATTCAGAAACTCTGTCCATCACCTTTTCCAAAATTGATTTTATCTACACTATGTGTGGGAGGGTATACTCAGACGTGAGTCCCTAGCTCATTGCACCATCAGGATTCAAGCAAGCCGGGCCGACGAGGCTGAAATGCCAGAAACCGGTCCCCGGTAGCTTGTCTCCTTCCCAGTATAAGAATTGGCTTGGTAGTTTGGTTTGCCCTGTTCCCATCATGCACTGGGACAGGAACAGACTAATTTGCATATAGCCAGGTTCTGAAGCTGGGATGGTGCAGTGAGCTAAAAAACGGTGATGGATCAAGCCCTGATCTCTTGACTGGGTTGGAGTATTCTGCATCATTCAGAAACTCTGTCCATCACCTTTTCCAAAATTGATTTTATCTACACTATGTGTGGGAGGGTATACTCAGACGTGAGTCCCTAGCTCATTGCACCATCAGGATTCAAGCAAGCCGGGCCGACGAGGCTGAAATGCCAGAAACCGGTCCCCGGTAGCTTGTCTCCTTCCCAGTATAAGAATTGGCTTGGTAGTTTGGTTTGCCCTGTTCCCATCATGCACTGGGACAGGAACAGACTAATTTGCATATAGCCAGGTTCTGAAGCTGGGATGGTGCAGTGAGCTAAAAAACGGTGATGGATCAAGCCCTGATCTCTTGACTGGGTAGGAGTATTCTGCATCATTCAGAAACTCTGTCCATCACCTTTTCCAAAATTGATTTTATCTACACTATGTGTGGGAGGGTATACTCAGACGTGAGTCCCTAGCTCATTGCACCATCAGGATTCAAGCAAGCCGGGCCGACGAGGCTGAAATGCCAGAAACCGGTCCCCGGTAGCTTGTCTCCTTCCCAGTATAAGAATTGGCTTGGTAGTTTGGTTTGCCCTGTTCCCATCATGCACTGGGACAGGAACAGACTAATTTGCATATAGCCAGGTTCTGAAGCTGGGATGGTGCAGTGAGCTAAAAAACGGTGATGGATCAAGCCCTGATCTCTTGACTGGGTAGGAGTATTCTGCATCATTCAGAAACTCTGTCCATCACCTTTTCCAAAATTGATTTTATCTACACTATGTGTGGGAGGGTATACTCAGACGTGAGTCCCTAGCTCATTGCACCATCAGGATTCAAGCAAGCCGGGCCGACGAGGCTGAAATGCCAGAAACCGGTCCCCGGTAGCTTGTCTCCTTCCCAGTATAAGAATTGGCTTGGTAGTTTGGTTTGCCCTGTTCCCATCATGCACTGGGACAGGAACAGACTAATTTGCATATAGCCAGGTTCTGAAGCTGGGATGGTGCAGTGAGCTAAAAAACGGTGATGGATTAAGCCCTGATCTCTTGACTGGGTAGGAGTATTCTGCATCATTCAGAAACTCTGTCCATCACCTTTTCCAAAATTAGCCAATCATGGTATACAGTGTATTCATTTTTACTGTGTTTCTAAATTGTTTTCGCTTACTTTTCATGTATCGTTCTCCGTGGGCCTGAGAGGCGCTTGCTACTCCATATTTGAAGCTCCTATGGTCCCAGTCACGTGATGGGGGAAATGAACCTGGCCGCAGTGGAAATCAGCCAGCTGGCAGCCAAGGCTAAGATGTTCATGTGAAAGCGACCTGCGACCCAGCAAGACGAAGCTGGACTGTACCTGCACTCGCAACATTTGTATAAACCTACTGTGTACCCTATTGTCTTCTAAAATTCTCATGCCATGGGAGCTGGAATGTAAGGGGTGGGTTTGAAAATTGAAAAATAAGTCTAAAATTTAGAAGGTACCATGACCTAACCTCCTCCCTTGCCCAATCAGAATTTAGGGAACCTTTCACTTGCAACATTTCTGGGTGGTACACTGACCCGACAACAGTATAATTAGCCTAGGTTTAGCTAGAGAAATTGTCCGACTTGTCCGAATAGCTGACCTGTCACTGACCCAACAAACTCTATAGGTGATTGATACAGAGAGCTGCGGAGCACTCTGTCCGTAATTGCCACAGACTCAATCGGGGTTTGGGAAACCTTAAGTGCTGGCAAAGCACTTTGCTGGGAGATTCGAAAACCCAATCGGGGTTATTGGCAGATTCCTTGCAGAGAGGGAGTAGCTCAGGCGTTGCATCCAAAGCTGCAGGTGTTGGTCGTACCCTTTGATGAGCCCAGTCCTGACCTGAATCCTGGGGTTATCCTGTCCTGACTGTCCATGAGCTGCACCTGCTCGCCTACTGGCAGGCTAAGTCCTTGAGGGTCCTTTCCCACCTTTTCCAACTGACCCGTGGCCAGGGTTAGTCTTCAACCTATCCTAGGTAAATATAACTGAGTGTGGGTGTTGTCTATCTAAACTTCTCTCTCTTGTCCTGCATAAAGCATAATTGCCTACGTCCTTTACCCTGTTTTTCTACAAATAAGGTTTTCGTACAAACTTGTCTATTAGCATGTTCCATTCTCTTCCTACCCTAGTCAAATTTGAATCGTTCACGCATATAGTCCGTTCCATTCTTACTCTCCCTTTAAAGAATAAGCAGATCTGGATAAATAATCTTGCATAAGTTTCGTTTCTTATAAACCGTTAGTGATAACCGAAAGCCTGCTTTGATTAGTATGTTCCCTTTCTTTACCCGCCTTTAGTGAAGTTGTGAAAGTCTGCTGGTCTAAAATAGTGTGTTCCTTGTTTTTCCCTTCCCTTTACTTTTCGATTTCTAAATGTTTCTTACTCTAATTCATAGTTACACCATCTTTTTAATTCTAGTTATAGACAGTTTGATCTGTGTAAATTTGTGGCTCATGGTAATAGAAGACGAAGAAAATTAGATAAAGGTGTTGAAAACTTCATGTGTCTGTGGTTATTATAAAGTACAAGCATTTTTTTCAGATGTTGCATGGTATGTTGGTGCTATTTACTTACTCCCAAACTAGCTCCTGATCCATTGTGATCTTAGGTACCTGTTACAAGGATTGGTAAATCAGGTACACGGAAATAGAAAGAGTAATATCTGAATTACTGATATTAGTGTGTAGGTTACCTGATTAAATATATAAAGTACGAAAAAAAAAATCATGGGCCCAAGTGTGCATTAAGGTTGGTCAGGTGACCTGCGCGCTTTATCAGTAATTATCTGGTAGCAGCGCTATGGTTAGGACTAGTTAAGATAAGCAGATAGGTTACTGGTTGATGAACTGTGAAAATAAAAGGGCTGCAAAATTTTATTTTCTGTTGAATTGAGCGATAAAAATAAAATTGCTTTGAAATGTTATGAAATGTTTTAAATGTGTTTTATGAAATGCTGCTATATGATTTTTATGTATTAACAACTTGTTAATGATTGTTATATGTTGTCTGGAATCCCCGGGGGCAGAATAGCGGGTGGTGAGGAGGATCCATTTGCAGAGAGGTCACTTACAGTGAGGAAAATTAGTGCATGGTTAGGCAGAACTGGAAGCGCTAATTAGGGTTTTCTGTATGAATAGTTGAATAAATGATAGCAACGGGTTCGCTAATGAAACTTCAGTTGTGATATAACCTAGTAAGGGTCCCACGAGAAGGAGTAGTAGGTTCGTCGGAGCTTGAGTGATAGCAAAGGAGTTTGCTACTGAAACTTTAGACTTAGTATATATCCCGAAAAGAGTGGATGAGTCAAAGAAGTAGCAGGTTCTCTAATGCTTGTGTGAAGGGTAGGCAGAAGGGATCTATCCGTAGTGTATGAAAGGTAGACAGAAGAGGTTTACTTGCAGTAAAGCAAATCTTTCTTTCTAGATACTCGAGTACAGTGGCGAATGTTATACGTTGTAAACTAAATAGAGCACTTGCACTTTAAGAAAAGAAATAGAGTGTCCGTTACCTTGTGAAGGAGGGAGTCAGTTGCGGAGCTGCGCTGATGTCCTTCTGTGCCGCGCTGGTATTGGTCGGAACAGCGGGTGTGTAACGGAGCTGGTATTGTAAAGGAGGGGTGAGTGCCGGAGCGTTAGACCGTGTCTCACAGAAATGCCGCGCATCCATTGGCTGAAATTATTTGCAACCACAGTGTTGATTGGATGTTGAAATTTATAAGATACCCTAGCGTTGGAAGAAAATTTGTAAACAAAAGTACGTGATTCAAGCAGAGTTAGGTTTTACGAGGTATATGTGTTATCACAAATTTTTACCTGATCCGAAATATTTAGGGTTTGGTAAGGATCAGATGCTAAGAGGCAGACCTTATAATATGTTAGGAAGCAAGAGAAAAATGACTCTCGTAGACAAGGTTAAAAATTACTTCAAGAAACATTAACCCATCAAAACTAGAGAAGGTGTAATCATTCCACCACCTAATACTCCCTCATCTTTCATGTTATTTGATGAAGGGTATCATACCTGTGTATGGTTGGAAAATTGGGTGGAATATACCAAAGATGATGGAGTTTTAGCATTTCCCTTAGATGGTACCTTTAATTGTAGAATGTTGTTTAATTTGAGGACCTGAATGAATGATTTACATCCCAGACCAAGGTTGACGCAATATGAGGCTTTAGAAGAATGGGAGATTGATGCCTTTGAGCGAGATAGACCTAGAATTGACAAGGGAATAAGCAAATGGTATCCGAAAATGAAGGGAGAAGCCAAAGAGAAAAAAATGAGACAGTGGAGACAGAACATAATGATAGAAGGACTGTTCCCAGTACGTGCTGTAGATGAACCCATAGGAGGAAAAAGGACAGAGAAAACCCGACACTTAATGACTGCGGGTGATTCAGAAGATGAATACCTGGAGGATTTATTAATGAAAAATCCACCGCCATATGATGAAGAGTCTAGGCCCTTGAGTTCGAAAAATCCATTCTGTAGGCCTTCCAGCAATAGAAGGGCCAGTACATCAGATACGACAGGTCCAGGTTATAGATCTAGTAGTAATGAGGGATCGAACATGCCCGATACAACTGTTCCATTTTCTAGACCGTCCTGTGGTGAGGGACCAAGTACCACAATTCCAACTGCCCCGAAACTTTACCCACCTTTAATTCCACAAGTAATTCATGTGTTATGTTGTAGTCCTCAGGATCGGTTTGTGGATTGAGCATTGACAGGATCAAGTGAGGGGATAATAGAACGATCAGGGAAGGAAAGGAAGGGAACAGCAGGGAGGGAGATCTGAAAGACAGAAACAGAGCACAAACATAAGACTAGGTTTTCATGCTTAGTCACAACAATACTCTGGGAACTACTGTAAGGAGATATACCTGTAAAGGAAATATTTAAACCTTGTAGATGTGTAGAGGCAACGTAGGGGTTGATATGGTGAAACCAAGCATCTCTCTAATTAGCATCACAGGGGAAGAGTGTAACCTACACCTCCAGAGGTACATACACAGTTTACACCAAAGAAAGTTATATAGCACATTGCCACTTAGTAGATGGATGTCAAGTTCATAAAGCCATAACACAAAGAACACTCCTGGAACTCTCGGAGATTCAAAACACCCAACTAATGCCTCTTAGTCGGTAGAAGACGTAATCCTAAACGTACAACAAAAAATAAACCTGGACTGTACTTTGGGCTACCAAACAGGCTGCTAGTGATTAAGCAGTGAAAAGACCGTTGGCCGAAAATGCCAACCGAGTCAAATCCACGTGAAACCAAGTCTCTAAACCAGTGACACGATAACAGCCATTATCGCGCTAATCCAATGTAACTATGAAAACAACAAACCAGCAAACCGCTGTGAAGGGTTGGTGCAAGCACCCTTACCGCACCAGGACAGTTGAGTCTGCTATAAGAACCAGCTCATGTACCGGAATACCCGACACTGATCCCCGGCCGCCATTCTCCTTAAATGCTGTAATCGGGAGAAAGCGACGCGCCGCTAGGGATCTCGGGAAATGTAGTTCCGGCCCAGGGCATGCCGGGATATGTAGTTCGCGGGAGACGCGATCTTGACAACATGAGACCTCCATGGAAAGGGTTTTACAGGATCGAGAAAGAGAAGCCTTAGCTAAGCAGAGAAATGAACTCATTCAGAAAATATCAAAGTTAAATTCAAGTCCTGAAGCTCTGACAATTCCAGTAACCATTGGCCCAGTTGTTCCTCTGTATGGGGATAGGCAGGCTAGTCCAAAGACTCCAGTTATTACTCCAGCTGTAGTTCAGCCAAGAAAAGAGCCCTTAATAGTTGATGACCAGGCAAGTGAATCCGAGTCTGTAATTTCCCTAATGGATTTGCCCATAAGGGAACCCTAAGGCAGTGTACAGAGAAGAAACACTCAGACTAGTGCAAGAGAAGTCCTGATAGAGTCAGCTTCAGGTACTCGAAGTGCCACGGTAGTGACTCCGGAAGAAATAGATCGATGGACCCGGGAATTAGAAAAGATAAATCCTCAGCTAAAACCATTAGATATTTACAAGTTAAGAATAGAATTGGAAGAACTGATGGCTGGGAATTATGGGACTAGACAGTCTAAACACGCTTAGTGAGGAAGAGCTATTGTTCATTTGTAAAAGTATTACCAGAAACACCAGAGTGTTCCATGAAAGACTAATGGACACAGCAGCTAATATGGGAATAGATGTCAGCAGATCCAAATTATTGCAAAAGCCCTACAGAGCAGAATTTTCTGACAAAGATTTAGAAAACATGAACGTGTCAGGGAAAAAGGTCCGGATAAGAGAATTGCTGAACCTGCTCCAGAAATGGGGAGACTTAGAAAAATGGAAAGCCAGATGGTCAAAGAAAAAGGAAGAAAGTAGATCCAGACAAGTGTCTTCTGAATATGTCCTAAAAGAAGCTGACAAGGCAGAAACATTGTATCCTATGAGAGAAGTGCCAGGTGGAGGATATGTACATGTTCCATGGTCCAGACAGGATATTGTGTCATTTACAAATGATTTCCCAAAATTACGAGAGAAACCTGTAGACTGATACAGACAGGTCGAGAGATTTGTTAACACCTTGGCTGCTAGGGTGTTTTCCCCTCCTGTGCTGAAGATGCTTGAATACTATTGAATCATGACAAGGTCAACTCGTCATAAGCACAGCGCAGGTAACACCCATGACGAGTTGACCTTGTCATGAGCATGGAAGGGGTTAAAGTGCAAAAATGCCTCCTAAAAGATCTAGATGGGTTCTTTGACATTGTAGTTCCCGTAGATTTGTGGACAGAATCTAAAATTGCTGTTGATTGGCCAAGTGAGGAATATGCCAGAGACAAAAAGACAGGCGCTCCTTCAGCGGAGGTGATGAGGAAATATGACCAGGTAATACTGTACTTAAAAGGAAAGGTGCCTGCTAAAGAAACTGATTAGACCCGCATAGATAGAACTACCCAAAATCGTGATGAAACTGTACATTCATACTATGAACAACTGTTACAGGTGTTCAAAACGTACAGCGGACTAGATAACATTGAGATGAAGGACATGACCCATTTCATTTATCGATTCGTGTTAGGGCTGAGACCTGAACTTTCTCTGTGGATCAAAGACAATAAAATCTGTTGGCAAGCCAAGCCTATTGATGAGGTTTTGAAGTATGCTCAATATTGTGAAGATGAGCTGGAAAACAAATGAAAAGAATTAAAAGAAAAAGTCATGTGGGCACAAGTAAAATTAGCAGAGCGTCAAGAACAGCAGTTAAGTAAAGCGAATAATACTCAGAATCAGAACTCTGGGGTTGGAGGGAAACCCAGAGTAAAAATGAGCCAAGAGGCTTGAAAAAAATTTCCCTGTCACAGGTGTGGAAAGATAGGGCACTGGAGGGGCGAGTGTAAGGCTGTGCAGAATGATAATGTGCAAAATAATGATTTGAATCCACAGGTGCAGAATGAGGGGCCACGAAAGACACAGCAACAGGTAAAACAGCAGCAGCTGTCTCGTGCACCTAGGCCAAACTATAGGAGCAGAGCACAACAGAGTGAAGAAGCAGAGGTTTGGGAAGGAAGGGAGGATGTAAATGCAGCAACTTCGCAATTCCTGTTGAATGATACATTCCTCTGTGATGAACCTTACTGACGGTGCCTGGGGGGGGGGACGACTTGGCTACAAGGAGTGCGTACTTGGCGCCTCCTTGCCGGTAGACCAGTCAGGGCCATACATTGAAGGAAAGGTTGAAGGAAATGATGTCACCTTTCTGTTGGACACTGGTGCTACCCGTTCTACTGTGAGAACAGCAGATGTTCCAAACCTACCCCTCTCGGGAGAAGCAATCCAAGTAGTTGGTGTTTCTAATCAATTAATTAGTACCCCAGTTACCGAGCCCATGGAGATCACAATAGGGAACTTCAAAGAAATGCACAGATTTGTAGTCTGTGATTCAAGTCCTGTGAACTTACTAGGACGTGATTTGCTGTGTAAAATGAATTGTACCATCTTTTGCACACCAAAAGGCGTTGAAATTCAGACCCCAGATGTAGATGGAATTTACAAATTCATGTTAATAAGGCCTGACTCAGAAATCAAAAGACTGGCAATACAAGACTTACCTGAAGAGCTCCAACAGACAGTGAAACCAGAGGTATGGGATTTCACTGGGAAAGATGTAGGATTAATGGCAAATGTGGACCCAGATAAAATAGCCATAAAAGAAGATGCAGTTTACCCAAATACTAAACAGTACAAAATGAGTGCAGAAGTAAAAGCAGGGGTTGCCATCGAAATAAAAAGATTGTTAGTAGCAAACATCATACAGGAGGTAATGAGCAGTCCTTGTAATTCGCCCATAATTGGAATCAAGAAACCGAGTGGTAAGTACAGGGTAGTGCAGGACCTGCGCAAGGTAAACAAAATTGTCGTTCCTTGTTGTCCTATTGTGCCAAACCCTGCAGTGATTTTGTACCAAATACCATGGAATGCTGAATGGTTTACCGTCATTGACCTATGTCACACATTCTTTTCAATCCCTTTACATCCAGACAGCAAGTTTCTTTTCTCATTTGAATTCGACAGTCATGTCTACGTCTGGAATCGTGTCCCTCAGGGGTACACAGAGAGTCCTTCAATCTTTAATCAGATTTTGAAAAAGTGTCTTGAATCTTTGGTCTTACCTGGAGAATCAGTCCTGGTGCAATACATAGACGACCTCTTGGTGGCGTCTAAAAGTCGGAAAGACTGTGTTGTTGACACCATTGCCTTACTGAACCATCTAGGTGAAGGAGGGCAAAAAGTATCACCAGACAAATTGCAGTTCTGTACCTCTTCAGTGAAATATCTGGGGCACCAGATAGAGAAAGGTATCAGGAAAGTAACCACAGAAAGAAATAGGAAAATTCGAAACATGCATCTACCCAACACTCAGAAAGAGATCAGAATGTTCCTTGGAGTTGTAGGATACTGTAGACAGTGGATTGTGGGATTTTCAGTTCTAGCAAAACCAATAATAAAAATGACAAAGAAGGGAGCAAAGGACCCAGTGGAGTGGGTTGAGGAAAGCATGTCAGCTTTTACCAAACTACGAGAATGTCTGTGTACAGCTCCTGCATTAGGGATGCCTGATTATTTGAAAGAGTTTTCATTGTTTTGTGACACACGAGACAATTGTGCACTGTCAGTCCTAACCCAAGCACATGGATTAACTAGACGTCCTGTAGCATATTTTTCTGCTACTTTGGATCCAGTGGCTGCTGGATTGCGTGGATATCTGAAAGCAGTAGCTGCAACTTGCATGAGTCTTGAACAGAGTGAATCCATCATTATGGGACATCCTGTAACTGTATATGTTCCACATGCAGTTGTAATCTTACTGACCCGAACTAAAACCCAGTATCTCACACCTAGTCGGCTGACTAAGTATGAAAGAATTCTGGTGGGTGCAGCAAATGTAACCATTACTCGATGTAATATATTGAATCCAGCTACCCTATTCCAGATTCGCTCATTGCAGAGGTAAAAGGAGGGATATATGACGTTACCACGCACACTTTCACAACGCGTACCATTACAACGCGGTTGTAACAACGCAAGTCGTTACAAAGTCTTGCGTTGGGGGGGCGCAAATTTAAAACATTTAATTTACTATTCCAACATCAATCCCCGTGGATGGTAGGGAAGGTGTTGGGATAATAAATTAAATGATTTACTATCCTTGAGCGCCCCCCAGCACAATTCGTTGTAACAACTTTCGTTGTTATAACCGCGTGGTAATGGTACGGCGTTGTAACGCTTGCGTTGTCAACGTTGCATACCAAAAGGAGAGGTCAAGCATGATTGCATTGACCTGACCGAGTTCAGTACAAAACCACGCCCAGACATTAAAGAAATGCCCCAGTCTGTTGAAGATTACGAACTGTTTGTGGATGGCTTGTGTCTAAGACATGAGGATGGAGGACTAAGCGCTGCTTATGCTGTGTGCACATTAGAACGCGCAGTAGAAGCATCCTATTTGTTTGGAGTCAAGTCTGCACAAGTAGCCGAATTGGTTGTATGGGCAAGAGCCTGTAAAATTGGGAAAAACAAAAGAATAACCATATACACGGATAGCCAGTATGGTTATGGGGTTGTGCATGACTTCGACCAATTGTGGCTGCAAAGAGAGTTCCTGACTTCTTCAGGTACTCCTATCAGAAATGGAAAAGTTGTACAGGAGCTACTGGAAGCAATCCAGTTACCAAAAGAATTGGCAGTGGTCAAGTGTGCTGCTCCCAAATCTGGCAACGACAATGTGACAGCAGGTAATCGATATGCTGACCAATTAGCCCGACATTGTGCGAGGTATAAAATGTCGGTCAATATCAAGTTGGGGGAAATTGGAAACAGCTGCCAACTTATGGTGTTTGAGGATGTACAAACACGGGAAGAGCTGAAAGAACTGCAAAATGCAGCAGGAGCCAAGGAAAAGAAAAGGTGGAGAAAGTTTGGTTGTCAAAAAAGGAATGAGGATGGTTTCATGGTTTACACTGATGGTATGCCTGTATTGCCTGACAGCTTGCTTGCTCCTATGGCGAGGCTGATTCATGGAGATGCACACATAGGGAGAGATGCTATGGTCCGTGTCTATAAACAGACATGGTTCAATTCGAAATTCAGGAGCATTGCAGAGGCACTCTGCCAGAGATGTTTAACTTGTCAGCAATACACTCCTGGAAAGAAAACAGTAGTTTTACCCAGTACAATCGGAAAAGCAGAAGGTCCTTTTGTCAGATTACAAATTGACTTTATTCAGTTACCCCTCTGTAAAGGAATGAGATACGTCCTTGTCATTGTCTGTCTATTTTCAAAATGGGTAGAAGCTTATCCTGCAAAGAAAAATGACGGCATTACTGCAACCAAGTTGTTACTGAGGGAACTAATACCTAGGTTCGGTTTTCCAGTCACAATTGAATCAGACAGAGGTGGGCATTTTCAAAATGAAGTAATAGGCCAGCTCTGTGAAGCATTCAAAATTACCCAAAAATTGCATTGTGCATATCGCCCAGAGGCTTCTGGAGTGGTAGATCAACTGAATGGCACTATCAAGTAAAGATTAGGAAAAATGTGTGACTCCACTGGAATGAATTGGATATACGCCTTGCCCCTTGTCCTGATGGGAATCAGAAGTGTTCTAGATTGGAAGACAGGCCTGAGTCCCCATGAGATACTGATGGGAAGAGTAATGCGACAAGCATGGGTACCAGGACACAAACTGCTAAGCATTTCTGATGATTTGGTGCTAGAGTACTGCAAGCAACTGGGTGACCAAGTGCGTTCTATCTCTCACCAGATTAGGGAAGACGCCGTCGCCAGGCCAGCAACTCCAGCCCATAATCTGAACCCGGGTGATAGATTTGTACTAAAGAAATACACCCGGTAGAGTTGCCTTGCACCGAAGTGGGGAAAACCAAGACAAGTGATTCTTGTTACCACAACAGTGGTGAAGTGTTCAGGTGTGCCAAAGTGGATCCATGCCAGCCACACGAAAAGGGTGACAGAAGACGAAGAAACTGAGGCTGAAGGTTGTGCAGCTGAGGGGTCTCCTTATGTTGGTCCTGAAGTAGCTGATGACGAACAACCGAGCACCAGTCAAGATGAGTGGGTCCCAGTGATCGACCTGACATTTGATCCCATAAGAACCAGAAGACAAACCTATTTAGATAGAGAGTGGGATAGTGAGGATGAGACAGGAATCGAAAAGGATAATCAGATCATCGAAATCCATGTTAAACCTGATAATGAGGAAGGTCAAATAGGGACAGAACAGGTTATCGACACACCTCCAAGAACTCCTCAGATTGAAAAGGGACAAATAGAAAATAGGGCGGAAGTTCAAGCGGAAGAAATTCAAGGGTTCGAAGTGCTTGAACAGGATCAGATAGAAATAGATAAATGTGTTCAGGAAGAAGAAATTGAAATAAAACAAAGCCAAATCCAGCATACACCTGAACCAGGCCAGCTTAGTGACCCGGCAGAAGAAACTGACCCAAGACCTGGAACTAGTCAGACAGATAGGGAAGAAGAAAACATTGAAGCAGATGTGCCACAACTGAACGAAAACAAAAGAGAATTAGAAGAAAGCCAAGTAACAGTGCCAGTCAAAAGATTCAAGAAAAAGAATAAAGAACCAAGGTTCATAAAAAGACTGAGACTAAGACTAAAGACTGTAGAGGAGAAACTTGAGCAAAGAAAAAAAGCCTCCAGTAAAGCCGAACAGTCTGGAGTAAAACCTAAGAGAAGAAGTGCCCGAATAAAGAGACTGAACAGTAAATATCAGAATCCTGAATGGACTTATCTGGTGTTGGAGGAATTTGAGAATCTTGATATAAGTGACGAAAGTGATGAAGAATTGATTCCCAACCAGAGTACCGAAGAAGAAGAACCAACCTGAAGTTGCTCTGTGTAAGAAACCTGTATAAAGTTACAAAGAGGGGTTGAAAAACTTCTTCTGAGCCAAAATGTCTGTTTCCAGTGTGAATGGAAGACCTAGACGTAATTGTTGAAAACATGCTGTCAAAGGTGTATGTAGTGTAGCACTAGTTCTAATACTATGGATAGGACTGACTATAACCATTCCTTCTATGATGAGTAAAAACCCAAGTCTGTACCCCAATAATAATCTACCAGATGACACCGTAGAATCACACACTAGAAGTACACCACAAAGTATAGACATACTAGACAGACCACTTAGCCTGAAACAAACAAAACTAGATTTAGAAGCATCAGATGAGGAAGACTAAGGGCCCGATGTAGGTAAACTCCAATTTACCACTTCTTAAATACCGAATCATACCGATTCGGTATTTAAGAAGTGGTAAATTGGAGGGGGGGAGATGTGGGTATTTCAGAATCGGTAAATACCGAATCTGTAAGATTCGGTATTTACCGATTCTGTAAATACCGAATCGGTATCCCCCATTGATTCCTATGGGCCTTGAAGCCCATAGGAATCAATGTGCATTACCGAATCGGTATTTACCGATTCGGTAATTACCGATTTCAGCAAGGGTGCAGGGGGTGTCACTTTGACACCCTCTAGCACCCCCAATACTGGCTTGTGTGCCATGTGGCACACAGACATGCCCTAAGGGCATGTCTGTCTGTCACATGGCATAGGTGTGCATGCACACATGTGCATGCACACCTGGATTCGGTATTTTAACACCCAATTGGATTGGGTGTTAAAATACCGAATCTGAAGGGCCTGTGGGACTGAAAGTAGTCCCACCTACATCCTGATTTTTTAAAATCGGTAAACTTACCGATTCGGTATTTTTCCGATTCGGTAATTTTACCGAATCAGTAAAATACCGAATCGGTGAAAAAAAGGTCCCCTACATCTCAAAAGGCCAAATACCGGTCGGAAACGGCCGAATTCGGCCGTTTCCGACCGGTATTGGCCACCTACATCGGGCCCTTACACTTTAACAAGATTAAGAACAAATCTCATTTAAATGTTTTTGCAAACCTATTAGTACATTATGTAGAGACGATGGAAATAGACGACTGTTATGTCTGCATGAAGCTACCCACTTCAGTAGCAGAAGGCGTGACTTACCACCACTTACCCTTAACCTATGGAATTTCCTGCAGTATACTGACGAGCTTATTTTACAGGAGAGGACCGTTACAGTATTACTACTCAAACCTTGACGTGACATTTTCTGAAATTCCTGTTCGAAGAAACCTGAATCCTGTACATATGACTAGAGATGTAGCTAAATACATTCTGACTGTAGGAAAAATAACATAGATGACGCACACAAAAATAACTAAAATAAGAATTTCTGGATATGGTAGAAAAGAGAAGAGAACGTTTCCAAAAGAAGGCCAAAGACAAAACTCAGGAAGTTCCTAAATGGACAGAAAATATAGGGAGCACCTCAAATGGTGGAGCAAATGCTGATTTGTTGCTGGATTTCGAAAGGAAAGGGAAACTTTATCTTCATAGAGAAAAGACTAGTTATTATAATAACATATTCATTAGTTCCAGTGAATGCGAACATAATTACAAGGTAATTGGGGGTTGGGGATTCAAAGATGGGTCAGAGCCAGTGTTTCCTGGAATTTATTTTATATGTGGAAACAAGGCTTATTT
The DNA here is from genome assembly GCF_964263255.1 of Lissotriton vulgaris. Lineage (NCBI taxonomy): Eukaryota > Metazoa > Chordata > Amphibia > Caudata > Salamandridae > Lissotriton > Lissotriton vulgaris. The sequence goes on from NC_141699.1 coordinate 341,177,280, forward strand.
CAAATTGCCGGACCATTGGTACGGAAGTTGTTACTTTGGTATTGTCTTTCCAAAGATATACCATGTGGGGAGAAGCACTGGAAGCACTGAAAAGACTAACAAATTAGCACGCACAAAAAAAGAAAGTGCTGGAGAAATAGCTGGAGATATTTTTAGTGCATTGATACCTGCAGTGGGAGTGACTCTGAATACACACAGAATTTGCAAATTGTCAACAGTAGTGGATCGGTTATCTACTGACACTTCTGGAGGTTTCCTGATGGTCAATACCGAAAGGGTTGCGATCAGATCTATGGTTTTACAAAACAGGCTTGCTCTTGACACATTATTAGCAAAAGAGGGCGGAGTCTGTAGAATGTTGAAAGCGCAACATTGTTGCACTTACATACCTGACAAAAGTGTGGAGATCAAAAGGTATATGAGGAACATTACAAATTTGGAAAAAGAGCTCAAACCACTGGAAGTTGACAGTGCCTGGAAGAGACTAACTGATGGTCTCTCCTCTGTAGGTCATTGGTTTTCTAACTTAGGGAAAAGTCTTTTGAGTAAAATACTGATGCCAATCATGGGGATAAGTATAGTAGTGTTTATCATAATTATTTGTTGTAAATGTCGCAAGCACCAGAAAAAGTACACTGTGAATAAGAGAGGAGTGAAGAGAAATGTGGATGAAAAGGAATTGGAGGAAGTGAATAATCAGATTTATTGTAGGGTGAAAAATTCTCACCTTAATAAAGATGCAGAGAAAAGGCTGAATAAAAAGTTTGAAGAAATTGAATTGAGTGAAATGTGAAAGGTTGGCATCTGGTTCCATTGATAGTGATGATAGTAAATATCATTATAGAGGGGATTGATGGAGCAAGTATTCGCACGTTACTCGTCTTGCTTGCATCAAGAACCTCAAATAATGTTAATAGATTATTTCAACCTGTTTTGTCTTACTAATATTGCACATTTTACACTACACGGGGTGTCCCAGAGAAGCTTGCCTATGTGTTTATTAATCGTAATATGCTTGCCTTTAAAATGGTCGCTGCTTTGCAGGAATTTAGTCTGCGCATGCATCGGTCATACCCATGTGATGTGATGTACTCGCAATTCTGGAGGGAAATTGTTGCTCATGCGCAGTGTTGCTAAAATGGCCGCTTTGTTTTCTCACATGCTCCGTGCTTGCATTGCCGCTTTTGCAAAGCTGTTTGTTCTGCCTAACTCCTAATGCTATAGTTATTATAAAGTAAGGGGTGTATTATAGCCAATCATGGTATTAAGTGTATTCATTTTTTCTGTGTTTCTAAATTGTTTTCGCTTACTTTTCATGTATCGTTCTCCGTGGGCCTGAGAGGCGCTTGCTACTCCATATTTGAAGCTCCTAGGGTCCCAGTCACGTGATGGAGGGGGAATGAACCTGGCCGCAGTGGAAATCAGCCAGCTGGCAGCCAAGGCTAAGATGTTCATTTGAAAGCGACCTGCGACCCAGCAAGACGAAGCTGGACTGTACCTGCACTCGCAACATTTGTACAAACCTACTGTGTACCCTATTGTCTTCTAAAATTCTCATGCCATGGGAACTGGAATGTAAGGGGTGGGTTCAAAAATTGAATATTAAGTCTGAGAAGGTCTAAAATTTAGGAGGTACCATGACCTAACCTCCTCCCTTGCCCAATCAGAATTTAGGGAACCTTTCACTTGCAACATTTGTGGGTGGTACACTGACCCGACAACAGTATAATTAGCCTAGGTTTAGCTAGAGAAATTGTCCGACTTGTCCGAATAGCTGACCTGTCACTGACCCAACGAACTCTATAGGTGATTGATACAGAGAGCTGCGGAGCACTCTGTCTGTAATTGCCACAGACTCAATCGGGGTTTGGGAATCCTTAAGTGCTGGCGAAGGACTTTGCTGGGAGATTCGAAAACCCAATCGGAGTTATTGGCAGATTCCTTGCAGAGAGGGAGTAGCGCAGGTGTTGCATCCGAAGCTGCAGCTGTTGGTCGTACCATTTTGATGAGCCCAGTCCTGACCTGAATCCTGGGGTTATCCTGTCCTGACTGTCCATGAGCTGCACCTGCTCGCCTACTGGCAGCCTAAGTCCTTAAGGCTCCTTTCCTGCCTTTTCAAACTGACCCGTGGCCAGGGTTAGTCTTCAACCTATCCTACCTAAATATAACTGAGTGTGGGTGTTGTCTATCTAAACTTCTCTCTCTTGTCCTGAATAAAGCATAATTGCCTACGTCCTTTACCCTGTTTTTCTATAAATAAGGTTTTCGTACAAACTTGTCTATTAGCATGTTCCATTCTCTTCCTACCCTAGTCAAATTTGAATCGTTCACGCATATAGTCCGTTCCATTCTTACTCTCCCTTTAAAGAATAAGCAGATCTGGATAAATCATCTTACATAAGTTTTGTTTCTTATAAACCGTTAGTGATAACCGAAAGTCTGCTTTGATTAGTATGTTCCCTTTCTTTACCCGCCTTTAGTGAAGTTGTGAAAGTCTGCTGGTCTAAAATAGTGTGTTCCTTGTTTTTCCCTTCCCTTTACTTTTCGATTTCTAAATGTTTCTTACTCTAATTCATAGTTACACCATCTTTTTAATTCTAGTAATAGGCAGTTTGATCTGTGTAAATCTGTGGCTCATGGCAATAGAAGACGAAGAAAATTAGATAAAGGTGTTGAAAACTTAATGTGTCTGTGGTTAATATAAAGTACAAGCATTTTTTTCAGATGTTGCATGGTATGTTGGTGCTATTTACTTACTCCCAAACTAGCTCCTGATCCATTGTGATCTTAGGTACCTGTTACAAGGATTGGTAAGTCAGGTACACGGAAATAGAAAGAGTAATATCTGAATTGCTGATATTAGTGTGTAGGTTACCTGATTAAATATATAAAGTACGAAAATAAATTTCATGGGCCCAAGTGTGCATTATGGTTGGTCAGGTGACCTGCGCGCTCTATCAGGTTTACCGATAACCCTGGGCGTTGTTCGCAGAGGTTTACTAAGTGGACCTCTGTGAATTGACAAAAATCTTCCATTCGCGCTGGTTTTCCTGCTGCTCGGGTAGAATTTCTACCCACGCAGTAGCTCGCGCTCGCAAACTTAGAATTTGAGAGCCTAGGCAGGGAAAAAACTCCACTATACTATGCGAAGCTGAGTTCTGTGGAGTTCAGAAAAGACTGTCAACCATCTGACAATTCAGCCACATTTTTCTTCCTCCGTCATGAGTTATACTCAAAATACAACAGATGGATAGACCGAAAGATAATATTCCATTCGCCATATTTAGTGTATACTTTCCGTCAACTGAAACATTGCAGTTCATCCTCCACACACATATTGGACAACAAATAGAATAACTATCCAAATCCTACCCACACCAACCATAAAACCTACTCAAGTATCATGTCCCTGCTGCTCCATGGCCTGGCCTTTTACCTGGCAGTGCTGGATAAACAACAGCGTAATCCTCCAAAAAGTAGAAGGAAGTTAAATTTTTAAACAAACTTTTTTAAATGCACAAAACTATGTAGCAATGAAAGTATATGTAAGTTTATGAACTCCATAACGTTTGTAACTGCAAGTTAGCGAATCTCTCTGTCTGACCACATCTCATAATTGTACCCATATCAAATATTCATCTACAATGATTTTACTATCCCCACACCTCAAGTCCATATGTGAATGCATATGTTTCTTTTAAATGTATATGTTCAGGTTTACAGTTAATTTTAACACCAGATAACCAAGTTTTTAAAATAAAATGCTCATACTATTTCATATTTAAAATGTTTACCATGAAACTCAAGTCTAGTCAGGTTGTAACCTTCTTCATACTTTACCCATTTAACACATCCTCCACAATCATATCAATGATGTATCCTATGTAAGCTTTCCACTACCCAGTTATTGATATGTTACATACAAAAAACTGCCAGATTTCATCATGTGCTGAACACACACTGACATGTTAGACATTGCACTCATAGTCATAACCTAGGTATAGGCATAAATAATCTATTTAATGGACTATTTATGGACTACAATATCTCAAACTATTCCTTAATGCAGTCACATACACTGCCACTGATTATATCTTTTACACTAGGACCTCACAACAATACCACCACTTTCTGGTGCACATGTAGGAAAGACAGCAAACTGCATCTCCCACAATGCAAGACGTGGTAAATATTAAAACCTGGAAATGAAAAAAAAAGTTTTACTGACACAACATATTGGAATATGCAATCAAATATGTTAATTTTTGTGATCCTTTTAAAACACAATTACCCTAATTTGGATGTTGGTTGGAAGGTTTCCGACCGACATCCAAAGTTTCAAATCCGATCGCCGTATTACAATATCAGCGGTCGAAAATGAAACCAGTCAGTCAAGCCGACTGGCTTTCGATGGGCTCAGGGAGCCAGTTGGTCATGTCACAATCGCTACATAATCCCTTACGGAAGGCATTTCCGCCATTGGGATTATGATGTTGGTTTCCAACAGGCTTTCCATGTCGGGCTTTCTGATACGGAAAGCCTGTTGGAAAGCGACTTTCGGGGCCCCAGCAGGGCCCCCCTTCTTCTGCGACTTCCAATTGGGGGCGAGGGCCTCCTATAAATCCCTGCACCTCACAATGCCTGCCACATGGTGCAGGGATTTACTGTGACCCTAATTTCTCTATGGGAGCTTGTGCTGCAGCTGGTTTCTGACCACCAGACAAGCTCCCATAGGGAAATGGGAGTCTGCGACTGGCACCATGTGCGGTTACATCGTAATTGCGGTTTCGGACTGCAGAGTGGAGGTCAGTCGGTTCCAAAACCGCAGGCATCCAAATTAGGGCCAATATATCGTCAAGTAAACAACAGATTACATTTTAAAAATGTAAGATATTTATTGAAAAACAAAATGAATAGGTACAGCAAAAGTCTTCCTTCTCTGGGGGTCTGTGAATATGTATATAAAAAAAGAAAAAATAGTCAAAGCAAAGGTGTGGTGGAGGATTAGAAATAAAGAGTGTCCTATCACAGTCCAAGAATCACCACCAAGTTCATAATGTGTAGCCATCTCCTTCTCATGTGGTTCTCGATTTTTCTGGAACTTCTTGCAATGGAGTGGTAAGATTAGGATTTTTTTTGTAGATGGGGAGGACCTGGTAGTTCACAAACTGGAGGGCGATGGGAATGGTGAGGTTTTGGAGTATGGAATTGTTTGGGGAGTATGGGATGTTTGGGGGTTTTGGATGTGGTTGGGCAGTTGGAATTGTGAAGACAATTGCAGTTGTGGCGTGAGCAGGGGAAATTGGGGTGGGATGTGAAGCAGAGTCAAGCTGTAGAATGATGGCAGGTGGTGGAATGGGATCAGTGCTTTGGATGTAGGCAGAGGGGAATGGTGTCATAGAAAATGGGGCAGAAGAAGGAATGGTGGCAGGTTTACAAGAACAACTGGTGTCAGAAGAGGCAAGAAGAGACAGTGAACCTCTTGTTGTAATGCACACAGGGCAGAGCATATGCCATTCAGTATGTTGATGACCTGTGTCAATTGCTGGGTTACACCCTGGATGGCATGTAACCATGCTGTTTGTCCTACATCGGGAATCTTCAGAACTTCCAGAACAGTGCTGGTGGGATGGAGGCAAGTTTAGATGGGTTTGGTGCAAACTACACTGAAAACCCATATCTAAACTGCATGTCGACTTTTGTCAGGGGGACAGGAGTGGAGATGCTAAGGGTAGTGGGCACAAGAACAGATGGACATAATGGGACGATTCATCTACCACTAGAAGTCTCATAGTTCGATGTTGTTGTGTCCTCCAGGCCAGCCACGTCACCCTCAGCACTACTAGGCCGCTAGGTGTCAGTGTCTCCCCCATCCAACCTCTGTGGCTTTCCTGTTGAACCCCTGAAGTCGGGCCGATTTCTCAGTCGCTAGCTCCAAAAGAAGCTAAAAGCACACGTATGCACACATCAGACTATAGAGGTCAATTACAAAAAAATATACACATCCAAAGCCTAAATACAATACCCTTTAATATTATTCCCTTTAAAGGCCTCACAAAGTGACATTATAAAGGACCTGACTGTGATTTCAGAATACATGTTGCTTCTTCACAAATGTCAAGGATAGTCTCACTGCCCTATGAAATATGGATGGATCACTGACATAATATCAAATACAAAAATATAGACTTACCAAAATATAGAATGCAAAAATATCGAATTCCTATCTACAAACAGGTAAGTACAAACATATTGTATCAAAAATATTGTAAAAAATATAGTTAGTCAAAATATCATTTTTTTTAAATGTCTTAAAAGTCATTTAAAATTAATGAAATAAAAAATATAATTAACTAAAACATACTTAAAAATACTTAAATAACCTTAAAATTATTAAATAATTAAAGTTATAAAAAAACATACAATTTTCCAGGAGGAGCGACCTTTCAGCTGGTGCTGGCGACGAGCCAAGGATTAGACTCGTGTTTATTAGGAAGCAAAAAATAAATACGCCACAGTCTTCTCGGGTGGGTTTTTAACCGATTTATTCCAGCTCAAAAGGTGAAGGAAGTTTTTTCTGAGCTGGAATAAATAGCGTGAAAACCCACCCGAGAAGAGTGCGGCGTATTAATTTTTTGCTTCTTAATATATATATATATATATATATATATATATATATATATATATATATATATATATATATATATATATATATATATTACCTACTGGCTATCGCCAGTAGGTATATATAGTTAGAATTTTTTCTCTATGGGACTTTTGAAAATTCTATGTCTAATAACTTTGGCGTTTGTGGACGGAATCGGCTGAAATTTTCAGGAAAATGGCACATTTTGTTTCTGAGCAGCCCCTTAAAATCTGGTGGGGTTTCGTCAAGGGGGGGCTGAGAAAAAAGGGGGGTCCCAAAACGCGTTTTTCCCATTCATTTTTCCATAGGGCGGTTGGACTCACTTTTAGCTCGAACGGCTGAATGGATTTGCACGAAACTTGGCAAAATTGTAGGGACTGTTAGCCCGATGTGCCTTTGCTAGGTCTCAATATATGTGCTCCAGTAGTTTTTGAGAAATTAACGTTCAAACCAAGATATATATCTGTAACAGCGCTCTGGGCAGCGATCCGGTCCGCTTACTTTTCGCTTATCGGAACTTTGCGCGCAGAAAGCTGATTGGCTCTCCGGTGTCTGTCAACATTCTAAACAGTCCGGAGCGGACGCCATCTTGTCTCTCGGTAGGATCGAGAGAGAAGAAGAGGTGGAAAACGAAAGGGGAATTTAATGAAAGGGGGCAAGGTATCCCCCTCTTGACCCCCTAGGAATGTTGTTAAAGGGTCCCGTGGGGAAAATAAAAAAAAAATGATTTTTCACGGTAGAAGCGCGGCCGCGAACTGGTAGCGAAACGGGAATTCGCCATTTTGTGCTTCGTTAATTAAATTACTAGTTATAAGTGGGTGCGGGAGACGTATCCTAATCCCCTATGTTTCCTGAGGGTGGCTGAGGAGGCTGATATATGTTGATACATCTCTTCCAGCGGCTGTGCGTGAGCTTTTTTTTTTTTTTGCTGCGTGACAGTCCGGAGCGGCCGCCATCTTGTCTCTCGGTAGGATCGAGAGAGAAGAAAAGGTGAAAAACTAAGGGGGAATTTAATGAAAGGGGGCAAGGTATCCCCCTCTTGACCCCCTAGGAATGTTGTTGGGGTTATTAAAGGGTCCCGTGGGCAAAATAAAAAAAAAATTATTTTTCACGGTAGAAGCGCTTCACGGGCCGCGAACTGGGCCGCAAACTGGTAGCGAAACGGGAATTCGCCATTTTGTGCTTCGTTAATTAAAGTACTAGGTATAAGGGGGTGCGGGAGACGTATCCTAATCTCCTATATTTCCTGAGGGTGGCTGAGGAGGCTGATATATGTTGATACATCTCTTCCAGCGGCTGCGCCATCTTGCCTTTTTTCGAATGCCACAATTTTGTCGTGCACGGCAGCCATTTTAGATGCCAGGCTGGTCCCAGGCTATCACCTAACCCTGCGGATGTAGTTTATGGCCCCAGCTGTAGAGAATTCAGACATGCCAATCCTCCTGATTCAGGCGTGTGAGTACTGATTTCAGTGCTAGTCTCCCGCCTCCCGATTTCTGCAAGCAAAAACCCGGGGGCATATTACGAACAACTAGCGATAATTTTTGTCTCTAACTTGTTTAGAGATAAACCTTGCTATTATCGCAGAAAAGTCAGCGATATTCATGTATTATCGATCTAATGCTCTTAGCCATGTTATCCACCTCCCATTGGATAACATGGCTAAGAACTGCTCAGGGCAGGTGAAAAGTCAGCGATATTCATGTATTATCGATCTAATGCTCTTAGCCATGTTATCCACCTCCCATTGGATAACATGGCTAAGAACTGCTCAGGGCAGGTGTTAGATTTTGGAGATATTCGCGCTTAGCGCGAATATCTCCAAAAGTTGGTAATAGAAGGTAGCGATGTTAGGGACTGTTTCCAGTCGCTAACATCTTGGCACGCCACTTTGCATGTCATTAGTGATAAGTATCACTGACATGCAAAGCGGGGCCCAAGATGGTCGCTATCTCCTTTTAGCTGTCACTAACTGGTGTTAGCGACAGCTTGGTAATAGGGAAATAATTTTATCTCCGCTTTCATGGCTTTTAAAGCCAAAAAAGCGGAGATAAACCCCCTTGATAATATGCCCCACGATTCCTTGGGGGTTTCATCTGACAGGGCTTGGTATTGTGTTACATGGTAATTTTTCCATGAAACGTCAGAGGGTCGATGCAGGGGTTCTAGAAGAGGTGATAAACCATTTAAGCCTCATGAACAAGCGCATGGTCTTTTAAAGATTTGTGAAGTACTCGGGGCGGCGGTGTGTGTGTGTCCTCTTTCAGGAGCGGGCGGGGGGGCACTGCCAGCAACTTGCCAGGTCAGGTAGTGTTCAACACGTGCATCACCCTTTCTCTGCCTGCTATTGCGCTCCATGCTTCGGAAAGGTAAGAAAAAGAACGTGCATTTGAGTTTGAAATGTCCGATCCTGCAGCAGCACACTTCCAAAGCCCACACATGACAATAACCCGATTCAAGGCCCCATTCACCCGTTTTTAAAAAAATAGATAACACTCCAACAAAGTAAGGTTATAAAACTTTATTAACTACTAACTTTAACGAACGGAACAAAAACTAAAAACATTTAAACATTTCTCAACACAAAAAGCAACAATGGTTAGAAGCTGTCTTTTGTGCGAATAGTCCCAAGGCAGCACAACGTGCAGAGTTCTGGACGGCACCCAGGTGATGTCGCCTGGGTGCCGCACTGGTTTAGGGATCCTACAATGCTGCTCCGAAAATTTGCGTGGGGCGTCCCGGGTGGGGCGGGGGGAGGCCTCGTCAGTAGCGGTCTGTTGTGCGAATAGTCCCAAGGCAGCACAACGTGCAGAGTTCTGGACGGCACCCAGGTGATGTCGCCTGGGTGCCGCACTGGTTTAGGGATCCTACAATGCAGCACAGAAAAACAGCGTGGGGCGTCCCGGGTGGTGCGGGGGGAGGCCTCGTCAGTAGCGGTCTGTGTCCAGTGTCACATGGCTGACACAACATGTACGACAGGCACCCAGGTGATGTCCATTAAACTGCCGCACTGGTTTTGGTATCCTACAATGCTGCTCCGAAAATTGGCGTGCGGCGGCCCGGGGGGGGGGGCGTGGGGGAGCCGGCGTGAACGGGCCTCCCCAGGTGGCGGCCATCTAGCTGAGTTGCGCTCGCTCTTGCGGCCACAGCGTCTCGCTCACCATGTTGTTGAGTTGCTCCCACTCTTGCAGTGCAGCGATAGGCGGCTGCCACATGGCTCTTAAAATGGCGGACAGCTCCTCGGTTTTAGGCCTGGTCCACTGAAATGGTCCTGGGACACTTTGGAACTCGGACGCTTGCCTGCTAGGGCTTGGGCTCCATTCTCGAAAAGCGTCCCCTCAGCCGTGAAGATTGTATAAAAGTCTTGGGGGCCCCCGACTCCCGCAGGCTTCCGGTGGGGAGCGGCTGCCATGATTGCTCACGGAATGACCACGACGGAGCCACGAGATGGTGGTGCTCTCATGCTGACGCCAGCTTCAGTCTGAATGATCCAGAAACAAGGTGGGGCTTTCATCGTTTGGGAAAAAAAAATGTTCTAAACCAATGAAAAGTGTTATTTTTAGGTCATATGACCAAGCCTTCCATCTTTAGGAAACCAAAAGTAAAATGAACCAATGAAAAGTTTTATAAACAAGTCACATGACCTGTTATGCGGCATAGGGCTACAAAAAGCGTAGAAAATCCGTTGGCACGTGAGGCGGCGTCAGTAGCGGACCGATGTGCGAATAGGCCGAAGGCAGCACAACGGGCCGAGATCCGGATGGTACCGAGGTGGTGTCCAGCAAATTGCCGCACTGGTGTGGCCATCCTACAATGCTGCGCCGAAAGACGGTGTGTCCAGCTGAGTTGCGGTCACTGTTGCGGTACAGTGACTCGAACGCGCCGAGATCCGGATGGCACCGAGGTGGTGTCCAGCAAATTGCCGCACTGGTGTGGCCATCCTACAATGCTGCGCCGAAAGACGGCGTGTCCAGCTGAATTGCGGTCACTGTTGCGGTACAGTGACTCGAACGCGCCGAGATCCGGATGGCATCGAGGTGGTGTCCAGCAAATTGCCGCACTGGTGTGGCCATCCTACAATGCTGCGCCGAAAGACGGCGTGTCCAGCTGAATTGCGGTCACTGTTGCGGTACAGTGACTCGAACGCGCCGAGATCCGGATGGCACCGAGGTGGTGTCCAGCAAATTGCCGCACTGGTGTGGCCATCCTACAATGCTGCGCCGAAAGACGGCGTGTCCAGCTGAGTTGCGGTCACTGTTGCGGTACAGTGAGTCGAACGCGCCGAGATCTGGATGGCCCCGATGTTGTGTCCAGCAAGTTGCCGCACTGGTGTGGCCATCCTACAATGCTGCGCCGAAAGTCAGCGTGGGGTGCCCCGTTGGCTTATGAGGTGATGTCAGTAGTGGACCGATGTGTGAATAGGTCGGAACCAGCACAAGGCACCAAGATCCGAATGGCAAGTCTTGGATGTTGAGTGCCTCAGTTGAGAGTTCTGAGCAGTGCTTGTAAGACTGTCTGAAGCTTATTTGCACCTGCTGCAGCTTCACTAGGTCCGGCGGAACTTTTTGCCTTTTCCTTTCTGCTTCTTTTCCTACAATGCGTTTCATCTGAAGACACGACCAGGTCCCTGAATGTGTGCAGGGGGACGCTATTGATTGAATGAAAATGGCGGCTTGACACAAAGCTGACTCAAGCGTTACTGTTGGTGCTATACAGACAAAAATTGGTTTTCAGTTTGTACATTCTTCAGGTTTTTTTTTTCCATCCAAGTCTGATTGAGAGTTTGTAGAAAAATGGCTTCAGATTTTCCACATACTACTCTTCAACATTCTTCCTAAATGTAACAATGTGAAACTCACTAGGAGAACGGCTGTTTCTGTTTCCTTTCAAAATGCTGCCACCAATATTTTCTGAATGGAAGGCACCATCTTGTAGCATAAAGGGCCGAAAGGGGTTCTGGTCTGGCCGATGGTTGGTGGAGACATTTTGACTATATCTTGGACCTGCCCGGCCTCGCCCAAAATGGCGCCGGTATAAATGGGACTCGTAACTCCTTGCCCGCAAATGTATATCTAAAAAATGTTATTGTAAGTGGCCCTGTCGTATTTTAATTACAAAATGTACGTCCACCGATTCCGCAACTGTTAGACACCTTTGTTCTTGTCACCTAATGGCCCGCTCGTTAAGTTCTTCTACAATGTAAATGTCTCCTCATCATATACGATTTCAGTTTGCTCCGTGGCCGGCCCACGTGGTTATAGGCCCGTATTTGTATACTGACATTTTCACAATAAAGGTTTTTAAAACAAAACACGGTAGTAGTATTTACATTTGTAAAGTTTTTACTTTTAGTGACTGTTTTCGAATCAGTAAAAGGCAAGTGAAATAAAGCAGTCCAATTACATGACGGATAAAAGGTATAATATGTAGGAACGCAGTAAAGATAAATGGTCAAGGGCAGTTGTGTTTTTCATGTCTGCAACATAAAGTGATCGATAAGAATCTGATAATCAGGCGTATCGGCGACTAAGACAGCAGGCCGAATCTCTTTTACTCAACGGCTCCGTCATGGAAGGAAGAAACGCCCTTTTTCTCGAAAAAGGAATATATTTTACTTGCAAGACAGTTGTAAATTTTCCGGGAAAGTACATTAGCCTGGAATATTATAACATATGTTTGAAAAAAAAATATTGTTCGAAAATAATAAAAAGCGTAATTTTTAGGTCATATGACCAAGCTTTTCATCATTAAATTAACAAAAGTAAAATGAAGCAATGAAAACTTTTATTAACAAGTCACATGACCTGTTATGCTTACGTTACGCGCTGCGCGCCGCGCCTCGGATCACTTCCGGGTGCGCTAACGCGGCGTGTCATAAAACGCATTACGCGACAACGTAGGTCAAGAATATAGTCTAAATGTCTCCACCAACCAGCGTTCAGAACACAACCCCTTTCAGCAGTCCAAAAAGTTCTGTTAAATGACAACAGAGGGGACAGGCAACAAGAACCATCCGTCAAAGAGGGGAGGGCAAGTTCTTCTCTTCCGGGTCATGTTGGGGCGCTACCGGAACTGATCGAATTGGTAGTCTATAGTGTTTCTGGATGTTTCAGACTAAAGCTGGCGTCAGCATGAGACCACTACCATCTCGTAGCTCCGTCGTGGCCATTCCACGAGCAATCATGGCAGCCGCTCCCCACCAGAAGCCTGCGGGAGTCGGAGGCCCCCAAGACTTTTGTAGAATCTTCACGGCTGAGGGGACGCTTTTCGAGAATGGGACCCAAGCCCTAGCAGACAAGCGTCCGAGTTCCAAGGTGTCCCAGGGCCATTTTAGTGGACCAGGCCCAAAACCGAAGAGCCGGCCGCCATTTTGAGAGTCCTGTGGCAGCCGCCTATCGCTGCACCACAAGAGCGGGCGCATCTCAACTACATGGTGAGCGAGACGCTGTAGTCGCAAGAGCGGGCGGTAAACAGCTGAATGGCGGAAGAGGCACAGTGTAGCAAAAGCAGGCGGAATGGCAACTAAAACGATAAAGGGGCGCCCCACTACAGCTTGTCTTCAGGTCAAACGGATTGTGGGACAAGGTCCAGAATTGAAGAGTCATCAAAAGGCAAAAAGTTCCGCCGGACCCCGGGAGCCGGCCGCCTATGTCGGGGGCGATCTCAGGCTACACCAGTGCTATAAGACTTGGGGAGGGTGTCGGAGCCAAGCGTCTTCTCCGAGTCCATGGCCATCACACCGCCCCTCAGGGGCCTCCGTCAAGCTGTTTAGGAAGGTAACATATCACATTGTTTTCTAATGCAGTCAGGTCCACAAACGACACTCACTTACTTTGAGAATAGTGAAGCTGCAGTAGGTGGAAATAAGCTTCAGACAGTGTTACAAGCACTGCTCAGAACTCTTAACTATGGCACCAGAACTTATGCTATTTGAGAATGGTAGTGACATCGAAGCATCTCAGGGACCAAAACCATTAACGTACTTTCACGTATGAAAATCTTACTTGGGGAGGGGGCAGGAGCGAAGCGCCCCCTCCCAGTCAGCGCCACCACACCGTATGTTGAAAATCTGAAGCCATCGTTCTACAAAGTCAACCAAACTTGGATTGAAAAATCTAGAAAAATGTACAAACTGAAAACCAGTTTTGGTCTGCATAGCATCAGTAGCAACGCTTGAGTCAGCTTTGTGTCAAGCCGCCATTTTGATTCAACAAAGCACAGGCATTGAAAAAGGCTGAAATTCAGAACTCTAAACTATGGCACCCAACATCCAGGAGCTTGTCATCCGGATCTTGGAGCCTTGTGCTGTTTTCGATCTATTCACACATCGGTCCACTACTGACATCATCTTATAAACCAACGTTATGTAAATAGTTATTTAATAAAATGTTTTACCCTGTTTCTTTGCTGGTGTGTTGTCTATATTTTTAATATTTGCATAGGGTTTGTCGTTATTTTGTGCGGGATGGGTGATGGAGCCGAGCTGTCTTGCAGCCCTCATGGTGTGGAGCTCAGTTCATCTCACTATTTTTGTATTTCTCATGAAGGGTTGTTCCTAATATTTCTATTTTAGCGAGGTCAAAAAGAGATCCAATTAGTGGCCTACTGATTTTGCTCGATTACTTTTATTTTTTTACACGATTTTTCACTATCTGCAAAGACTAAACAGAGTATTGCGACTTTGTGCTTGTTTGTAAATAGAGAATGATCCAAAGAGAACCAATTCTAAAACAGTAAATGCTTGGACAACAATCAATCAAATGGAGAGACAAGGAGGCACGACGGATTACAACGGTGGTAAAGGCCTGCGTTAACTACCCTTCAGTATCTGCAAAGAGAGAGTACTACTAAGACAAAAGAGGGGAGGGGGGGGGGGTGCAGCGTTCAAAGCACATCAGCGTGCATAAATACGAAAATGTTTTTATCTATCACGTACTTGACATTTTAAAGCTTTTCATATTTGCTATTAAAAAACCAATGAAATTCACAGAAAAAACCATAGGTTATGGTGGATATATAGTTAGGAATTTGCATTTAGAAAACCTTGAAAATTCAATGAAAAAACCATTGGTTTTAGGCCATATATAGTTAGGAATTAGCATTTACAAAACCTTATTTTACTCGCATAAAACCATTGAAATTCCATATATAGTTAGAAGCGCTAACTATATATCGCGCACCCGCAATCCACTGCTGATGATGTCACATATTACATCATTCATGACATGGTCAGTGACATCACTGATGACATCACTGATGACATCTCAAATGACATCACTGATGACAACTCAAATGACATCACTGATGACATCTCAAATGACATCACTGATGACATCACTGATGACAACTCAAATGACATCACTGATGACATCTCATTTGTCATCACTGATCACATCACTTATGTGATAATACAATGAACCTCTTCAGACTCTAATATAACCTTACATACACTCAGTATAAACAGACACTCACAGACTGTCACTCATCCATGGAGTTACTCACACACCTAGTCAGTCATGCAAAGAATCAATCACACCTCCATTTCCTCAACTATAAAGTTATACACATCTTACTTATTCAAACATATAATAACACATATTTATTCTCTTATATAATCCCTGATACAAGCTCACAGTGATCGATACAGCCACTCACACATTCACTGGCTCTTATGTTCAGTTATTTATATATCTCAACTCTCACATGTATTGTGTTTTACATACGTACTTACTTGCACATGTAGCAATGAGAAATCCATTCACTCACCAACACACCCATGCATAGTCAACCGCCCATATAGCTGTTTCCACATGCACTCTTGAACTCATACTCCTAGTGAATCAACTGCTTACACATCTATGCACAGAGTCACGCACCTCCCAGCCACCCACACACACACTCAGCCTCCCATTCAAATACTTGGGCAGCCAATCAATAACCCATATGGCCACTCTTATAGCTACTGATCAACACATGCAGCAGCTTACACAACAACAAACATACTGATGCACAAATTAAGACAGTTTAGTTACTAACCCATGCACTCAGTGAGACACATTTAATCACTCACTCATACAGTCAGTCATGCACCTACTAAATTCTTCATCCAGACACTTATACATCCACTCATTCTTCAATATGTGAAACATATTTAAACTTTACAGACACATACAATCACTGGATGTTGTGATCAGTGATGTCATCAGTGATGTCATTTGAGATGTCATCAGTGATGTCATCAGTGATGTCACTGACCATGTCATGAATGATGTAATATGTGACATCATCAGCAGTGGATTGCGGGTGCGCGATATATAGTTAGCGCTTCTAACTATATATGGAATTTCAATGGTTTTATGCGAGTAAAATAAGGTTTTGTAAATGCTAATTCCTAACTATATATGGCCTAAAACCAATGGTTTTTTCATTGAATTTTCAAGGTTTTCTAAATGCAAATTCCTAACTATATATCCACTATAACCTATGGTTTTTTCTGTGAATATATATATATATATATATATATACATATATATATATATATATATATATTACCTACTGGCGGTCGCCAGTAGGTAGTTATAGTTAGGATTATTTTCAATGCAAAATCTCAACATTCTATTGTGAATAACTTTGGTGCCGGTTAATGAATCTGCCTGAAAATTTCCTCATATTTGCCTCGTGGCGCCCCGGGCCTTCCCTCAAAGTTTGGGGGGGATTTGTCTAGTGGGGGCCGAGATAAAAGGGGGTCCCAAAACGTGTTTTCCCCATGTTAATTTCCATAGGGCGGTCGACCTTACTTTTAGCTCGAACGGCTGAATGGATTTCCACCAAAATTGGCAAAATTGTAGGGACTGGTAGCCCGATGTGCCTTTGCTATGTCTCAAGATATGGGCTCCAGTGGTTTTTACGAACATTAACTTTGAAAAAATATATATTGGGCTACATTGGGCTATATATATGTTAGAGCCCAAATGTAGCCCAATGTAGCCCAATGTAGCCCAAAGATGGCCACCAGAGACAAAAAAAAACAAATGTAGCCCAAATATCAGCCAGATGTAGCCCAACTATAGCCCAATGACAGAATGTCCCAGAGTGTTCTAAAAAACAACTAGAGCGCTAACAGTCTTACTTATAAAGTGAGACTTATAGTTTGGAATTAGCATTTAAAAAACCTTTGAAGTTCACAGAAAAAACCATAGGTTTCACACCAGTTATAGTTAGGAATTAGCATTTAAAAAACCTTTGAAATTCACTGAAAAAACCATAGGTTTCACACCAGTTTTATAGTTAGCTGGAAATTTTACTGACATAAAACCATTGAAATTCCCACGTTATAGTTAGTTGGACTAAATTATTTTTTTTTTTGATTTGCGCGGGGGGAGCGCCCGGTACGCGCACCGGGGAGCGGACCGGGGAGCGGCCCATGGGGAAAGAAGAATGACAGAGTTTTGAAAAAATGTAGCCTTTTTTTATAAATTGGAGGTAGTTCTAAAAAGAACTGTTTTTTTTCTTCTTTTTGTTGTTTTTAAATTTTTTTGTGTTTATTTGAACATTTTTACTTTTTTTGGCTTTTATGAACTATTTTATATTTTTTTGTTATTTTTATGGGGAGAAACGAAAAAACAGGGAATTGAAAATGGCTCAACTGGAACAAAAAAAAAAATAAGAAAAAATTAGGGGTTTTTGGGGCATTTGTGGTTGTCCCCAGCAAGGACGATGAGCTTTATGCTCAGTTCACCATAGGAGATGGGCTTTCCACAATGAATACATGTTATTCGGAAATCCGCAAACCGTGGCTGAATGCAAGGGATCGTCTCCCTTGCCTCTGGTCCCGATGGAGTGGGTTGCTTTCTTTTGGAGGTGGTGCTTGAAGATTGGGGAGGGTTACTGGCCAGTTCCCTCATCTCTGCAGCAGAAAGTTGATCGGATGCCTGCGCTGCATGTGGCGAATCATGGTGTTGTTTCCAAAAGAGTATTTTTTATTAGGGTTCCCCCTTGAAAGTTCCATGCCACAGATTAGGCAAGTCACCTTGGCCGCATTGACTTTTTTCTTGCCCTCTGGGATCGAAAAAAACTCCCATACAATGTGTGGTCTTGGCTGGTATGGGGTATTGTGTTCTTGCAGCCACCTTCTCCTCCCCTCCTCCTCCTCCTCCTCCTCCTCCTCCTCTTGTAGACCACCAATATATTCTTGTGGTGGTCCTCTTGGTGGTTGTGGTGGTGGTGGCGGTGCAGATGCTCCAGCTGCTGCGCTACTGTAGCCATTTCAAAGTACAAAATATTCCTCAAAGATTGCAAAACAGTTCTTCCTAAGTCAAAGGACAAAGTCAGAATAAGGAAAAAAGGTGGGGTCTTTCATCATTTGGAAAAAAAAAGGCCTGAACCAATGAGAAGTGTTATTTTCAGGTCACAAGACCAGGGATTTCATCATTATGAAACCAAAACTGTTCTGCACCAATAAAAAGTGTTATTTTCAGGTCACCTGACCGACGCGCTTACGCGGCGCGCCCCCGGGTCACGTTGCGTAAGGGCGTCGAATGTTTACGTTGCGCGATCGTATTCGCTCAAGTGCTTCCGGGTGCGCTTATGCCGTGCGTATCACATGGACGCGGCTATGCGATACATCACGATGATGTTTTCGTTCGCGGCAATAGCGCTAATGGGACACTCTCCGGAGCGCATCCTGGGGCGCTTCAAAAGACTACGCTTTCCGGGGCGCTCACCGGGGAGCGCCCCGGGAGCGCTCCAGGGTAAAAAAACATAAAAAAATATATACATTAAAAAAATTGTTTTAAATACAAATAAAATATAGGATTCATTCATTTTCAAAAATATTACATTTCATAGCTATAGACATTTGCTATTAACAACATTTTGAAATTCAAAGAAAAAAACATAGGTTTGGGGCCTTATATATAGTAAGGAATTAGCATTTAAAAAACCTATGAAATTCACTGAAAAAAACAGAGGTTTCACACCAGTTATAGTTAGGAATTAGCATTTAAAAAACCTATGAAATTCACTGAAAAAACCATAGGTTTCACATCCATTATAGTTAGGAATTAGCATTTAAAAAACCTATCAAATTCACTGAAAAAACCATAGGTTTCACACCAGTTATAGTTAGCTGGAAATTTTACTGACATAAAACCATTGAAATTCCCACGTTATAGTTAGTTGGACTCACTATAACTTGCGCGCCTGCAATGCACTGCTGATGACGTCACATATTACATCACTCATGACATGGTCAGTGACATCACTGATGACATCACTGATGACATCATCCTTGTGACAGAGTGAGAGACCTCCTTTCAGTGTAATGTAACCCTTGAAACACATATTCAAAAATAGAAACTAACATTTTCATAAAAATGGAGATACCCATACCAGTTACAACAACCAATTCAGTAATTCCACCATCTAGATACACATCCACTCATTCACCAACAGTTCTATATAGTCACTCATACATATACTCACTCATCATATGTAGTGATACACCTATACATCCTGTTACACACCGACAGTCATCCAAAAGTTACTCACACACATAATCACACATGCAAATAAACTATTGAACATCCATTTATTTGCATATACAGCTATACACACACTACCACGTTATTTCTAAGGAAACTTACACATACTTACTCTCTTAAACAATCACTTATAGAAACACATACTTATTTAAACAGGAACTCTTACAATCTCTCACTCTCACATATACTCACTTCTATACATCAATACTCACATATACTAGATTAAAACATATGTAGTTACTGATAAAGTCATTAGTGAGACAGTCATTCACTCACTAACACACACATATACACACACATCCACCCATACAGTCCTGCACATATGCTGTCTTCAAAAGACATAGAAACAGTGAGTCAATCATTGATGCATCTATGTGTTAAGTAACACCCCCACCAAACCATTCAGACACTCATACTGATACTAAAAAAACATCTAATAACCCATAGACACACACATGTAGCTACTCACCAACCCATGCAGCCACTTATACACAAAGTGAAACACTGATACAAACATTTAAATATTTAAACAATACTCGCTAACAATAAGCCAGTTAACCAATCAGTTTTTTAATTTTTTAAAACATCCATTAAGACACTTATTTATACATTCTTCCATCGTCCTTTTTCATATACATATATAAAACATATTTATTTTTCAGAAAGATACACATTCACTGGATGGTGTCATCAGTGATGTCATCAGTGATGTTACTGACCATGTCATGAGTGATGTAATATGTGACGTCATCAGCAGTGCATTGCAGGCGCGCAAGTTATAGTGAATCCAACCAACTATAACGTGGGAATTTCAATGGTTTTATGTCAGTAAAATTTCCAGCTAACTATAACTGGTGTGAAACCTATGGTTTTTTCAGTGAATTTAATAGGTTTTTTAAATGCTAATTCCTAACTATAATGGATGTGAAACCTATGGTTTTTTCAGTGAATTTCATAGGTTTTTTAAATGCTAATTCCTAACTATAACTGGTGTGAAACCTCTGTTTTTTTCAGTGAATATATATATATATATATATATATATATATATATATATATATATATATATATATATATATATACATATATATATATATATATATATATATATATATTCACTGAAAAAACCATAGGTTTCACACCAGTTATAGTTAGCTGGAAATTTTACTGATATAAAACCATTGAAATTCCCACGTTATAGTTAGTCGGACTCACTATAACTTGCGCGTGCAATGCACTGCTGATGACATCACATATTACATCACTCATGACATGGTCAGTGACATCACTCATGACATCACTGATGACACCATCCTTGTGACACAGTGACAGACCTCCTTTCACTATAATGTAACCCATGAAACACATATTCAAAAATAGAAACTAATATTTTCAAAAAAGTGGATATACCCATACCAGTTACAACAACCAATTCAGTAATACCACCATCTAATACACATCCACTCATGTGTATGTATATGGGTTATTTGATATTATTATTAGTATCAGTATGAGTGTCTATATGGTTTGGTGGGGGTATTACTTAGCACATAGATGCATGAGTGACTGACTCTTTGTTTGTATGTGTTTTGAAGACAGCATATGTACAGGACTGTATGGGTGGATGAGTGTCTATATGTGTTTGTTAGTGAGTGAATGACTGTCTCACTAGTGTCTTTATCAGTAACTACATATGTTTTAATCTAGTATATGTGAATATTGATGTATATAAGTGAGTATATGTGAGAGTAAGAGATTGTAAGAGTTCCTGTTTAAATAAGTATGTGTTTCTATAAGTGATTGTTTAAGAGAATAAATATGTGTAATTTTAAATAGAAGTAAGGTGGAAGTGTGTGTATAACTCTATATTCAAATAAATGGATGTCCAATAGTTTATTTGCACGTGAGAATATGTGTGTGAGTAACTTTTGGATGAATGTCGGTGTGTAACAGGAAGTATAGGTGTATCACTTCATATGATGAGTGAGTATATGTATGAGTGACTATATAGAACTGTTGGTGAATGAGTGGATGTGTATATAGATAGTGGAATTACTGAATTGCTTGTTGTAACTGATATAGGTATCTCCATTTTTTTAAAAATTTCAGTTTCTATTTTTGAATATGTGTCTCAAGGGTTACATTATAGTGAAAGAAGGTCTGTCACTATGTCACAAGGATGGTGTCATGAGTGATGTCACTGACCATGTCATGAGTGTTGTAATATGTGATGTCATCAGCAGTGCATTGCACGCGCAAGTTATAGTGAGTCCGACTAACTATAACGTGGGAATTTCAATGGTTTTATATCAGTAAAATTTCCAGCTAACTAGAACTGGTGTGAAACCTATGGTTTTTTCAGTGAATTTAATAGGTTTTTTAAATGCTAATTCCTAACTATAACTGGTGTGAAACCTATGTTTTTTTCAGTGAATTTCATAGGTTTTTTAAATGCTAATTCCTAACTATAACTGGTGTGAAACCTATGGTTTTTTCAGTGAATTTCATAGGTTTTTTAAATGCTAATTCCTTTGTATATCGAGTTTCTAACCTTTTTTTTTTTTACAATTTGCTGTTTTTTTTTAAGTATTCATTTTTTTTTAATAATTTTTTTCTTTTGCGCTCTGGGTGCGCGCTCCGGGAAGCTTTCAGCTAAGCTCTCCTGTAAGCTTCTCCGAGAGCTCATCTGAAAGCGCACCCAGAGCGCAACTGTCGTTCGTGAAAAAAAAATATGAATGAAAAGTTAATAATAATGCAAAACATTTCGTACCATACAAATAAAATTTGTTTTTTTTAATATGGAAAATGATTATGCATTTCTATAAAAGATTGATGACGTCACTTCGGCGCGCAACGTAAGTGCCCTCGGAAGCGCATACGTGCGCGGCGCCTAAACGCACGGAAAAGCGCCTACGATCGCGCCACGTTTGCGCCCCGCAAGCGCCTACGATCGCGCTGCGTAAACGCACCCGGAAGTGCTCCGGAGCGCGCAGCGTAAACGCGTCGGGTCATGTGACCCTAAAATAACACTTTTCATTGGTTGCTAACAGTTTTTTTTTACAATGAATGAAATCCCCACCCATTTCCTTCACTTCTTCTTTCACTTTTGTGACTGAAAGACCTGCCTTTTTTGCTGCTCCATATTCCTGGATTCATCATGGCTGCCAGACCATCCAGTAGTGAAGATGACTCCAATGATTTCATTGATGAAGAGCCTCCTACCCCAAAGGTGAAGGAACATTTCATCTGGAAATTTTTTAAGTTTCCAGCAGGCCAGAAGAAGGTGAATGCACCAAAAGTAGAGTGCAGGATCTGCAAACAGGTCCTGTCACGGGGTAACCCCCAAAAAAAATACTCTTTTGGCAACTTCACCATGATTCGCCATGTGGAGAGGAGGCACCCCCAGAATTTTGCCCGGGAAAGTGTCAGGGCTCTGGCACAAGAGGTTCCCAGAGATGGGGCCTCTACATCAACAGGAGGAGCAACTTCTTCTGGAAGAGAACAATCTCAGGGGCAGGTAGCAAACATTCAACCTGCATTCAACCATGGGGTCGTCAGATGCAGATACTGCAATCAACTCCTCACCTATGGGGAGCAAAGTGTCCTGCTCATGGTTCGGGCATTGGAGAACCATCACTGCCCTTCCCACCCCTAATTTTTTTCTTTTCTTTTTGCTCCTGTTGAGCAGTTTCTATTCCCTGTTTTTGTTCCTGTTCAGTTAAAAGAAGAAAACCAAAAGTTCTTTTCAGAACTACCTCCAATTCTCATCAAAGAGCTATAATCTTAAAAAATGAAGAGTAAGTGAAATATAGTGCATTGATAATTGAAAGGAGAATGAGTAAGAAAGAACAGAAAGGTATGAGAGGTGAAAGGAAGTGAAGTAGGAGGAATGAAAGAAGGTGAGTGTTAGAAAAGAAAGTTATGACACAGTGAATAAACTGGAGGCCTCATTTCTGAAAAGTGACGCATCGCTACGTGAAAATAGCGATGCGTCACTTTTCTGGACGCACTCCTTATGACATTCCAGATATGTCATATTTAATATATGACTAATCAATTCGCAAGGAGTTACAGATATGTCAGTATTTCTGACATATCTGTAAACACAAAAGTAACGCATTGCAGGAGTGCGTCACAAAAGTGACGCAACTCCAGTAATGTGTCCTTTCACATGGAAAAAGCACCATGTGAAAGGTTTGCTGTGAAGCAGGCGCAAGATTTTGGCGCAACAGCATCCTAAAAGTGACGCACTGCGTCATTATTACCAAGCTTTTTGCAAGGAACACCCCCTCTGCATGCATTATACCTGACACTATTTTTTAAAAAGTGACGCATCTAGGTACATGGGTCACTTTTTAAAACTCTGCGCCACATTGTATCTGCATCAGGTATAATGTATGCAGAGGGGGCAATCCCTCGCAAAAAGCTTGGTAATAACGACGTACTGAAATCTATGAGATTTCTCTGCGTCACTTTTAGGATGCTGTTGCGTCAAAATCTTGCGCCGGCCTCGCATCACTTTTATGTTTACAGATATGTCAGAAATACTGACGTATCTGTAACTCCTTGCAACATGATTCGTCATACATTAAATATGACACATCTGGAATGTCATAAGGACTGTGGACAGAAAAGTGACGCATCACACCAGCAGTGTAATAAAATGTGCCTCGTTGCACTATATTTAAAGGATGCAACAGCATCCTAAAAGTGACGCAGTGAAATCTCAAACATTTCACTGCGTCGCTATTACAAAGCTTTTAGTGGGAGAACACCCCCTCTGCATGCATTATACCTCACGCAGATATAATGTGGCGCTTGATTTTAAAAAGTGACCCATCTACCTAGATACCTCACTTTTTAAATATAACGCAACGAGGCACATTTTTTTACACTACTGGTGCAATGCGTCACTTTTCTGTGCGCACTCCTTATGACATTCCAAGTAACGCATTGCTGGAGTGCGTCACAAAAGTGACGCAACTCCAGTAATGTGTCCTTTCAAATGGGGAAAGCAGCATGTGAAAGGTCTTGCCTCAGTCTAACACCTGCTGTAAAGCAGGCACAAGATTTTGACGCAACAGCATCCTAAAACTGACGCAGTGAAATCTCAAAGATTTCACTGCGTCGCTATTACAAAGCTTTTTGCGGGAGAACACCCCCTCTGCATGCATTATACCTGACGCTATTTTTAAAAAGTGACGCATCTAGGTACATGGGTCACTTTTTAAAACTCTGCGCCATATTGTATCTGCATCAGGTATAATGTATGCAAAGGGGGCATTCCCCCGCAAAAAGCTTGGTAATAACGACGTACTGAAATCTATAAGATTTCTCTGCGTCACTTTTAGGATGCTGTTGCGTCAAAATCTTGCACCTGCCTCGCATCACTTTTATGTTTACAGATATGTCAGAAATACTGACGTATCTGTAACTCCTTGCAACATGATTCGTCATACATTAAATATGACACATCTGGAATGTCATAAGGAGTGCGCACAGAAAAGTGACGCATAACACCAGCAGTGTAATAAAATGTACCTCGTTGCACTATATTTAAAAAGTGACGCATCTAGATAGATGCGTCACTTTTTAAATATTGCATAACAATGCGCATTTTTTTACACCGCTGGTGCGTCACAAAAATTGACGCACAGGAAGCGCAAAACTAACAGCGCAAGGCCTTCATAAATATGGTCCTGGATTTTCCCCGTGCTTCGCCGGTGCGCGTACCATGCGCTTCCCCCGCGCAAAACGAAAAAAATTTTTTAATGCCCTGCAGGACCCTATTTTAGTCCCTACATCAAACCTAGGGGGTCAGAGGGGGTCTACTCTTCCCCCTTATGGTCATTTGCCCCTTTTTTTTTCAAACCCCTTGTGTCTCGATTTTACCGAGACACAAGATGGCGGCCGCTCCGGACTGTTTAGAATGTTTACAGACAACTGAGAGCCAATCAGCTTCCTGCGCGCAAGTCGCGTGTCGCGCCTGGAGCGCACTCCGGTGCGCGCACGGGAGAGCGCCTATAGATATATATATTTTTTTTAACCTAAATTACTCAAAATACACTGGAGCACATATCTTGAGACATAGCAAAGGCACATCGGGCTACCAGTCCCTACAATTTTGCCAAGTTTCGTGGAAATCCATTCAGCCGTTCGGGCTAAAAGTGAAATCGACCGCCCTATGGAAATTAACATGGGGAAAACGCGTTTTGGGACCCCCCTTTTATCTTGGCCCCCGCTTAACGTATCCCCCCCAAACTTTCAGGGAAGGACCGGAACCCCGCGAGGCCATTTTCAGGAAATTTTCAGGCAGATTCGTCAACCGGCGCCAAAGTTATTCCAAATAGAATTTTGAGATTTAACATTGAAAAAAATCCTAACTATAACTACCTACTGGCGACCGCCAGTAGGTAATATATATATATATATATATATATATATATATATATATATATATATATATATATATATATATATATATATATATATATATATATATATATATATATATTGACATAATATTAATAAAAATTATACAATATTTTTACCGTAGGATAGCGGGAGGGTAAAATTTACCATAACCACTCCAGTGAGTGCAACAGTAGGGAAAACGTTGGATAGCGTATGGGTAAAAAGTACTATTCCCACTCCAGTGAGTGCAACGGTAGGGAAAGCGTTGGATAGCGGGAGGGTAAAAATGACTATTCTCACTCCAGTGAGTGCAACAGTAGGGAAAGCGTTGTATAGCGGGAGGGTAAAAATTACTATTCCCACTCCAGAGAGTGCAACAGTAGGGAAAGCGTTGGATAGCATAGGGGTAAAAATGACTATTCCCACTCCAGCAAGTGCAACAGTAGAAAACGCATTGGATAGCTTAGAAGTAAAAATTACTATTCCCACTCCAGAGAGTGCAACAGTAGGGAAAGCGTTGGATAGCGTAGGGGTAAAAATTACTATTCCCACTCTAGAGAGTGCAACAGTAGGGAAAGCGTTGGATAGCGTAGGTGTAAAAATTACTATTCCCACTCCAGAGAGTGCAACAGTAGGGAAAGCGTTGGATAGCCTAGGGGTAAAAATTACTATTCCCACTCTAGTGAGTTTAACAGTAGGGAAAGTAATGATTTAATATATTATTTAAAAAAAAAAAAATGATCACCCCAAGGCTCAAATGCACATTACTTAACTGCAGATCTGCCCCCAGACACGCATCTGACATAGCTGACCTCATTATTGCACAGGACCTTGACCTTATCATACTCACCGAAGCTTGGCTAACAGAATCCTCCTCCCCACTGATGGACATTCTAGTTCCCCCTAACTATCACATCATCAGATTAGGCAGGGCCAGCAGGACAGGAGGTGGAGTAGCAGGTATCCACCAAAGTAACCTTTCAGTAACCAGAGCTATCTCCCCTACATTCTCCTCATGTGAACACAACTGCCTCAACGTCAACAGTGAGGGCAATCCAGTATGTTCTCTACACACTATTTACCACCCTCCAGGAGACAACCTCACCTTTACTGAACACCTCATGGACATGATCACGACGAACTCGGGTCGACAAAATACACAAATATTCCTTGGCGATTCCAACCTCCACTGGAATGATCACAACAACGCGATGGTCAACAGTCTCGAAAACTTCCTCAACACCTTAGACCTCACCCAAATCTGCAACAGCCCCACTCATGACAAAAGGCTCTATCCTTGACCTCATCATTTCCAAAGGTGACGCCACCCAACTAGTCTCAATCCAACCCTGTGATTGGTCCGACCACCACATTATCACATTCTTCATCAACGAGCATGTGAAACTTTGCCCAGCTCAATCCACCAAACCCAAGACCTGGAAATGAGACCTGAAGAAACTTAACCCCATCTCTTCACCCTCTCCCAGTTACAACCTTCTCCTACCCCCCCCTCCCCCCCCACAGGCAACAACGATGTTCAGGTTCTCACCGATCACTACCTCAAGACAATGACCTCAATAGTCAATGAAGTTGCCCCCCTTCAGTTAAAGAGAGTCTCCTCCAAAATCTCTAAACCATGGTACGACGGCCAGCTTAATGACGATAGACAAGCTTTGAGACAAGCGGAACGTATGTGGAGATCTACCCCGTCAACTATGCATCTCAATACACTTAAGAAAAAAAGAAATGCTTACTTCAGGAAAATCAAAAGATTGAACGCTGACTTCTTTAGCCATCAACTAGACCAAGCAAAAAAACGACCAAAGAAACTCTTTGAACTAATCAAATCTCAATCCAAGGATAAACCACAATGACTACCTAACATGTCCAGCACTCTACCAACATGTGAAGAATTTTCTACCTTCTTCAATCTAAAAACAGTCAACATCAAGAACGATCTCCTCACGGATCTAAACCTATACTCCGCCCCCACAGCAAAACACAAAGCAAACTAAAAAACAATGCTACTTGGTCATCCTTCGATACCTACACAGAATACTCCATAGGCAAGATCCTTAATACACTGAAGCCCTCCAACCACCTATCTGACCCTCTACCTGCAAACTCTGTAAAGGATTTCAGCCCTTGGCTTCTCCCGCTCTGGACCAAAATCATTAATAGCTCCCTTCAACAAGGATGCATTCCCGACTCCCTCTAAGTGGGACAAGTATCGCCCATACTAAAGAAACCTACAGCTGACCCTACTGACCAAAATAACTATCTCCCTATCTCCAACATCCCTACTTTAGCCAAATTGCTAGAAAAATGTGTTCACCTCCAACTGACCAAACACATCGATCACTTTGACCTCCTCAACCAACATCAATCCGGCTTCCGTGCAGGCCACAGCACTGAATCAGCCATGACACACATTATAGATGACGCGCTTCAAATTCTTGACCAAAATGGTACCTGCCTCCTCATCCTACTCGACCTTTCATCAGCATTCGACACGGTCAAACATGAGAACTTACTTGATCTGTGAAACACCAGAATGGGTATTTCAGGGACTGTACTCAAATGGTTCACCTCCTTCCTTCATAACCGTACTCAGAAATTCAAAATTAACAGCACTATGTCCAGCCCCGTTCCAGTAACATTAGGAGTCCCGAAAGTATCATCCTTATCCCCAACCCTGTTCAATCTAGTCATGGAGCCACTCACCGCAAGCTTCATGGCTCTAATGTACAATTCCACATGTACGCGGATGATACCCAACTCTACCTCAAATTTCAATCCTCGGAAGACATCAAATTTCTCAACGTAACGCTGAAGAACACACAAGCATGGCTGGCAGAGAACCATCTCAAACTTAATGCTCTAAAGACTGAATTCCTACTAATAGCCGCCCCCCTCCAAAATCCCCATTGCTCAAGACTGGCTTAAACACCTCAATGCATTCAACGTCCAACCTACCATTGTAGACTCTGCAAAATCCTTAGGTATAGCCCTCGACTCCAATCTCAATATGCAACGATATATCAGCAATGCAACGAAGGGAGCTAATTTCCAAATCAACACCTTGAGAAAACTGAAACCCTTCCTCCCAACCAACGACTTGCGAACTGCAGTCCAAGCGCTGGTTATCCCTCGGATTGACTATGGAAGTACCACCCTCTGCGGCCTCCCCCTATCTACAACTACACCATTAAGACCCTCTATCAATGCGGCAGCAAGGCTCATCACTGGATCTAAAAAACGCTCACATATCTTCCCCGACTTAAAATCTCGGAACTGGCTACCATACGAAGCCCGAATACACCTGAAAATTGTGTTCATCACGCACAAGGCCTTACACCACAACTCCCCCAGTTACATTGCTCAGAAATTGACAATCTCAGGAGGCTCAAGAGCAACAAAAAGCGCACAAACTCTCCTCCTAAAACCACAAAAATACTACAAGAAAAAAACGTACAAACGCTCCTTCTCAGGGATGGCTCCCAGGATCTGGAATGCCCTCCCTCCAGAAACAAGACTTATCTCTTCCACTGCATGATTCAAAAAGGAAGTCAAATCGATCCTTATGGCTAAATTCACTTGAATATAAACTTTGTAAATATTGTTTGACTGCCTATCTTTCCACTGTACTACACTGTCTGCCATGCCCTATTTGTCTTTTAGTAAAGCGCTCTGATATCTGTAAGGATCTGGTTTGCGCTATTTAAAACTTTGAAAATAAAATAATAAAAATCAATACCAATAAATGAACATTAATTACCAATTTAATAATATGTAATAATTAATCAATTAGAAATACAAATAAATGTTAGTTATTAAAATAAATTACCTATTCATAATTAATTAACAACTAATTAATGTTCAATAACAAAAACTAATTAATAATACAAATTAATACCAAATAATAAATAATTAACAGTAAATTAATTATCAATACACAAAAAGTATTTTTAATATGTAATTCATTACAATTAAATTACTTCCCACCCTATTCCCCTATAAACCCACAATCACTACAGAAAATAAATTAATACAATTATTGTAATGATCAATTAATGAATTAATACAAATTAATTACCAATTAATAAATATGAATTAGCAATGAAAAATTAATTAACAAAAAATGTAAAATCAATACCAATAAATAAATACAAATTATTTACTTAATTACAATTAAATTACTTCCCACCCTATTCCCCTATAAACCCACAACCCGCTACGGAAAATAAATTAATAAGATTAACATAATTATCAATTAATCAATTAATAAAAATGAATTACCAATTAAAAATAATTTACAATTAATTCAAAATGAATACCAATAAATAAATACAAATATTTAATTAATTACGATTAAATTACTTCTGACCCTATTACACTATAAACCCACAACCCACTACAGAACTAAAACGCAAAATGAAAGTAAAAATGATTAGTAATTTCTACAAATTAATATTTAATTTAATATAATTAAATTACTCCTCACCCAATTCCCCTATAAACCCACAACCCGCTATAGAATAAAATTACACAAAAATTAAATAACATAAAATGAATTACTTAAAATAAATTACTAAAATAATATACACATTTCACACATATACTAACATACAAAACACTTAAAAAATTCGATATTATTCAAAATTCGATATATTTTAATACCTATATTATATACTTCGATAATTTAATTTTCTATATTTTGAAAATCGATATTATATTACTTACCTTCAATTCAAAAATTTTTCACCACTATATTGTGTCCATTCGATATTTTGTCCATTCTATATTTTGACTTCGATATTATGGCTATTCTATATTTTGGATACGATATTATGTCAAGTTACCCCATAAATGTGCCTCATACTTTTTGCCCAACACATTACTAATTTTATATTCTTTGATGATGATTTAAAAAGCTGTAGGTTTGCTTACACTTTTTTCAAGGACTCTCCTATCTGTTTAATTGGAACTCTGGCTAAGGGTTAATTTGGGTTATTTTAAATTGTGATGAGATCTCTTTTATGTGCATTGGGTATACTCATAGACCACAGCCTGCATCAGACATATCTGTGTTTAGGCTTCAATGATGATATAGAAATTTCCAGAAATAAAAAAGGGGTTTATAGGAAGGCATTGTGTTGGGATCTGTTCCTGGCTCGTGCTTGTGCCTGTGCCGTGGACAGCTCCATTCCAACTTGGAGTGTTGATTATGTGTGTTCTGGGTCAGGCAGTTGCTGCCAGGACTCGGTGGTTGCAAGTACTATTAAACGGAGTTCCACTTACCTTGTTGTGTAATCTTTTCATTGGCGACAATGTGGTCTTCCAACTCCGTTTTCCCTCGATGTGCCTCATTGACGTCCTGGCATTGCTGTCCTGCGATGATGTCCTGGGATTCCTGACGTTTCTGTCCAGAGTTCCTGCGAACCTTACGACGTGGTCAGCCTGTGTTCTGTTGTTCCGGTGGTGGCACTGTCTGCCGTTTCTAGGCGCTGGCATGGTCTCGCCTTCATCGCCTTTGTGTGGGATTTTCCTTCGCCGAAGCACGAGGCTGTGACGTCACTCGCTGACTGTGAGTCTTTGTTTTCATTAGTCTTCTGCATCCGCGAACGTGGCCTTGCCTCATGAACCAGCGCATTCTATCGGTTGTATCTTCATGTGATTTCATCATCACGCTACATGGCGGCCATTTTACATTCCTTGCTAGCATTTGGTTTCCATGGAGACGCGCATCACTGGTGATGCACACACCCTTAATTAAATCTGTTGTCGGCATTCGTGGCATAAGCGCCCTTGGAATTTAAATATCGTATTGAAGGACAAATTATCACTTTTGCATTTTCATGACTGAAATATGCTGTAATAGAGCCATCGTTGTAACACTATTGCAGTTGGTGTTTGTCTAACAATGACACGCACACTTTGTTATTATTTGCGCATTCGGTGATGCACACACCTTTCTTGATATTTCTACAACGGCAACGCTTACATTTAGTTTTAAGTCATTTAGGCTTAAGAAAATAATTTTTTTTGACTGCTTGTTTATTTAATTTTAACCTTATTCTTGAATCTCTGGGGCAGCAACTCACCCACGCTTATGGATCGTGTTTTTGCACCTCCTCCTTTTTTACAGTCAGCTGGCACACCACCAGTGCCATGGGAGCAATGGAAAGACACTTTCGAGGCATATTTAGAGGCTATTGATGGCGAAACCTTCACTTCCAAGAATAAAATAGCACTTTTAGTGTACAATCTTGGTACTGAAGGCAGAAACATTCTGAAAACGTTACCGCTTGAAGTTGTGAATACTTTAGTGAGCGGTGGTCAGGGCCAGACTGGCCGTTGCGGGCACCGGACAATCTCCTGGTGTGCCGCAGGGGTGGGGGCTGTTTTTTTTACAGGGCTGTTTATGCAGCATAGCTGCAAAATGGGCCCTGTAACAAAATCGGCAACCGGCCCGGCAAAGAGCTCGGTCGCACCTCCAACCTCCCCACAGGGGGGTCGGCCGAGCACTTTGCCGAGGCTGGTTTTGGTTTCCAGTCCGGCCCTGGCGGTGGTGACAATGGTGATTCGATTCTAATTGATGATTATGCCTCTCTTGTAAAAACTTTAGATATTTTGTCCTAAAAGGAACGTTGTACTGGAACGTCATAAGTTCCTCCAACATGCCCAAACTCCTGGTGAATCAATAGATGACCTTGTGGCAGCTCTTCTTATTCTTGCCACCAATTGTAACTATAGGGAATTTACTGATGAAATTATATGTGATCAATTAATCGAAAGAACATGCAACAAAAAGATTCAAGAAAGCTCATTTCTGCTGTTGATCCCGATTAGAGACTGCTCTTACATTAGCTAAAAGCATTGAGCATTCGCAGTTTTGCGTTAAGGAAATGGGTTCGACCTCTTCAACCACAGAAGTAAAACTATTGAACTCCAGACCACCTCCCAAACCCAAACCCAATGTGCCCATGACCAGTGTTTCCCGTCCTACCATATCTCCTGTCCCGTCCAAAGCCAAACCTGAACAAAATTAGCTAATGTGTTTCCGCTGTGGGAGCGAATTGCATTCAGGCAATGCCAAATTCTGTTTTGCTCTCAACCAAATGTATTATAAGTGTGGAAACAAATGTCATGATGTGTAGAGCTGCTTTTGTAAAGAAAAGCCCTACTCAAACTGTGAAAGCGATTACTGAGGATTCGGACAAAGAATCTTATGATTTATTAATGTTGTCTGCTTCGTCGTCCTTCAGCACAGGGGTTGTTGAACTGTCCTCGTTGGCTGGACTTCACAAGAGGAAATCCCCTTCTTGCCTTATAGCTGTTAATGGTGTGAGTCTCAAGGTTCTCGCTGATTCTGGTTCTCCTTTTACCCTCATCAATTCTATTGATTTTGGTACAATTACTAGTACACATTTAGAACATTCCAACATTAAAATCTTTGCATATGGTGGCAAAAGAGCAGAAGTACTTGAAAAATTCTCTGCGGACTTAGTTTTCAATTCCGATCACACCTCTGGAGTCATATTTGTGGTCAAGGAAGGTGCAAATTTATTAGGGTGGGATGAGCAAGGGGGTTTGAACATTATTCTGGATCCCAACCATCCTGACATGGTCGTATCCCGCAGTGCCTTATGTCAATTTTACAATTCCTCTTCCAACATACCGCATGCTCAAACTGTTACACAGATTTCCAATCTCAAGTGGGCACAGATGTTTCCTGAGGTATTCAATGGTGATCTTGATAAGCTTAAAAGTTTCCAACATCGTATTGTACTAAAATAAAATGCCAAAGCGATAGCTCACAAGGTATGTAAAGTGCCTTTGAGGTTACGTCCTGAACTCAAGAAAGAACTTGAACGTCTATGCACTGCAGGGGTTATCGAGCCCATTAAGGGTTCCGAACAGCTTGCCCCCATAGTTTTGGCACGTACGTCCGATAAATGCCTTATAATGTGTGTTGACTTTAGGGATCTCAATGCGAACATCTGGATTGATCGTCAACCACTTCCAAATATTAATGAGATGCTGGCCACTCTCGGAGGGGCTAAGTTTTTTACTTGCCTCGACATCTCATCAGCCTACCACCAGATTGAATTGTGCAAGGAATCCAGACAACTTACATCTTTTCTGACTCCAGAGGGTGCCTATGTTACATCTGCATGCCATTCGGCCTTGCTTCGGCCTCGGCTGTATTTCAAAGACTAATGAACAATTTATTTAAGGACATTCCCAGTGTTGTCTTCTTCCAAGACAACATCTTTATTCATGGGAAGACAGAATCTGAACACGATGAGAGAGTCAAACTGGTTTTGAGTATTATAGGAACCAGTGGCCTAACCTTAAGGGAGGACAAATGCACATTTTTTCAAGATGGAGTTGATTACCTAGGCCATCATATCTTTCTCAAGGGAATTGAGCCTAAACTTAAGATCATTGATGCCATTCAGAATGCCCCCATTCCCTTGAACAAGGATCAACTTTGTTAATACCTTGGGTTGGTGGTGTATTACTCCAAATGTATCAGTAACTTTTCCATCAAAACGGCTGCTATGCGTAATTCACTGAAGAAAAATGTAAATTTTGTGTGGGATTTTGACTGTAACAGTAATTTTGAAACCATCAAACAAGAAATTGTAGGTGCTCGCCCTTTGAAATTGTTCAATATCAATGACTTATGTATTATATCCACAGATGCCAGTAATGTGGGTTTGAGGGCTGTTCTTCTGCAAATGAGGAGTGATGGCTGGGAGGAAACTATAGCTTTTGCCTCCAGAACCCTGAGAGGTGCAGAGAGCACCTGTTCTACTATAGTGAAGGAGGCTTTAGGCATGTGGTGGGGGGTCTTACACTTAAAAAATGTTTTGTGGGTGAACAAATTCATCTTGAGAACTGACCACAAACCTTTGGTTGACTTATTCACTACCAAAGGTGGTGGTAGAGCTACTCCTCGGATCTCAAAATGGCAATTTAGGTTACAGGAATTTCACTATCGGCTCGAGTATGTGGCTGGAGCGAAAAACCGAGTAGCTGATTGTCTGTTCAGACTTCCTCTCTCCAGTGTTGATGATGATTCTGAGTGTGATGACTTAGAGGTTGTTTGTGCTGTGGGCTCTCAGGACGGAACTGTGGGTTGTGCCCTTTCCGAATGTGAATGGTTGGAGAGCATTTCTCTAGATGCTGATATAGTAAAAGTCATCGATTTCATAGGCAGTGTGTGGCCTTGTGACAAGGATTGTCCCTCTGAGCTTATACCATACAAGAGAGTCAAAGATGAGTTATCCGTTGTAGATGGAATATTGCGAAGAGGGGGGGGGGGGTTTAGTAGTTCCCTTTTCAACTCTCAAAAGGATTTTAAGTTCAGCTCATGAAGGGCATTCTGGTATCCGAGCAATGAAACGCAGAGTGAGGCAATATTTTTGGTGGGCAACTCTCGACAAAAATGTTGAGCATTTTGTCCGCGGCTGTTGTGTGTCTGTTACCAGCGACAAGTCTCAAGTGACTCATCCCTCTCCTGTTGAACCAGTGGTTGTGAAGAACACTCTCTGGTCCAAATTAGCATTGGACTTTGCTGGTCCATTTGGTCTCATTGGCACCTCTCCTACGTATGCCCTTGTGTTAATCGATTATATGTCCAAGTGGCCTGAAGTCAGATTTGTTGACAATATAAATTCTTCTGCTGTTATCAATTTCCTGCAAGATGTTTTCCTTAGGGAGGGTTTCCCGGAGGAAATTGGGTCTGACAACGGGACCCAGTTAGTATCTTCTGAAATGTTTAAGTTTTTTAAGGATGCTGGGATTAAACACATCCATACATCACTCTATCATCCCCACAGTAACGGTTTGGTTGAGCGTTTCAACCGTGTTGTTAAGGAACACCATCAGCTTGCCTTAGTGAATGGGTTGCATTGGCACCGGGCTGTCAGTGATATGTTGTGGGCAGTGAGGACTACCCCTCATGTTTCAACTGGGGTTGCTCCATTTACTCTGTTGCAGGGAAGAGTTGCTGGTACCAAAGAAACAAAGAATGGATGTCCGGGAGAGTTGTGAATACTGATAGTTTATCTGTTGTAACTGATGTCAGGGCTGTTGTCCAACCTAAGTATGACACCAGATCCTCTGCTTTTTCTTTGCTAAAAGTTAAGGTAGGCGATTGGGGAAGGATTTTAAAAAATGGTTTTCTTCGGAAGGGGGAATCTCGGTTTTCATCTCCCAAAAGAGTGTCTAGTGTAAGAGATCATGCTGTTGTGCTGGATGATGGACAGATTTGGAACAAGAGTACTATCTCCATTGTGCCTAAGCCCATGCTTGATTGTGTCAACAAAAGGTTAGGAAATCCTTCCCCTCCTGGTATTAACCCTGCTACAGTCCATGGGAGAAATGTCAAAAGGTCTGACCTTGTTCCTATGAGGGAAACTTCTTCCAGGGCAAGTTCTGTTCCTATCAAATTTCAAGACTATAAAATGTTATAAATTGGTGTTCTGTCAAAGTATTTTTCCTTTCATTTATTATATGCTTTTCCTATTTTATCTTCTTTTTACTCTTTTTTTTCTGCGCTTTGCTTTCTTGCTTTTCTGTTCTTATTTCTTCACTTTGGTTCTTTTATCATTTGTTATTAAGAAAGGGGGGTGTGTTGGGATCTGTTCCTGGCTCGTGCCTGGCTCGTGCTTGTGCCCGTGCTGTGGACAGCTCCATTCCAACTTGGAGGGTCCGGCAGTTGCTGCCGGGACTCGGAGGTTGCAAGTACTATTAAACAGAGTTCCACTTACCTTGTTGTGTAATCTTTTCACATAGGCCTCCTGTTTTGTAACAGTTTGTCGACAGTTGGCCTGCTCCTGGAGGTCTTTCACATATTAGCGGCTGAAGCTAAGGCCAAGGGACATTATTGATCTGACACATTATGTAGTCAATCACAAATCTTCAAAAACATTATAGTTATTGTAAATATGAGCCGTTTGTACCAATTTTTCTGTGTGCCATAGGAGTGTGAATCTCAGCAACCACTTGATGAAAGGCCAGTTTGGAATGATTTTAGCTGACATAATCCTTCTGTAACTACAATATTGGTATTGTGCTGCACTTATATTTTGAAGCTTTGGTTACTGTGTCAGAAATATGACATGTATCTTGTCTGCATTATTGCAATTATGAGAGCCTTGTATGGAAATGTACATGTTATAAGGTGGATGGGATATCGGTCACATTTGGGAAGAGATAGCTGTCCCACAGAAACAAACAGCCTTCTTTGTGCACTGATTTTGAGTTTTGCAGACAACAAGATGGTTATCCTGCATGCCTTCTTACAATTGCATGGTATTGTAATGCATTTTTAATGAAGTGCCATAAAAAAATCATTTAGGCCAGGGTAGTGCATTATGCGTGTTATATTATTTGAGTGAGGTGGGAGTGCCTTGTGTAGCGGAATGGTTAGGATGATTGAGGACACGTGAATGTGAGTATTAGTGGTTAAAATGGTTTGTTTGGTAGGGCGATTGAGAGAGAGGTTTATGGGAGAGTCAGAGAGGAAATAGTTTATTTTAAAAGTACAGGCTTTTGTTTCAGGTAAACAGTGGGCAGATTAGGGAGTTTTTCTTCTTTTATGGTTAAGTCTAGGATAACTTTGGGGTGGTATACGTTAGGAGGCTTCAGCAGAGGACCGTATGATGACTGTGTGTGAAAATATCTGGGTAAATAGTTTGCATATTACCATGGGGTGGCAAAAAAGTAGGGTTTAGTGTATTTTGTTGTTGTTTAAATAGCACTCTTGTTTTTGCGCAAATTGTACAGCCGATCTCATTGTATTTTTCAGAAACCCCTGATGAAGAGCCTACGGCTCAAAATGCATTGGGTTGTATGAACAGGGTCTACCATGAAGTTTATTCAATTGCACGTGCTGTTGTTTAAAAGCCTGGATTGGAAAGCAGCAGCATTTGAAGTGTTTAATAAACATCAAAATGGAATTTCGCTGTCTCTCGTGGTTTCTACAAAGAGAAGATGGATTAAATTTGTGATTATACTGTGGAAATTGAAGAAATTGATGTACATAAACAGCATTCATTTCCCTTCTTCTCCCACTCCTCTCCCTGTGAGCACCATGAATACCGTAAATTATTGACCGTATCACTCTGCCAGTAAGAGCCCGTACCCATATGCATATGTACAGCCATTCTAGGCACCATGGCCTTTTACCCATTGGAATCCCCGGCTTCCCTCCTGCGCGTATCTTAAACCCCCTCTCTCATGCATAGACCATGAAACCCTCTCCCTCTGCGCGACCCTGCTGTGAAAGGCAACCCTTCTGCTTGACGCGCACAAACCCCCCATTCCCTCTTGAAGAGGCATCCTTCACCTTAGCTGACATAGCCCTCCCCAGCTGCACCTGACTGCCCCCGCTCTCTCATGTACGGGTCATAAGATCTCTCTCTCTCTTGTGACTCTGTCCCTGTGTCCACCCTGGTTCCCCCTCCCTTCTCCTCACACGGGCAAGTCATAAACCTTCTTCTTCTGCAAGACCCTGTCCTTGGGAGCCACGGCCGCGCCTGACCAACACCTCCTTTCCCCCCATGAATGCCCCTCTGTTGACGAGCCTTCCCTCCGCGCTCGATTGTCCACGCGGCATGAATACCACTCCTTTGATGACCCCTTCCCCCGAGTCCGGCTGACCACACATGTCCGAGGCCATCGCCTGAGCCAGGAGATACCATTTACTGCCCTTATTGTATGAAGTCATTCCTCTTCAAAGGACCCACTATTGATCTTGGCCACCCCACCCCCTGGGCTATGATCAGGCGCACACATCCTAAACTGATGACGGAACACTCAGCTGCGTGATCGCCCTCCCCTCTTATCAGCAGGTCAAGGGTCCCTATTGTGAACACATGTGAGGTAGGATTGACACAAGGATCATGGGGTTGTATTTTCCTTATTACACAATATCATGATTGTAATGTCAAGTGTTTTTGTAAGGTATAAAAGAAGGAGTCTCAGCTCACTTGTTAGAGCACCTCCTGAAAGACACCGTGTTTCGTGTCCGAAATGACTGGCTCTCCTCATGAGAAATAAACTCTGTTCTCGATTCCTGCCTCCAGCGCCCGTCTCTTTATTTGGTAACTATTCAACATGGGAACTAAGAGGCGGTTTGCGCCAGCGGCCTGGGCATCGGTAGTAATCTGGGCTCATGTTCCACGATTGGCGCCCAACGTAGGGCCCATCAGTGACATAGGGTCCGGTTAGAGAGATCCAGACGAAGAAGTGAACATCTAAATGATCGGAGTATACCTGCCTTGAGAGGGCCCTCGCCCGGCTGCCGATCGAAAAGAACTTCACCAATTCTGAACGGACCTCTCTTGAGTGACCTATTGTCCTGACTGGAATCCCACAGGAATGCTACACGGAGTAAAAGAACGATCGGGCGCTGGAGGAGGAACACGGAGAACTGTCCGTATGGTCCGGTCCGGGTAAGATTAAGTAGGGTGTTTTTACGCCTGATTGGTAGGGTGGTTCTATCCACCTGATTGATTGATTGATTGTATTGGAATCGGTATTTGTATACTGATATTGTTGGTATTGGTTCATTTAGCTTTGAATGCTACTTGACATATTGGTTCTCTTCTGGAGAACGAGACATTCTCTGTTTGCAAACAGCGGCGAATAGGAACGTCGTCCCTCTTTGCAGATAGAGAAGGGTAGGTAATGCAGACTTTTGTCCCCGTTGTAATCCGTCATGCCTACTTTTCTCCCCACTGAATTGTTTGAAATCGATTAATAATCGATTGTTGCTCTCTGAGATCTTCCCTGTCCACAAACAGAGACGAATAGGAATATTCTGTTTTCCTTTATGGATAGCGAAGGGCAGGTAATGCAGACATTTGTCCCCGTTGTAATCCGTCAGGCCTGTTTTTCTCCCCACTGATTGATTGGTTGCCTGGACATTGTTGTTCCAGGAATTGTTTCGTTTGAGGTATTTTCTACTTACAAACAACGTGGAATAGAAATATTCTGTCTAGTCTTTGCAAGTAGTAAAGGGTAGGTTATGCCCCTTTTGTGAATTCGTCAGTCCTACCCACTCCCCACTGTTTGGTTATTTGGGGGGTAGCTCGCATGGTCCGCCCAGGAGACTACCCTTATGGAGGACATATGCTCCCCGCTCATGGGCCATTTAGTGGAAGTAGACCATCTGGTCCGTCCAGGAGGCTACCCTAGTAAGTGGAAGTGCATCGCTTGGTCTGTCCAGGATGATACCCTAATGAAGGAATATATGTTCCCCTTTTGATCAATAATCTCGTTCCACCCCGGACCATTTATTAGAGGGAACTCGTCTGGTCCGTCCAGAAGTACCCCCCTAGTGAAAAGGACACATAAAAACATGAAGTGATCACCGTTCCCTACTAACAGAAAACTTTAGCTCGAAACACGCTAAGGAAAAGAAGGAAAAATAAAACGAAATCAGGCTAAGTCAGTAACCCCCTGATGAGCTTTTGACTTCACTAAAAATAAGAAACATTAGAAATAGTTCGTAATAAGAAATATAAAATGGCGAAAAGTTTGACAGCAAAAAATAGCCACGAGGTAGCTAGGCTTCACTGCCTATTCCTGCTCCCAACATGTCTGCCTCATTGCCCGCCACGCCCAAATAACGGTCACATGAAATAGAAACAATTCAATAGGTACCTACCCCCATTCCGGAAGCTCCCGAAGTGCAACAGGTCCGCGGTTACGCCCATCCGGAAGGCGAGGCCTCGAGGCATGCGGGGCTCGCCTGGCCGCGGTCAGTAGGAGATGATGGTGGGCAGGCGGCCCAAAGAATAATAAGGACCTCTCCACCTTTCCCTCTTCTGCCGCCCTGCAGGCCACGGGGAGAGAGGGGGCTGTCTTGCCTCGGCCACCGACCACCCCTCTCTCTCACCCGATCCGGCTTTCGTCGAAGGCCGAAGCCAAAGCGAGGATGGCGGCATTTCTTTGTGCTATAATGGCCGCAACTACACCCAACGCCTGACAGTTGCAGGTAGTCCCGCCACATGCCATCGCCTGGATAGTTACAGGTAGTCCCGCCACATGTCAAAAAAAAAAAAAAAAAAAAAAAGGGGGGGATGTCTTGCCTCAGCCACCGACCCCCCCCCCCCATCTTCAATGGCCGGCACGGCCAATACCGAAGCGCTGGAGCCGAAGAACGGCGCGGGGTCGCTGGAAGGGGGAGGTGGCGCAAACGAGCCTCCCCCACCTCCCTCCAGATGGAGGCTTCCAGCGACACCCCAATGCTCTTACTTAAAGAGGGTCAACATCGAAAAGCGGTCTTTTGCCCAGGACGGGCACACGCCCCATGCCTTCTCTCCTCAACTTTGAAGATTCTATGAGAGCCGGGGGGCACCCCGATCCCTCCACATGGGCGCCCCCGTCCCCCTCGCCGGGAACAGCGACATCGGTGCACTCCTGCCGGCGCCAGCTTCACTTTGGAAATGGCTAAGGTGCAGCCACGGCAGAGGCTTGTTCAGTTCCGGAGGAACACCAGAATGACCCGGTAGGAAAATTGTTGCCGCCCTCCTCACTCCTTGACTGTTGTTAGACTGTTACCACATGATTCAAAACTTTTTGAACTACCAACGGAAGGTTCTGGTCCAACCACGAGTCATTGGAGACATTCTGACTGTGCTGGAACCAGCCTGACCTCGCCCAAAATGGCGCTGACACAAAATGAGACTTTTTGAATAAACTTTGTTGCACCCTGACCGCGCAGCTTTTTGTCCCGAGATATGTACGCAGTTTTTTGGATAATGAAAGTAGATATGAAGGATATTGAGTA
The DNA here is from genome assembly GCF_964263255.1 of Lissotriton vulgaris. Classification (NCBI taxonomy): domain Eukaryota; kingdom Metazoa; phylum Chordata; class Amphibia; order Caudata; family Salamandridae; genus Lissotriton; species Lissotriton vulgaris. The sequence continues at coordinate 341,218,694 of NC_141699.1, forward strand.
TGTGCTTGGACAATGAACTGACTTAGGGTGGGTACTGATTATGATTTGGAAAATGAATTGGTGTAATTTAGATAAAGAATGAGTATTGGATAATGAATTTATGAATTAATTAAAAACTGAATTCTTGACATGCATCATGCTTGCTCTGTAGGAAAGCTTAATACGATTTTATTGCACTGCTGCACTTTATGCAATGAACTGCCACCAACTTCGTTCTTCTTATGTACAGTTTCGATCTGCTCCGTGGCCGGTCCACTGGGTTGTAGGCCTGTATTTATACATCAACACTTTTTATTAAAAGTATTCTGAAAAAGAAAGCATAGTTGTAGCGGTTGCATTAATGAGTTTTGGATGTTTTTCTACTATGAGCGAAGGATAAGTATGATGAAAGCTGAAGGCTGAAAAGGACCAGATATTTAGCAGCTCCATTATGTGTCACAGGCAGCCGGAAAAGTGTTTTAGACGCCCTTAAAACGACACCACAGAAATACCACCTGACCGCCACCCTTGCACCCAACAAAAGGGGTTGCGACCAAGTAACTCATGTAGATACGCAGATCGTCAAATGATTATCTGTCTGACATTACTGGTCCCTCTGGGCTTAAACGCCGAGATGGTAAAGAAATGCAGTACGCGGAGATAGGTCGGGTATGTGGTAAGTAAAAACATTTCCGGACTACTGCATGCCGATGTGCTTTGAATGCTGCCCCCCCCCCCCCCACCCCTTCTTTCTCCTCCCTTCTGCAGGTCACGTCAGAACGTCGGCTGAAGTGTGGGAGAGCGATGGTCGAACCACCGACGAAAAGGGAAGGAGGGAATATGTGCATAGTCCTTATGACGATAAGTTTTTAAAAGACGTAGACTTAAACATGACTGTTCCTCCTTAGAACATAGCGACTGGGAGGATGGACTGACATAGAAATTGGACGGGTACTGTATGACGAAAATTGACTAGACATAACACGCTAGATAATGTAACTAGACATTTGACTAGGTAGGGAAAGGACACAGAAAAATGTGTGGGTAAGGGTTACCACGGCACCACCCGTCTGGGAAGTTAGAAATGTTGCTGATGTTCAAAATGCACTGCCCCCTTTCTCACACTCTTATAGATATAGCCAAGCTGTCCGACTGTTCTCCCGATCAATACTTGCCGTTGCCTCAGCCTGGAGAACTTCCCACCAAAGGAAGGAACTGAAAAATGGTTTAAGATCCAACCATGGGTAAATAGCACGACCAGGCTAATTTCTGATCGACCAACCGAGGTGTAAGTATTGGCAATTGAGAACGCTCGCAGAAACAACAAGCGAGAAGGAAAAGGAGGGAAGGGTAGAAAGAGCTAAGCACGTAGATAAATAGGATAGTAAAGATACGTAGGATATAATATGGATTTTGTTGGCCAACTGTTGTTTTCTGTTTTGTCATGATGTCTTATATATATGTAATACATGTTGTCTTCCTTGTCTGAGTTTGTGTGTATGTAATGTACGGATTTATGTCTTCCCTCTGTCTGTATTTGCGTGTTACCTGACCTTTGCTGTTCTGTGTTGTGAACGCACTAAATGACCTATTTTCGTACACGTCTCTCTTTCTCTCTCTCTCTCTCTCTCTATCTCTCTCTCTCTCTCTCTACATGTCATACGTGTACCGAATGGCTCGCTTAGATTGCGGATGACTCTCACTCTCTATGAGAGTCTCCCTATTTTCTCCCCCTGTTTGTGGTAAAATTGTGCCCCACCGGCACCAGTCTGATTGGATACTTATTGAACGCGAAGGTGTTCAGCGAAAACTGACCGAAACTAAAACGATTGTATCTCGCCATATTACTGCCTCTCCTTTCTGCAAAATGAATGAACTTGAATTGGCTGAGAAGGAAAGGACAGGTAAGACGACTAAGGTCCCCCAAATCTGGCCATTTATAGGGGAACTGTATGTCAATGGCACCTCATTTCTGTTCTTCAGAGACGAACGCCAACGTCTAGATTGACCCCCAAACGCCCAGATTGCCCCCCCCCTTTTTGCACCCAAGCGCGAGCGCCCGAAGCATCCCCGCCCCATTTTGATAGACCCCAGCTGCTGTCCCGGATATAAACATGATGACCATGAGTAACTGTCGTCCCTCGAGAAAACCCTGTTTTATGACTCTCGATGATAGCGCCCCCGCCCTGTTTGAAAAGGTTAGCCAGCCTTGAAGGGAAATGTTAGACTGTTAAGGCTCAGGTTAGAAAGACGAGTCTCCCTGGAGGCTCCGAGATGTTGAGTTTGATGAAACACACAGTTGATAAGAGTCTGACTTTCCTCCATATGTGACCTGTGTAGACAAATGAATAAAACTTGGCATGAACTCAGTAGGAATGCCGACATATGCACTGCTTGGTAAATGAACTTCTGACTGTGACCAATGAGCGTATCTCCCAAGTACGTTGGATTGAGAGAGGAATTCACATGCATAAATGTCTTTCCCTGACCAGTTCTCTAAAAGCTTGTTTTGTACCTATTCAAAGATTCACGATCACCGAAGGAGAAGGGTCGGATATGACGTACAGCCTGGCTGCAGATCTTGGGACACGTGTAACCTCGACCAAAGGTGGAGCTGCAGAGCAACTAGATACGGGACGAGACCGCAATTCCAACGTGGAAAATGAAAAATGACGGGCCGCCTTGAAGCCCTCCGTCTGCTAACCCACGTGTGCCTGGAGTCTCCGTTCCCCTTCTTTGGGCCCGATTGATGGGCCTGCCTGCTTGTTATCCTTTGCTCCCTTGGTCCCTTTTGTGTGTCCCAGGAACTCTGACCCAACTCCGCCCTCCCTCCTATCGACTATTTGAACCACACTCACCCTCTTTTTCCACGTGACTTTTTGCCAAAGGGAAGAACTGCATTCAAGTGGGAATAGGGTGTTGCCACGGAAATATAGGTGCCGAGCATAAGGCGCCGCCAAACGGATTGCTTAGGGAACAGGACTGTGGTCTAACAGCAGAGGACTGACCGCACCCTGCAACGCGTAAGGATAGAACCGAGCTGGACCTATGGCTCCACCGCCGGTGCTCAACAGCGCCAACGAAAGTACACGGACTAGAGCCTACCAGTGATGGCTCACTGATAAAAAGACACTGTGACGAAGAAATCTTGTGTATTGAACTGAATTCCGCTCTCAACTACCTGGTCAAAACTGTTCATTGGTCATATTTTTAAGTCAGAAACATTTATGCTGTGTAGTGCGCTTAATTGTCAGGAACTCAACGAAATGCAATCTCCTATGTGCTGCATTCTGCCCATCACCTCAACTGCCTATGATTGTATGCCAAATGTTAGTATCGACAAAATGCTAATTCTTCAACGATGCCTGTCTATCTGTAACCCCATCAATTGCAAAAATGAACGCTGTAATGTAAAAAGGGGCGACTGTGGAAATTGAAGAAATTGATGTACATAAACAGCATTCATTTCCCTTCTTCTCCCACTCCTCTCTCTGTGAGCACCATGAATACCGTAAATTATTGACCGTATCACTCTGCCAGTAAGAGCCCGTACCCATATGCATATGTACAGCCATTCTAGGCACCATGGCCTTTTACCCATTGGAATCCCCGGCTTCCCTCCTGCGCGTATCTTAAACCCCCTCTCTCGTGCATAGACCATGAAACCCTCTCCCTCTGCGCGACCCTGCTGTGAAAGGCAACCCTTCTGCTTGACCCGCACAAACCCCCCATTCCCTCTTGAAGAGGCATCCTTCGCCTTAGCTGACATAGCCCTCCCCAGCTGCACCTGACTGCCCCCGCTCTCTCATGTACGGTTCATAAGATCTCTCTCTCTCTATGTGACTCTGTCCCTGTGTCCACCCTGGTTCCCCCTCCCTTCTCCTCACACGGGCAAGTCATAAACCTTCTTCTTCTGCAAGACCCTGTCCTTGGGAGACACGGCCGCGCCTGACCAACACCTCCTTTCCCCCCATGAATGCCCCTCTGTTGACGAGCCTTCCCTCCGCGCTCGATTGTCCACGCGGCATGAATACCACTCCTTTGATGACCCCTTCCCCCGAGTCCGGCTGACCACACATGTCCGAGGCCATCGCCTGAGCCAGGAGATACCATTTACTGCCCTTATTGTATGAAGTCATTCCTCTTCAAAGGACCCACTATTGATCTTGGCCACCCCACCCCCTGGGCTATGATCAGGCGCACACATCCTAAACTGATGACGGAACACTCAGCTGCGTGATCGCCCTCCCCTCTTATCAGCAGGTCAAGGGTCCCTATTGTGAACACATGTGGGGTAGGATTGACACAAGGATCATGGGGTTGTATTTTCCTTATTACACAATATCATGATTGTAATGTCAAGTGTTTTTGTAAGGTATAAAAGAAGGAGTCTCAGCTCACTTGTTAGAGCACCTCCTGAAAGACACCGTGTTTCGTGTCCGAAATGACTGGCTCTCCTCATGAGAAATAAACTCTGTTCTCGATTCCTGCCTCCAGCGCCCGTCTCTTTATTTGGTAACTATTCAACATGGGAACTAAGAGGCGGTTTGCGCCAGCGGCCTGGGCATCGGTAGTAATCTGGGCTCATGTTCCACAATAATGTTAAAGTTTTGACAAAATATGGATGAAAATGATATTTTGCAAAGGGAAAAGGTCCCATTTGAAGCAGTGCATCAGTTTGGCGCGTCAGGCGCGTGCCTTTGAGTTTTCATTTTCAAAAAAAGTGACCGGGGACGGGTCATGCACAATGGTTTGCACGCAACTCAAGAATATGTTTGATTACATATATTACATGTAAGGGAAGGAGTGCACTCTGGCTAAGACTTTTTCACTTTCCAAAAGTGGCATTTACAAAATTGTAATTTAAAATCCGACTTAACCATTAAAGAAAATTTGTAGTTTGAGTTTCATACTTACCAAACATGAAATACTTATCTGTACTTCCAAAGTTATCACTTATTAAAGTTAATAAGGCACTCCAATGATATCCTATAGGAAAGCTAGGCCTGACCTTAATGAAAAAGGGAAGCAGTGGTATCAAGGCTAAAGTTGCAGGGACTAGAGGAGATAGCGAGGTGGGTGATAAGAGGGGACCGTTACAACCTGAGTGTCGGGCCCACAGATCTTCCAATTATAGTGCAAGTAAAAATCTAGCCCAAAGGGAGGATAAGGGGAGTATCAACATAATTTCTTGGAATGTGGCTGGGCTGAAAAATAAATTAACCTCAGACGAGTGGGGGTCTGTTCATGAATACACACGACATCTGCCTTATGCAGGAGACATGGGCCATGGACGACTACCAGCGAAGCGGGTTTGCTGCATTCAATGTCCTTGCATCAAAGGGGGGGGTAGAGGGAGACCCTCGGGAGGGCTCAGTACATGAGTAGCGACTAACCTTGGAGTCATGGCCAAGCAGGTATTAACTAATTTCCCAGACATTTTGTGTGTCCTATTAACATTACGGGGGAATAAGCACTTGGCCATAATCAACATCTACTCCAGGCCAACGCAGGGTGGTCAGGAGTGGTCATTGAACAGCTAAGGGGATTCGTTAAGACCCAAGATCCCGGGGCTGGCATTATTATTGGGGGGGATTTCAATTGTCAATTTGAACCCCTCAATAACTTAAGCACTGATGATCCCGACGAGGAAAATTCACATTGGAACATTCAGGAACCCTGAATTACTACTGTAAAAGCATGAACACCGTTGGTATTGCAAATTCTCTCCCTCTCATTGTCTCTATCAGTAAGGCCTTGTAATGGCTAAAATCGGATAGGCCCGGAAATGTGACCTTTAATAGAGTGGGCCAATCATCGATCATTGACTATATCATGATCGAATGTAGGTCGAATGTAGGTCATGGGACAAAGTCCAGGACTTCAAGATTTATTATCGGACGGACAGTGACCATAATGCACTGGTCATGTCCTTGAAGCCCGGGAGTTGGGGTATGAGAAATTCTGTACCCGAGACCAACCCCCCCCCCGTATCCTCTACTCTTGCATAACAATAGGAGGAGAGTTAAATGGCTGCATATTGTAGGTTCCCAACAAGGCAGTCTGAAATATATCGCCAAATCTTGCCCTGCCTCGGCAAGATGGCTGATGTGGGACTTGAGGGGCCTGTAGTTGGAAGGGACAGTAGGCCGGTAGAAATCCACCAACAGTTAACCTCAATATTGCTAGAGGTCTTTTTTCCATTTCAGGTATTCAAGGAAAATTCCCCCAAGACCCATCTCTGGTACACTGCTGAATGCCGCAAAATTAAAGGAGAGCTGGTCAAAGCAGTCAAAGTGAAAGATAGACCCTGTACAAGCATGTCCTAGAGAGGGAAAGAAAGACGTGGGAGGAGGGCGAATGGGAAGACCTGAGGGAGGCTCTACAACGCAGAGATCTTAAATCGTTCGGGGAAATTGTTGGCTCGGAGGGCAGGGTTGTGCGACCCGCCGTATGTCCTAACATAGCCCCAACATCATGGGAAGAACATTTTAGTGGCCTTTATGCTCAACTGGGCACTGGCAATTCCGAGCTGGAATCCCTGAGCCTCCTCCATGAGTATCGACTGGAGGGGGCCCAGGAGATATCGATCTGGGAGGTCGAGTCTGGCATTTTTAGGTTACTACCCAATAAAGCACCTGGGCTTGACAAAATCCCTGGTGACCTGTTCTGGTCTGAACCTAAAATCTGGGCCCCTTATCTCTGCGTTTTATTCAATGCAAAACTAATGGGTACAAGTCCCTTCGAGACTTGGAGGGGGGCTGAGATAGTGCCCATTTTCAAAAAAGGCTGTCCCCTGCAACCCTCAAATTACAGGCCTATCAGCTTAATAGATATTCCGCTGAAGGTTTTTGGGAGGATACTACTGGACAGGATCCAGCAATAGGAAGAGGAAAACCAAATCTTAAGCAATCTACAAGCTGGTTTCAAATCTGGTATTTCCACCATTGATCAGATCTTCTGGTTGCAAGTCCTCTTCTGGAAAACAGTGAGTGTGGAGGGTGGGAGTCTTTACCTCATTTTTGTGGACTTGCGGCAGCGATCGACCTGGTCCCCAGGGATAAACTCTGGAAAGTCCTCCAAGATCTTGGAATGCCCAACTATCTATTGGATGCATTGATTAGGCTCCATTCACTTAACTTGGCTCAGATCAGATGTGGATAAATGGAAGAATTGTCAGCAAGGTTCCCAGTGCAAAGGGGGGTACGCCAGGGGTGCATGCTGGCTCCTAACCTCTTTTGCCTGTATATAAATGGGCTTGTTAAACATCTTTTAGCCATAAAGGACATGGATGCCCCAAAGTTATCTACTGGAAGAGTGCCCACACTAATGTTTGCGGACGACACTCTACTACTGTCACAAACAGCTACCGGCATCCAGCATGTCCTTGATGGATTTGCTGAATTCTATGCCTCAAGTGGACTGGAAATCAATTTGGCAAAAACCAAATACATGATTTTCAATCCATCAAGGCAATCGCGACCTAATCCTACTCTGAATGGCATACCTCTGGAGAGAGTGAAAACCTTTGTCTATCTAGGTATTACTCTCAAGGAAGACCTGGGTTGGGATGCACAATTAACTAAATCCGCATTGAAATTAACACAGACTGTTGGTGGGTTAACAAAAAAGGTCCAGAACATCTATATTTAAGCCAGCTGCCCCTATTACTGAGATATATACAGTCCAAGTTAGAGCTGCAGCACTACACGGGGCAGAACTATGGGGTCACTGTCGACCGAAAAGTTTGGTAAAGGCTGAAAACACTTTTATGAGAGAGTTGTTTGCCCTACCTGTTAGCACCCCACTGGTCCCACTCAGATTTGACCTAGGTTTGCTACCAGTGAAAGAGGAGGCCACTATGAGACCTTTAACTTACTGGAGAAGACTCTGGTCTGTCCAAGAATTAGCTCCGTACCGCGCAGAGTTTAAGGAGGTTTGGGTGACCTTGAGGTCAAAGAAAGTGTCCTGGTTATCACACATTAAGGACCTCTTCGAACAACTTGGTCTTTCTGGACTATGGGAATCCCCTGAGGTAGTCTCTCCTACTATAGCTAGACTTGACCTGGTAAGAAGGTTTATGTCTAATATTTTGCTGGCACTGCACGCTAACATGGCAGCAGGGAGACTGACTGTTGAATTCCTCAATGTAAAAACTGAATATAAGAAGGAGGAATTCCTTGACAAGATCCATCCGGTCCAAGCCAGAAAGCTGTACTTACAATTAAGAATGGGTAGTTTGCCACTAAGGTCACTGACGTGTAAATGGGATATGAACAAATGTCCACAGTGCCCGGCGTGCGAAGATCCAATAGAAAATGAAAGCCATGTATTCTTCTTTTGCCCAGCGTATGTGTTGCCTCGAATGAAGTGGATTAAACCCATTTGTAGGAATCTGGTTTTTCGTGAATGTGAACACGCGCTTAGAATACTTAAATATGATAGCCACCCACCGATTGTTTTTGCTGTGTCCCGTTTTTTAAATAGTATGCGGATCAAGCGTAGAACTTTTATAACGACTTAATTCTAGATCCTAGTATTCTTTTAACAGTTTTGCTGAATCATGTGACAACTACTTAGTCGGTTTAATTCTTATTTCTTAATCATGATTAATTTTTATTGTAAATTATGTGTAAATATATTAATTATGTTCTTAACCTATGTACTAAAAGCATTTTATTGTCCACTTTTATTATGATATGTACTTTTATGACCCATAGTGGTCGAAATAAAGTTATCAATGATGATGATGATGAAAAATGAATTTAGGAGTTTTTTATTACCGGACGTGTTAAACTTAACAGTACATGTCCAACCTTTTACTTACAATACAGCCTGTCCTATGGGCTACTTGGTGCCTACCTTAGGGGTGACTGGTATGCAATAAAAGGTTTGTCAAAGACTAGCAAAGGGGTTATATTGCGAAGTCTAATTGGCAGTTTAAAACTGCATTCAGGCTGCAATGGCAGGTCTGGGACATGTTTTAAGGAGCTGCTTAAGTGGGTGGCACAATAAGATCTGAAAGCCCAATAGAAACATTTAATTTACAGGCCTCGGGTATATGATACACCACTCTACAAGGGTCGTATAAATAATTTAAATGTGCAATTAGGTGTAAGGCAATTTTACCAAGTTTACGTGAGTGAGCACAAGCACTTCAGCGCTGGTTAGCAGTGGTAAATTGCACATAGTCCTAAGGCTAATAAAAACTTATTTCAGCAAAAAAAGTGGACGGAAAGAGGTAAAATGTTTGGTGGGAGACTACCCTAATGCTGACAGGTCTAACAATAGATTACTAAATGTATTCTTGAAATGATATTGATACTTGTAACACTTAGGGGTCGATTCAGATTCGGAAAACAAATCCGTACGACGAATCGTATTCGTAGCCGTTTCTGTACGAATCGTACTAATCCGTCCGAATTGCGTAGTACGATCCGTAGGTAAAAAATACGTCCGAATCTTTGCGAACTGTACGAAAACAAGGGAAAAACCATACGAAACGGACCCTGAAAGAGAATCGTATGAATCGTAAACATGCTGCATGACCCAACAAGTACGATCCAGACCAGGGAAACAGAATGCGATTTGTACGGAAAAGGTCGCGTATGAGCTGCGATTCATACGGAAAACTTCGCATATGAGCGAGCCACCAAATCAAATACGAGACAAACCCCCCCTGAATGAAATGCATGCAAACCCTGTAAAAACGTCGCGTAAGAGTGACCCACAAAATCCAATACGATACGAACCCCCCTGAACGAAGCGCACGTGAACCCTGTAAAAACGTCGCATATGAGCGACCCACAAAATCCATACGATACGAACCCCCCTGAACGAAGCGCCCGCGAACCCCATGAAACAGCACAAGGATGTAGAAAAAGACTCGTACTGCGACAATGTCGCGCGGCACACACAAATAAACAGAAGCAATACACGTCTCCAGTGAACAAACCATGGAAATGAATGTCCTGGCCAGATCCAAACAGGCAAACAGAGGGGCTAACTCAGAAACACCCTGTATAACACCCACTAAAAATTCAAACTAAGCCCCACCCACAAACAGACCAATGAAAAGGGCCCACACACACAAACCATGAACCTTTGCAACAGACACAATAAGCAAGACACACTGACAAACACACCACCAACTGCACACATCCACCTTCACACATACCCCCATTCACATTTCTGACCCACACCCCCTTCACATTCATACCCACACACACACATCCATACACACTGTCACCCCACACCATGTCCGCACAGAAGAATGCAAAGTTCGCAAAGGAGGAGATGGAGATACTTGTAGATGAAGTCATCAGAGTCGAGCCACAGCTGTTTGGCGCATTGGTCAGACGGACCAGCATAGCAGAGAAAACAAAGCTGTGGGAGAGGATAATCAGTAAGGTGAATGTTGTTGCACCAATCAGACGCACAAGGAAGGATTGCCAGGCCAGGTGGTACAATCTGCGGAGGATGATCAAGCGGAAGATGGACGAGGACCACCAACAAAGCCAGCACACTGGAGGTGTTGGTCCCCGCAGACCAGTACAGTACCAGCCCTGGGAGGAGAAGGTGATGGCCCTGCTACCGTCGGTGGGACTACATGGAATTGAAGGAGTCGTAGAGCCTGGTGAGTACACAAACAACTCATGTAACATGGGGGTAATGGCATCCACACCCCAAGTACAAAAAATGCCTGCACCAACCCCCAAGCGCTCACCGAGTAACATCTACATCCAAAAAAAACGTTAATGCCACAAACATGTGTATGCCCTTTCGAGAAAGCCATGACATGCCATGTCCCATGCTACAGGAAGCACAGACCCAAAAATGGACGTCCGGTATGCTGGGAGGGTGGGTGTCACAAAATGCATTGTGTCACTCCAAATCAGACCTAATTGCATGGGTGTCCTCAGGGGGGGCAAGGGGGGCTCTTGCCCCCCCCCCCCTGGATCGCCAGTGCGTCTGGTGTGGGCCCAGTCAGGGCCAGACCAAGTTCATCATGCTTTTGAAATGGCGACATTGTTCCAGGTGGCAGCCCCCTCCATTGGGTAGGAAGGGTGCAAGTGGGAGGGGAGAAGGGTGCAAGGCAGAGGGGAGAGGGGTGCAAGGTTGAAAAGGGTTCAAGGCAGAGATGGAGCAGGGTACAAGGGGGAGGGGGAGAAGCGTGCAAGGTGGAGGTGGCATAGGGTACAAGGGGGGGGGAGCAGAGTGCAAGGGGGAGGGGGGGAAGGGTGCAAGGGAGAGGGCGAGAAGGGTGCAAGGGGGACGGCGAGAAGGGTGCAAGGGGGAGTACGAGTAGGGTGTAAGGCAGAGGGGAGAAGGGTGCAATGTAGAAAAGGGTTCAAGGTGGAGGTGGAGCAGGGTACAAGGGGGAGGGGGAGAAGCATGCAAGGCAGAGGTGGCACAGGGTACAAGGGGGAGGGGGAGCAGGGTGCAAGGGGGAGGGAGAGAAGGATTCAAGGGGGAGGGGGTGAAGGGTGCAAGGGGGAGGACGAGAAGGGTACAAGGGGGTGTACAAGAAGGGAGATGTGTCACATTCTAAAGCCTTGTGCCAGAAGTAAGCGTACTGGCGCGGGGGGGGGGGGTGGGTGGTTTGTTCCTGTGCAGCAACGCCTCACAAAAGTGGCTGAGTGAAACATAGAAGATTTCACTATGTTACTTTTAAGCACATGCTGCATCAAAACCCAGTGCATGTTTGAATCAGGAGTAAGAATTGATGCAGCATTGTGCATATAGGACCCCACAGAGCATTGCTGGAGCTGTGTTGGGCCAGTGACACAACTCCAGCAATGCGCCACTTCTATGGCACAGATGTGTGACGCAGCTGTGCCGTTTTACCCCACAGGTGCTCCCCATTGTAAATGTGTCGCATCCATGCTGGCATAGCTGTGGTGCACAATGACTGGCCAATCCCTGCTGACATGCATGGCTGTGACAGTTATTGTAAATATGCCCCCACATGTCAATGACTCCTGAGCACAGAGCAATCTGACCCCACAACGTACCCATCCACAAGTGAATATTGAGGAGAATCCAAAGCATAGACAACTACCAGGTGGATCAGTGCCAACTACAATGTGTATGAAAAATGGATGTTGCATTAAATTACATTAACATTGTCTGTCTCTCACACCCACAGGGCAACATGCGGAATCTACCCCCAACAATGGGGGAGAGGAACCACAGTCCCTGGCTCCGGAGGACCCTCATCCCACTAACAGCGACACCTCTCACCACTCCATGGATGCCCCCACCAACCTGGTACCTCTGGTGCCCAAACCCGTGCAGCAGCTGGATCAGGAACATCTGCGCCAACCACCACCACAATTCGTGCCACATCCCAGCAGACATCTTGGAGCGCTGCCCAAAGTCAATAACAGAGCCAGTCTGACAATGAGGGACAAGGTTCGCCGGGCACCCAGGAGGTGGCAGACAACACCACCACTGCCATCTCTCAGGGATCCCCTCGACCCGATGTGCCCACAAGGGCAGGCCAGGCTTGTGTGGGTAGGGGTGGTGGGAGTGGTGCCAGGCGGAGGCGAGAACCTGACAAGCCAGCTGGAGGGCCCAGTATGTCTCAACTACGCAACATCATGGAGGCATACCGGCGGGACACCAGGGAGATCAGCCAGGTAGTGGGGACCCTCTCAGAGATGAAAAACCTGCAGGCTGAGCAACACACCAGTCAACAACAACACCAAGGATGTATAGAGGCAAGCCTGGATGAGCTCCTGGCAGTGCATATAAGCCATTCACTCTGTTGGGTCGCAGACAACATGGAGCACCCTCCCTGTGTCACCAGGCAAGAAACATCTAGGTGAAGATCGCCACCAGGCACACGGAGGGAGGAAGAGGAGGAATCGTCCGACAGAGCGTCTCATGCATCATCAAGGCCTGAATATGAGGGTCCCCCAAGGAAGGTGGATCGTCCACGGAAAAGACAGTGAGAGGCAGCGGGCCAAGCACATCTCCCAGGTCACTTGGTCTGGCACCTTGACCTTGTGTGCAACAGCATCACCTCATTAACTGTCCACCTCTCCCACATGGACTTGCTGGTTGCAGTCTGAACATTGATGCCAAGCACTGTGGTCTGGACTCTGTTGACTCAAACTGCAAGGCATCACATCTACCTCTGTGAACTTTGGATTCCTGCCATTTGTGTACAGCACCCAGCACTCACTCATGTTTCACACACAAGACAGACAAATAAACAACACAATCACAAGTAAAATTGATGTTGCTGTCATTGAGCATGAGTAAACAACATAAGTGTGGTGATATGTCAAAGTATGCCAGAGTGTGGAACAAACTCAAGCCATCCCTACACTGGGATTTGAGTCTGGTCAAGGACACGCATAGGTCACAATGTATCATCAAATACATACATGGAGCGCACTACTCAGCCGTGATGGTTTCAAGCTGCTGGGGTGAGTGGGCTTGCCATACTGCTCGGACAGACAGTTTTGGAAGTGTTTTATAAAGGCGTAGGAGTCATGTGGAGGTGCCCAGAGAGGGAGTACCAGGTCTGTTTGGTGAGGTGGGAGAACTATCTTTCGCATACAGTTGTACTGTGGGTGTGATGAATGGTGCCCAGGGCAAGGTTGGCTGGATGGAGTTGGGGCAATGGGGTGTTGGATGGGAACTTCCATGTTTGTCTTTGGGGCTGGGGTTGTGGAGTGCCTCCTGAGTGTGGCTGAGGAGTTTGAAGGTGATCCTGCAGTTGACAGTGAGCCTATTGTAGGTATCTTAGGTGGATGGTCATGTGGCTGTGGCAGGGGATGTTGAGGATGAGGTATGCGGATGCACCCTGGATGTGCACAAGTCCTCCTGGATTCTGGCTGTTGTTCCTGCGTAGAGGGCGTTGCCCTAGTTCAGTCGGCTTGTGTCGTGGACCTGGGTGAATGTCTGTCTTGCCTAGGAGTAGATAAATCTGAAGATCATTTGCAGCATGAGGAGGGAGTTACAGCATGAGGTAGAGATTGTGTTGGGTTGCATGGTTATTGTGAGCGAGGAGTGTACGATGAACACCTGCTTGCGTGCATGGGCACTGTATGCTGTTGCGCTGACCAGGCCGCTGAAACACAAGGAGTTTGTCCCATCTGTAAGGGGACAATCCTGAGATGATGAACTCAGTCTTGTCCAAGTCCAGCCCCAGGGGGCTGATGTTCATCCATTCGTCAAGGCACCTCATGCCCTCTTGAAGGTTGGATCTGGGAGTGGCTGGGTCTCTGGTGAGGGTGAGGATCAGCTGGGTGTAAATGGCATAGAACATAATGATGAGGTTGTGTGCGCATGTGATGGTGGAAAGGGGGTTATGAAGAGACTGAAGATTGTGACGCTGAGAGATGAGCCCTGGGGCATGGCCCCGATGACCCCAGTGTACTATGTGCTGAAGGGGGGAGGTGAACTCCCTGGGCCTTGCTGGTGAGCTACTTTACAATTTCATCCTGTGGCCTCCTCTGGATCTTCCGTGTTGGAGATGGGTGATCTGACAGTGTGGTAGCACATGATGTAGAATGACTTTGAGAGGTCGAGGTGGTGAGGATGGTGGTCTCACCATTGTTGAGCGGGGTCCAAGATGTCGTTGGTGGTGGCAATGAGGGCTGTTGCAGTGGGATGATGACTGTGGAAGATGGACTGGGATGGGTTGCCTGGAGGTGTTTGCTTGGAGGGAGATGGTCAGTTGCTCGTTGACGGTCTTATTCATGACATTTGACGGGTAGGGAAGCAGGGTGATCTTCCTGGCGATCCTGTGGTACTGCCGTAATTTGTAATTTTTTAATTTGTAACTGGGTTTTGTATCGCACCAACTCACCAACAGGTCTCAAAGCGCTTCTGACCAAGTACAGCAACAAGAAACAAAATGAAAGTATAGAAATGTCTAGATATGGCAACCTAACTAAGAGGATGTAAACGCGTCTTTGAAGAGTAAGGTCTTCAGGGATTTCCTAAAGCGGAGAAGATTGGATTCTCTAGGGAGCGCCTCCGGTAGCTTGTTCCAGATGATAGGGGCCTGAACTGAGAAGGATCTGCCTCCTTTTTTTGCCAGTTTAAATCGTGGGCAGGATAGCAAAAAGGATCCGGAAGATCGCAGGGCGCGCTTAGGCTCATATATTTCAAGCCTATCTTTTATATAGGCTGGCGCCTGTCCATGGATTGCTTTGTGGCAGATACACATACTCTTGAATTCGACTCTTTGTATTATAGGAAGCCAATGTAGCCTATAAAGCAAGGGGGAGGCGTGGGTCCGCCTCGGAACTCCAAATATCAGGCGAGCTGCGTCATTCAAGATGACCTGAAGACGGTTGGTGGAGTTTTTTGGTAGGCCTAGGTATAGCGCGTTACCATAGTCGATTCTAGACACTATTGTGGCTGAAACAATGGTACGAAGCATATTCCTTGAGAGTAGAGGGACACGCTTACGTAATTGCCTGATCAGGTTAGTGCAGGAACCGACCACAGCGAACACTTGGTTGGCCATCGAAAGTTCCTGATCGATTTTCATGCCGAGGCTCTTTCCACTAGGGCACGGTTTTGGGGTAGGTCCAAGTTCTTGTGGCCAAAACAAATCATTCCAGGGGGAAGTGGAGGATGAGACTACGAGGACTTCCGTTTTGTCTGGATTGATTTTCAATAGATTGGACAACATCCAATTTACTGTGAATCGAAGTATATCTTGGGCCATGGACTGAGCCGATGTTGTGTTGTCGATACTCAGCAGCAGCTGAGTATCATCGGCATAGTTAAAAACTTTAAAGCCCATGTTTGCCAGGGATTCTATCAGTGGCTGTAAGTGTAGGTTAAATAAAAGTGGGGAGAGCGCGGACCCCTGCGGGACTCCACAAACTAAAGTGCCCACATCGGAGACCTGATCTGCTAACTGGATCCTCTGCGTCCTCCCTGATAGGAAGGCTGTTAGCCATTGGAGAGCTTGATCTCTTATCCCGGACCTGGCTAGTCTGTCCAGGAGCAGTGCATGGCTGACAGTATCAAACGCCACTGAAAGATCTAATAATATCAGGGCGCTTGGCTTTTTACTGTCGGCCATGCATCTGAGCTCATCCAGTACAGACAGCATTACTAGTTCCGTGCTATGGTGGGCACGGAAACCCGCTTGCCGCTCCTGAAGAAGATGGTGAAGTTCCAGGAGGGGTGACAAAGATTTTAACACATGCTGTTCTAGTACTTTTGATAAAAATGGCAGCTGGGAAATTGGCCTGTAATTCTTCAGGCTAGTTGGATCTGCCCCAGGCTTTTTTATTAGGGGTCTGACGCGTGCCTCTTTAAAGGTGGTTGGTAATGATCCAGTGGCTAGTGAAATGTTTAGGAGGTCTAGGATCTGATCCTCTAGAATCAGAATTGCTAGTCGAAAAATATCGGGCGGGCAGGGATCAGCGGGGGAGCCTGACTTGGTAGATGCTACTAATTATCTAAGGGTGATAGAGTCGATTTCGGGAAATCTGGTGATAATAGGGATTGAGGAGTTTAAAGGAGGCAGTGGTACGGTATGTATGACTGGATTATCCTTCTTGATATCTGACAAGATGGTCACTACTTTTTCAAGGAAGTATCCTTGAAAGGTATCACAATCAATCAATATGTCTGCCTTTTCCTCCTTCCTGCTTAGCTCTTTCAGAATTTGGAAGGTTTCTCTCTGGATGTTTGCTGCCGTCCATTGTTAAAGAAGGGCCTGGGTGTCTGCATGCCTCCAGCTCCCATGGAATGTGGCATACTCAAAGGAGACATTCATGACATGCCGGAGGTGGACTCCAAGGATGGAGTATGCTGTGATTGAGATGTTGTGTGGAAAGGGTCCTGAAGGAGAGCCGGAGAGGATTGTGTACCTGAGCCGGGTGGCATCTTTGCTGCTGACGGGAGTCCAGGAACCTAGGGGGGTATGTCCTGTGGATAATAGCGCTGTCTGCCTCTGTGTGACACGGCTGTCGTGTACGTCCATGAGCTTACAGTGGTAGATTGTTGTGAGGGATCCCCTTGGCCTTGCAAGGGTGCGATGTATTTTGGATGGAGAGCTGGGGATAGATAGTTCACACAGGATGCTTATGAGCTCCTTGATGTTGTGTGTGTTGGTGCCTATGCCCTACCTGAAGGATGTCCTCTTGTCATTGCTGATGATATGGTGATGTCTTTGTGTGGCAGGTTTCAGGGCTGAAAGGTAACTTATGGTTGTTTGTTTCGCAAGGTTTGCACAAGAGTCCGTCTAGCTCTGTATGAGTCCAGTAGGTCTGCCTTTTCCCAGGTAGCTTAACTGTTGTTGTACTTCACAGGAAAGTCCTTCAATGTGGCAAGAGTGTTGGATCAGTCGCTGATCCAGTCTGTGAGGTTGCAGGGTGTGGCGGTGGCGTTGGTTGGAGTGTCCTGGGCGAGGGTGCCACACAGCTCGTCTGTGGTGACTTAGGTCAAGCATCTCTGGGGCATCTGTAGCAGAATGTGGGGCAGTGTGTTGCTTGTCGGAGAACTGGATGCAAATGTTGATGTACCAATGAAGGATGGTGGTGTGGTTGTCCTCCTGCCTGAAGTTGCTGTTCCCCTGCCACAAGTAGTCTGTGTAGGTGAGGGCCTGCACGCTGATGTAGTTGTTGATGGCTTAGCGGAATTGTGGGTGTAGGCCCGGAGATCTGTAGATGAGTGTTAGACTGAGGGTGGTCAGGGTGTTGGTGTGAAACATGAAGTGCAGGTGCTTCACAATGCTGAGTGTGTCCCTGTTGTTGTATGTGACTCTGAGGGCGTACTTCAGAATGAATTGCAATTCATCCTCCTGGATTGTTGGTGTGGTCCCTGCGGGTGATCTTGTATCAGTCTGTGATGGCAATGTTGAAGTTGTGTGCTGAGGATGTGTTCAACCGGGTTACTGTAATGTAGGCATTGTGTGGGGCTGTTGTGTTGTGGAGGTAACAGAGTCCAATGGCGTGCTGGTGGATGGAGCGGTTGTGCAGTAGGAGGCATATGACCTGGTTGTACGGACATGGTCTGTGAGGCTATGTAGGCAGTAGGAGTTGTACACACAGCATGTGGAGCTGTCATGTGTGCGCTTAGGGGTTGCCTGATAGTGTCGCGTTCTAATCTAGGACCCTGATCGATACTGTGACCTTATGCCCCTATACGGCTATAAATCCATTTATTCCCTATATTGGCATAACCGATCAAATGCAATATTCAGAAACTCATCTCTGGCCTCACACGAACAGAGCCACGATTCAGAATCGCTTCCTCTGCCACTTCCTTTGCAGCCAATTAGTGCAATGACATAGCAGAAGTTACTATCTAAGATTCCTAGATTAACACTCTGAGTTCTTCAACAAGATAAAAACTCAGGACCCTGGGAAAGCCCCGCTTGCTGTGTTTTGATTAGTAATAGAACTCTAATGAGCACTGATAGACAATCACTTCCTAGTGACATCTTTATTGACGTCTTATGTCCAAAAACGTACGTCAAACAAGGCACCTTTCAGGTATACATATTACCAACGTTGCCTTAAGCAAACGCTGCTAGCTGCCTCAATGCCATCGCTGCTGAAGAAGCTGCTGTTAGGCTGATGATACCATAGCTGCTATCGCTACTGCTATCGCTGCTAACCAGCGAACGATGGTGTGGTGAACTTAGGAGCTGAACAGCCGTCCCCTGCAAGAGCCCAGCAGATGCAAGCTGCCCGCGGACGCTGCCCCTCCTCTTCCTCGACGCGCTGAGAGAGACGCTGTCTTTTCTCCTGCAGAGAAATCCAGCTCCGGCGTTTCCAAGCCACTCTTGCGAGAGGCTGGGATATCGAGTTCCCTGAAGGAGATACCAGACCTCCGTCATTCTATTCCAGAGGTATGGTGTTGACTAAACCCTTAGAGAGAATTCTTGAAGCAAACCTTGGCAAAACCAACTTAACTTAAAGCTACTTACTTACTCCCCTCCCAAGTATTAGGCTTAGGTCAGGTACACTGGGGTAGGCGTAGTTAGAAGCACCAGTTGAGTATTTTAGCCTAATGTATATATGAATGTATATATGTTTTATTCATTTTAAACCATTGTATGGCTAAGAAACCATATCAATGCTTTTACAGTATTATTTCGCAATACTCATCTTACTGTACGTACTTTTCATAATAACAAGTCTTGCAATTGTGGCAATTCATTTCTCTTGTATGAGAAGAAAGACTGTTCAATAAATGTTACCCTTTATTGAAAATGCCCATCTCTCTATTCTCTACATATTGTGAAAGCAAACTGCACAAACACTGACTGAGAAAAATAACTGTCTATTGTTCACACGACTCTAGAGATTGACTCTTATCTGAGGAGCAAAGTTGTCATGTTGCACGGTTGTTGGAAAACTGAATCCCTTTTTTTCTGTACCAGGGAAGCTGATCACTTCCTATTCAGAGAAGAAAGTTTCCAGTGACCTCTGAGCTAGTTGGTAACAAACCCAATTAAGTTTAGCATAGTCAGTAGAGGCCTGGAAGATCCGCACTTCTACGTCGATACTACTGTTTATGTTATTCCAATGCGCTGGGCCTATTGGGAAAATAGGAACTACACTACATGGCGCCCAAACGTTTGGTAAGGCGATAAACTAACGCAAAACGTTAGAGTAACTCAGTCGTGCATTTTTCACACAGACCCCTTTCTCCCGTAAATACTCCAATAGACGTCTGGAGCGGGTGAAAGGTTAAAATCCGCCCGACCTTAGTAGGAAGAGATTCCTATGTAAAGCTCTTGTTTATTCAACGTTGAAGGATACAGTGTTCCAAAATATTGTGCACCTAATCTTTGTCTCCTTGGAGACCTGCTCTGCAAACCTTGCATTTATACAATGCCAGGAGAAAACGGAACAACTGGGGCCGCAGCAGATGCGACTCAGCAGGGTCCCGTCGGGACTACGGTACCGGGTGCAATAATCATCCCGGCACATTTAAGAAAATCTATAACGTCAAAACTTATAGAAAATGGACTGACCACTCAAGGTGGCACAGTCGTCTTCGTGATAGAGGCACACGAATATCGGCAGACAGAGGTATTCTATTCATGGATAAAATTTCCAGCGGCAAACACCGCAACACACGAGTTCCACTACTATACAGTAGAGGATCCACCGGAAGAGTACGCTCCTTTCGAGGAGACTGAAATACCATTAAAATACCAAGAACACTTACTTTGGTTTAAAGGCGCCCTAAAACATAATGATCATATTAGCAGGCTCGGTCCACTAGGTAGACCAGGAGCGACGTGGCCGGTTCTAGCCAGCTACCCACCACATCCGGATATTGAAAAAATGTCAAAAGAAGAGCTGTTAGTACAGCTAAAAACACTTATAAAAATACATAGGCAATTAGTCCAATATGTAATGCGGACTACTACAGTCCAAACAGCTGTTAATGTACCACAGCTGACCCCTCACCAGGGGAACACTAATAAAATTACACCACAGAACATACAATCATGTCTTGGTAAAACACCCATAAAACGGGAACAAATTCCTTTCTGGTTAGCGCAGAAAATCACTCAAATAGAGGCAGTATTTCCGAATACTACCCCTATTGAGAAACACAGAATCTTGACCATCTGCCTTCCTATGGGGGTCGCACCACACGTGGAGGACTGTGACACTTGGGGTACAGTCTTTGCTTCCATTTACACAAAAACGCATGGTGTTCCGTCAATGGTGGTAATACCAGAAGTGCTAAAACAGATTCAAAATGAATACGGTCCAGAACCTACTTTAACTCTTGGTATGAAATTACTGAAAGACTTCAAGCAGGTCTTGGCTATATTATTAGCCAACATAAAGGGAGAAGCAGCATCTGTGGTGATCCGCCAGAAGTTGAGGGAAACAGATATAACAGATCAGCCAATTGAGCTTGCCAGAATCATAGAGAAATGCTATGAAGAATTAGGTAGAGACAGCTTGGGTGGAAAAGCAGTTAAGCCCCAACTGCTCGAAAATCCTGAAAAATTATTTATTAAAAATAATTCAAACACTCTTAAAAAGAGCTGGGATGGAAATAAACAATCCATTCCCAAGGAAAAAGTTTTCCAGTCCAGAGGAAGGTCTCCTCGACGGAGGGAAAGAACTCGGACTCGAGAACACCAGTCTCCCCAGAGGGAGCCCTCAGAGAAAAGATCTAACCTTAGAAATAGGGATAATTTGAAAAAACCTGATAGATATCAAAGTATTGATACACGTCCCTCTCGATCTTTTTCGCAGAAATCAGAAAGAAGAGGACGGTCAGACCCAGGAGAGCACACCAAGTCCAAAGACAAGGAACCTGCTCAGAGTAAAAAATCTTAATTTCCTAAAAAGAAGGTAGCCAGTATTAGAGTAATCGAACATGCCGAGAATACTGAGGACACAGTTGAAAAACGGGGAGTAGGTACAGACAATGCTAGACAGTGCAGCAGAAATCAGTATAGCCCGCAAGATTCTGATGAGTCATCTGGAGACAGTGGACACGAATGAATACATTCAGGTTGAAACTGCCGACACCAGAGTTAGCGAGCCCCATAAGATATACGAAATAACACTGCGTATAGAGGGTGATCAGACTAGGAAAATAAGGGGTCTATTTTTGGGATAAACTCTCAAAAGGCTATGATATTCTGTTAGCTGAAAAAGATTGGCCCCCAGAGTTTTTCAGGGAGTGCCCTCGTGACGAAGAAATGATTATGCCTGCCTTCTCGAATCACATTCCGATTCACAAAAAATATACTTATGCAAGGAAATGGGCAGTAGCCCAGGCACCGGCATTATATAAAAATCATGTAGGATGGGATGAGGACTCTCCTCCTCACAAAATCCAATTAAAAAGTGAACCAACTGCACAAAGGCAGTATCCCATTAAGCAAGAAGCTAAAAAACAAGCCAAGGAGATCTTAGATCAACTAGAATACCAGGGGGTGATTGAAACATGCACCTCTCAAATGAACAATCCTTTGTTTCCTGTCTCCAAGCCAGACAATTCATATCGTCTAGTTTTGGATTACAGACACCTTAATGCATGTTGCAAAACATTTGCAGTACAAAACTCACATAGTGCTGCACTAATGAACTATATAGTTAGGAAAAAATATAAGACGACATTAGACATATCAAATGGTTTCTTTTGTCAAAACATTGCACCAGAAAGCAGGTGTTTTACCGCTTTCTCCGTAATGGGGTCTCAGAAAAATTTCTGTAGGCTCCCACAGGGGTTCAAGAACAGCCCAGGACTAATCTCAGCTAGAGTAACAGAGTTACTACAAATATATGATGATGAGGCATTATCTTACGTAGATGATATCTATCTCACAGACGACGACTTGGATACTCACTTGAAAAGAGTGAACACCATTATACTTGGGTTCGCGGCAGAGGGTTATAAATTCAACTTTAAAAAGTCTCGAATTGCCCATCTGACGGTATTATTTTTAGGATACGAATTATCAAGTGAGGGAAAAAGCCTAGCGGACAACTTCTTAGAGAAGTGCGCTGTACTCCAAGCTCCAAAAACGCTGAAGAATTTACAATCAATTCTAGGCTTTCTGAATTTCGGAAGAACATACATTCTAAATTACGCAGAGAGGGTTAAAACTCTCTACGAACTAATTAAACCTGATTTTAAACAAATCAATTGGACTCAAAAACACACAGAAATTTTGAGATCACTGCAAACAGACATGTTAGCAAAAACAAAATTAGATACACGTGACAACACACGCGATCTTGTAATCCGAGTCATCCCAGGAGGATGCGGATTCACGTACCTAACCTCTAATGAGGGAGAAAAGGTACCAATGTCAATCAAATCTCACTTGTACACACAAGCAGAAAAAACATTCAGTCCCACAGAAAGAACTGTGAAAGCAGTGCAAATTGCATTAGCAAATGAACGAGAACTAGCACACGGCAAACAGATTAATATCCTCACAGCGGAATCCGCCTTCGAGGCACTATTCAGCCCAGTAAACCTGCCTACAGTGTCACTGGAACCGAAATGGATACAGTATGTAGATTCTCTTGGAGCGGAAGATGTGAAATACTATTTTGCCCAGCAATTCAAAAAACTGAATTATTTAGAATATGAAGAAGAATATCCTCTGCCAATCGAACTTCTGCCTCCCCCACAATACGCCTGTATAATCTATACAGATAGATCTGTACAGCATTTTAACATAGAGAGCAAATCCTACGATGCAGCCTGTGCGATTATTAAAGGTCGTTGGCTGTGCAGTAAATTCAGACCGAAAATAACAAAAACTGAATCAGTAAAGTACTGTTCGGCTCAGAGAGCTGAAATCAGATGTTTAAAGATGGCGCTCGAAAATGCAGAACGTGAATTCCCGACACCAATCGTGTGCGATTCTCATTTTTGCGTCAACTCTTACAATAATAAGTTGCAGAGCTGGATTGAAAACGATTACAAAGATGACACAGGTGCCACAATAAAGCATAAATTGCTCTGGAACCAGGTAGCTCTTTTACAGAAAGAACTACAAAAGACTCACGTGGTACACGCACAGAGTCTTCAACGTGATGGCGTTCACGTTGCAGGGAATTTATTGGCTAATACAGCCACAGCGGAAGCAACTAAACCGGCTTCCGTAGCCACAAAAAAGCGTGCAGAAAAATACATAGACGGGGAAACCATGCTGGCAGTCAAAACAACCGTAAAAGGCGCCTGTGCAGCACTACCCGTGAACTATCCACTCAATTATGCATACGTAATCGATGCAAACTCCGTTCCTTTTGCTCGAATACCTGGAGTGGGGGATAGAGTGATTCCAAACAGGGACCGGAGGGGCTTCCTCACACAGGAAGCACATATGGGGTTGGGTCTGAGACACCACACAATCAGGGACTCTCTGAAAGAATTACAATCAGAGTACTGGTGGCCGGGAATGAGCATAGATCTTCAATGTTTTGCTAAAAATTGTGAAGACTGCAACAGAAATCGCAGTGGAGAACCGGCCAGTGTAGTGTAAGGAACCCTGATAGATAGCATAAGGCGGTCTATCTGCGCAATCAAAGAAGAGAAGCGCGTCCCATTGTACATCATGAAGGCTAAATCCACTTAAAAAATGTGGCCCCAGCGCTCGGCTGACGCCAGAACGGTTATAAAAGATCTGCGAGTCTTTATCGGCACATACGCAATTGCCATGTTCCATTCTGACCAGGGTCCTGCTTTTAGCTCTTGAGCTTATAAGGAGGCCATGGCCAGCATGGGAGTTGGGTTGCGGTATTCTTGTCCGTCACACCCCAAAGGGAATAGTGTGGTAGATAGAAAAAAAAGGGACATAAAGCGATCGATAACAGCGAAGGTATTAGATTCAGGCGCTGGGTGGGTCAAACGTTTGATAAGTGTCCAGATCAGTCTCAATAATTTGCCAAGAAATTCTCTAAAAGGTTTCAGCCCATACAAACTATTGTTCGGAATTAGAATGAGAGTTCAGGACCACGATAGTCAGATATCAGTGGTACAAGAAAAAACAACAGACTTTGATATAAAAGATCGTTTGGCTGTTTTACAGGACTTGAACGAAACAAGAAAATCCTTAAGCAACATAAAGTTAAAGCAACAGCCAGATACCACTGACGAGGCACCACAAGCAACAGCCCCAGCAAGGCCTGTCTGGATTCCAAAGATTGGGGATCAAGTCAGAGAAAAAATAGCGGTGAAGAAGGAATTTGGGCCTTCTTA
This sequence comes from Lissotriton vulgaris, assembly GCF_964263255.1. Classification (NCBI taxonomy): domain Eukaryota; kingdom Metazoa; phylum Chordata; class Amphibia; order Caudata; family Salamandridae; genus Lissotriton; species Lissotriton vulgaris. The sequence goes on from NC_141699.1 coordinate 341,243,360, forward strand.
CAGAAAAGCAGTACCTGTGTTGGCAGTCACCGGAACAAGATCAATAGTACTACCGCCCCTTGCTGGTAAAAAGGAGAACAGAGTTGTATCAATCGACCTGGTAAAACCACAAGCATGTGGCCTATAATCAACAGCAGGCCCAGTGGACTCCCGAGAAACAACAGAATACCCAAACTTGCAACAATCCAAGAGGTTCAAACTGAATGACTAATCACATTCGATCAGCCTGCAGTGCACAGAGAAGGACTATGCAATAATGCCATGGAACTCGTGCCTCTTGAGACACAGATTGAAACAGTTCGTCAAGAAACACCAGTCTACAATGATGTGGCACCGGAAAGTGCTACCGAAAGACAAATTGAAAGAACAATCCCAACAATTGACAGAACTGCCTCTGGTTATTTCATCGATTTCGACAACTTTTCCGAGGATCAAAGTAACCCCGAAGTGATGCCAGAAACAAAAAAGACTTTTAAAGAAAAAGCAACAGAAGTCTTTCAACAAATCAAAGAAGTATATCTGGATGCACCATTGATGGAGTATTGGATTAATTCGGGGGTATTCATACTCCTACTATGCCTAATTTAAGTTTTAATTTTGGGAAAGTTTATTACAATTGAATGGACACAGCAAGTCAGAACATCAACTTAGTCCTCAAACCACACAGATCATCCCACGTGAAGAAAAGAGAACTGTCAACAGTAAATGTCACAGCCATTCCAATACCCGGTGGGGTAGTATGGGAGAAAACTGACTATGAGATCTATGGTCCGGTCGAAATCCTGAAATATCCTCATCAACGGAAGGTTTCCTTAAGTGACTTTGTAAAACCTAGTACATTCTCTGATGATTGGGACTTTGATAGTATTAATAACATGATGTCTGATTTAGTAATGTCAGCTAGATTCAAAGAACATGATTATTTACAAGGTTCGTCTAGTTATGAACAGATGTTCTGTTTTACACATTATGGCGATCATTATTTGCATAAATCTGCACAGCCTAGACATGTTTTTAAGTATAATCAATGGGAACATTGTGCTACACCACCTAAAAGCAGTTCTAAAACATTCTTTGAGAAATTCAAGTACTTCTCAGGGTTTAACACCAGTGATGCTGAAACGTTTTATTACAAACTGTTAGATACAACAGGATTGAAAACAATGCTGACAAACACTAAATTGATATATTCAGAAGCATTTTATGAAAAAGTGATGACATTTGGTTTTGATTATTGGAAAAATAACATTGAAACAAAAACAATCTGGGGTACGAAAGATTGGCAGGTACAAGGCATAGAAGCATTATTCAGAACCTGCATGATACCAGAACAAATGATGTTTTTAAATGACACAATTCATCAAACATCCCTTCTTGGCCTAGCTAAGATCAAATACCTAAACAAACCATCTATTCCAAAGCCAATACCAGAAAATGCAACAACAGATATTCAGATAGACGTATCTAAAATTTTACATTTAAACAGAACACATCCTGATTGGAAAAAGTGGTTAATCTGGCCTACTGACACAAACAACTGTCAAGATAGATTCCTGAATAAAACACAAGGGTTAAAAATGACCAGACAAGACCCTAGATACTCCCAGAGACAACATCCAGGGATAGTAACAACATACAGTGTAGGGAAACTCTGCCTCGAATGGCTAGGATCATCCACACTGGCTGAAATTAAGCAACACTTGTCTTTACTTAAAAAGGGTGCTGATTTGCGCGATTTTCTTATGGGACCACGCAAACAGCGTCAAAAGCGTTTCATAGTGACCAGTATCTATGCTGCATACAACGAGGCTTGGAAAGTCACACAAATTGAAACAGCTGAAAAAATACGAGAAATTGATCGTATTAATTTGGAAAAAACACTTTCTGTAGTGGACAATGGGTTAATGACTCTGTCCTCCAGAATATATTCGTTGGACAATATTGTATCCTCTGCCTTTGATATAATAGACAGGGACTTGCTAATGTTACAGCATGGCCAGTCACAATTACGAGAGATTACCATTTACAATGTCAGAAAGTCCTGTCATTGAATGGATAATACACAGGATTATCACAATTCCGATAACAACTTTCCGATTTAAAAAGTGCCTTGAATACATACCTACTGGCCAGTATGAACAATTAGGTAAAGGTTATGTTAAGTTAGCATGGAAATTACCGTACACACATTCATGCTATAGTGACAGCGACAAAAATGTATTTCTTAGTGGGGAAAACTGTAAACGTTCACTAAGCGGTATACTTTTGTGCCAGGGTATTAATTTACACGGAGCCTCGAAGGTAATTCTAACAACCTTTCATGCCACCAGCTTGTCACACCTGCAACGCAGATAGAGCCTTTCTTTATGCAACTCGCAAATGGGAGTTACATTCTAAGAACGGATTACAGATGTTGTGGCCTTTTTCCAGGAAAAATGTATCTCGTAAGCGTAACTTCCATGGTCAAATGCTGTATGCAAGCATTGTTCCCGAGCGGCCCTGGAGCCATAGAGACTCCCATCTGGCCTCGTCTGCATTTCTCTTCTATACGATTCGATACTTTAAGCAAAATGAAGTCTGTGCTTTTGCAGACAACAGTGCCCATCACGTCATCAAAAAAAGAGACGTATGATCTCCTAGTTGCAAGGACAGCTACGGAGGTTCATGACCTTTTATCAACAAATTGCCCCGTGCATTTCGTAGAAATGTTGAGCCAACTCCTTAACATGTCTAGTGCCACAGGCATCCCAGGCATATTTAAGACAATTTTTACGGGACTGCTAACACCATTTCAAGCAATTCTGGGAATCGTTCCAAATTTTGTCCACTCTGTTTTTGGCGGCATACCCCTATTTTTGGGACTTGTAGCAGGCATTTTATTTTTGACCATCCTGCTCCGATATGGCAAGCCACAGCTCAGACATGACTCCTATGGGAATGGAAGAAACAATCCTAGCAATGCGCTACCGGGACAGAATAACTAGAGTCCTTGGATTGGCCAGGCTGAGAGATCTAAACATGACCTGGTTCCTTTCATTCAGACCGATATGGCAAAACTGCATCTTACCTGTACTTCGATGTATGCTATGCGGAGATGAGTGCGTGTTGGACACCTGTCTTTCACTTCCATCAGCAGTACCAATGGATATCGATACTTTGCTAAGTCCGATAACGGCTCACGCATTGTGTTGTCCCCAGCGGCTACCAATCCTGATGACGGCATTTGTTGAGACTCCTGTACTACGACTAGGTGGTAACAGTGGAGCGAGTGACAAAAGCAACATCACCCAGGTACGACCTTCTGTGAGCATTGCTGATCCAGTCTTTGATGACAGCAATCATTCTCACACCTGCCAAGTCACAGCACTATCGAATTTGGTCAAACTGTCACCTGATTTTGTAGACCAATTCTTTGAGAGCCTGTCTGATATGATGTTCTCACCCGAACAGAAACAATAACTTTAGAGAAGCATTCCGACACACAGCGTTCCCATGAACTCTGAATTCGGCCTTCAGTTTTGAACAACAAAAACTGCTAAAAGCGTTGGAACTCTACTTTCCCCATACAAGCAATAATTCTTTTGAATTGCACACTTTTTAATATTCACCTTTTTCTGGCACAAAACATTCTTTGCTTAAAGTAGAACTATTCATAGAGAACAGAAGCTTCTACTTCTATATTTTTAGATACATCTAGAGACATAACAACTTTACACCAGCCTCTAGCACATTTTACTGCAATGCATTTATAAGTGATGAAATATCTCGCCCTTCCTTTCTGTATTCAGAGATATTTCATGAGTAATTCTTTTTGCAAAATCGTTCATTGATTTCATATGCTATAATTTTTGAATGATTTCTATGCTTCAAAAACGTACAGTACCTAAATTTTCACGTATTACAAATACGCCTGTTTCAAATGCATATATGTATTTTGGGGTGGGCAATGTTACACATGCATCTTATTGCTTTGGTTTTAGTAATTTGATGGACATGAATTCGTGGGGTAACTAGACATAATATCGACTCCACAATATCAAATGGACAAAATATCGAGTAAAAAATATCGTAAATAATAAAATATCGATAAAAAAAATATCGTTGGGAAAAATATTGATTAAAATAATGTTAAAAAAATATCGAGCACAAAAATATCGACTCAAAAAAATCGACAAGACAAAATATCGATGAATAGTCAAAGGAAAAAATATCGATAATATGTAGAAAAAATGTTTTAAAAAAATGTATTAATAGTAATATAAATTGTAGTTAATGTTTAGGAACGGGATGTTGGGTTAATAGGGGATAAGGGTGGGGAGTAATTTAAAATAAATAATTAATTAATATATGTTTGTAAATATTTTAATTTATTAATTAATTGGTAATTAAATAATATTAATTAGTTAATTAATTAATGTAATTTTGTACATATTTTTTATTAGTAAATAATTGGTAATTAATTAATATTAATTAGTTATTTACATTAATTAGAGTAATTGTTTTATATATAATAATTTGTTATTTGGTAATTAATTAATTGGGAAAAAATAATATTAATTGTTACATTAAATTAATTACAGCTAATGTGCTAATATATTAACTTTTTTGTTATTGTTAATTAATAAATAATTGGTAATTAAATAATAATAATTAATTTTGGGTAAAGGAGTATTTTTAGGGTTCAGGGTCAGTTTTGAGTTTTTGGGTAAAGGGGTATTTTTAGTGTTCAGGGTCAGTTTTGGGTTTTTGGGTAAAGGGGTATTTTTAGTGTTCAGGGTCAGTTTTCAGTCTTTGGGTAAATCGGTATTTTTAGGGTTCAGGGTCAGTTTTCAGTTTTTGGGTAAAGGGGTATTTTTAGGGTTCAGGGTCAGTTTTCAGTTCTTGAGTAAAGGGGTATTTTTTGGGTTCAGGGTCAGTTTTCAGTTTTTGGGTAAAGGGGTATTTTTAGAGTTCAGGGTCAGTTTTGGGTTTTTGGGTAAAGGGGTATTTTTTAGGGTTCAGGGTCAGTTTTCAGTTCTTGGGTAAAGGGGTATTTTTAGGGTTCAGGGTCAGTTTTCAGTTCTTGGGTAAAGGGGTATTTGTTGGGTTCAGGGTCAGTTTTCAGTTTTTGGGTAAAGGGGTATTTTTAGGGTTCAGGGTCAGTTTTCAGTTCTTGGGTAAAGGGGTATTTTTTAGGTTCAGGGTCAGTTTTCAGTTTTTGGGTAAAGGGGTATTTTTAGGGTTCAGGGTCAGTTTTGTGTTTTTGGGTAAAGGGGTATTTTTAGGGTTCAGGGTCAGTTTTGGGTTTTTGGATAAAGGGGTATTTTTAGGGTTCAGGGTCAGTTTTGGGTTTTTGGGGTGCAGGGATATTTTTAGGGTTCAGGGTCATTTTTGGGTTTTTGGGGTACAGGCGTACAGGGTAAATATAAAATAAATTTATATTAAATCAATTAAATGAAATTAAAAAAAAATTACATTAAATTATTAAGTTTTTAATTTATTTTAAATGTATATGTATTAGTTTTAATTTTTTAATATGTTTTAATGTTTTTATTTAATATTTGTAAAATTATATGTATTTTACAATTATTTTTACATTATTAGTAATACATTTAAAAAACGATCGTTTTAATTTCGAACTTTTTTTACTACGATATTATTTTTTCTATATTTTTGTACTTAACTTTATGAAGATATGACTCCGATATTTTTGATTTAGATATTTTTGTGTCGATATTTTTGTATGTAGATATTCGGTCTGTCGATATTATGTCATACATTCAACATAATATTAGTATTAGGAATATAAAGTGTGCAAAATAATAATATAAATATTAAAAATAATTGAATACATTTTAGTGACAAAAAGTTGCACATTTTTCTGGAAAAAAATAAATTTAGTACTACTCTGCAAAAAATATAATAAAAATAAATGTTAATAAAATTAATAAAAAATATATAATTATTTGACAAAATGTTATACAATAACATTATACTAAAGTAGCAATTCTAATTTATACATGGTCAGTGTCCAACACCTTTCCTGATATTAGTTTGACTGGAGTAGGAATAGTAAATAATAATTGGTCAGTGTCCAGCAACTTCCCTGATAATAGTTTGACTGGAGTAGGAATAGCAATTATTAATTGGTCAGTGTCCAGCACCTTCCCTGATATTAGCTACACTGGAGTTGGAATAGTAATATATTTTTTTTCTGAGTCCAGCACCTTCCCTGATATTAGCTAGACTGGAGTTGGAATAGTAATTAATCATTGGTCAGTATCCAGCACCTTCCCTGATATTAGCTTGACTGAAGTAGGAATAGTAAATAATTATTGGTCAGTGTCCAGCACCTTCCATGATATTAGCTTGACTGGAGTAGCAATTGTAAATATTAATTGGTCAGTGTCCAGCACATTTGCATATAATTGTACCGTGTTATTATATTACAAAATAATGCAAAATGGATGTTTTCACAAAACTTTATTAACATTTTTTAATTTTTTTTATGTGTACTCTAATACAATCACAATCAAAAATAACATAACATTTTTTTGAAATGTAGTATTCGCAGAATCACACATTATCATTTATGTACATGTTGTAAATTATCACACAAAATTATTTAACAACATTTTTTCTGTAAATAAAAATATTTTTCTTCATTAACTTTGAGTAACAAGTATTTATATTGAAATAAATAAAAAAACAGTTTTTTTCAGCTTCTTGCATTTATATTTAATAATGTTAATATTATATATTAATATTATTAAATATTTATTTTTTAAATTTACATTTTTATAAAGTAACATGACAATTATTGTATTTGCTCAAGATATGGAAATACAAATTAAGACATTTTTTGGTACATATTTCAGACAATGTTGTTTTAAATGAAACATATAAATATATTATGTTGTAAACTTTATAACAGTATAGGGGAAGAATATGTATAATAATAATATCTGGTATTGGCAAAAGATTTTTATGCAATTATACACTTTTATAATACTTAGAAATTATTATAAAACATTTTGTAATAAATAATAAAAATAATAACAAATATATTTATTATTATTATTATTAATTACTAAACATAATCATTTATCTCTTCTTTTCAGAAAAACATACATTCAGAGAAATAAAAATACATTATTTCAGGGCATGGTTATTATTTTTTTATGAATAACAATAAATAAGGTATATTATTTATTATTATTAATTATTACCATAAACAATTATAATGTTTAGTTATAAACAAACACAAAGTTATTCCAATAAATGTACACAATAAGAAATTATTTACATATATTATTTCAAGTGTTACATAATGTTTTAATATTATTAATATATAATAATTACTATATATTCATTAATATTAAATATATTTATATTTTTTAAACACTTTAAATTATAATTGTAAAATAACAATGTGTATGTATTATATGTTTTTTACTATAACATTGTATTTTCTATGATACCTTTTCAAAAATGGTTTAAGGGAACTACTTTTTTACTGCGTAAGGTTATTGCGCTTCATTCAGGACTGGAGAAGCTCGCGGTTGGGAGTTGCTTCGCGTGGAGAGAGGTAAGGTTAATTTTACATACAATTTATAACTGAGTGGTAATGTTTGAGGGTATATTCGAACTGTGTAGTGTTTTTTTGTGTATGTATGAATTGTTTATGTAGCGTTTAGGTGAAATGTCGTCGTTATAGATGCGTTGTGTATGTTTTACTTCTAGTGTTATTTTAAGTGTTAGGAAATGTCTTCTTACATGGTTAATGTTAATTGTGAGTGTATTTACAAATGTTATGGGCTATTTGTGGGTGGGTTTCGTTATGTATGTTTTTTTACAGGTTCCGGTTCCTCGCATGAAAACTACATGGAAGGAAGCGTGTTTTTTTCCGGAGAAACTAATGTATGACTTATTATGGTTATATTTTGACATGTATCTCCTATTTTTCGTGTTTGCCAGGAGCGGATTTTAAATGTTTTAAACATTTTTCGGGTTTTTGGAGGGTTTCATATTGGATTGATACATTGATATGCGTGACCGTTTTTTAAAAGTTGTGTGTATATCACTTTAAATACTAAAATGTCCACACTACTGTTTTCGGGATTTCCTGGAGCGTTTATTTCTTTTTTACATAATTTTCGGGTTTTTGAGGGTTTCCCATATTGGAATTGTCCTACATTGGAATGGATTGTATGAATTGTATTTTGGTTGATTACGTCTTTTTCATCTACAACAATTGTAAGTATTTAAAGTACTTTTTTTATTGGGTGGGAAATGTCGATCTTTATGTAATGTGTATGTGTGATGTAATTATAAATATTGCATATTTGTTCAGAAATAATGTCCCAAATTTTGATAAGTTTGTTAAACAAATATGTATTATTTATAATTGTTTAGAAATGTTTATGATTTTTATATTTACCATTATTGTAAGAAGACATTAGTATATTTTGTAGACATTTTTATAGTAGGCTTTTAGCTATTATTGACAGGTATTCTAATCCTCTAGTTGTAGGATATAGTGTGACTTGACTTTGCAGTAGTCGGAACATTTGTTTAGTTTGTTTAGTTAGTTTTGGACCAATTTGGGTCACAGATTGTTCCATCCTTAGTTCTTGATAGCTTTGTTCTTTTTTCAAAGCTTCTAGTAGGTTATGGAATGTGGGTTTGGCTCTGCTTGTGGTAGCTTGGAAAGCATTATGCCACCCTTCTACACTGTTGTTTGTTTTAGCCTCTTGGTTTAAAGTACTAAGATAGACATTCCACCAAGGGATTTGGAATTTGGGTTGGCGTCGATGTCCAGATCTGTGCAACCTTCCCACCCAAGTATCTTCGAAATAGTCCAGTAATGGGGTTAGTTTATCTTTATTCCTCTTGTAATATGTGCTGTCAATTAATAAATTATAGTGTTCCGCTACATCGGTAACAGGAACGTAGGCAAGTGCTATCAATTTTTTAATTTGATAGGCAAAGATGCTATCTGTTGAGTACAGAATACTTAAAGTTGATTTCTGGAGATGTCTCCATATGCTCTGATTGAAATGATAGTATCAACCCTGGATTGCTGTTTGGGGAAAGGTTTTCAAAATGCTGTTAATCATAGCTAATTCGAAATTAATAATTATTTTTTGTGGAAAATAATTATTGATTTCATTTTTGAGAACATTTAATATTTCTGTGTAAGTGTTTTGCTGTTTGTTAGGTAGCAAACAGTAAATGAAAGGGATGGTATAGTTATGGTATAAACCGTGGATGGAATATAGTTGATAAAAAGGTTTTGGGCATGGTTTAAATGTTCCATCCATCATCCATTGGGGACACTGTTGGATTTTTCTTAAATTACTTGCAGTTGCAAACATTATGATTCTGTTTGTACTGCTTTCATTGTCAAAAAGGATAAATTTGTCTTTATTGTGTGTGATGGACATTTCTAGTGAAATAATAATTTCCTCAAAAGTAGTAGGGTTGGGTTGGGTTGTGGTAGTGAGTCTTTTAGTGCGTGCAATAGTGCGTTTAAGGGAGTCAATAGAGGGTAGTTGACCTGAAGCATGGGCTGGGACTTTTAACAGTTCTTCTTTAAGGATTTGTGTTGTTGGTTTATCACTTTGTGTGCTAGCAGTTTTGATACTTTCTAAACCATCTCTTATTTCAATTTCTGTGACATTGTGGGGATGATTGTGTTCCCTGGTAAATAACACATTAGTTTCCTCAGTAGTAACCCTCCCATAACATTTGTTTGAGTAATATTTGGTACATTTCCAGAAAACTTTTCTACCACTTTGTCTTTCCTGATTATAAACATAACCCATATAACATAACAGTAATTTATTTTTCTGTGACATAACAAATTCTGCACCTTCTGTCATTTTGTTTTACTTGTTCTAGGTAAGAGTAGAAAGAAACAAAATCAAAAAACATATATTTCACTTTGTGGTGCAAACATAATTAATGATGTATTTATACTTACAGTTACTAAAAGTAGTAATCACAAATGCAGAACTGTATTTTGAAGGATTTTCTTGTATGTATTTCTTTATTTACTGTTGGTATGAAAATATAGAAATGCTAAGTTAATGTTTTCACATAACAAAAGTTTTTCCTAGGAAAAAGCAGTTTTCTATTTTGCTTAGTAGTACATTTGATGTAAACATTACATATACTTACTTGTTTAAATAGTTGAGTTGTAGTATTTGGTGGAGTACATCAAGGTAGTAAAGTTCAGATCTGTAGCGAAGATAGAATAAATAAATGTAAAATATTATAAATAATATTTGGAACCGTTGGGAAATTGGAAATATTTAAAAGTATACTAACTTCTAAATAAGTAGTTTTGTTTGCTGTAGGTAGAATAGATGTATGATGTATTCAGAATATCTGTAGAGGAAATATAAAATAAATAACAAGGTGTTAAGAACATAGTTTTCGTTTTTATCGGAAGTTTTAGACAAATTACAAGTATACTTACATTTTTTACAAGGGTAGTCTTGTCTTTTGGTATAGTTGATGTTGGATGTTTTTATTGGATCTGTAGGGAATATGTAATATGCAAGATATGTTGTTTAGAAAATAGCATTTTAATATTGGGTGTTTACTAACAAAAACATACATACTTACATGTTTAATTAGTGTAGTTTTCTACATTTGTAGTGTTGAAATAGGAAAATCTCAGAATATCTGTGAATAAAATGTTTAAAATAAAGAATGAATCTTGTGAAATAGTGTTTAAAAACAGCAGTTGGTGTATAACAGAGCATTAATATATACTTACTATCTGATTTTCCAGGTGAAGAAATAGGAGCATGTATTAGGAATTTATTTGGAGTAGTTTCTATCAGAAATGTAGGAGGAGATAAAAAATAAATAAGTGCAAGAGTTAGGAGATATAATTAAAATAGTAGACTACTAATTTAGATTTCTAAATAATGCACTGTAACTTGAATAATTAGCTAGTGAGCTTGATCTTTAAAGATGTTTGTTCAGGAACAACATCTTCAGAGTGTTGGCATCTTCTTTCTATAGAGTTAGCAGCAACAAATGGTAGAATGCATGTATCCCTTTTATAGTATGTGTATTTTGTGTGCTTTGATTTGATTAGTTGTAGGATGAAATGAAGCATTGTATAGGCTAGTTTGAATTTTTTTTTGTTAATTGGTGTGTTTGTTGATGTGAGAATGGTGGTATGTGGTGATTTCCGCAATAAAGCAGGTTAATTGTTAAATAAAATAGATGTGTAAGTGAAAAAAATAATGAAAATGTTAGTTAAATGTAAAGAATATTTGTCAAATGATAGAATGCATTTAATAGAATGTATAGGAAATGTAGATAAATAGGAATGTTATAAAAGTAACAGGTATTATATGTAAAATGTTTTTTGTATAGAGCAATGACTTTTATTGACGATTAATATGGTATTTTAGACATGAAAGGGTACAAAAAAGAACTCGATATTTTTTTGGAAACGATATTTTAGTACTCTATATTTTAGTAGTCGATATTTTTGTAGTGTTAGGGGTAATTTCATGAAAAACGATATATTTGTAGTCGATATATATTAAGGCGATATTTATGTACTCGATATTCTAAAGAGTCGATATTTTTGACTCGATATTTTTGTAGTTGGTGTAATAAGTATAGAAAGTCGATATTTTTGTCGTCGATAATTTTTCAACGATATTTTAGCAAGTCGATAATGTGACCGTAGATAATATTTCAGTGATCCATTCGTGGAGTGGGTGTCGCATTCTAATCTAGGACCCTGATCGATACTGTGACCTTATGCCCCTATACGGCTATAAATCCATTTATTCCCTATATTGGCATAACCGATCAAATGCAATATTCAGAAACTCGTCTCTGGCCTCACACGAACAGAGCCACATTTCAGAATCGCTTCCTCTGCCACTTCCTTTGCAGCCAATTAGTGCAATGACATAGCAGAAGTTACTATCTAAGATTCCTAGATTAACACTCGGAGTTCTTCAACAAGATAAAAACTCAGCACCCTGGGAAAGCCCCGCTTGCTGTGTTTTGATTAGTAATAGAACTCTAATGAGCACTGATAGACGATCACTTCCTAGTGACATCTTTATTGACGTCTTATGTCCAAAAACTTACATCAAACAAGGCACCTTTCAGGTATAAATATTACCAACGTTGCCTTAAGCAAACGCTGCTAGCTGCCTCAATGCCATCGCTGCTGAAGAAGCTGCTGTTATGCTGATGATACCATAGCTGCTATCGCTACTGCTATCGCTGCTAACCAGCGAACGATGGTGTGGTGAACTTAGGAGCTGAACAGCCATCCCCTGCAAGAGCCCAGCAGATGCAAGCTGCCCGTGGGCGCTGCCCCTCCTCTTCCTCGACGCGCTGAGAGAGACGCTGTCTTTTCTCCTACAGAGAAATCCAGCTCCGGCGTTTCCAAGCCACTCTTGCGAGAGGCTGGGATATCAAGTTCCCTGAAGGAGATACCAGACCTCCGTCATTCTATTCCAGAGGTATGGTGTTAACTAAACCCTTTGAGAGAATTCTTGAAGCAAACCTTGGCAAAACCAACTTATCTTAAAGCTACTTACTTACTCCCCTCCCAAGTATTAGGCTTATGTCAGGTACACTGGGGTAGGCGTAGTTAGAAGCACCAGTTGAGTATTTTAGCCTAATGTATATATGAATGTATATATGTTTTATTCATTTTAAACCATTGTATGGCTAAGAAACCATATCAATGCTTTTACAGTATTATTTCGCAATACTCATCTTACTGTACGTACTTTTCATAATAACAAGTCTTGCAATTGTGGCAATTCATTTCTCTTGTATGAGAAGAAAGACTGTTCAATAAATGTTACCCTTTATTGAAAACGCCCATCTCTCTATTCTCTAAATATTGTGAAAGCAAACTGCACAAACACTGACTGAGTAAAATAACTGTCTATTGTTCACACGACTCTAGAGATTGACTCTTATCTGAGGAGCAAAGTTGTCATGTTGCACAGTTGTTGGAAAACTGAATCCCTTCTTGTCTGTACCAGGGAAGCTGATCACTTCCTATTCAGAGAAGAAAGTTTCCAGTGACCTCTGAGCTAGTTGGTAACAAACCCAATTAAGTTTAGCATAGTCAGTAGAGGCCTGGAAGATCCGCACTTCTACGTCGATACTACTGTTTATGTTATTCCAATGCGCAGGGCCTATTGGGAAAATAGGAACCACCTCGAACTCGTTGAGTACGGTCGCTTCCTCCTGCCCTCGCTGACTCCTGCCCTGAGCTGCCTGGTATCGTACACATTGCGCTCCTGAGCTTCCTTGACGCTGCTCTTCACTTTCTCTTTTGCCTGCATAGCGCTGCTGCCCTCGCTTAGCGCTAGAACGTGCCTGCCTGCTTGTGCTAAACTGTGCCTGCATTAATTGATTATTTTGAACTCCTTTGCTGAAACGTTCATTTGCTGACCATTTATCAGCGTTTTTGGCTCATACCTCTGCTCCTTCCTCCAACCGGGTCAAAAGTCGCGTTATAGCCGCCATTTGCTTCTGTTGTTGTTGTTCTGCCCTGAGACCGCCCCCTCCACCACGCAACCCCCTTCCATCTGATCCTCCCTCCCACTTTGTTTGTAAGCTCACCCCTGCCCACCATAGCGCTGTGACCACCTCGACCTCATTGAGTACGGTCGCTCCCTCCTGCCCTCGCTGACTCCTGCCCTGAGCTGCATGGTATCGTACACATTGCGCTCCTGAGCTTCCTTGACGCTGCTCTTCACTTTCTCTTTTGCCTGCATAGCGCTGCTGCCCTCGCTTAGCGCTAGAACGTGCCTGCCTGCTTGTGCTAAACTGTGCCTGCATTAATTGATTATTTTGAACTCCTTTGCTGAAACGTGCATTTGCTGACCATTTATCAGCGTTTTTGGCTCATACCTCAGCTCCTTCCTCCAACCGGGTCAAAAGTCGCGTTATAGCCGCCATTTGCTTCTGTTGTTGTTGTTCTGCCCTGAGACCGCCCCCTCCACCACGCAACCGCCTCCCATCTGATCCTCCCTCGCCCCTCCCCCCTCCCCAACCTCTTATGACATTTGCTCCCGCGTGCAGCGATCGCGCCCCAGTCGCGCCGAAGGTGCGCCAAAGGTAAGCCCGTCTACGCCCGTCTGCGCCAGAGCCCCTGGTGCTCGTATTGTCCACCCCTCCCGCATTACTTACGATGCCACCACCCTCCTAGCCCTTAACCCCGGCCGTTCCCCCAACTGCGTCCAAGCCGCTCCTGGACACACCCATGGACCCTTCTCCTGCTACTCTTGCAAGTTCGACGGCACCAACAACAACTCCTCATCTACGAACACAAAACAGATAACCGACCCCAACCACCTACAATGCATCCTGATCAACACCCGCTCGGTCCACAGGCACGCCATTGACCTTTGGAATCTACTAGACACCATCTCTCCGGACGTCGCCTTCCTTACAGAAACATGGATGAACGCCACATCAGCCCCAGACATCACCATTGCCATCCCGGAAGGCTATAAGATCATCCGCAAGGACCGTACCGGCCACACAGGAGGAGGCATCGCTATCGTCCATAAGAAATCAATCCGCATCTCAACCAGCTCAGACATCAATCTCGCCAACACTGAACACCTTCACTTCCAGATCCACATCGACCCCAAGACCACACTCAGAGGCACCCTCCTTTACAGGCCAACAGGACCCCGCGCACAGTTTAGTGAAGACATCACAGACTTCATCACTCCACACGCGCTCCCCTCCGAGGACTACATATTTCTGGGAGACCTCAACTTTCACCTTGAAAAGAACAACGACCGCAACACCACCACCCTTTTGGACAACCTCGCCAACCTCGGACTTAAACAACTTGTCACTACCCCCACCCACATCGCAGGTCACACACTCGACCCTATCTTCACCTCCAGCAAACATGTTTCCTTCAGCCACTCCACAGCTCTCCTTTGGACTGACCACAGCTGCGTTCACTTTACCTACAACAAGCCCACATCCAACAACCACCCCCAACCCACTCTGCAAAGAAACTGGAACAAAATCACCATCGACCAGATCTCCTCATCGCTTCTTCTAAACCCCCAGTCCACTCTTCTAACCCCGACCAAGCAGCCACCAACCTCACCCAATGGTTATCCAACAGCGCCGACATCCTAGCACCACAGAAAAAACGACAAATCAAATTAGGCAGCAAGAAGGCCTCCTGGTTCAACGATGATCTTAAGAAATCCAAGAAACTCTGTCGCTCCCTTGAGAAGGCCTGGAAAAAAGACCCAACCACCAGCACCAAGGACGCCTTCAAAAACGCCACCCGCATACACCACCGACTAATCCGGAATGCCAAGAAAGCCGCCTTCAAGGACCGACTAGATAACAACGCCCACAACAGCAAGGAATTATTCAACATCGTCAAGGAATTCACCAACCCCTCAGCCAACTCCAACGACATCACCCCCTCTCAAGCCCTCTGTGACTCCCTAGCCTCATTCTTCCACAACAAAATTGCTGACATCCACAACAGCTTCGACAACCGACCCGAAGACCAATCCACCCAACCCCTTGCAGGACCCCCACCCCCCCTGAACATCCTCAATGACTGGAAGCCAATCTCCACTGAGGACACCATCCGTCTGATGAACTCCATCCACTCAGGATCCCCCACAGACCTATGCCCTCACCACATCTTTAACAAAGCAGACTCCATTATAGCACCGCACCTCCGAGACATCATGAACTGCTCCCTCAACTCTGCAACCTTCCCGGAAAGCTGGAAACATGCCGAACTCAGCGCCCTCCTGAAGAAACCCACAGCTGACCCCACCGAACTCAAAAACTACCGCCCTATCTCACTCCTTCCATTCCCGGCCAAAGTCATCGAGAAAGCGGTCAACAACCAGCTCGCTGCATTCCTCGAAACCAACAAATCCCTCGACTCCTCACAGTCCGGCTTCCGAGCCAAGCACAGCACTGAAACCGCCCTCATCGCAGCAACAGACGACATTCGAACTCTACTGGACAATGGAGACACAGTCGCCCTCATCCTCCTCGACCTCTCCGCAGCCTTCGACACGGTCTGTCATAGCACCCTTTTACAACGCCTCAGAAACGTCGGAATCCAAGGAAAAGCACTGGAATGGATCACCTCGTTCCTCACCGGAAGAACCCAGAGAGTCCGCCTTCCACCATTCAAGTCAGAGGCCACTGAAGTCATCTGCGTCGTACCACAAGGATCTTCACTCAGCCCCACCCTTTTCAACGTATACATGAGCCCCCTCGCGGCCATCGCACGCCAACATAACCTCAACATCATCTCCTACGCTGATGACACTCAACTGATCCTCTCACTCACTAAAGACCCTAACACCGCCAAAACCAACCTACATGAAGGAATGAAAGAAGTAGCCGAATGGATGAAGCACAGCCGTCTGAAACTGATCTCAGACAAAACAGAAGTCTTCATCCTAGGCACCTCCCCCTCCGCCTGGGATGACTCTTGGTGGCCAGAGGCCCTTGGTAAAGCACCCATCCTGACGGACCACGCACGGAACCTGGGTGTCATCCTGGATTCCTCACTCTCGATGAACAGACAAGTCAACGCCGTCTCTTCATCTTGCTTCAACATTCTTCGCATGCTCAAAAAAACATTTTGTTGGATCCCCACCGAAACTAGAAAAACAGTCACCCACGCTCTGGTCACGAGCCGTCTGGACTACGGAAACACCCTCTACGCCGGTATCACCGCAAAACTCCAGAAAAAACTCCAACGCATCCAGAACGCTTCAGCTAGGCTAATACTAGACATCCCGCGTAAAGATCGCATCTCTGGACACCTGAAAAACCTCCACTGGCTCCCCGTCAATAAAAGGATTACTTTCCGGCTCCTAACCTACGCACACAAAGCGCTCTACGAAATCGGACCCGAATGCCTCAACACAAGACTGTCCTTCTACACCCCCTCCCGCCAGCTACGATCCGCCAACCAAGCCCTTGCCACTGTACCTCGCATCAACAAAACCACCATGGGAGGTAGATCCTTCTCCTACCTGGCAGCTAAAACCTGGAACTCACTTCCCACTCACCTTCGCCTTACTCAGAACCACCTAGCATTCAGAAAGCAACTTAAAACGTGGATATTTGACAAGTAATTCCCCACCCTTCTCCAAGCGCCTTGAGACCCTTTGGGTATGTAGCGCGCTATATAAATTTATTGACTTGACTTGACTTGAACTACACTACAATAGCGGGTGCTTGATTGCCTGTTGTTCATTGTTTGGAGGGTGTCTGGAGCATGAGTCTGTTGTGTTACGTGGATTATGCAAGGCCCAGAGGGTCTTGCTCTGTGCACGTTGCCGGCGCTGACGTGCGCTGACGGTCCTGCCTTTGGCACGGAGGTGGCGCTATAGTGGCACAGACAAGCTGCTGCCTGCATTAAGAGTGGGTAGATGGAGGGAGAAGCTTCTGGGAGGCGTGTGGGTTACAGAATCAGGGCACTCAGTGGTGCGGTGCCGCGGTGCCGCGGGGGAGGCAGCAGCAGGATGAGTGAACAGCTGACGGAGGAAGGGTGAGACACCAGGCAAAAAGTAGCACACAAAGACAAGGAGGATAGAAAGGCACAGTGTAACAGGTGTATGGAAAGGAAGGAGTATCAGGATACTCATGGGTCACTAAAAGAAAATGGATGAACAATCACCAAAACTGACGGGCACAGGATCAGGCACCAAAAGGCCAAGCTGCGCCCAAGACACACAGCATCAGCAGGTAATGCCTGCCCATTGTGGGTAGCAACCTGTACAAATACATACACAACCAAGTACTGCATGCACAATAGGGATCATTAGCCATGAAGAACTGCATGTATGTTGGCAAAGTACACATACTCCCATATGCATAATCTTCGTTAATTATGCCTTATATGATGCATGCATTGTAGTGTTGTGGACACATTTACTACACAAATGGATCAAGTATGTCTTGAGGCCATGCTGCATGAGCTAATGTCTATGGCCAGTGCCATTGCTCCGAAGAAATGAACTGTCATGTAATGAGTATACCCGTATTGCTGGGGAACCAATGTGCACAGGACTGGAGGTGAATGTCAGGCCCTTGAATCCTCTGAAACGTGTGATGCTCAAAGTGATCCATCTCCCGATAGCCCCTTGGTCTGAGTAGAAATGACAGACTCAAAAGGGTGATCAGGCGAGGGAAGGAAA
Organism: Lissotriton vulgaris; assembly: GCF_964263255.1. Lineage (NCBI taxonomy): Eukaryota > Metazoa > Chordata > Amphibia > Caudata > Salamandridae > Lissotriton > Lissotriton vulgaris. The sequence goes on from NC_141699.1 coordinate 341,261,569, forward strand.
GGAAGGGTACAGCAGGGAGGGAGATCTGAAACAAAGGTAAACAAGCATAAGGATTCAACAATTCTTGTCACTGAATACCACAGGACCAATACTGTAACAGTTACACCTGTAAACGAAAACAACAGCCACTGTATCCTAGTTGTAATCACAGTAATGAAAGTGCTACTAGATCTGAGGATCAAACAAGGACATTACTACACACTTACAAAGAAGGCTTTTTCATACGTTTACATGTAATTATTCAGCAGTTTTCAATATACCCAAAAAAGTCTTAACAGCCACGTAACTGGGAAATTTGAGCTAACTTCAGGACAAGCACTACAAGCCCCTGCTGTGAAAACAGAGATGAACAATCCCCATGAATTAATAGCAAATGGAAAGGTGATGAAATACCATAACACACCAAAGATTATGCTGTATGAGTAGCAAAATAAATGGCCCATATTATGATCCTGTTTTAAGGATTGTGCAAGTAGCTAAGGGATCCCAGAAGACACATCAAAGGTATCCGGGTAGAGCAGCAATATGAAGGGGGGATAATGCTCTGCAGGCTGCCTCAAGGCAATTAAAGCCATGCGTTTTATCCTGAAAATCACAGTGTATGAATAAAGTCCAATAAACCGAAATCCAAATGCACTGCAGCGCCACTCACACAAAGCCAACAATCCGTAGTTACCCCAGGGAATTAGTGAGGCTCAAGAAGGGAAATTACACATCCCCCGCAAGAGCCTTAAGAAGCTCGTCCAACGAGGGAGGGAATTTGGGAAACACAAGGAAGCCCTGCAAGAGCCAGTCATCGGCTCGTCCAACTGGGCTTTGAAATGCCAAACAGAACGAGCTGCTGGGCCTGAACTCAAAAGAGAGTAATGATGAGCAATGGCACAAAAGCACCCCTACTGTGACCAGGATATGCAGCACGCCACAGGAGAGTCCTGGAATCAACGGGACCCGAGTGGTGCCACAGGAGCGTTTACATTTGCTACATCGCAACGTTGTGACGTCATCAGCTCAACGTTCTTAGCTTCATGGGAAAATAAATTTGTCTACCACTTACCAAGAAGGCTTGCAAAGACGTGTTCTCCACCGGCCCAGAGTCAGCGACATGACAGTGACATGACATACTGGCACAAAGGGCAACACATCCATATGAACAGACTCACAGGACAGTTGACAGAACATGTGGGACATACGCTGGCCAACACCTTCACAACATGGTTGTTGGAAATCAAAATTTACTGGCACACAAGATTAAGTGGATGAGCCAAACACATCCTGCTGCACACAGCGAGTCTGAAATTCCCCATAGAGCCTGTTGTTGTAATGTCCCACACAATGTCAAGCCGTGGTATGCGCAATGAGTCAGGGGCAAGGCTTACACACATTGATTGCTTACAACAAGGAGCTTAGAGGAAATAAGAAACAGGTCGTCCCCCACTCACTACACTGTCAACAACACATGACCTGATCTTATGGTGAGTTTACTGTTCCTGGTCAATACCAACCTACAATTCTATTGGGTTGGGACTGTAGCCATAATCATCTGGCCAGCTATTTACTAAACCAGGCCCACCTGCTATGGTAATGTTATTAAAAGAAAAAAAAATGCGCTGAATTCACTATGTCTCCAACCTTGCTCTCCCTCCTCTTCTGGGTATCAAGAGTGAGTAGAGAAAAGGTATAGGAGGAAGAAAAAATGTGAGAAAAGGGAGTGATGGAGCCTCACGGGAGTAACACCATGGAGGCTTTATAGGAAGGTACTCGCCTGCCGCCTAGGTTCTCATCATCAGCATCCACCACTCCAACCAAAACAAAAAGTGTGGTGCGAAAAGAAATGGAATATAGGTGACAGTAAAAGGTGCTAGGGGGACAGCACCTACCAGCACACCAAGAGGTGGTGCACTGTAAGTCTTGACCCAACAGATGCGGAGAAGAGTGTCATAGATAATGCACCCTGATCCTGTGAGTAATTAAAACCGAGCTAGATCACGCTGGCCTTCTCATTTTATTCTGGGCTGCGTTTTTTTTTTAAAAAAGCTGACATGTTTCGTTGCCTCTGTCACTACTTACGGCAACTTCTTCAGGGCTTGGGTCTATCACTCCACCCTGCACCAATTCACTCTTGTGCCTGTAGAAATAAAAAAAGGAAACAGCGCTTTTCATGTCATATAGGGCTTACATGGCTGGTTGATTCTCTCTTTAGTAAAAAAGTATATTTAGCAGTAATATACTGTGTGAAATCTCCCCTTTTGACACATCACGATTGATTTACCATTTTGTAGGCTTCGGAGGGCATAACGATACCTCCTAGCTGCTTATGCTGCTGTCACTTGATTGTGAATAGTTTCATCCAACTGCTCCCGTCAGTCTAGAAAACATCAATAGGAAAGGGTGAGTTCTCCCTGTCTTTCCTGAGAATTCAATATGAGCTCTTTGTTCATACTGTGAGTTCTCATTCAGAATGTGTATTCAAGCCGCTTCGCTATTTTTATAGTCAGCCTTGTAGTTATTGCGGCTGGCTCGTTATCTGCATGCGCAGCCCTTTTGCGTATCTCGGCATCTTACTGGCATTTACCGTTTATACCTCCCATCTTACTCTCGTCTCACGTGCCCATGAGGTCTTAATGTGGTGTGTACTTTCATCATTCACTCGTTTCTTTTTTAGAGAAAGTTACCTATGAAATGGTGGTGTATATGTTAACTTTCCTTACCCGTTACCCGCAGCAATACCTATTGCCTCAGTCATTCATGTAGCCATTTTAGGTGTACGCATTCATTCAAACTCTTACCGGGGTCTTGCTGGTGATCGGCATTATCTCAGCCGTGTGCATCCCCGAGGTCCAGCGTTCATTAAATCTGTTGTTACGAGAGTCACGTGAAAAATACCATACTCCAGCATTGGCATCAGCGTGTTAAACGCACCGTACCCCTGCATTCGCATCACCATGTGAAACGCACCATATCTCTGCATGTGAAATGCACCATGTGAAACCCACCGTACCCCTGCATTGGCAACAGCGTGTTAAACGCACCATACCCCTGCATTCGCATCACCATGTGAAATGCACCGTACCCCTGCATGTGAAACGTACCATGTGAAACGCACCGTAACCCTGCATTGGCATCAGCGTGTTAAACGCACCCTACCCCTGCATTCACATCACCATGTGAAACACACCGTACCCCTGCATGTGAAACGCACCATGTGAAATGCACCGTACCCCTGCGTGTGAAAAGCACCGTGGCCAATCCCTGCTGATATGCAGGGCTGTGCCAGTTATTGTAAATGTGCCCCCACATGTCAATGCCTCCTGAGCGCAGATCAATCTGACCCCGCAAGGTACCCATCCACAAGTGAACATTGAGGAGAATCCAAAGCATAGACAACTACCAGGTAGAACAGTGGCAACTACAATGTGTATTAAAAATTGATGTTGCATTAAATTACGTACCCCTGCATTGGCATCACCATGTGAACCGCACTGTACCCCTGCATTCGCATCACCATGTGAAACGCACTGTACCCCTGCATTTACATCAGCTTGGTAAATGCATCGTACCCCTGCATTCGCATCACCATGTGAAACGCACCCTACCCATGCGTGTGAAACGCACCATGTGAAACGCACCATACCCCTGCATTCGCATCACCATGTGAAACGCACCGTACCCCTGCATGTGAAATGCACCATGTGAAACACACCATACCCCTGCGTGTGAAAAGCACTGTGGCCAATCCCTGCTGATATGCAGGGCTGTGCCAGGTATTGTGAATGTGCCCCCACATGTCAATCACTCCTGAGCGCAGATCAATCTGACCCCGCAAGGTACCCATCCACAAGTGAACATTGAGGAGAATCCAAAGCATAGACAACTACCAGGTGGAACAGTGCCAACTACAATGTGTATGAAAAATGGATGTTGCATTAAATTACATTAACATTGTCTGTCTCTCACACCCACAGGGCAACATGCGGAATCTACCCCCAACAATGGGGGAGATGAATCACAGTCCCAGGCTCCGCAGGACCCTCATCCCTCTGACAGCGACGCCTCTCACCACTCCATGGATGACCCAGACCGACCTGGCACCTCTGGTGCCCAAACCCGTGCAGCAGCTGGATCAGGAACATCTGCGCCAACTACCACCACCATTCCTGCCACATCCCAGCAGACATCTTGGAGCCCTTCCCACAGTCAACAACAGAGCCAGTTTGGATTCCTGCCATTTTTGTACAGCACTTATCACTCACTCACGTTTCACGCACAAGACAGACAAATAAACAACACAATCACAAGTAAAATTGGTGTTGCTGTCATTGAGAATGAGTCAACAACATACGTGTGGGGATATATCAAAGTATGCCAGAGTGTGGAACAAACTCAAGCCATCCCTACACTGGGATTTGAGTCTGGTCGAGGACACAAATAGGTCACAATGTATCATCAAATACATACATGGAGTGCAATGCTCAGCCGTGATGGTTTCAAGCTGCTGGGGTGGGTGGGCTTGCCATACTGCTCGGACAGACAGTTTTGGAAGAGTTTTATGAAGGCGTAGAGGTCATGGGTCACGTGGAGGTGCCCAGGGAGGGAGTACCAGGTCTGTTTGGTGAGGTGGGAGAACTATCTTTTGCATGCAGTTGTACTGTGAATGTGATGAATGGTGCCCAGGGCAAGGTTGGCTGGACGGAGTTGGGGCAATGGGGTGTTGGATGGGAACTTCCATGTTTGTCTTTGGGGCTGGGGTTGTGGAGTGCCTCCTGAGTGTGGCTGAGGAGTTTGAAGGTGATCCTGCAGTTGACAGTGAGCCTATTGTAGGTATCTTAGGTGGATGGCCATGTCGCTGTGGCAGGGATGTTGAGGATGAGGTATGCGGATGTACCCTGGATGTGCACTAGTCCTCCTAGAGTCTGGCTGTTGTTCCTGCGTAGAGGGCGTTGCCGTAGTTGAGTAGGCTGGTGTCGTGGACCTGGGTGAATGTCTGTCATGCCAAGGAGTAAATCTATCTGAAGATCATTTGCAGCATGCGGAGGGTGTTGCAGCATGAGGTAGAGATTGGGTTGAGTTGCATGGTTATTGTGAGCGAGGAGTGTACGATGAACACCTGCTTGCGTGCGTGGGCACTGTGTGCTTTAGCGCTGACCAGGCCGGTGTGACACAAGGAGTTGTCCCAGCTGTAAGGGGAAAATCCTCAGATGATGACCTCAGTCTTGTCCAAGTCCAGCCCCAGGGGGATGATGTTCATCCATTCGTCAAGGCACCTCATGCCCTTTTGAAGGTTGGATCTGGGAGGGGCTGGGTCTCTGGTGAGGGTGAGGAGCAGCTGGGTGTAAATGTCATAGGACATATTTATGAGGTTGTGTGCGCATGTGATGGTGGAGAGGGGGGTTATGGAGAGACTGAATATTGTGATGCTGAGAGATGAGCCCTGGGCATGGGCCCGATGACCCCAGTGTACCATGTGCTGAAGGGGGGAGGCGGATTCCCTGGGCCTTGCCTCCTCTGGATCCCAGTTTTGGAGATGGATGATCTGACAGTGTGGTAGCACATGGTGTAGAATGCCATTGAGAGGTCGAGGGGGTGAGGGTGGTGGTCTCACCATTGTTGAGCAGGGTCCAAGATGTCGTTGGTGGTGGCAATGAGGGCTGTTGCAGTGGGGGGATGACTGTGGAAGATGTACTGGGGCGGGTTGCCTGGAGGTGTTTGCTTGGAGGGAGATGGTCAGTTGCTCGGTGACTGTCTTATTCATGACATTTGCCGGGTAGGGAAGCAGGGTGATCTTCCTGGCGATCCTTCAGTACTGCCGTCCATTGTTAAAGAAGGGCCTGGGTGTCTGCATGCCTCCAGCTCCCATGGAATGTGGCATACTCAAAGGAGACATTCATGACATGCCGGAGGTGGACTCCAAAGATGGGGTATCCTGTGATTGAGATGTTGTGTGGGAAGGGTCCTGAAGGAGAGCCGAAGAGGATTGTGTACATGAGCCGGGTGGCGTCTTTGCTGCTGACGGGAGTCCAGGAACTGAGGGGGGTATGTCCTGTGGATAATAGTGCTGTCTGCCTCTGTGTGACAAGGCTGTCGTGTAAGTCCATGGGCTTGCAGTGGTAGAATGTTGTGAGGGATCCTCTTGGCCTTGCGAGGGTGGAATGTATTTTGGATGGAGAGCTGGGGATAGATAGTTCACACAGGATGCTTATGAGCTCCTTGATGTTGTGTGTGTTGGTGCCTATGCCCTACCTGAAGGATGTCCTCTTGTCTGTGCTGATGATATGGTTTCAGGGCTGAAAGGTAACTTATGGTTGTTTGTTTTGCAAGGTTTGCACAAGAGTCCGGCTAGACCTGTATGAGTCCAGTAGGTCTGCCTTTTCCCAGGTAGCTTAACTGTTGTTGTACTTCACAGGAAAGTCCGCCAATGTGGCAAGAGTGTTGGATCAGTTGCTGATCCAGTCTGTGAGGTTGCAGGGTGTGGCGGTGGCATTGGTTGGAGTGTCCTGGGCGAGGGTGCCACACAGCTCATCTGTGGTGACTTAGGTCAAGCATCTCTGGGGCATCTTTAGCGGAGTGTGGGGCAGTGTGTTCCTTTTCGGAGAATTGGATGCAAATGTTGATGTACCAATGAAGGATGGTGGTGTGGTTGTCCTCCTGCCAGAAGTTGCTGTCCCCCTGCCACATGTAGTCTGTGTAGGCGAGGGCCTGCGCGCTGATGTAGATCAGACTGGCTTGAATGACCTCATCGATTGGGGCAGGGTGAATGTCTAATTATCCGAAATCATCGTGCTGACTTGAATTTCTGGGGCCCTTGATAGAGTGAGAGATACCAGACCCTTCACATTAAAGTGTAGCTATATGTGCCAAACATCAGTGTCTGCCCATGGAAACACTATGAGGGGTTACACACGAGCATAGATGAAAAATACGAGTGCAGATGATACGTATGTCCATCTAGGTAGGATACCCTAACAGATATGTCATAGTAACGAATAGTGCAAAAAGACTGTGAAAAAGAAATGCCCAACCATGCTTGTTGCTGTTTTATAATTAGAACTGCGTATAAAGATTGAGCTGCATAAATAACCTTAGGATGATGGTAAATGTGCACGGCACAAATACGACATTTGTTTTATTCAAGTCCCGCACATGTTCGCGTTGTAGCTCCAAATACATACAAGGGCGCTAGAGGAGTAAATATTTAAAATGTATGTGTAGAAAGAAGCACAGTGATACTCACTATGTGGGAAACAAAGCACATGATATATGTATTGTAGTGCAACTAATAAAGTTGCACTCCTTCAAAGTTAGCCCATAGTAATTCCACTAGGGGCCACCCATGAGCGCAGACGACAAGTATATTCATCCAACCAGTTCATTTAATTGGATACCCCATAGTAATGAGTAGCGCAACAAGTATGAGAAGACGAAATGTCTTTACATGCTTTTTTGTCGTTTCAGAGATAGCACTTAGCATAGATAACCAGCTGCTCAAATAACCGCACTATAATGGTAAAAGTGCAAGGTAAGAAAAACGACACTTTACTGGCAAAACCCGGCATATAATCGCATTAAAGTTTCAAACACAACCAATGGCACCTGGGGAGTTAACATCAAAGCACAATTTGATAAAGAAATGCCCCGACGAACTTATATTCCCACGCAACTCTAACACATTCCAATATTGCGCCCGGGTGGTAACAGACAGACGTCCACCAAGGGAGTACCTTCCTGCAAAGCCTCCATGGTGTTACTCTCGTGAGGCTCCATCACTCCCTTTTCTCACATTTTTTCTTCCTCCTATACCTTTTCTCCACTCACTCTTGATACCCGGAAGGGGTGGCAGAGCAAGGTTGGAGACATAGTGAATTCAGCGCATTTTCTTTTCTTTTAATAACATTACCATAACAGGTGGGCCCGGTTTAGTAAATAGCTGGCCAGATGATTATGGCTACAGACCCAACCCAATAGACTTGTAGGTTGGTATTGACCAGGAACAGTAAACTCACCATAAGATCAGGTCTTGTGTTGTTGACATTACACACATTGATGCCTTCACCAGAGTCCACACTCCACTACAGATGACTGTGAAGAAGGGTGACTGGCATGTCATGGGAGTGGTGCAACATGTAAGTTGAGCCATGGTGATGAGACATGTATGCATGGTATTACAACATGCTCAGAAACAGTTCCCAAACATTCCCAAACCGTACCAACAACAACATACAGCCCGTTTGGATCTCTTACCCGAACCGGCATTTACACATGTCCGTGCCTGGAACGCTGATTCAGCCCACGTAGCAATCATCATGAGAAATAGCCAGAGTACTAAGATGACACAAACACACAACAGGCACAGCAACCTGGGAATGACAGACACACAAGAGTTCACCGGTAAAAATCTTTGCAAAAGACATGGTCAGTTACGAAACAGAAACAATGTTGGACACATGCAAATTTCAAGGAAAGTAATTGCGCATTACTGTGTGGCATGACATCAGCACTTGCGTGACAGATCAGAACACACATCAATGTCACTTTCCATGCAGTCATCTGGGCACACACATTGCAACACATGCCACCCAATGCTCCACGCTTGCCCACTTATTCCCAGGGACTCACAATTATGAGAAGAAGTTGCGTATGAGCTGACTCCGGATATCATCCTCCTCCTCCTCATCACTTGCATCGTGACTAAGCCCTTGATCCTCAACGGGTGGATGTTCCTGCTCCTCAGGATCCAGGATGAGTGGCACTGCCTTCTCAACTGCCGCATGCAGCACACGATGAAGATCTTACAGACCTTATCCGGTGCATATGGGAGGGATCCGCCGGTCTTATCGAGGTACGGAATTGGCTCTTCAGGAGGCCAAACGTCCTCTCAATCATTCGCCTGGTCTGCTCGTGTGCATTATTGTACCACTGATCTGCAGCTGTTCTTGGGTTGCGGAGAGGTGTCATTAGCCATGGCATGTTGGGATATCCCGAGTCACCTACATAGATACATCATGCAAATAAGAGGGTCAGGAGATGCCGTCATAGGAAAAGATACTGAAACACACAGGACAAACAGAGTCATCCCACCAACAAGACATGCCCGCTCATTGCGCAGCTGCAGTATCATTTGTGGCACCCTGCTACACCTCATGATGAATGCATTGTGTGCCGATCCTGGAAAACATGCACAAACATGGGAAATCAGAATGTTAGCAAGACACACCACAAGGGCATTTATTGAATGATAATGTTTACGGTTGCGGTATGCCTGCTACTGTTCCTGTGGTGGCACCAAAGCCACAATTCTCCCATCAATGGACCCAATGACATGTGGCATCCCTCCCAGGGCATAGAAATCACCCTTGACATCTCTCAACTCTTCAGGAGTCAGAAATTTGATGAATTCATCAATGTGCTCCAACGTGGCTGCCAAAACATCACGCAGGGCACGGCTGAATATAGTCTGTGACATTCCACCTACATCAGCTATGGTTAACTGAAACGTACCGGTAGCAAAAAAATTGAGGGCTGCCATCAGCTTTATCTTGGGGGTCAGCGCAGTAGGATACCTGTGTAGCGGTTGGAGATGTAGTGCCAGCTTGTTTGTCAACTCCTGAATCAACCGTTTAGTGAATCTGTAACGTTGAATGCAGGCACGTTCCCTCATGATAGCCAAGTCTGGGAATGGCCTTGGTAGAGGCGGTGCCCAACATCCATGGCAATGTACATAGCACATGCAAAACTGCTACTAGACATCAGGTCACTATGGAGTCTGGCGTGTGCAATATATCCAGGACACATATGCCAGCTTGCTCCTACAAAAGAGGCAGATACACCCGTTGATTGACAAATAAACATGACATGCCCTGATATGAGCTGCTGGGCCGGTCTGAGTGAACAACCCGAGATATCACTGGAGTGACACACGTCACCATACCTGCAGTGGAAGGTTGTCATCCCATACAGACAGATGACTGTAAGGCACATGCACAGGTCACATGGAATGTCAAATGTACATATCAAACACATTGGGATTAGGGTGTACACGTGACAACATAACAACAGAGCCATTGTCATGACGTAGATATGTATGCCTGGGGAAACATGATGTCTGACCCAACAGCCGTGGGAATGCACATGTGGCATGGTGTGCGTAGATGTGAAACCATTGACATCTCAACACAGACCCATGTTAGATGAACCAACAGAAGATGCAGTTTACGGAACACAAACAGCAAGCTCAATATAACACATGACACACACCTGACATAGTCACATAGGGTCATGCTGAGCGTGAGATGTCAGTTGACAAAGTGCCCCAGTCCCTGGCATCAGGCGACATGTGCCAGTAGTGATGACTGTGACATCCCAGTGTTGCTGTGCATGACAAAATCTGCCTAATGATACACATTGGACAAGTGTCAAGGTGATGTGTGCCACATAGTGCCCCATCACACATGACATGTGTCCACAGGTCATTACACATCGATTGTGCAACAAGATAAGATGCCCTCAGCTATACCACTGGTTGCCTCACCTAGGGCCTGCACATGAAAGTATGCTATGAAAAGTACTTGCTAGATATCCTTGTGCAAACCGTACCCCTACATCCCTGCCGTGTGTGCACCTCGTATCACTATGGTAATGGTGCCATACGTGAGTGTGTGAACCGCACCGTACCCCTGCATTCGCATCACAATGTGAAATGTACCGTACCCCTGCATTGGCATCACCATGTGAAACGCACCATACCCCTGAATTCGCATCACCATGTGAAACGCACCGTACTCCTGCATTCGCATCACCATGTGAAATGCACCGTACCCCTGCGTGTGAAACGCACCATGTGAAACACACCATACCCCTGCATTGGCATCAGCGTGTTAAACACACCGTACCCCTGCATTCGCATCACCATGTGAAACGTACCGTACCCCTGAATTTGCATCACCATGTGAAACGCACTGTACTCCTGCATTCGCATCACCATGTGAAACGCACCGTACCCCTGCGTGTGGAACGCACCATGTGAAATGCACCGTACCCCTGCATTGGCATTACCATGTGAAATGCACCGTACCCCTGCATTCACATCACCATGTGAAACGCACCATATCCCTGAGTGTGAAATGCTCCATGTGAAAAGCACTGTACCCCTGCATTGGCATCAGCGTGTTAAACGCACCGAACCCGAACCCCTGCATTCACATCTTCATGTGAAATGCACAGTACCCCTGTGTGTGAAACGCACCATGTGAAACGTACCGTACCCCTGCATTGGCATCAGCGTGTTAAATGCACCGTACCCCTGCATTTGCATCACCGTGTGAAAGGCACCATACCCCTGCATGTGAAATGCACCATGTGAAACGCATCGTACCCCTGCATTGGCATCAGCGTGTTAAACGCACCGTACCCCTGCATTCGCATCACCATGTGAAACATACCATACCCCTGCATGTGAAACGCACCGTACCCCTGCATTGGCATCACCATTTGAAATGCACTGTACCCCTGCATTTGCATCACCATGCGAAACGCACCGTACCCCTGCATTGATATCAGCTTGGTAAACGCACTGTACCCCTGCATTCGCATCACCATGTGAAACGCACCATATCCCTGTGTGGAAAACGCACCATGTGAAACGCACCATACCCCTGCATTCGCATCACCATGTGAAACGCACCGTACCCCTGCATGTGAAATGCACCATGTTAAACGCACAGTACCCCTGCGTGTGAAAAGCACCTTGTGGAAGGCATTGTACCCCTTGCATTCATGGCGAGTGTGCGGCTCATATCACTATTGCAATGGTGCCCTATGCGATCGCGTGAAACGCACCGTACCCCAATATTCATGCCGTGTCTGCGGCTCCTATTGCTAGCGCAATGGTGCCCTACGCGAGCGCGTTAAACGCACCGTACCCCAACATTCATGGCGTGTGTGCGGCTCCTATTACTTTTGCAATGGTGCCCTAGGCAAGCGCGTGAAACGCACCGTACCCCAACATTCATGGCGTGTGTGCGGCTCATATCACTATTGCAATGGTGCCCTACGCAAGTGTGTGAAACGCATCGTACCCCAACATTCATGACGTGTGCGGCTCGTATCACTATTGCAATGGTGCCCTACGCGAGCGTGTGAAACGCACCGTAGCTATGTGTCCAACAGGTGTCCTGCAAAAGTCAGTTGGCCAAAAAAATACAATGTTGCAAATTGATTGTGGAGCTGAAGCTCAAATTTTAAACAATGCGAATGCGTGTCAGAGCCGTATGTTTAAAGGGATTGGAGGAAACATACGACGCGAACGAATCTGACCTATCACCCTGTACTCCCCGAGCTGAAAGCCCCTCAGCAGCACTGATTTAAGGCAGCATGAACCCCTGAGAGGGCACTCGCCTGCACAACATTGGAGTGGACCACACTGCTGCTGTCTCTTCATCCTCAGTCTCCTGCAATGGCTCGTACTATGGAGAGGGCGCCTGCTTTCACTGAGGAGGAAAACCAGGCCCTCCTGGACAGCCTCCTACCACAGTACAGCAAGCTATATGGGAGACCAGAGGAGCAGGTGAGTGCTGACTACACTACCTTTGACTGTGCACCTTTTGTGTGAGTGTCACAGCAGGCATTGTGTATTGGTGCTGCAGACATGCAATGTGCTTACTATGACATTCACTGCATAGTGAATGACACATTCAGCCGTGCCAGACCTTGTTGGCTTTATTTCAAAATGTCCAGGGGTAGAACAGTGGTCCCCCCCGAGTGACAGGTGACTGTACTCACAGATGTTCATGACTTGAGGGGACCTGTGGTGAGATTGTCTAAATGATGTGTACAACCCCATGGACTTTGATGTGTGTGAATGTGCCTTGTCATGTGTGTGAGTGTGTATGTGATGTGTTGCACCACTGCTGCATGGCGTATGCAGCAGCTCTAACCATCTGATGTGACAAGTGAGAAGCACTGTGTGCCTGACTTGCAAGGCTAGCACAACACCTGTGACACCCCAGTGGCAAATGGCACATTTGCAAAGTGAGGGTTGTATCCACTGTTGTCAGTGACAGGCTAATGATCTGTGCCAGTTCTGTCTGGTCTGCTGAGGGTTTATCAGTGGAGTGGGATATGTGACTGCTTGGCACGTGCTGTCCCACACCCTGCAGTTGCATGTGTTGCCCAGTGTGTGCCATGATCAGTGAGTGTGTTTCACCCGTTACGCCATCTGTTGGCTTTCAATGCCACGTAGAGCATTGGGGCTTGCACACCAGCCAAATTCGCATGGACAAAGATGCAAGCTCTGTCAGCATCCTATGCCCTGTTCACATTATCAAAGGTGTGCAAGTGTGTGTCTCTGGACATGGAGCAGGTGTAGTAATGTTGTTTCACTGTGTCTTCCTGACAGATAACTGCCTACGAGAAGGGTGATATTTGGCGGGACATCGTCAGAGCCGTGAGATCTGCGGGGGGCCCTCGCCGGCGGATGCGCAACGTGCAGAAGAGGTGACAGGACATCTGGTGCTGGACCCGGCGTATGGCCCGAGTCTAGCTAAAGCTGTCACCTCCACGCCGGCATGGAGGACACAGCAAGGAGTGGGTAGGTACATGGCTGTTTGTTGTGTTGTGTTTCACCTGCTTTTTGAAGTGCTGTGAAGCCTGGCTACACTCCCAGAGTTGTGGTGTCTGGTCAGACAGGTTATATGTGCCGTGTCTTTTCAGTTCCCCATAGTTACCTGGCGCTCTTTTTCATCCCTTCCCCTCCTTAACATATGTCCCCTGGTCTGTGTGTAATCAGATTTACACATGTTCATCTAGGGTACAAGAGAATTAGACTTCACATTGATTTCTGCATCATGTGGGAGGGTGGTGTGTGACATGTGTTGGGACCTTGCCTGTGCCATGACCTGTGCACTGTGTTTGGCCTTTATATTTGTTTGCACTGATGCTGAGTCTCAACATAGGAGTGTGAGGTTTCAACTGCACATCCTTGCAGCATGCATGACCTATGTTGCGTTCTCAGACATGATGTACATCAGTTGTAGATATGCATAGTGCCATGACGGTTACCCATGGTATACAGTCAGCTCATTCCAGACCAACGGATCAGTGTGCCCACTACAGTCCCCTGAGACACCCTGGCCTCCTAATCATGTGTGTCATCCAACACTGTGCCCAATCTATGTGGATTCAGCATGGGTCTGCCTCTGTGGCATTGGTCCCTGGCATAGTTTGTATTTTTCCTGTGTCCGCTACATGTGTCCACTGGACAGGGATACAACATTTGGCTTGTGCGTACTCACACTGGGCAGGGCCTATGTGCCTATTCACAACAATCTGTTGATGGTTGTTTGTCACAAAAATGTATTGCCAGCACCACTGGGTGAGCTTGGGTTACTTTTGGAATTGTTGCTGCACAGTTTTTGTTGCCCCGATTCAGAGGTCTCACTTTTTGAGCTGTATCAATCACATTGACTGAGGGATGGGGGTGTTGTGCAGGAGAGGTCTACATGGACCTGCCTGATTTAGCCTTGCCAGGTCTGACCTGTGGGTGAGAATGGGATGAACAATGATTCACCATGCACTGCCCTTGTGATGGTGGCCTTTGATTGCAGTTGGGGCCTGACAGCTTATGTCATTTTGTTCCTGACATGATTTAGGCTCATACATTTTTGCCACATGTATGTAGTTCAGATGCAACTCTGTTTTGTCTTAGGTTGCACACTTATGTGTTGACATTTTGCCTGGGGATGACGGTGTGTCCAAAATGCAGCAATGATTTTGTTCCTCACAATTGCTGGCCCAATAGCTTAAGCGTTGTCCAGAGTTGGGACATGTGTGCCACTCCACATGACAGCCAGTAGGTGTTATGTGCAAGCAACTGTGTCATCAGGGAATGGATGCCCATGTGAGAACTGACATATTTGAAGTTGTGTCACATAAATGATTGTACCTTGGCACTCACACCACTTGTTAAAAGTTGTTCATGTTTAGAATGTGTTAATATGTCTAATTGTGTAAATGACACTTATGTGCCTGCATGATAGTTGTCTCACAAGGTAGAGTACACAAAGCAACATTTCCACTTTCTTTAAAGAAGCTGGCACCTATTCAAAGAGGCCAGTGTTAGAGATTAATGGTGTGCCTTGATCTCCATATACATGTCCCCACAGTGGTCTTGAGGTCTTGAAACTCCTTTGTTGTCAAATATACAAACTAATGAGTGTCAAGACATCAAGACCTCCGTTGGACCATGTATATGGACAATCTGCAACGCCATTTGTTTCTAACAGTGTTTTCTCTTAAAGGGTGCCAGCTTTTTCAATGAATGTGTAAATGTTTTTATTGTGCATTTCATTGTGAGACATCTTTCATGCAGACACATACGTGTTCTCTTCACAAGATGACGAATTACCACATTCAATACATGTTGATTGTGTAAAGTATGGTGAGTCCCTACATACCAACATTTTTTTAACATTTATTTTTTGCCCAATGTACTTACAGGGCTCGGAGTGTGGTGTCACCTTGGGGAGTGAGGTGGGTTAGTTTGCCCTGAGGGGCACCACTACTGTTTCTTTCTTTGTGAACTTCAGGTGGCATCACTTCATTGTATTGATCTGCTCTCATGTAAACAAACACTAGCTTCTCTGTGTATTTCTCATTCAAGTTGTGGCCAGGTGTGTTCTTTGGATCATTGTGTCCAAGTAGCATTGTGTCTATACCAACTGGGCAGTACAAGGCTCAAATATGTGTACAGTTATCTGGCTGTTACTCATGATGCATGGCATGATTTGCAGTGGGACCTACTAATTTTGTGCTCATGTGTCAGATGTGTACAGGTGACTGGTGCATTTCTGTTTCTTCTCCTTGCCCACAGCATCATCACCAGAAACTGGAGGAGACAGCTGCATGGACCAAGAGGAGGGACCCAGCCACAGTGCCACTAGCGTGAAGTAATCAGAGGGAGGCAGTGGCATGGAGGTTGAGGGGAGTCAGTCTGCGGACCAGTTGGAAGGCGAAAAATCATACCAGGCCGCCGCATCCGATTCTGGCTCCCTGGAGGAGGGGGAATATGCAGCAACACCGGGCAGCTTTACAGAGTCTGTGCCCGCCCCCTCCAGCTCCATCTCTACCCTCCCAGTTGCTCCTGTCCCTTCTGTCCGTGCTGCCCCCATGTCTCCTTCAGCCCCGGTACCGCAGCCCATGCCCCTGTCACCCCTGCTGCCCTCAGTGCGGAGACTGTGGACTTACTCCGCCAGTTGCATGTTGGTCAGACATCGATGCTGAGTGTCCTCCATGGCCACACTCAAATCCTGACCCAGTTGTTGTCTTTCATGGAGAGCATGTCAGCAACGATGTCTGACCAATGTCGGATCATGCAGTCCATGGACTCCTCACTGACGGCATCAGTTTCCCTCCTGCAGCGGTCTGTCCCCCCCTCCTTCGGACCCATCCACACTCCCCTCTCCCATACCTGTCGAACGCACATGCAGGAAGTCACCATCATGCTCCCAACAGACCCAGGCAGCACACCCCCACATGTGGCGAAGCGCACACCTCCTCGCATGCACACTCAGGGGGCTGCAGGCACACCCACAGGGACTGATCTCAGACCGCATACACGTAGCCAGAGTCACGGTGTGCAACTATCACAGCCCTCTCCCTCCACTCCAATTGTGTCCTCGGGTGTAGGGGTTGGGCTGGCCGAACTGGCTGCAGTGTGTGGCGCTGAGTATGAGTCCACGTTCGGCGCTGCACACTGCACTGAGGAGGATACGTCCACCCCTGCACCCACCACACCTACCCTTACCACTTCTGTCCCTGCGGTGCCTAGTCCTGCCCCCGATGATGCCTCCCAAGGGACCACATCACATTGAGTACTCCATGTGCAGGCAAGTTGGGGTAGACGACCTACCCAGCGTCCCCCTACAAGGA
Source organism: Lissotriton vulgaris (assembly GCF_964263255.1). Classification (NCBI taxonomy): domain Eukaryota; kingdom Metazoa; phylum Chordata; class Amphibia; order Caudata; family Salamandridae; genus Lissotriton; species Lissotriton vulgaris. The sequence goes on from NC_141699.1 coordinate 341,278,486, forward strand.
CTCATTTCTGGACTGGCCATTGGCCTTATTTGAGAAGAGACTCATTTTTCAACATCTTTTTGTCTGTGCTGAATAAAATCTTTTATTTTACGTTCACCACTATTGCATTTCAGGTACTTGATGTTGGTGATGAGGGACCTGGAGTTGATGTCATGGTAATGTTTTGGGGTTCTGAAAGATGTTTTTTATTGATGGTAATGAGGTGGACCATGGTATCTGTGTGCCACCACAATGCCTCTTGTTGTGGTGACATGTGTGCACATTTCCTTTTTGGTGACGGTTCCCTTGAACAATGGCCATGCCTGCTCACAGATGTCTACTGCTCATTTGTCTGTGCCATCCTTGCAAATCACTGTACTTGTGTTTTGAGTATGTACAAATGCCTTCATGGACACATTCAACCTTTTCACCACTATGCATGTGTATAATCTCAGCCTAACCCTATGTTGGCAATTTTTATGCAGGGTATTTGGGCACATGACTCGCAATTTTGTGCATTGTATCTAAGGGGTTTCAACCCTATTCCTTCCATGAGAGATTACATTCAGTCCTGGGATGTGCGTGAATGTGTGTGTTCCCTTTCGCTCTCTTTGTTTGGTAGGCTGTTACATCACTATACACTATTGTGTCAATGGTAGGGTGTGTATTTCACCAGCAACCTCCATGGGTGCGTATGCATGTGGAATTTGACAACACACCCACATGTGGTGTTTCACGCAGTGTGTGAAAGTAATCCATCCTCTAGGGAGTGGGACACTGCTGTAAGTGATGTGTTGCTATGGCACTATCATTATAGTCACAAGTTAGGGATGTGCACATAGCCCCTTGTAGTTGTGGTAGGCTGATGATGATGTACCCTTCATATGTCTGGCCTCTGCTGGGAGTCCTCTGCACCACCCCTCATGTGTCTGGGCCCTGCTGGGAGTTATACCCACCCACCCCTCATGTGTCTGGCCACTGCTGGGAGTCCTCTGCACCCACCCCTCATGTGTCTGGGCACTGCTGGGAGTCACATCCACCCACCCCTCATATGTCTGGCCCCTGCCGGGAGTCCTCTGCACCCCCCCCCATACTGTTGGCCTCTGCTGGGAGCCCTACCCACCCACCCCTCATATGTTTGGGCACTGCTGGGAGTCCTCTGCACCCACCCCTCATGTGTCTGGGCACTGCTGGGAGTCATATCCACCCACCCCTCATATGTCTGGGCACTGCTGGGAGTCCTCTGCACCCACCCCCATACTGCTGGCCCCTGCTGGGAGTCATATCCATCCACCCCTCATGTGTCTGGGCACTGCTGGGAGTCATATCCACCCACCCCTCATATGTCTGGGCACTGCTGGGAGTCCTCTGCCCCCACCCCCATACCTTTGGCCTCTGCTGGGAGTCCTACCCACCCACCCCTCATATGTTTGGGCACTGCTGGGAGTCCTCTGCACCCACCCCTCATGTGTCTGGGCACTGCTGGGAGTCATATCCACCCACCCCACATATGTCTGGGCACTGCTGGTAGTCCTCTGCACCCACCCCCATACTGCTGGCCCCTGCTGGGAGTCATATCCATCCACCCCTCATGTGTCTGGGCACTGCTGGGAGTGATACCCACCCACCCCTCATATGTCTGGACACTGTTGGAAGTCCTCTGCACCCACCCCTCATGTGTCTGGGCACTGCTGGGAGTCCTCTGCACCCACCCCATACTATTGACCTCTGCTGGCAGCCATACCCACCCACCCCCATGTGTCTGGGCACTGCTGGGAGTCCTCTGCACCACCCCTCGTGTGTCTGGGCACTGCTGGGAGTCATACCCATCCACCCCTCATGCGTCTGGGCACTGCTGGGAGTCCTCTGCACCCACCCCTCGTGTGTCTGGGCACTGCTGGGAGTCATATCCACCCACCCCTTATATGTCTGGGCGGTGCTGGGAGTCCTCTGCACCCACCCCTCATGTGTCTGCACACTGCTGGGAGTCACATCCACCCACCCCTCATATGTCTGGGCCCTGCCGGGAGTCATCTGCCCCCACCCCCATACTGTTGGCCTCTGCTGGGAGTCCTACCCACCCACCCCTCATATGTTTGGGCACTGCTGGGAGTCCTCTGCACCCACCCCTCATGTGTCTGGGCACTGCTGGGAGTCATATCCACCCACCCCTCATATGTCTGGGCACTGCTGTGAGTCCTCTGCACCCACCCCCATACTGCTGGCCCCTGCTGGGAGTCATATCCATCCACCCCTCATGTGTCTGGGCACTGCTGGGAGTCATATCCACCCACCCCTCATATGTCTGGGCACTGCTGGGAGTCCTCTGCCCCCACCCCCATACCTTTGGCCTCTGCTGGGAGTCCTACCCACCCACCCCTCATATGTTTGGGCACTGCTGGGAGTCCTCTGCACCCACCCCTCATGTGTCTGGGCACTGCTGGGAGTCATATCCACCCACCCCTCATATGTCTGGGCACTGCTGGGAGTCCTCTGCACCCACCCCCATACTGCTGGCCCCTGCTGGGAGTCATATCCATCCACCCCTCATGTGTCTGGGCACTGCTGGGAGTCATACCCACCCACCCCTCATATGTCTGGACACTGTTGGAAGTCCTCTGCACCCACCCCTCATGTGTCTGGGCACTGCTGGGAGTCCTCTGCACCCACCCCATACTATTGACCTCTGCTGGCAGCCATACCCACCCACCCCCATGTGTCTGGGCACTGCTGGGAGTCCTCTGCACCACCCCTCATGTGTCTGGGCACTGCTGGGAGTCATACCCATCCACCCCTCATGCGTCTGGGCACTGCTGGGAGTCCTCTGCACCCACCCCTTGTGTGTCTGGGCACTGCTGGGAGTCATATCCACCCACCCCTTATATGTCTGGGCGGTGCTGGGAGTCCTCTGCACCCACCCCTCATGTGTCTGCACACTGCTGGGAGTCACATCCACCCACCCCTCATATGTCTGGGCCCTGCCGGGAGTCATCTGCCCCCACCCCCATACTGTTGGCCTCTGCTGGGAGTCATACCCACCCACCCCTCATGTGTCTGGGAACTGGTGGGAGTCCTCTGCACCCACCCCTTATGTGTCTGGGCACTGCTGGGAGTCATATCCACCCACCCCTCATATGTCTGGGCACTGCTGGGAGTCCTCTGCACCCACCCCTCATGTGTCTGGACACAGCTGGGAGTCATATCCACCCATACCTCATATGTCTGGGCACTGTTGGGAGTTCTCTGCACCCACCCCTCACATGTCTGGACACTGTTGTAAGTCCTCTGCACCCACCCCCATACTGTTGACCTCTGCTGGGAGTCATACCCACCCACCCCTCATGTGTCTGGGCACTGCTGGGAGTCATATCCACCCACCCCTCATATGTCTGGACACTGTTGGACGTCCTCTGCACCCGCCCCTCATGTGTCTGGACACAGCTGGGAGTCATATCCACCCATACCTCATATGTCTGGGCACTGTTGGGAGTTCTCTCCACCCACCGCTCATGTGTCTGGGCACTGCTGGGAGTCCTCAGCACCCACCCCCATACTGTTGGCCTCTTCTGGGAGTCATATCCACCCATACCTCATATGTCTGGGCACTGTTGGGAGTTCTCTGCACCCACCCCTCACATGTCTGGACACTGTTGTAAGTCCTCTGCACCCACCCCCATACTGTTGACCTCTGCTGGGAGTCATACCCACCCACCCCTCATGTGTCTGGGCACTGCTGGGAGTCATATCCACCCACCCCTCATATGTCTGGACACTGTTGGACGTCCTCTGCACCCGCCCCTCATGTGTCTGGACACAGCTGGGAGTCATATCCACCCATACCTCATATGTCTGGGCACTGTTGGGAGTTCTCTCCACCCACCTCTCATGTGTCTGGGCACCGCTGGGAGTCATATCCACCCACCCCTCATATGTCTGGGCACTGCTGGGAGTCCTCTGCACCCACCCCCATACTGTTGGCCTCTTCTGGGAGTCATACCCACCCACCCCTCATGTGTCTGGGCACTGTTGGGAGTCCTCTGCACCCACCACTCATTTGTCTGGCACTGCTGGGAGTCCTTTGCAACCCCCCCATACTGTTGGCCTATGCTGGGAGTCATACTCACCCACACCTCATGTGTCTAGGCACTACTGGGAGTCATATTCACCCACCCCTCATATGTCTGGGCACTGCTGGGAGTCCTTTGCACCTACCCCTCATATGTCTGGGCACTGCTGGGAGTCATATCCACCCACCCCTCATATGTCTGGGCACTGCTGGGAGTACTCTGCACCCACCTTTCATATGTCTGGCCTTTGCTGGGAGTCCTATGCACCCACTCCTCATACTGTTGGCCACATGGGGTTGAAGGCGTGTGTGTGCCTCGTATAAGTATTGTGAGGGTGCCGTACGCAAGCACGTGAAACGTACCGTACCCCAACATTCATCGCGTGTGTGCGCGTTCTATCAGTATTACAATGGTGGTGCCTTACGCAAGCACGTGAAATGCACTGTACCTCAACATTCATGGCGTGTGTGTGCGGCTCGTATTACTATTGTAATGGTGCCCTACGCGAGCGCGTGAAACGCTCCGTACCCCAACATTCATGGCCTGTGTGCGCGGCTCGTAATACTATTGCAATGGTGCCATTCGCGAGTGTATAAGATGCACCGTACAAATACACTTCCGTTGTTGCGGTACGTTGTTCTCACTGTATGCTCCGTCGTCGGTTTCTGTGCACCAGGTTGTAGACGTAGAGGACTGGGAAGACACGGACGATGGGGTTCATAGGGTGTATGTTGCGTACCGGGGATGCGGTTCGGGTCGGACTCAGCTTTTTCTGACGTTTTAAACTCTCGTAGAAAAATGGTCGTAGGGAGTGTCGCATAGACGGATTGTACTTGCTGGGCCGGAAACTGCTGCTTGTTTATGTACGGACGGCGCTTAATGCGTGTTCCGAATACAATTTGCACGTATTTTTGGGTTGTACGGTGTTTGGTAGAATACGTACGGAGATCTCCTTTGGGTTCGGATAGTATACTTCATCATACGTACGGGCACGTTGAAGGTGTACGATTCGTACGGGAAAAATGCTCCGTACGGCTATTCATAGGGGATTTTACTGAATCGGAATCGGTCCCTTAATGGGAGTCACAATAGTATCATGAACTGTTAAAGACATACAGGGAGCCTTTAAGTGTCAAAGAACATGGTCATACCTAAAATACAGGCATGCTCAAATAGTTAACCGTCAGGAAACAAATTTCCTCAGATAAAAACATGAGAAATTACAGACAAGATGGGGAAGTACAATCTGGCATCCTAGCTTCACATCATCAGCTGGGGGTGGCTCTCTGGAAGGCATCTTCTGTCCCTTTTGCAATAGAAGCAACATTCAGGGATAGATGTGGTCACTATCTAGGGGTGGCTAGGGAATTGTTTGGGAAATCTATGACCTTATTTAACATGTATGCTCTGAATGTTGATACTGATACCTTTTTGGAGGAGATAGTTACATAAATGACTTCCTATGCAAAATACAAAATATTATGGATGAGAGATTTCAACTGTCTTTTAGATAGATTTATGGACAGCTCTAGGGCCACCGTCAGAGCGTTGGGTAAGTCTTTGCTGGCACTGCACAGCGCTATGGAAACACTGATTTCCACTGAAATTTGGAGGTCCTTACATGCACAAATACAGGATACCCGTTTTATTTCCATTCACTTTATATATCCTCCTACACCAATTTTGCCCTGATACATCCAGAACACAAAATAAATTTTTGGGAGGCAACATATTTGGATTGTTCATTGTCAGATCATGCACACCGTTGTGTAGATTTGATTGGGAAAATTTGAAGCAGCAGTCCTATACTGCATTGGTGTTTCCATACCCAAGTTCTGCAAGATTGCCCATACTGTGAGGCCATAAGGAAAACTACAAAACACTACTTCCTTACAAATGTACGTACAGTTGACGCAGTGGGAACACTATGGGTGCCATTTAAGGTAATAGGAGGAAATGTATAAGTGCAACATATGGGGTCAGGTAATCACTTATGACAGCAATAGGTAGATTTGAAAGCGAGATCCAGAAATTAGATGGAATAATAATGAAGGGACAAGGGAACTGGGAGCCCCCAAAGGAATTATTGGGAAAAACACACAAGCAAAGGATCGTTTGGGCAAACATGATTGCAGGGTATACAGAGAAATGTTGCATGAACAGGGAGACAAAGAGGGTTGTTTGCTAGTATAGTTAGTAAACAGGAAGAAAGGCAATAAAGCAGTGTCAGAGATTCACAGTGAAAGTGAAGAGATCTTGGTGTCCAAAGACTCCATTGCTGAGAGGTTCAAGGTCTTCAGTGTTAACCTCTACACTGAGAAGCCAATATAGACTGTCAGGAGATTATGGCTCTGTTAAAGAAAGCACCATTGCCCAAGCTACCAGATGAACTTAAAAAAAGATGTTAATGCCTTGTTGGACATTGCAGATATTAAATATGCAATAAAAGAGTACAACAAAAACACATGGAAGTAAAGCCATACCCATCAAGTTATATTAGTAATATGTAGATAGATTTACTCCCTCACTATTAGAAATGTAAAACAAAGCCCTGGTCAAAAGGACTGTCGCAGACACACAAAGGGAAGCGCAAATAATAGTGGGTTAAACCTTAATACTCCCACGGTCCCTGCCATCTTCCCGCTTCCTGCAGGAGTCGACATCGCTATTGCACACAGGGAGCTGCTCTTAATGCAGCTCTTAATGCAGCTCTCTATGTACAAGAGAAACAGTTTCACCTCTTTCACTGTCCCGCATGTCTGCGGGCAGGGAAAGAGATTAAACCTCTGCTTCCAGCAGTCAGGAGAACTTTGACAGATCCTGCCCACTGGAATTGGAGTGTTTGCTCAGACTTGGCTGAAGATATCAAAGCTCCGGCCAAGTGAGAGCAAACAACTATGTCCCAGGGGTGGGCACCCCAGGACATAGTAGGAGCTGTATCTGGGGGTGGCAATTCCCAGAGTCCTATATGGCTACAGGAGGGTGGCCACACAGCCCCCCTTCTTCTGTTTGTATGTGCTGGCCCCATGGAGGTGGTGGTACCCATGCCCATGTATGGCTCAGGAGAGGGGCTGCATTGCCCATCTCTCAGTATTATATATTGTGTACGGCAAAAGGAGTTGGTGGTCCCAAGGACTTGGGGCTTCCATGCAGCCCCCCACAATTTGTTAAATGTATTGCCCCGGGGAGGTGGAGGTCCCCGGGGCTTGTAGTAAGCCCAGGATGGGGGGATAATAGATCCAGTACTTGTATAGCGCACAAATTCCCCCCCTCCCCTCCCCCCATGGGGTTTCTCAGCGCTGGGGGCCATTGGGAAGATTAAGCAAGTTATCGCCCAGAGTCGCATGGTGCTGGGCAGACCTCTGCCGCCGGAGCCGGGGATCGAACCGTGTTCCTGAGCGTCCAGCATCAGTCGCCCTGGCTGCGCGGCCACACCTCTCCCCTGTGGTCTGTGCGGGCCCATTCTTTATTAAAATGAAAGCCTAGGGGGCTGGTGGTTCCCGGGGCTTCAAGGAAGCCCAGTAGAGAGGTACATGTGGCCGCCTTTTATGTAAATAAAGCCAGAGAAGATGGTAGTCCCTGGGGGTGTAAAAGTCTTATGAGGCACCCACCTCCTGTTTAAAAAAATGCCTCTGAGATCTGGCCCACGAAGGGCCTTTCCATAACAAGTCCAGGAGCCTGCACTTGTTTTAGTTCGAATTTTGCAGTACATTCACAAATTTCATGATTTTGTGGCAAAAATGTTAAAAAAATGCTTTTTGCCCTGGCAGGGTCCCTCTGGTACCCCAACATCAGTGCTAGAGGGTCAGGGCATTGGTACCCTGCCCCTTTTTCCTTTATTTACATTTTTTGGGGTGGACTCAGTTGAAGCTGAGTCCCAAGATGGCTGCCAACATTCCTGGTTGAGGTGTTGGCAGTCTATCAGAGCCAGAGCTCTGTTGATCCCTGCACAAGCTTGTTATTATTTGTGCTCCCAGATAAATACATTTGTATTTAGTTTAATTTCTTGACAACTACTGACTTGTCTTGCACCAAATAACAAAAAGCACAACCTGCAGACCAAAGGCTAACTTTAAGCCAAATTTGGTATAATTCCGTACAGCGGTTCAGGTTGCAGCTGTGTCTAAAGAGTCTGTGAGACTTAGCATGGGGAACAAACTTTTTTGACCCCCCTTTTTGTCAGCCCCCACTTGACAGAATACCCGGAGACTTTTCAAGCACAACAAGACTCACTATGATACTTTTTTGGGAACATTGTGTGTAGATGTGTCAAATGACGCCAAAGAGATAACGCTTTTTCAATAGCCACATGGTCCCAACTGACTGACATGGTGGGAGCTGTCAAAGCTCCTGCCAAGTCAGAGCAAACAGCTATGACCCAGGGATGGGCACCACAGGACATAGCAGGAGGCAGCCCTGGGAGTGGCAGCCTCCAGGGCCATTATTTGCTCAGGAGGAGGGGCCACACAGTCCCCCTACTTTCACTTTCACAGACCTACCCCAGAGAGGTGGTGGTTCTTGGGGCCATATATGGCCCAAAAGAGGGGCTGTGTAGCACCCTGTCTATGTTTTATATATTGGATTGGCCCAGGAAGGATTGGCAGGTCTTGCACCAAGAAGGGCCTGGCATGTTGGTAATTGTTAACATTAGTGTTGTTGTAATATTTAATTTGAATGTTTGGACATTATAGACATTTGTTAACTTACAAATGCTTTTGTAGCTTTATTTTTGAGGGGATTAATCCTAGCTGCAATCATACCCACGAATGACTGTTAACACCAACGAGGAACCAATAACCCCTGGGAAAGTCTGCTTCACCGAGGCCCATGTGCAAACATAATAAGCTGCTGAGTGGGCTTTTGAGCTCCTGGAGGCTTGATTCCATTGCTTGATCAAAACTGGAGGGACCATCCTCCAGCAGGAAGATCTGCAAGATAGTTGAGTTGTTTTGTTGTATGCTGCACAACATTGCACAGTGGAGGACCATTTCATTTATTCCCTTCATTTCTGATGATGACTACCAGTGGGAATCTAAAGTGATGTTGGTGAGAAGCGTCAGCAAGATGACAGTGATGAGGATGAAGGCTGTGACCTCAGATGTAAACTCATTGAAAAGGTCTTTGCCAGATGTTAAATTAACTCAAGTACAGCAGCCACGGCCTGTGGAGGGAGTTTTGGTGGGGCGGAGAGGCGGGGCGGGGAGGGGCAGGATGGGGGGTGCTAAAAACTGGAGTATGGATAATTGAAGGCAAGTAAACAATTTAATTAATAAAACAAATTTCGTAGCGCACCCTGCATCGCATTTTGCGATGCAGGGCGCGCTACGAAATTTGTTTTATTAATTAAATCGTTTACTTACCTTCAATTATCCATACTCCAGTTTTTAGCAACCCCCATCCTGCCCATCCCCCGCCCCGCCTCTCCGCCCCACAGAAACTCCCTCCACGGGCCGTGGCTGAAGTACAATGTAAATGTATGCCAAACAAAATTAAATTCTTCTTTTACAATGTTTGCTACTAATGCAATAATTACTTTTCAACGTATGTATGGGACATTATATGAAACAGTTGTGTTATATAGGTACATTTTATTGAAAGTACATTATATATATTTGAAATGTGACATATAAAGATGCCCATGCTATGTGAGATTTTATTCATTACAGTTGTTGATTTTTTTAGTAGAAAAAAATACTATTTGGGTTTGAAATTGATTTGTCACAGACATATTAGATCTCTTTTTAAACCTTCTTAGTTCCTGTCATTCATTTATCTGTTGGATCACTAGCAAGTCATGGGTGGGTACATTTTGATGTATGGTAGTATTGCACAGAAACTGATGACAGAGAGATGCCAATGTTAATGAGTTTTATCTAAGGTAACAGAATCGTATGGTGTGTGTCACTGAGTCTAGAACTAGTTCCTGATTATATGATTTGTAGCATATCTGTAGAAATGTGTTATATTTTGTGACTACATAAGCACATAATATATGTATAAAACACGAAGGCAGACGCAAAGCATGGCTTACATTTTCTATTGATGTTGCTAATCTATTTGGAGGAGCAGTTCCCAACGAAATATAACACTAATTGTTACTTCTTCACAATAGGGGGATTTCTTATGTATTTTCCATTGTTCTATTCACTTTTTTCATTATGAATTCGATTTCTTTGCTATTTGACTACTTCCTAATGTTGTATCTTCTCTGAATGGTTTCCATTTTGACAAGATTTGTAGACCTTGTTGATGTACACTTTTCTCGTGTGGGACTGTCTTTTAATACAAAATGCATTATTATACAACTATTTAAATAACTTCCTATAGCAGTACTTCAAAATAATCAGATGCTTGTTATATACAATTCTTGGGGGAAATGTGGATTATGTTTAACCAATAAAAGTGTATTTAAATTGGTCAGTTTGTTGGACAGTATGTACATTTAAAAGATATTCAGTGCATCATTTACTTGTATTTCAATAATGTCACAACACCCATTATTTTAATACATTTTTGTAATTGTTGAAAAAATACAATACAATACAATTTCACATTCTCAGAAAATGAGTTAACATGCATGTTGGATGATAAATGAAAGATGAACCTACAATTGCTTAGTCCTTTTTCAGTCAACAGTCTATCGGTGCATTTGTGTGGACAGAAGGTGGATAGGATGGATAGTCCAAACACTCACATTAGGACATAACTTTGTTTGATTCTCCTGTTCCAGGCTCTACCATAATATGCCTTAGCAAAATGTTGTGATGTTGAATCCCTATGATAGTTGGATGGCAATAATCTACAGTTTAAACTATTCTACCCTGATTTGGAGTTTATTGAAGAAATAAAACTCCACAAGATACTGACATTGAATGTGTTGTACATTTCATAAACAATTTTTGATAAGTGAATAGTTTTACAAGCACAGCTAACAGTGCATAATTCTTAAGATCTAAAACATGATTTTGATCAATTATCTGATAGGCAATTAGAAAAAGGGCATTTGTGTGAGATACTGAAACACTCTGGTCAGCAGATACAGACTACGATGCAGTATTTTTGATAGTCTTAGAAACATACTCATCTACTTCAACATATATGTAGATACATCTATGCTTTCATATTTGTGGTTGAAATCAAAATGAGTAGTCAGAGAAATTTTGAAGGAACAATTAAAGGATCTTTAGATATGTTGATAATGAGTGTAGAAGGAGAGGTTTACTTACCAGCTAGAATGTGAGATATTACTTCATACTCAATTTGCCATTCCTTAAAGTTTGGTTATAATTTAAAAGATATTATTTTGCATAATGTCCCAAAAATGAATAAAATAGTGTCCAGCAATGTTGTGATATGTAATATTCAAAGTCGGACCAGAAACATTGTAGTCCTAGTATCATGGATTCATCTGCTATAACTTCTACTACCACAAATTACTTGCTCTGTTTAATGTACAGTATTATTAGTAAATTGTTAGATGTAGGCGTTGCTTATGGGAGGGTGTGGTTTATACTCAAATAGGTGTTGCACCTCTTTGAACAGGGTTTCCGTTATGAGCTGTGATAAGAAAAATGTGTAAAAGTGTGATGAAATGGTAAACAGTAATTTGGCAGGGTGTGTATTTATTTGTGACAGACTTCATATATGAAAGTTATGTTACTAGGTTGTCATTAGTTGTGAGATTTGTGTTAGAAAATGGAAGTGCCAAAGGGCTAGGAGGAGTAATTGGTGCTAGAGAGGTAGTATTTGTGCTTACCAGACACTACACCTGAAATTCCTGCAATGCCTTCAGTGTGGAGTACTGACAATAACTTCTCCTCCTATGACATGAGGCTAAGATGCCTGGGAGGCCACCACGAGTTGACAGGGCAATTAAGTGTGACTTGGTAGTAGGGAACCTACTCTTCGCTGCAGATCATTCCAACACTTGCAAATGTCCTCCTGTGAGTTTCTGGTGTTGGAGACAGCTCATGATTTTAGTCTGGACAAGGAGATTCAAACAACTGTGGCTCAACCCTAATTGACTCATCCACCATAAAAGTTAACTCAATTTCTAAGAAGCTTGATTATCTTCTTTTAGACATTTTTAAAAGATAAACTGACAGAGGTCTACAGCTGATACTTCATGTTGAGTGGTAGATGGTTTGTGTGGTTTGAGAACTGTGTTTTGTAGTGTGAAGTGCAGGTGTTGTTGGTAAGTACATTTTGGGCAGGTGTGTGTTGAAGGACATGTCCATTGACATGATGGATGTATCAGCTCTTGGAAACCCCATCCACTGTTGCTGTCCTCCATTGAGAGTGTACCCCATCCCTCCATGCCCGCCATCACCCTGCCTCACTCTGAAAGCAGACAATTCTAAATATGGTGGAAGGATGTCTGCCATAACAGCACTGACTGAGTTGTATTTGTCAATGGTGAATCAATCAAAGTCCATAATTTCTAATCACTAGTATTTGCAAAGGTTGAGCAAACTTAATGTCCATATAAGTTCACTAGCTTACCCGTCGCGCGTTGCTGTGATCTCAGAAGAAAGAAAATTTAAGGAAACTCGTTATGATAACATTCAATTTACATTTTGATTGAAACTTTTTCATTTTAATATGGAAAACATTTTAAAGTGTTGTTTTAATTCTGTTAATTTATTCGAGTGCTTGTGGATACACAGTATTTTTTGCTTTTCCGTCTGGTGCGTACACGAATAAAGCAGAAGGTTTTCCGACGCGTGTGCTGGCCACATACAGTTGTCCATTTGAGAAGCACGGATTCTCCAAATCTAGTCCACACACTTGCAGCGATTGTCCTTGTGCTTTGTTGATGGTCATTGCAAGAGTGAGTCGCACAGTAAACTGTAAACGTTCAGTATTGGAAAGATTATGAGGGCCCTGGGGACCTGGGGGGGCCGATATTTAACAATTTTTTATTTTTTTGCCAGAAACCTTCGCGGAGTGTACTCAAAAACTTTTAACATCTTTTTTTTTTTTGCCAGAAACCTTCGCGGGAGTGTACTCAACAACTTCCCAAAGTTTCATGGCGATCGGATGAATGGTGTAGTAATGCATAAAGGACAAACAGACATACTTTAGTTTTTATATATATAGATATAGGTACAAATCTAAAAGTCCTGAAATAATCTTTTCTTTCCATTCTAACAAAGCCATTTGTGTTAGGACAATCGCATAAGCTACAGAAAACCATAAGGTGTTCACTACCCATTTTGGACTGACTGAATATCTTTGCTTGGCTAGGCAGTTCCTTTCATTCTCGAGGAACTTAGCTCTCCACTGGCTGTTTCTCAATGTGTGGTGTTACAGATGCTTGATTTTTTTTTTAAGACTCTAGGTTTGCTTTGACACTCCTTAACAAAAGGACTTAACCTCCCACAGTACATGCATTAGTAAGGTACATATTCTCTCTGTTTCCTCTCCTGATATAGGATCTTTAACACTACCTAATTGCATAGAGTCAGGAGGTTCTCAGTTTATGTTTTCTTCTACCTTCTGAAGTACTACCAGTGACTTTGTCTCTGCATTAGCTTTTTCTCAACAGTGTTCAACTATGCGATGATCTAACTTCACCACTAAGTGTATAAGCTCTGCACACTTATCCGGAGGATCTACTACTGCTGCCAATTTAATTCACTTTGAAGCCCTTCATAAAATAATGATGTTCTTTTCTCTTTAGGCAAACCGATCTCGACTGCTAAGCAAGTAAATATGGTAGTATTACTCACCAAATATTGATGCCCTGTTTTTAATTTAACAATCCATTATCCAGGGAACCAGTATGGGCTTTCTAGCAAACAACTTCCTCATGTGCTCAAAGAAGTCAGGCAAAATAGACAAAAATAGGTTGTTTATCTCCGCTGATGGAAAACTCCACTTAAATGTATTCCTACTAAAATATAACAACCAAGAGCAACTTTGGTTCGGCCATCTGAGCATATTGTAGGCTTATTACATAAATCGCAATCGACACTGAATAAATAAGAATGTGAACTTTTTTTGATTCCTGTAAACCTTTCATGAGGTGCTAAAGGTATATTGGGATTTATTAGTGGATGGGCAGGTAAGTAGAACTTGGAAACTCGTAAGAGGGGTGGCAATGGACCACGGATGTGCATTTTTAGGACCCGAGAGTTACCTTACTTTACTTGCCTCTTTCTTTTCAGTTTCTTTGCATGATACTTTATTATTTTTTACTTCAACTATTTCTGATTCTAAGGGGTATATCTACAATCCCCTTTCGCAACCACAATTTCACTTTTCTCGATATTGTGGCGGCGCTAGTGGTTTCAATTTATTCACAAGGGGGCGTTAAGACACTTAACATGGCTTAAAGTCACCTTGTGAATAAGGCACCCTTTTACACTATACTTAGCATGACAGGGGCGGGCAATGGGTTTTGTGGTGGGCGTTCCACCGCAACACCCATTGTTTTTGAGGCTGCCCCATATTTACAAGGGTGGTGTAAATATGGGGAAGTGTCAACATTAAGACGAGAAAACCTGGTTTCACCCTGTTGCAATGAGGAGAAATGTTTAATTACTCCTCATTTATGTGTTTTCCATGTGTGCTGCGTTGTGCAGCACACATAGAAACTGCAAAATGCTATTGATTGTTTATGTGCAGGAAGGTGTCCCATCCTGCACATAAATAATCATTAGAAAAATTGGTTTGCAATGTCTATGTGTGCTGCATTAAGCAGCACACATAAAAGTTTCAAAACACCATTTCTGATTGTTTAAGTGCAAGAAGGAACACCTTCCTGCATATAAACAATCATTCCTCTCAGTGCAGGCACCCTTGAACTATTGTCCAAGGGTGCCTGCGTTAGCACTAGGCATTTAAAATTAGGCCCTGCGCAGGGAGAAATGCAGGGCTGCACCACATTGTTGTAAATACAGTGCAGCCCTTCGTTTCAAAAGTGGCGGAGAGCGGCGTTAAGCCAAGGAGGCCAAACCCGGAATCTGCCACTTCCTTGCAAACATGCCCCTAAAATTTTGTCTCAGACATTATGGAACAGACCACTTGTTGTGATTCAGTTATTATGTCTAATATTTGAGAAAGGATAGTTTCAGAATCCATTACTCTGGCTAGATGAGACATTTGGTTAGGCAGTCTGTCAAAAACACTAGCCTTGCCGTCCCCATCCACCAATGGATGTTTCCACATATCTCCATATCCCCAGTCAACTGCACTTGTCCCTCTGCTGAGCACTGTCATCTATGGATCGTGGATGATATCTTATACATTTGGGGATCTCTAGTTGGCACAGGTAGGTACTTGTGACAAATAGGGACCCTTGCCTCTAGTGAGGGTAAGGGGTACACTCCCAAAATTACCCCTGCTCACCCCCTTGGTAGCTTGGCACGAGCAGACAGGCTTATCTCAGAGGCAGTGTGCAAAGCATTTGTGAACACATACAGTAATCAAGTGACAACACTACAGATGAACACCACACAGGTTTTATATAAAAAATATGTATTCTTTGTATAGACTTATCACAAACGACAAAAATACACAATACTGTACTTAAAATGGTAGACCTAGCTTAGTTCTCTTTAGATCTTAGAATGCAACACTTTGAGTAAATGTACCTTAAGATGCCACACGCAGGGCAATGAAAGTGTTGCAGGAAAGGTGATGAAGTAGTCCCTTACTCGCAAGGATGGTGAAGCGTTGGCGATCTGGTGCAAAGAAACAAAGATGGCGCTTTCTCCTTGATGCGACATGTATCCCAATGATGCGGTGGTGTCTGCTGCGACATCGATTCTCTTCTCGAGAGATGCGAGATGCTTTCCACGATGCGAACCGTGACAGGCCCTGCGACATGCTTCCCAGTGATGCGGCGGTGTCTGCTGCATCGTCGATCGTCTTTCCTGGCGATGCGAGTTGCTTCCACAACGATGCGAGCCACGACAGGCCCTGCGACACTCTTCCCGGTGATGCGGTTTATTTTATTTATTTATTTATTTTAAACGTTTTATATAGCGCTGGCTAGACCTAGAGGTATCAGAGTGCTTTACATGATTAGGATAGTATAAGGCAAACATGGTATAAAAGCATATAAGAGGTAGGGACACAACAATGTGAGAATATACAAAGTAAGAACAACATAAGCATTATAAAAAGCAAGATAGATAAACAGGAGCTGGAGCAATACACTTCAAGTAACACAATTCAAGTAGTTAGGTAGAATGGTGTACAAGAAAAAGGGCAGATATTTCGGAACAAATAAAAGTATGGTAATAGGAGATCCGGAGTAAGGCACAGTAGTAAGGCGCAGGTTAGGATCCCCAATTGTAATTGAGGAGGTGGGTTTTGAGGTCTTTTTTGAAACTGTAATAGGAGGGGTTACAGGGCAGGTTTTTTGGGAGGGCATTCCAGATAGTAGGGGCATTGCCAGAGAAGTAGCGAGATTGTATGGCTTTCTTTTTATGCAGAGGTGGAATTAGGAGGAGGGTGTTGGTGCTTCTAAAGGTATGAGTGGTGCCAGCAATGAGGAGTTTCTTGGAGAGGTACTTTGGAGTGATTTGGTGAAGGGCTTTATGAGTAATGCTGGCAGTTTTGTAAGCAGACCTGCCTTCGATAGGGAGCCATTTAAGAGATTTGAGCGTTGGGGAGATATGATCGAAGCGTTTGCAGTCTGTGATGAGCCTGGCTGCAAGGTTGAGCACAGCTTTGATTGGAGCAAGGTGGACCTTGGGGATTCCGTTGAGAATGGCGTTACCATAATCAATACGTGAAAGAACAAATGACTGAACAGCAAGTTTAAAATCATCTTTGGGTATGAATGGTTTGATTTTCTTGAGGTGACAGTGAGTGAAGAGGACTCCTTTAGCATAGTGTTTGATGTGAACATTAAGGGTAAGGGTGTTGTTGATAGAAATGCCAAGAGATTTGACGGAGTTGGACAGTGTGAGTGAGCAGTTGAGTGCATTAAGGTCAGAGATCAACGGGGAGAGGGTTATTTTTCGTAGAGAAGAGAATCATTTCGGTTTTATTAGGGTTAAGTTTGAGATGATTTGAGTGGAACCAGGTTTGGATCTTGATGTGGGTGTTGTTCAGGTGTACTAAGTCAGCATGAGTTTTAATCTTGTAATAGATTTGGGTGTCATCGGCGTGGAGGTAGTAGTTAATGCCTGCTTGTTGAAGAATGAGGGTGAGGGGTTCCATAAATAGGTTAAAGAGGGAGGGAGAGATAATAGATCCTTGGGGGAATCCAAGGGAGACAGGAGCGGGGTTAGAGAGACAATTTTGAATTTTGATTTGCTGAGTTCTGTGTTGTAGGTAAGAGATGAAACATTTGTGGGCTGTACCATTTAGGCCGAAACGGGTCTCAAGAACAAGTAGGGCTGTATGGTTGACTGTATCGAACACTGCAGAGAGGTCAAGAAGGATAAGAAGGCAGGTCTCGCCATTATCAAGTGACTGATGGATGTCATCTATGACATTGAACATTGCTGTTTCGGTGCTGCAGCCTTTCCTCAAGCCAGATTGAAGGGGGTCGAGTAGGTTGACATTTTGAATGTTTTTGTCTATTTGTAGTAAGACGCATTTTTCAAGGACCTTTGACAGCAGGGGGAGGTTAGTAATGGGGCGTAGATTATTTAGGTCATTTGGGTCAGCATTGGGGTTTTTGATTATGGGTGAGATTTGTCCCAGTTGAAGGGAGGGCGGGACAGAGCTTGTGGAGAGAGAGGTATTAATGATTGTGGTCCAGAATGGGGCGATGATGTGCTTAAGGGTGGCGACAAGGTTGGAGGGCATAGGGTCTTTTGTGTGGGAGGACAGTTTAAGATTGTCAATTATTTTAAGGACTTCATGCTCAGTGACTGGGGAGGAAGTTCAGCAAGGAGACATTGTTCTTTAGACGTGAGTTAGGGGAGTTGGTAATCGGTGAAGTGGTGGAGGAGAGGCATGTGGAGTGGTTGGGAGGTAGGGAAATGGGTGGGTAAGAAGGGTTGTTGGGGAGCGAGTTGGAGGGTAGTGGATGGGAAAGGAAGGATTGATAAATTTTTGCAATTTTTTAAGAGAAGTGGGCAATTTCTTCACATCTAGCGGAGGAGGCTGTCATGTTTGGAGGTGCGGGGAAGTTTGGTTTCAAATGATTTTGAAGAGTTCCCTAGGTCTGTTTTTGGAACAATCAAATTGAGTGCGGAAGAAGAATGCCTTTTCCTTGAGGATGTGTTTTTTGTAAGTGGATCTACCACATCTGAGAAGTGCAAGATGGTAAGGTGAGGGATGGTGTCTCCAGGTTCTTTCCGACAGTCTGAGAGCCCGTCCTTCATTATTTATCTCAGTATTAAACCAAGAGTTCGAGGGGGTGTTTCTTTGGATTTTAAGCTTTGGCGGGCTAGTAGGTCAAGAATACCAGTGACAGTATTATTAAAGAGTTCAGTGAGCTCATTCACATTTTGTAAGGGGGAATGAGAAGAAGTTGAGCTTGGAGTTTAGATTGGAGAACATCTGGGGGGATACATTTTAGGTTTCTGGTCAACTTCTTAGGTCTGTTCATTTTTAAGTTGGGGAGGCTTGCTTAGGTCGCAATGGAGAACAGTATAAGGTGATGGTCAGACCAGTCAATGGGGATGATATTGGTCACAGAGGTCAGATCTTCGTTAGAGGGAATGACATCAAGAATGGCTCCTTTAGTGTGTGTTGGGGATAGGCAGAGTTGTTTGAGTTCACTTATCTCAAGAAGAGTAGTGAGGAGGGAGATGGGAGGGTCATTGGTATCATTCCAATGGATTTCGTCAGGAGATCAGATAAGTCCTCAATGAAGGGCTATGGTGGTCCTGGAGGGCGATAGATGTTGTGTAGTCGAATTGGGAGGGAGTTTTGAGTTAACAGTTCAGCTTCCAGGTATTCGCAGGATGAGTAGCCTGGGCTAGTCACAAGGGATATCTGAAACTCATTTTTAAAGATAATGGCTAGTCCACCCCTAACACTGTCTGGTCTATCTTTTCTAAGAATAGAGTATCCAGGAGGGGAGAGTAAGTAAAGTGTGCTCGTTGAGTGGTCATTGAGCCATGTTTCCGTGAGGAATGCAATATCGATGGATTCACTCAGGATTGTTTCCGAAATTTCCGTGGCGTGTAGGACCGCAGAGTGACAGTTGACGAGCATGCACTTCAGTGGTGTGGGGTTGTATATGGAGGGTGGGCAAGAGTGGATTGATGTGAGTTGGCGCGGTGGTCTGGGGGTGGCGGGGGAGGAGGGGGTTGTTTTTGTCCCTATGATAACAGGGATGGGGCGTAGGGAGTGGAGGGTTGGTGGTTGGTACATTAGGAAGGTAGGAGTCGCATAGGTCGGTGAGGTCGGACGGGGAGAGATAGTTAGAGGTGCGGATAGGTCTGTGCGTACAGCAGCGGAGAGGGAGCGAGCTCAAAGAGTTGTGTGTGGTGTAAGGGACTTTTGAGGGAGGATGGGAGGGGATTTTATGGTGAGGGAGGGTTTGGAGCTGAGGAGAAAAGATATTTCTTGAGTCGGGCAAATTCAGGACGCATTCAATGTTGTGTAGGATCTGGGCAAGGGAAGGTACCGAGAGGGCACAGTCTGTGTTATTAGTCGAGGGTTGAATAGTGTGTGAGGGGGGAGTTAGGGTAGAAGGTGTGGGGTGAGGGGTGACGGGGCTAGGAGTGGTGAGGGGTTCGGTAGTCAAATTAGGTAGGTTGAGTTTGAAGTTGTGTAGGTTCGGATCCATCCGGGTACAGGGAAGGATTGACGGGGCATAGGAGAAAGGAAGAACATTATCAGGGGAAAGGGAGTGGTCATGATTAGTTGCGGATGGTGGCCTGCTGTGTGTGAAGGGAGATAGGGTGGTTGGTGTAGAGTGAAGGGTGGCGGAGCTGTTAAGTGTGAGGGGAGGGGTTAGGTTATCCATGGAGCACAAACTTTCAGGAGAAATGGCCAGATAGGATAAAAGGGCATGAAGCGCATGAGCGACGGATATATTGGAGTAAGGGGGCTGCATGTGTATCGGGGTTGGGGTGAGAGGTTGGGAGGTGGAGTAGGAAAGGCCTGGTGGGGGCCGATAGCAAGGATGGGGAGGAGAAGAGGGTGTAAGGGATGGGTAGAAGTAGGGGTGTAGAGAGTTGTGTTAGGTGATTGAGGGGTGAGGACGGTAGAATACGTGGGTGGTTGGGTTGGGGGGAGGGAGGTTGGGGGGGTCATAGGGAAGGGGGAACCTGAGAGGGAAATGATGAGTGTGTGACCGGGATTGGGGGCTACTCTTGTTCCAGGAGGGGTATGAGTAGTGGGAGTTCAGGGGGTTGGAGGAGAGAGGGAGATTTGAGGGGAGTGGGAGGTGAGTGACTGGGGATAGGGGATGTTATTGGCAGTGGATAGGTCCAAGGAGGGGGATGGTGAGGTCTGTTTTTGGAGAACGGTGTTGGCTGTTTGGTTGAGAGTGGAGGTAGAGCAGGGGGGAATGGGGGAGGAAGAGGTATGAGGGGAGAAAATCATGTGGGGAGGTGGAGAGTTAGGCCCGAGTGGTCAAGGAGGAGAGACATAGTGGTGTTCAAAGATGGAAAGGTGGGGTGCTGTGGCTTGAATGAGGATGTTTCCTGTTTTATAGATGGAGATATCAATATCACCATGACAGGATGGGGAGGGAGCGGTGGATATGTTGAATCCCTATGGTATTTTGGTTGATTTAGAGATAGGGAGGTGTTGAAGGAAGATGCCCTTCCATTTGGAAGGACGTTTGGAGTAAAAGATGTAGTTGGTGATAATGGGGGAGGTGATCCTGAGGTAGTTATCAACAATGAGTGCTTCAGGGTTACAGATAAGTAGCTTATGTTTGAAGTTTTTCCTTGCATGTTTGGAGAGATTGGGGGGGGGGGGTAAAGAATGGTCCAGGAGTTGGAGCCATGTTTGGAGAGAGTAAGGTCAAGGGGTTGATGGTCAGTGTTGTGCGGGGTCATGTTGGGTGGACGTGGGAGGAAGAATAGATTGAAGACAGGGAAGTTGAGATGGGGGTAGAGGATGAGAGGAGGATTGGTAACCAAAAAGTGGGGGGGCGCTGGGAGAGTAGAGGGTAGAAAAATAGTGTCAGGATAAGGAAATAGGGTAAACAAGCGAGGAGTGAGAATCAGGCGCAGACTAGGTAGTAAAACAGATTACGACATCAATAAGGAGCAAATGAAATAGTTAAACAAACACAATAAATATAATGATTAAACCAAGGAGAAAATAAATAGTTAAACAGACACGATAGATATAATGATTAAAATAGGGGCAGGATAAGGGGGTAGGGTAAGCAGACGGGGAATTAAAATGAGGAGCAGATTAGATAGCAAAAGCAGGTTACATTGCTAATATGGAGCACATTAAATAGGTAAACAAAACAATAAATATGAAGGTAACTAAAAGATGATGACTATGAAAGAGGTTGATCCTCTAAATTTTTCCATGTATTTTTGCTTTTTGGCAGGTAGACCTGTGCCCCTTTCCATAGGCAGGGTGGGGTGCTAGGTCAAATTCAATCCTGAATTGTAGAAAGAAGCATGAAGTTAATGCGTAGTCCTATGTCGCTTGTGTCAGGAGTGATTGGTCCGTCCTCTGTTTCCATGTATGCTGCCATTTTGAGGAGGGAGACAGGGGATGGACCCCAATGGAGCCCAAAATGGGGTCTCAGTGCTGTCAACCCACAAGTGCAAGATGATCAAAGCACCATGACACCATGGTATGCAATCTGAGCATCTTACTATTTTGGTCTCTGATGCATGCACTTTCTCTTATTTAAACCCCACAGGAGTCAGATCGTCTATGCATTGATAATTAAGTAGAAAATATCTCACTGCAAGGCTATATATAATTTTACTAACTAATATATCTTAAAGTGAGTATGTCTTATTCCTCCCAAAAAGGGACGATCCAATGTCATTCTCAGGTCAAATGAACCTCAGAATAAGACATTTCACAACAAATCAAATCAACAACTGCAACACAAAGTGACCAAATCCTGCCTAAAACTGTGCTGTTCAAAAACATGATTAGATGCAATTAAGATATACGGTGCACTACTTAATCAAAATAAACATGAACTTTCTCTTTGTCAGGGTAGTAGAACACTGGCATGGCTATCCATGTGTTATTTTTGATCACAGTATCCAAAGCTAAAACATCCTCCAAAAGTAGCCTTGACTCTTCGCCATTGCTTTCTCACGAGAGTCATGGGCTTAACATTTCAGTTGTTTGGCATTGGGACAAAATCAGAGCGGGCTATCACGGAATCCAGAGATTCTGAAAGGACCGTGGGACTGGGACAGAGTCTTCTACAGAGGAGACATAACTACCTGAAATCCCGATAGACTGGCATCTTCAGACTGTGAAAAAAGCAAGTTGGAATTTTCACTTTAAAGGACCCAGAATGCACTAGGATGCAGCTTGAATGTCAGAAGAGAGCCATAACCGACTGATGACCTGATTTCAGGAAGCATGCCCTTAATTGCTACAATACGCATGCGGGAGCTGCCATGCGATGTAAGCAGACACTGGTGCTTTTTAGCGGTGAGGAAAGAGATGGGAAGGAGAGAAACTGAGAGGAAAGCCCCTCTACGACTAATTATTCCCAGGAATCGCCGCAGTAGGAGATGCTGCAGTGAGAAGCCACAGGCCTCGTTTGAAGGCGCAGACCGCCGAGATGTGGTTAACCCGGGGCTGCATGACCTCACCAGCCATCCCAGTAATGACAGGGTAAGTAAGTCTTCAGCCGTCAGCGCAGGCCGCCTTATTGCAGCTACATAAACCAAAATATCTCTCTCGGTGTTTTATCCTACAGTGAGGAAAATGTTAAAAATATAAACTGTTAGCATCTTTGCTGGCAGGGTCTTAAGACCTGGGTGTAATCCTTGCTTGGTCTAGTTTGAGGTGGAAAGCAAGATCAAGGGTGCTTTAAAAAAAAACAGAGAGACAGCTAAAGGCTCAAAAGCATTGCGTGAAAACTAAGTGGAATGTTTGTGACGCAAGCGTAATCTTTCTTAAATACATTTTTCACTCTTTATACCTATTTCGCCTATTTTTCTTCTCAAACCTATGTTGCTGTAAATCATATGTGGCTAACTGCGGGGCATGCAGTGCGCCCACCTAAGAGGGCCAACCCTTAGCGCCGCATGCTGGCTCGCAGACTTTCAGGGTAGTCTGCCAGACCCCCGGGGGTCGCTCACTTTCGGAGCGCACCACGCAACATTTCCAGCACCTGGGGTCATATTATCAAGAACAGGCGATACAATTATCGCCGCTTTATCGGCTGGAAACTGCCGCTAAAGAGGCGATAATGGGCTTGATAATAGGCCCTTGTGAATTCCTATAGCAGCCCAGGTTCTGGTGTTAACCTGGGCTGCTATGGGAATTCACAAGGACATATTATCAAGCCCATTATCGCCGCTTTAGAGGCAGTCTCCTGCCGATAAAGTGGCGATAATTTTATCACCTGTTCTTGATAATATGCCATATAATAGCAAGAGGAGCATAGAGGGAATAACGGGTACTGTTAGGGAAAGCCCTCCACTCAGTGAAATTCAATCCAAAAAAATCCCTGTACCCAGGACTTAAGTTAGCAATTATCTAGCGGGCATGAGAACCTTCTCCACTGGAATCTTCTAGCATAAGATGCGGGATATACCTTAACTAAATTCTATGTTTGGGTATCTATTGTCTCTAATGCCCCACTGTCCCAGACAAACAACTTGTTTGTGAGCACTAACAATTGTTTTGGGGGATTCACTGTATATTCAACTCGGCGCAACCTATGATGTCAGCCCTGAATAAGGCCATACATACACCCACACATACACAATTGAAACAGAAAAAATGTGTGGCGGAGAGGAAGGCACCTCACGGGTGAACACCCTCGGGGAAAATTTGGTCAGATATTTACCAAATACTCAGCCCCTTTCTTATCATAGGTGGCCATTCCTTATCCAGAATTTGTGAAAAAAGTAAAGAGTAAAAGTTTAAAGAAAAAGGTGCAAAGCAAGGAGCTTAGAGCATAGCTCCTGTACGTGATAAAACAGTACAGAGTGAAGATAAAGTAAAATCAACAGGCAGACCCACTAAATTACTTTATTATTAAATGAGGTATGCACTGGTGAGTTAAAAAGGCTGGTAGCTTATTGTCGCATACCACTACCCGCAACCGACATGTTTCACTGCCCAATACAAATTACGACAGATTCATCAGGGTTAACACTCTGTTGCTGCACCCACTTCAGACATCTTTGAAACAGGAAGCCTAGATCAGCTATGCTCACTCGTACCAGCTGATCATCCCAGGTTCCTGCGATGATTTACGGTCCCTCAACAAAGGCTGTACGGTTGATGCTACAACCAACAGCAAAGGCGTAGAACTATCTGATCAGCTGGTACGAGTGAGCATAGCTGATCTAGGCTTCCTGTTTCAAAGATGTCTGAAGTGGGTGCAGCTTGAGTGTTAACCCTGATGAATCTGCCGTAATTTGTATTGGGCAGTGAAACATGTCGGTTGCAGGTAGTGGTATGTGACAATAAGCTACCAGCCTTTTTAACTCAACAGTGCATACCTCATTTAATAATAAAAGTAGTTTAGTGGGTCTGCCTGTTGATTTTACTTTATCTTCACTCTGTACTGTTTTGTCACGTACAGGAGCTATGCTCTAAGCTCCTTGGTTTGCACCTTTTTCTTTAAACTTTTACTCTTTACTTTTTTCACAAATTCTGGATAAGGAATGGCCACCTATGATGAGAAAGGGGCTGAGTATTTGGTAAATATCTGACCAAACTTTCCCCGAGGGTGTTCGCCCGTGAGGTGCCTTCCTCTGTGGGGCATTAGAGACAATAGATACCTAAACATAGAATTTAGATAAGGTATATCCCGAATCTTACGCTAGAAGATTCCGGTGGAGAAGGTTCTCATGCCCGCTAGATAATTGCTAACTTGAGTCCTGGGTACAGGGATTTTTTTGGATTGAACTTGATAATATGCCCCCTGGTTCGCTGGTGTCAGGTAATTACACCTGCCGTACACAGTTGCCGCCCTCTTTGTTTCCCCGCTGGCTCTGGCACACTGGGTTAAGATGAAAATGTTCAACAAGAAGTGTGCATTTCTTGCCTCAAAAGACGTTTTTTAGTTTGAGCCTCTGCAAGACTTATTGTAGACGAGTAGCAAATAGAAGCCCCACTCACTCTCTGGCCATGTTTGCCATCGGCTTGTATCATTTTCTGTCCTAAATACTAGCTTCTGATTCTTCAATAGGCTTGTTAGTCTCTCCTTAGTACCACCTCCTCTTCATTTGTCACCTCCCATGGCGACTGGCCCCTTTACTTCGAGTGTTACACGGTACGTGTTATTTAGACTGTGAGCACTATTTTCTTTAATTAGGTTTTCCTACTACCTTCTTTACTCCCCCCTCCCTCCCATTGTCCATGCCTTCTCCCCCCACCGCACTACCGTTTGTGCCTTCTCGCCCCGCCCATTTTCCATGCCTTCCCCTCGCCCAACCTCCCATTATCCGTGATGACTACCATTTGCAATGCAATAGGTCTCACGTAAGTGCGAGACCTATTACATTGCAAATGCATGTTTTTTCTTGAAGCAGCCTCCTGCTGGTGTGAGCAATGGCTCTTGTATTCAAATATTTCTTAGCAGACCAGTGAAATATGACAAGCTTACTTTTTCTTCAAAGTTTGCGCATTAATTGAAATACCCGCATACCGCACCACCGGCAACTCGCATGCTTCACGGGGGGACTTCAGCCCCCAGACTACTCTGCTGCCTGCTGCGCCTGGAGGCGCTAACATCACCCTGCGTGCCTGGAGGCGCATAAATTCACTCGCTGCTCCCACTTCGCAGGACGAGCGCGGGCTAAACCCGATCCAAGGGCGGGCCCGTTCTTGCCCGTCACAGACTGGAAGAGAGTACTTAGAAGAGACTGGACTGGGCCACAGCCTTAACATTTGCCCCCGCAAAAGGTACTGTGTCTTTGACCTTAGCACGTAGCACCAGAACTAGCAGGGAGCTTTGCTATTCTAAGAAAAAAAGATAGCAAGCCACTATAGCACTCCTGTTTATAATAAGTTAGTATATGCCATAAAAATTCATCAGGCTATAATTAGGGTCCAAGATCTGTTATTTTCTACACAGTTACATCCATAATCATAGTTGATACAATGTCCATATCTCTATTCATACAACTCCAAATTCAGAGATCCAAGTCAAGATGATTTCCTCCAAGAATTCTTTTATTTAACACCAATAGTTTATAACAACTTCACAGCTCACACCGCCGACACGTGTTTTGTCTCACAGAGACTTTTTCAAGGCCAATAAAAGTAATTACGCTGACACCTGCATGTAAACGATCACAGTAATGCGGCGGGACGATATTACCCGGTGATGTCTCCTTATATACAGTAGCTTTCCATCCTATCGGTGAGAATATGGCCGTTCATTACGTATTCATTGATGATGCAGTAAGTCTAAAATAGATCAAAGTTCAGAATATACGAGCGTCTCCTGAACCTAACCGTCAGTAATGCACGGAGTACACACCCGTATTTGTGATTTAATAAGGCAAAACTTGACGGGTGGTCTCTCTTTAGAAAAAGAAGGGCAAGTAAGACGCATAGGAAACCCTGATAAGCCTCCAGCGAGTCATGTGTCGGCCGACTCAGAAACCTCGGTCAAAGAACGGCGGATTATGTACTTTTGTCTTGAACCTTCTGAACATAGGAAAGATAGTTCTAAATGTGTCAGATCAGTACTACCAGATTATCTGTATGCACATTGATAACGATTTTTATATTGTGTTAATGAATTTTTATAATAATGTGGCACCTGAGCTGTTTGAGGGAACCATGAGACGCTTGAGTGGGGAATTGCACAATTTACAAGATTGTTCATCCACATCAAGAACTTTAGGACACATGAGATTGCATTAAGTGATCATTTTCTCATTAGCATGGAAATGAAGGTGCATAATAATTTAAAAAAGACCGGTGGTAACTCTGTATTTTCTGCAGAAAACATTACCCTGACTGAACAAAATGGTTACGCCTTTAAAAAGGCTAAAGTGGATCCAGGGTCTGTAATGGGGAAAGTTGTGAAAGGATGCTCTAAAGAGCTTTCAATTTGCTTAAATGGGTATTCATCACATCAAGAAATCGTAATTTATTTTGCCATTTCTAACTTTGTCAGTGATACCTTACACATAAAAGGACGAAAGAACAGAAATACTAAACAAGGGGGGTTCGACAATAAGTGCACAAAGGCCGAGTCTCATCTTAACAATGCACTCCATGCCAATGTGAAAAGTTCAAGAAAATATTAAAGAGGCAAGATATTAATACAAGAGGGCATTAAAGGCGAGAAAGTCTGCTTTAAAAGAGGATGCTTGGCAGGCCTTACACAATGCATCAGTTAATTGCTTCTCATCAGCCTTTTGGAAGGCTGTTAATGCCCCTTTCCTGGCAGAAATTGATAAAGCCACAATAGAGATATCAATTACTGAGCACAAATTGATCGCACACTATTCAATCTATTCGATCCAACTAGAATAGGATCATTCGGCAACTGAGGTAGAAATTGCCAACCTTTAATTTCTAGTTACTTACCTTTACATTTTACTCTCAGCGAGGTAAATTCTGCCATCAATTCAGGTCAGGGGCCGAAGGCTGCAGACCTGATGGGATCCCTGTAGACATCTTAAATTTAATGTAGAATTCTGGGGCCCACTATTAATGCAATATGCATGTTGCTCACAAGGCTTCCTACCGACCTGGCATGACTCCATAATAGTGCCTATCTTTAAAAAAGGCAACAGGGCAAATCCCGCCTGTTACCGACCAATTTCTTTTCTGGACTCCAAACTTAAGATTGTGGGGTGAGGTCAGCTAGGTTACAGCTATGGGGGGAAGAGAAGTCAATACTAAACGATCTTCAATATGGATCCGAAAAGGCTTCAGCACAATAGAACAGGGCCTAAACTTACATATTTTATTAGACAAGTACACAAATTCCAAAAAGGAGAATTTATATCTAACATTTGTAGACTTAACAGCGGCATTTGATCGTGTTAACCACGAGAAGCTGTGGTCAGTTTTAGAGGAAATGGGAGCAGATGCGCTAATAGTCACTTTTTTAAGGCATCTATACCTAGGGGCGTCGGCCAGGGTTCGGTACGGAAGGGGGGCGAGTGCTCTAAGCACTTTAAAGTGATGAGGGGTGTAAGACAAGGGTGAATTTTAGCCCTGTTTCTCTTCTCATTATATATAAACAACTTAGAAACCTTTCTGATCAAGGAGTGTAAGGATTTATCATTTGCATCAACCCGACCTATCCTAGCATTAATGTACATGGACAATGCGGTCCTTATGGCCCGCACTCTGATTGCACTGCAGAATGTTGTTAATACGTTTGTTAATTTTATGTCAGAATTGGGGCTTACCGTCAACTGTTCAAAAACATTTACAATGAACTGTGGGGCTGGACTAAAAAAGAAGACTAAAAACCTTTTTTATACAATCCAAGCCAATAGATAGTGCAATAACCTTTTATTATCTATGAATATTATTTGACCATTCAGGTTCCTGGTTCCAGGCGATTAAGGCCAGAAGACCTTTGTTTATTAAATCATTGATGGCTCTACAAAATTTTAGCACAAAACAAGGTAGACACTCCCCTTCTGAAATGCTGCAGATTTACAGAGCTAAAAGCATGGCCACTGCCACTTACGGACAGGAATATGGGGCTACGCAGGGGTAAACACACTGCAATCTGCCAAAAACAAGTTTCTTAGGTCGCTCCTGGCTGTCCCAGACAGTACATCAAACTATATATGCCATCAAGAACTGGGCATGCTCTACCTGGAGGACCTAATTGAGATCCAAACAATCCTCCTGTGGCACAAAGTCTGGACCTCAGAGGAGACAGCTTTTAACCGCCGCATACTAACAGATGCCTTGGCGCTGGATGGAGTAAGTCGGGTAAGATGGCTAGAATACGTAAGAATATTCCTGACTAAATTAGGCCGCCCTGAATATTATAAAGACCCACAAACATTGAGTACTGTGTCCAGGAAAGATCTTAAAGCGAGTTGTCTACAACATCTGGGCAAAATTAACAAACACTTTAGAACTAAAGAAGTCTATGGTTCAAACATATCATATGACCCAAACAACTACTGCTATAGAACCGTATATCACCTTGACAACTAATGATTATCATAGGTTTCTGTTAACCAGGTTTAGATTGAACATTGTATACAGAACGTTAAGTTTTCCTGCACCAAATGATTGCTCAAGGGTCTTAAGCAAATGTCCATGCGATGATGTCTCGACCTAATCGACAATACATATAATGTTTTTCTGTAAATTTTATTCAAACCCAAGAAGAATGTGGATTATTCCAGTTTTAAATAGATCAGGTCTGAGACAATGCCAATTAGCCTTTCTTTTTCTGCAATCACTAGATTATGAATTAATCATTGCTTCTGTAATTGTATTCTTAAAACATGTTTTTAAATATCGTAAATCTATTTTGTAATGATTTTTATAATATTTTTATGATATCAGGAAATTTGTATCGATTCATGTATATGAACTTTTATGGTCAAATCTATCAGTTACCGAAAAAAATGGTTTGAATTGAATTGAAGTGAAATAAAAAAGATTGCGATTTCACCCACACCTACCAGTGAAAGGCACACTGATCTGAGACTAAAGGACGGTGACCACATTGCCTGATTTGTGTGCATAAAGACTTCTGTATTATTTATAGATATGTGTATGTTTATATGGGTAGATGCATACCTGTATAAAAGTATTAATGAATACAGATATAAGTTTGCATTTCAAATATAATACCGCAAAAGAATGTAAAACTCCAGTACATCAATCCGACTGTCGAAAAAATTGTCATTTAATTATTATTCATTTTATTTTAATAGATCTTTCATGAAAGTGCTTTAAAAAATGTGTTTACTTCAATACAACACTCAGAAGGCTCAAGAAACCCCCCACAGACCCGTCAATGCTTGCCATCTACAAACCGATCTTCCAGTTATAATACCCTGCCGAAGTCCTAGAGAAACTCACAAACAGATTCCTCAGCAACCATCTCTGTGCCCAATCAACTCCTCAATGTTTAGAAACAACCCTTTACAGCTACTCACATCTGCATGGTCCTGGACGAAGGAGACACTGCCATCTTCGACCTTCTTGACCTCTCTGGGGCATTCACCATGGTATCGCCCCACATCCTCATCCAACACTTACAAGAGATTGGAATCCACGGGCTGCTCTCCACTGGCCTTGCTTCTTTCTGACCAGAAGAACACAGTCAGTCAACCTGGCCCAATACTCTAAACCTATGGAGTACCGCAAGGGGCTTCACCAGTGGCAGCCCTTAACGTACCACAGAGATGCAGTGGGCACATACATACGCACATGTGCACACACATGCCCACACCCATTCACAGCACACATACAGAAAAACTCACACGTTCATACATACAGATGCATCCAACATTAAAAGTAAAAATGTACTGGGCGATCTAGGGTGGCGGGACCAAAGTCTCTATTGTTTCCTGAAGGCTTCGGAACGTCCATCAGTGAGACAATCTAGTGAAGTGTGTCCAAAAAAGAAGATGATGCATAAGACCTGCAAGACATCACTGAAAAAGTGACACGACAAGGTGAAATATGAAGTCCTTGAAGCAAGTGAGATACTTTTAATAGAAAATCGAGAGGACCCAAAACGTAGCCTTTTGACGCTTCATAGATATGAGGATAAGACAATATAGACAACCTAAGACATAGAGTAGGAGCAAATGGAATACAATTTAGATAGAACTGTATCAGAGATCCAAAAAGGCAAGAAAGAGATTGTAGAAATACAGAGCGGTCAATTCTGCTAAATGCAGCTCAGGTAAAATAAGAGGAAAATTAATGATGAGCATGGGTTGGGTAATGGAAAGATGAGTCACTTAAGTAGACACATCTGCATATAGCCGGACTAAATAGAACATAGAAGGCTTTTAGAACAGAGGCAACTCTTTCCAGAAATTGGTCCTTTGAGTGTTTTTAAGAAAGCAGTAGAATAGTATCATGTTTAAAGGATATAGTGGGAATACCAGATAACAGTTACATGAAAAATAGAATAGTAAGTTAAGAAATATGCAAAGACAACCTGGAATTGTATAAAGGGACAGGGACGGGTATTGGAGGGATAGACAAAGAAGCACAATAGGAATTGAAAGCCTTGTGTTTCTCACTTTAGCTGTTCTTACTGTGGATGTAAAGGTGAGATAAAGAAAAAAGTTGGTTATTGATTAATTGAATGCATAGTGGGGTCAGCACGCTGAGGAGAAAGTAGCTAAGCTTCCTCTCATCCCATTATGAGTGCCCCATATCTTTCCAATTCCTTATCAAACACCTACTTGTGCATAAATCAGAACCCAGCATTTAACCATAGTTAATACAGGCCCTAATCTTTTGGCAGGCGAATTTTGGCAAGTATATCTGCTGAAATTTACTGCGGCAAAATGCCCGGTAAACTCTGGAACACGCCGACTTTGGTGCATAAAGCAACACAATCTACATTGTTCACCATTTGTTAGGGGAAAACTCATGATAAGATGTATTCATTGACCCTATAAATACCAATCACCTTAGGTACCTGGTTTTGGTTTTATCAGCATCAATAAATAAAGCGGCCCAATTGGTGGCGCACTCATAATGAGGGTACTAGTGTTGAACATTTTCAAAAAGGATGATGTGCACCATACAAATGAGTGTATACTAACATAGGGGCATATTTACAAGGGCAAAGCACTGCAGGAGCATCACTTTTTCCGACGCATTCTACAGCACACATAGAAGAAGCAAAATGCCATTAAGGACTGTTTTTGTGCAGGAAGGTGTCCCTTTGTGCACAAACACAATCCTCCCTGTTGCTCAGGCACCCATGGTGCAAGGGTGCCTGCACTGATGCTAGTGAGCTTTTTTAGCACCAGCGTTGGGGAGATCAAAGGGGTGCGCTGTATTCTTGTTAATAGGGCGCATCCCCGTCATTTATTTTTTAAATATTGTTTATTGTTTTCATTAATAGCACAATACATAAGTCCAATATAAGTTAACAGTACATTATACATCATTGGAATATATTCAAAAACAATCCACACTTTCCGTTCATACCCTTGCATTGCATCACAGCTGTTATCTAAACCCCTCTCAATTTTCACTCGATCTGTTTTGTTATTCCGTCTCTGAACCCTCATCGTCCTGGTCTGGTGTGGATCACAGATGTCTGCCCTAAATTTGTTCCAATCTCCCCCGATTTTACTCCACTTTCAGACGCACCCTCGATTGATGAACACCGTTCTCTCGGCTATCATGGCCACATCCATGTCAATGCACCATGAGGTCAGAGATGGTATCTCCGCCGCTCCCCACTTTTGGACAATGTTTCGTTTAGCGATCATGATCCCTAGTGTGGCCCAGTTCTGAGCAAGATCATTGGGCTCCCACACATTTATTAAACACCTCCTGGGCTGCGACACTAGTGACACTCCCTCTGATTGTGATATTGTCCTCATCACTTGTATCCAGTATTCCATAATTTTGGGACATTGCCATATGCTGTGGAAAAAAGTACCTTCATCCCCGTAGCCGCGCAGGCAGAAAGGGTGCAGTGTTTTACCTATCCTGTGTAGGGTGTGCCTGGTGTAATTTTTAGCTGCACTAGCCTAAGTCGTGAGGGTATGCCCACCTCCTTTGGAGAGGTCAACGCCTCCTGCCATTCCGAGTCGTCGAGGTCACCTACGTCATGAGACCATTTGTCCCGCAGGGGCCCCATGGGGTCTGGCAGATTGTTCACCAATTTGCGATAAGTGAGTGAAGTTGCCTTTTTTGGCATGTAGTCTGACAATAGCCTGTCTTCCATAGGTGATGCTTCCGGGACTTCAGTACCAGGCGGCAATGCTGTCATTAGTGTGTGCCTAATCTGTGTGTATCTAAAAATTTCAGAGGGTTCCAGATTATATTGTTGCTGGAGACGCTCAAATGGAACTATTTCGCCTTTGTGCCACAGGTCACCCACCGTGGAAATGCCAATATCATCCCACTGGTCAAAACCCTTACTGTTCTTAAGCTTACCCAGTCATTTCATGTCCCAAAGTGGAGTTAGTTGGGTCATGACCCCTCACCATCCCAGTTTAGCCTGAGCAGCATACCAAATGGTAACAGTGTGCCTCAAGGGTCCTATCATTGCTGGGTTTAGTTTCCGGTCGTAGAGTGAAGACAGCATACCTTTCGTACCTAGTATTGATCTGTCTGCCATAAATGCTGGGTCTGACTGCGGGGCTTGCAACCATTGGTTAATGACCTTCAATTGTGCCGCCCAATAACAGAGTTGTATGTTTTGGGAGTGCTATTCCACCATCATACCATCCGCGTACCAACTTAAACTGCGCTATGCGTGCCGGTTTGTTGCCCCACAATAGGCTGGAGACCTGGGCTGCTATCGCCCTGAAGTAACTCGGCTGCACTTGGTAGGGCGTATTTTCCAGCACATATAAGAAGCGAGGTAGGGCCATCATTTTAAAAACTGCTGCTTTACCTAGCAAAGTTAACAGCAAGGTCCCCCAGTGTCGTACATCTCTTTTAAGACGATCTAGCGGGGGTTGCATATTTCTTTTTAAAAAGTCCTCCAGGTCAACAGTGATATATCTGCCTAAATATTTAAATGCACCCTCCGAAATTCTGTGGGGAGTTGCGGTGGGGGGCAATGCAGCAGATACATAACCGATTTGGTCCAGTTTATGGTATAACAAGACGCCCTCCCAAAAATTGTGCAGATATTTAGAAGGGTCAGTATGGAACGCCTGGGGGAGGTCATGTATAACAGAACATCGTCTGCATACAGAGAGGTGCGATCCTCCCAGCTTTCTGTCAATTTGAGTCCCCATATCATTGGCTCCCACCGTATCCACGCCGGCAGTGGTTTACGCACCAAGGCAAAGAGCAGCGGCGACAGGGGACAGCCTTGACGCGTGCCCCGTGCCAAGGGGAAGTCGTCGGAGGTATGGCCATTAGCAGTTACATGAGCCATTGGATTAGTATAGAGAAGCCGAACCCATGCACAAAAGGTAGGTCCAAAGCCCAGGTGATGGAGTACGGCAAACAGGAAGGGCCATTCAACCTTATCAAATGCCATTTGTGCCTCTAGTGACAGTACAACAGCCGGTTCCTAAAGATAGACAGCACGGGCCAATATCCCATGTAGGCGCCTCAGGTTGAGGGCTGTATTTCTGCCTGGCATGAAACCCGACTGGTCTGGGTGTATTATGGCCACAAGGTGGGGTGTCAGCCTAATCGCCAATAATTTTGCAAGGATTTTAGCCTCTGCGTTAATCAGTGATATAGGGCGATATGAGGTGCACTTATCAGCAGGCTTTCCTGGTTTAGGTTTAGCTACTATGGTTGCCATGCGCTGATCTGGTGGGAGTTCACCCGCTACTAAGCTGTCGGTGAACATGCCTAGCAAGTGTGGGGCAATGGTCCCTGCAGTCTTTTTGTAGAGTTCAATAGGTATCCCGTTTTGTCCTACTGCTTTGCCAGACTGTAGCGATCTGATTGCCACCTGCAACTCCTCCACTGTGAGATCCGCCTCGAGCTCAAGTGCCGCCTCTGGGGTGAGCTTGGGCATAGCAATGTCCTTTATATAGGTCAGTGCTTCTTCCTGTGTCATCTTCGAGGCCGATGTATACACCATTTAAAAATGTCGCTCTAGTGTGTGCACTATTGTCCGTGGGTCAGTTGCTGTCCGCCCCTCCTCCGTACTAATTTGCGCTATCCATCGAGTACCCTGGTCTCTCCTGTCAAGCCATGCCAGTAGTTTTCCGGCTTTATCGCTTGTTTCATATATCTTGTGTTGTGTGGCCCTCTAGCTGCTGTTTGGTCAGTTCCGTAAGGTACTCTCTGTGTTGCTGCTTTTTAAGATGTAGGCTCTGGGATGTATCTGGTGTAGGGTTGCTGGTATGATGGGTCTCTGCGTCGTGTAACTCTAGCTCTAGGTTCTGCAGCTGCTTCTCCCGCTTTTGTGCCATAATGGAGGCAATGGCCTGCCCCCTAAAGACCGTTTTATATGCCTCCCAGAGGATAGTCGGGAAGCTAACCGATGTGGCGTTCTCTTGGAAGTAGTGGTCCGTCGTCTTACTGACGGCCTTCCTAATCTTGGGGACTTGCAAATAGCCCGGGTATATCAGGTAGATACGTCGCTGTGTCTTGTGGTAGTGAGTGTATTGTAGGAATAATGGGGATTGGTCGGAGACGCCCCTTGGTCTAATCTCTATGCTATCAATATTTTGAATTTTACTTACAAAACAACTGCCAGTGCTGCCAATATGAATCACAATTCCTATTTATATCAAACACATACGAATTAAACGCTATGCAGGCGGAGTCTATTTTTTGAATCAATCTATTTGATTTTAATTTTCATTTATTTTGTCATTTTTTCATTTATTTTATCGCATTTCGGATGGTTTAGCGTTATTTTCTAACAATCTTCGCGGCGTGTTAAACGGTCTTACCTTTCTATACTCTTTTTCGTCGCTGTAAAGCGGTCCGGTCTCGCGGTCTCGGCCAATCTGTATACTTCCGGGGACGCTCCTCTGTTTATATTAATGTCACGTGATTGAGATCGTGAACGTGGTCGCCATCTTTGACTGGGGAGTCTATTCCCTTGTGTTTTAGATCCGCTATTTTTGTCTTCTTTATTATTTATCGTCCATCGGGGCTATTTGGTAACCGTATATTCGTAGTGTATTTTAACTGTCCTAGGTACAACGAGTTGGTTTCAGTGACTCCAACAATTTTGTCTTGAGGTGTAGGGTCTGGTTGTTCGGTCCACCGATGTGGGTGCCATCTTTGAGTGGCGATCTTTTAATGTTGGTTGTATGTTTTGAGAGGTATTGTGGGTCTCTTGTCTTGAAATATCGTCTTTTATATTCATTCTGGACGTGTTGTGTGCGGGAATTAGATCCATTTTAAGAGGATTTACTTCTTGCAGATTTTTAAGGACAAGGCAGTGAAGTATGTCTTCACTGTAATTTGTATATTTCTGACAGCTCATTGAGTCCTTCAATTGGCGAATTGAATTTCAGAATCATCATGGCTTCTTTCTGTGCAAGTTTTGCCTCTAAATCGCTACCTCTTGGATCCGTCTCCACTTTCAGGTTCTTAATTTGCCAATGATTTACCATGGGGGCATTAGGGACTTTTCTTTTTATCCTCGATCTATGTTGTTGAATTCTCAACCGTATCTCCTGATTGGTTTTCCCAATATATAGTAAATTACACGGACATTTAATCCCATAGATCACATTTCTTGATTTACAGTTTGTGAAACAATCATGTCTCCACATTATTTCATTGTGCTCAAACAATTGCAGCCTCCGCATTTATGATGGCCTGTTACCGGAGGTAAACCAATCATCGTTCATAACGTTGGTTGTGTTTTTTGGGCAATGCTGCTCTCACCAATTTATTGGCTATGCTTGACTCCTTTTTAAATGCGAATAGAGGAGGTTTTTTTAATTCTTCGCATACATTTTTGATCAAATGCCAGTTGTTGTTTACCAACTTTTTCAATCTGCTGGAATTTGGGCAATACGTGGTGACTAGTACTATTCTGTCCATTTTCCAATAGGCATTCCCTCGGAGTCCACCATGCTCTTTTCTGGGAGCGTCTTAGCAATTTTTTAGGATATCCGCGTTCAATCAGATTAGTGGTCAATTTGTCTGCATGTTTCATGTATTCCTCCTTGACTCTTTCTACGGATCCTTAGATATTGCTCAAAGGGCAAGTTTTCTTTTAGGCTCCGGGGGTGATTACTACTGAAGTGTAATGCTCGGTTTCTGTCCGTTTCTTTTTTATACAACGTAGTTTTAAGACCTCCTTCCTCCGAAGGGTATATTTCGACGTCCAAAAAAGGCATTTTGTTTTTTGAATATGTTAAACTAAATTTAATTTCCTGTGTTTTGTTATTTAACCATTCATGGAAGTTTTTTAACTCGTTTTCTGGACCAGACCACACAAAGAAAACATCGTCTATAAAACTATTCCAGTTTTTTACCCATATTCCAAACGGGTTGTCGTGATAGATAAACTTTTCTTCATAGCTTGACATATACAAAATAGCCAATTCAGGGGCAAAAGGGCATCCCATTGCGACGCCGCCTACTTGAAAATAAAAGTCTCCATCAAAATAGAAATAATTTCTTTTTAGTGCAAAGCTTGCCAATTGAATAATAAATTCAGTTGGAACCTTTTGTGGTCGTTCTCTTGTTTCTAGTGTCTTTTTTAGCACCTGTATACCATCTTCTTGCGGTATCTGTGTATACAGGGACGTGATGTCCATTGTCACCATCTAATCATTTATTTTATCAAATTGAACTTCATCTAACTTATTTATTCCATTGTATCTCTGATGTATGATTGTACTGCTGGTATGAATGGCTTTAAGAAGAAGTCCACGAATTTTGATATAGGTTCGATTAGGGATTCACAACCTGAGAAAATTGGGCGTCCAGGTGGGGTTTCTTTATTTTTGTGAACCTTTGGCAGTACGTAAAACAAGGGAATTCTTGAATGTTGGATTTTTAAGTACTCTGATTCCTTCTTTCCGAGAAAGCCTTGTTGAAATGCTTCATCTACAATAGCATGGAGTTGACCCTTAAGTTCAAGTGTGGGGTCTTTGTTGATCCTACGATAACAATTTTCATCATTTAGTTGTTTTTTAACTTCATTGATATAAAGAATCCTGTCCCACAACACAACCGCTCCACCTTTATCTGCTTGTTTTACAATGATCGTTGTATCCTTTTTTAGATTAGTTAGCGCCATTGATTCAGATTTGGTGATGTTGTGCTTGATCCACACATTTTTTCTTTCCATATCGGTGATTGCTGATAAAATCGTTCTTTCAAATGTGAGTACCTCCTTTGGTATTTTGTAATTTGGAGGGCAAAATGTCGATTTTTTATTTAGGCCCGTTGTTTCCGCGCTTGATTCCTGTGGGTTTTCGGCAAAAAAGGTCATAAGTCAAATTTTTCGAACAAAATTCCATAGTTTCAATTTTTAGTTTGACAAAATCCGTTATTTTCGTAGGTACAAATGTAAGTCCTTTTTGAAGGACGCTTTCTGTGTCTTTTGTCAAGATTTTATTGGAGATTTTGAAAATCAGGGAGGGTGTTAGTTCTTGTAATTTTGGCGTCTGGTCGACATTTCCCACGGCTGATTGTATCTTGTTTTTCCTCTGGGTTTGGTCTGGCCTCTCCCTAAAAAAGCTGATCCCTGTTGGTTATGTTGGAACGATCCTCTTCTGGTATTTGTTCGTCTAGGGTCACCGTTATCTCCCTCACTGCTACTTCCAGATGACGAAGTATCTGAAAAGGTTATATATATTTGAGATGATCTTCCTTGATATTCCTGTAAATGTCTTCGAGATTCAGGACGGGAGTAGAAATCCAATTGTAAAAATGGGTATACCTTTTCTACGCTGAAATTCTTCTGATCTTTATCGAATTGGTTGGTTTTTTGATTTATGGTATAGTCCTTAAATTCGCTGATTTCTTTTTCTACATTTTCCAGCAGGCCTTTGGTGTCCGTGATCAATTGGTCAGTAGCAATACTAGTTTGTAGACTTTCAATCTCCTCTAATTGTACTTGGGATAATCTCTGGACCGTTTCGATGGTTAATACCAATAAATCCCTGCTACACTTCGTTTCGATGTAGCTGTAGCCCTTTTTATAAATAGGGTCCTCTGTAAAGATCACAGGTATATTTTTTATTTGTAGACCTCCAGGAATAGCACCAGCTCCTAGGTGTTTAAGTAAAAAATGGCCATGCAGATCCCTCCGGATCTGTTTTTTCTTTAATCTAAGTAGTTTTTCCGTTTCGTTTTGGTTTTGAGGTGAAACGCTTAAGGAGGCTGACGCGAAAAGGGGTGGAGCTGCTAGCAGTTTTTTTATATGTTCCTTGCTGTATGCGAATGCTTCATTCTCTGACATATTTCTCCGTGCACACTCACTTCATTCATCCAAATTTGACCAACAAAAAACACTTAATGCCGACGCAGGACCAAGTTCCTAAGTTCTTATCATAGAACAACAATGTCTTAACAACACTACTAACCTCCACCTCAAGGTCAGCGGGCTACCACACAGGCTCTTGTCTGCTATCAATATGGATACACGTAACTGGGTATGGGCTCCCAGGCAGCAAGGCCAAACCCTGCCTAAATTTTACTACAAAACAACTGCCAGTGCTGCCAATATGAATCACAATTCCTATTTATATCAACCACATACGAATTAAACGCTATGCAGGCGGAGTCTATTTTTTCAATCAATCTATTTGATTTTAATTTTCATTTACTCTGTCATTTTTTCATTTATTTAAGCAACTTTTTCATTTTCAAAAAAACATTTCAACAAAACATCAATCTATATACATAAACTTTTTACAAAATTAAACCCTTTTAATGACTTTCATACACATTCTCTCTCAACAAATTTCTCACATCAAACACATACACACTCAAATATTCCGATAGCAAAAAATATTTTCTGTACAATTTATATAATTTTTCCAAGAACCATAGTATACAGTTTTTGAAATAAACCGATCCAAATACAAATATCATTTATATTATCCTTATGGTTCGAACAATAGTAAGGTCTACGCGTTTCAAACTCCCTTTTGTTATGGTGTTCTCATCAGGACCGTAAACTGGAAATGAAAAAAGAGAGGGGACTCTTATTAGTTTACTGTCTAATTCAGCCTCCGAGCTGCTTTAAGGTTCAACAGCCACCTTTCCACGTCTTACCTCTCTATTATTGTTTCTTTACAACGACGCAGAACCACCTAAATAATAATTTCAAAAGAACAAGAAACACCAACTGTGCCACTCTAGACAAATATAAAGATCACTCACTTATTTTCTGTGGATGGTGTTCTTTCACTGTTTCACTTTACGGCGACGAAAAAGAGTATAGAAAGGTAAGACCGTTTGACTCCCTGCGAAGATTGTTAGAAAATAACGCTAAACCATCCGAAATGCAATAGTCCTAAAACAGCGAAATTAACCAGACCCCTTTTTCCCTTCCAGGCACTGAACGGTGGTGTCTAGGTCATCGTCCCTAACACAAGAGGCGTTCACAAAAATTGAATTAGGTAAGAAACTTCCCGTCATCTATACTGGAGTGTGTAATCACAGAACATACCACTAAAATAGTACGCTATTATTCCTTTAACCCCTTCGCCGCGGGGCTAATTCCCCCGCGGTGTGAGGGGAGGGGGGCCGCGCACGGCGCCTCTGTGCTGATGACGAGCCCAGGCTCTTCATGCAGCACGGTGCTCGTGTGCTCATGACGAGCCTGGGCTCGTCATGAACCCGCCCGCACAATGGAACGCCCAGCACAGCGGGGGAATTAGCCCCGCATGTGAGCGTTCCACGGCTCATGACGAGCCCAGGCTCGTCATGAGCACACGAGCACCGTGCTGCATGACACGCCTGGGCTCGTCATCAGCACTGAAGGGGTTAACAGTGAAAGAACATCATCTACAGAAAATAAGTGAGTGATCTTTATATTTGTCTAGAGTGGTACAGTTGGTGTTTCTTGTTCTTTTGAATTCATGGATGCTAAACACATATTTATTAAATAGGTGGTTCTGCGTCGTTGTAAAGAAATTCTAACCAGAAACAATAATAGAGAGGTAAGACGTGGAAAGGTGGCTGTTGAACCTTAAAGCAGCTCGGAGGCTGAATTAGACAGTAAACTAATAAGAGTCCCCTCTATTTTTTCATTTCCAGTTTACGCTCCTGATGAGAACTCCATAACAAAAGGGAGTTCGAAACGCGTAGACCTTACTATTGTTCGAACCATAAGGATAATATAAATGATATTTGTATTTGGATCGATTTATTTAAAAAAACTGTATACTATGGTTCTTGTAAAAATTATATAAATTGTACAGAAAATATTTTTTGCTATCGGAATATTTGAGTGTGTATGTGTTTGATGTGAGAAATTCGTTGAGAGAGAATGTGTATGAAAGTCATTAAAAGGGTTTAATGTTGTAAAAAGTTTATGTATATAGATTGATGTTTATGTTGAAATGTTTTTTTGAAAATGAAAAAGGTGCTTAAATAAGTGAAAAAATGACAAAGTAAATGAAAAAATTAAAATCAAATAGATTGATTCAAAAAATAGACTCCGCCTGCATAGCGTTTAATTTGTATGTGGTTGATATAAATAGGAATTGTGATTCATATTGGCAGCACTGGCAGTTGTTTTGTGAGTAAAATTTAGGCAGGGTTTGGCCTTGCTGCCTGGGAGCCCATACCCATTTACTTGTATCCATCAATATTTTGAAGGCTACCTGCCGACCCCAGGAAGTACTCTATTCTCGCCAGGCTATTGTGTACCCCAGAGTAAAATATGAATTGTCGCGCAGTTGCGTTCTGTCGCCTCCACACATCCGTGAGCCCACGTTATGTTATGTTATGTTATAGTTATTTATTGTGCGCACAGCTGCTCCAGCAAAGGAGCGTCCTGGCGCCCGACAAGGTAGAACATAACACAACTAAAGACAAAAACAGAAAGGAACAGCTAAAAGGCAAAACTAAAACAAGAAGGTTTTAATGGCTTTTCGAAACTGCATGAGATCCTCCAACAAACGAATCTCCACCGGGAGAGAGTTCCAGATAGCCGCGGTTTTCACACGAAAGGATCGGCCACCGGCACGACAAAGCTTGAACCGGGGGACCACGGCGAGGGCCTGGCCCAAGGATCGGAGAGAACGTGTCGGAACATAGAAGGACAAAAGATTGGACAGAATTTGAGGGGCAGTGCCTTTCAGGATTTTAAAGGCCAAACATAGGACCTTAAAATGAATTAGATGCACCTTAAAGTGCATCTAAAAAGCTCCCAAGGCGAGACACACCCAAGTCACCCACTCTTGCAGGATATCGGTCAATGGTCCCGTCCATAATGGTATTGAAGCCCCCGCCAAGTAGCAGCTCCCCTTTCGGAAGGTCAAGCAAAAACTCACTGAGATCAGGGAGTGTCACCGCATGTAGTGCAGGGGGAATATAAACTGAAACTATATTAAGGGTCCGCCCCTCCCATTGACTGATTATGGCTGCAAAACGACCAGAGCCATCAGTTTTGGTTTTGTGTACTATCAGCAGGAATATTTTTTTAACCAGTATACCCACCTCCCGGGACCCCTAAGAGAATTCTGAGTGCGCCACCATTTTGTACCCCCATCTGTCCATCGATTTGCTTGTGGTGCCAGTGAGGTGTGTTTCTTGCAGTAGGACTACCGCCGGAGAACCCCGTTTAATACACTGTAGAACCAGGCCCGCTTTATTGTGTCTCCCAGGCTTCATACATTCCACGGGTGCAGGGAAAGAGGTGTCACTTGAGTCGAGGGGCATGTGCCAGGTGTAGGGTGCGATGGGTCATTCACCGCCACATTCGGCGAGGTGTGTAGGGTGTACTACGGAGTTGTAAGTGCAATGCATGTGCTGTGTATTGTGCGTAGGTGCTGCATACCCAAGTGCTCTATCTAAAGCTAAAACATAGGACTTAACAAGAACATTTGAACAAACAAGTGCTAAGGTCAAAGCAGCATGTCGAAAGTTTGAATTTTTCACTATCTTTTGGCTTTCCAATATGAATTATCCCATTCTCCAAGGTCTTATTTTTTGGAGAATCTAAACTATGAATATTAGCTTATTTGATAGGGTGCTTTTTGTCACCTGTCACAAGCTGAGCAGGGATTGGCGCATGGAATATACATTATTTGAAATACTTCATTAAAGTTTGAGAATTCCGAATTTTACCAGAATCTAATTTATCGCTACAACTTGATGACGCTCCTATTAACTCTCTCAGGTAATTAAAGTGCAGGCCCATTTTCTTCTTGTAATTGAAAGTTTTATATGCCGGGCCACTCACTAATTTTTAATGAGAAATTGGATTGCTGGCAGGTTTTGTTCGAAAATGTATGAGCTGTATCACTTTCTGCATTTATCTGAAAATCCTACTGCTGGCCCTATAAGTTGATCCGTAGCTAACCATGTGTGCTTCTCCTCACTATTGCTTTCATCTCTCAACCCCTTTCGCAATGCACTCTCTGTTGATCTGACTACACTTGCCATGTTTATTGCTATAACTACCACTAATGAGCCACCTACTTTGCTTTTTCTGCTGCAAGAATTATGGCCCTAGGACTGCATCACTTTCTCTCTCACTCTCTCTCTCTCTCTGTCTCTTTCTTCTTACACTTCAAACCGGGAATCTATTATTGGTTACAATTTTGAAATATTTGAAAAATGTCTTTGTTATTCTGGATTCAAAGTAACATGTATCAAGTGAACTGACCATATAGGAATTAACATGATGGAATACACACACACTGAGGCTGAAGGATGCCACCTGTAAGCTATATGGCTCTGTTTAGTCATCCATCTAATACAAAATTTAAGGCGGAATTAAGGGTACAATGGGTGAAACTACAAGACAAAATAAATATCTGCACTGTCCTGTATTACATCAGATAAGGTGATTTTGAAAAAAACACGTAATAGTGCTATACAAAATGCTTACCTAATTCCACAGCAATATTTCCTGCATAACTGAATAATAATTAAGGTATTTGTAGGGCGCTATGATGCATTAGTTTAAGAAAGCACCGCAACTGATATGTTTCCATACTTTTTAGATTTGTTCCTTTTGACGCATATTAGCAGGTAAATGACGGACCCCCCAATGCATTTACCATGCATGCCTTTCCAAACACACTCACTACCCTGACTGTGACATTACCATATGGCCGGGATGCCTGTCAGCCCCTCCCAACACAATCCCCAAGAATGGGAAGACTGACGCAGTTGCTGGACTTTTGGAAGGCGGGAGGGAGTCACCCTCCCGGCCGTATTTATTAAAATATGAAACAAAATTAAAACATTAAATAAAAGTTTCATATCATGTAAAATTTTCATTTATTACATTTCGATGAAGACATGTTCATTGGCTAACCTTAACAAATCTCTAACACAAAGGTTTCCTAGCTGAGTCTAACATCCTTCAAATGCATACATTCTAAATTAAAATTGTACATCCTAGCATTAAGGGCCAACGGCAAGGTCGCAACCGGTGTCAGATCCCTACTACCAAAACTCTCGCC
Source organism: Lissotriton vulgaris (assembly GCF_964263255.1). NCBI lineage: Eukaryota > Metazoa > Chordata > Amphibia > Caudata > Salamandridae > Lissotriton > Lissotriton vulgaris. The sequence continues at coordinate 341,322,776 of NC_141699.1, forward strand.
CTCACGGTGTGAGTGGCGGCCGCGCAGAGGACTGTACCCTCTGTGCCAACTCCAATTTCCCTTGTCTTGTTGGGGGCCCCCATTTCCGCTCGACGCCATCTTAAAGGTCGTCCGAGCACCCGTGTGAGGTATCTGTAGGAAGGCAACGTGGACTCCCCCCCCCACCCCACACTCTCTATCACATCTGCCGTCGCGGATATCCGGGCCCCGGGAAATTCGTAGGAGGGGCATATAGCCGCCTCCTCCCCTGGAAGGGGCCTATGGCCGTCTCCCCTAGGCGACCCATACTTAGTGGGTGCCGCCTCCCAATGGGAGGGGCGAATGGCCGCCTCCCCCCGGGCGCTCCCATCCATAGTGGGTGGTGCCCCCCTCTAGGGACCTTGAAATTACTGCTCACCGATCATGACCTTACCGCCCGACCAAAAAATAAATACGACATTTGTTTACCTACTAAGGGAGAAAAATATACTCGTGTCTACTTGTATCATCTGTTTATTCCTAAAAGAAAACAGTACATTCAGGCAGAAGTCACATCCTTAAGATCAACCTTCATATTCTCCTAAACAGAGGGAAAAAGATGTTATCAGAGAAAAACTTTATTGCAAAACTAGCATTGCCATTAGGGGCTGGTGGGTGGGTCAAAATTGCTCCTTGTTCCGTCGAGGGCTCACGTGCAACGAGTGGGTGCAGCTTCCAAGCACGGGAACAAGAGGACGCTTCTTCGGATTCCCGCTCTCTTTATTCCTCTTCGGGAGGGCGTGAACCCTCCGCCGGTACGCCTACTGGGCGTGGCCATCGGTGTAGGTGTCTATGACAACCCCTCTTGGGCGGGAAAAAAGGCGCGCCCCGGCTACGCCGCTTCGGGCATACGAGCCGGGACACGCCCCCCGCCCAAAATGGTTTTCCGGGAGGATCGGGGCCCCCAACCATACGTTCGGGGGGACCGAGTGGTCGCCCCTTTCCATATGGCCGGGATGCCTGTCACCCCCTCCCAACACAATCCCCAAGAATGGGAAGACTGACGCAGTTGCTGGACTTTTGGAAGGCGGGAGGGAGTCACCCTCCCGGCCGTATTTATTAAAATATGAAACAAAATTAAAACATTAAATAAAAGTTTCATATCATGTACAATTTTCATTTATTACATTTCGATGAAGACATGTTCATTGGCTAACCTTAACAAATCTCTAATACAAAGGTTTCCTAGCCGAGTCTAACATCCTTCAAATGCATACATTCTAAATTAAAATTGTACATCCTAGCATTAAGGGCTAACGGCAAGGTCGCAACTGGTGTCAGATCCCTACTACCAAAACTCTCGCCCTCACGGTGTGAGTGGCGGCCGCGCAGAGGACTGTACCCTCTGTGCCAACTCCAATTTCCCTTGTCTTGTTGGGGGCCCCCATTTCCGCTCGACGCCATCTTAAAGGTCGTCCGAGCACCCGTGGGAGGTATCTGTAGGAAGGCAGCGTGGACTCCCCCCCCCCCACCCCACACTCTCTATCACATCCGCCGTCGCGGATATCCGGGCCCCGGGAAATTCGTAGGAGGGGCATATAGCCGCCTCCTCCCCTGGAAGGGGCCTATGGCCGTCTCCCCCTAGGCGACCCATACTTAGTGGGTGCCGCCTCCCAATGGGAGGGGCCAATGACCGCCTCCCCCCGGGCGCTCCCATCCATAGTGGGTGGCGCCCCCCTCTAGGGACCTTGAAATTACTGCTCACCGATCATGACCTTACCGCCATAGGCCGGATAGTTGACCGGCTATCCGGCCCCCCCACAAACTCCTTCTAAAGGTCATGCTTCCTCAAACCCCTTAGCCATGCTATGAAGTCTCCTATGAGTAAGACATTCCCCTCCCGGGACAGGTGAACCCCATCATTGAGATACATGTGATCACCCCGAATACACCCATGCGGAATGCTATGCAACTGCGCAGAGCGAAACAATCTACCAATTTTGCTGTTAACCTTCTTCACCGAATGGTTCAGTGCTGCTACTGAAAGGCCCCCCCGCCAAACCCTTCTGGGAATCATGTGGGACCAGGCAATTGTGCACCCCGGGACTCTTTTTGCTAACCAGCTAACGGTTGACAAAACTCGCTCGAGTAATACTCGCCTACCGAGTGTCACCAAGTCATTGCCCCCCAGGTGTACTATGATTACAGATGGCGGTGACCTCTGCCACCCTAAGAGGCCCTCCATAAAAGATACGAACTGTTCAATACAGAGCCCGCCCTTTCCTTGGAAGGCCACTCTGTACCCGTATTCCCCAGCTGCGTGAGTCACTTCACCTGCTTTGAATACGTCCCCGGCCCGCCTCACGTATGAGTGGCCCACGACCCACACCAATCTCTCCTCAGCAGGTGATCTCTGACCTCTGGTCCCTTGGTGCTGGGTAGACTGCCAATTCCGCCCCGCATGACATGCTCGCGAAACTGTAAATCAAACAGAAGACAAGAAGCGTGAGTGCATGTAACTTGACTTCACAACATGTGCAATCGCACATACCTTTTAAAACAATTCGAGGACCATCGTCCTAACTGTTTCACCTCTTCCGCACTCTGACCCCTGGCTGTAGCCTCTGTAGCAGCCCCTATCCTAAAGGAGTGGGTCCCAAAATCGCACGGGTCCATGCCCGCCGCCGCGATTGTCAGTGTTAGCACCCTCTGGAACTGAAACCTCTTCAGTGGGGTGGCATCCATGTGCCTCAGCAAACTCCCCCCCATGCATCCGCCCTCAGTGCCAAGTATTCCTCAAATGCACTCGATCGGGCACGTGGGGGACCCTCGCATGCGTTGGACCACAACACTGTTTCCCATAGCTCCCTGGTCAGTCTTGGACCTAGCTATCGTGACTACCATCGAATCACCCCTAATTAGGATGTGATCCCTGCACAAGCCTCCCTCCACATCTTTCTTATTCTTTGCGACCAGTTCGCTCACCCGCATAGCCCCATGGAATGCTAATGCGAAGGCTGCCCGGAACAGAACTGCTTCGAATTGGGAGGAGCATGTCGTGGGTAGTTTCGCCATAAGTAGGGACAACCTTTCTAAGCCAATCGGGCGACTCTCGTCTTGCTTTCGACCCTCGAGGCGCTGCCAACCGCGAAGGGCTTTTCTTGCCAAAAAGGAATTTGTTGGGTCTTTGATGCCATGCACCTGCGCCATGAATGAAATGGCCGCCCTGTGTCTATTGGCCGTTGCCGCTGATCGGCCGTCCCTGTGCAGTGCTACCAGGAACCCTAGGAAGGAATCCTCCTGACCCCAGTTCTGATTCCCTGTCGGACCCAAAAATGCACAATAGGAACAAAACGCTCCTTCGTATGCCTTCCTCGTCCTGGGGGCTAAGCTTGCTGCCACGAGGTCTTGTAATCCGGGGCACCGAGTAGCCAGAGTGCTTCGGGGAATGGTGCCGCCGCTAGGTCCGCTGTAGGTAGATAACCCCTGAACGCCTGCATATGTGAACGAGAGAGTGCATCAGCCGCATGATTCAGTACACCCGGCACATGTTTCGCCCTGAACTGTACATTCAGTCTCATCAAAGCAGCACAACTTCCTTCAACAATCTCAAGATCCATTTGCAGCGTGCTGCCTGATTGTTAATGCATTCGACAACAGTCATATTGTCGGACCAAAATACCACAGAGCGGTCTCTGAACTCGTCCGGCCATGCCATCAGAGCAACAAAAATAGGGAATAGCTCGAGGAACCCTATGTTACCTGTGAGACCGCTGGTGTGCCACCACGTCGGCCATGTTTGCGCCGACCATCGATTACCAAAGATGGCGCCGAATCCCACGCTCCCCGCCGAGTCAGTCCACAAACCTAGCTCGTCCGAAGACGCTGGCGGCTTGTTCCACACTACTCGACCGTTGAAGTCCGCCAGAAATGCCAACCAAATGCGCATATCCTGGCGAACCTCTGCAGACAGTCTCGTGCAGGGTTGGTGTCCTTCCATGAGACCAACCATAGCCTGTGCAATAGAGCGTGAAAAGGGGCGGGCCATTGGTATCACTCTCAAGGCAAAGTTAAGCTGACCCACTGCTTGCTGTAGCTGATGCAGGGTCACCTTCTCCTTACTAAGGCACAGTTCCAGGGAAGCCCTAAATTTAGCTACCTCCCCCCCCGGCAAACGGAAACATCCCTCCACAGAATCGAGCTCAATTCCCAGAAACTCGAGTGAAGTAGATGGTCCGACCATCTTACCTGGTGCCAATGGCACTCCGAACTCCCTCATGAGGATGCAAAAATCCTGTAGCGCCCGCGCACATTCCGTGTCACCGTGAGCTCCCAAGAACAGAAAGTCATCTAGGTAATGCATAACATTCCTATGCCCTGTGGCCTCGGTGAATGCCCACTCTAAAAAACAGCTAAATGTTTCAAAATAAGCACAAGAAATGGAGCAACCCATCGGCATGCATTTATCCATGTAATAACGTCCTTGGAACGCAAAACCTAGCAAACGCTGATCCTGTGGGTGTACCGGGAGCAACCGGAATGCTGATTCGATATCTGATTTCGCCATCAGCGCTCCGGGGCCCAGGCGATTTAACATGGTGACGGCATCATCGAATGATGCGTACCGCACCGAACAGACTTCCGGGTCAATAGCATCGTTCACTGAGAAACCCCTTGGAGCAGACAGATTATGGATCAGCCTAAATTCCCCCGGGTCCTTTTTAGGGACCACCCCTAATGGGGAACAGATGAAATTTGCTACTGGCGGGTGCTGAAATGGGCCAGCGACTCGGCCTAGGGCCACCTCTTTAGCGATTTTCCTCGTCACCACACCTGGATTATGTTGTGCCGAAAGCTGGTTTTTACAAAAAGGTTCCCCACGAAATACCCCCGCCGGGATGTGGAAGCCGTATAAGAATCCCTTCCTCAACACCCCGGCAAAGACATAATCAGGGTATTTGTTTAACCAGGAAGTCATAGCCATGAGATCAACGGGAGTGGGCAATTGTACACAACGATCCCCTTCAGTCTTGTTTGGACCCCCCTCTACCTCCCGACCCGCTATTTTGTGACCTGCATGAACTCTCCGGGTGCGAGGAATTCCCACAACCCGCACACGCATGTTTGAACTTACATATCCCTTGCGGTCTGGTACAGTTGCCTCTATTGAAGCCCCAACAGACCCCCCGCTTTCGACCATTCCCGCCGGTTCTCGGCTGGTTATCACCACCGGCTCCTGCTCGAAAGGGCACTGCGGACTGCTGGCGGGAAAACCCTGACCCATTCCCACCTGGCGAGGACGTCCTCGCCGCGCCAGGCAGGAGCTGCTTCTGCCAAGAAATCGAGTCGAGACAATCCCACGTCAGAGATGAATCATACTCTTTCGCTTTACGGAACTTCATGTCGTAACCCATCCATTCATTCCCCTCATATGTTTCATAAAAATCCATTATACGTGCCTGATAACAAGACAATTCGGGCAATACCTCGGGCTTACGCTTGCCAATAATTGCAGTAAACATTGCAAAGGCCTTGGCCCAATTTGTTATCGTCTCATCCACCCTGAATCCCACCATTTTGGCTCGCCAGACACTCGGGTGCCACAAATCTTTCTGTGTCTTAGTATACTCCATTTCAGGATGGTCAGTCAACAAAGAAAACATATTAACATACTTGTCTGCCCATATCAATTCTTTCGTGGCCAACAGGATATGTTGAACCACTCTCTCCCGTCTTGAGGGCAATGAGCCCTCCCCCGCTACTGGCAAAGCGAGCTTACCCGGTTCGGTCGTTGTTCCCGCCGTTTTCCCGATGCCAGCTGCCGGTCCTTCCGGGGTCACCTGTGGGGAGACAAGAGGGAGATTCGCCTTCGCGGCAACTCGCGACTGCCGCAACTGCTGTATTAGTAACTTGGCCTCTTCGGCCGTGTCTCCGGGCGCCATAGCACCCCCTGCCTTTTTGTTGAGCCATGCGGCCAACTGGGTGGCCAATTCAGGAGGCATGTCCTCGTCGTTGGCGGGCGTAATCACAACCGGAATCGGTTGACCCGCGTCTGGGGTTGGTACTGGGGGATCATCTGGTATGGCAGGGCTGACCGGGGGCACCTCAGGGACCGGAACCTCCTCTGCCGCCGCCCTTCTTTTGACCCGTTTCCCCCTACCCTCAGGGACGACTCCCGGCAATGCCGGGCCTATTACCTTCTTCGGGTTACCCGGCTTGTTCATTGCGGCCAGTTGCTTCTTAATGCCCGCCATATCACGACCAAGCGCTGGGACTTGACCAATGCTTCGTTCTATTTTCGTCATTCTGTTCACCAACATGCGAAGCACCTGGTCTGTCTCGGAACCCTTTCCTGCCTTCTTGCCAGACATCGTTTCGATTATCCGCTCCGAGTCGATCAACACGGTCCTGGATCCTTCGCCTCGAAGTCACTGAAAAAGAAACACAAGAATTACAAGTTCTTAAAATTGCTCCTTGTTCCGTCGAGGGCTCACGTGCAACGAGTGGGTGCAGCTTCCAAGCACGGGAACAAGAGGACGCTTCTTCGGATTCCCGCTCTTTTTATTCCTCTTCGGGAGGGCGTGAACCCTCCGCCGGTACGCCTACTGGGCGCGGCCATCGGTGTAGGTGTCTAGGACAACCCCTCTTGGGCGGGAAAAAAGGCGCGCCCCGGCTACGCCGCTTCGGGCATACCAGCCGGGACACGCCCCCCGCCCAAAATGGTTTCCCGGCAGGATCGGGCCCCCAACCATACGTTCGGGGGGACCGAGTGGTCGCCCCTTTCCACGCGTTCCTTTACCAAGCATGTCATTACTTGCCTGAAGACGGCGCTGGACTTTGGAATAATATAACTTTTTATTCCCACTCCAGTCTACGCAACAGTGGGGGAGGTGTTGGACTTAAATTCCAACACCAGTCCAACAATGTGCCCCCTAAAGCAAGTTGTTGTAATGACTTGCGTGTTAAAGGAACAAGTGGTAACGTCGTGGTCAGGGTAGTGACTGCGTTGTAAAGGCAGATCGTGGTAAGAACTGCGTGGTAAAATATGTTTCCCGTTGTAGCATACAGCAGTTGTAATTTTAACTTTCATTTAAACCTTTGTTTTTCTATCATTAAACAAGTATATAACAACTTGTTTTCATGTGTATTTTGGCATTTTGTAGCTCTGCAAATTGTAAGTGTTCCTATTAATCAAGCTAATGCTACCCATTTTATCAATCTCAAGCTGATGATGACATGGTGAGCAGTTTCTGCATGGAGTGAAACCATTGCCTTGCCTATTACACACAGGCCTCTGCAAAAGGAACAATGTTGTAGGTAATACCTCACTCACAGAAGGAAGAAAGGAAGTGGCAGGAGTTAAAGTCAATATTCTTTATTCTAAAGCTCTAGACAATACAGGAAACCGGTCGGTCTAACTCCACTGCTACAGACGCTTTCATAAAAATGTTGACAATGGAAACAAACTATGTCACACTTACCAGACTCTACATTCCACAAGAATACAAACCATAACACACCATTCTACCACATGTAATCATCTAAATGCCTATGAATGTCACAAGAATAAACAGAATGATTTATTTTAACAAATGTTGGCCTAGCAGCAAGCAAAATAAAATAAACCACTGCTAACATACATGTACTCATTTTAAGCAAAATCATTTTCTGTGTCTTGTGTATGCCTGTTTAACTCTTAAGTATGAGGGGTTTTGTTCGCGGACTTTAAAAAGGCATAGCCATTGGTGTCCATTAATTAAACAATTAAGCAGAGGAAATGGGGCTGCAGGCCTGTATGAAACATTACAAAAAAAGCACTGGTTTTTCAGGTTTGAATGGGCCTTGGATTCGCTTCAAGCTCCTTTGGTCGGTCCTACCTGCCTCTAGAAACGCTCCTTACCCTCTTGGCCCACTTCTCTCTTTCATGGCTACCAAATACCAACCTGTCTGCTTCCTTACAAAACTACTTAGATTAACACAGACAGCAACTCTTTTGAGCTCATTCTGTTCTGTCCTCCTGATCAGTTATAAACACAAAACATTATTATCAAACCTAGAACTACAACTATTAGCCAACAGATAGTACTGCTTTATGCCCAAAGACTAACAAACTGACTTATTTTAATAATCATGATATCATCTCCTGGTTAGACAGCTCTGACACTTTTTCACCCACTCCAATTCCAAAATCCCACACAGTCAGAAACTGACTGTTTCTGAAAATACAGTGATCTGAAACTTGATTTCAATATCAGCATGTATGATAATGAGCTGATTATAATATAATTCACAGTAATAAACCTACATATCTTCTCCGCCTAGTTCTCCTCTCTCAAGTCTCAAAATGTGGAACAATAAGACGGTAGGAGGCAGGCAAAAGGTAAGCTTATTCGTTCATTGAGAGCAAGCAAGAGGAGCTGTTACCAGTACCTGGCACAATCTTCAACTGCAGTTTTCTAACTGGCTCCATTCCTGACATTCTCAAACGGAATCATTACCTAAGTTATAACTAACCTAGATACCACACATCCTTCCCCCTTAATACCAAAACATAATTTATAGAATTGTGTTTCTAACTAGAAGAAATAAAGGAAACTTACACACTTACATGATTCTATAAGCCTAAACCATGTTTCCTAATTCTGTTCCCCAATCCATGCCAGCGTTAATGGCAGCTTGCATAGAACCCATAACAAAACGGTTGAACTATTCAATGGTACCATTCCCAGTGGAGTGATAAATTGGGGTCTATTTTTCTATAATGCTATCCTAGCTGAAAATCCCTTTCCCTTTGTCAGAAATGATTTGAGGACCATTGTCAATTAAGATTGACCTTGGAATACCTTCCCTCTGAAAATCCTTGTAAAAAATTAGATTAAGGCAGATGCATCTACCTTGTCACATGTTTCAAATTCAGGCCATTTTGAAGCACAAGTCCAATAGGACTTTAACATACTTGGGCACTCTCCAGGAGTCCAGAATGAGTCCCAGCACATTCATCGCTAAGTCATCCCAGGGGTTTTCTGTGCACTTACTCGCCCCCAGTGAAGGTCTAAAAACGGTCAAAGAATTGTTTGCATTAGCACACAGAGCCCATGCTCCCAGAAAACCTTAGACATCAGCATCACTTCAGGCTACCAATACGAGGCCTGCAACCTCTTTTTTGACTTAACTACACCAGAATGGCCCTTGTGTGTAATATTAAGGAGTCTTTCCCTACGACTTTTAGGAGGTATTACTCTGTCTCTTCTCAGGAGGAACCCGTCATCATTAAAAGACAATTATCTTACAAATTATTTCAATGCTTGGATAATTAGATTTTTGAAGGCCAGCCCCAAGTGATATAACAATTTCACTGACATCACTGTGTCATCTCCCTCATAAGCTGCTTCCCAGTCCTCACTCTTTATTATGTCAAATTTGTCCTCAGCCAGGGCTATACTGTATTCATCCCAAACACTACCACAATGTTCATCTAGAGGTAAAGGAGTGGCTCAAATAATCTCTTACCTCATTCCTGTAGCCTGACAAATATTCTACATCATACACAAAGTTAAACAACCTTAATGTAATTTCAACAATGTGGGGCGTCACTTTAACCACCCCATTAGAGCTCAAACCCTTCACAAGAGATTTGTGGTCTGTACGTAGGGTACATTTTGAACCCCATAAGTACTACCTGAACTTTTCCATGGCCTGGACAGCAGCTATCATCTTCTTCTCTATGACTGAGAATTTTTCTTCAGCCTTTGTTAAGGAATGAGATGCATATGCCATCGTACTTTCCAAAGTTTCACTGATATTTGTGTTAAAACGGCACGTAGTCCTTTACCACTAGTGTTAGTAGTTACTATGCTACGTGCAAAGAGGTCAAACCCCTGCAGGGGAACTGCTGTATAAACATTTTGCTTTATACATTCTAACTCTTCATTCACAGAAACTCATGTTATTCTATCAGTAGTTGTCACAAACCATGGGTTTTTGATGCAAACTTTTCCACAAACTTGGAATACATTTCTGCAAGCACCAGGAAGGACCCAACCTCTTCTTTTGATGTAGGAACAGGTGTCATACGAATTGCCTTCACAGTGTCCTTTTTGGGTGATATGCCATCCCTTCCAACTTCATGCTCCAAATACATTACAAATCTCGCAGCAAATTTGCATTTTTCCAGCTCAGCTTTTGGTACAGGGCCGATTATGCTGCAAAAACGGCCCTGTAACAAAAACGGCCCTCAGGGGCCCAAAACCGGTCCCAACCAGTGCGGCGCACCGGGGGATTGCCCGCTGCCCGCTATGGCCAGTCCGGCCCTGAATAAGTATGTCGTCCTGGAAGTACGTAACTCCATCCAGGTCTTTGAACAGCATGTGCATTAATCACTGGAAAACTGTAGCCGCCGACTCTAGTCCAAATGGCATGCGTACGAACCTATAGCAAACAAATGGTGTTATAAAATATGTTAGCCTGCTGGAATGATGCAGTGAAATCTGATGGGTGGCAGAACTTAAATATATACTAGAGAACCAATAAAAACCCTTAGTTTTTGCTAGAAGCTCATTGATCTTGGGAAGTGGAAATTTGTCTGCCACAATGTTCTTGTGTAACTCCCTGAGATCTACACATAATCTTATCTAAACATTGTGTTTGCGAGCAACTATTAAGGGCGATAACCACTCAGCACTCTCAATGGGCTCAATTATACAATTTCTATCAAATTTGTCCAACTCCTTCAGCATGGCATCTCTAACTTTTAAAGGAATGTTCCTAACTTTGTTTCATACTGGCTCAGTCAGTACCTTCTTTTACTACAATTTTGTGCATAACCCAGACAATTGCGATTCTCCTATTAACATGACCAGAGAATCTGGATTTCATTAAAGACACGGAGGCTGACATTATGCATTATCCTTTAATAAGCAACTCACACAGCCGCATTACATCATAAAGGATAAGTTCTAGAACAAACAGTGTACAAAGGATGTAACTAGGATATGATCTGCCTCTTTTAAAAGAATCGCAGCAGCAGGAAGGACTTCACAAACGGAGAGAATCAAGAAGAAACATTGAGGAAGGAACTCCAGTATCTCCAATATCTTAATGGAAAGCGCCTCAATGGAAATCCAGTCAAATAGAATTGCCTGAAAGAAAGAGATGATTAAGAATCAAGAGCCTATAGAGCTATAAAATCTCAAAAACAATTATAACATGGGTATAATAAGAGATTAACAGTAATTAAAGCAGTCGATAATTTCATAAAGACATATCAAAGTTGTAAAAGGGAGGAGGGGGGGATAATGTCAGCCTCCGTGTCTTTAATGAAATCCAGATTCTCTGGTCATGTTAATAGGAGAATCGCAATTTCATTACAAGACCGGAGGCTACATTATGCATGTTCGTAGCCCCGAAGGACAACATCAGACATATGCTCGATAGGCTTGCAGTAATGACGAGCAAAGGTGTTAGCATTTGACCAGTCAGCAGCTTTCAAGATATCATCCAACTTACCACCTGACCAGAAGGATTTACTGGCCATAGCTCCTCTGATAGAGTGTGCTTGGAATTTAGAGAGGTCGATACCAGCAAGACTCATGGTAGACGTAACCCATCTAGCTATAGAAGTGGAAGAGACAGGTTTAAAAGGTTTCACAAAAGAAACTAAAAGTTGATTTGCATCGTTAGGGCGTAGGAGAGACATCCTAGAGTCATACTCTTTCATACAAGCAACAACACAAAGTTTAGGGAAGGTGTCAAAACGAGGATAAAAGATAAAATCTGACATGGTTTTCGTCCTTCTGATTAACTCAAATTTGACACCAAATATATCATAACATCTATTAGAAATGTCTAAGCTTTTGATGTCAGAAACTCTTCTACAGGAAACTAGGCACAATAGAGTGGCGAGTTTGAAGGAGAGAAATTTTCTATTAAGGGAAGAGTTATCAGGACAAGAACAAAAAAGGTCTAAAATACATTTAACATCCCAAAGGGTCTGATACTTAGGTTTAGGAGGTCTCCTCAATCTTATACCCTTGAGGACTCTACAAATAATAGGATTTTTACCTACCGATTTACCGTTGATGGGGGAATGGCCCGCGGAGATTGCGGATCTAAAACAATTAATAGAGCGATAAGAAAGGCCTCTGTCAAATTGTTCGACCAGAAAATTCACAATATTGACGACAGGAGTCTCCACGGGATCGAGATTCCTTTCCAGGCACCAATGAAACCATTTCTTCCAAATGTTGTTATACCTAAGGTGTGTTCCTGGTGCCCAAGATTCTCCGAGAAGAGAGAGAGCCGTCGACGAAAGTCCATACAATTCGTTAGATTGCCTGACACTTTCCAAGCAAGAAGGTTCAAAGAAGGTTCAAATTCCCCTCGAGAATAAGACGATGATCTTCCCCGTCTGCGTTTGAGACCAGGCCTGGAGAGGCTGGGATCAGAAAGGGAATGTCGCATGCTAGTTCCAGGGCTGTTGGGAACCAAGCTTGGGACGGTCAAAAGGGAGTAATTAGGATCAGAAGGCATTGTTCTAATCTGACTTTCTGGAGGACCCTCTGAACCATGGCGAAAGGGGGGAAGGCATAACCCAGGAAGTGAGACCATGGTTGGAGAAAGGCGTTCACAGCGAGAGCGCCCGGGTCCGGCATCCAAATGAAATAGTTGGGAAGTTGGAAGGTAAGCCTGCTGGCAAATAAGTCCACGTCTATTGGACCCCGAAAGTGGAAAAGGGAAATGAAGACGTTCACATCGAGTTTCCAGTCTGAAAAATCTACAAGGAATCTTGAATTCCAGTCTGCAGAAATGTTTGACTTCCCTGGAAGATATTCCGCCCTGAGGGAAATTTTGTGTTCTAGACAGAACATCCAAAGTTTCCTGGCAAGATTGGAGAGATCTGCAGATTTCGTTCCTCCAAGGCGATTGATATAGGCAACAGTAGAAATGTTGTCCATTTTCAGAACAACAGACCTCCCTTGGATGGAGTGTTTGAAGCTCATAAGAGCGTATAAGCCAGCTGTCAATTCCAGAAAGTTTATGTGTTGAGAAGATTCCGTCAGGGTCCAAACCCCACCGGTGTTCTGGTCTTGCAAGCGTGCACCCCAGCCATGAAGACTGGCATCTGATTCTAGGACAAAATCTGGGGAAGAGCCAAAGATAGCTTTGCCATTCCAGGCGTCTAAGTTTTCGAGCCACCAAAAGAGCTCTGCTCTGGCATCTGGGTCTAGAGAGACAAGATCTCCATACCATAGACCTGAATTGAGTGCTTTTCTCTTTATTCGCTGAAGCGCGCGGTAATTCAGAGGACCAGGGAAAATGGCCTGGATGGAAGAAGAAAGAAGCCCGAGAAGTCTGGCTAGTTCGCGGAGTGTCAAAGACTCTTGTTTCAAGACGGACCTGATCTCTTTCCGGATCTTGGCAATCTTCTTGGTAGGAAGAAGGAGAAGGCATTTGAAAGTGTCCAGAGTGAAGCCAAGGAAATCTATGGTCTTGCAGGGAGAGAGAATGGATTTCTCTTTGTTGATGATGAATCCTAGACTCTCTATTAAGTTCATTGAAGTATTCAGATCTCTTAGGAGGTCTGAATGGGATTGGGACATGATAAGGATATCGTTCAGGTAGATGATGAGACGGATACCCCTTTCTCTTAGAAATGTAACAATACACTTCATGATCTTGGTAAAACACCAAGGGGCAGAAGAGAGGCCGAAGGGAAGAGCTTGGAATTGGTAAAGACGTTCTTTCCAAGCGAATTGAAGGAAAGCTTGATGTTCCTTGTACATTGGGATGGTGAAGTAGGCATCCTTCAGGTCTAACTTGACCATCCAATCTCCTTCGAGAAGGAGATCTCTTAGAAGGTGGATATCTTCCATTTTGAAGTGACGATAGACCAGAAATTTGTTGACTTCTCGAAGATTTATTACTGGTCTCCACCCTTTGTCCTTTTTCTGAACAAGAAAAAGAGTGCTTATGAATCTTGCATCGGACCAGGGAACCTCCATTATTGTGCCCTTTTTGAGCATAGAAATAATTTCTACCTCCACGATCTTTTCCTGATCCTGTGAAAGGACAAAGGGTTGAAGTAAGCGTGATTGGAAGGGTCGTTGATTTCCTCGGCCGGAAGAGCGACCCCTTCTGCCGGCCTGACCAAAAAGGTTTGTGTTAAAGACTCGTCTCAGGTTGTTTTGAGCCCTGTCGAGAGCAGTAAAGGTAGAGACGTATTTACCGATCTCCTTGATTATATCTTCTCCGAAAGGAAGGCCTTTATGGTTTTGGGAGGGTTCTTTTTCTGCCATGTCCCCTAATTTAGGGTTAATTTTGTTTAAAATGGATCTTCTTCTTTCAATATTTAGATTGGCGTTAGCATTGCCCAGGAGAACAATGGCTCTTTGGCTCCATCCTCGAACGAGGTCGACGTTCAAGGGGGTAGAGGAGAGATGGGATTGTTCGGCCATATCTAAAATTCTAACCAGTGGTCCTAAGACATCTAAAAGACGGTCTTGGCAGCCTTTAAGGGCTCTCTCCAGTCCTTTTCTAGGGTCTCGCCCCAGTTTAAAGAGGAATTTGATAAGGTCTGGATCTAGGTTCGGGGTTTGACAGACCCTCTCCTCAATGGTAGGTCTGGGGGATTCAGACCTCATTGTATTTCTAGTATTTGTATCCAAAAGGTTTCTCAACCAACGTGTGACAAACTGGGAGACATGTTCCTGGGGGAACCATTTTGAGCTATTAGGGTGAGAGATGTTTAAGGGAGAGAACATTTCTTCTCCAATAGGGTTCAAAATAGTATTTTTAGAACTTGGTTCGTGATCAGGTTGAGAATTGAAGTCTTGTTGGACTTCGTCCAGGTCAAAGACAAATTCGTCAGAGGGGTCTTTTGAGGAGTTGTCGTCAAAGGAGGAGGAGGAGGAGGAGGAGTCAAAACCAGAGTTCTTTTTTGGATTAGCACTATTCCAAAGTGTGTCGCGAGGGACACCGTACACATTTGTGCCGCCATGGACACCGGTCAAGGGAGTGTCCCGAGGGACATCAGGTTCAAGTGGGGCGCGGTGGCCCCCCATCCAAGTTGAGGTGCTAGGACCTCCTGTACAAAGAGAGGCGCTTGGGCCAGTAGTGCTTTGACAATTTTTAGTCTTTCTGGGTCTCTTGCCGTGAATAAGGGGGGGGTCTTGGGAATCACACGGTCTTTTAGAGAGCATGACTTCTTTGAGAGAGGACATCATACAGGATTTAATCTCCTGTTGAAGGAATTTTTTTTTTTTTTTTAAAGAATTAGCAATAGGTGCAGGTGAGCTTGCCATGGCATCCTCAGAATCCATGTCAGACATGGTGTAGAAGAAATAAGGGGAAACTAAAATGATATTAATGAGGTAAGTAATAAGACTTTTCCTCTGTTAATAAAGAGTCCAACTCTCTTTCTCCTCCTTTTTTTTTTTTTTTTTTAGGTAACTTCAAAATGTAAAGGGTAGTCTCTTTTTTTTTTTTATAGGGTAGGGTATGTAGGTTATAGGGAGCTTGGGGTGGGTTTTTCGTAATAATAGGTTATAGGGAGCCATATTTATTTTTGTAATGTAAATTAATAGGGTGGAGATAAAAGTAAACTCTCCTAACAAATATCGCTCCTAGATGTAAAGGGAATCGCAAGTTTTGCAAGAAAATACGTTTAAGAAAGTAGGCAAGGTATCTCCGAGGAAAGAGGAAAGCCGCTAGGCAAGGGAGGCACGCAGCGTCAGCGTTGCTAATGGTCGTTCCTCAAATCTCCGCTCGGTTCCGACCGGAGAAAAACAGGAGCGTCTAACAAAGACGGAAACGGTTATGAAACGAGGAAGCTTTTCTTGAGGCTCCCCCGAGTACGCGAAGACGCGCAGGAACGGGGTAAGGGTTAAGAAACACAGACAACCATAAATTGGAAGTCTTGGGAGGGAGGGAGGGAGGGTAAAAGCCCACGCCACCCACGATAATCGTTTGCAAAGGCAGAGGTACAAGTCAGGAATCATGAAGCGTAAGCAAGAGCTGGGCTTAAGGCTAAAAAACATATCAATCTTAAAAAACGTATCAATCAATAGTCTTACTATGCAGAAAAGAAAGGCATGTACATAACTAGTAATAGGAGACACTAAGGCAGATATATAAGCCGCAAAATACACAAATGTAAACTTGAGGGCATAAACAAGGTAAAATAGAGAGAGATAGAAAGTAGTGACTTATCTGCTGGTGAGCCGCTTTTAAAAGAGGCAGATCATATCCTAGTTACATCCTTTGTACACTGTTTGTTCTAGAACTTATCCTTTATGATGTAATGCGGCTGTGTGAGTTGCTTATTAAAGGATAATGCATAATGTAGCCTCCGGTCTTGTAATGAAATTTAGCAACTCTACTTGAAAACACTTCTGGAAATTACCTGTGCAACTCATCTTCCATTGGCACCACTTCACAAGAGCAATACTTTTGTCCTCACTGTCAGGTTTTAATGTGATCCCTTCGGCCCCTTGATCCAACCAACCTAAAACCTTCTCTGCTAAATATAGTTTCTCTTGAGTTTTCTGCCCTCTGAATTGCACAGATTACATGTTGATTATAGCCTACTAGATACTCCAATGCATGTTTAAATACATTAGTATTATCTGCAGCCCTGGTTTTCTTCTCCATCTGACTATAAACTTCTATTCCTTCAGGCCCTAAGGCTATGCAATAATATTTTATTTTTCTTGGTACTGGAAAATTCCTCCTCACCTTCATTCTCAATGTCTGAAATATCATTAAGGATATAGTCTTTTCAATCAGACCATTTTATGTATAGTTCTCCTGCCTTAGGAAGAAAATCACTGGCGGTGATAGTGAACATATTTGTGGAAACATGTTCCTGCCTGGATACATTCAATGAGAAATAATCTCTTCAAGACTTATAACCTCCAACACAACGACAAGGTTGTGCGAATCACTGTGAGACACAATTGAATTAAGGATGCAGCAAGGTGTGCTTATCACCAAATTCACGAATGTAATAGAATAGAAGTGCTTCAGCTCAACAGTCAGTAACACTGGTACAGTACTTGTAGTTTGCTGAAGTCTAAAATCATGAATGCAGAAGGTGTGCCTGTCACCGTAACACACAAATTATAATGTATTACTGAAGGCCAAGGAGGGTTTGCAGACTACTGCAGTACATACTCTTCATGAAATCCTGCAAAGCAAATCAACTGGTGTGCGCATCACCGTTCATCGCGCAAGGTGTAGTGCACACAGCTGATAATTGCAAGGTAAGTATATGGTGTGCGCGTCTCCGATCGTCACGCAATGCAATTATTTGGTGTGCACGTAACCGAGCGTCGCTCAAGGTGGACAATTCTCTCCCAGCAATATAACTCATTTGCTGTGTGCATCACCCATTGAGCCCACAATAGACCAATTCAAAATGGCGCTTGCCGATGGCATCTGCATGGTACGTCGCTGACAGGCTGATGTTACTCTTAGCGTAAGGATATGCTCTCTCTCCTAGGGCGCGAAGGCTTATGCGGCACCAGAGATACAGTAAGAGCATGAGTCAAATGCAGCTCCAGACCGTTACCACATTTACCTCAATGTACAGCCTCACCACAGTCTTTAAATGCAAGTGGCTTCTCCTCAATTGCCAGGAATCCAACGGCAACCGACTTCTTCAACTTCAGCACCGTGGGCATTGCTGAGCGAAAGCAAGTGTTCACACTTGCTCTTCTTTCCCCACTGCCACGTGTCTGGAATGGTATGCAGTGAGCTCGCTCGTTGCCAAATTGTGGAGTAATAAGGCAGTAAGAGTCAGGCAAAAAGTAAGCATATTCATTTATTTAGAGCAAGCAAGAGGAGCTGTTACCTAACCTTTGTGACATAATCTTGAACTGGCGTTGCCTAACTGACTCCATTCCTAACATTCTCGAATGGAATCATTACCTAGGCTAAGGCTAACCACAGCCCTCACTTCCTACCACATTCTCTCAGTCCTTCCTCATGATTCTGCCTCTTCATCGGACCAAACTTCCTAGTCCTTGCAGCTGATTTATCCAGACTCCCTTCTGTCTTAACTCTGCTTTTCCTGCTCACCATACTTCAAATGTTCCTGAGATAATATCCCATCCCATCACTGAGCCTGCTTAACTCTGCACCTTCGCCTGTGCTGACTAATAAAAACAACCTTCCCTTGACTCTCTATTCCTGTTTTCTCCACGCTTTACCACAATCTCTCCCTATCTCTCTCTCTCTCTCTCTCTCTCTCTCTTTCATCTCTTCTCTTATTGTTGGCATCCACACCTATGACTTCTATAGATCCGTTAACCCCTGTCATTTTTCTAACGTGGACCTTGATGTCCTCTCTAGCATCTACAGTCCCACACAAGAAAGATTTCAAAAACAGATGAAGACCTTTAAATTAAACTCAATAATACATAAACCTACATACATTGGTATGTGGCTATTATCCACTAACACCTCCGTACATGTATTCTCTCATTTGATGCTTTCCAGGGGTCTGCATCCTTAATACATAAGTCAGAATATCAATGCTACTAAATATTGAAGACATAATATCGAGAGCATCAACACTAAGGTAAGTATTATGATTAGTAAGTATATTGCTTTTCTATTTTATACAATAAAATCAAAGATTTAAATATTTAAAACGTACATGTTCTAGTAAAATAATATAGCTTTTAAGTGTTTTGAATGTCTAACTTATATGTACATTTTATATTGTTTATTTGAATGTTTAATGTGTTCAAAATCTTTAAATATTTGTTTTGTTATATATGTTTTTATATCGATTATGAATGTGTTTTGTGGTGGATTAGATATATTTAAATATATTATTATTTATTATTTGAAGTTTTTAGATGCATTAATTGTTTTCATTTTTTATATTCATTTTTGTTATTTATTATTCACATCATGGTGGTTTTGGACATTAGATGTGTAGTAGATTTAATTATACTTTTAAAATTTTAAATTTATTAAAAAATATATATAAAAATGTAGTTATGGTATTTATGGATCAGTGTTTCTGGTAGCTGCACTTGCAATTTGTATTTTATAAAACGTTCTTTGAGAAATGTGTAAACATTTCAGTATCATTAATCATTTAATTCATTTTCTTTTATTTGTTTGTGGCATTGTTGATTAATTTGCAGTTTTGGCTGTGTAATTTATTCCGTTATATTTTTAAAATTGTATACAGATTATTTTAATATTATGATTTAAATATCTGATTATATTGTTTCTAGTTCAGGTTCTTGGGCTTTATTGGGGTTTTAGTGGGTAGTGTATTACATTCCTAATTGCAATAGCAATTTAAAATGTTTTTGTAATTGTGAATTAACTTATAGTTTTACAATTTTGTTATATTCTGTGTAATTGTTTTGTTGTGGTTTTGGGTTTGCGTGTGTAGTGTTTTACATTGTTTATTTTAATTACATGTTAAAAGTTTGTTGTCAATTTTTTTTAGGTTATCCTATATTTTGCATATGTTATTTGTGCAATTTTTTCTTTGGGTCGTTTCAGTGTAAATTGTTTCTTCAAATTACATTTTCTAATTTTGTTTTTGTAATTTTAATTGAATTAATGTTTTTATTTTTCATGTGTTACTGATGCTATTTTCTTTGAATTGTATTCAATGTATGTTTAGATTTTTTTATGTAATTCATTACATGATTCCATTGGGTTTCTTGGGTTTTAGAGGTCCTTTTAGGTAGTTTACTGAAGTTCATTTTTTAACAAATAAAGAAATATATTATAATTTTTAAAATATGATTATGTCATTGTTTGTTTTGTATTTTAGGTTTTATAGGTGTATACAGATTTGTTTTAATATTATGATTTAAATATCTGATTATATTGTTTCTAGTTCAGGTTCTTGTTTTTAATTTGCATATGTTATTTGTGCAATTTTTTCTTAGGGTTGTTTCTGTGTAAATTATTTCTTCAAATTACATTTTTTAATTTTGTTTTTGTAATTTTAATTTAATTAATGTTTTTATTTTGCATGTTTTACTGATGCTATTTTCCTTGAATTGTATTCAATGTATGTTTATAATATTTTTTATATGTAATTCATTACGTGATTCCATTGGGTTTTTGGGTTTTAGAGGTCTTTTTAGGTAGTTTACTGAAGTTCATTTTTTAACAAATAAAGAAATATATTATAATTTTTAAAATTTGAGTATGTCATTGTTTTGTTTTGTGTTTTAGGTGTTATAGGGGTATACAGATTTTTTTAATATTATGATTTAAATATCTGATTATACTGTTTCTATTTCAAGTTCTTGGGCTTTATAGGGGTTTTGGTGGGTACTGTATTACATTATTAATTGCAATTACAATTTAAAATTTTGTTTTTGTATTTGTGATTTAACTAACAGTTTTAAAATTTTGTTATATTCTGTGTAATTTTTTTGTTGTGGTTTTGGGTTTGGGTGGGTAGTGTCTTACATTGTTTATTTTAATTACATGTTAAAAGTTTGTTGTAAATTTGTTTTAGGTTATCCTATTATTGCATATGTTATTTGTACAATTTTTTGGGGTTGTTTCTGTGTAAATCTTTTCTTCAAATTACATTTTTCAATTTTGTTTTTGTAATTTTAATTTAATTATTGTTTTTATTTTGCATGTGTTACTGATGCTATTTTCCTTGAATTGTATTCAATGTATGTTTAGATTATTTTTTATATGTAATTCATTACATGATTCCATTGGGTTATTGGGTTTTAGAGGTCTTTTTAGGTAGTTTACTGAAGTTAATTTTTTAAGAAATATATTATAATTTTTAAAATATGAATATGTCATTGTTTGTTTTGTGTTTTAGGTTTTATAGGGGTTGATTGATGGGTGTGGCATTGTTCTGATAACTAATTTAGCGCACAGGGATGAGTATTGCACCAGGGTACTGAATACGTTTTAGGGCTCATGGATGAGTGTTGCACCTGGTTACTGATTTGATTTTAGGATGCAAGGATTCATTTTGCCCCAGATTATGGGTTTTGCACAAGTCTATTGATAAGTCTTTAGGGTGCTGGTGTAGGCATTGCATCAGGTTGCCAATTAGTTTTAGGGTGCAGGGGTGGGTGTTGAGACAGGTTACTGATACGCTTTTAGGGTGTTTAATTTTTCTTGTAATTAATTTAGGATGCAGGGGTGAGTATTGGAACAGGTTATTGCTTCATTTTTTCTGCGCAGGGATGGACGTTGCACCATTTTAAGATTAGTTTTTAAAGTGGAGGGATGATTGTTTAATACTTGTATTAAGGAGTTTTTAGAGCTCAGGGATCAGCAGAGAATACAGGTAACAAAAAGTGTTTAGGGTTCACTGGATGGTAAAGGATAATGGTAGCACGGTGTAATTTATGATTAAGAGGTACTTATTAGTTCAAAGTTCAAGGGCGTCTTTTTTCTATGTCATTGATCAACCACTCAAAGACAATTAAGTTTCCCCACTAAATATATGCTAATTTATCTAAGAAAATATATTTTTATAATTATGTATATTTTAAATACATTTTTTTAAAGTTTAAATTAAATGATGGTTATATTTTTTTATATAGAGATATATTTTTGTTTTAAAAAATTGTTCAATTTAATATATAATTCTATGCATATATACTTTATAGAATAATTATATTATTCAATTATTTAAATTTTATAATACCATCTTATAGATATGTTTGTATGTCCTTAAATTGCAAAACAAATTATAGTAAAAAATACTTAATATTTTAAAAATATATAATTTTCCTAAAGTCTATATATTGGTATTTGATATTTTGGGCTTCAATATTTCTAAACTTTAATTTTATATATTGATATTTTGTATTCAATATTTTGATAATTTTTGTTCTAAGTATTGGGCTGACGATATTTTATGTGTTAATATTTTGTCTTTGGCTTTTGTATATATCGATAATTTATTATTACTATTCAGTATTATGATCACTTTTCTAACCTTCACCATGGAGGACACTGATTGCAGTCTGTTTAACAATATGGCCCTAATTACGATGCTTTACACCCGACAACATTGCAGATTGGAAAACACCCAACCGTAGGTCAGTGGTTCCTATTGCACAATTTGGATGTGACCGCCCTAAGGTTAGTGGCAACATTGATTTTCCAATGGAGGCTTATGCGGCTGGCGGAAAAGGCATTTGCAAAATGTATGTTTTTGATCATCCCTATAACCATGTGGCAGGCAGCATGCAATGCCTGCCACACGGTGCAGGGATGTTTAGGGGTGCACCCAGGCCCCATTACGGAGGGGCGATGGGGACCCTGCTAGTGGCCCCCAATGTCACTATCTTACGGCCTTTCCATGTGGAAAGGCTGACATGGAAAGGCTGTCGGAAAGTGCTATCATAATACCGACAGCGGCCCGAGGCTGGATCCGCTGCCATTATGGGATTATGATGTCTTCTGACACTCTGACGGGCTCATTGAGCCTGTCAGCAGCACAGCAGAATCACCCCACAGGTTTCACTCTGACCGCCTTCAGCCTAATAAGGAGTGAACCCAACAATGTCTAGCAGAAATCCTCTGACAGCTGGTCGAAAGCTTTTCGTTGGACATCGTAATCTGGCCCTATGTTCTATTGTTTCATTTAGACACACCTTCCAAAATTTCCCCATGACATGGTTGCCCAATGTAACAAAATATCATTGATGTACTAAACTAAGTTGCACCCACTGAAACCATATTATAATACTCAAAGAAAATGGTATTCAAGGATGTAAGCAACAATAGGAGAACACTACTTGCAATGAAATGGCTTATATAACATCTACCACCTTAGGTTTCAACAGGAAAACTTACAAGAATCTGTGAAAAGATCTAGAAAGCTTTCAAGAAGCTAAGAGGTGTATGTAAGATAATAAACCAACAACGCCATTAGATTCCTCCTCCTCTCCATAAAAATCGTACGTGCAACAATCTTGTAAACTACTTAAAAATCCAAATCTGAGACTGACTGCCATCTTTCATAACCTCCTGCCCAAGCTTTTACTCTTACCATAAATTCCTAACACATGGTGATTTCTTTTTAACCTATCCACCATTTGAACTTAAACTTTCAAAAGCCAGTACTAAACAACCATCTTAAGTATGTTACTTCTGTTCCTGTACGAGCATCATGCAAATGTTCCTCTTTCTCCAGGATAACACCCATAACTAATTCTATTTATCAGGGTATCTTCCCAAACGGCTTAAATATTGATCATGATAATTTTTTCCTGACAAGAACTAATGCAGATCCTAATATCCCAGGGGACTTAAGATTCATCAGCGTCTTCCCCTTCCTGGATAAGCTTGTTGAGAGATATGTGTATTCTCAATTAGAGAATTTAATCTCAAATAACAAATTAACAGGTCAGTTCTAATTTGGGTTCAGTTTAGAAAATATTACTGATATAATCATCGATCTCACTTTGACGACTGGTGTTGTATGCGTGCACCTATTGATCTTTCAGCAGCCTTCTGTACCATTGGCCAACATATTATTACCACGCATGGTGAGCAACAGACAGTGGCATAGCTAGACCTGAGACAGCCCGGGGTGGTACCTGCATTTGCAGCCCCACGGCGGGACTCCTTGAAGGGGGTTGTGCTGGCGAATCCACGGATTGCATCCCACAAAGGTGCCCACTGAAGACAGCAGGTGAGAGCTATGAAACTGGGAGCACCCCACGCTCACTGCACCCCCTTCTTATGCCACTGACAATAGAATAAGTGTGAAGAGATGCCCTTTTTGCAGGTTTCCCCATTTTGCCCTGCTGTTGCTGGAATTTATGCTGCTGTAATGGTGGTGTTGCATTGAGCCCTGCTGACCGTGAAAATGTATATTTAATTGTCTTATCCCAAATTGGGATAAGTTAACTTGCTTAACCCTAGTATATCGTACCATGAGTACATAAGGCCTGTATGTTATGTTTCCCTCTTGGACGGCAGCATTGGTTGTGCCACCACAAATGTGACAAGGTAAAATATGAAACCAAACTGACATTGAGGACAGTAAAGCTGTTTTTAAAATGCTAACTCGACTATGCTATTTAAACTTATGGCAAATTCCAAACTTTCCTTTTCAATATATAATTCACCTCTACAGTAGTCCTAATGAGCCCTAAGGCAGGGTGGAGTGTATGAAAAAAACAGAAGGGCATATGTTTTTAAATGCCAGTAAAAACAGCACCTTATCATTTTTACTGTGGAAAGGCTAGCAGCCATGTTGGTGAGTATAGAGTTACACAGTGACAACTCAGTAATTCTAACTTCTAAAAGGGACTACTAAAGTTAATACTTCAAGGTATCAAACAGATTAGTGAATTAAACTTGCTTGTTGCTCAAGTCGAATTTAATATCACTAGTTTACAACGTGCAACTTTAGAAAGTTGCCACTTTGATCTCAAAGTTTCCAGTGGCCGTATACATTTGCACACAAGTTTCTGTCCTCTAGACTTCCTTCTGTCCTCCTGGAGAGAGGTGTGAACAACCATCAGGAAGAGGACCAAAGGATCTGACAAGAGTAGAGGTGGCAACTGATTTTGTGCTGGACTTCACCCAGACTTCATGACACATCGCCTACTGAAGCTAAAGTCACCCCTTTGTGTTGGTGGGCCAAGGGTTGGCCAAAGGTAGACCCCTGTCACCAGCTCAGCATTCTCAGCATCCTTGGGTTTCCTCAGCACCCTGTATCCCTTGCATCAGGACCATTTCTTTGATTCCTATATTGGTTCACGTTTAGACACTAGAACTGGACAGGAGGCTGCTTTAAAAGTCGGGTGACTTTTCAACTGGACCTTATTGGACTCTGGGACTCCCTCCTCATCAGAGTTGGTCCACAAAAGAGAGCCATTATAGCTGCTTTCATGTCACTTGTCATGCCTAATCCTATACTGCAAGCTGTGGTAGATCAAAATGATTTATTGCACTAAGCCAAAAGCTATGATTTATTGTTCATTTGAAAATTAAGTTCTATTTAAAGATAAAAACAAAACATCTTTTTATAAATTGGTGACAGATTTTTTTCTGTTGTGTTTTCTTTAAATTATAACTGTTTTAGTACTTTTTAACGATTTACACTTGTTCCTTTGAGAAAGCCATATTACTTGAGCTACAGCTACCCAGGAATGAGCTCATGAGTTAAGGTTTTCACAAATGAACCTGATTGGACCAGATATGGAATTATGCCTTTATCACACCACAGTGATGTCACACAACCACACCATATAATAAACCACTTTCCTCACAGTAGGTCTCAAAGGCACATTAACTTTCACCAATATATGCTAATGATGCTAAAAACTATCTCAGAATTTACAGCACTGATAGTACTGACACCCTTGATATTTGCTCATTGATGGTGCAGAGGAACGCGATATCGGGGACCCCCATAAAAAATCTTCTCCACAGAAGTCCCTGAAGTAGGCCTGGAGAACACAAAACACCTAAAATCTTAGCAAAGGCTGTGACCTGAGATAAATCATTTGATTTTGCTCTCAATAAATCCCTCAATCTCAATTTGCATCCTAGAAAAATCATCAAAGTGGCACATACCAATAGAAACTCACCACAATGTCAGACCGCACCTAGCTAGGAAAGATTTTAAAAATGTGTTTTAGTAACTGATACTATGCATTCAGCAGGGAAGTTCCCAGATTACTGGATTTACAAATTCATGTTTTACCCTCTCACCCTAAAGCAACAAAGCAATATGCTACAAGACTAATCATCAACAGTAGAAATTTTGATAGGATCTCACCTATTTTTGATTCTGTTAATAGGACACCTTCTGGATACTCAACTCTTTAGATAGTAGCTAGTCTCCTTTGCAAAGCCATTCTCTAGTACTCACTGTTCAAAATCTCAAAGAAACGTGTAGGAGTCAACTGCAAGAAAACACTAAAAAGCTAATTCTTACCACTACTCAGGACTCCACACTTTGAGAAAATATCCTCCATCAAACAAACCTTCTTGTAACAAGCACCAATGATGTATGATGTTCTTCATTTCCACATGAGACTTGCACCGTGCCTCCAGATCTTTAAATTTGAAATGTCTTACTGCACCATGTGTAATCCTGTAGTGTTCCACTCGCATTTAGTACAAAGGCAGTGTGTAACAATTATTCTCAATGATTTAGCATGTCTTCCACCAAATGTGATATTCTAATCCTTTTCAGATTTAATGATCCTGAAGTCAAATGTCTCCTTGTAAATACTGGTTCTCTATCTAATATTGCCTTCTCCTTAACTGAAATGCACACGTTAGGTGGCATTTGCTTAAAACTATTAATAAAGAAATTAACGAATAAACAAATAAATGGGTAAATGAAAGGTACAATGAACATTGCTGGGCCAGGGTTCTCAAGAAATTAGGAAATAATGGATTACATGAGATCAGACTGAAGCGATTCTTAAAAATCTAAGAAAAGGAAGAATAGAGGATATGAGAGTATGTGTATCCAATAATAATATCATGCATTTATTTTATAATGACATGGGGTTGCAGTGTAGAAAAGCTGAAGAACTGGCAATAGGATATTGGGAAGCAATTATATTGGGGGTAGAATGCAGAAAAAACATAAGGAAAGGGATAGATTTGGAAAAGTAAAATACATTATGCAGAGAAAAAGATAATTACTTGAGTAGAGGAAACAACCTTTACAATGGGGTATTTGCCATGCAGGACCTTTACCACAGAGTCTTGATCACGCAGGTAAATAACGCACAGGTAAGTAGTTAGAATAGATTTTTACCTTTGCCACACATCCTTTACCAATTGGTACATTAGCACACAAGTACGGTTTTCTTTTTAAATAACACAACATAAAAGGGTAAAGGTTGAGTAGAAGTACAGTGAGATAACGGTGCTTTTAGGGTTTATGAGTGGGCAGAGGTAAGTATATGTAAGGGTATTTTAGGGTTTAGCAATGGGTAATGGTAAAGGGAAGTAAGGATTAATTTATGGTTTTACAGTTGGGTACAGGCAAAAGGAAGGCATGGGTAATTTTAGGACTTAGAGATGTGTAGTTGTAAAGGCAAGTAGGGTTTAGAGGTGGGTAGAGGTGAAGGTTGGTAAGGGTGAATTTAGGGTTTAGGAGTGGTTAGTGGTAAAGGGAAGTAAGGGTTATGTAATGCTGTTTTATGTTATATTACATTGTTTTCTGTCTTTGTACAGCTCACCATTACCCCTGAGTGTATTCTGGCACTTTGCAGATGTGAGGCTCTAATCACTGGAGGTGGACTTGCTCGAAGAGCTAGGTTTGCAGACTTTTGTGGAATTCAAGAAGAGAGGTGGTGGCTCTGATGTGGAATAGGAGGTGGGTGTGTCATGCTTTAGAAGCAATGTATGAAGAAGGCTTGACCTGATCTTCTTCATTGGACGCGTAGGATGTTTGTTAGCAAGTGCCCGCCTGAGCCGAGGTGCCTGGAGGGTTGGTTAAAACGTATGCAGCTGTTCAGGTAGGCTGGGCTGAGTTGTGCAGTACTTTGTATCTGTGGGTGAGGAGCATGGATTGTGTGTGCTTGTGTACTGGGAGGCAGTGGGGCATCCTCTGGTGTGCACTTTGTATTTGTAGGTGAGGATCCTGAATTGTGCATGGATCTGCACTTGGAGCCAGTGGAGCTCCTCGGGTGTGGGTGATGTAAGTTTGGCATGGAGGTTCGGAACACGTCTGACTGCTGTGTTCTGGATAGTCTGTAGTCTCTCTGTGAGCAGCTTGTTGATTCCTGCATAGAGGGAATACCCATAGCCAAGCCTTTTGGTTATGCTTGGGTGATGTTTTTTCTTGTGTTGTCTAGTAGTCACTTGTAGATCTTTCTCAATGACGCTGAGCATTCTATGATTCCCCCCCATGCCTAACAAAAATGAATGTATCTCATGTAATGCAACTGGTGCTATGTAATGCCCTCTGATACCCGATTCAGGTCAAGTTTGTGCTATATAAAACTCTGTAAATAAAAAGTAGATTAAACGAAACCTCTCACTGATGCTTTATCTTTCTTTGACACTCTTTCTAAGATGCTTGTGGTCTGTGACTTTCGCAAAAAAGGAAAGTTTTTTTAAAAATCCTACGAAATGTCTTCTACAATGATGTAATCCTAAATTGTAAATCTCAAACCCTCAATATTGTTTTCCACTGCTGCCAGACTTCATAATTCCTCAATTACCACTAAACTGAAACATGCAATAAAAATTACCAATCTACAAAAAATAAATGGTTCACCTAACATCTTCAACAACTGCAGGCGATCTTTCAGGTATGCAGGCAGTACAACGCCACATATGGCTTTCCCCTTTAGCACTTACTTGGCAGAAGGTGTGAGAGTCTCACTTTCTTAGCTAATCTGACTTTAAATTAGCCCGAATTCTTTTCTCATATTAACCCCTCCCATGCTGGTGACGAACTCCAACTATCATGCCCCGCGGTGGGCGTGTGCTGATGACGGCCGTGGTTCGTCATGGCCCGCCCTGTTCTTTTGTTTACCGCACCGCGGTAAGATCGCGGCCGCAGCGACTAAAATGAGGGTAAACTTCTCTTTACACATAAGGTGCAGGTAAAGCAAAATAGAACCATAATTCTACAAATGTCTAACTTGACCCTCTATCCTTAATAAAGTAACCATATGCATTAATACAGGAAGTTTCGATATACGTGTTTAAGCAATGCTGAGTATACACAAATAAAGCTATACTGTATCAAACACATTCAAAATAATCCTTTCATCTAAGTACTCTATACACTACATGCACTTGTAGAAGGCATACATAAATAAATTACCTAATCGATATATACTAAAAAGGTTCCGTTTTACACTCTAATTCTCCTAGTGTTGAAAACATGCGTTTCTTGGTATGTGTTTCCTCTGGTCTATTTGTAGGTTCTGGAATCATAAATTGTAGCTTCAAAGGATTACAGTGTCATTTGATTTTTGGTTAAACTGTTAATAACCAACAGTATTGCTTTTAGTCACTAAATAAACTTTGTAACGTGTTCTATTCTTTGTTTATTTATCTTAGTTTATTTGGGGACATGAAAACTAATGCCCTTCAGCCTATTCCTGCATTTACTTAAATTAAAACATATTTTGATTTTCTCCACTAAATCTATGGAAACATTTTCTTTACAAAGTATTTAGCAAAGTTACTCTAAAAATAAATATAATGTAGTCTTGAAGTCTTGTAGTCTTGCAGCATTGGACCTTGGATTTCCAAAAGCTACGGCCTTCTGAAGTGTGTTACTTTTGCTATACCAGCTCAGTTAATCACTGCATTTTTGACACTGCAACATCTTTTCCAGTTCAGTTTGACTTACTCAACTATGTTTCCAACTATGAAAACTGAACATCGATCAGCAAACAGTTGTTGTGAATACTGGGGTATCACTACTCTTTGCCTCTGTGTATGTGACTCACCCTCAGGTAGCTCACCTATTGTGCCTGGCTACATATTGAAAACATAAATCAGCCAAAACTCTCTGAATTTACTTTGTTCAACACTGGAAAGCTAAACGAGCGACACATGATCCTCTTTTAAACGAATCACTGCAGCCTCTTGCCTCTTGCCTACTAAAATTCAAGTGTTTCTTACATTCCGAATGTACAGTACCCAGCAATGGGTGAATTGTTTACTGTAACACAATTATCATTATGTTGAGAGTGAATTAAGTATTCTCAATATTATAAATAGCAGCAATGACTGGACTAGCTCGAGGGCACACATGATGCATCCTAAAATAGTAATGCAGTGAAACGAAATAAATTTAGTCCAGAAATAAATGCTTAGTTTCATGGATACTTCACTCTTCTCTCCTTGCTGTGCATATATGGGAAAAGATGCAGCATTGTCTAAAATCACAAATAATGAGGTTAACATTTTGCTTTAATCTCCACGTAAGCCGATTGGATTTCTCCACGCCTTCTGCTTTGGTCTTAAATGGTACCTCGCACCGGCATTAGTGAAACTAAGCAAGGATACATGTTTAACTTTCTCTGACATCTTGCTAGTTCATGAACCATCCCTTCTTTCTGTGTTACTTGCCCCGGGCTCACCAGTCAAGCTGATTCAAATATCAATTCAGGAGCATCAATGTTCACCTAGTTGGGGCCTGCACCTATGTGGTATCAAATTACTGTTCAGAGACTAGTGTTTATGGCATTGGTGGTATAAACGCATGTGGGCCTTGCTGATAGAAACTACACACTTGCTAAGCATTATGGTCATATTATCAGATTTATTACTATCACTCTATTTTGCATTCTCATCCTCCATCCTCTGTTCTTCTTTTGTTGCTTTGAGTTATACTATTTCTCTTCACACATCCTTTGACTTTTACAAAGAAATAGGTTTGTGTTTAGTATATGCTGTTTCTTTCAATAGCATTTCTCCTATTGGGAGTAGATGATTTCTCTTATGTTCTGCACTTTCTTTGTTTTTCTTCTTGTCACACTGTCTACAAAAGGAGAACAGAAATATGGTTCGAATAGCCAACTATCTTCTAGTCTCCCATTTCCACAATGCATCCGGCAACAAAAGACAGACACTCTGTCACCAACCTGTAATTCTGGTTACATCATATTGGATTGTTGTTCTCACTTTTTCTACAGCAGCAGTTGACAGCTGATACGCTCACTTCAGTTGTTGCATATGCCTCTATTTGTGTGTTTCAAATGACTTTCTTTATTCTTCCTATCTAGACAATCTCCAAAAAAGTAAATCAAAAGGTAAGCAAGCCCCACGAGGAGACACTCTCCATAATCGAAGAAGCACTATTCACCACTCCATGGAAATATCAGACACCTAGAGGTGTGGTGTTAGAATGTATCTCAATAGCACTCACTAAAAACTTCTTCCAGTATGACACAACCATCTATCTCCAAAGCCATGGGACCAGCATGGGCAGCACATTTGCTCCAAGCCTAGCTGGCCTGTATGTCCACCACCTGGAACCCAACAAAATACTGAATGCAGACAATCTTTTCAGAAATAACATTATCTTCTGGAAAAGGTACATAGACAATGTCTTTGTCGTCTGGCAAGGTGACCTGCAATCAGTAACAAATTTCATGGCATGGCAGAATACCCAGAATGCCTACTTGAAATTCACGAGCTCGGTCTAGAGTGAATCTCTGGTGTTCCTTGACCTAAATATCTATCCAGAAGGAGGAACACTCAAGACTACCACTCACTTTAAGCCCATCGCTAGAAACTGTCTTTTAAGATTTGACAGCTTCCACCCTCAGCACCTCCGGGAGAATCTTCCATATGTCCAATTCTTGCGCCTACGGAGGAATTGCACTGATGTGGCACAGTACAAAGCACAGGCAATGGAACTAAAAACAAAATTACAACAGAGACAATACCCAGACCGGATAATCAATTTAGCAATGAAACGAGCTAGAAACAATAATAAAGAGGCTCTTCTGGAGGATAAGGCCCAAATAAATGCAGATCAGAAGAGACCAATCTGTACAACTACGAACAATACACACTCGAATGAGGTCACCAAGATCATCAATAAACATTGGCGAATACTAACATGTGGAGAACTAAAGTTGGAGAAACCTATGTTCGCACACAGGCGGGGGAGAAACTTGAAGAACATCTTAGTTCATACCCGTCCAAAAGACAATCAACAGCTCACACCGTCACTACATGGCATATAAGGGCATTTTCCATGTGGGAACTGCAGTAGTTGTCACCTTACTAAAAAAAGCAAGCAGCTAATATTCAGGAACGGAACAACATGGGACCAAAGGATACTGACTAACTGTAACAGTAAAAACATGGTGTACATGGTCTACATGATCGTATATGTCGGGATGACAACAAGAGCAGTCAAAACACAAATGAGTGAGCACAAGAGTAATGTGAGGTGCAAGAAAAGCACTACAAAGATGTCCACTCATTTTCTGGACGCCCAACACTGTGTAAACAACCTCAATTGGATTGTGATAGAACAGCTACAGTCAGATACCGGTCTGTTTCAAAAGGATCAACAATGGGTGTTCCGTTTAGGAACACACATCACAGGCCTCAATGATGATATACCATGGGGTCAACTGAATTAACATAGATGACTGACACACCCCTGGTTTTCCCTCTGCTGTCCCGTTCTAACTATACACTCTGTAAAGGATCAATATCCATAGGGCTGAGGTAATAGTTTAACAAATGTAAATTAATCCCTTAACGGGTTCAATACACGTGCCAGTCTAGACACCGGCTAGGAAGGAGAAAAACCACACTCCTTTCATCACTGTTCCCTCTGTGCCTATTTCCCAACATCTTAATATAGGCATACGGTACAGCGAGGAGTAAGCCCTTTACCCTTGTGTGTATTTATTTATTCATTTTATTTGTTTATTCATTGACCTTTTGCATTCTGCAACACCAGCCTTAGTGAATACATGGCTTCATTCCATACTAATACCGGTAGCCAGTAACCAAAGCGAGCAAAGGGTGAGAACAGCTCTTAAAAATATTGCGCATGCGCTGGTGGCAGGACCCCTGTGTGTCGCGGCTGCGAATGCGCATGTAGAACTGAACGGACATGAGGCTGCAACTTTCATTAAACAATGTTGTTTGACGGCAAGAACCAGACCAGTGGAGTGCAGCAGCTGCAGTCCAACCTGGTTTAAACATTACAGGTTTCTAAGAAACTGACCCGGATGCTATAATCATCCCAGAAAACTTAAGGAAAACTATTGCTATAAAGCTTATAACAAATGGCCTATCACGTAGAGGTGGTAGGGTAATTTTTGACATAGAGGTACACAAATATCAGCAGACAGAGGTATTCTATTCATGGATATTCTTCCCTGAAGCAAATGCAGTATCGCATGTGTTTCACTTCTACAAAGTAGAGGATAATCCAACAGAATACGTTCCTTTCAAGGACATTGAAATTCCACTAACTTACCAAGAGCATCAGCTCTGGTTTAAAGGCGCCCTACAACATCAAAATCACATTACCAGGCTCGGTCCACTAGGTAGACCAGGAGCAACATAACCGGTACTACCCAACTATACACCACATCCTGGCTTTGAAGAAATGTCAAGTGAAGAACTATTAGTTCGACTAAAACAACTAATAAAAATACATAGACAATTGGTTCAATATGTCATGCGGACTCAGACAGTCCAACCTCCTATAAGTATTCCACAACAAACCCCCACCAGTGGAACACAAATAAAATTACACCACAGACTATACAATCAGTCATTGGTAAATTACCCGCAAAAAGGGAACACATTCCATTCTGGATAGCTCAAAAAATTACTCAAATTGAAGCAGTATTTCCTGACAGTACACCTCATGAGAAACACAGAATTTTAACAATCTGTATACCAATGGGGATCACACCACACCTGGAGGACTGGGTCACTTGAGGTACAGTCTTTGCTGCAATCTACACAAAAACACATGGTGTTCCGTCTATGGCGGTGATACCAGACATCCTGAAACAGATTCAAAATGAATACGGGGCAGAGCATGCTTTAAATCTGGGTATGAAATTACTGAAAGATTTTAAACAGGTCTCAGCTATAATATTAGCTAAGATTAAAGGTGAAGCAGCATCCGTGGCGATCCGCCAAAAAATAAGAGAAATTGATATATCTGAGCAACCATATGAACTGACCAGAATAATTGAAAAATCCTTTGAAGAACTAGGAAGAGAAAGTTGGGTGGGAAACCAGTAAAACCCCAACCAACAGAAAATCCTGAGAAGGTCTTTATTAAAAACACTCTCACTACTCCTAAAAAGAAGTGGGAAAAGGTCCAGAGGAAGTCTCCTTAAAAGGAGCCCCCTGAAAAGAGGTATACCTCAGGAACCGGGATAATTTGAGAAAACCTGATAGATATCAAGATACTGATACACGTTCCTCTCGTACCTTTCAGACCTCCTCGCAGAAATCGGAAAGAAGAGGACGGTCAGAACACAAGTAGGAATGCGTGTAGGTCCAAAGACAATCAACTTGTTCCAAAAAATAAGAAAGCTCAATTCACCAAAAAGAAGGTAGCAGGTCTAAAAATCAGACATGCAGAGAATCGTGAGGACATAACTCAAGAACGGGGAGTGGGCCCAGACAATGCTGGACAGCGCAGCAGATGTCACCATAGCTCGCAAGATCTTGAAGGATCATCTGGAGACAGTGGACTCGAATGAGTACATTAAAGTTGAAACAGCTGACACCAGGGTTAGTGTATCCCATAAGTTATATAAAGTAACGCTCCAGATGGAGGGGGCCATAACTAGGAAAATAAGAGCACTCTTTTGGGAGAAGCTATCTAAGGGTTATGACATTCTTCTACCTGAAAAAGACTGGCAACCAAAATGTGTCAGGGATTGCCCAGACAGCGAAGACATCATTATGCCAGCCTTCTCAAATCATATTCCAATTCACTTAAAATATACCTATGCCAGAAAATGGACTGTTGCCCAGGCTCCAGCATTATATAAAAATCATGTGGGATGGGATGAGGATTCCTCTCACCACAAAATCCAGTTAGATACTGAACCAACTGCACAGAGGCAGTATCCAAATAAGCAAGAAGCCAAAAACAGGTCAGGGAGATCTTAGATCAACTTGAATACCAAGGGGTGATTGAAACATTCACCTCATCAATGAACAATCCTTTGTTTCCTGTCTCCAAACCAGACAATACATATTGTCTAGTTTTGGACTACAGACATTTAAACTCTTGTTGCAAAACCTTTGCAGTGCAAAATGCACACAGTGCAGCACTGATGAATAACATTGTGCACAAAAATTATAAAACTACATTAGATATTTCTAACGGTTTCTCCTTTTAAAATATTGGACATGAAAGCAGGAACTGGACCGCTTTTTCAATTATGGGGACACAGCCTCACTTCTGTCGTCTCCCCCAGGAATTCAAGAATAGTCCAGGGTTAGTTTCAGCCAGAGTAACAGAGTTACTACAAACGTATGATGATGAGGCATTATCTTATGTTGATGACATCTATCTAACAGATGATAACTTGGACAGGCACTTGAACAGAGTGAACACCATTATACTTGGATTCGCCTCTGAAGGGTACAAATTCATCTTTAAGCAATCAAGAATTGCCCACCTCAACGTCCTTTTTCTAGGATACGATTTATCAAGTGAAGGCAAAAGCCTGGCAGCCAAATTTTTAGAACAATGTTTGCTGCTCCAACCTCCAAAAACCCTGAAAAACTTACAGTCAATTTTAGGTTTCCTGAATTTCTGAAGAACATACATTCTAAACTACGCAGAAAGGTTTAAACCTCTCTACGAATTAATCAAACCTGATTTCAAAACTACAAAAACACACAGAAATTTTGCTTTCAGTGCAAACAGGCATGTTAGCAACATCACATTTACAGACACGCGTGAACGTACGCAACCTTGTAATCAGAATAATCCCAGAAAGATGCGGATTCATGTACTTAACCTTTAATGAAGGGGAAAAAGTACCAATTGTTTACAAATCACACTTGTACACACAAGCAGAAATGAAAGTCACGTCAACAGAAAAAATTCTGACAGCGGTTCAAACTGCAGGAGCAAAAGAGAGAGCTCTCGCACAGGGTAAACGCATATTGGTCGTTACACCTGTACCTGCCTTAGAGGCAGTGACAAAAGCAAATATTCCGAATGCGAAGGCTTTACACCCAAGATGGATACAATAGGTGAACTCTCTTGCTGCAACAGACGTTAAATATGTTTTTGACCCCTATTTGAAAACTCAAGAATTTCTACATTACGAACAAGAATGTCCTCTGCCCACTGATATTCTGCCTCTGGAACAGTACGAATGTATAATTTAAACAGACGGATCAGCACAGCCCGCAATTGAGGGTAAACAAGCTTATAGTGCTGCATGCACGATTGTTAAAGGTCGCTGGAGCGATGGTAAATTCCAACCTATGGTCACAAAAACACAATCTCTCAGAGACTGTACAGCTCAGCGAGCTGAACTACAGGCTTTCAAGATGGCGCTTGAAAATACCGATTGCGAATTCCCCACACTCATAGTGTGCGATTCGTATTACTGCGTTCAATCTTACAATGAATACTTGCAGAACTGGGTTCAAAACAGTTTCAAAGATGCAAAAGGTGGCACAATCAAGCATAAGTTGCTTTGGAAACAAGTAGTTCAAATACAGAAAGAACTACAAAAGACTCACGTGATCCATACACTGAGTCATGAACCTGATGGCATTCACATTGCAGGGAATTTATTGGCTGATGAAGCCGCGAAGGCAGCTGTGCAAACGGCTTCCGTAGCTGCAATCATTCGTTCAAAAACAAAAATAGACAGCGAAATAATGCAGGCTGTTGCCGCTTCCAATAAAGACAGCGGTAAAACATTACCAAAAGGCTTTCCACTCAAGTACTCATATATAACTGATGTAAATAATGTTCCTTTTGCTCAAATCCCTGGAGTGGGAGTTAGAGTAATTCCAAACATGGAACATAGATTAGGGCTAATCTTAGCAGCACATGAAGGGCTTGCCTCTGCACACGCAGGTGTTTGGCCACAGTGTAATTATTAAAACAAAGATACTGGTGGCAGCGCATGAAAAAACAGAACATAAATTATGTTTTGGAATGTGAAATCTGCCAAAAAATGAAGGTTTCAACAGTAAAACGCCTGGCGCAGACGCCCCTTTTAATTTCAGATAAACCATTAGCATGTGTTTACCTGGACCACTGTGGTCCCTTACAGCGGGATGGTTACTACAAATATATTATGGTCGCAGTGGATTCATGTTCAAGATTCATTTGGATGTGGCCTTAGCGCTCGGCTAAGGCCCAAACTGTTATAAATGATTTGTGAGTCTTTATCGGCACGTACTCAGTCGGCACGCTATATTCTGATCAGGGTCCTGCATTTAGCTCCAAACCTTACAAGGAGGCCACGGCCAATGTGGGCGGTGCATTGCGGTATTCAAGTCCATTCCATCCTGAGGAAATTCTGTAGTGGAAAGAAAAAAAGAGGGACATAAAGCAATCTATAAAAGCTAGGGTATTTGGCTCGGCTGACGGGTGGGTCAAAAATCTAATAAGTGTCCAACATAGTTTAAATAATCTGCCAAAAAATTGTCTTGGTGGAATCACTCCATATGAACTCCTTTTTGGTACTAGAATGCTTGTCCAGGACCTCGATTGTCACACTTCAGTGGTGGAACAAAAACCCTTTGATATCAAAGACCGTTTGGCTGTTTTGCAGGACTTAAACGAGAAAAGGAGAAGTCAAAAAACACAATACCGAAGCCAACGACCACTGAAAGAGAACCACCCGTCCCAGCAAGGCCTGTCTGGATTCCAAAGATTGGGGATCTAGTCAGAGAAAAGATCGCGGATAAGAAGGAATTTGGGCCTTCTTACAGAAAACCAGTACCTGTGCTCGCAATCCACGGATCAAGAACAGTGCTACTGCCGCCCCTTGCTGGAAGAAAAGCATGCACGATTGACAATATCTATCTATTGTTTCCACGACTCTGAAGATCAGTTTTATTCTTGGGGAAACAAGGTTGTCATGTTTATGCGGCTGTCAGAAACTAATCCCTTCTTGTTTATTCGAGAAAGTTTCTTGTGACCTCTGAGCTAGCTGGCACCCACAATTAAGTCTAATATATTCGATAGAGACCTAGTCGACCTAAGTCCTACGTCAAATCTATAGGATATATTATTCCAATGTGCAGAGCCTATTGGGAATATAGGAACTACACTACAGTACCTGAGGTTCCAAATAGTTCTTGCCATTGAATGCTCTTGTGTCCTCCTCTTCTTTTGCCTCTGCCTCTGCCCCTGACCCAGACTCTTCCTAAAAAAGGTGGGTGAGCCTGGTTGTGCTGGTAAAAGGGGATTGTTGTTGTTGGGGCATGTGAGAAAGAGGGATCCAAACTGGGGGAGGTGAGTGAGTGCATTATGATCTGACCGCACGGAGCCCCGGTATCCCTTTAGCCGGACCTGTCATGTCATTTCACCTGGATTAGGGCTCACTTCGGCCCTAGAGAGGAACTACTCCATTTGAAGTGTCTAGTAACATTGCGCTGGGAGGAGCAACAAATATTGCTCCCCCCCCCCCCTCTTTTTGATAAATAAATGCTTTTTAATAAAGCAATCTTTATCTTTTTTTAAAAAAGCACCCCATTTTCCTCAAAATATATTGGAATAAGTTTAAAAAGCAGAAATATTAAACTTTGAAATTTCATTTCTTAAGAGTAGGCAATAGTCCTTGGGACCACTGGCTGCTCTTAAAAATATTTTTTCAACATTCTCAGAGGGGAATGGGTCTGAAGAGGACCCCTACCCATTTGAGAATGGATTATCACCACTTTTAAAAAGGTGGTAAATTAGTACTGTTTTGCTATTGGAATTTGGTCACAAACAGTAATTTATACCATATCAATTTGGTATTTGGAAGAGACACCCAAAACATGCCCCTTCCAAATACCGAATCAAAAATGCTAATTGCTATTCAGTAACAAGTTGCTGAATCACATTTTGCATATTGTACATTTAAAAAAGCATTTTTCCAGCCTCAAACGGCGAGATTCTGAAAATTGTTCCGTTTGCAAATGGAAAAATGCTTTGTACTTCAGACCCTAGGTTCTGGACCATCTAAAATGTCTGCACAGTCGT
Organism: Lissotriton vulgaris; assembly: GCF_964263255.1. Classification (NCBI taxonomy): domain Eukaryota; kingdom Metazoa; phylum Chordata; class Amphibia; order Caudata; family Salamandridae; genus Lissotriton; species Lissotriton vulgaris. The sequence continues at coordinate 341,361,381 of NC_141699.1, forward strand.
CAGCAACTTTAATGGCTTCTACATCAGCAACTGCTGGGTAGATTGGTACTGCAGCCCTGGTATTACCTATCATCCACAACGTTTTTGTCTACATCAAAACACTTTTTTTTATTTTTCATTTGATATTTTTATCATCCAGAGGAAGTTGTGCTTTTTATGTTGGTATACTACCTTTCCGAGTGACCATTCCAAGGGTGCATTCATTCTCTCTTACCTTGGTGTGATACTGTGGTACTACCTGGTCCATTCCTTTTGTGGAATGGGATGATTCACTTTGTATAACGTTTCTACCTTTAAATATTACATGCAAAAAATGTTTTTGAAACTCACTTTTATACACTTTGTGGGCACTTGCCTGCTGAACCTTTGAGAGAGAAATCACGATTCATTAATTTATACCATATACCACCAGATTTAACCGGCTGGTGGTAGAATCAAACTATACTATTTTTACAGAATACTAAAGGACAAGTACTTGCACTTCCCCAGAGTACGCATCTCCCATCAGGATATGTTGGCTTTGAACATTTCAAAACACGGGTACCTAAAACGAAAAAAACAGAAAGAATCAGATTAGTGCACAAACTGCTATAATAGGGATCTCTCGGTGAGCCACAATTAGCAGATCATTGTTTGAGGAAACTTATTTCACAATTCCAAAAGAAAAACAAAGGACTCCAAAAGTAGAAACATTGTTTACTGCTCAAGCTACATAACAGGATATCAAGTGCTGAGCCACAATTTCCTGGAAACAATCAAGACTATTGCGGGTACCAGGAATAACTTTGTTTCTTGGCCCAGCAAATTAGAGATGATATTCAAAAGAAGCATGATGAACAGTTTCGTAGAAACACTTTAAGAACAAAGTTTGAGAGGTAATTGTGAGTTAGAACTATTATAAGTAATTGAGTTGCATGTTTCTGCTGATCCTGGTGAATAAGTATCAGTGCAGATATTGCTACAAAATTGTTGATTATGTGGCAGATTTACAAGCCCCTTGTGACACATTTACACCGCCGTTGCATCACTTCTTTGACGCAGCGGCGGCATAAACCATGCGCCACACTGCGACACATTTACAACGTGATGCATCTAGGGAGATAATTCATGCTGTAAAGCGTTGCGCCACATTAAACCTGCGTCAGGTTTAATGTATGCAGGGTAGGCATTGGGTCTGAAAAAGCCTCGTAAAAGTGACGCAGTGAAATTAACAAGATTTCACAGAGTCACTTTTCAGAGGACACTGCGACGAAACCGTAGGCATGCTTGAAGCAGGCGTTAGGAGTGGCGCAGCAAATTAGGTATGGGCGGTCCCTGAACATTGCTGGAGTTGCGTCGCGCTTGCAACACGACTCCAGCAATGCGCCGCCCTTATGCCATCAGATGTGACACGCATGTCTATCCCTGCGCCACGGTGCACCGCATTGTAAATGCGACACATCAGTGATGGCGCAAGGGTAGAATTGTGTGTCACAACTACTTGCACATCCTTGCTAATATGCTGGGATGTACCAGTCCTTGTAAATCTGCCCCTATGTGCTTAAAGTAAGAGTGACCTCAATCTTGCTGAAAGAATAGTCAGTGAAAGAAATGCTCTCAGTTTTATCTGAAAGTTGATTGTCTTGTTCTATTGCAAACAATGCTTACTCTTTACAAAGTCCCAAAGTATTTCAGCTGGAGGCTTCTTCAGCTTGCACGCTCCTGTTTGTGCTGCCTAATGCCACTCCCACTATTAACTACAAACCAGCACATTCCAACAACTGTGGCAATTCGGACTATTCCATGTCAACCAAAGTTATATAGTGGTATTATTGTAATATTAAGTACTTTTTAAACACTCAGCTGATGTACTCTTTTGAGAAATTGATAGACATTGCTACCTTGTGGTGAACTGTCAGACATAGGTCCTGCTGCTGAGCACTGGCAAACACCTGCAAAAATGAAGCACTGATTGCAGACATGTATTCACCGCACAAGACAACTAAACTAATGACACCCAGCCAGTACAGACATCTTCAGTCCCAATAGAACTATACGATTGTGAGCCCAGACAGCAGCTGCATCTTTCTTTCGCCATTCCCAACCCCCTTCCCTTCTTTTATTGACTAGCATCCGTTCACATCATGGAGACTGGTTAATTAAGTAGGAGCATGGGAGAATTAGCATGGCTCCCACAAGTAGCATACGACCCAAGGTGTGTACTTGGTTTGCTTTTCTGACGTATCGTTAGCACCAGCTCCGGTTAAAGATATTGGGTGTCTTTGTGTTGGTATTGATTGATATTGGGGATACTATTAAAAGTGTTCAGAAGTTTTATAGTGCTTAGCTATTCTTCTTATCAAACCTTTCCAGACACACTGAATTACTGAAACACTAATTCCCAAAAACATGATGAAGTGTCCACTCAAAGGTTTGGCAAGCAAACAATCTCTGAAAAGAAGCTGTAGGTGCAATGTCCTGCCCCGATAATGTGTGCAATAATTATTTTAGTCCACTGAACTAAATAGTTACTGTTCCAATGGTGGTTCGGGTGCCCTTTTACCAAAATAAATCTGGAGGCATGGGCTCTGCAGCTGGCAGCTAGTACAACACTGGAGGCAAGAGATTGGGGATTCAGGGCTGATCTGTGGATCTGTGTTTCTACAGGGTCAACAGTACCTTAATCAGTGCAGCCTCACTTAGGTATCTCTTTTACTTCCTGAGGTCAGATGATGGTTTAGAGGTGAAGCAGACTTACCAGTCATATTGTAGGTGGTGACTCTTTTGGTGAGCCTCAAGCGATGCATGCAGATATTATTAGCTTGTCCTCCTCCATAGTGGCTAGGAGACCTCCTGTCCTGCAGTTGTAAATATCTAACAATGGTTCCCACAGGTCCTTAAAGATTTAGGGCAAGATGTAGGTAAACTCATTTACTGAATCTAAAATACCGAATTTTACCGATTCGGTATTTTAGAATCGGTAAATGATATGTAGGTAATTACTCGGTAAGTATTACCGAATTGGTAGGATTCGGTATTTACCAAATCGGTAAATACCGATTCAGTAATTCCCATTCATTTCTATGGGCCTCTAGTCCCATAGGAATGAATGGGAATTACCGAATCGGTATTTACCGATTCGGTAAAAGGAGGGAAACATTCAAGGGTGGCAGGGTGTCACTTTGACACCCTGTTGCACCCCGGAATTGTGCCTAAGGGCATGTATGTCTGCCACATGGCACTGTTATTAAATGCAAAAGATTGCTTTTTTTAGGGTTTTCATAATTTACGACCAACTTGTAGTTGGCGCTAAATAACGAATCCTTACAGGTGAAAAGCACTCACTTGAGTGCTTCCTACATTTCAGATTCGGTAATTTACCGAATCGGTATTTAAGAATTCGGTAATTTACCGAATTCTTAAATACCAATTCGGTAAATTACTGAATCTGAAATGTAGCCACCTACATCCCAAATACCTAACACTGGTCGGTAACAGCCGAAATTCAGTAGTTTTGGCCGTTACCAACCGGTATTGGGGTTCCTACATCTGGCCCTTAGGCAGATAAATTATTTCTTGCAAACAGGGTCTCCCTTATAGGGGAAAGCCCTTCATCCACTCTAACAAAAGACTGAACTCTCTTATTTGCTAGGCAGTGTCAAGAGCCGTTTCATATGAATCTACCTCCATACTTTGTCCTAGTCTAGCAACTGTTAGACCGATCCTGCAACTAGAACTAAATCTTTATGTGGTGCTGAACAATGACTTATTTGGTAATAAGGGATTTTTTAGTAATGTTGGTCAATTCAGCTAGTACTTATCATGATAGCTGACCAGTGAGCTCTCTTGCTTAGTTTAAATTCTGGGGGGCTCCTCAAGATTACCCTTGCGCGACCTCTGCAGAATGACAATGCCAAGAGCCAAAGACATCAGGAGACCCCTAGGCTGGCTCAGGCCACCATAGGTACAGCTTTTTAATTAGTCGAGACAGATGTTCATATCTCTTCTGGATGAATATCTTGCAGGAACACTGGAGTGTGTTAGAAGTGTTCTGCCAGAGTCCTGGTGCTAAGTTTCAGAGAGTAGAGGGCCTGATAGCCCCACCAATAGAACATTGTAACTGTATACATTTCATATCCCAGTGGGAGAAGAAATTCACAAAGGTTAAGCTCCCAGTGTCTCCTCTGGTTCACATAAAGCTCACCGCCTTTTCAGCTTCACTCACACATGGAATATAAAATGGATTCCACCATGCACTCATACAGAAACGCACAAAGCAAGCACACCTAAACTACAACAGATACAAAGTGGTCACACAACTTCAATAGAAAAGAAAAGTCATGTGAAGGTGAGAAATCCAGTTAAGGGAGATTGGCCACATTTGTACAGGGTGTGCCATTTGGCATCACATCCTGATGGTGACAGATACAAATACCTGCCCTTCACTAATAATCCCCAGTACCTGTCACATAAAGGGGCATATTTACAAGGAGAATTGTGCCACCGGAACGTCACTTTTACTGACGTTCCGGTGGCGCATTGCCCTGCTTCATATTTACAAAGTGGAGCCCCTTTTGGTGGCTTAAAGCCACCTTGTAAATATAGTACCCTTTCAATCAATCAAGCAGCAGAATTTGTATAGCACGCTACTCACCCGTTAGGGTCTCAAGGCGCTGAGGGGGGGCGAGGGGGGTTGCTACTGCTTGAACAACCAGGTCTTGAATTGTTTCCTGAAGGAGAGATGGTCCAGGGTCAGCCGTAGGTGAGTGGGGAGGGAGTTCGATGTCTTGGCTGCCAGGTAGGAGAAGGATCTTCCTCCGACGGTGGATTTGCAGATTCGTGGGACGGAGCCTAGGGCAAGGCTGGCGGATCGGAGCTGGCGGGTGGGTGTATAGAATGTGAGGCGGCTGTTGAGGTACTTCGCGCCCGTGTCGTGGAGAGTCTTGTGTGCGTGGGTGAGGAGTCTGAACGTAATCCTCTTGTTGATGGGGAGCCAGTGCAGGTCTTTCAGGTGGGCAGAGATGTGGCGAGGGATGTCCAGGATGAGTTGTGCTGAGGCGTTCTGAATGTGCTGGAGTCGTTTCTGGAATTTGGCTGTGGTTCCAGCGTAGAGGGTGTTCCCGTAGTCCGGATGGCTGGTGACGAGGGTCTGGGTGACCCTCTTCCTGGTTTCGGTGGGGATCCAACGGAAGATCTTTCGGAGCATTCGCAGGGTGTTGAAGCAGGATGACGAGACGGCATTGACTTGCTTGGTCATCGTGAGGGAGGAGTCCAGGATGAAGCACAGGTTGCGTGCGTGGTCCGTTGGCTTGGGTGCAGTGCCCAGGGCAGGGGGCCACCAGGAGTCTTCCCAGGCGGAGGGAGAAGGTCCACGGATGAGGACTTCCATGTTGTCTGAGTTCAGTTTCAGACGGCTGATCTTCATCCATTCCGCGACGTCTTTCATTCCTTCCTGGAGGTTGGCTTTGGCGGTGGCGGGGTAATTGGTGAGGGAGAGGATCAGCTGGGTGTCGTCGGCGTAGGAGATGATGTTGAGGTTGTTTTGGCATGCGATGGCTGCGAGAGGGCTCATGTAGACGTTGAAGAGGGTGGGGCTGAGTGAGGATCCTTGTGGTACGCCGCCGATGACTTCAGTGGCCGTGGATCGGAACAGGGGGAGGCGGACTCTCTGGGTTCTTCCATTGAGGAACGAGATGATCCACTCCAGGGCCGCTCCTTGGATTCCGGTGTTGCTGAGGTGCTGTATCAGGGTGCGGTGGCAAATGGTGTCGAAGGCTGCTGAGAGGTCCAGGAGGATGAGGGCAGCTGTTTCCCCATTGTCGAGCAGGGACCTGATGTCGTCGGTGGCTGCGATGAGGGCGGTTTCGGTGCTGTGGTTTGCTTGAAACCCGGACTGAGAGGGGTCGAGGGATCCGTTGGTCTCGAGAAAGGCGGAGAGTTGTCTGTTGACGGTCTTCTCGATTAATTTGGCTGGAAAGGGGAGGAGCGAGATGGGGCGGAAGTTCTTCAGGTCCGTGGGTTCCGCTGTGGGTTTCTTCAGGAGGGCGCTCAGCTCGACATGTTTCCAACTCTCCGGGAAGGTGGCGGATGCGAAGGAGCTGTTGATGATGTTCTGGAGTTGGGGTGCGATGATGGAGTTGGCTTTGTTGAAGATGTGGTTTGGGCAGGGGTCGGTAGGGGAGCCGGAGTGTATGGTGTTCATCAGACTGATGGTGTCTGTAGTGACCGGGTTTTTGGTTCTATTTCTGAGTGATGGTGACTTTAGCTTGCTACCATCCTAGATCCCTATTCTTAGCTTGTTTTGGTCCTTTCCAGGCCTCTTTTCAGACCTAGAAGCATAAACTAGAGGATAGCCGCTTTATATGATGATAGATCCCTTATTTCTGACTCTAATCCATCTATTGCCTATTGACTTTGACATAATTATGTGTCCTTTCATCATTCTACCTATAGTAGAGGGTGGATCCCGTAGTTCTGACTTTATATTACCTATTGGTAGGGTTTGTGTATAGAGCTAAGTGTCTATTTCATCCTTTTCGGGCCTACAAGGCCCAGAACCAGAGAGACTCCATTTTGCTTTCTGCCTCTGCAGACTGAGATGCATGTAGGTCAAGTGTGATGTTTTAGTTATGAGGTGTTGTTCGCTCTTTGCAAACTAGAGGGAACCAGCCGGAGCTGAATCTTATCAAGAAGTGTCCCTGGGGCTCAAGTCTCTAGACGAAACAAGCAGCTGATCACTGTGAGAGTGTCTGGAGCAGGGGGCCTGGTATATGGATTTGGTGGGAGGAGGCTACTGGCTGGAACTTTCCACTAGGGGAGAGCATTCCATATTACCGAAGTGCAGAGAGGTGGAGTTGTCAGAAGCAGTTACTGGTCAGAAGCAGTTGTGTTCAGATGGATCTTGGAGCGGTCAGAGGAATCTTGGAATGGAGTTGGAACTGTCAGCTGCCAGTTTGTCAGAATGTATTGAAGCAGTTGCCAGTCAGATGGAAGAGTTGGAGCTGCCAGTTGGGGCTTTTGGAGCAGTTGAGCCGGTGGAGTGAAGCCGTGGTGGCAGAGGTAGAGAGCCCTGATTCCACCAGAGAGAGAGAAACATTCCTTTCTTATAGGGTGAGGTATTCTAAACTAGTTTGCTTTACACTTAATCATTCACTTTCCTTTTATTTCCTAGGCTATATTCCCTCCTGTATTGTTGCACTGATTAATCCCTTTTCTTTCAGCGGTGTGCAGTCCTGTTATAATCCATTTTTTCCCTTTTTAGCTATCTACAGTTCCTGTCAGCTATATGTGGATATGTTAGTAATAAAGCTTTATGTATTCCTTAGATGTGTTTATTTAGGCTAAGTCTAGATTGCTAGTTATTGTGATGTTATAATTTGCTATTGTGTAATAAAGGGACCCCAGTTCTTAGTGAACCATTGTGTAACTGTTATTTGTTTGGCAAAGTTAACCTTTCTTCTAGTCAGATGCTGTTATGTGGACGGATGCGTTTCCCGTTCGGGTAAGTGGTAACTGAGCAAGGGAGCAGGGAGCACTTATATCAGAGAATAACCTTTGCATATTGTAATTTGGCCATTTTTGTGTGAGAGGATTAAACTGTCCATCTATCACATAACCTATAATATTGTACATGAGATATTAACAGTAGATATTAGATACATATAGAGAAACTTCCCAACAGAGAGAGAGAGAGAGCTGAAGGTATTCATAGGACAGAGATTGCCGCTAGAGAGAGTGGCATTACTGAGAGCATTGATTGTGATCAATGTGTATACCCACATGATTGTGGCTTGTGAGAGCACCGGGAGGATACGGTGTGTAGTGAGATTGCCGCTAGAGAGAGTGGCATTAATGAGAGCATTTATTTGTGGTCAATGTGTATACCCACCAGATTGTGGCTTGCGTGAGCACTGATTGAGGTCAGTGTGTAATGGTAAGTAATCAGAACTGCCCCCTTCACTATGAGGAGGAGGGTAGCATAGACTGGGCCTGAGTTTCCGTGAGACTATAAGGTATGAGTGTGGTGTGAAATATGGAATTCCTTAGTAAATAGTGAGTATTCCTAGTAATCCTATGGATTTAGTGGGGTTTTTGATGATATGAGCTTGTATATTTCTAATTCCCCATCCCCAGGAAGGTACCTAGGTACTGTGGTAAGTAGGCTCTGGGGAGGGAGATGGTTACGTTTCGGCTGGATTGGTGGTGTCTTGGTGAGCTGCTGATATCTGGTCTGAAAATCCGGTCGTTACAGTGTCTTCGGTGCTGATCCGGGTCCAGGTGCAGAGGGTGGTGGTGGGGGGCGCTGGTTCGGTGGTTGGGTCCATGGTCAGTGCACCGAAGCTGTTGTGTATGTCGGCGATATTGTGGTGGAAGAACGAGGCGAGGGAGTCGCAGAGGTCTTGCGAGGGTGTGATGTTGTTGTTGCAGGCGCTGGGGTTGGAGAGCTCTTTAACAATGCTGAAGAGTTCCTTGCTGTTGTGGGTGTTGTTGTCCAGTCGTTTTTTGAATGTTGTCTTCTTGGTGGTGTGGATCAGCTGGTGGTGTTTGCAGGTGGCGTTCTTGAGGGCGGTCATGTGTACTGCTGTCTGGTCGTGGCACCAAGCTTTTTTCGTGGGTGCGGCAGGTTTTCTTGGAGTTTTTGAGTTCTTTGGTAAACCACGAGGCTTTCCTGCTGCCGGGACAGCTGGGAGGATTCTTTAGTGGTGCGAGTTCATCGGCGCAGTTGATGAACCACTGTGTGAGGTTGCGGGCTGCTTCGTTGGGGTCCGTCGTGTTGGTGGGCGGGTTCTGGCTGAGGGCGGTGGTGAGCTGGTCGGTGGTGATCTTACTCCAGCTTCTGCGGGGATCCTGTTGCAGGTGGTGGTGGGTCGTGGTTCTCCTGAAGTTGAAGTGGACGCAGCTGTGGTCTGTCCAGTGTAGTCCGGTTGAGTGGCTGAAGGAGATGTGCTTGCTGGAGGAGAAGATGGGGTCGAGCGTGTGGCCGGCGTAGTGGGTGGGGGTGTTCACCAGTTGCTTGAGTCCGAGGTTGGCAAGGTTATCCAGCAGGGCAGCGGTGTTGCAGTCCTTGTTGTTCTCCAGGTGGAAGTTGAGGTCCCCTAGGAGGATATAGTCTGTGCAGGTGAGGGCGTGCGGACTGCCAAGTCAGCGAAGGCTTCGCTGAATTGTGTGCGTGGTCCCGGGGGTCTGTAGATGAGGATGCCTCTGAGGGTGGTCTTGGGGTCGGTGTGTATCTGGAAGTGAAGGTGCTGGGTGGCGGTGAGGTATCTGTGTGAAAGGGTCAATGAACGGGCGTTGCTTTGGGCGTTCCACTACAAAACCCATTGGTTTTTAAGCTGCCCCAGATTTACAAAGATGTAAATCTCAGCACCCAAAATTAATGCCATGTAAAAGCAGGCATTAGATTGGCACACCAGTAGAAATACTTTTATTTGTCCTCTTATTTGCTCTTTCTATGTGTGCTGCATTATGCAGCACACATAGAAAGAGCAAAACGCTATTAAAGATTGTTTATGTGTAGGAAGGTGTCCTTTCCTGCACATAAACAATCATTCCCTGAAACACAGGCACCCTTGCACCATGGTGCAAGGGTGACCATGCTGGCACTAGGCAGCTATTTTTAGCACCACGGCAAGGGAAAAAACACAGGGGTACATCGTATTCTTGTGAAAACGGTACATCCCTGCATTTAATAAATGACGTGGCACCACACTTCAAAATTGCTCGCAGCTCTGAGCAGCACTATTTTCTTGTACACATACCTCAAAGCCTGGTGAAGAGTTCACTTTGGGTGCTGTGATCTCAGTTCATTGCACATGGGGGCTCTCATTGAGCTTTTAGGATTGTCCGGCTCACTGGTGGAAAACACAGAAAAGAGACTGCACAAGAAAAACAATATAGGGTAGGGGAACGCGTACTGCCGAGCATTGCAGGTGATTTTCTATTCCAATAACTATGATTCTACTGGACCACACAACAGTATTTGACATCATCAATCATCAAATATTACTTCATCACCTGGCAACATTCACAGCTTGCATGTTTCATGTTATTCCTTTCCAGTCCAAATTATTAGGTCACACTAAGCATCTACTTCTCACTTACCTTCATCCACAACTCTGGTGTCCCACGAGGGTTTGACCTCTCTTCAAAACACTTTAACCCGTCCACCCTGACTGATATCCTGACTTATCCTTATTCATATGCAGACATCATGCAGATGTACCTCAAACTAGAAGAGGGAGCCAAAGTTAGAAACCAGGGTCCTTATTTAAAGTGTTGTGACCTAGATACTCTGATACAACATGGTGGATATTGTGTCTGCTGTATTAAAAGTATGATGTGCTCTAAAACACTGGTAATACTAAGTATGCAATATCTTCCAATTTTTTGATGTAGTGTCTAGTCTACCAAACCTTAAATAAGGTCTCAAGTGGTAAATTGCTTATAATGTGTTCACACCTGGATGCCAAGGAACATATGTGCCTTTAGAGTGAGAAATAGGAGATCCATTTGTCTTATCATCTTTCCCCTTGCTGTGGCCTGACTCATTGAGCAACAATTGCAGAATGTATGTAATGTTAGCATGCTCCTTGACAGTGAACTTTCATTCACCCTGAATGCACATTTATTATGTATTACTCTCATAAATGCCGTTAGAGTGAATACTGGGTCCTAATTCTGGTTAATCACTACTATGATGTAACAACAGCAGATAAATAAAGGTTGTTTCACCACTACTGTTATGCCAACAAGAGAGGTACTCACTTCACTGGTTTTCTTTCACGTCGCCTAGGTCACTAGAGTAGGATGTTTTTGACAGTGGTGTAGAAGGATGCCAAGTCGGAAGAATTGAGCAATGTTGTGCAGGGTCCCCGCTGTCTCTCTGTGCCTGTGTAGCTGCACACAGGAAGAGGATTCAGAGGTCCATAATAACACATACTTGCAGAGATGGTCAGGTAATAATCCCCATTTGGGGTTTCCAAGTGACGTTATAGACAACTTGAGTTTCACTATTGTTGTGTATTGTCACTTGGAACCATCTGGTGGAAAAACCTATTGAGAAAAACAGATATCTATCTATACTTTTTTATGTTGCATACTATGGTAATTTCTCAATTGGTCTAGTGTAATTTAGTTCACAGTAGACTGCCCAAAATAGACACTTCGGAATACCATATATTTTGAATCATGTTCCCGGACTCATATTCGGTCTTCAATGGCATGGCCACATTACTCCAGTCTTTTCAAAAATGTGCAGTGACTTCTAGTTAAAGACGTAGGACCCGATTTAGAGTTGGTAAATGGGTTACTTCTTCACAGTGTGATGGCTATCCCGTCCGTCTTATTGCAAGTGCTGCATGGGTCTGATGTTCAAAGCTTTTTTGAGGTCACAAATTGCCCGATTAGCGGAATTAGACCATTTGTAAACACAAATCAGCTTTTTTTTAAATGTACAAGCACCAAATTGGATGAATTGCAATTTGCAAACCTATTCCGATTTCTTATTTGAAAGGGGCACGTTTAGGGCATTCCTTCAAAAGACTGAATCCCAATGGTATGTAATAATGTTTTCAGACCGAATTCGTGTTGAAAAACAGTAATACTTTACCACGAATTCAAAACTGGTGGTAACCTAGTCTCAAATCCATAGGGATCCAAATGGGATCTCTTCTCCTTTAAGAATGTTGAAAAAAATGTTTTATCAGAGTAGGCAGTGGTTCCATGGACCAGAGCCTACATTTTTGAAAGGTATCATATATTCCTTTAAGGAAAATATAAAGAAATTTGAAGAAAAAAAGATAGCTTTATTAAAAAGCAATCACAGACATTGTGGTCTGATGACCTAAGCAGGCTACCAGCCCTGTGTTGTCGGACGAATCCTAGAGGGCCACAAATTGCAATCTACTTAATTAATATTCAGAATCGCTTTTTTAAAATAAAATGTTTTGCACATTGGAAACAGCAATTTCCTAATTCCGATTCGGAGATAATCGCAATTATCAAATTGCTATTCTTAATGTTAGTTCATCTGGCACTAAGGGCCATATGTATCATACTATCGTTTTGCGAATTCCAAATAGCGAATTTTAAGGAATCGCTATTTGGAAATCGCAAAACGGTATGTATGTAAATAATCGCTATTTTTTAGCGATTTCCAATAATTCCTTATTTGCGAATTCGCAAGTTGTGAATTCGCAAATAAGGAATACATCCCATTCATTTCTAAGGACCTCTTGGCCCATAGAAATGAATGGCAAAATTGCGATTAGCAATTTGCTAATCGCAAATTTAGCGAATATTCCAGGGAGCAGGGGTGTCTTAATAACACCCTGCTGCACCCCTGAAAATGACATGTGTGCGCATATGGCGCACATACATGCCCAAAGGGCATGTATGAGCGTCACATGGCACCTTTTGTTTTTAAAAAAAATGCTTTTTTAAAAGAATTCGCAATTTACCACCAACTACAAGTTGGCGGTAATTTGCGACATCTTATTCCAAAATCGCAATTTTTAAATATTTCATACATATCATTTAGGAAATCGCATTTTGCGATTTCCTAAATGCTTGTGCAATGTTAAGGAATCGCAACATTTGCGATTCCTTAACATTTGCGATGCGATAATTTCATACATCGCATTTCACGTTTTTCTTGTCGCAAACGCTGCGAATTTCCGATTCGCAGCGTTTGCGACAAGAAAAACGCTTCATACATATGACCCCAAATCCTTTGTTACTTGTAATATGGTGGATGGTATATCCATCTCATTATGACAGAGTAACCCATCCACCAAACTCTAAATCACGCTCACAGTTTAATTCAAAACACTGCCATCCAAAAAACGCCCTCCAAGTGCACTCTCATTACCTATCCAAAATATTCCAGATACCCTCTGATCTCATCCTGCAAGAAATTCTGGTCATCTTTGCGCCTAAATACACCAGTTTTGGCAGCTGTTCACTACATTTATAAGGTTTGACCCCTTGGAAATACTCTCCCATCAAATTTCAGACTTGAGGACAAGTTTCCCAAATTTAGAAGGGTGCTAATGACAAAATGAAGTGAAGGGCGCAGGAAAGTAAACACAGGAAGCTGTAATCTTGATTGAAGGTCTTTAATGTAGCTTCTTAACAAGAGACCTCATCCTTCAGCAAACAGGTTAAAATGACATTAAGTTCAAGTAACAACATTCTAAACAAAGAGTATTCTAACAGAGAACATCATAGAGGGAGCATATCCTAGGTAACCAGGAAGAAAGGCAAGGGGAGGATAAGAACACTACATCACCTCCCTCTTTTCATAAACAGAAATGAAGAGAGAAATAAAAAGAATGAGTAAATCACACAATAAACCAAACACACTATACACAATCCTGAAAACGAAGAGGAACCTTCCGCAACCTGCACGGTCTCCTTTCATCAGACTGTGAGGGAGTGGCAGAAATACCAGAGGAATCCTCCTCAGAACAATTTGAAGAACATTTGGCAATACTGTTGAGGTTCCACACTTTATGGTCTTGGGTTCTGACTGCATTCCCCAAAAGTTTGGTTACTTAGATTGGTTGACTAAATCTGGACTTACCAACTCTTCTTTCAGGGAGTTTTACCCTGACCCAGTAAACTACTTGAACAACAGTTTTTTTCCCAGCTTTTCTTGTATCAAACACACTTTTCCTCGCTATAATTTTCTCTAACTCACGATCTTTCCAACCTATCGTACTGTCAACCACACCATTGACTTCCCTCCTTCTTGAAGTCACCCAAAGAGGATTCACATGCGTACTGGCCACCCTTCCTTTAAACAAAGTAAAAGGTGTAACACCTGTAGAGGAATGGGGCGTGAACCTATATCTGCACACTTTCTTCGTGACTGCCTCTTCCCAGTTGCAGGTACACACTAAGGCTAGTTGCATAGCTTCTTTGAGAACCATAACAAACCTACCAACTAGCCCATTGCATTCTGGGTGATATAAAGCTGCACGCTTATGTGTAATACCTCTCTCACTCAAAAATTCTTTCACCACTCCAGAGGTAAATTGCACGACATTGTTTGTCAAAATCGAACTTGGTAAACCTTTGTTTGCAAAGAGATAATCAAGAAAACTTATCAGAGAAAAAGAATCTACACAATTGACTATTTTTATGACTGGCCACCTGGAGAACATATCAACACAAACTAAAACATAGCAATCTTGACACTTGACCTTAACTGGACCCAGGATATCCAGAGCAATGTCCACCCAAGGACCAGTAGCCTGTTTTCTGACAACCATGGGTTGAGTTCTATACTTAAGAATCTTATCACTGTTAGAACATTGAGGGCAACAATGCACTAGCCTTTCAATCTGAGTATCCATTTTAGGCCACCAATAGGCTTCTCTAATTATTTCATTTTTTGGTTTAGCGATGCCCATGTGAATAGTGTGTGCAGTTTCAATCAGCTTAGGACGTAGAACCAATGGAACAACAAGTCTACTTCCTCTAAAAAGAAGTCCATTGTGGATGGATAATTCTTCTTTTACACACCAGAATCCTCTGACTTCTTCATTATACTCATGTTTTTCACACCACCCATCACGTACAAAACAAGCAACTCTTTGTAAAACTGAATCATCTCTCAGACTTGCAATCCATTCTTCCTCTGTGACTACTCCCTCAATAACTACACAGACTTTCAAATCCTCAGCAGATTCTTCGCCAACAAAAGAGTCATCTTCACTACAATCAGAAACTGCTGCACCACCAAGCCTAGACAAACAATCTGAAAGGATGTTGTTAGTTCCTGGCAATTAAGAAACAAGAAATTCAAAGTCTTGCAGTGCAACCACCCATTTTCTTATCCTATGCGAGACACAATCAATTCCTTTCTTCTCAAAGACTTCTTTTAATGGCTTATGGTCAGAAACCAAGGTAAAAGGTTTACCCCACAAGAATTCCTTAAGCTTTCAAACAGCCCAATAGACAGCTAAATCCTCCTTCTCAACCACTGAATAGTTACATTTGTCTCCTCTAAGTGGTCTTGAGATTAACAAAATGGTATTATCACCTTTTTCACCAGGTTGTAAGAGTACAGCACCAAGTCCTTAGTAGGGTCAAAACTAGAAAGATTTGGTGCTTTGTTTAAACAATCTTTGATCAAGTTAAATTCTTCACAGAAAGATTTGTCCCAAATGAACTCACATCCTTTTTTTTTAACAAAGCCCTGATGTTTTCCGTTTATTTTAGCAAACCCAGGAACAAATTTATTATAAAATTCCACCATCCCTAAAAATGTGATGAGTTTTTCTTTATTCTCAGGATAATTGAGATTGGTGATGGCCTCAACCAAGGAAGGTTTTGGTTTCATACCTGATCCAGAAATCATGGGCCAAGATACTCAATTTCTTTGACGCCAAACTTGCACTTGTCTAACCTGAGCGTGAGACCTGATTCTTGCAACTTGGACAACACTTCATTTACCCTTATATCATGTTCTTGTTGACTCACACCATGAACGAGGACATCATCCTGGTACACTTTGCCACCATCAATATCAACCAAGATGTTTTCCATTACTCTTTGGAATACCGAAGCGGCTTAAATTAATCCAAATGGCATTCTGAGAAATTTGTAAGCGCCAATTGGCGTGATGAAAGCTGTCAAATCTTGGCATGAGGGATGGAGTCTGACCTGATGATAAGCCGGGGATAAATCTAATGTCGAAAAGTGAGTGGCACCATTCAATGATGACAACATTTCCGCTATGTTTGGGATAGTGTAATGGTCAACCACCACTGGTTTATTGAGTTCTCTCATATCAATGCATAATCTTGCCTCTCCGTTGGCTTTTCGGGCTATAGCGACTAGAGAGACCCACTCCGTGGCTTCAAACTCTTGGAAGACGCCATTATCTAAAAGTTTGCTCAACTCATCTCTCACTTTATCTCTAACCAACAGAGGTAAATATCTGACTTTGGCTACTTTGGGTATAGAATAATTTTTTTATTTGATAAGGTGTAGGTATTACTTGAGACAACCTAGTTGTTTTCAAAGACTTTGGGAAATTTTGTAATCCAGCCACCATGTTCTAAAATCGAAGCAACAGTGGGAAGATCCCTTAAGCGCACAGAGGGGAACTCATTAGGATCCAGAAAAACACAGAGATCATGTTGATGAGCCCAACTAATCAGAGAATCTCCCTTCATCGACACATATATTCTTTATACTCCCCGACTTAAACTATGGGCATCAGGCCTTTCCCGGTGCATGTCTTGACCACACCCAAGTTTCCATCTACAAAAAAATCGTTCATCTTCCGAAATTCATTCAGAGGACAAGACTACGTTTGGAGCTGGGCCTACAAAGGCAGTCCATTTACTGCGAGGCAGATACTTTGAAATATTTTATAAGGTCATTAAAAGCAGCAGATACCACCCTAAAATTCCGCTTAAAAAAGATCTTTACCAGCCCTGGAAATCCATGGAATCGTCAGATTACAAAGGCTATTAAATCACTAGAGATTGACAGCTCCCTGCTAATTTCAGACTCAATTCCATACTCAGTGTGGAAAAAAATCATCAACAAGCAGGTGAAACTAATTTCCCATCGGATTGACCTACAGGCTTTAAATACACCAACTGTCTTGCTTCCCTTGAACGTCTCATACTAGCCCGGGGTACCACAATTTTATCTACTGGAAAACCTGAATGCAGTGGCACGGAAAAACATAATGTTTATGCGCCTTCTAGGACTGTGCTCTATGGCCTCTTACAGATGGGCTCCTTCAAAGGAAGGGGGGGCCTGCAGACTGTGCTCATACCATAAAGAATCATGGACGCACCTTCTGTGTTGTTGCCCTGCAATGGATGCCCCCAGAAGGCATTTATTAAAACCTTTATTTTTAAAATGGGGCACTAGGTCATGTTGGGAGGCGACGGCTCTGTACTTTACCTCCACAGACACTCAAGCGTTTGCTAGGGTTGGAAAGTTTGTGAGACTCTTGGCTAATTTCTTTTCACCCTCCTCGCCTCCTGCGCTTCCTGCCCCTCCCCCCCAAAAACTTATTACTGACTTTTTTTGTCCCCTGGCTTAGCACCTCTTGTCCTAATTTTTTATTTTTGGGATTTCAATAGTGACTTAACACTGGTAGTTATAAGACTGTTTTTAAATGTATAGTTTTCTTAAAAATGTCAGTGTATCTCTTCAGTTTCGTTTCTTGATGTGATAATTGTGTTAATATGGATATTTTACAGCAATGGTTTTAATTAACTGTGCTAACTAAATAAACTAAACTAAATAAATGAACTAAGACACATATATTTTCCCCACAGTAATCCTTCCTTTAAAATCTATTGTACCCATAAAATATCCCAACAGATTTATGATTTGACCACCATAACCTCTCTGTACAATATCAGGTTTAAGAAGCTTGACTTTTTTAAACAAGTGTTTTTCATAGAAAACTTTGGGTACTAAAGTAATTTTAGCTCCTGAGTCGAACAACATATTAATGTAATTATCATTATGGCTGAGATACCCGCCACCCCCTCTCAACACAATCCCCAAGGATGGGAAACCGGAAACAGTTCTGAACTTTTGGAAGATGGGAGGGAGTGACCCTCCCGGCCGTATTTATTAAAATATGAAACAAAATTAAAACATTAAAATAACAGTTTCATATTATGTACAATTTCATTACCACATTGCGATGTTTGGCTAACCTTAACATATTCTCTAATACAAAGGTTCTCCTAGCCGAACTAACATCCTACAAAACATCTAACTTGAAATTTTGAAATTGTACATCCTAACGTTTAAGGGCCAACAGCAAGGTCGTAACCGGTGTCAAGATCCCTAACCAGAAATATCCCCCTCACTTGTGAGGGTCGACCGCACAGAAGTGTACCTCGAGTGCAACTACCAATTTCCCTTGACTTGACGGGGGCCCCAATAAACTCGACGCCACTTAAAGGTCGTTCGAGGACTCGTGTGAGGAATCTAGAAGGTAGCGTAGACCCCCCCCAAACCCCACACAACTTACCACATCTGCCGTCGCAGATGTCCTGGCCCCTGGAAATTCTCCAGGAGGGGGCTGTAGCCCCTCCTACCCAGGAAGGGGCCTTGACCGCCTTTCCTTTCCTTTCGGCGGCCCATCCTTAGAAGGGACCGCCTTCCCCTTGGAGGGGCCAATGGCCACCTCCCTCGAGCGCTCCCATCCGTAATGGGTGACGCCCACTCATAGGGATCTTCCAATTAGTGCTCACCGATCATGACCTTACCGCCACAGGCCGGATAGTTGACCGGCTATCCGGACCCCCCACAACACTCCTACCTAAAGGTCATGTCTTAAAGTCTTTAGCCAAGCTATACAGTCTCCTATGAGTAACTCGTTCCCCACCCGGGACAAATGAACACCATCCCCCAAATACATACTGTCACCAGTAATACAACCATGCGAAATAGAATGCAGTGTATTGGAACGGAACAATCTACTCACTTTGTTATTAATTTTTCTTACTGAATGATTCAGAGCAGAAACAGAAATAGCACCCCGCCATACTTTCCGTGGGATCATATGTGACCATGCAATCGTGCACCCTGGAACTCTCCTCGCCAACCAACTTACAGTGGAAAGCATCGCCTCAAGAAGAAGTCGTCTACCAGTGGTGACCAAATCATTGCCCCCAAGATGTACTATGACTATAGACGGCGGTGACCTTGTCCGCCCTAGCAAACCCTCAAAAAATGATTGAAACTGGTCAATACAGAGTCCGCCCTTTCCGTAGAAGGACACACTGTACCCGTATTCCCCAGCCACGTGAATCATGTCACCTGCTTTGAATACGTCCGCGGCACGCCTCACGTATGAGTGGCCCATGACCCACACCTCCTTTTTCACAGCCGGTGAAGTCTGACCGCTGGCCCGGTGTTGGGTCGACTGCATAGTCCGCCCCGCCTCGTAGGCTTGCGCAACTGAAACCAAACAAAAACAAGAAGCGTTAGTACATCATTACAGCTTCACAACATGTGCAACCGCACATACCTCTTATAACAATTGTAGGACCAACGCCCCACACGTTTAACTTGTTCAACATTCAGACCCCTGGCTGTAGCCTCTGTAGCAGCCCCTATCCGAAAGGAATGGGTCCCAAACTCGCCCGGGTTCAAGCCCGCAGCCGTAATCGACATCGCAAGCACCCGCTGAAACTGAAACCTCGTCAGTGGGGTGGCGTCAGCGTGTCTTAACAAGGTCCCCCCCCATGATGCCACCCTTTGTGCTAAATATTCCTCTACACAACTTACCGGGCACATGGAGGACCCGGGGATCCTTTGTATGATTATGCAATCACCCATAGCACCCTGGTCGGTCTTGGACCTGACGAACGAGACAGTCATTGTCTCCCCTCTGATCTGAACGTGCTCTTGGCACAGTCCCCCCATCACATCCTGCTTGTTCCTCGCCACTAGTTCGCTTACCCGCATAGCCCCATGGAATGCCAGCGTAAAAGCGGCTCGGAATAACACTGTTTCATACTGGGATGAACATGTTGCAGGGAGTCTAGATAATAACAGGGCCAACCTATCCAAACCTATCGGGCGCCTTTCATCTACTCTGCGACCCTCAAGGCGTTGCCACCCACGTAGCGCTTTTTGCACAACGAAAGACGCTGTCGGGTCCTGGATCCCATGAGCCCTAGCCACAAAGGAAATGGCGGCCCGATGCCTCTGGGCCGTAGCCACTGATTTGCCTGCCTGGCGTAAAGACAGCAGGAATTTCACTACCAACTCCTCCTGGCCCCAAAGCTCCCCTCTAGCCACCCCCAAAAAGGCCCAATAGGAACGGAACGCCCCTTCATATGCCTTCCTCGTCCTGGGTGCTAAACTCTCTCCCACGAGGTTCTGTAGTTCGGGGCACCGAGAGACCAGAGAGCTTCGGGAAAGGGTGCTGCCACCGGGTCCGCTGTGGGCAGAAAACCCCAGAAGGCCTGCATACGAAAACGAGAAAGCGCATCAGCCGCCTGGTTCATCACCCCCGGGACATGTCTTGCCTTAAATAGGACATTCAATTGCATACACAATAACACAATCTCCTTGAGCAATCTCAGAATCCATTTGCATCGTGCTGCCTGGCTATTGATACACTCAACCACGGTCATGTTATCAGACCAAAATACCACAGAGTGATCTCTGAACCCTTCGGGCCAAGTTCTCAGGGCCACCAGAATGGGAAAAAGTTCTATGAAAGCAATGTTACTTGTCAGACCACTATCATGCCACCATGACGGCCATTTTTGTGCTGACCACTGAGTGCCGAATATGGCACCAAAACCAATGCTCCCTGCCGAATCTGTCCACAGCCCCAGCTCCTCAGAGGACACGGCCGGTTTGTTCCAGACAATTCGACCATTGAAATCCGCCAGAAATGCCAACCAAATGCGCATGTCCTGGCGAACCTCGGCCGAGAGCCTTGTGCGATGATGACCCTCCTTCAGGCCGACCATGGCTTGAGCGATCGAGCGAGAAAAGGGGTGGGCCATCGGTATAACTCTTAGGGCAAAATTCAACTGTCCCACCAATTGCTGTAATTGATGTAGCTTAACCTTAGACTCACTTATACACATTTGCAGGGATGCCCTGAATCTTAACACTTTGTCACCTGGTAAACGAAAACAACCTTCTTCGGAATCGAGCTCGATCCCCAGAAACTCGAGGCAAGTCGAGGGACCCACAGTCTTACCTGGTGCCAATGGCACGCCAAACTGATTCATCAAGACACAAAATGCAGTCAAAGCCTGTCCACATTCAGGATCCCCGGCTGCCCCCAGAAACAAAAAGTCATCAAGATAATGCATCACATGTTGAAACCCCGTCTTTTTTGTGAAGACCCATTGCAGGAAGGAACTGAAGTTTTCGAAATATGCACACGATATAGAGCACCCCATCGGCATACACCTATCCATGTAATAATGACCCTGAAACATGAAACCAAGGAGACGATGATCGTCTGGATGTACCGGGAGCAACCGGAACGCTGACTCGATATCCGATTTTGCCATCAGCGCACCGGGCCCCGGGCGATTCAATATGGCTACGGCCTCATCGAAGGATGCGTACCGCACCGAACACACTTCCGGGTCTATCGCATCGTTTACGGAAAGACCACGTGGGGCTGATAAATTATGTATCAGCCGAAACTCACCCGGGTCCTTCTTGGGGACCACCCCCAAAGGGGAACAAACAAAGTTAGCAACTGGTGGCACATTAAATGGACCGGCGACTCGACCTCGAGCCACCTCCTTCCCGATCTTTTCCTGTACCACGGTCGTATGCTGTAAGACTGATATCTGGTTTTTACATTTTGCTCTACCCTGAAACTCCCCCACTGGGATGCGGAAACCATATGAAAATCCGTCCCGCAACACCCCAGCGGAAGCGTGATCCGGGTATTCGCTGAGCCAGGGAATCATTGCCATGGTATCAATCGGAGTAGGTAAAGGCGCCCCTCGGACTATGTCAGACCTGTTTGGCGCCTCCTCTACCCCCGTTATCACCCGTTTTGGCACTGCACATGGACTCAGGATGGGATGATTGCCCACACCCCCCACATTCGTGCCTAAATTTGCATGACCCCTGGGGCCTCGTGCATTTCCCCCTGTTAAAGTTCCAACAAACCCCCCTTTTACCTGCGTTGCCGATTGGCCTCGAATGATTGTCGTTACTCGTACCTGATCGAAAGGGCGACCCCGCATATTGGCGGGAAGATTCCCCAATGTTACTCCCTACCAAAGGCACCTTCAACATACCAGAATCCTCCATTTTGGACCAGGACACAGAATCATAACAATCCCAAGTTAAGTTTTTATCATGCTCTTTCGCCTTTCTGAAAATATTGTCGTAACAAAACCAATGATTGCCCTCGTGAGAGACTGAATACCCCATGATCCGTGACTGATAAATCGGCAATTCGGGCAGCAATTCGGGCCTACGTTCCCCCAAGATGGATGTAAAAACCCCCCATGCTTTGCCCCAATTACCAATGTTTTCATTTACCTTAAAGGCGGCCATCTTTGCGCGCCAAACACTCGGATGCATGAGCTCCTTCTGGCTCTTAACATGTTCCATCTCATAATGATCAGTAAGCAACGAGAAGATGTTTATATACTCCCCTGCCCATATCTTCTCTTTGATAGCCAGAGGGACATGTTGACCCAACTTTTCCCTTCGAGAGGGTGCCGACTCATCCCTCGCAATCGGCAATGGCCGCTTACCTGAACCGGAAGCTGTATCTGCGACTGGACCTGAGCCAGGTGGTTTCTCTACTGCCGCAGCCGGCGATGGTGCCTTCGTCGCTTCCCTTGTTTCCCGCAGCTGCTTCATCAACACCTGTGCGTCGTCAGCCGTGGCGCCCTTGCTACCTTTACCCAACCACGCTGCCAATTGTGCTGCCAGCTCGGGCGGCATATCCTCCCCGGACACGGGGGTGACCACCACGGGAATCGGATTCCCTTCCTCCGGCACAGGAGTGGGTGCTTCGAGCGGGGTACAGGGAACTGGGACATCTCCCCCAGCTGCTCCCCTTCTGGGCCTCTTGCCTTTCCCTCCTGGAGCTGCTCCTGCCAGAGGACGTTTCGGCCCCCCTTCCTCGTCTTTCTCCGCCATTTGCTTCTTTAGGTCGGTCACCTCCTTCATGAGAACACGCAGCATCTGGTCGGTAGTCATTCGCTTTCCGGCCTTCTTAGGCATTCTCCGCCAGAGTATCTGTAAAACAAACAAGAAAGATTACAACGCTCAAAATTGGCTCTTCGTTCCGTCTCGAGCTCACGTGCAGCGAGGTGGTGCAGCTTCAGAGCACAGGAACAAGAGGATGCTTCCTTGGCTTGTTGCTCCTTTTATCCGTCTTCAGGGCGGGCGTAAACCCGCCCCGGCCTGCCCCGAGGGCGTGGCCCGGCCGCGTCAGTGTCTAGGCCAGCCCACTCCAGGGCGGGAAAAGGCGCGCCCCGGCTACGCCGCTTCGGGCATACCAGCCGAGACTCGCCCCCCGCCCAAGATGGCTTCCCGGGGGGATCGTGGTACTCCGCCATACGTTCGGGGGGACCGAAAGGTCGCCCCTTTCCATTATTAGAACTTTTTCCATTGGCCCTTCAAGTGTTTGATCATTAACTTGACAGACAACAAAACCTTCATCACTTTGCTCATGAATGTCTACCTCTCTTATTTTCTTTTGATCCCTGTTGGATCTACATCACTTCAATAAGTGACCTTTCCTTTTAGAAATTGAACAAACAGCTTTCCACCTAGGGCAGTCTTTAAAATTGGCTACATGTCCTGTATTTCCACAACGGAAACACTTAACTATAGAAGATTTTGCGTTAAAACTAGAATGTGTTGGTCTTGAGGAAACAGAGGTATTTTGTTGAGAAAATGTAGTTGACTTGTCTGAGGTGATAGCTTTTATCTCTTTCACATCAGTGGTAGAACTTTTGAGATTGTCAGTATCCTTGCTGTATAGTTTCAACACACGCTTTGGAATGCTTGTGTATTTTTAAGGTGATAAATACATCTTGAATTGTCGGATTGTCCTTTTGCCATAGAGTATCATTAGCTTTGTCTATGGAAGAACCTAACATGAGCTGATCCCTAAGTATCTCATCCAAACTTTCAGCAAATGAGCAAGTTGAGGCAAGCTTACGTAAGGCTGTGACATATTGTTCAACCGTTTCATCCTGTCTCTGTACTCTCTTCCCAAAGTGATAACGTTCCAAAATCATGATCATTTTGGGAAGATAGTGTAGATCCATTTTCTTAATAAAAATGTCGTACTCGTTGAGTGAGTCAGCCTCAACATCAGGTAAATCGGGGAGGTGCTCAAATACCTCTTGTCCTTCCGAACCTAGGCAATGCATGGACAAGGAAGACTTTGGGCCAGATGTATCAAGGCTTTTGCGACTCGCAAAGGCTGAAAATCGCAGAATTTCGGCCTTTGCGACTCGCAAACGTCCGTTTTGCGATATTTGACATGTATCGAAAAATCGCAATTTATTGAATCGCAATTATTTGCGATTCCTTCTTTTGCATAGCATTTAAGGAATCGCAAATTTTGCGATTCCTTAAATGATATGTATGACACATTTTTGGTGTGCGAATTTGTGTAAAAAAATCGCATTTTACCATCAACTTGTAGTTGGTGGTAATTTGCGATTTGTTTTAAAAATGCCCTAATTGGCATTTGTAAGGGTGGCATGTGACACTCATACATGCCCATAGGGCATGTATGTGTGCCACATGCACACACATGTAGATTTGAGGGGTGCAGCAGGGTGTCCTTGAGACACCCCTGCACCCTTGAAATAATTCTCAAATTGCGATTAGCAAATTGCGAAATCGCAATTTGAGAATTATTGCACTATCATTCCTATGGGCCTCCTGGCCCATAGGAATGCATTGAAAATTATTCATTATTTGCGAATTCGCAAAATGCGAAATCGCAAATAAAGAATAATAAGGAATCGCAAAAAATTTGCGATTTTGTACATACATACCGTTTTGCTAATTCTAAATAGCGATTCGCTAAAAATCGCTATTTAGGATTCGCAAAACGGTATCTTGATACATCTGCCCCTTGGTTTCTACACTTAGGGACGTTCCACAAACTCTGGCATAATTAGTAAATACTTTTTTCCATTTGAACCAGGGTATGGAAGGTTCCCCAGGAGCAAGAAGAAAGAAAGGAGGAGTTGTGACGTTCTGCATAGTAATGAAGCAAGAATTGTAAAAAGTACAAAATGAGTTCTAATAAACAAAACCAACAGAAAGCGCAAGCAAAACAACCAGTTCAGACAATATTACGTCTTTTACACCTGTGAATAAAGTTTTAAGTCATCACAAAAGAAATGAGTGGATAGAAGCATAAAAGTAGTTAGCTGTGTGAATCAATAATCAGTGCAAAAACCTGGAAAAAGAACAACACACATACATATGTTGAGATACATGCTGTCATAACGTCCAATTTCATGTACTGATAAGCGTTTAGAGTGTACTAGACATAAACAGTAATAATAAATGAGGCTATGCAGGTCAGAGTCGAACAGTTAGTTTTGACCTGCAGGTTAGTGAGCCACCACAGGGTGATGCTGTGCAGATCAGCGTGAAAAGTAATGAAATAAAGGAAATAAATAAAACATGCCAGTGATGCTGTGCAGGTCAGCGTCGAACAGCTAAGTTCATCGTCAGCTAAGTTCGCACAGTGTACGTGTAGGGTAATTAAAGAAAAAAAGCAGACCTGCAAAGCGCTGTGCAGATGTTATGTTATGTTATGTTATAACTACTTATATAGCGCTCAGCTGCCCCAGCGAAGGAGCGTCCCGTCATTACAGCAGCAAAGAGGAAAAAGCAGTTATAGAGGCTCAGTTAGACAGATATCAGGAGAAATTATTATTTTTTGGGAGGGAAGAGATGAGTCTTAACTGCCTTCCTGAAGGACAGTAGGTCATTCAGTGATCGGATGTGGATCGGAAGCGTATTCCACAGTTTTGCTGCCAAATAACGGAAGGAGCGACACCCCGCTCTACAGCGTTTAATATGAGACACCATGACCAAGTGCTGCCCCATGGAGTGCCAAAGGCGAGACGGGACGTATGGAATCAGCAGGTTGTCGGGATTTTAGGAGTGGCCAGCTTCAGAATTTTAAATGACAGACACAAGGTCTTAAATTGAATTCTTTGTGCCACCGGGAGCCAGTGAAGCTTCCAGATGGTATCGGTGGCAGAGCAAAACCTCGGAAGGCCGACTTGGGCCCTGGCAGCTGCGTTCTGAATACTCTGCATCCGAATGATTTTGGCTTGATTAGCCTCCAAAAGTAGGGAGCTGGCGGAATCCAGATGAGAAAGAATGGTGGACTGAATTATTAGCTGCCTAGTGGATGCGTCAAAGAATTTTTAAATCGGTTTAATGCCACGTAGGATGCCAAAACAAGTGGCCGCAACTTTATTAGTATGGCCGCAGAAACTGAGAGAGGGGTCTATCCATACCCCCAAGTTCTTAACCTCATTTCTGGGTACAGGGGTCTTACCTAAAAAAGTGGGCCACCACTGGTCACCCCATAGCTCGGTGTGCTTACCAAATATCAGGACCTCGGTTTTATTAGGGTTCAATTGTAAGTAGTTAGACGTCATCCAATCTGCCACAGCAGCAAGTCCATTTTAAAACTTGGAGGCATCCTGACTTGAGCCATCCGAAAGAGCAACCACTAGCTGCGTGTCGTCAGCATATGAGACCATAGTAAGGTCCCATTGCCTGGCGACAGCAGCTAGTGGCTGAACAGAGATTGAACAATGTGGGGCTCAATGCCGAGCCCTGGGGACGCCCTGCTCAATCGGATATGCTTGGGATAGGAAGGGAGGAGTAGAGACACAGAAGGATCTTCCTGTCAAGAATGATGTGAACCATTCGAGGGCCAGGTCAGAGATCCCAACCTCCTCCAGGTGGTGAAGCAGGACCTCATGCGAAACCGTATCAAAGGCGGCAATGAGATCCAGAAGGATCAGAGCCGCCGTTTTACCGGAATCAAGCATGGTTCGCAGATGTTCTCCCATCGCAAGGAGAGCAGTCTCTGTGCTATGGCCAGTGCGGAAGCCATGCTGAGTGGCATCTAGAATGTTATTAGAATGTAAAAAGTTGGTAAGCATGCTATTAGCATGGGCTTCGGCAGCCTTTGCCACCCAGGGGACGAGAGAAATAGGTCGATAGTTCTCAGGCTTAGTCGGGTCCAGGGTGGGTTTTTTGAGGATGGGGGTAACCCAGGCCTGTTTCCACCTAGTAGGTACAATGGCAGATGAAAAAGAGGCATTGATTAACTGACACAGATGTATCAGACAGAGCGAGGAAGATTCTCTGATCTGAGCAGACTTAAGCGGATCGGCAGGGGAGCCGGATTTGATTTTTACAAATAATTTACTCAGTTCTTCGACGTAGATCTCTGGGAGAACGTTAAGGCATGAGCCCGGCCTGGGCCTAGGGGAGGTGAACGTGCGGGATAAGGTCACGGCAGGAAAGGACCGATAAATGGCCCGTACTTTTTCCAAGAAAAAGGAGTCTAGTTCTTCACAATGAAATTCTGAAGAGATTGTCGGCGCCGAGACTTTCTTAGCACTAAGATCTTTAAGAACTTTAAATATAAATTTGGCAGGGTTGGGACTAAGTCTGAACTCATTGGCAAAATATGCTGCTCCGTCTTACAAAAGGCTCTATGATAGGCTTTTAGTTCTAGTTCTGCCAGGTACAGCACTTTTTTCCCTGTGTCATAGTCTTTTCTCCAATCTCTCTCAACTTTTTTGCATGTTTTCCTCAGTAGTGTCAGGGTGTCATTGTACCAGGGGCTTGGTTCCTGAAGGCGGCATTTGCTCCAAGTTGCTGGGATAATAGAGTCGAGTGCCCGGGTAATCCAAGCACAAAATAAATTGCAATCTGTCCCTACATTGTAGAAGGGGCCTGGGGGGTCTTCTCTAAGGAGATGGTGAAAATCCTCGAGTTTGGTTTCCTCCAAGGACGCTTAAAAACAACTTGTTCTGTATTGTTATGAAGTTGTTCTGAAACGGGAAGGGACAATTCAACCATCAAGTGGTCAGACAAAGCCACTGGGGTAGAGTCATTACCGTTGCAGTCTCCATGTTTGTAAATATGGGGTCTAACAGATGGCCACCTACGTGAGTGGGGCTGGTGACCAATGACCATTTGGTGACGTTGAAAAGCCCCTAGATCAGCGAGCAAGCTGCTGATAGTCTGGGCCTGGGTAAGGTCGATATGTAGATTTAAATCACCAAAGATTCTAAAGTTGGCAGTTCCCATAGCAAGTGGACCGACTATCTATAGAAGGACGTTTCTAAAGCCGGTGTCCTGTCCTGGGGGGTCTATAAATCAATAGTCCAGAAAGAGTGAGGTGAGGGCTTACAGAGATGCAAAAGCGGGCGCTTTCGCAGCCTTCTATAGACATTTTATTAAAGAGACAGGGGTAACAAGATTTAGTAATTACCGCTATGCCACCTCCCCTGGTATCTCGATTGATCGTATAGATAGAGTATTCAGGGGGAGGGCCAGATTTAGCTCGGCAACCACATCGTCATTGAGCCATGTCTCAGTTAAAAAGAATATATCTGGGGCTTCATTTACAATGAGGTCATATATTTCAGCGTGGTCTTTGACAAGAGATCTTACATTTAACTGGAGGATTTTAAGCCGACTTTGGGAAGAGGTATCGGGGGTGGGGAGGAGCATGGGTGAATGAAGTCAAAACTTCCCACACGAGCATCTAATAGGGCCACTCAAAGGATGTAATGAGGGGCTCGTACAATGATGGACTAACAGAAGCACATTAAGCAGAGCTTCTCTTGAGTAAGTGCGATTATCTGGACTATATCAGGCAGCACTCCTGGTGAGAGGCGACGTACTGGTGCGGACGGGCACAGACGAGCTCGCCTTCGGCGTGCCACCGGCCCGCCCGCTGCGCTAGTCCGCTGCGCTCGCGCTCGCGCTCCATGCCTGTCTAAAATAGGTGTCAGGGGACGTAGAACAACTAGACCGCCGACCAAAATGGCGGGTCAGTGCGCGCTACCGGAAGTGGATATTTCCGATCCTTGCTCCTCTTTCAGCCCTCCACAACAGTCAGCCACAAGGCTGCGGTGGACCGGGGCACCAGAGCAGGCATTTATGTCAGGTAGGTGTTCAGGGCAAGTTAAAAACAGAACGATAGCTTTTAAAACAGATAGGCCCTCCACCCACTGAAATCAAATGTTACACAGGAGCATAAGCGTTACCATACTCTCCTATAGCAACAATCAACTAGCTGCTTACAAAGCAGCTAGTTGATTAGAGAGTAGTAGGAGTAGAGCGTAGTAAGAGAAAAAGTACCTCAAATGTGAAGGACGACCAGGGAGATAAGAGCAGGCTTGTCACTGCTGCATCCGGAAAAACTTCACAAGGGACAATTCAAAAGGGTGGTCGTGATGTAGCGTGATGATGTTGGAGTCACGCTACGTCGAAGTGCAGCGAGAAGATATTGCGGTAGGAGCGCCGAACCCAGACGTGAAAAGGAACGATGATGTCGTGGTTGTCAAGCCAACAGGCAATGAGATGACGAGAAGATCAGGCAAAGTCAGGGAGCTGGGGTTGCTACGCAACTACTCTCGACGAGACGACAGGCTCCGAAATCAAGGCCTCTGCTGAGATAATGAACTCACACCATGGCGGCAGGCCGCAAAATGTTTAAAGTGGACTCCGACTCCACAGCAAAGACGTGCGGCTCAAACAAGCAAAAACGGGGCGTGAAATGGAGCAGGCAGGATAAGTGCGGCCAAAAGACCCACACTTATCACTGTCTTGGTTGAGAATGAACAAAGGTGCAAGGCGAAGCAAATCCTCAACAGTGCTTCACACAAGGATTCAGTGCTCAGCGTAAAGATTCCCAATAGAGCTCAGTCTCACTTTCAGTCAACCTTGAATGAACATCGGGGACAAGAACTTGGCGATCTGGCCGCATCCACGAAGCAGAAATCTTCAAGGTAAAGTTGATTGAAGGTAGGATGAGTAAGAGTATGAAAAGTAAACCGCTGAGGGCACTAAGTAGACAATTATGCTTCTTGAAGTAAGTTGTAAAAAGTATAGAAAAGTTGAGTTGAGGACTCTTGTAATAGCTGGGTAGGTTTCCAATTGTCACCAAAATGAAGTGAAGGGCGCAGGAATGTAAACATGGGAAGCTGTAATCTTGATTGAAGGTTTTTAATGTAGCTTCCTAACAAGAGACCTCATCCTTCAGCAAACAGGTTAAACTGACATTCAGTTCAAGTAACAACATTCTAAACAAAGAGTATTCTAATAGAGAACATCATGGAGGGAGCATATCCTAGGTAACCAGGAAGAAAGGCAAGGGGAGGATAAGAACGCTACACACACCTCTTCCAATCAGCCTTTCCTTATAAAGGGTTTCTGCTATCACTGGACACCATACATCCTCAATCAATCATACCTGCATTCTGGCATTGGTTTGCACAGGTTAACCATTTTTCACACTGCCATGCAGAGGCTGACAGATTCCCATTTGGTGTCACATTACTAGGAGATTACACTCTATCAACATTGCAAAACATTGGCAATTAAAACTAGCTTTGACTGCAAACTATTTAATATTTGCTTCCACATTCCTAGGCATGCTAAGGTGACCTAAAAGTGACATGTGATGCTTTACATACACTCTTATTAAATCATTTAATAATAGCTTTTTATGGAGATCCTCTTCTGTTATGTTATGTTATGTTATGCGTTTTTATTAGGCGCACAGATGCTCCAGCAAAGGAGCGTCCTGGCGCCCGACAAGGTAGCAGCACAACACAACGAAACAATAAATCAGAACACTTTTAAACTAAGGAAATAAGAAGGTTTTCACCGCACGGCGAAAGGAAAGCAAATCCCTGAGGGCTCGAATCCGCGGGGGAAGGGAGTTCCAGAGCACCGCCGCACGGACTTGAAAGGAGCGTCCGCCGGCCCTACTCCGCTTGAAGCGAGGGACAACAGCCAGTTCTAGATCAGCAGATCTTAAAGCTCGGACTGGGATGTAATGGACCAGCAGTTTAGAGAGGATCGTAGCTGGAGACCCCTTCAGAATTTTATAGGCGACACAGAGGACCTTAAACCGAATCCGCTGAGCCACCGGGAGCCATTGCAACGAGGGCAGGGTACTGGAAGTGGGGCACGATCTAGGTAGTCCAACCACCGATCTTGCTGCGGCATTCTGGATCCGCTGCAGGCGTCCAATCTCTGCCTGGTTCAGGCCTACTAATAAGGAGCTCGCGTAATCCAGCCTGGAGATGACAGTGGCTTGGATCACGAGTTGCCTAGTGGAGGCATCAAAAAACTTGAGCACAGGACGAAGCCCGCGTAGGATGCCGAAACAACAGGCCGCCGTACGTTTGGTGTGACAAACAAACGTAAGGGAAGGGTCCAACCAGACCCCAAGGTTTTTAAGCTCGGAGACTGGGGTGGGTGTAAGACCCAAATCCCCTGGCCACCATCTCTCTCCCCAAAGTTCCAGTTGTTTGCCAAAAATCATGACCTCGGTCTTACTAGCGTTCAGCTGGAGACAGTTGGCCGTCATCCAGCCGGCGACCGCCCGCAGTCCTTGTTGGAATCTAGGGGCATCCACATCAGGGCCGGCTCTAGGCTCATGGTGGCCCTGTGCAGGGAGCATAGGTGGGGGCCCCGGAAGAGGGGGTCCGGACGGGGCAGAGCCAAGTCTAAATATGGTTATGATTTCTATGCCTATATACAGATAAAGTCTGCGTTTGGCGCTTTTGAGTCATGTTGTGCATGAGCTATGGGTTTCAGTGATGCTTGTAAAATGTACCAGAGGCGCTATGAGGTATGGAGAAGTCGAGGTACACCTGGATAGAGAGAGAAAGGGTGGGGGAGGGGGCATCGGCAGGAGGGATTCTCTACGTCGAGATGGTTCGGCTGGGGAAGGCAGCCACGGGGGTGGAGGAGGCCGGATGAGACACTGGAACAGGTGGTAGTTCCTTGTCCTCTCAGGCTGACAGCTGGAGCAGAGGTATTGGCGAGGATTCGTCTGCTGTTTCCAGAACAGCTGCAGTTTATCCACGAAAGCAGAGAACACAGGGGCGTAGCTAGAGCTTGTGGCGCCCGGGGCTATCCCTCAGATTGCCGCCCATGGCATCCGCAGCTTTCGCGCTACAAGATTGACGGCCCTGGGACAGGACCCACAAGCAACCCCAAACGGGGTACGTAGCGCATGCTGCACTGCCGCGGCCCCTGGGGTTTGGCGGCCCTGTGCAGGTGCACAGTTTGCACATGCCTTGGGCCGGCCCTGAGGGAATCCATCCAAGGTCGTATCGATGGCAGGACGCTTACCATCAAACTCATGATTAGGCCCTACATTTTAGATAAAATTGCCTTCAGTCAAGCAGCCGTACATGAACCAACTTTTATTGCAAAAATTCAACAGAAAGGTTGGTGAATATTTTAGTTCTTAAGTGGATACCTTTGTTATTGCTCCACCTCCGGATAGCCTAACCCTGCCACAAATGCACCAGTTCTCTTCAGTGCACCTACTGCACACCAAGACACATTCTGCACTACTATGCGGCATGCAGCAGCCGGAGCCTGCTTATTTACCACGGGAGCACAGTGCTTGGATCAAGAGGGCAGAACTGTGCACCTCGTGCAAGATAGCCTGCTATGTCCTCTGGGCACACTATATAACGATTGTACCTTATGAGCTGCAAGTAACTAAAGGACCTCTGTGGCAAAAGCAGCATCGCACTGAGCAAGCTACAGAAAGTCCAACTCCGTGATCTGCATGGTACATGTTATGGCTTTGCAGGAACACATTAACCATCTACGTCAATTTAGGATGATTCGAACACTGCAGCTTAAACAAAACTCAGGCCTCTCTGGCAGGTACACTAATCACCAGCTTTATCTAGACATGTTTATTATCGGGTGAGGATTGCTCGGGACAGAAGGAACTCTGCAACAGATGAATTTAGTCCATTGATGGTACTTTAAAGCTCACACTTACCCAGCTGCTTCTTTGGCTCCATTGTCAGCCTCGGAGCCCTCTGAGAGGCCCACGGTAGCAGCCCAGCACACCTCCTGTGCTGGGGAAAAATGCATCGTCCTTGCCAGCACTCATAGACAAAGCATCAGTCAGTGAAAACAAGTAACAACAACGCTCACGCATTGCCCGGAGGCCGTCAAATCCTGCCAGGGGGCCGCCAGTGATCCTTCCGATCCGATCCTCGTGGTGGCCCCTGGGGTTTGGCGGCCCTGTGCAGGTGCACAGTTTGCACATGCCTTGGGCCGGCCCTGTCCACATCGGCATCCCCGCTGATCGTGACCGCTAGCTGGGTATCATCGGCGTATGACACCATTGTCATACCCCATTTCCTGACAACCTCAGCTAGCGGCCTTACGTATAGATTAAACAAGGTAGGACTCAGCGAGGAGCCTTGGGGAACCCCCAGGCCCAGCGGATGGTATTTGGACTGAAACGGCGGGACGGTCACGCTAAAGGCCCGATTGGCTAAAAAGGACTGGAACCATTGGAGAGCGATGCCGGTGACACCAACCTCCTCTAGACGATGCAGAAGGATCGGTTGCGATACGGTGTCAAAGGCGGCGCTCAGATCTAATAGCACCAGCGCCGCTGTTTGACCCGCATCCAGCACGGAGCGAAGATGCTCCACCATATACAGTAGAGCCGTCTCCGTGCTATGGCCGGCTCGAAACCCATTCTGCGTCATATCGAGGACATCAGCATGAAGTAGATGTTCCGAGAGGACCGCGTTGACATGCGCCTCAGTCACCTTGGCAGGCCACGGTAGAAGTGAAATTGGCCGATAACTCTCGGGCTTACTAGCATCCAAGTTAGGTTTCTTAAGAATAGGCTGAACCATGGCCTGTTTCCACTTCAGTGGAACTACGCCGGATGTGAGCGACGTATTAATCAAAGAACATAGCGGTGAGATGTCATGCACAGCTAAGTCTTTAAACACAGCCGGGCAAAGCGGATCCGCCGGGGACCCCGACTTCACTTGGTGCGCCAGTTTGCCGAGGCTTTCATGTGTTAGAATTGGAAAGGAGTACAGCTCCTCTGATGTCAATGGCTTAAGAGGTGTGTCGGTCGAAGGCGTAGCCGACGGAAAAGCCCGATAAATAGCATTAACCTTTTCCATAAAGAAGTCCGCCAATATTTCACAGTGCTCAACAGAGCTCTGGTAGGTCGCAGTCACCTTTTTGGCAGTGAGGTCTTTCAACACCTTGAAAATAGCCTTAGAGGGGTTAGAACTAGTCGAAATTGTAAGGCATAAAAGGCGGCGCGGGTTCTGCACACTGCCCGATGATAAAGTTTCACGGTGGCCAAATACAAAACCTTCTTCTCGTTGTTATAGGTTTTGCGCCAGACCCGCTCTGCCCGCCTACATGTGACCTTGGGTGCCCGTAACGAGTCATCGTACCATGGGCTGGATTTACTAGCCCCCATTTTACATCATACGATAGGGATGAGGGTGTCTAAAGCCCTGGTTACCCAGTCGCAAAAGCCATCATAGCCCTGATCTGCCGACCCAGTTGTGTCTTCTGCAAGTACTTTCTTGTTTGAGCTTCCAATGTATATCTTGGATCACTTCAAATTTAAAGATATCCGTACCCTTTCCCAAATTGTTGGGCGGTAAACATTCCAGCATGATACCACTACTAGTAGAACACAAGATTCAATTTAAGTTGTTATGCACAGTGTGAAAAGTCCTTCTGGAAACGAGACCCAAATTATTTGCAAAACCTGGCCTCTCATAGTCAACCCCGATGAACCTAAGGTTCAGATATTGTGCTTGACTATTCTAATGAAAATCAAAAGAAGTTAGAATTAGAGGGAAACACTTACATTCTGAGTTATTGCAGTTAAAATGTCTGCTCTCACCCAACTTATTTCACAATCAAGCAAGACATGAGCACATGCTCTTCAATGCAAAACTAGATAGGTCACTTTTATCATTGAATGTGATAGAAAGATTTGTTCATACTCAATGAAAATCCTCACCATTTTCTGTGGTAGTGTATTGCAGAGCTCTTGATTGAAAATAAAATATCTTACATCTTCATGAAGAAAGACAAAATAGATTTAAATTCATTTTTTTTATTATTTCTGTGTGTTAGTTGTCTTTAATTTGTGTTTGTATTGCTAGTATCTTAAAAAAATCAATTATTTTCTCCCTTGAGACTGGGCAGGTCTTCATAGAGTCTTGGAAAACTGTTGAGGCTTCCTCAAATTCACCAGATTCCTGCTGAAATGGATACAGATAGCATCAAATCGCCATAGAGGGATGCAACTTACCAACATTTGAATTAATAAGATGGCATTCCACATATGTGAGAATATTGATTACTTCCTGATCAGTCTTACCACTTATTCTTGTATAAATCAGGAGCTGTTTTACATGAACTACACTGTTAGTCCTATTAAGGAGGTGTTATTAAAAGCCATATTTTATACGTATAAAGACAAGCTTATGTTCGTCCATTTATTTTTGCAGTGGTCAGTGCCACTTTGAGGGAGAAATTATTAAAAAGGAAAAATTGACTTTTTTTGACACAAAACTTCCATTGACAAAAAAGTCATATGTACCTGAAAGACCCAGATAAGGGAGCTTGGCCACATTTGTACATGGGGAAGCCGCTTGTCATGACTACTGCAAAATGCTACATATAACCAATATGCAACAGTACATCTGTGCAAATTATTACCAAAGTCAGTCCATTATTTATAATCTAAGACCTCACAACTGTCAAGTTTCAAAACTTAGGGTCTGATTAGGATGGGGGTGGGACTTATGTTCAACGCCATCCTGGTGGGAAGCGGAACCACCTAACAAGCTCTTGGCGATCCCGCACCCAGAATCACGATAAAAGTGTATATTTTGTATTTCGGCTTTGCCTGACACATGGTGCAGGAATATGTTGGGGGCCAGCGAGGAAGGGGGGCCCACTATGGGTCCCCAATGTCCCTTTTTGCCTGCCTTTCCATGGCAGGGAAAACCGCCATGAAATGGGCGGCGGGGAGGGATATTGTAATACCTATGGCGGGGCCTGGCAAGCACCGTCACTGTTGTAGGGATACATGTCGCTCTGACGGAGCGATGGGCTCATTGAGGCTGTTGGATCCGTGGTGGTCCATCTCCCCGACCGCCAACCATCCACCCGCCATCCTAATGTGGCAAGCGGTAATCAGTATTACAATGGTGGTGGGACGGCCACCGACGGGCTGTTGGTAGCGGTCCCACAGTCATCGTAACCAGGCTCTTAATTCAAACTCTGTGGATTCTAAAATGGCCATGAAGAAATGAGGTACTTCAAAGAGGATAATAATTACTGATTCAAAGTTTCATTGTGTTGCACAAATGCACAATGTGTTGTCATTTAAAAACAGCATGCCTGTACCAGGAAATTGTATTCCTCGATCAAAAGTATATCAAATAAATAAACAGAATGGAAAGTGTAGCCACCTATCCCACAGAAATGATGGCCATTTTATCCATAGATTATACCAAAGCTATTACAAATGGACGTATTCCTTCACTGCACTCTTTCATATTATACAAGTAAAAATATTTTTGAATGAAAGGTAGTTGAAAGAAGACTAGCGATTGATTCTTAAGAAGTCTGAGTTGCTCCCTCTTACAGGGTTATGAGAAGAAGGGGTATTCCCATGTACATCCTGTGTCCCTGACAAACATATACGAAATGTCATCTTATGAATTTGAATTGATAATTATGCAGTCTGGAGAATAAAAGGCCTTAGAGGAAAAATTGTCTAAAATAATGGGTATTGTGTGTGTCATATAAATGTCAAATACAGTACAACCCAACATTTCTTAGATTGTTGTCTCTTTATGGAAGAATAGAAAATATTTCTTCCTCTCTTGTTTGCAAGATATCAGTTGACACAACTTTCTAATGCTTCACCTCTTTATTAAAAAATATAAAACTAGATATTATAGTTGCCCTGGCAAGATATATAACATAGATACAGAAAAGATCT
Organism: Lissotriton vulgaris; assembly: GCF_964263255.1. NCBI lineage: Eukaryota > Metazoa > Chordata > Amphibia > Caudata > Salamandridae > Lissotriton > Lissotriton vulgaris. Next base: position 341,397,937 of record NC_141699.1, read on the forward strand.
TTTATCGACTAATGTCGGAGTCCCTAAAGTAGCACTGCTTTTGCAAACTATTCATAACAAACAAACAGGATTTCCCAACATAGAGATGATCATCTATTGTTCCTCGTTAGGGTCTATAAACCTATATGAGCTTGAGAAGTACTATTTGTTGAATGTGTATAATTGATTCAATTTTTAAGTTGCAGGGAATTTATTGCACCTTACTTAGGTCAAGGGTAACTTTTTCTAATTTCGATTTCAAAATTGATGGTGGTGAGTAGCAGTTTACGATATGCCTCCTAAAACCAACCACATTTTTGTAGGCCATTAGTGGCAGCTTTCCTCATTCCCCAAATGTTCTATCATATGTGTTCCCTATATTGCAGTCTACAACAATTTGCCCACTGGTATCTCACAAAACAGGTTCTGTAAATATTAAATGTTTGAAACTTGACAGATTAGCATTGTGCATGTTCATCAAACTGCTTATAGCCATTTGGAATCTGCATAGAATAAATATTTTGGGTGACTCAGGTCACTCGAAACCTCAGCACACTTTTACTAAAGGAATCCTCCTCAGTTATTGAATATTCAATTGCCCTCAGGTGCCCAAGAGGAAAACATCTGCTATCAGATTTAGACAATTCAAAAAGATTATTTGGTTAGATTTACTATTCACGCTCCAACCTGAGCAACCATTGGGAAAATGTTTTACTCTGGAAGGGTCACATTTACTATTCCAACTTCAACTATATCAACAGTAGTGAAAGGATAACTTTTAAGGGGTTAGATCTACTATTCCCACTCTAACATAAGCAGCAGTAGAGAAAGTGGAGGATATCAGAGAGATCAGAATTACTATACTAGAATATATGAAACTTTAGAAAGGAAAGACTTAATCTTCCTTATTCTAATTTAAAACAAAATAAATGACATATATATAAAATATATAAATAAATATAACATATACTTCCATAAACATATAAAAATATGTTAATATTATATAGTTTGTATGAGTAGTAGAACATTAAATTAACATACATAAATTGGATTAAAACATTATGGGCCATATGTATCAAGCAAATTTGCATTCGCGAATGCAAATTTTCGAAATGGTATGTATTAATTTTCCGATTCCTTAAATGCAATGTATGAAAAAAAAATGCAAATTGTCCTTAAGGAATCGCAAATTACCACCAACTTCAAGTTGGTGGTAAGTTGCGAATTCCTTGAAAAATGCACATTTCTGCATTTTTCAAAGTGCCATGTGACACACATACATGTCCTTAGGGCATGTATGTGCGCCACATATGCACCCATGCTTATTTCAGGGGTGCAACAGGGTGTCCTTTGGACACCCCTGCACCCTTGACATTATTCTCAATTTGCGATTCTCAAATTGCGAATCGCAAATTGAGAATTACTTCCCATTCATTCCTATGGGCCTCCTTGCCCATTAAAATGAATGGGAAAGTATCCTTTATCAGCGATTCGCAATTTTCTAATCGCAATTAAGGAATACTAAGAATTCGCAAAAAAAATGCGAATTTGTACATACATCCCAATTTGCAATTCTGAAATAGCGATTTCTAAAAAATCGCTATTTCAGAATCGCAAATCAAGTTGATGATACATATGGCCCTTAATCAATTAAAAGTGTTAAAATTGAATTCAAAATACTTCCCATTGTACTACCCTAACATCCCAACAACCATAAAAACAAAATTAATTAATAACAAAATAAATACCAACGTACATTCTTTTTATAAAATAACACAATAAAATATGTATACAAAAAACTATAAATATAACAAAATATTATTGAAAATAATAAAAAGAAGTTGCAATATTTAAAATCGTATATTACATGAATAAAAACATGATATACATGAATAATTATCACATTAATACATTCAAACTTATACAAATATATGAGCAATTAAAATATAAATATTTAAAAAATTCAACATATTCACCTACAAACCTAACAACCCACCAAAACAATATGTTACCTCATTGAACTAAAACAAAACCACACTAAATAATTTAACATATTTAACATTAAAATAAGTCCAACGTACAACACAAAAGCTCTACTAAATAATTAAAAAACTAGATTATGCACAACACTGTTTAAAAAACTAAACAAAAGAGAAACAGAGGATATTTTTACATTCTATATTCTGTCCCATGATATTTTAGACATCACAATTTTTGACTCAATATTTGTGCCTCACAATATTTTTGAAACAATATTTTGGCAGAGTACCCATGCCATGTCTCACATGTCTCTCCACTTAGCAGATTTTGCAAAGTGCATTGTACAAAGTGGAGGAAAGGCGATGACCCTGTGTCAATGACACAGCTCTAGAAGGATCTTGGATTTAGATGGTCTATCCATGAATCCATTTCTCCCATGCAGCATGTGTCACCCTGAAGAATCCTATTGAACAATGGAAAGTGTCAAACCCAGACCTCCACATTCTCAAATATGCCTAGAGATTCCCTGCCATATATATCCACCATCCTTTACAAGTCCAGCGCGTGGTTTGGCCTCCAAATTTAATTTGTGGAACTTTCGAACATCCACAATGGAGCCTGTAAAGCAAATGGAGTGTGCTTAGACACCCAGGACTATATCTGGACACCAAATATAACAAAAAAGAAATGAAATAAGAAACTCTCTGTCCGGTTGCTATCGAGTAGAAACATATTTAAGTCTATGTTAACATGGTAACCATCCAGTAACCTGCTCTGTCTCCCAGATATTTTCATAAGCACATTTTGGTGTTGCATTTGGGATGCCCAGTAATAGGATCAAATATTCGGATCCCCATGGCTATCCCATCCATAGTTTTAGTGTATGTTGTTTAACACTGTACCATGCACCAGACCTTATGCGGGAAGAGACAGAATAGTCCATAAAAACAAAGAGGCATCTAGGCTTACTCAACATTTTCTAATGCTGTCCTGCCTATCACTGAGAGTGGCAGCTTCAGGCAGAAGGATAAAAACTTGCAAAAACCATATTGGAAAATTGCCCTCTCTGAAGGGTCACCCCAAATGTTTTGTGTTTCTCCTAGTCTTTGTACTAAACTGTTGGCCTTAGGACTCTGAGCACTTTACGACTTCTAACTAGTGCTAAAGTGCATATGCTTCTTCCTAAGCTTGATGACATTGGTGTTTACATGACTGGCATATTTGTTGTAGTAATAAGTCCCTTGTAAAGTGGTATACCATATACATAGGGCCTGTACTTCAAATGTTACTAATGGGCTACAGCACTGATTGTGCCACCTACAGAAGTAAACTTTCAAACTTGTCTCATGCCTGCCACTGCATTGCCTGTGTGTTCAGTTTACAGCCACTTTGACCTGGCATTTAAAACTACTTGCCAAGCCTTAAACTCCCCTTTTATAACATACAAGTCACCCCTAAGGTAGGCCCTAAGTAACCCTAATGGCAGGGTGCCATGTAAGTAAAAGGAAGGACATGTACTTGTATGCTTTGCATGTCCTGGTAGTGACAAACATCAGTTTTGTTTTTCACTACTGTGAAGCCTGCCCCTCTCATAGGCCAGCATTGAGAATTCCTTAATACGCTTTTAAGCTGTAATTCCTGATCAGAGAGGAATAGCTTTTTCATGTTTCATATGTTTGGAATGGTAATGATAATACTCCTTACTGGTAAAGTTAGATTTAACATTACTGTTTTAGGAATGACACTTTTAGAAAGTTGACATTTCTCTGTACTTACTGCTCTTTGTGCTTTACAGCCTGTCTCCAATAAAATTAGGTTTGAGTGACAGCCACAAGCACAGGAAGATGATGCGCATCTGCATTCTGAGCACTCATCTGCATTGATCTGCATTCTAATGGGCCTTCCAGGGAATCGGGGAATGGGGGGGGCTGAGACTCACACTTCAATAGGCAGTGTCCTGTCCACATATAAAGCACTGATTTACCCTCCTCCCCCACACAGGTAGCCTGGCAAACAGGACTGGGTTAAAAGGGATCCTTGTGCACTTCCGAGAGTTGGTTTGTAGTCACCCCGTATATTAAAGGGACTTTTGGGTAAAAGTACTGGGTCTACGACCCCCTTAAATCAGACACTTCTGGATCTTGAACTGAACCTCTGTCAGAAGGACTGCTGTGCCACTCAACTGGACTGCTTTTTTGGAAGGACTATTTTTCTGCTTGTTGCCCTGCTGCTTTCTAACTCTGCTGAAGGATAGCTGGACTCTGCCTTCACTCCAAGTGATTTCCAAGGGCTTACTGGCTTGCCTCCTGTTTTCTGAAGTCTCAGAGACACAAAATACTTTCTGCAATTCGGATGGTGCTGCTGTGCTCGGCTTTCTGTGAGTCCTACACTACCATTGCTTTGCCTTTTTCTGGGCCTCAGAAGAGGTTTCTGTAGCGGTGTTCCTCAAAACAGACGCTTCTTCACCACTGCACCAATCAGAACTGACGCATCGCCCATTAACGCAGACGCAGAGGCTGTTTGACAACAGTGTTTCTACAGCTTGCGTGGCCCGACAACACTGCTCTGCACTGCTCGATGATGACACATTGCCTTCACATCAGCGAAGCTCGATGGCGACGCAGCTACCTGGCAGGTGGAAAAAAATTGACGCATCGAGCCCTCGGCGTCAACGCTTTGCTCCATCCAAGGTACTTTCTCAGTGGCCCTGAATGGTTCCTGTAGGAGGCCTGCCCTCCATCGTGGTCAGCCTGAACTTTCGATTTGCAAAGGTCCCGCTCTGGTCTTGTTGTACTCAGATAAATATTCTCTATGTTTCTAATTCTATGTGGTGTCTTTTTGTGGTGTATGCATCATGTTACTGTGCGTGTTTTCCACAAATTCTTTACACACTGTCTCTTTAGATATTCCTGACTGCTCTGTGCCAAGTTACCAGAGGGTGACCACAGGTAATCTTTAGTGTGTTTCCAGCTTACCCTGACTAAAGAGGTGTTTTCTGCCTGGCCCGGGTGCATACTTCAGCCTACCAGGATTCCCATTTCTAACACACTATATAGCCTAAGTTTTGGTTATGAGTGAATTTAATTTCTAAGTATGATAGGTCAGTTGTCTGTCATTGCAGTCCCAGCCTAGGGAGAATGTAATCATCAGAGTGGGTCCTGAAGCCAAGTGGTAAAATTGAGGACTTGGACCAATTGGTATGTAGACCCAATATCTTGCCAATTTGGTCCAGGACATTCAAAAGATGTGAAACATAATTTGCAGGACCTGTTGAATATACCAAGCTGTTATCTGCTCCTTAAGACATGATGGTATTAACCTTTCTAATTGTTATTCCTCAGATTGCCAACTGTATTTGCAACATGCTAGCGGTTCTGTTACAAGAGCAAACCGAAGTGGGAACAGTGGCAGACCTGACGTGTGGAATGCTCCAACACAGAAGGTTCAGAAATTATTTTACCAGAGCTAACACAATCCTACCACACTATGCCAAATGTTTTCTTGATATCTACACAGGTTACCACATATTACCCCATGACATACACAGAAAGTGCTTAATGAGAGCAGACATAATTCTGTATGCTATTGGGATTAAGCACTATTGGTCTGAATGTATATCGTCTGGAAGCACCACAGTTATTAATTACACTATTGCGCCACTTGAAATTTTAGCATTGACAGACCTCATTGGCAAATGTTGATAGGGCATAAGGTCCTCCAGACCTTACCCTGGTTTTGGGATATCCATAACCTGACCCACCCTCAAAGAATCCAGGAGTGAGCCTCTCTCTAATTTCATGCAAACATCTAGGACCTGCTGTATAAGCCCTCCTGAGTAAGGTGATAGATCCCCATTAGGCATTCATCTGACCTGGTGGTTTTCCCTCTTTCGGGACTTCCAAATATCAATTGCTCTTTAGTTGAGATACAATCAATAATTTCCCTTTGCTCCAGATTGATCTTGACAGTTTAGCCTCCTCCAGATATGTATTTAGAGGGCCTGATTCACAAAGGTAAATGTACACTTTTGTGTAAGTTTACGATTTCATGCTATTTATAAAGGTATTTTACTAGTAAAATCTTTACCACTGGAGAATCTGCGCACATAAAAGATTAGAGTGTCCTATTTTTTATGTTAAGAGGCTCAGCAGGAGACTCAGCAGCCACTGTGGCGTCTGCGTACATAAAAAGATTAGACTGTGCTATCTTTTTATATGAAAAAATCATAAACTTACACAAAAGTGTATGTTTTCCTTTGTGAATCAGGCCCAATAGCTGTGAATTAGTGACGTTGTTCTTAGAATACAAGGGTCTAAAATATTTATTAGCATGTGTTGTCACTGAGGGTGGTCATCCTCACTCTGAAAAATAAATCTGAAGGTTGTGTAAGAGATGATTACAGATAGTCATATTTACCTTTAATTTTCAGAAGCCGTAATATCAGACCAATAAAATATCTCTTTCTAAGAATTTGTTTAGGTCTTCTGTTTTACGGATGTTATACAGTTGTCAGCTCTCAATCGCTGGCTAACTGTGCATAAATTTTACTAATGCAGTTATTGCCCAGAACAATTTTCATTGCTTCCTACTCAATTGCTCTGTTGGAGCAAAAAGAAATGTACTCAGTTCAATAGGGACTCAGTTATTGGGTTGCATTCTCACTTATTATTCCTAATCAAGCGTTGCACTTACTATGGTGCCCTCTCCCCATTGTAGGAAGCTTTCCCAATGTCTTTGGTCACTTACACAAAGGTAGAGGCATATCCATAGATTAGACAGATTTTCAGTTCACTAGAGATTACCCCAGAGGATAATTTGTAGATCAGTTCAAACATCTCATGCCAAATGGGATCACGCTGGCAAAAGTATGAGTTCTCACAATCAATCAATTCTGCTGTTCACTTCTGATGGATACTTCTAATCGCAGATACCCACCTTGTCAATACCCCTGACGCCAGACTGCATCCGGAAGATTTTCATAGCAACTCCCTTGCATGTTGGAAGGTGGCGTTTTGCACCTTCACATCTGGTCTGTCCTGCCCTGGAATGGACTTCAAGCCCCTATGTAGTCACCATGTCAGCAGTACTTTTCTTTCTGTGTCTTCTGATACAGATTTAGTGCTCGCTCTCTCAAATTCTATCAGTCAAGGTATAAAGTATTAATTTCCACAATTTTACAGTGTGCAAGGGAAATGTCCCCTCCAAAAATTACAGGGTTCAAACAGTGTAAAGACTGCCACAACCAGATGTTAATGACGGATCCCCACAAAGTCTGTCTCTGATGTCTGTGCTCCAAACACAACTCAATGTTGTGGGCCAAATGTGTGAAAATAAACCCGAATTCCACCTATATTAGCAAAGTCAAGCTCGTGGCCCACTGTCAGAAGTCAAAGAAGGTCCGGTCTCTCTCCTGAAGCCGATCCCAAGAATGATCATCCTTGAGCTCAAAGTTTTCAGAACTGTCGAAGAAGCATAAAAAGTCAAAGCATTGCTTTCCTCCATACCTTCGATACCACCATGAGAAGCCATGCAACCCCCCAGATACCTTTAAGCTGAATCCTCAGTTTCCCTCTTCAGAACTGATACCGAACCTTGTTCACAAGCATCCTGATTTTCCGATTCCAGTGGAGATGCCGCAACAATGTAAGGAGTCCATGGACAAACTTTTTGGGATTTGACTGGGTTCCTTTGGAGCACCTTCTAGTCCCCAAGTATCTGAGCGAGCTCGCTTCCTGTCACTCTACCTCTGGTAGATTTGACCCTGGTGCTGGTTGATTTACTCCACCTTGCCCAAGGTCAACTCGACTTTGGACAAGATGAACCCAGACCTCTTATGGTGCCACAATCCACACCACGACCCCTTGCGTTGATGCAGGCCTCTCTGCTACTGATTCCTGAAGGAGAGCCAATAGTCCTCTCGGTTTCAGAACCCACCCAAGTGACCTCAATTGATGTTGCATCAACCTCAAGTTCTTTACCACTCTGATCTCGAAACCCAATAACCCATAATGACAATAGTAGTTTATATAATGAAGAAAACCTATTTTTAACTTACAGGATGCTAATAGGCTTGGAACTTCTCTTGACACTGGCCTCTACTCACTTTTGCCAGCTGTGATTAATGACGAATCTGCCTTTATTGCCACTGTCATCAGGAGACCTGCAGAGGTGCCAGACCTCACATTACCTACCACTGAAGTCAAAGGAAATATCGTCATAGAGGTGCTCTATCCAGGACTGACCACACAGGAGCCTCTCCTCCCTTTTTATGAGGCCCTCACAGGTGTGCTGTTGGGCACCTGGGCTATATCAGGCTCCAGTAAACAGACACATTGTCTTCCTCCTCCATCATGCCTCCGCAAAAAGCCTGGTAGTACAGACCTCCACTATCTGATTGGATCCCACAGGGTTTCCACCACACCAACAGACAGAAAGTGTTAGCTTAGAGAATATTCTCCTCTCTCAGCCTTGCCCTTAGATCAGTGAACACAAGCTGCCTCCTCGAGAGATACTTGCATACATTGTAGGGCATTGCAGTTTAGATCTTGCAAAATATCCCAGATGACATTTTGCCGAATCTACACTGCCTTATGCAGGACAGCCAGGGTGCATCAAAGAATTCTATATGATCGGGTCTGAATGCGACTGACTGCTTTGGTAGGACAGTTGGAACTAGTGCAGTGCTTCAGCGCCATGCTTGGAGTCACTCCACCAGCTTTCCTAGCGACAATAAACAGTCACTCATGGACATGCCAATGATACACATGTCTCCTCAACAAGGTATGCTCAGCTCTGGAGCTCTTGAAAGATAGTAAGGCAACGGCAAACTCTCTGGGTTCGGCCCCACAAGTATGGGTGTTTCCCCAGCAATTTCACCCTTTTCAAGGCTTTGGAAGAGGATACCAGCAGTGACAGTGTCCAGCCTAGCCTCAACAAATAAAGGCCTCCCACTCTTTCCAGGCATAAGCCAGGCACCTGGCCACCAGCATCCGGGTCCCCATGGGCAGCGTACCGGCCCAATCCCTTGCCCCTCCACCTGAAGCTGCAGCTAAACCACTAAGAATTGAACTTGATGGCACAGTATCACCTGATAGCAGGTCGGATCATCTTTTCCCTCCCAGGGTGGAGGAGCATCACATCCAACAAGTGGGTGTGCAAAGTCTTTTTTACCTCTCCTTTCTGATGCCTACCATACCACAATTACTTTGGAATGACCACTTGTTTGTTCTCTGAGAAGTTCAAGCTCTCGTGGCCCAGGGAGCCATAGAGAAGATACAATCCTCAGAGATTGGGAGTGGTTTCTATTCCTGTTACTTTCTGATGCTGATGAAGGACGGGCACCTCTGCCCTATTCTGGACCTACACCCTCTGAACTTCTTTCTTCACAAGGACAAGTTCAAGATGCTCATCGTGGCCCAAGTTCTGCCTGCCCTATTCCAGTAGACTGGATAGTTGCATTGGACCTGCAGGATGCCTACTTTTACAGTTCTGTTCTTCAGTCCCACAGACAAGTATCCACAAGCACTTTCAGTTCTCAGTGTTTCCCTTCAGCCGTGCCAGTGCACCTCGGATGTTCACGAAAGCGAGGATCATATCTTTTATGCGGAGGTTCAAAATTCCATTCTTCCCATTGCACAACTAGCTGCTGAAGGTAGATTCTCCTGAAACAGTTGTAAACCAGCTCGTGGTGACAACCAAGCTATTGGCATTGGGACTTTCCATCAACATGCCAAAGTCATACATGACTCTGCCATTCACAGACGCTCCTTTTTATTCTAACATTCTGGACACATTGCTTTTCCAAGCCTTTCCGCCTTCTCAGTGAGTGTAGGATTTTCGGGCTATAATCCTTGCGTTTCAACCTTCGGCATGGGTCTCAGTGAGAGCAGCTCTGAAGCTTCTTGACCTCTTTGCCTTCTGCATCCTACTTTTAGACCATGCCAGGTGGCACATGTGGGGTCTTTGGAAATTGAAATCTCAATGGGCTCAGCACCAAGGAAACCTGCCAGACCACAACCAGGATCATAGTAGACTGCAACGATCTGGCAATAGTGGTTGCTAGATGGCAACTGGAGCGGTGGCAGGCCCTCTCCTTTCCTCACCCAGAGATAACAGCCTTGACAGATGCATCATTGCTTGGTTGAGGGGGGATCATCTGGAAGAGGTGGAGATCAGAGGACTCTGTTCTCTGGCACAAGTCCATCTCCAAATCATCTTGTTGGAGCTCCGGGGCACATGCTTGGCCCTAAAAGCCTTTATACCTGCCATCAAGGGGATACGGGTGCAGGCTTTCTAACACAACACTACTGCCATATGGTACTGCAACAAACAGGGTGGACTGGGGCCATATGCCAGGGGGCCTTGCACCTTTGGAAGTGACTGAATCATCAGGGCATCTTCTAGCAATTAGGAGAACACTGGCTCAATCCTTCTGTCACTGCAGAGAATGCACAGTGGTGAACATTTTGGACTTTTGAGGTACTATGTCGGCTGTGGTTTGGAGACACCTTTTCTCTGGACTGAACTTTTGGACTCCCGTATGCCTTCCTACCTCTACCTTTCATGCCCAGAATTCTAAAGAAGATCAGGAACAACCAGGCCAAAGACATCCTTATGGCTCTGGACTGGGGGAGGATATTGTGGTGCATTGAAATTCTATTAGTGGGTACCCATACTTTGATCCGGCTCTCCTATTTGAGAGGACCTCCTATCGTAGCAACAGGGCAGAGTCCGACAACATAGTATGCTCAATCTACATCTCCATGTGTGGAGACTGAACAGAGGCAGTTGATGGTTTTTGACTTTCCTGCTAAAGTGCTTGTTGGCATGTTCGCACCCAGGTATCCCTCTGCCACTGCCTTGCTGCCAGGGGACTGCAAGTCCAAGAAGTTAAACTGACAGGAGGAAGGGGCCATCCATGCACTTTAAAGTGACACCAGACTCCTGCGATGTGGGACACCAACATCGCCGCTGCCTTGCTGCCTTGCTGCCTTGCTGCCTTGCTGCCAGGGGACTGCAAGTCCCAGAACTTAAACTTCCAGGAGAAAGGGGCCATCTATGCGCTTTAAAGGGCCACCAGACTCCCGCGGCGTGGGATGCCGACATCGCCGCTGCCTTGCTGCCAGGAGACTGCAAGTCCCAGAAGTCAAACTCCCTGCAGGGACGGGCCATCTATGAGCTTTAAGGCACCATCAGACTCCCTCGGCACGGGACGCCGACATCACCGCTGCCGCTGCCTTGTTGCTAGGGGACTGCTAGTCCCAGAAGTCAAACTCCCAGGAGGGAGGGGCCATCTATGTGCTTTAAACCGCCATCAGACTCCTGCAGTGCAGGACGCACACTGGCTGCATCCAGGCAAAGCCCTGGCCAAGGGCAGGCCAGTCCTTGCCTGCCATTGCCAGGAAGAAGCAGGGCAGGGCCATCCCCCCTGGCTTTTTGGACTGTGGACTGTGGAGGTACAAACCGTGAGTCGTTTCTATTTTCAGTATTGGTTATCAACAATCTTTTGTACAGCCTGACTGTGCGATATGGGCCCCATGCTCATCTCTTGTGCACTAGTCTGGTTGATGTAGGACACTTGCAGGTGACACGTGGCTATTGTTACAACATTGTATTTATCTTCATCACAATAGATTATAACCTCACTCTACTTGTAAAATATTTTGTCAAACGCTATGGGGAAAAGAAAATCCACAGCATGTGAGTGGGGTGGTGGTGGGACTGAAGGGTCCCGCTTGAAGTCTAGCAAAAGCAAATAGGCTTTCAAGCTAGCAGCCAATAACAGAGTCATGGATGGTATTGACAATCTACTATTGGAATGTGAGGAAATTCTAGTCCCTGCTACTCGTCCGGTTCCAGCAGACATCTCTTATCTTCCTGTTGAGCTACCCCCTCTTTCAAGTCCAAATTCTAATCCTGCTAAACGCATTCCCTTTATTTTCACTGAGTATATGATGATACCACGCACACCATCACAACGCAGTATTTTACATTGCGGTTTTGACAACGCAAGTCGTTACATCGACTTGCGTTGGAGGGCGCTGGACTTAGGACTAGTGTGAATTACTATTCCAACTCCAGTCTACGTACAGTAGGAAAGGTGTTGGAATAGTAATTCACACTATTCCTTAGTCTAGAGCGCCCTCCAGTGCAAGTCGATGTAACAACTTGCATTGTTAAAACCACGATGTAACCATTACGCGTTGTAATTGTTGCGTGTTAAAAGATGTTTCCCATTTTCACTAAGCGGAATACACGAAGCACAAAAAATCCCCCCCGAGTCATCTCACTGCCACCCAACCTATAGGCACTACTGAAGACGTGGAGGCAGGGGTATCCTCAATCCCTATTGCTGTTGCAGATAAAACTATAGCTGGCACCAACACCGGATCACTGACAAAATATCGACCTACAGGAATATTGATGCATAAATATCGAAGGCAAGAATATCGATATCCTATCTACAACATGGTAAGTACAAAAATATTGAAAATAAAATATAGATGTTAAAATGTCGATGTTAAAATTATTGTTTTTTTGTCTGTAAAAATATAAATGTAAAATAAAGTAAATAACACTAATAAATAAAATCAACATAGTTAAAAATATCTAATAATGTTTAAAATTAATAAATAATACATATATAATAATATTACATTCATTAAACATATACAGAAAATATATTATATATTTGTATATGTATAACAAGTTGTAATAATTATTTTAATAATTTATAAATTAATAAAAAATATTATAAATTACAAATACATTTACAATTATAAAACAAAAACATGAATAAAAAGTAAAGAATTATGTTTAATAAATTAAAAAAATTAAATATACTTTTAATATTTTTTAAATTAATTATATAAAACGTTGGATAGCGAAGGGGTAAAAATTACTATTCCAACGCCAAAAAGTGCAACAGTAGGGAAAGCGTTGGATAGCGTAGGGGTAAAAATTACTATTCCAACGCCAGAGAGTGCAACAGTAGGAAAAGCATTGGATAGCGTAGGGGTAAAAATTACTATTCCAACTCCTGAGAGTGCAACAGTAGGGAAAACGTTGGATAGCGTAGAGCAAAAAATTGCTATTCCCACTCCAGAGAGTGCAACAGTAGGGAAAGCATAATGGTAAAAATTACTATTCCAACTCCAGAGAGTGCAACAGTAGGGAAAACGTTGGATAGCGTAGGGGTAAAAATTACTATTCCAACTCCAAACAGTGCAACAGTAGGGAAAACGTTGGATAGCACAGGGGTAAAAATTACTATTCCCACTCCAGAGAATGCAACAGTAAGGAAAGCGTTGGATAGCGTAGGGGTAAAAAGTACTATTCCCACTCCAGAGAACGCAACAGTAAGGAAAGCGTTGGATAGCGTAGGGGTAAAAATTACAATTCCAACTCCAGAGAGTGCAACAGTAGGAAAAGCGTTGGATAGCGTAGGGGTAAAAATTACTATTCCAACTCCCGAGAGTGCAACAGTAGGGAAAACGTTGGATAGCGTGGGGGTAAAAATTACTATTCCACCTCCAAACAGTGCAACAGTAGGGAAAGCGTTGGATAGCATAGGGGTAAAAATTACTATTCCAACTCCAGAGAGTGCAACAGTAGGGAAAACGTTGGATAGCGTAGAGATGAAAATTACTATTCCCACTCCAGTGAGTGCAACAGTAGGGAAAGTGTAATGGTAAAAATTACTATTCCAACTCCAGAGAGTGCAACAGTAGGGAATGCGTTGGATAGCGTAGGGGTAAAATTTACTATCCCCACTGCAGAGAATGCAACAGTAGCGAAAGCATAATGGTAAAAATTACTATTCCAACTCCCGAGAGTGCAACACTAGGGAAAACGTTGGATAGCGTGGGGGTAAAAATTACTATTCCAACTCCAAAAAGTGCAACAGTAGGGAAAGCGTTGGATAGCGTAGGGGTAAAAATTACTATTCCAACTCCAGAGAGTGCAACAGTAGGGAAAACGTTGGATAGCGTAGAGATAAAAATTACTATTCCCACTCCAGTGAGCGCAACAGTAGGGAAAGCGTAATGGTAAAAATTACTATTCCAACTCCAGAGAGTGCAACAGTAGGAAAAGCGTTGGGTAGTGTGGGGGTAAAATTTACTATCCCCACTGCAGAGAATGAAACAGTAGGGAAAGCGTTGGATAGCGTAGTGGTAAAAATTACTATTCCCACTCCAGATACTGCAACAGTAGGGAAAGCGTTGGATAGCGTAGGGGTAAAAATTACTATTCCCACTCCAGAGAGTGCAACAGTAGGGAAAGCATTGGATAGTGTAGAAGTTAAATATAACATACTTATAAATAATTGTTGTAAATAAAATAATTAAAATTTAAATTTTTAAATAACTACATCATTTGCAAATCCCCAATATTAATTACTAAAAAGATAATTACAATTAAATAATTAATTAACAACAAATTAACAATAAATACCAATAAATATTAATTAATAAATATAAATAACCAAATAATATTGAACACTAAAATATTTTTCAAAACAAAAAACATATTAATAATTAAAAATTGATTAACAATTAAAAAATGGTAAACAGTAAATTTATTTGTGAATAAAAAGTATTTCTTATAAAAAATTAATTGCCAATTAATAAAATAAATTTCCAATTAATACAAATTAATTAACAGTAAAAAATAGTATTTACCAATTTAAAACAATTAATTACCAATCAAAAAAATTAATTTCCAATTAAATAATGTAATTACCAATTACAAACCTTAATTACCAATTAATAATAGGTACAAATTCTTTATTGTGCAGTTAATGAAAACCATTACAATATGAGATGCAACATTGATTTAAGATGGATCGGAGAAAGCACTTTCTTATAGAATAATAAAACAACATTTTTAAAAGGTAAACATAATATTGGTACTGGTATAAAAAAATTGTAAGTGCTAATTCAAAGTTCTATATAATACAGGTTAAAAAGTTCAGAAAGATCAAATTTGTAGTAGGTCTTGACACAATTTCAGGTTTTTTTCAAAATTGATAACATATTTAATTGTTCGACAGATAAATTGAGGGTCCGCTGAGTCCAACACTTGGACTATGGCTGAGCGGCATGTGCGGATTCCCAATTTATTGAATAATAATTAATAAAATGAATTACCAATTAAAATAATGAATTACCAATTAATAATTAATTAGAAATAAAATAATTATTAATACCAATCAAAAATAAATAATTACTTAATTACAATTAAATTACTTCCCACCCATTTCCCCTATAAACCCACAACCTGCTACAGAACTTAAATGCAAAAATTAATTAAAATAATTTACAATTACTAAAAATGTATAATTAATTTACTATAATTAAATTACTTCCCACCCTATTCCCCTATAAACCCACAACCCGCTCCAGTACTAAAACATAAAATTAAATTAAAAATACCATTTTTAATATATGAAGAATAGTACACATATAATTTAAAACAAATAAAATACTTAACAAAAACATATAACACATACATATAAAATACATAATAAAATACATAACAGCAAACAAATATCGATATTAGTAACAGCGAAATTAGTTACATCGATATATTTGATATTGATATTACTAACTTCAATATTACCTACATCAATATTACTTACCTTAGGGTCGATATTCTGTCCAACGATATTCTTGACCTCGATATTCTTCACCTTCGATATTTACAACTCTATATTACTGTAGGTCGATAATAGGGAATCAATATTTTGACTGTGCACCCCAACACCGATAACACCGATACCAACATCAAAATTGTCCTATCCAACAGGTTTCTCCCTCTACAGTACTTGTCCTGCAACAAGGAGGGAGAAGCACTTGAGTTAGTGGGGTATCCCTCTTTCACAAAGTTAGCCACTTAATCTGTAGAGAAAGACCCAATTGATCGAAGGACTGAGGGTTTTCTAGAAGGGACAACCTCGTTGGGTCAGGACACGACTAGGATCATATTAGATCTGAGGTCTGAAGTTACTTCACTAAAACATTGATTCTAGCTCTTACAGACCAGGTCAAACTTCCGATAGAGGTTACCCTAAAGCACATCAATCCAAGCAGACAAATGGACGCCCACAGGTACTAACCAACCCCTCGTGTAGCATAGTCCCCTTAATGTCCATCCCAGTACAGTATCCTGCAAACTCCAATAGCAAAAGAATGCTTTTGAAGGTGTGGGTAGTAGAGACAGAATACTAACTGACAGTGGTCGTTATCCTAATTATAGGCAACATCAGGCCCAAAGTCCTGCTAGGAGTATCAATATGTCTAAATGTGCCTAAAATTCCATTTCACATGAAGTACGAAGGCAAAGAATCCCTAATAAATAAATCTATACATTGGATTTGCGAGGTAAGAGGGTGTAGATCTTTAATTAGCGAGAATATCTTATGGGTAAAAAGGCCAATCAATCAAACCTTCCAAACAGATTTCATTGAATTACACCTAAGAGATGGCAATTTGGCCCATAACCTCATAGTGTTAGGGGGAAGAACATGCTCACCCACTACCACTGGCATCCAACTAAAGTACAGAGCCTTCATCACACCACAGTTACATACCATCAACCAGTTTAGAGCTCTTTTGGATTCTGACTCACATACCGAGCTACCAATGATTGACACTCTCTCCATGCCGGTCCAGCCTGCTCGACATCTTCATGTATTTGTAGAGCTGAGTGCCCAGAAACTAAAGCTAGGCATCATACTGACTCCTTTTCATCAATTCCAAAGCTCATTAGTCATGGGCTCCTCGACTGCCTGCAGATCACCACCGACACCGTGATGAGGGGACTATACCAACACAAGAAACCACTGCAGGCCCACAGATTATCAGCGTTACGAATGGGAACCAGTCTCCTTGCCCAGCATCTAGAGGATTGCCTCCAAAACTTGGCATAGTATCATGGAATGTGTCTGGAGTGAGGTCAAAGGTGGCTCTTGCCGACTCGATCCAATATATAGGGCAATTTGATATTTGCATTTTGCAAGAAACCTTCTATACTACTCTTGTCTTTATTTGTGGATATGTTACGTTCTGTTGCCCAGCAGTTACCTGTAGCCAGGCCGACCTGCTGGGGGACTGTTGATCTGGGTTAAAATCGAGCTTCATTGCACTATTCGTGAGCGCAAGACAAATAGCTCTGATATTGTAGCGATCCATATTAGAGGTAGGAATGGCACAGGGTTAGACGGTTTTAACGTCTATTCATGAGGCTCCAAGGCTGGCTGTCGCTCTCCCACTCTCCAAGCATTGGAAGATTGTATTGAAGAGAGGGAGCATCAGTCACCATTAATAATGGCAGGTAAATTCAATGTCACCTTAGAACCCCTGGACACAGAAGATGTAAATGAAAATGACAAAGTAGATGAGATGTGGCTTGTCCCACCTCCTGACTTAACAACAATCAAAAAATGGACACCAACAGCACTCCAGCTCCACACCCTGACCCTCGAGTATGGGCTAATGGGCACTAATGGCCGAACTTATTAAGATAAGATGGGGGCAAATACTTACAATAGAACTACAAATACGAGCTGCATCAACTACATTCTATGAGCTGTTAGATTGCGGTCTGAACTTGCCGTGACATCAGTTTGGGATAAAAACCCTAGCCTCCCAAGCACCATTCTTACAACCAAGGAGGTATGCCCAACTAATGACAATAGGTGACTCAAATGGGGACGAGTAGCTACCGACACAACTAAACTTGAAGTCATAAAGTGCAACCTCTTAAACAGTATTAGCTAGTTACGTAATCTACTTGAGCAGCAGGATGGGTTCCCAAAAATCACGGCTTGCCATACACATCTTTTTGATCAGTTAGAGTCTTACTTTAGAATGCCTCAATGGCCTTAGGGTAAGTCAAAATCTGCTAGACCACATTCCTCCTGGTTTAATCAGGAGTGCAGAAGCCTAAGATCAAAACTGGCCATTGCTATTCGAGCAAACAATATGGTAGAACTAAGACAAGTAAGGAGATTCTATTCTATAAGACAGCCTTGGCCAGAGCCAAAAGGGAATGGGAAGAGAATCGTTGGCTCCAGATTGGTGACGCTTGATAGATAAAAGATTCACAACAGATTTGGCTTTTAGTCACTAGGGGTGATGCAGAAAGACCAAAGCCACCCATCAGCAACATTGCCATTGCCACTTGGCATGAACACTTCTCTACAGTATATAGCGGATCAGGGGATTTGGCTATTGAAGGTCCTACCATTGACTACATCATCCCCCAGACCATTGGGCTATTTTCCCTAGCTGAAATCAAACAAAGCATAATAGTTAGGAACAAAGATCCGTTGCCCGACGGTGTACCTGGCAATCTTTTTCTTAACAACATTGTTAATTGGTCTAACTATATCTGGGCAGTAGCCAATAGAATTTCTGCAGGGGCTCCAATACCGCCCTATTGGAAGGGTGCCAAGGTGATTCCAGTTTTTAAGACGGGTGACCGTACATTACCATCCAACTACAAGCATATTAGCCTGATCGATGGTGCACAAAAGTTCTTCTCCTGTGCACTTCTTACAAAGATCACGGCTTGGATGGAAGAGAACAACATCTTATCCTCCTTCCAAGTAGGGTTCAGACAGAAGGTCAGCACCATCAATCAGGTTTTCCATTTTTTCCTATTGGCCTGGAAAACTGTGACCATTGAACAGGGAAGTCTCTACATATTGACCTGAAGTCGGCTTCCGACCTCATCCCTAGGCACAAACCATGGTGTATTATGCAGGAGCTGGGTCTTCCTCCTGAGTTGCTTGCGTTGGTTATCTGCCTTCACAGGGACAACTAAGCAAGGATTCGTTGGGGGGACCAGGGGCAATTTACAGATTCAATTAGTGTCAACAGGGTGGTCCGACAGGGCTGTGTGTTGGCTCCTACTCTGTTATCACTTTTCATCAATGGAGTGGTCCAGCACTTAGCGGAAGTCCCTGCTGATGCCCCCTCTTTGGGGGTGTCAAGGTAACAACCCTAGAGATTGCGGACAACAAGCTAATAGTCTCTAGGACCCCCAGTGGTCTCCAACTGCTCGTGGATCGCTTCAAGGCCTTTTGTGTATTGAGACCAAACTTTTACTGCTGAACCCCAACAAATAGTTTAAAGGCAAAATGCTATTGGGGGATCTTCCTCGAGAGAGAGTGGCCACATTTGACTATATGGACGTAACTCTCTCTGAGAAAATGACCTGGAAGCACCATAATATGAAGCAGACCCTTCAGCAGAAGTAAACCACTGGGGCTCTGATCAAGGAGCATAGGACTACACAGACCAAACCAATAGCAGCCCCACTCCAGATTTATGACCATAAGCTAGTGTTTTCCACTTTGAATGGGGCCGTACTTTGGGGATTTGAGAATTTGGAAGGCCTCCTCGCTACTGAGAACACATTTTTGAGATCCCTTTGCTCCCTTCCCCAGAGTACTCTAATTCATCCATTAAATTAAGGCTAGATTTGGGCAAACCATCAATTGTGGATAAAGCGAGGCTTCGACCCCTTCTTTTCTGATGGTGCTTGAATCTAACCCCTGAGCTCTCCATTACACTGCTGCGCCTGATGAAGTTTGTGAACTTGACCGCTTCAAGAAAATTTGTTGGTTCACGAAAGTCAGGACATCGCTCACAGTGGTAGGTTTGCGGAACTCGTGGGATGCTAAAGATCCCAGTTTATTGACCAGTAAAGGACTGGTTAAGACCCAATATTGGAACTGGGTGGCGCAGACCACTGTCACTTAACTGGTCGGGCCAACTCCCTTTAGAATTTATGGAATTCAAATTGCTAAGCGCCTATGAACAATACATGGAGGTTATTACGATCCCACAGGACAGGAAGCTTTATATCCAATTTAGATTTGGCTCCCTTCCTGTGAAATCCTTTACTGCAGCTTGGCATCAGCTCTCCTCTTCAATGCAGTGCTGTCCTGGTTGCCCTCTCACTGTAGAGACAATTGGCCATATTTTCTTTGCTTGCTCTCTGTATACCTTTTCTAGAAATATATGGCTAGCCCCAGGTTGCTGGGAACTTGAGTCCACCAAAAAACACTGCTCATTCTGAAATCTGATTCCAGGCCTTCGATTGCTTGGGCAGTTGCCAATTTTCTTGGTAAAATGTGGATCATTAGGAGGTACGCATTAAAGATGTGATAGCGGCACTTCCTCATTTTTTATCAACTTTTTTAGCCCATGTTTTAGACACTAATTTTATATTTTTTATCCCTGCAAACTGATCAATTTTTACCATTGTTATTATATGGTGGGTTTTTCCGCGTAATTTAATTGGGGTATACATTTTTGATACCACATTTTTTATTCTTTTAACTGTTGTTTTAAACATCTCATAATTGGCCGGTACAAATCAATTGGTAATCAATGTGATGTATTCAAGAACTTTAGTCACATATTTGATATATGATTCATGTACTGTATGCATTCGCATTTTTTTGGCCGCAATGACGGTAATAAAGATTTATGATGATGATGAGAATTTTGTTTTATGGTGTTTCTCCTGCAGCATTCTGCCTCCCCCATCACACTAGCCAACCTAATGTTATTTTGTCTGTCTTTAGCCCAGAAGGGTATGGTTGAGGCAACAGTAAAATGTTATTTGTCGGCCCTTTCTGCATTTGTATGCCTACATGATCAGCAATTACTTTTCAAATCACCCACTGTGATGCTTTTCTTTAAAGGGCTGATTCAAATGTTTCTGCCCACACCATTTGTTATGCTGTATCAGGACCTTAATTTACTTCTTACCTTCTATTCCCTGCATCTCTGGAGACTGAAAACAACATTTGTCATTGCAAGTAGCTCAGCTCATCTGTGGTGAGCTTGTGAGCTACGTACAAGCTAAGTTGGTCCAACTGCTATATACCAACACCAACCTGGACAAACTGGTTTTTCGGACAAATGCTTTTTCCCAAAAGAGGTCTTGCCTTCCATATAGGGCAATCAATCACTCTACCTACTTTCTTTGCCTCGCCTCATTCTTTTATTGAGGAAGAACAACTCTATCATCTCAACCTAAAGAGGACCCTGCTCTTCTACACTGATCACATCAGGGAACATCAGGTGGACAAAGAACCCTTTGTGGGTTTCTATGCGGAGAAATTGGGCAAAGCAATGTAGAAAAGGGCCATCTCCAGATGGATTGGCTTGTACACAAATATCTGCTATGGTCTGGTCAAGAAATAGCCTCCAGAAGGCTTACATGCCCCTTCCACTAGACTTGGACATATGTCAGGCTGCTACATGAGTGCCAGTCGGTATGTTCATAAAGCACTACTGTCTGGATAGCCAAGTCCAGTGAAAGGGACATTTTGCCCTGTTTGCCCTTCAGGATTTTTTGGTCTGAGCTATTCCACAGATCGACTACCTGGGTAGGTACTGTTTGGTATCTATTCACAATGTGAGAACTCTGCTATTAGAATTATCATAAGAAGAAAACAATACTTACCTTCAGTAATGCTTTTTCCAGTAGATACTCTAACTGCAGATTCCTCACTGACCCACCCTCATCCACACCTGTTCTGTAGAATTGACTAATTCCTTCAATTATAATAAAATTCAAATTTCAAGATCTGCACATTGGCACAATGTGATTTCCAAAGGGTCTGTGTCCGATGGCAAGGACAGAGATAAGAAAGAAACTGGCATCAGCATGGGGAGTTGGTAGCTATGTATGGACCCTAATGTCACTTCTGGGTGGGACAAACATGAAGCAAACCCACACAGTGCCACCAACGGATGTATGTACAGATCCAGTCTAGTGCCTGGGATATTCACCAGGTGAGAAATCTATGGTTAGATGAAATACCCACTAAAAAGAGCATTATTGAAGGTAACATTTCGTTTAAGACCTGCTTTACCTAGTGATGGAGATGTAGCTTATTTTGTGTTGGTGGGCGCACTCATCAGACCCGCATTGTCAATGTTGGTGCTTGCGACACAAAATTGGGGTGGCGGCCTCCATCTAGACCCAAAAAGCTTGGGCTTCAGCAGTGCAGTATTACTGCTCAGCAGGCAGTCATCTTCAGCAGATGTAGGCAGAATCCTGTGCACTGGCCGTGTTACAGACATCAGCCCTGGTCACTCAGCAGCTGTTTGAGTACTTCCCTCCTTGGGCCAGTGGTGTAACAAAGGCCCACAAAGCCACCCCCAGTGCGGGGAGCCTGTGCTACAGGGGGCCCCTGCAGCAAAGTATCCTGGCTTGCTCTTGAGTGTTGTCGCAGGGGGGCCCCCTCCATGTACTCTGCAGTGAGGGGCCCTTAAGTTTTATTACACCACTGCCTTGAGCAAGAGGAAGTTGGAACTGGAGCAACGTGGGGTGGCACTTTTAAACTAATTTTCTTACAGTCTATCTAGATCCACTGTCCAAGGATTTGTAACTGGTTGATGGTGATTCCTATTTAAATGTAATTACTGCTTGTAATGCAGACACAGCCTTTGTGCAAGGCAATGGCTCTTACAACAGGTACTGGTAAAGCTGGTTACAGGTACGAGTATCCAACATAAGGGCACAATGAAGACAAAAGGGCAGGCGCTGTCTAGAATTTCCTCACTCATAGCAACAGAAAACTGCTGACTGACCCCTTCCTCTACCATCTATCACATGGCAGTGCTCAGGAAGATTTAATCAGCAAACCCTTTCTAAAAGGACCTCATTGAATTTCTAAGGGTATCCTTTTCTCCATTTTCCCTCACTTCAGCATCTAGGACTCCACCCTCGAGCCACTGGAAGGAGTCACTACACTTCCACTGTCTGGAGAAGCTGTGTCCGCCCTCTATCTTGAACTATGATAAATTAGCGGATATCCAAAATGAATCCCACGGTCTGAGCACAAAGAATCCCACCACAGATAGGCTCTGATTACCATGCAAGCTCTCCTCACCCTACTGACAAACACACTTACAATGCACACACAATGTCAGTGCAATGGTCTGGGTGGTCACATAAAAGCGACACTTTACATGAGTGGGGTCAGTAGGCCATACTCCTTTCCGACACAGGAATAAGGACTGGTCAGGACTAATAAATCACACATTCAGTAAGCTGCCATCATCGCTTTCTTAAATCAACCAGGACATGGACATGAGTCACATCTTGTTTATGTGTTCCTGGTGCACCCCACCAAGTCACAGAATTGGTTCTAGACCGTGGCATTACCACAGACAGGACTAGACCTAGACCATAGTGCATAGTATTGATTAGCAGATAGCAGAGAAAATAAAAAGACAGGATGTCAGTTTCCCATGCTGTTAGCTCAGTCTTGGCCTGGGTGGATGCCCATTTATCTTGCAGGGGACATTCCCATCACAACAGGACATCAATTCTAGAGGTAAACATTGCACCACAAGAAAAAGAAAACCAGATTACTAATACCAAACAAAAAAGAACCTAATAGAGGTAGTAATTGATCATTGAAATAATTTGGTATGCCTCCATTGATTCGCGCTTTAAGGAATTTGCAATACCCACACATCAACAGTGGTTGGAATAAAGCAAGAATTTCTTTTGAGAAAATTTAAACCATGGTGTATTTATTAGGACACTGGATGTCATAGATGAATCTAGAGCATTTCAGGTAGTTTTCTTAGAGGTGTCATTTCAATAATTCAGCATCAGAACTGTCCTGTACTCAGTCCAACGAACAGTCAGACAACTATGTAGATGGAGTGAAATGAATTAGTGACATGACATGAGGGATGTACATGTTGTTGGCATCCTGGGTAATAGGAGCACGTTGATGGATGGTCTTTGTTCTCCCAATAAATTAATACAAATATTATTTCCTGAACCGCATCAGTTGAAATCTGTAGTCATCATTCTAATGGTAGTCAAAGAAAAGTACAGTGAAAAAAATAGTTCAACAAAGAAATTACTGAGAAACGTACATCCAGATATTCTTACAACCAAGGCAGGCTTTAGCACTTAGCACTGGTGGGTCCCAGTGCGACAATCATTTTTGGCACCCCCCATACCCCATGACCGGCTCTTTGGATTCTCTCACTACCACTGGGCAAAAGTGCCCTTCATCTCTCCAATCATAAGTTATTGCTAAACACAGCCCTCCCCTGAGGTCAGCGCCCGTCTCCACCGGTCAGCGCCCAGTGCGGCCGCACAGGTCACACTGCCCTACAGTCGGCCCTGCCTACAACCAAAAACTGATTTAGTAACAGTGTGTTGGTAAAGTGGCAGAGGTAAAAAGAACCAATAAATGTCCCGGCTGGTGCAATACTGGTAGATCCTATGTTGAAGAAACAGAAGCTTGTCCTTGAACAGATACAACAGACCACAAACGCAGAAAACTCGACCAGTCAATGTTTGAGGTCTTGAAGTTAGGGATCAACATTTTGAAAATGGTTTTAGCAAAACTAAATGTTACAAACACAACCCAATGTCTAAAAGAAAATCTGCCCTGACATGTTTATCTTATTTCTTTCTGGCAGTGATGCAATATTAAATGGATTTTTTATCGCCCATGCTTCGGTCCTGTATTTTGTAATGGTTTTAATTAACTACACAATAAAGTTATAATTTAATTAAGTTAGGGATCATAAACACTGACCTAGTCTTTTTTCTAAGGACACATTTGGCAGAAAATTCAAGGGAACACTTGTAGAGTTCTCATGTGCAAGCAAGAAGTCAAGGACGCTTTAGAAGGTCCTTTAGAATTGAGACATACGACAGTCAGATCTGTATTAAAGGGTGTCTGGTGTAGTTCTTGTACAGAATCGTTCCAGGTCAGTGAATTAGCACACATTTTCATACATTGTTCAGGTATTTGTTTTCCTCTCCCTTCTTATAAGCTGTTGTAAATGCACCTTCAACAAAAAAGGAAAGGGAGAAGAACACACGAGACACTTTTCACGTACTTTGTAGAAGGATTTTGTTCTTGTAGCATATTCAAGAGTATTGCAATATAAAAGACATTTAGTAGGACCACAATAACAATAAAATGACGGACCCCTCTGAGACAGAGTTCTGTTTAATGTGTTATCAATGAAAACGCTGGAGAATGGAATATGCGGCTTCATTTTCAAGATTTCTAATGGAAATCAAAGAGGTTTGACTTTTTAATACAAAGTTTAACTTTGCATTTCCGCAATGCATGAAAAGTACGCATTTGTGTAAAAGTATTGGACGTCACAGGTGATATTACTATTCAAAATGTTCAATTTGTTTTCCTTTGAGAGTCGCAAATAAAATCGTGACCTTGCCTACCACTTAATTTCTAAAAGACTGAGTGATGGGCCCAATGTTTTGCTCAGAAGTCTGTACTTGGTGCTATTGAATGTAAATGCCAATTCTTCCTTAGTCTTGATTCCACCTCATGCTTCTCAAATCCACCACCAGCCACTCCCTTCTCCTTTAACTTACTTTTGCAAGTTTCGTCTTTCTCTTCCTCCGTCTTCTTATCTTGTGTGTTTTTCTCTCACTTGCTCTCTGGGTCAGAATTTAAGAGAAACATAAGTGCCAGCCTCCAAAAATAAGTGCCAGCGGGGCCCAACAGCAACCACCAGTTAGAATTCAGCAGTGACTCTGCCCCTTGCAAGAATACTTGGAAATACCTTGAAAACACTCATTCAGTAGAATATGCATTAAAAGTTAACCGCCCTACTCAGGACGGGCAACCACAATCATGTTGACGCTTTACATGGCATACAGATTCTACTGTGTGTGTGTGTGTTGCACAGATGGTGGCAATGGGTGAGGCAGTGAGGTATCCTTCCTGATACCCATTTGACCATGCACCACGTATTGCAGCATTGTGGAAGGGGTTGTGTAAAGACTTATGCTTTGCCTGTGAAGTGGTGCAAATTCAGAAAATGTTGGTCTCTGCAAAGGTGGGTAAAATTCCCTGAACTTTGCCTAGGTAAATGAACCGCCAAATCAACACCGTTACCTCAGCCTTCTCCCACACTGTCTGCCTGCTTCGAAACACATTCAGATGAATACCCTCAGAATCCAGAAAGATGGTCACATATGCACTCATCTATTTATTTTATTTTGTTTTTATTTTAAAGGTTTTATATAACGCTGGCTAGACATGGGGGTATCAGAGCCCTTTAGATGAGCATAAAGACAGTACAGGAATAACACAGTTGTTCCATAGTATGACATTCAGACAGGTGAGACTAAAAAACAAATTTAATTAACAAATGGGCAAAAGAGCTATAAACATGAGTATAGATGATCAAGGAAAGCACCTTTTACACAGTAACAAGAAACAGGGGTAAGCTCAATATAGAGTAAAGGGGGGAGCCAAAATTTTGGGCAGGACTGCGGGAGGAGAATAATTAGATGAAAATAGATTGGTGAGAACAAATTGAGTAAGAGGAGGTAGTATAGATAGATATAGATTATGGGAGGAGATGGGTGAGAGTAGGAGATTGTGGAGAGGGGAATGAGGGGGTTGAGAAGAGGGTAGACAAGGTGAAATATGAAGAGAGGGGGGAGGTGAGAGACAGGAGGAAAGTAAAGTGGAACCAGAAGAGGGGAAGCAGAAGTGAAGGGTCAGAGGTGAGATTATGTACCCCAATATGTATTGAGAAGGTGAAGTTTGTGGTCTTTTTTAAAGCTGACATAGGAGGAGTTACATAGAAGGTCCTTGGGGAGAGCATTCCAGATGTTTGGGGTATTCCCGAAGAAGGAGCGAGATTGTGTGGTTTTCTTTTTTAACAGAGGAGGGACAAGGAGGAGTGCTTTGGTGCTTCTCATCAGTCGGGAGCTGCCTGCTTTTTTTGAGTTTCTTTGTGAGGTACAACAAGGTTTTTTGATGAAGGGCTTTTGTGCGTAATGCATGCAATCTTTTAGGAGAATCTTCTGTCAACGGGAAGCCATTTGAGGGCTTTAAGGGCTGGGGAGATGTGGTCAAAACATTTACAGTCAGTGATTAGCCTGGCCGCTAGGTTGAGCACAGATCTGTGGGGGCTAGGTGCACTTTGGGGGTTCCGGAGAAGATAGCGTTGCCATAGTCAATTTTTGAGAGGACTAGTGATTGGACAACCAATTTGATGTCGTCAGCTGCAATGAAGGGTTTAATTTTCTTGAGATGACAGAGAGTGAAGAGAGCTTCTTTAGCAGAGTTTTTTATGTGTACTTTAAGGTTTTTGTCAATGGTGATACCAAGAAATTTCACTGAGTTGGATAAGGAGAGTGAACAGTTGAGGGCATTAAGATCAGAGATCCAGGTTTGGATGGGGCACAGGTTGTTTTTTGGAGAGAAGAGAATTATTTAAGTTTTTTTAAGGTTTAGTTTGAGATGATTGGAGTGGAACCAGGATTGGATCTTATTCAGGGTGTTGTTAAGGTGAAGAACATCAGAGTGGGATCTAATCTTATAGTAACATTGAGTGTCATCAGCATAGAGGTGGTAGTTGATTCCAGCTTGTTTTAGAATTAGGGTAAGGGGTTCCATAAAGAGGTTGAAGAGTGAGGGTGAGAGAATAGATCCCTGGGGGACACTTAGGGAGACAGGTGCAGGGTTTGAGAGGTAGTCATTGATTTTGATTTGTTGTGTTTTGTGTTGGAGATATGAGGAGAATCGTTTGAAGACAGGACCATTGGGCCAAAGCAAACATTTAGCGCGTTAAGTAAGGAAGAGTGGTTAACTGTATCAAATGCAGCAGAGAGGTCAAAGAGAATAAGTAGGCAGGTCTCACCATTGTCAAGAGAGCAGCGGATGTCATCAACTATATTTTGCATGTCGGGTTCTGTGCTGCAGCCTTTTCTGAAGCCGGATTGCAAGGAGCCAAGTAGGTTGAAATTGCCAATGTGTTTATCCAATTGGAGCAGGGCACATTTTACAAGGGCTTTGGAGAGAAGGGGAGGTTAGAGATAGGGCGGAGATTGTTAGGGTCATTAGGGTTGGCAGAGAGGTTTTTAAGAATGGGTGTGATTTGACTTGCAGGGAGACAGGGACACAACTTGTGGCAAGGAAGGTATTAATGATAGTAGTCCAGTATGGGGCAATGATGTGCTTTAGATCTTGGACAAGGTTAGAAGGGAGAGGGTCTATGGTGTGAGAGGTAGGTTTTAATTTGGCAATGAAGTTAAATCCTTCGAGCTCAGTCACTGGGTGGAAATTATTCCAGGAGGCATTGTTTTTTAGCTGTAAGTTGGAGGGGTTGGTTTCAGTAGGGGTTGGTATGAGTAATTGTAGCTGTAAGTTGGAGAGGTTGGCTTCAGGAGAGGTTGTCACGAGTAGGTGAGAGGAGGAATCAGGTGGTAGAATTAATATGGAATGAAAATTCTGAAGTAACGTCAACTCCAAATTGGGGGTTGGATGGGATCTGAGTTAGATGGAAGGATTGATCTATTTTGGTAATTTTTTCTGAGAAGTTATCAATTTCTTCCCATCTATCTGCTGCGGCCATCAGATTTGGTGGGGTGCAAAGGATGTTTGTTTTATAACAATGGTGAACAGTTCTCTGGGTCTATTTTTGGCATGATCAAGTTGTGCTCGGAAGAAGGTTCCTTTTCATTGAAAATGTGTTTCTTGTAAGTAGATCTTGCAGATCTGAGAAGGGTGAGATGTGAGAGAGAGGGGTGTTGCCTCCATGTTCTTTCAGTCAGTCTAAGTGAGCGTCTTTCGTTATTGAGATCTGAGTTGACCTAAGATTTGGATGGAATATTTCTTTGTTTTTTTATTTTAGGAGGGGTTATTTGGTCTAAGACATCAATGACCATTTTCAATTTCAATTTCAAATCTTTATTCGGATACATTGTATCCATGAAAGCACAGATCAATCATAATAAAAAAGGTAAATATAGCAATCCATTATCAGTAGCCCCATAAAAAACAATATCATATTTAACAATTGATTTAACATGAAACAAATACGTACAGAAAGTCCCCTGAATCAATTAATATTCTAAAACTCATTATCTATATAAAAACAGATTCCATCAAATTCATATAGGGCCAAACCACAGCATTTACAGGTTGTTTCAAAGAAACAGAACATCAAAGGGTGCACATTGAATTGCGAGTGCATACTGAAAAGGAACCTACACTGGCCATTAGCTCATTATTTTCTAACTTGGAAATTGTTAAGTAGGCTTCCTCTAGATGTATAGGTCAAGTATTCTTAAAAAATGGAAGCAAAAACTGATGGGTGTATAGACTATAACATTTACAAAAGAATAAGAAATGGAGTGTTGTCTGCCTACTCCTATCATCACATGGGCAAGGTATTTGATCCAGATTCACAGTATACCCTAGAGAAAAACACAGTAGAAATGTTATGGTGCCAGCCCTTAGATGAAACAATAATCCCCTCTCCCAACTTCCAATTGGGTTTAGGAAGTAACTGAGGGGATTATTTGATTCTTCCATAATTGTCAAATAACTTTCTACAAACTTTTTCTGGATCTCCCTTTTGAATCTTAAAGTCCTGTAGTGCTCATCTAAGACACTCCAGATAACTTTTTTATTCAACAGATTCATCCTGGTTTGTAAAAATCTGTGTATGGTTGATACGCTGAAGACGGGATGTCTTCAGCCGGATTGGTCCAATCCCCCTTTTTGTCGCTGCCCAGCCTGCCCGTCCCCATCATGGGGGAGACAAATGGTAAGAAGGCTGGTCGAATACTTCAGATGGCACTCCTTAACTGCAGATCGCTGCCTAAACATGCGGTCGAGATTAACCTGCTGATAGAAGATAGCAATATCGACCTGCTCTTCCTGACGGAGACGTGGTTATCCCCCCATACAGATTTTGATATCATCTCTGCGCTTCCCAGTGGCTTCAATATTCAATGCCTGAATAGGGAGAAAGGCAAGGGTGGGGGGCTCGCTATAATCCACAGGGAGTCTCTGACCTGCAGATTGCAGGAGGGTGGAATCTCAGACGCTGAAAGCGCAAGCTTTAATATTCAGCTTTCATCCACTCACTCTCTGTCAGGTTTCCTCATCTATAGACCCCCGGGGAGCCTAAAACACTTCTCTGACTCCCTACTAGAAACTACCTTATCAGCAGCTGCCTAGGCCCCTAATTTCCTGATCCTGGGTGACCTGAATCTACATTTCGACGACCCCAAGGACAACTCAGCTGTGGAGTTGATCACCAACCTTAACTCCTTTGACCTTGAGCTGGCAAGCAAGGAAGCCACCCACTATAAAGGCCACTTGTTGGACCCGATCTTTTCAAACATCCCCCAGCTTGTAGCCAAACCCCCACTACCCCTACTATGGTCAGACCATTTTGTAGTACCATTTTCGTGGGAGTTCCATACTGAAAAAACCAAGGCATCCTGTCCCCGCATACTTCAAAGGCTGTGGCCGAGGCTATCAGTAGAGAACCTGACTATTGCTCTCGAACAATCGACACCCCCCGCAGAATCCGATGTCCTACAAGCAGATATAAATTTTCACGACTGGCTTACTAAGTCCTTGGACTCGGTTCTGCCCCTTAAACCTAGCACTAAAAAGAGCAATACTTTTAAATCCCCCTGGTTCTCGCCCGAACTAAGAGAACTTAGAAAAGATTGCAAAAGAGCGGAGCGCGTGTGGCGGAAAGACTGGGCACCTACTAACAAAACCGCATATAAAGCCGCCCTAAGACTCTACAAATCGGCACGGCAAAAATCTAAAGCTGTCTTTTTTGAGGAAAAAATTAGACTTTCGGCCTACTCTGCCAGAGAAACATTTAAAATTGTCAACCAGCTCCTCAAAGTCCCGGCTCCAACTCTGGTTCATAACGACCCTGTATTAAAAAGCAACCAGCTTGCAGAATTTTTCGATGCTAAAATACGGAAAATCCTTGATAGCCTCCCTCAATCCTCTGCTACAGTACCCATCGAGGCTCCTTCCTCTGGCCCTTCCTGCCCTCAGTTTGAGGCATTCAGCTGTATTTCCAGGGAAGACTTCTGTAACATCTTATCTAACATAAAAAGCGGTTCCCCCTCTGACCCAATCCGGATGCACATTCTAAAACAAATCATGAATACCATTGCCCCTGCAGCCACCGAGCTACTTAATACGTCACTATCTACGGGCATAGTGCCCCCGAGTTGGAAGCAGGCCAGAGTCAAAACGCTTTTAAAGAAACCGGGACTAGACACCTCCGATCTGGCCAACTTTCGCCCAATCTCCCTTCTACCTGGATTGAGCAAAGTGGCCGAAAAAGTGGTGAATAGGCAGATCTCAGAGTTCCTGGAGTCTAATCACCTCCTAAGTGACTCCCAAACGGGCTTTCGCCCTGGTCAGGGCACAGACACCGCCCTCTTAGCGGTGACTGAAGAGGTAAGATGCATCTTGGATTCAGGGGGATCGGTAGCTCTGATCCTCCTGGATCTAAGCGCTGCATTCGATACCGTAGATCATGTAGTTCTGGCCCAACGCCTGGCCATGCTGGGCATTACAGGATCAGCCCTTAGATGGCTGCAGTCCTTCCTGGATAATCGATCCTTCAGAATTTGGGAAAATGGGTCCATGTCCAATTCCACCCCCCTCCAGTGTGGGGTGCCGCAGGGCTCCTCCCTCAGCCCCACACTGTTTAATGTCTACATGGCCCCGTTAGAGAAGGTAGTAGCCCCATTTGGGATTAAATCCATCAGCTACGCAGACGACACTCAGCTTGTCGTCTCGCTGTCACAACAAGGGGGCCACCCGGACGACCTCCCGGATTGCCTTACGGCCATTTCTTCCTGGATGTCTAGCTCAAAACTTAAATTGAATGGAACTAAGACCGAGATCATGTTTTTAGGCAATCAAATCACCTCCCTGCCCCCTGAGTTGTGGCCCCCCTGTATGGGGGACCTTCCTCCCCCCAAGGAGCAAATAAAAAGCCTGGGGATCTGGTTCGAACCCCAACTAACCTTCAAGACCCATGCGCAGAAGGTTGCAGGAGGTTGCTTCGGTCTGTTACGGGCAGCCCGGAAGGTTCTCCCCCTCCTTCCTTTTCAATCCAGAAAGCTGCTAATCCAGGGCTTGATTCTGTCTAAACTGGATTATGGCAATGCCCTCTTCCTCGCTGCTCCCCGTGCTACTATCAATACTCTCCAGCGAGCGCAGAACGCTGCAGCCAGGTTGCTTATGGGGGCGCCGAGACGGGCATCAGCCAAACCACTGCTAAAGGCCCTTCACTGGCTCCCTATTCAAGAGCGGATTATTTTTAAGTCACTCTGCATCGCTCATAAAACTCTGCAGGGCAAAGGCCCCCCGGCCTTGAGAGGACTGATTCGCCCCTACAAGTCGGCCAGGGCCCTCCGCTCAGATAGGGAAAATTTGGCCATCATACCAAGAGTGAGGAAGGCACGTACTGGAGGCCGATGGTTCTCGCTGAATGCATCAAACAAATGGAACGCCCTTCCTAGAGATCTCCGGATGGAACCCGTTCATCTTAAATTCAGAAAAGCACTCAAAACCTTTCTCTCCCCTACCACTTCCTAAATCCGTCCCTTCTTGAGTTCACTATGTTCAGGTCAATTTCAGCGCTGGGATGCTTCAGGGCAGCCATGCGCTCTAGAAATCTAAATCTAATCTAATCTAATCTAATCTACTCAGACTATCCCTTACTGCAGCGAGCTATGGTATATCTTTCCTCTAATGACACTCGAGACAGTCTCTACTGATCTCTCTAGTCAGAGACGCTGCAGGATTCTTCCAAATCGCAAGCCAGAAGAGAACGGGTCGTGCCTTTAAAAAGTCTTCAACATAGTGTAATTTTAGTTCTGCGTGGCAAACGGTGAGGGAGAAATCGGGGCTCCAACTATTTTCCTACAAAATCTATTTTCTTCAAGTTGAATACTATTACACTTTGTGTGTCCCCATATTTCTGGGCCATATGTCGCAGTTGGAATGCACTGTATTTTGTAGATTTTCAAAAGTGCTAATATTATCCCTGTCTTTTTAGGCTGCAGTAGACTAATAATTGAGTTAATAACTTTAGAGAAGTTGTTCCTGCTATATGCCACAAGGTAAATCCATGAACCATTGGCAGGGAAAACAAGCCCAAGGTAAGGGAAAAAGCTAGTGTAATAACGTTTTTGGCCATCTACAGTAATAACATTTAAAAGATGCTTTTTTAGTCCACAAGACATAATAAATGATTTTTTCCAATTAGTACACAAATCTAAACTACATAAAATCCACAAAACTCCGAACTAAAATTTGTAAAGCATTCGGTGTTCATCCCATTAAAACAGCATCATCAGCATACAATAAAGTGGTTACTAAATTGCTGGTAATTTTGGGGACATCATCAGTGATCCAGCGCTCCTTATGAAAAACTGTCTCACAAACGCTACTCATCTCCACAATACTCACCATTATTCATGAAACACTACTAAGGCCCATAAACTAAAGAGACAATTTTGAGCAACTGAATCATGTGACCTAATTAAAACAACCTATTCACAAACTATTTACAAAATTATATACAACTGCAGTTTATTATTTCTTACCATGGTTTTAATCATATGACATTTAATTAAGTCACTAAGGCAAATGGATCAACTAATGATAACTAGACCATGAATAAACAAGGCCAGCTTGTCATTTCAAAAATCTAATTTTATTAGTTTTATTTTATTCAAAGAAAGAGCATTTTTATTCAGAAATCATTATTTATTAGCAAATTGAAAGTATCATTCAAGGATAGGCTTATTAGACTGACATTTCAAAAGTAAATCAATTAGCATGAATTAAAGCAAAATATAAGTTTCCATCCCTAGATTCTATTTCCCTGTCTAAAACTCTCTTCACCTAAAATTATATTTAATAAAGACTGCTGTCCTTACGTGCGCCAAAAGTCCAACTGCACGTCATTCAGGAATCGGGAAGCAAGAGCCCCTTCCTGCCTGTAGGGCCAGATTTTATACCTTTCAAACTAGCTAATCTTCTCAAAAATGTTCATTTTCGTTGCCATCAGAGTTCCCATTGGCTGATTTATGTCAGTTCATTTTGCGTCATCATCATTTTCAATCCATGTCCGAGCTATTTCTTTAGCTCCATTGTCCTTTTACTTTTGTGTCATTTTGCTTCCTAGAGAATGTATCATTTCTCTCGAGCTACAGTTCACGACTTCCTTGCCTTGGCAATCCTGCCGCTTCCCCTCCCATTCTGTTTCCCGCCCCCCTTCTAATTATTAACCGGGTTAATTATGTTACCTAACCAAAGCACATATAGCAGCATTTATATTAACCTTCTTCTTTTAGGCCATTATGATTCTTCACAAGCCTCTGCTACAGAAAAGACACAACAAAACATTTTGCACACGAATATAGCACATGCCATTAATTAAACAGCGCATTTAATACTGACAAAGACGATAGACAAGGTTAGTTTATTATTTTTCCACACACTTGCAAATGCAACATAGAAGCACATTAGTTCCACATGTAATGTCTGCAATTTTAAACTAAGTTGGTTAATTATTTAAACACATGCTCTTAGTACTGTTACATTTATTATGGAAGTTTAACTTTGCGAGTTTGAACGAAATTTCATTCAACATCTCGCTCCATCAACTCCCTCATCTGCTGATTTCATAATCACCAAACTACACCCAAAAAGTTCAGAATAATACTCCAGGCGTCTAGATTTATAAAACAAACTAGCTATCACACTACAAGTAATGCCATAAGTGAGAGGATTCAGAAAAGGTAGTGGTGATGGACAGAGTATTTGAATTAAGCAGACCACTCCTACCCAGTCCAAAGATCAGGGCTTGATCCATCACAGTTTTTTAGCTCACTGCACCTCACAGTCTGTCCCTGGCCCAGTGCATCATGGGAACAGGGCAGACCAAACTACCAAACCAATTCTTATACTGGGAAGGAAACAAGCTTCCGGGGACCGGTTTCTGGCATTACAGCCGTCTTCGGCCCGGCTTGCTTGAATCCTGATGGTGCAGTGAGCAAGGGACTCATGTCTGAGCATACCCTTCCACACTTATGGTGAACAAAACGATTCAGAAAAGGGGGTGGTGATGGACAGAGTGTCTGAATTAAGCAGACCACTCCTACCCAGTCCAAAGATCAGGGCTTGATCCATCACCGTTTTTTAGCTCACTGCACCATCCCAGCTCAGGTAGTTTGGTCTGCCCTGTTCCCATGATGCACTGGGCCAGGGACAGACTAATTTGCATGTAGCCAGGTTCTGAGCTGGGATGGTGCAGTGAGCTAAAAAACTGATGGATCAAGCCCTGATCTCTTGACTGGGTATGAGTGTTCTGTTTAATTCAGATACTCTGTCCATCACCACCCCCTTTTCTGAATCCTTTTGTCCACCATAAGCGTGGAAGGGTATACTCAGATGTGAGTCCCTTGCTCATTGCACCATCAGGATTCAAGCAAGCCGGGCCGAAGACGGCTGTGATGCCAGAAACCGGTCCCCGGAAGCTTGTTTCCTTCCCAGTATAAGAATTGGCTTGGTAGTTTGGTCTGCCCTGTTCCCATGATGCACTGGGCCAGGGACAGACTAATTTGCATGTAGCCAGGTTCTGAGCTGGGATGGTGCAGTGAGCTAAAAAACGGCGATGGATCAAGCCCTGATCTCTTGACTGAGTATGAGTGTTCTGTTTAATTCAGATACTCTGTCCATCACCACCCCCTTTTCTGAATCGTTTTGTCCACCATAAGCGTGGAAGGGTATACTCAGATGTGAGTCCCTTGCTCATTGCACCATCAGGATTCAAGCAAGCCGGGCCGAAGACGGCTGTGATGCCAGAAACCAGTCCCCGGAAGCTTGTTTCCTTCCCAGTATAAGAATTGGCTTGGTAGTTTGGTCTGCCCTGTTCCCATGATGCACTGGGCCAGGGACAGACTAATTTGCATGTAGCCAGGTTCTGAGCAGGGATGGTGCAGTGAGCTAAAAAACGGTGATGGATCAAGCCTTCATTTATTGACTGGGTATGAGTGTTCTGTTTAATTCAGATACTCTGTCCATCGCCACCCCCTTTTTTGAATCGTTTTGTCCACCATAAGCGTGGAAGGGTATACTCAGATGTGAGTCCCTTGCTCATTGCACCATCAGGATTCAAGCAAGCCGGGCCGAAGACGGCTGTGATGCCAGAAACCGGTCCCCGGAAGCTTGTTTCCTTCCCAGTATAAGAATTGGCTTGGAAGTTTGGTCTGCCCTGTTCCCATGATGCACTGGGCCAGGGACAGACTAATTTGCATGTAGCCAGGTTCTGAGTTGGGATGGTGCAGTGAGCTAAAAAACGGTGATGGATCAAGCCCTGATCTCTTGACTGGGTATGAGTGTTCTGTTTAATTCAGATACTCTGTCCATCACCACCCCCTTTTCTTAATCGTTTTGTCCACCATAAGCGTGGAAGGGTATACTCAGATGTGAGTCCCTTGCTCATTGCACCATCAGGATTCAAGCAAGCCGGGCCGAAGACGGCTGTGATGCCAGAAACCGGTCCCCGGAAGCTTGTTTTCTTCCCAGTATAAGAATTGGCTTGGTAGTTTGGTCTGCCCTGCTCCCATAATGCACTGGGCCAGGGACAGACTAATTTGCATGTAGCCAGGTTCTGAGCTGGGATGGTGCAGTGAGCTAAAAAACGGTGATGGATCAAGCCCTGATCTCTTGACTGGGTATGAGTGTTCTGTTTAATTCAGATACTCTGTCCATCACCACCCCCTTTTTTGAATCGTTTTGTCCACCATAAGCGTGGAAGGGTATACTCAGATGTGAGTCCCTTGCTCATTGCACCATCAGGATTCAAGCAAGCCGGGCCGAAGACGGCTGTGATGCCAGAAACCGGTCCCCGGAAGCTTGTTTCCTTCCCAGTATAAGAATTGGCTTGGTAGTTTGGTCTGCCCTGTTCCCATGATGCACTGGGCCAGGGACAGACTAATTTGCATGTAGCCAGGTTCTGAGATGGGATGGTGCAGTGAGCTAAAAAACGGTGATGGATCAAGCCCTGATCTCTTGACTGGGTATGAGTGTTCTGTTTAATTCAGATACTCTGTCCATCACCACCCCCTTTTCTGAATCGTTTTGTCCACCATAAGCGTGGAAGGGTATACTCAGATGTGAGTCCCTTGCTCATTGCACCATCAGGATTCAAGCAAGCCGGGCCGAAGACGCTGTGATGCCAGAAACCGGTCCCCGGAAGCTTGTTTTCTTCCCAGTATAAGAATTGGCTTGGTAGTTTGGTCTGCCCTGTTCCCATGATGCACTGGGCCAGGGACAGACTAATTTGCATGTAGCCAGGTTCTGAGCTGGGATGGTGCCGTGAGCTAAAAAACGGTGATGGATCAAGCCCTGATCTCTTGACTGGGTATGAGTGTTCTGTTTAATTCAGATACTCTGTCCATCACCACCCCCTTTTCTGAATCGTTTTGTCCACCATAAGCGTGGAAGGGTATACTCAGATGTGAGTCCCTTGCTCATTGCACCATCAGGATTCAAGCAAGCCGGGCCGAAGATGGCTGTGATGCCAGAAACCGGTCCCCGGAAGCTTGTTTCCTTCCCAGTATAAGAATTGGCTTGATAGTTTGGTCTGCCCTGTTCCCATGATGCACTGGGCCAGGGACAGACTAATTTGCATGTAGCCAGGTTCTGAGCTGGGATGGTGCAGTGAGCTAAAAACGTTGATGGATCAAGCCCTGATCTCTTGATTGGTTATGAGTGTTCTGTTTAATTCAGATACTCTGTCCATCACCACCCCCTTTTCTGAATCGTTTTGTCCACCATAAGCGTTGAAGGGTATACTCAGATGTGAGTCCCTTGCTCATTGCACCATCAGGATTCAAGCAAGCCGGGCCGAAGACGGCTGTGATGCCAGAAACCGGTCCCCGGAAGCTTGTTTCCTTCCCAGCATAAGAATTGGCTTGGTAGTTTGGTCTGCCCTGTTACCATGATGTACTGGGCCAGGGACAGACTAATTTGCATGTAGCCAGGTTCTGAGCTGGGATGGGGCAGTGAGCTAAAAAAACGGTGATGGATCAAGCCCTGATCTCTTGACTGGGTTTGAGTGTTCTGTTTAATTCAGATACTCTGTCCATCACCACCCCCTTTTCTGATTAGTTTTGTCCACCATAAGCATGGAAGGGTATACTCAGATGTGAGTCCCTTGCTCATTGCACCATCAGGATTCAAGCAAGCCGGGCCGAAGACGGCTGTGATGCCAGAAACCGGTCCCCGGAAGCTTGTTTCCTTCCCAGTATAAGAATTGGCTTGGTAGTTTGGTCTGCCCTGTTCCCATGATGCACTGGGCCAGGGACAGACTAATTTGCATGTAGCCGGGTTCTGAGCTGGGATGGTGCAGTGAGCTAAAAAACGGTGATGGATCAAGCCTTGATCTCTTGACTGGGTATGAGTGTTCTGTTTAATTCAGATACTCTGTCCATCACCACCCCATTTTCTGAAATTTTTTGTCCACCATAAGCGTGGAAGGGTATACTCAGATGTGAGTCCCTCGCTCATTGCACCATCAGGATTCAAGCAAGCCGGGCCGAAGACGGCTGTGATGCCAGAAACCGGTCCCCGGAAGCTAGTTTCCTTCCCAGTATAAGAATTGGCTTGGTAGTTTGGTCTGCCCTGTTCCCATGATGCACTGGGCCAGGGACAGACTAATTTGCATGTAGCCATGTTCTGAGCTGGGATGGTGCAGTGAGCTAAAAAACGGTGATGGACCAAGCCCTGATCTCTTGACTGGGTATGAGTGTTCTGTTTAATTCAGATACTCTGTCCATCACCACCCCCTTTTCTGAATCGTTTTGTCCACCATAAGTGTGGAAGGGTATACCTCAGATGTGAGTCCCTTGCTCATTGCACCATCAGGATTCAAGCAAGCCGGGCCGAAGATGGCTGTGATGCCAGAAACTGGTCCCCGGAAGCTTGTTTCCTTCCCAGTATAAGAATTGGCTTGGTAGTTTGGTCTGCACTGTTCCCATGATGCACTGGGCCAGGGACAGACTAATTTGCATGTAGCCATGTTCTGAGCTGGGATGGTGCAGTGAGCTAAAAAACGGTGATGGATCAAGCCCTGATCTCTTGACTGGGTATGAGTGTTCTGTTTAATTCAGATACTCTGTCCGTCACCACCCCCTTTTCTGAATCATAAGTGAGAGGAAGCATATTATATGTCTCCCCTTCCGAAACAGAAGCAGGTAGTTTCACACAAATGTAACAGTCTTTCACATTCATTACCTTAACATATTCAGAAAAAATTCTAGAAAAGGTATTACTAGAAAAATCACCATCAGATCTATCTTGGTGGATCTCTGGTTTGTGCTCAATGACTCTATTAGTCTTACCTACTACATCATGAATAACTTAGTCTCAACTTTACTAGTCATATTAACTTTCTACATTTATTTGTCAATTCCAAATGGAAAAATGACAGCTAAAATTAACCAAACCAAAATTATTAGAATCACGCGAATAGAAGACATTTTGCAACATCTTCTTAAAATATAACATCTCAAATTATTGTTAGAATTAGGCATCTTTTACTTGAGACAAGAGCCTTTCAGAAAAAACAAAAACAAAAATTTAAAAATCACTAAATATACCCCCCTTATTTACTTTTTTTTATAATTAAAGAATTCTCTAACAGCTTTTCTTCGACCTTACGTCTTACATCAATGTGTTTTTCCAACTTACACAATTTCTTCGACCTTTCATCACCTAACACATTTTTTTCAACCTTATGTCACCTACAATTTTTAACCTTATATGAAAACAAATTCAATCAATGTCACCTGTGTCATCTATATCTTCTAAGCTACTACTGCTCACTTCCACCACTGGTGGAATGATAATGTACGTCCAATCAGGTGACTTATACTCCTGATTAGGTTTTAACACGCTTTTTGCTCTACTGCTAATCACTTCTATTTTCTTTCCTGTTTGATTTTTCTTTTCTAAATCACTTTTCTGACTTTAAATTTCATCAACCTGTTCTTTTGATTTATTTACTAATTTGAATTTCAGGCCCTCATTTTCATTTGGTCAATTATCTCCTTTACTTGAGAGTTTCTTCTTTGGCTCAGTTTGATTGAACTCAACTCTCCAGGATCTTTTTTTTAATTTTCTCACATTGGATTCATCATCACTTTCATCTGATTCACTCTCTGTGATATCAGCTTTAGATTCAGGCACTTCTTTATTCAGCAGCTTCGCTCTTTTAGGAATATCATCCTTATAGCTGGTACTTGGTTATTCGTCTTCTTCTTCTTCTTGAATTACTTCCAATCCACCAGTTTCAGAATTTTCTTTCCTTCTTTCAGAGCTTCCAATCCGCTTTTCAATACTCTCCTGATCTTGATTCACTTCTTGATCAGACTCTTTTTCTGCTTCTTTTTCCAGCAGATCTTCATCATTTTCAGAGTCTACTACCACAATTTCTAGATCTTTTTCATTCAATGCATCATTCGCATTTGAATCTTCCAGATGTCGACTTTCTAGTCGATCTTCAGGATCTGGATTTCTTTCAGGTTCTTCTTCAAAATCCGAATCAGTTGTTGTATCACCTTCTTTGTCAGGATTCTCAGGTGGTGGTACTCAAATGGTATGACTTGCATGTATCCACCTTTTCAGACCTCTACACTTTACTGCATTTGTTGTGACAAGAATCACCTGTCTTGCTCTCTGCCACCTGGGTACTAGACAATTTCTTCTTCGATGAACCTTTGTCCTCACCAAATCTCCTGGCAAAAGATCATGAGCCTGTTCTTTTTCCCTTGTAAGCATTTCAGTTCCTACCTGATGGAACACAGAAGTCACTACGTCAGACAAATTTTTACAGTAGTCCATAATTGCACTATCATTGATACTTAGTACTTTATCAGCTGGAACAAATGCTTGTTTCATTACTCTGCCCATGGGAATCTCATGTGGGATTAGACCTGTTTTTCTATCTGGAGTACTTCTCAAAGACATCAAGACAAGTGGGAGTGCATCAGTCCACTTCATTCCTGTAGCCAAGCACATTTTCGCAAGCCTATTCTTGATTGTACCATTGACTTGCTCAACAACACCTGCTGCTTCTGGTCTGTAAGCACAGTGTAGCTTTTGTTTTATACCGAGTGCTTCACAAATCATCTGAAACACTGGAAAACCATACCTAGGTATGATCTCTCTCAAAAGCAATTTTGCCACAGTCACTGAATCATTATGGCGAGTTGGAAACGCTTCCACCCATCTTGAAAACAGACAGATTATCACTAAGACATATCTTAATCTGTTAAGTGGAGGCATATCAATGAAATCCATCTGTAACCTGGTAAAAGGACCACCCTCCCGTCCTATGGTTCCCAAGCTTACAACTGTCTTTCTGTTTGGATTGATCTGCTGGCAGATCAAGCATCTCTGGCAAAAGGACTCTGCAATTATCCTGAATTTTGGATTATACCATGTTGTCTGAACAACCTAATCATTAAATCTCTGCCTAAATGTCCTGGACCATGATACATTCGGGCCATGTCAGCAATCATGCAGTTTGGCATTACTGGTCTGTCATCTTTGTAAACCCAAATGTCATCTTCTTCTCGCTGTCTGCAACCTACTTTTAACCATGTGTCTTTTCCTCATGAATGAATGAATGAATGAATGAATGAATGAATGAATGAATGAATGAATGAATGAATGAATGAATGAATGGCATTTTTATACCATGCAAAGACATAGCCCCAAGGGGCATCAAGGCGCAATACAGACAGACATGAAAGTCCAGACTCCAGATAACTAGACCAAAAGGCCATTGGGAGAGCAAGAATCTAATATGCTTGAGAAAAAAGCCAGGTCTTAAGAAGTTTTTTAAATATTGCTAAGGAGGATTGACTGGTAAGCTCAAAGGGGAGGGAGTTCATCGGCCTCATCCTGTAAATCTTTTACTCCTTGCCATGTCTCAACTACAGATGTTAGCATAAGTGAGTTCAAAACATGTTCATTGTTTTTTTCCCGATTAATGGACATGTTGTTTTTCGCGCAAAACTTGGCTATTTCATCAGCATATGCATTTCCCTTGGTCATATAATCATTTCCCTTTTGGTGTGCTGCGCATTTCACTACAGCAATTTTCTCTGGCAACTGAATGCCATCAATCAGCCTTTTAATCAATTTTGCATTTCTGATAGGAGTTCCCGCAGAAGTTAAATAACCTCTTTGAGACCAGAGCAGGCCATAGTCATGGACTACACCATACCCATACTGACTATCAGTCACTATGGTAATTTTCAATCCGGTTGCTTTTTTACATGCACGAACCAAAGCAATTAATTCTGCTATTTGAGCTGAACGAATTCCTTTGAGACAAGAGGCTTCAACCACATCTGCAACTGTACAGACAGAATATGCTGCACTCAGAATGCCTTG
The DNA here is from genome assembly GCF_964263255.1 of Lissotriton vulgaris. Classification (NCBI taxonomy): domain Eukaryota; kingdom Metazoa; phylum Chordata; class Amphibia; order Caudata; family Salamandridae; genus Lissotriton; species Lissotriton vulgaris. The sequence goes on from NC_141699.1 coordinate 341,440,205, forward strand.
ATCCGTTCTCAAGCATGAGCCATCAACGAAATAAACAAAATCTGATTCAGGCAACGGAACATCTTTAATGTCCTGCCTAGGTTTGGTGCAATATTCTAAAACATCCAAGCATTCATGATCAATGTAGGCATGAGCGGATTTTGCGGATTGGCAATCCGCGAATTTGCGGATTTGCAAACTCGCAATCCGCAAAATCCGCGAATTCCCGCGAATTTGCGGATTTTTTTTTTTTGTGTGTTCGCCCGTGTTTCTGCCAGTTCGCGAGGGTTTTTACAATTTCGCAATTTGCGAACTTACCTGTCGGGTCGCAAGTTTTGCGAACTTGTTGTTTCTACGTGTCCAACCTGTTTGGGACACTCTTCTTCATCACTGCCACTCTCTGTCACCACTGCCACTCTCTGACTACTCATGCCACCCTCTGGCCCACCCATGCCACCCTCTGTTTCATCACCACACCCTCTGGTTGTCCAGTGTACATTATTTTTGGCAAAGCAAAGCACACCTTCCCTGCCTCAAGTGACCTGAATTAATTTGGGGCTGATTAATGTGTCACAGAATATTTTTTTAGCTGGCACCTGCTTCCTTAGTGCGCCCTGATTAGTGATCTTTTGCACTTGCTAAGTGCTTTCATTGTTGCAAAATTAGTTACAACACCTGCCCTGCCCCAACTGACAATAATGAATTAGGGGCTGATTAATGGATTTTAACTTCCAGCCTGGCTCCTGCTTGTCTCCCTTAGCTGTAATTCAGGACCTTTGTGGCATATGTGTAACTATTCTGAGGTTCAGAGCAGGGTCACATAATAGTTGCAACTGGCAACTGAACTCTGGAGGGGCCCCTCAGGAAGCACTACAGGAAATGGCTACTAATGATGTGCCTGAACTTTTGAACCTGGTAAGTAGTTACTTTCAGTTTTGCTTAGATCGTATTTCTGCAATTTCGCACTTATTCGCGGGGCGCGAACTCACGCGAACAGTGCGAGCAGTGCGAGCAAAATCCGCTGCTCGCGGATTTGCGGATTTTTCAGGAAATTCGCAAATCTCGCGGATTGCGGATTTCCCGAAAATCCGCAAAATCCGCGAGCGGAACGGATTTTCCGCCCATGCCTAGATCAATGTCATTTTCATTTCTAATTTTTGTCACAATACCATCAGGCAACAATGTGGAAGGATTTAAATTCACACATCTCGCATTAGACACGTTATCTGATCCCAGAATAACTTTTTCATATTTTGTCAATCTGTTACTCGTTAAATGCTGTGTCTTACTTCTGGTAAGAAGAATCTCAACTGAATGGGGAACATATACTTTTACAGGAAACCCCATTATTATCCCTTCACTTTGTTCCAGACTCACACTTGTTGCAGCCACTGCTTTTAAACAACCTGGTAATGCTTTTGCAACAGGTTCAAGAACTGCTGAGAAATAAGCTATAGGCTTTCTCAGTTTTCCATGTCTTTGAATCAAAACTGATAATGCACATCCTTCCCTTTCACTGCAATACAGCTCAAATTCCTTTTCATAATCCGGCATTCCCAATGCTGGTGCTTCACACAAACCTCTTTTTAACTGCTCAAAAGCCTCTAACTCAGTTTCTGTAAGGGTAATCGGGTCTTTTATGTCTACCTTTGTCAGTTTCTGTAATGGCTTTGCAATTACTGAAAACCCACTAATCCATTGACGACAATAACCTACCATTCCTAGAAACATTCTGACCTGTCTCTGTGTTTTTGGAGGTTGCATTGCTTGAATCATTTTTATTCTTTCAATTGTCACTTGTCTAATTCCTTTTGCAATCCTGTGACCAAGATATTTTACTTACTGTAATTTTGCAGGTGACACTTTATGTCCCTCATCTGCCAAATGATTCAAAAGAGTTATGGTATCTGTTACACAGTTGTCTCGTGATTTTGCAGTGACAAGGAGTTCATCAATGTATTGCACTAATGTTGATTTACCAGGCACATCTAGATTTTCCAAGGATTTCTTTAGCAACTGATTAAAATTAGATGGACTTTCTGCATACCCTTGAGGGAGACGACACCATGCTAAGATACGCTCTTGAAATCTGAACACAAAACTTTGTTGGCTTTCTGGATGCAATGGAACAGTAAAGAATGCATTGCAAAGATCTATAACTGTATTTGGATTTGGTACGACTGGGCAACATGGAACAAATATTTGATTAACCTTTCTCAGGTCCTGAACAATCCTGAAAGTTCCGTTTGGCTTTTTGATTCCCATAATTGGTGAATTACATGGACTGCTTTCAATTTCTTTTAGAACACCTTGCTTTATGAATTTTTCAATTACAGGTATGACACCTTCAATAACTTCTGCTTTCATTTTATACTGAGGAATGTTTGGATAATTTTCTCCTTGTCTCACTGTTATTTTAACTGGGTCTACATGTTTCATTAAACCCATTTCGTCTCCAGATAAATCCCAAATTTTAGTATTGACTGCCACTTTTAATTCTTCAGGTAAATAATTTTTATCAAAAGCAGGAAATAATTTACTTTCTTCTGCTTCAACCATTAACATTGTTAATTTATAAAGGCCATCCTCTTCTTCTGGAGTTTGAAGCTCAATACCATCAGGTGAGCAATATATTTTGCAGTTCATCTTACAAAGGATGTCTCTTCCTAACAAGTTTACAGGACTGCTATCACAGACTACAAATCTATGTTTGTCTTTAAATTTGCCAATTTCAACTTTAACTGGTTCTGTTAAATCTGTTTTAATGTGTTGATTAGCTACGCCAACTACTTGAATGGTGTCACCAGAGAGAGGTAGGTTTTCTATTTCCACTGATCTAACAGTAGAACGGGTAGCACCTGTGTCCACAAGAAAAGTGATTTCTACATCATTCACTTTACCATTAACAAATGGACCAGACTGGTCTACCTCAAGAGTGGCTCCAAGCACACACTTTTCCTCCTCTCTCAGGCACAGTCATAAGTAATCCTCAGATTCACTTCCATCATTTTCTTTCAACCAATATTGTTGAGAAACATTCAAAACATTCACTCTTGGCGATCTGTTTACCTGTTCACCTCCGCAGAATCCTGTTTCTGTATTGTATCTCTGCACATTAACACAATTTGGAAGTGGCGGTTGTGGAATCTGACTCTGCTGATTCACTACCTGTCGCTGCAGCTGTTGCTGCTGATTTATTTCATTTAACAGTCGCTGTAGTTGTTGCTGCTGATTTATCTCATTCTGCATCTGTGGATTTAATGATGTATTTTTAAAATTTCTCGGCGGATTCTTACACTCACGCTTCCAGTGTCCAATTTTGCCTCAATTAAAACATGGGAGTTTCTGCTTTAATTCTTCAATATTACCCGTTAATTTGGCTTATTAAAATTACCCTTAAATTTTCCTTGATTCTGGTGAACATTTTTGTTTTCCAAAGTTGCAATTTGTTGTTCAGCTACTTTTACCTGTGCCCACAGTGCCTTTTCTTTCAGCTCCTTTTGTTTAGCATCTATCTCATCACTGCAATATTTTGTTTTTCTCAGGATGTCATCCACTGTGAGTGATTGCCAACCAACTATTCCTGATCTGATCATCTCACCAATTTCAGGTTTCAAGCCATATACAAATCTGTATATAAAATGGCTCATATCCTTCTCACTCAACTTCTCGTAACCATTGTATTGTTTAAATACCAGCAATAGTCTTTCATAGAATGAATGTACTGACTCTTTTGGTTCCTGATTTGTTCTGTCAATTTTAACCCAATCTACTTCTTTTGGGGGAATCTTGTTTTTCAACCACACAATCACTTTATCATACAGATTTATAACATCAGGTGAAGGTGCACCTGTTACTTTATCTCGGGCAGGTTCTTCTTTGGGCCAATCTATAGACATTTTACATTCTGTCAAAAGTTCTGAAGGAACAACAATGTCAAAGAATCCATCAAGATCAATCCACAGAACTTTTGAGACCTTAACAAATCTCTCTACCTGTCAATACCATTCCACAGGTTTCTCTCTCAGTCTGGGAAAATCATTTGTAAACAGCAAAATGTCCTGTCTTGTCCATGGAACATGAACATACCCTCCGCCAGCTATTTCTCTCATAGGAAATTCAGTTGCTATTTCCCCTCTTTCTCTTTTGTCTTCCTCTCTTTTCTTTGTCCATTTCACTCTCCATTTGCTTAGTTCACCTAATCTTTTTTGAAATACTATTAATTCTTTTATATGAAGTATCCTTTCTGTGGTGTTCATGTTTTCAATATCCTTTTCAGAGAAATCCACTCTGTAATGTTTCTGCAAATTTTTCTGTCTACTCAAATCTATTTCTAATTCAGCAGCCATTTCTTCTAACTGATCATACTTGGTTTTCGTTTTCCATTGTATGCTTTTGCAAATGAACAGTAATTCATAATCCTGATATAGCTTTAAACTGTCAGGTCCAATTGTGCCAATAATCAATTCCTCTAAATCCGCTTTCAATTTATTTTGCAACATCAAGTAAGTTAAATTTGGGGGCTGTGGAGTCTGTGTTAAATCTATTTTATTTATGCTCTTTTCTCGAGTTCCAGAATCAGATCCTGCAACAGATGGAGATTGATCATTTGATAAACCTTGATTAAAAGTTAAATCTGGCATCTTTTTCTCTCGGTGAATTTCTGATAAATCTGAATAAAAATGTTCAGCTACTTTTGGAATTTCTGCATTTAAAGGGACAGTCAAAGCTGAATTTCTAATTTCTTTTTGATCAGAAACTGTAACAACAGGTCCAATTGTTACTGGTACCGTTACTGCTTCCATGCCTTTAGTTAACTGCTGTATTAATTTTTCTTTTGATCTTAAATATTCTGAAATATCTGGTATATCTTCAGGTCTTTCTGTTCTTTTTACATTTCTTGGGATTCCATTTCTCTGAACTGAGGTTTCAGCATAATTTCTACTTTCTCCAGATGTACTAGAATTAGTTCTTGTTTCTACTCTTTCAGGAATTTTTGCATTATTCTGATTTAATCTAAGTGGAGACTCATCATTAATTTCTCTAGGAAGAACACTTGGAGAAGTTCCTTGAGGAATTCTCGGGGTTGACCATGAACAGACTGGTTGATAAGGTGGCGGTCGTTTTGATTTTGTAATGTAAATCTGTTCTAAAACTGGATCTTCTAATTCACTATCTTCACCAATATTATTTTTCTTTGCAGAATTCTTTTGACCTGTTTCTTCACTAAATCTTGCTGGGTACAAACCATCACACATATTTGCTCGTCTCCAATGACGCATTCTATCTTCATGTGTTTCTCGATTAATATCTAATCTAGTGCCTCTTGTTACGCCTCTGTTTTCACGTTCCAATTCAAACATCTCATCTTCCCATTCAGCTAAAGCCTCAAATTGTGTAGGTCTAGGTTTTGGTACAAGAGTCATCATTTTTTCTCTCAAGTTTTTCAACACCTTAATGGTAAAGGACCCATCTTCTGGCCTTGCCAGTAAACCATCATTTTTGGTATATTCCATTCAATTTTCCATTCAAAGGCAAGTATGATAACCATATTCACCTTCCATATAGGCTGCAGGTGTTTTGTACTTATAAAGTAATTTTCCACCTCGCGTTTCAATTTTCTTATCACTTTTGAAAATATTGTTTAATTTTTGAAACCATGAAGGCTTCTTTTCCTCATACATGTAATAATAACTCATGTTTTTAAACAAATCCGCTTACTTCACAAAGATCGTAAATATTTTCTTGTTGTTCCGCTACTCTAGCCAATACGTGCGCGAAACTCACCAACAAGCCACTCACGTAAAACTAAGTCACTACTCAGTTCAGCCAATAGAATTACTGAATTTTAAAATGAGCCAATCAGGTACGAGCCTGCCTAGTCACATGAGCCAATCGGATCGCGAATACTGTGACGTATGCTAGCCAATCACAGCGCAAACCTGGTGACGTATGCTGCCGCTGCAGCTTCACTGTCTCCGCTCGACTTATTGAACTGACCCCCTCCCTTACAAAATATTTTCACAGCGCCATATTTTACAAAACTTTCAATGGAATTCGGTTAATAACTTCACATAAACAAACCATTTGTCTGTTTCGCTAAAATAAAGAGATAGCTTTTTCAATCATTCAAGTATCCTTTGCGTGAAATAGACGACACTATTTTCACAGAATATTTAAATTCGTTGATAAAAACAAGTAGCCTTATTTTACCCTTCTAACACACACAATCATACGGAAAGAATCCCTAACCATTCATACATGAAATTTTTGGTAGGACTTTAACCAGCCAATAAAAATCCTCACTTGCCAGTAAGAATAGACGACGCTTCCTTACCTTCACTCAAGCTTGGATAAATTCTACTACTCTTTTCACAGTGAGTTTTAACAGGACAGTTGTGCCTATACTCAAAAGCTACGATTTCATAGACAATCCTCACTATACATTCTACCTAACATACCTAAAATCCCTAAACTTGTGTTGTACGTCCACAACACTAGTGATATATGACAATACCACTATTTTGAAACAGAACAAATGCACTGTGTAACCTCACTTGTCACACTTAACTTCTGCCGGCAAACCAGGAATTTTCACACTGCTGGAAAAAACCTTTCGACTACATGTAACAACTGAACAAACTTAACAAGTTTTAGACATGTATCCTATGTAATTATCATGTAACATGTCAGTTACCATAGTAACCATCCTCTGCTACCAAGTAATTGGTCCAGCGCGCCTAATTAAAAACTGTCTCACAAACGCTACTCATCTCCACAATACTCACCATTATTCATGAAACATTACTAAGGCCCATAAACTAAAGAGACAATTTTGAGCAACTGAATCATGTGACCTAATTAAAACAACCTATTCACAAATTATTTACAAAGTTATATACAACTGCAGTTTATTATTTCTTACCATGGTTTTAATCATATGAGATTTAATTAAGTCACTAAGGCGAATGGATCAACTAATGATAACTAGACCATGAATAAACAAGACCAGCTTGTCATTTCAAAAGTCTAATTTTATTAACTTTATTTTATTCAAAGAAAGAGCATTTTTATTCAGAAATCATTATTTATTAGCAAATTGAAAGCATAATTCAAGGATAGGCTTATTAGACTGACATTTCAAAAGTAAATCAATTAGCATGAATTAAAGCAAAATATAAGTTTCCATCCCTAGATTCTATTTCCCTGTCTAAAACTCTTTTCACCTAAAAGTATATTTAATAAAGACTGCTGTCCTTACGTGCGCCAATAGTCCAACAGCACGTCATTCAGGAATCGGGAAGCAAGAGCCCCCTCCTGCCTGTAGGGCCAGATTTTATACCTTTCTAACTAGCTAATCTTCTCAAAATTTTCATTTTCGTTGCCATCAGAGTTCCCATTGGCTGACTTATGTCAGTTCATTTTGCGTCATCATCATTTTCAAACCATGTCCGAGCTATTTCTTTAGCTCCATTGTCCTTTTACTTTCGTGTCATTTTGCTTCCTAGAGAATGTATCATTTCTCTCTAGCTACAGTTCACGACTTCCTTGCCTTGGCAATCCTGCCGCTTCCCCTCCTTGAATCAAACTCTCCAAGAGCACGTTTAGCACATCTCATTTAAACAGTATTTTTCTGATAAACTTTTCAACGTGGAAAACCACTTCTGTGCACGGCTCCTTTCTGGACAGGATTCAAAACGCCATCTTTTTCACAGGCCTAAGGCCTCTTCACGAAAACTAGTATTTAAACAAACACAAGACATCAATTAATTAAAGAATTAAAACCCATTCTGTTTCCCGCCCCCCTTCTAATTATTAACTGGGTTAATTATGTTACCTAGCCAAAGCAAATATTGCAGCATTTATATTAACCTTCTTCTTTTAGGCCATAAGGATTCTTCACAAGCCTCTGCTACAGAAAAGACACGACAAAACATGTTGCACATGAATATAGCGCATGCCATTAATTAAACAGCCGCATTTAATACTGACAAAGACGATAGACAAGGTTAGTTTATTATTTTTTAAACACACTTGCAAATGAAACATAGAAGCACATTAGTCCCACATGTAATGTCTGCAATTTTAAACTAAGTTGGTTAATTATTTCAACACATGCTATTAGTACTGTTACATTTATTATGGAAGTTTAACTTTGCGAGTTTGAACGAAATTTCATTCAACATCTCGCTCCATCATCAGTAAGTACAATAAAGGATTTATGCATGTTGTTAATATATGAAATAAAAAGCAGGGGGCCAAGACACACCCCTGCCTTACACCTCTATTCAATTCTGATGTCCCTTGGAACTTCTCCACTTTTATTAATCCCTACTTGAGCACGTAGGTCTCTATGTAAGTATGTTAAAAAACAGACTAAAACCTCATCTAAACCATACTCCAAAAGGATGGACCATAAACTGTAGCTATTAACAAAATCAAAGGCAGAGGTAAGGTCCATAAAAGCCAAATATACAGGGGTTTGCTTGGCTACAGTATATTTCCCAATGATTAATTTGAGATTCAAACATTGTTCGACAGTCCCTACTTTGCTTCAAAATCCTAGGTGGCACGATTGTAGAATACAGTCATCCTCAGCCCAAGTCCTTATTCTGTTGTATAGAATCCTCAATGCATTTTTCATTGTGTTGTCTATTAGGGAGATTGGTCTGTAACAGTTTGGTTGCGATCAATCACCCTTTTTTAAAAACTGATACGATAATGCTTGTCGACCAGGTGCTTGGGAGTGGGGCATTGATTACTTTTTTAAAAACGTTTAATAAGAGGGGCGCCCAGAACGCAGGTTTAAGTTTAATCAGGTCAATAGGCAGCCCATCAGGACCTGGATCTTTATTACTCAGACTTTGATTAACAGCATCTTCAACTTCCTGCAAAGTTATTTCAATCGCAGCGGGGGTCTTCAAGCTCTAAAAATGCTTTGTTTTGTGAAGGCAATAAATAAATCATTGAAAAGTGAGCTTCCCACGCCTCGCCTGTCACAGAACAGCATCTTCAACTTTCTGCAAAGTTATTTCAATCGCGGCGGGGGTCTTCAAGCTCTAAAAATGCTTTGTTCGGTGAAGGCAATGAATAAATCATTGAAAAGTGATCTTCCCATGCCTCACCTGTCACATTACAGCTTATGGATGACAGTGGTTGAGCGAGGGATCTCATATTTTTTACTTCAGCCCAGAAAGCGTTCCCATTATTTAAGAGGGCAGCCTCTGCTATGTCATACCAGCCCTCATTCAAAATCTGTTCTTTCCTCTGTAGGACGGCTACCTTATACTTTTTCCTTAAGGATTTAACCAGTAAAAGGTCTCTTGGTGTTTTTGATAATGCCACACACAGCTGTCTATTAATTAGTGACCATTTACCATTAAACTATCTTGAACTAGGTTCCACTCTCGATATCGGTCTCACCAATATAGACTTAATCCCCTCACATAGTATTCCAAAATCTCCAGCTACCTCCAGATTGGGATCCCGTAAAGTCAGACATGAATCAATAAGACTCGAGTAGTCCCTAACCATCTTGGCGAAAAGATCGAGATAGTTAACTCCTCATCAAACCATTCTTAAGTTATCGGTGAAGAGTGTCAGATTCTGTGTGCCACACTCAGTGTTATAATGTGGTTTGGGGCAATTCGTAGTTCTATTGTATTTGGATTATGGTCACCATGGATTGGTGGGATAACCGTAGCTTTAAATAATCCTCAAGGGTGGGAGAAATGAAAATATAATCAATGGTAGTGGTACTACCCCTTCCTCTAAATGTTGGTTCCGGGGTGCCCCCATTGTAATTTACTTCAGCAGTTTCCATCACGTTTATCAAGTTATGTTTATACAGATGGTCATGTAAGTCAATATCCCTATTGCATTGATGTACCTTGTAACTAGTCCCTATGGGTGACATAATATCATTGGGTATTTTAGCATTCAAATCAGCACCCAGGCAAATACCCATAGCATTACCAAGGTGTAGGGATGCAATCAAATTAAACAAATTGATAAAAGTCATATTTGGTACTGAATAAAAATCATTGTTATAAAAAGTGATGAAACATATGGATTTACCCCTTTTACATACTATCGCTTGGAATTTATCATCCTTAGTATCTAAGACCTTTATAGTACCCCCAGCCACAATGCTCACCCAGATTGAAAGGCCTCCAGATGGGCGGCCAAGCTTTGGGGTGAGGGCAAGTGTATTACAACATTCAAACCCAGCACTATATAGATATTTTCTGGCGCATGTTTCCTAAAGCATAAGGATGTCCTGCTCCTGTACAAAATGTAACCACTCGGGTAGAAGCACTTTGGACTCTAAGCCTGCAACATTCCAGCTGAGTAATTTTAGGTTGCAATCATTAATAAGCTTGATGGGTAACACAAAGCAATTCCCATCTGCAACCAGAAGGGGACCGGCTACATTAGACATTGCGTGATTTGTATGTTCCAAGGCGCACACTTCTGTATTTGTCTGTGGGTCAACTTTATGAGACAGGACATGGCTCATTGGCTCAGGGGGATGCACGTATGTGCTCACTAGGCGGTCTACTTCGGTGGTTAACAAGTGCGATGTTAGTCAGTCCTGACTATCTAGGTCGGATAAAGGTGAGAACCTATTGTGCAGGGTTAAAAACGGAGCATTATTTGTCAAAGGTCCAGGAACCGGCCTATAGAAGTAGCCTAATGGCAATGTGCAGATGTGTGTGGAATTAAAAGTAGAGTCTTCCTGTGCCCTCAGCAGTGATCTGACCATGGGCGGGCTGCGAAAGGTAATCACTGTGCAGTCCCCCTCAATATTCTTTGGTGACACCCCCACCCGCCCAACTCTTCTAACCATAATGATGTTATGCATATCTGACACCTTAAATATCCTGTGTTTGGATAGCCAATCCACACATTTGTTGCGCAATTGTAGCCAGGTTTCCCACTGTTCTTTCTTGAGAGTTGGTACCCTGCCAACACTAAAACCTATGGGCAAGCCTCTGGCGGTAATCCCAAAACCTCCACATTAGCGTCATTGTGACCCTTTCTCATAGTATTCAAAGAACTATTGCTGGAGTTCTCTCTAGGCAAGCTAAAAGCTGAGTCAGGCAGACTAATAAAGGGCGGGTTCTGAGAGGTCCCGGTATATTACGTGTGTTAGTAACCTGAAGCTGATTTTCCGGTGCTTCGTTGGGTTTAGATACAAGAAGATCCCTAACTTTGCTACAGGTTGAACATGTTACACAAGAATTGCCAGTTGGAACACCTGTAGACATTACTGGTAATTAAATCAAAGAATCAGGCCCTGTGCCAGCATCTGGCACCGTAGATTGCACCCCCCTGCAATAGCAACATTCTGCGAAGACTCCCTTTGACAAATCATATTATTCATCGCAGTTTTCAAATGATCTAAGAGATCCCAGAGGGAGGTGAAGTTCCTATCTAATAATTCCTTAAACTGTGCAAAAGCAGTGTCAGGGCTGTGTCTATGATAACGTCAAGAGTAGCATCTCCGGGGGGACTCAGTGTTAATAATGGGGGAGCAGTGACCCCTTTGGGTATATTTGTTTCTGGGTACACACACCCCTTTTTCTCTTTTCCAAGGTCACTCTCTTCTTTTCTCCCATGTGGGGTTTATAAGTCCTGGCCCTTGTGGCTGTACTAGGGCCATCTAGAGTAACCACAGTCGGTGTATCCGAACTAGGTATGTGAGGGTGCTCAGGCGAACTTTGTTGCATGTTTTGTGGGTTCCCAGTCTGGCAGGTTTGTATTACACCATCCACGGAAGAAGTACCTTGTGATAATCGTTTATGCAAGGTGATAGGGTCTAATGACAATCGCTGTTCTGTTAACTCAATCTCATGACTGAGCATCAATTCAGCGCTGATAATATAGGCATCCAAAGTCCCCACCACTCCTTTGCGTGCACTCATGATGAAAGGGATACTTCAGGAACTAAGAACCCTACACAGCAGAAGTTACAATAATCAATAGGGGCTTAGAACCATTAACACGCAGTACCTGCTATCTGCTGATTGTAAGGTCTCAATCCGCTGTACTGCTAATTAGATGTTAGAGGGGGGCCCAGCCCAGAATCCGACGGGCTCTGACGGGCGAGCAGGGCCCGGGCACGCCCGCGCGCATCCCATGCTGCGGGAGCCCGAGGTTGTTTCTATTTTCCTCCTGCTTCCTGTCTCCCACCTGCGCCTCCTGGCCCAAGGCCTTGTGGGGAATGGAGTCCCAGGAGCAAAGTGCGGCATGCCTAATGGGGGCGATAGTGTATGTCAAGAAACAGTGGTTCATGTGGCAAACAATCATATAAAAATTATGATATTTATACTGTACAATGGCATTCCAAATGGATCATACAGATGTCAGACAGAGAGGAGAGCGAATACAGTTAGGTTGAATATTTACAATTTATAACAGTTATTCAAATAATTTTCACATATATACAAAGAAATAGTGCCTTGTGTCCGTAGTGTTTATTGGAACCAAAAAACAAAAAAAGAGCGAACTTGTGACAACAGTGATATATACAATTTGGTTTCCTTCATGCGAGAAACGATCAATGAAAATAATAGTGTGAGGCAGGAAAGGAAGGGCTGGCAACTAGTTGCGAGGCACGGTGAATGATCTGGTCATTGAACCTCTCAGGCGCCTGGTGGCTCGTACGCATAGCGACTGCACGCGTTGAAAACTGCTCATTGAAGCAGATTCTCTATTGTGGGTAACACGGTTGTACCCCTTGTAAATCCATTGAGATTACAGCCTCATCAGCACTCCAGGAGAAGCACTGTTAACGGGCACCGGCATCCACCGTGCCTCAAAACTAGTTGCCAGCCCTTCCTTTCCTTTGCTGCCTCCCACTGAGCACCCGGGTGGGTCCAGTGTGAGAATTCTATTTACTTTATTCATACACCGGTGTTCTTCACTAATTGCACGTGGCTGCGCATATTGGGGCATATGTAGGTAATTTCCATTTTGTGATTCTCAAATAGCAATTTTTAAGGAATCGCTATTTAAGAATAGCAAAATGGAATGTAGGTAATAATTTGCAACTTTTTTGCGAATCTCTAACATACCTTATTTGCGATTAGCAAATTGTGAATCGCAATTAAGGAATGAGTGTCCCATTCGTTTCTATGGGCCAAAAGGCCCACAGGAATGAATTGGGATACATTCTCAAATTGCGATTTTCTGTGAGAAAATCGCAATTTGAGAATTGCAATTCCAAGGGTGCTAGGGTGTCCAAAGGACAACTGTTGCACCCCTGGAATGTGCCTGTAAGTACATGTGGCACATATACATACCCTAAGGGCATGTCTGTGCGCCACATGGCACTTAGAATTTTTTAAACAAATGCATTTTTAAAGGAAATCGCAAAATACCATATACTTAAAGTAGGTGGTATTTTGCGATTCCTTATGCCAAAATTGCAATTTTTAAGGCACCCCTACATAGCATTTAGGGTATCGCAAAATTGCAATTCCTTATTTTGCTAAGTGCCACCTACATACCAAAGTGGCGTTTGCGATTCGCGGAAATTCGCCGAATTCCGGCGTTTGCTAATCACAAACGCCTACCTACATATGCCCCACTGTTCCTTAATCGTTCAGATGTCCCTACATTATTAGGTCCTGAAGAGACCCCACACCCACAGAGAGGTTGAAAAGCCGTTGACTTTAAAGAGAAAAGAATCGCCACACCAGCATTGTTTACTGAACACAGTGTGTGGATAAATAACTATTATTTTCATTGATCGATTCTCGCATGAAGGAAACCAAATTGTATATATCACTGTTGTCACAAGTTCACTCTTTTTTTGTTTTTTTGGTTCCAATACACACTAGGGACACAAAGCACTATTTCTTTGTATATATGTGAAAATTATTTGAATAACTATTATAAATGGTAAATATTCAACCAAACTGTATTCAGTCTCCTCTCTGTCTGACATCCATATGATCCATTTGAATGCCATTGAGCAGGATAATTATCATCATTTTTATATGATTGTTTGCAACATGAACCACTGTTTCTTGACATACAGTAACTACCCTGGCTCCTTGTGAGTAGGGTTTCCTTGTTTATCTTAGTAACTGATGGAGGGTCTAGGGCCACAGGAATAAAGTGCAGCATGTGGTGTGAGCTCCAAGCGAGCTGGCTGTTTTTATGCATCTCCAGGCACATCTGCTTCCTGTCTCCCACTGGCGCCTCTTGGCACAAGGCCTTGTGGGGAATGGAGTCCCCGGGACAAAGTGCTGCATGCCTGATGGGGGGACAGAGCCCTAGGAATAAATTGCAGCATGCGGCGTGTGCTCCAAGCGAGCACCCGCGCAGCAGGAGCCCTGGGCGGCTTTTATGTACCTCCAGGCATGTCTGCTTCCTGTCTTGCACTGGCGCTTCCTGGCGCAAGGCCTTGTGGGGAATGGAGTCCCCGGGACAAAGTGCGGCATGCCTGATGGGGGGACAGAGCCCAAGGAATAAAGTGCAATGTGCGGCGTGTGCTCCAAGCGAGCTCCGTTTTATTAAAATGTTTGGTGATCTCATTTGCATTTTAGGAGAGAGGGGTGGAAAGGAGTTGTGCTTGGAGTTTAGTCTCAAGGTCACCCGGGGGATAAGATTATGAATTCTGGTCCATTTAATGGGTTTGATATTTTTAGTGGGGGGGAGTAGGGCTGTGTTCGAGATCTTGAACAAAATGAGGTGATGGTCAGACCAGTCGATGGGGATGATGTTGGAAAGGGAGGCCAAGTCACTGTTGGGAATGATGGCATCGAGAGTGGCCCCTTTGGTGTGGGTTGGAGTATGACATAGTTGTTTGAAGTCACTAATCTCTAGAAGATTAGAGAGTTGGTTGACTATGGGATCCTCAACATCATTCCAGTGGATGTTAAAATCTTCTAAGGAGAGATTTTTAGAGTTAGAAAATGACGATTGAGTTAGAAGGTCGGATAGTTTCTCAGCAAAGAAAAGAGGATGGTAGATATTATGTAGTCGAATTGGGGAAGAACCCTACACAGTGTGTTCAGCTCCAAGGTATTCAAAAGTTGAGTGGTCAGAGTTCTTTGAAAGTTGAAGCTTGTTTTTAAAGATTATAGCTAATCCACCCCCTATTCTATCAGGTCTGTCTTTAATGATGATAGAGTTATAAGGAGGGGAGAGTAAGTAAAGGACGGGCGTTGAGTGGTCATTGAGTCAGGTTTCCGTGAGGAAGGCGACTTCATAGCTTCGCTGAGGATGGTTTCTGATATTTCCGTCGCATGTCGGACCTCCGATCGGCAGTTCACAGGCATGCAGGTGAAGGGTTTAGGGTTGAATTTGGTGGCAGAGCGAGAGTGGATGGTGGTTAGTTGAGGTGGGGGTCTAGGGGAGATGGTTGAGGAGGGGATTCTGCTAGTTCCCATAATCACTGGGAATAGGGTTGCTGGAGTAAGAGAGGGGAAGATCATTAACCAAAGGATTAGGAAGGTAGGAGTTGCTTAGGTCAAAAAGGTCAGAAGAGGAGAGGTACCTCACAACATGGAGAGGCCTATGTGTATGGCTGCGGAGGGGGAGGTTCTCCATTGCTTATGTTTGGAGATGCTTTGGATGCAAAAACCAGGGGAATCAGTAATGATTGAGGAGGGTCCTGGAGTTGAGGGCATTGAAATCCTCTCTAAGTCCTGTAAATTCAGACATCAAGGTTGAGAGATTATGTTCTATGTTAGATAGAGTCTTGGCTATAAGATTGAGAGGGAACGCAGTTGACAAGGAGGGGGGATAGAGTAGTTCTGTGTTGACCAGGGAAGGAAATCTGATGTGCAAAGGGGATCAGAGGGCTGGAGAGGGAGTAATTGGAGTGCTTAGGCCGTTGGACAAGGGGAAGGATGTGGAGAAGGATTAGACATTCATAGACACATGAGATGTGGTTTGAGATGATAAGAGGGCGTGGGTAGCAACAATATCGGGTTTAGGGGTGGAAAGCAGTTCAGAGAGGGAGATATTGGTGCTGTGGGGGTATAGTAGGGAATTCCAGGTGGGGTGCCGGGAGGTAGGAGTGAGGTTAGAGGTAGCTAAAGGGGTTGGAGGGGATCGATCAATAGAGAGCGTGTGAGTTTGGGTGACGGTGTGTGCAGTTTAGATGCCAAGGGGAGGGAGGGTCGTTAGAGAGAGTGAGTGTTTGGATGACAGAGTTTTGATGATAGCGTGTTCAGTTGAGATGTTTAGGGGAGGGAGGGTCAGAGTCGGGGGAGGAGGAAAAGAAAAGGGCGTTTGTGCGGTTAGGTTGATGAAGGGTTAGGAACTGGTTTGGATAGTTGGTAGGACAAGGTGCAGAAATGGTGCTCAAAGATGTTGAGGTGGTATTCAGAGGCTTGAATGAGGATATTACCAGTTTTGAATATGGAAATGTCAATTTCACTGGGAAAAGCTGGGGATGGGGTAGTAGAAAATTTAAATCCAAAAGGAATTTTACTTGATTTGGTGAGTGGGAGGAGGAAAAGGATGATGTTTTTTCATTTGGAGGGGCGTTCGGAGTAGAAAATGAAATTGTCTTTTATAGGGGAGGAGAGGCTGTGGTAGTTATCAACTATTAATGTTTCAGGGAGACACATCAATAATTTATATTTAAAAAATGTCTTGCCTTTTTGGAAAGATTCGGAGGGTAAAAGATGGTCCATGAGTTGGGACCATGTCTGGAGAGGGTCGGTCCGGAGGTGTAAGGGCGTGATTGGGGGGGACACATGAGGTCGATTGGATGAGGAGAGTGTGGGGAAAAGAGAAAGAGGTGAGAGAGATAAAAAGAAATAAGGAGAAGGGGAGTGAGGAACCTGGTGGTAAAACAATAAGAGTGATAGCAGAGTCAGTGTTAGAGGGAAGAGAGGTGGGATTATCAGATTAAACACAGGAAGATAAATTCTAATCAAAGTAAGCACAGGAAGAAAAAAATTACAATGAGAGAAACTCAAAATTGTAAAACCTAGACAAGCTTGGACGCTAGTTGGTGCAGGTTGTGGAACGGATAATTGATATAAGAGGGAGTGAGTACTGTAGAGAGAATAGCTAGGGAGAGAGGAGAGAGAGTGAGGTGGAAAGGGGGTAATGAGACAATAAAATATATAGTAGAGACTATCAAAGTAAAAGAGCAGCAAAATTGCAATACAAGAGTAACTTAAGAGTTCGTTAGAGCAGAGATATAAGAGATAGAAGAGAGTATCAAAATAAAAGAACAGCAAAAGTTACAATACAAGAGCAATTTGAGAGTTCACTTGAGCAAAAAAGACCTTAAGACCTGACCCTTCAAATGATCATACTCCCAGAGGGACTAGCAGAGCCCCCTCCCAACAGCACCTTGAAACCTTCACAGATGAATAGCCACACTTTACACGCTATTGATTGATTGAAGGTGAAATTTTAACTTCAAAGCCACCGACACACTGGATTTCTCTGGGATGCTCTTGTCTTCTTGCTGGGGACATCCTCCAGGATCAAAGATATGAAACAGGATAGGGACTGTACAGTTTTGGGGGTTTCGAATGAGGTGAGCTCTAGGTCGGGTGGGGGGCTTGCATCATGTGACTTTGCTGGGGAGGCAAGGAAGACTCTTTGTGCCGGAAATATTTGGAGGGTGAGGTTTGGGCCTGGCAGCAGCCCACACACCTAGCGGGAATGGATTTCTATTGCTATGAAGGGCCATTGCACTTTTTCAAGTTTTCGCAGTTTGCAAATTTTAATTAGATTTAAAACAATAGCACTTTCCAGTTGGCTGACTTTGAAAATTTGCACGCCGTTAATTGTGTCCACTGAGCACTCAGAGGACATGTTATAGCCAGGGCCGGACTGGGAACCAAAACCGGCCCTGGCAAAGTGCTCGGCCGCCCCCGGGGGGGTTAGGGTGCCACCAAGCTTTTTACCAGGGCCGATTTTTGGCCGATGTTGTTACATGGTCAATGCAGCAAAAACAGCCTTGTAACAAAAACGGCCCCCACGGGATCCAAACCGGCCCCCACCTGTGCGGCCCACCAGGGGATTGCCCGGTGCCTGCTACGGCGAGTCCCACCCTGGTTATAGCTAGACTTTTGTACTTTAAAAATAAATGCAGATATGAAGCGCGCTGTTCCTTGCAGGCCCGGTTGCCTGCTTTTGCCGCTGTGCACCAAGTGACAGTCAGCGGTAGCCCAATTTCTGTATATTTAAGAGACGTTCCAGGTGTGCTTTATTTTACAGCCCCTATTGGTGCAAGGTAAAGGGCTGATCCTGTTACAGTCCTCTTCTGGTAATAGCTAACCGAGCACTGCCTCAGGACAAGTTAAAGCATATCCAATGAAAAGGCAAATCACCATTATTATCTTTATACTGATATGGGATATATTCTTGGAAACTAAAATATACTTAACTCCTCTTCTGTCTGGTGCATTTGTGCCTTTGAAACACTTATTAATAATATTGCTTTATTTACAGAGGAATGGCGACTTTCTAACTGGCTTTTGTCGCTGGAGTCCTAGTTGGACTGGAGCAGGATTTCCTAGAGGACGAGAAGGTTAAGACAGTAGTGTACTCTGCCAAAACGTAGGCAACACTTACGATTTTCCCACTGACCAGCCCTCCGCCGCAGGCGTAGGCATTTTGGTCCTTGGAAACAGAATCTGGCCAAGATCAATCGACTTTGAAATGTCACCCCTCAATTTTTCAAGGGTTCGTTCGTTGGATACACCAGCCCTTTGATGCCATGCGAAGCCACTGTCCTGAAAGCCACAGTTCTTTTATAATAAGACCAGGTGCACTGCCTAGATGATGTAGAGGCGGGCGTCAATTGCTCTGTACAACAAAGTCTAAAACTAAAAAAATGATTATAAAAATACAGAGAATTGCAGTTACTATGATACATATCCTGTTTTTCCCAAGAAAGTTTACAGCTGCCAAACTGCACTTTCAAATACTATATCTTTTCACCACATACAAGCCTGCATTAGAGAAAAGATCATCAAGCCCGTTAAATTAAAGTGTCACCCACTGTCTTTCCCGTTATTTAATTTACATACAGCTTTTGTGTACCTTGTTTCTAAGTCAGATGCAACCAGCATGGTCTACCCCTCGAGCCTTCAGTAACTGCATACAATCTCTGCTTACTCTTCTTTCATATGAGATTAAAGGTATACTGTCAGCGTGACTGAGCATCCACTTGCCCACTCCCTCATTTACATGCATGGACGTATGAATCTAACACTGTGTGAAATTGAGGAGATTGTAAGTAAACCATATTAACATTATTGATTATGAATGCTTTCCAATATGAGCATAATTGGATACATTTACCGTCTTGAAAAAGATCAAGACCGTAGCACCATTACGGGGAAAAGTGTTGGCTTTCCAACTACCAGACTTCAAGAATAAAGAAGTCACTTATGCATTTTATCAGAGGCATCTTTTTTATGGATTCTGATCATGCATTTTATTATTGTTGAGATGAAAATATGTTGACAATCTCGTGTCTTATAGGTGAAGGCATTCCATACTTTTCATAACCCTCGCATGTGCCTATTCCGTGGAGACCCAAGCATGCATACTTACCGGCCCCCGCATCCTGCTGTTGCCAATGGTGGGAAATATTGTCATCCAACAATACTGGTATTAGTGGTGGTCGTTGTTGGCCGCAGTTTATTAATAACCAAAGACATATTAATAACACAAACTGGTTTTAAGCAATCTTCCATTTTGCGAACAGTAATCATCAATCATACATGTCATATTACAAATTATGACACCATCTTGTGATAACAGGTGTCAGTCTTTTTGTGCCCTCCTTAGTTCGAAAATGGGACTTGTACACAAACCAGTTTGTTGCCAGTCTATTGGTGCTCCAGTGGTTGGTTGCCCACGCCTTCTGCGTGTTGCGGAGGGGAGCTTACCTGTCGGGAGTTAGGTCCCCAGCTCGCTACCATTTGCGCCCTGCCGTCCGGCCGGGTCTGGGCCGCGAGTGCCGTCTCCTCCTGTTACTCCCCTCCTTTATGCCGCCACGTCACCCTGCCATGCGGCATTCAAAAGTGAGTGGCCATCCTCTTACACACCGCCCGCCGGTGTGTTTTCTTAGCCAACCAGTGTAGGATTTCCGCTAACGCCCCTTGCCTTATCCAGCACTGCGACTTTGCTGTTCCTTAGGTGTGGGTGGGTGGGCTTCAGTCGTTGTTGCTGTCGCGCTGTTCTCCCAGCTCCCCGAAGATGTTGTGCTTCTGCTGGGAGGGCGGCGGCGCTTAAATCCTCTTGGGCCCTCCATGAAGGCCTCAGGTGAGTCCCCCTGATTGGGGGGTTCAAATAACGCCAGGTTGACCATTGGGCGCCCTCTGGGGGCGCCCAGGTCAAGAGGTCACTTCCGGTCGGGTGGCTGGTACGCACCCCGCTTCCGCTGGTTCCTGGGTGCATCAAGGCGCCCAGAACCAGTTTACCCCACTGGTGGCACCACGAGGATTATGGCGCCGGCCTTCAAGCCTCCCCCCCCTACGGGGGGGTGCGGCGGCCTCTGCAATAACCCTCGCATGTGCCTATTCCGTGGAGACCCAAGCATACATACTTACCGGCCCCCGCATCCTGCTGTTGCCAAGGGTGGGAAATAATGTCAGCCAACAATACTGGTATTAGTGGTGGTCGTTGTTGGCCGCAGTTTATTAAAAACCAAAGACATATTAATAACACAAACTGGTTTTAAGCAATTTTCCATTTTGCGAACAGTAATCATCAATCATACATGTCATATTACAAATTATGACACCATCTTGTGATAACAGGTGTCAGTCTTTTTGTGTCCTCCTTAGTTCGAAAATGGGACTTGTACACAAACCAGTTTGTTGCCAGTCTATTGGTGCTCCAGTGGTTGGCTGCCCACGCCTTCTGCGTGTTGCGGAGGGGAGCTTACCTGTCGGGAGTTAGGTCCCCAGCTCGCTACCATTTGCGCCCTGCCGTCCGGCCGGGTCTGGGCCGCGAGTGCCGTCTCCTCCTGTTACTCCCCTCCTTTATGCCGCCACGTCACCCTGCCGTGCGGCATTCAAAAGTGAGTGGCCATCCTCTTACACACCGCCCGCCGGTGTGTTTTCTTAGCCAACCAGTGTAGGATTTCCGCCACGCCGCAGGGAGGCTCACCTCTTACTGCGGCTCCCCCCCTGCACCTGGTTCGTGGCTCCCACCTTTTTCCACCTTATTTTTTTTATTTTTTTTTTTAATTGCAACCTGCGAGTGTCATTGCACCCCACAAGTTATCCCAGAACACCTTCATCCCCTTTTCGGAGAGGTGCACCCCGTCTTGCCCATAAAGTTCCGGGCGGCCCGGGTGGATGAGGCGTTGCCGGATTGATTTCAGGCCATTGGCGTAGCAAAACTTGTGCATCGCGATATTTAATTTCCTCCTTGCGTTATCGACGGCCTTGTTGGAATCAGCACCTCTCCAATGTTTCCTGCTGATCATTTCGGACCAGACTACCGTTGTGGGGCCCAGCCACGCTGCTGCTTTGGTGAGATCCTTTTGGATGGCCTGCCCGACTGCTTTTCGCCCTAGCCGGGTCAGGTCGTTGCCCCCAAGGTGGATGATCAGGATGTCGGGCAGCCAGGCCGAATCTGCCATGAGGCCGTCCAGCGTCGGCAGTAGCTGCTCCCATCTCATACCTGGCTGCCCTATCCAGCGGATGTACGTTGATTTGGGCCTGCTTGTGCTGTGACCCAATTGCCGCCACCAAGACTCCATTCGGGACACGAATGAATGTCCCACCACACAGACCAGCCGCGGGCGTCCCCCTGTCGAGAGAAAGCATTCTGTTAAGGTGGCCTTCTGCGCACCGGGTGTGGTTGAGGGGGGCTATCACCCTGCCGTGCGGCATCCCAAAGTGACTACCTCCCCTTCTCCCCCCTTGGGTTTTTCTTTTTTTTTTTTTTATACGCGGTGAGGGCGTATGTATGACTTGTACGCCCTGGAGCGCCATCTGCCCACCGCCTGGATCCTGTCCTCTGGCAGCCATGCTGCGCTGCCGAGGTCGCTGCGCCGATCCTGAATGAGTGAGAGGCAAACGATGCCGCGCGATACCCGGCTTTACCAAGGCCTTGGCGCATTATGGCCGTAAACTGGAACTTACTCAGGTTCCTTCCATCCTTATGTATAAAGAGGGGGCCCTCGCCAGCCGGGCGAGCCCCCATGTACTTAAATAGCCAGCATACCATGCAGAGCCCAGCCTCTGGGATGCAATGGAGACGTATCGTCGTCCCCCTCCTTGCCCTGTCTGTCTTGGACTGTCTCAGTGTTAAATCCACAGCCTTCACCATTGGTTTGATGTCCCTCGCCTGCAGGCATTGCTGCGCTGGGCCCGATTTGTTGGGAGCTACTAATTCGCTGATTTGGAATGCTCCGAAGAAGGCCGTGGTGAATGCCGCCCTAAATAATAGCAGCTCGTATTTATCTGATATTATGCCTGCGAGGGCTCCTAGGAGCTACCCCAGCTTGGCGAAATCGATGGGACGCCTGTCGTCCTTCTTTTTCCCCTCAACCCTTCTCCAACCTTTTAAGGCTGTCTTTAGATAGGCCGAGGTAGTGGGGTCCTCGCCTGTGTAAAGCCTGGCAAAGTGGGCGATGGCGGCCAAGTGCGCCTGGGCCCACGATCTCGTTTTCTTCTAGTTGAATGCCCATTGTACGAATTTCTCGACTGCTGTGCGAGTTTCTGCCCTGTCTTCCAGCGATTTTATGCCCCCAACTCTCATTACCGTGCTCGCATAGGTCCTGTATCTTCTGTTTGCCTCTGCGGTAAGTGAGTGCCCTATTAGCCAGGACAAGTCTACTCCCCCAGGTCCCACAGGCACAGTGGAAAGGGGGTCATCTCCCTGTCCGCCCCGGGTACCAGCTCTCTGAACCGCTTCATTTGGGACCGGGAAAGTGCATCTGCTGCCGTGTTCTCTGACCCTGGCACGTGGTGTGCCTTCAGCTCCAGATTCCCCTCCAGATGTAATTTAATTAACCGCCACATTAACCTCAACATGTCAGGGCATCTCGCTGCGCCTCTGTTAATGGCCTGCACTACACCCATGTTATCTGACCAAAGCGTGAGTTTCAGGTTTTTTATATTTTCCTTCCAGATGGTCAGTGCCACAATTATCGGGAACAGCTCGAGAAACGTGATGTTCCTAGTGAGCCCCTGCGCATGCCACTTGTCCGGCCACTGGCTGGCGCACCAACTGTTTCCCAGGACCGCGCCGAACCCCAGGCTTCCGGCTGCGTCCGTGTAAAGAGCTATCTGTTCGGCCGTCCCCCACCCCTCTCTCCAAATCCGCACCCCATTGAAATCCTGTAGGAACTCGTCCCACACCTGCAGGTCCTGTTTCACGCCTGCACTCAGCCGGATGTGGTGGTGTTTGTGGGTGACGCCGGCCGTTAGCCTTGTTAGGCGCCTAGAAAATACCCTGGCGGAAGGGATTACCCGAGCCGCGAAGTTAAGTCTACCTATTACTCCTTGGATATCCCTCAGGGTGGCTTTCTTCTGACCCTGTAGCTTCGACACTTCTTCGCAAAATTCCTTTACTTTGTCTGGAGGCAGCCTGGCCGTTCCTGCTAAAGAATCCAATTCTATGCCCAGGAACGTGAGTCTTGTGGTCGGGCCTGTTGTTTTCTCCTTTGCGAGGGGGACCCCTAGAGACCTGGCTAATTCCTCGAAGGCTGCCAGTGTACTAGCGCACACCGAGGATCCTGCCGGTCCTGTGAACAGGAAATCGTCTAGGTAGTGCAGTTTTCCACCTTCCTGGTGCCGGTCGTGAAGCGCCCATTCTAAGAAAGTGGCGAACTGCTCAAAATAGGCGCATGATATCGCGCAGCCCATGGGCATGGCCTTGTCAATAAACACATCCTCCCCCCATTGGAAACCCAGTAGGTGAAAACTGGAGGGGTGGACCGGCAATAGGCGGACGCTGATTCAATATCCGCTTTCGCCATGAGGGATCCTATGCCTGACGCCTTCACCAGCTCAATTGCGTCATCGACTGACGCGTAGCCCACTGAGCAAGCTTTGGGGTCAATACCGTCGTTCACGGAGGAACCTTCCGGAAATGATAGGTGGTGTATCAGCCTGAATTGCCCTTTTTCTTTCTTGGGGACCACGCCCAGCAGGGAGACGACTATGCCTCCGTGCAACTCCTTTGGGAGAGGGCCCTCGACTCTACCCAGGTTCAATTCTTTCTCTATCTTACCGCTAACAACCTCGGGGTGTTGCCTTGCTGACTTCAAGTTGCTCGCCCCCGCTAAGGGGAGATGGCTCTGGAATGGGATAACAAAGCCTTCCTCAAAGCCATCCACCAGTAACCTGGCATCTGCTCTGTTCGGATATTTGTTCGCCAATCTGCGCAGCTGTTGTGTAATAATGGGGGATCTGGCCAGCTGGCACTTACGAATGTCCACCAGATCCCCTCCTCTCCCTGCGTTGGGGCTAACGCTTCTTGCTCTTCTCTTTCTTTTCCCCTTTTGACTTGCGCTTGGAACCTTTGCATGCAACGGTAGCGTGCCTGCCCCCGCAGCTAGCGCATGCGTGTTGGAACTTACAAGAAGAGCCCCATGAGCAATCCCCCGCCTCGTATCTCCAACAGATCGCCTTAGTTGCGGGTGGGGGGTAAGATCTCCCGGTAGACCACCTCTGATATGTACTATTCTTCCCCTTTTGGTACGAGCTCCGAAAGGGCTGGTCGCTTTTGCCCGCCCAGGCCCTAACCTCTTTGGCTGTAAGCATCTTGTGGATGAACCCCGAGACATCTTCCTCATTCCACTCCATTTCGGGGTGCCTCTGCATTTTTAATCTAAACCCTTTATCGTACTCTAACCAGGCATCCCCAGGGAACTGCCTCTGTGCTAGGTGGATGTTGGCCTCGTACAGCCACAAATCAGCAGCGCAATGGGGGAACCTTTCCACTATAATGCATGCCATGATTCTGAATGCATCTAACCAATTGTCGAAGGTGCGCTCCTTTCTGGCCCCGCGCCTTTCTCTCCGGTCCTCATCCTTCCTGTCGCACGTGGTTAGATCGAGCCCCTCTAGCTGTATTTCCAGTAGCGAAAATATGTCTATGAATTCCTTGCGCCATATCCTCTCTTTAACCGCAAGGGGGATGAGACATGCTAAGCCGGTGGCTTTCGTAGTCAGGGACGCCGGACCAGGGGATGGCCTGATGTAAGGGTCGCTGACTAGCCCGCCCGGAGGTGGGCTTCCCGACACGGGGCCGTAACCCCACCCGGGTAGCGGGGAAATTTGTTCACCTTGGGCAGACAAGCCTACCTGCTCTTGCACTCTTGTCTGCCGGGCCCACCCCGGGTCGATCATATGCCAAGTCAGACCGGCCCCTTCTTCTGCGCGCTGCTCCCTAGGCCCTGCTAATACTTGCCCTGTGCCATTAAGTAAACCCGGCGCCAGCGATTTCAAGCATTCTTTTACGATGTTGCGAATATGCTCACCCTTTTTCTTTTTGCCGGTCGTCTCACCCTGGTCGCCGCCCTCCGGTCTCGACGGAAGAGGTTTCTGACGTACTTTCCTCGGAGGGTTCCTCTTGGATGTTCTTTTCATCGGTGTGCTTTTGGGCTTCTTGGGTGTGGAAGGCCCCGGTTCTTCGTCTGCCTGGTCCACTGGTCTGTTCTCCTTCCCTTTACCCAAGTGAGGGTGGAGCCAGTCGTCACCGTGGATGGCCGATAATTTGCGGATCTTCTTCAGTACCACTGCCATCTCGTCTGGCTGGCCTTCCGACATGTCGTGAGCCTCTGCGCACTTTTGTGTGGCTTCTTGGTTTCTCGCGTCTGCATCAGGCCGTCGGCTGGGGCACAGCCAAATGCGTGTGCTCACCCCGGGCTCTGAGCTTGCTGCCGCTTTACCTGATGCGATCTGGCACCTTTGAAACCTTTGCGCTAATTTTTGCTTCGGGGGAGCTGGCACGGCGCGCCGTACTCCACGAGGTGCCCTCGGCGACGATGACCTGGATCTCCGACAGGGCCTCGCCTTCTTGAGCTTCGTCCTCCGCTGCGTCGACTACTTCCCTTCAGTCGTTGTCGCTGTCGCGCCGTTCTCCCAGCTCCCCGAAGGCGTTGTGCTTCTGCTGGGAGGGCGGCGGCGCTTAAATCCTCTTGGGCCCTCCATGAAGGCCTCAGGTGAGTCCCCCTGATTGGGGGGTTCAAATAACACCAGGTTGACCATTGGGCGCCCTCTGGGGGCGCCCAGGTCAAGAGGTCACTTCCGGTCGGGTGGCTGGTGCGCACCCCGCTTCCGCTGGTTCCTGGGCGCATCAAGGCTCCCAGAACCAGTTTACCCCACTGGTGGCACCACGAGGATTATGGCGCCGGCCTTCAAGCCTCCCCCCCCTACGGGGGGTGCGGCGGCCTCTGCAAGAATCAGCAGAGCCATGGGCTATTCTCTGCATGTCGTCTCTCCTGAGGTTTTCGGTGTCCTTGTGTCGTGTCTGGAGAGATTGGCTGTAAAGTTCTGATGGTTGTTGATCAGCTCCCTTACTCAAGACAGCAATCATGCTGACTTCATTCAGTGTGCAAGAATGGGATATTTTATAGTGCAGAGAAAGCTGGAACACAGGGGAGCTCTGTACTGGTTGAAGGCAGAGACACCATCAGAGTGAATCTAGGCTGGGGCACTGAGTTCCCTGAAGGGAGGGGGGTCTATTTCCTGTGCTGTAGTGTCCTTAAAGAGTTACGTTTTCAGCTTGTACCTAAATTGAAGAAGTGTAGATGGATATCTGGATTATATTCCAAATCTTACGACCCAATATGGAGACGGTATGTTGCCTTTTTCCCCCTTGCCCTTCTTGTCTACAGTCTGATTGTGTGTGGGCTCTGAGTGAGCCAAGAGCTAATCAGCCAGACAGGCATAGTTGCAGGTACTGAGGGGTTTGCAGATGGTGCATCTGGGCCTCACTCTTTGTTCTCCTGGTTAGTGAGCTGCTCCTTTTAGCACCTTGAAGTACGGTTCCCTCTGGGGTTTTTTTTCTGGGAAGTTGCATCAGCAAGGCTCTCTCTCTAAACTGTATATCTGTTAACCAACCATGAGTCGAAACACCATCATGATGAGCACATTCCAGAAGAACATCCCTCTGGAGTGGGGGTACTGAGCTCCATTTCAAGTCGACAGAAAGTGCAAGTCCTTGCCACCAGAAGGCTAATTGAGCCTGCTTTGTGGAAAATCCAGAGTAGTCAATGCTTCTTCCCCATCTATTTGCCTGAGCGTTTCCTTAACGGTGACGCAAATGGCAACATGACCATATAGGGATCAGAGACCAGGCTCTTTCCGCAAGTGTAGATACAGTAGTTCAGCGACACCCAACCTATTACAAGGAGTTAAAAGATAAGCTCTGTTACAAATCTCTGGATTAACAGGATGTGGGGATATACGCCCGATCCCTCTAAAATGAGATACGGATGGAATCATGGAGCTTGCTGTTGGTAGGGATGTGCGAAATTAAGGTAATTGCTTTTGCATAATGATACGAAATTTCAAAACATATGGGGGCAGATTTACAAGCCCCTTGCGCCACTTTTGCATCATTTTTCCGATGTTAAAAATTACGCAAAAGTGGCGCAAGGAGCTTGGAAACCTGCCCCATTATGTGCAATTACGCAAAATGCAGAACTGGCAATTGACACTTTATTTTAGCACACACTGTGTACTTGAATCCATTATCCGCTAAAGACGTGCTAAACACAAAACCACCACGAATAACAACCACTTGTGTTCAGTTATTCACATTGTTCCCATGCATTTGCGGTAAATGTTTACCACGAATGACCCATAGGGGCATATTATCAAGGCAGGCGAAATGACATTATCGCTGCTTTTGCGGCCTTTTTTAGCCGCAAAGCGGCGATAATTCTATCGCCCTATTAGCAAGCTGTCGCTTTAGCGACAGCTTTTAGGTGATAGCGAGCGGTTTGGGGCCCGCTTTGAATGTCAGCGATATTTATTGCTAATGACTTGCAAAGTGGGCGTACCCAACCAGTTAGCGACTGAAAGCAGTCACTAACGTTGCTATCGCCTATTAGCAAGGCAGGCGTAGCAATAAAAAAATTAGCGCTAAGCGCGAATATCGTTGAAAAAATAACGCCTGCTCAGACCAGTTCTTAGCCTGTATATCCAATGGGAGGTGGATATTCAGGTTAAGACCCTATTGGTATCGCCGCTATCGCCATTTATTTTGTCGCATTGGAGATAAACGTTGCTAATAGCACGTTATCTCTGCAATAAAATCTGGGGATGCTTGGCGATAAAGAAAATCACTGAAAGGGACTGAAAAATTCCAAGGGGTCAGTCCGGATCGTCTTTCTTTGCAAAGCAAGACTTTTTTATACCTGCACATACTAGTGACATACCAGAGCGCGGAGGCATACATGTGTTTGCATCAGTACAGACACCACTCCCTCCCATGCGTAGCACAATGCTGCTAAATGCGAGGCTACTCTCCACACAAAAACATTAGTCAGAGCTGTCCACTACTTAAAAACAACTGGCAGAACCACTGGCCCAAAAGCCTGTTCATAGAACATCTTGTTCAGTTTTCCCATAAGCCTTCATCCAAAGCAGCTTGCGTTGTCACCCGCAAAGAATCCAAGACCAGCGTGACCAGGTCCGCGGGGTCCTCGTGTTAGGGCAGATCATAGCAATCGCTGAATGCCTTCGCACACTGATATAAAGAGAGTCTGACGGCATCAGGCCAGCATGCCTTCATGGCTGCCTCGTGCTTCATGCTACGCACCCCACAACAAACAAAGGCAGAAAATAGAACCTTGGGAGAAGCGTGTGAACGGCTTTAAAGTGGTCAAGAAAAAAATGGCTATCAAACTCAAACATGCTCACGGGTATGCACACACATTCAGAACTCTAGCGAGCATCTATTCACAAACAATACATCTACCACCTGCTTATTCATAACCACACTGGCATACCATACATCCCCACAAATCTGATGTACAGACACCTGTTCAAGCAAACGCTTGCGCTCACTTACGCAGAATCACACAAGGATACACTCACACGTGTGCAAACAAGCTCTTTTCTACAGTGACCCAAATTCATGCTCACTCGAGCTTTCACTTACACCCACACAACATCCACATGTCCTCTCAGTTAAAGTCACTCTTATACTCATTCGCTCACACACAGGTAGCCTATTTATATATCCATAAACCCATTCACAGCCACAAATATACAAATAGACAAAAAAATACATGCATTCAATAACCCATACTTACCAATTTACACACAATCTGCGCTTGCATGAATTGATATGATTACTTATATTCTCCTGTATTTCCGGTCAACTTTATTCTGGCACATTTGTGTCCTCATTAGAGGTGAACCCACTATGGCTTGTGCCTCTAGCCAGCATCTTGCTAACAGAACTCTGGTGTAGGTGCATCAATTAAATGAGAAATGTAGTGCCTTACACAGATGTGCGATAAAAGATACACTATTAAAAGAATCTATGTCACCACCTTGCCAACCAATTCCTCCTCTGTTATTACATTGCCACAGACGCCATTCCTTCCATTAACTTGTGAGCAGATAATTATATATAGTGTACCACTGTCTCCACGCTTTCACATCCTCATGGCCCTTACTTTATCATAGGTGTTGTCAATGCCTTTTCATTGGCATTCAGTACAACCTTTACCCATTCCTAACCCACACGGACACCCAGGTCATAGCCTTAACATTTACCTTACCCACCCACTTTTGCTATCACCATCCCCATCCTTATCCTTCCTTGCCCTAGCCCTAATGTTATCTGTATGGATGTCCATATCCCATCTGTATCCTCCCACTATCTCTACCTCAGTTTCTTTCACTAAGTCTAACCCTATCACAACCTCTTTCCCAAACTCTACACCATCTTCATCTGTAACCCTACCAAATCCCTATCCATAAAACACCCCTATCCTACTACTATCTCTATGCCTAACCCTAAGCCAACCCCTTTCCCTAACCCTACACCCTCTTCATACTTAAGCCTACCCTATCCCTATCTCTGACACATCCCTAATCCTACACCCTCTTCATCCATAACCCTACCATATCCCTAACACACCCCTTTCCTACTACTATATCTATCCCTAACCCTACCCTGAGTTCTTTCGCTGTCCCTAACCAACCCCTATAAGTGTGCCTACTCCCTCTGCCAACCCTATTCTCACACTATCCCCACCTTTCTCCCTCTCTCTCCATTTCTTGCCCTACCACAACCCCTTACCCTTACCCTATCCCCACACCATCCCTATCCCTTTCAGCATGGCTATCTCTATTCAACCCCAATCCCTACCTGTACCCCTATCCCTAACTTTACCCTAACTTCTATTCCTATTCCTACTCCATTCTAATCACTACCATATGCCTATCAAGATGTCTATCTATATCCCTACTCCATCCCTATCCTACCACTGTCCCTACTCCTACCTCAATCCCTCCTGCAGCCCCTTTTCCGATCCCTACTCCATCTCTCTATCACTAGCCTAACCCTCATCCTCAACATTACGTTTACTCTAACAGTTACTTTAAATCTACTTTAATGCCACTGACTCTTAACCCTAAATGTACCATTATCATTTTATGGTGAATGTAGGACGTTACAACGCATACATTTACAACTCATGCCTTTACAATGCAGTTACAACAAATTCTTTAAAACTACATTTACAACGCATTCCATTACATCACATTAGACCTTTACAGCGCATACCATTACAACGCACACCATTACATTGCAGTTAGGGTGAGTGTTAGATAGTGTAGGGGGAAAAATGACTATTCTAACTCCAGGGGGTGCAACAGTAGGGTAAGTGTTGGATAGTCTAGGGGTAAAAATGACTATTCTAACTCCAGGGGGTGCAACAGTAGGGTAAGTGTTGGATAGTGTAGGGGTAAAAATTACTATTCTAACTCCAGGGGGTTCAACCGTAGGGTAAGTATTGGATAGTGTGGGGTTACTATGCGTTGTAATGGTATGCGTTGTAATAACATGCATTGTAATGCCTTCATTGTAGTGTCATGCGTTGTAGTGTCATTCGTTGTAGTAACATGTAATGTAATGGCTGCGTTGTAGTGACATGCGTTGTAAAGGATGCTGCGATGTATTGACTGCATTGTAAATTTTGTGCGATGTGATGACTGCGTTGTAAAACTTGTTTCCCTTTTATGGTTACCATTGACCTAGCCCACACCTTACCCTAACCCTACCCATCATTATGAACAAAAAGAAGGATTATTTGTAAATGGTTTTGACATACTGCTTTTAATTATAACTATACAGTAAAAGTGTAATGAACATCTAAATGGTTTGCATTTCTTTAAATTATGAAATATATATGTACATTTTATTAACGTTGGAATGAAATGGAAGCCGGAGCATATATTTGAAAAGATGGTCTTATACCGAATACTTGCATACCGATAATCGATTAATAATAGAAAGAAACGTTGAAGCATATGTTTTTCTTTATTATAGTTGGACCTTTTAAAATCAAATATTTTATTACAAATTAGATAATTTTGAGAAATGTATCAGCAAATGATGTGATGTAAATGAGAAGTTAAAGGAGACGAAGTAAAAATAGAATGAAAGAATGGGGATGAGGGAAGGGAAGGTAAACTTAATTCTCTGTTAATCATGACTATGGGGCCACATGCATCAAGCTTTCTTCCGGTCACAAACGACGGGAAAAAGCCTTTTCTGAGGCATGAACCCATTTCCATTCGCAAATTAGGTAATCACATCTTTTTCGATTACCAAAATTGTGAATGCATGTAGGGAATCATAAATTGCAATTCCCTAAAGACGATGCATCAAGCCTTTCCTAAATGCAAACTGTGCATTTAGGAAATGCTAATTACCATCAACTTCAAGTTGATGGTAATTTGCAAATTCTAAAAAAATGCACAAAAGTGCATTTTTCAAAGTGACATGTGACGCTCACACATGCCCTTAGGGCATGTGTGTGGACCACATGTGCACACATACCTTTCTGGGGGTCGCATCAGGGGGACCTTAAGTCCCCTGGCACCCTTGGAATTTCACTCGCAATTTGCGATTACCAATTTGGTAATCGCAATTTGCGAATGCATTCCCATTTAAGGGTATGGGCCTATAGGCTCATAGGAATGAATGGAGTGACATTATCTATTAGGTAATGTTTAGGAATCACAATTTATTTTGCGATTCCTACATGCATAAGGAATTGCGATTTCTAAATAGCGATTCCTCAAAAATCAATATTTAGGAATCGCAATTCCTTATGTTGATGCATGTGGCCCTATATTTTTTTTATAGTTTCTCTAAACCTTAAGAAGAGTAAGTAACAAAGTAACATTTTATTCTTTCCAGTTATTAAAAAACATAAGTTCTCAAAGCCATTATAAAATATCTCCATAACCAAGAAAAACAGCCATAAAAACCCCATTTATCCAGTGCATACAATTGAGTTATTCTTAAAAACGTACTACAACCATCAATCAGCAACATATACATTGGAGATACTCCTTACTAAGGACCAGCTCCCTATCCAGCTAGGTGAAATGCATAATGTTTTGTACATTTAAACGCTTCTTAAAATCACTATAAGCAAAACTGTTACGACATAGCTAGCACTTTAACAGCTCGGCCACTGCTCATCAAGAACATATTTGTGATTTTCTTAAAATGATATACTTTATGACATATACAAGTAAAATGCATTATGTTTTGAATATCTTTAATCCCTTTTAAAATCTCATTGATGGCAAAACATTTGGAGAATAGTATATTGTTTTAACGACTCGGCCATGGCACATCAGCAATTGATAGCAGCTAGACAGAGTGCATTATGCTTTACATATTTGCAGAGTTCCTAAAATTACAATATCAGAAAAGCTGTGGCAATTTAATCTAATATCTAGTGTTTCAGCCACCTTACATCCTTTGATACTCAACAATTGTAAAAATTAACGATGGATAAAATGTATTTGTTACTAAAATCTTAATTAACGAACAGCAAGTCTTAAAACAGGCTATTAAAGTGCACTATGCACTGGGACTCTTCTTGACCAAGCCTTGAAACAGATTAATGAAGTACACTGTGGAGTAAGCAGCAGGAACTGTTCTTGACTATTCTTAACTTTATCCGGAAACACATCTTATGTTCATTCTCTTATAGACTTCCCTGAGAAACTTCTAAAACCTAGCAGAGAGCTGTACATTAACCCCACTCAAGCACGTATTTATCGCTGTTTTGCATTGTCTTAGAACTAGGTGGTGAAATACTGATTTTAGATCCTAACACCTTTAGGCTAGTGCAAAGACACACAACATGCAATAACGATTCTTGTTCATAGTCATACAGTCTACAATTGCGAGGGACAGATCCTTTCAGGCACACATATTTGTAATCGCTTAAAGAGATTAATCCACATCTCATTCTCTATTTTTTTTTTTTACATTTTTTATTATTGTTAGCCAGCTGACAAAAAAGAAGAAGACAAAAAATACATAAATGGTTTCATACATGTACAGAGATTCATCAGAGTATATATGTTGTAGACCACATAATTTGATATATGGAGACAATAAAAAAATTCCTGTTACAAAATCAAACTATAGACATATTCTTCTTTGCAAAGGGAAAAGAAACAAGAGAGAATTAGCAATTATGCAACGTTTAAGTAAGATTTTACTCTAGGAAGGTACCCCAGTTTCTATTAAATTTGATCAGTGAGCGTGTTCCCCTAAGATTTGCTAGGGCTAGCTCCATGGCATGTATCTCTGTTACTAGTGTCCACCACTTCCAAACCGTTGGTGGTTCCAAATCGGTCCAGGCCCTAGCCAGGGTTAATTTGGCACAAGAGATAAGTATAGTGGCTAAGGCTGATTGTGGGGGTGAAGAAGGATTAAAATTTAGTAAAACCGAGGCAGCCATGATGGTGGGTAGCGAGATGTTTTTTGATCTAAGAACATTCTGTATGTCCCCCCAAAAGGTCTTAAGTTTGGGGCAGGAATACAACATATGTACTAGATTGGCTGCATCGGTTAGACATTTAGGGCATTTAGTACGATTACTGAAAGAGGCGTTGGAGGACCATCTAGAGATTCTTTCCGGTGTGTAATAGAGCATACAGGTCGTTGTAAATTGTTACCCCACTCGGCATGATCTTATTAGACGCTGAAAAAGCTTTTGACTGAGTGAGGTGGGACTATCTCTGGAGTGTGCTGTCCAAAATGGGTTTTGGGGGAAACTTTTTGAAGGGCATAAAAGCACTTTATGACAAACCAACCGCATGTATTAGCTATGGGGGCCTGACCTCATCAGAATTTCCCATCATGCGTGGGACCCGTCAAGGCTGTCCCCTTTCACCCCTTTTATTTGCCCTCTCATTAGAACCATTTTTGCTCGCCCTTCACTCTCAAACCCTGATTGTACCTTTCAGCTCCGGCTCACAGGAGCTGAAAATGGCAGCTTATGTGGACGGCATTGCCGTATATACTACCGACATTTCCTGTTCCTGTCAATATCCGTCACTTTCAGTGTAGCTGCCATACCTCGAGCAGAGCAATTGCTGAAAATCCCTCACCTCGCCAGGTACCTTGGGACACACGCCTTTTGCCGAGATACCGCCGCCGCCGCGCCTGGAGTCACCAGCGGCAGCAGAGCGGACTCGGTACCCCAGGGGGCCCAGCTCTCGCGCACGCTGTGCGCGTCATTATCTTGCGCCAGGAGGCGCCTGAAAAGCCGGGTCCCCCCGACCAGGGTGTGTTCCTGTCAATCTCCGTGCTTTCCAGTGTAGCTGCCATACCTCGAGCAGAGCAATTGCTGTAAATCCCTCACCTCGCCAGGTACCTTGGGACACACGCCTTTTGCCGAGATACCGCCGCCGCCGCGCCTGGAGTCACCAGCGGCAGCAGAGCGGACTCGGTACCCCAGGGGGCCCAGCTCTCGCGCACGCTGTGCGCGTCATCATCTTGCGCCAGGAGGCGCCTGAAAAGCCGGGTCCCCCCGCAACGCGGGACGCAAGCGGGACGCCCGGAGCGAAGCCCGGGCAAAAGGCGGGCCCTCTGTGGCCCTCAGTGGCCGAGGTAGGCTGGGCTGGGCCCGGTTATTTTTCATTGACATTATCATATTTGTACATGTTAATGCGCTTGACTGTTTGAGGAAGATCCATTTATAGACACTTATACACTACTACCTCTTATACTACTGCCGGTCAGCCATTGTCGCATCTCCAGGACTATATTTATTATTTTATGAAATCCTAACATTTTTTGTATTCAGTCTTCTGGAGGACAATCACTTTAAAAACTTTATTTCGTGGAAAAGTCTTACTGAAGATGTCTAAAAAATTACGTTCAGGAAGGGTAGTGGGAGAAAAACCTGGTGCAAAAACAGTCATTACCCGTACAAGAAATAAATCTGTGAACAATCCCCCGTTGAAGGGTCAATGCCAACTCTTTGAATTATGGGACCTGCCTCCGGCTAAGAAATCTAATTTTGCTGTTATAGAAGCTTCCTGTGCCATAGTCCAGGACGTTCATACTCTAGGTATTACAGACCCTCCGCCTCCTCCTGTGCAGCCCGCGTTCTTACAATCAACGGCAGCGGTGTCCCCTTCTCTTGTTCTATCTGAAGGGAAGGTGCAGAGTATTTTCGAACATCCGGTACCTGTAAGTGAACCTGCGAATCAACCTTCTATGCCTCAAACCCCTCTGAATGATAGGCTGGGGGGCGACTTGTCCTCACTATCCATCGACCTGGAACTCTGTGGCCGCTACGTAAACACAGCTAAAGTGGAGACTCAGGACCCATTTAAGCCCTCGGGGGGTGCTACCCCATCTGGGTTATTGTTGTATAGTAGTACCCCTTCGTTAAATGGTCAGGACATGTCTGATTTGTTAAATGTTTCCAGGAGCCCGAATCTTAATCTATCTGGTATCCGTCGTCCAGCGGAAGCATGTGAAAAA
Source organism: Lissotriton vulgaris (assembly GCF_964263255.1). Lineage (NCBI taxonomy): Eukaryota > Metazoa > Chordata > Amphibia > Caudata > Salamandridae > Lissotriton > Lissotriton vulgaris. Next base: position 341,476,139 of record NC_141699.1, read on the forward strand.
CCGATCTCTGAATCCATGATCGCTCTGGAACAACTATTAGCCTCCATCTTACTTCTCTTGGGGAAATTTGTTGGCAGCTCGGATTGTATCTTGGATTCAGTTACCCAAATATTGAAGACACTGTTACAGAAGTTGCCAGACATGAGGAGTGTTTCCCCTTCTATGACTGAACACAGCTTGCCTAAGGGGCAAATAAGTGCGCCTATAGCGGAGTCAGATATGAAGGCTGCAACAGCCGTTTTGGAATCACACATCGTCTCTATGCCTTTAACCGCAGTCCCCAATTGCATTAAGAACTCAGTTCTAGAGATCGAGGAAGAAAACAAATCTACTCCCGGTCCCAAAGTGGTCCAAGATCTATTCCCTATCTTCATGTCCAAAAATAAAAAAGATCCTTTGGACGATAAACAGGAGGTGAAGGTAAAAAATGGTAAACATAAAAACAATAAAGGGAATAAAAGGAAACCAATTCGAAAATACAGGAAGAAAAGGCAGCGTCGGATAATCTTCCAAAATACTTCGGCTGTACTGGAGAACGATGAAACTGATGTGGATCCCTCCCCCACCTCCTTAAAGGCGGATATTGAATTGAACTTATCCACTTCGACATCTTTAAAGGTGGAAAGTGATCGGTGTCCACCAACGTCTCTGGAAGTTATGCCACAAATGGCGGGTTCTCTTCCATGCCCTTCTTCACTGACTGCGACAGGAGCTCCAATCTTATACCCATCTGGGGCCCTTAACCCTTTGGCCCCTCCTTTCTCCGTAGCTCTAGAGACTGAAGACCGTTTCCCTCCTGTCCGGCCTCTAAAAAATTCTAAGGCTCCTGTGGACGTTCTTGTGTTAGACATTTTACCTTTATTCGATGTTGACCTACCCTTAAACAGAGCTTGGCTTCTTAAGCGCTTTAGCGAGATTGAAAGTCTTCATCATATTCAATCTAGGGACATTGAGTTAGTCTCCCTGTTGGGTGGAGTCAGGGTATTGAGTATAAGGGTTAAATTCTATTCTCCTATCATAGTAAATCTGATATTAGAGCAAGCCGAGAATTTTCAACGTACAGGTATCGACATTCTCCCGATTTCTAACCTTGGTAATATAAATCCTGTGTTTGGAAAGGTGTCTGGGGGTGATGAGCAAAATGGGGTAGCCTCTCCTCTTAGAGACCTGAAAACTTGGGTCTCTAGGGGAAAACGCTCGGTCTCGCACGTGAAGCCACTCCCGCTAACTCAGAATTCCTCCTTTATAGAGGATAATAACCGGTGGAATTGGCTGCATAGTGCCTTATCTACAAAAACAAAAGATAATCCCAAATTGTTTCATCATCTTTAACACCTCACTAAAAATTATTTCTTGGAATGCGGCAGGGATCCACAGTAGCCCAGAGAAATTTGCTTTTTTATTTTCTCTGGGTGCCAATGTGATGTGTATTCAGGAAACTTGGTGCATCAATATCCTAGCGGCATCAAAGGATTTTTATGTCCTGGAAGTGCCTGCTGCTCCTTCCAAGAAAGGTCATGCCAGGGGGGGAATCGCTTGCCTACTATCAAATAAATTGCAATGGAGATTTTCCCACTATATCGACCCAAGTAAACTTTTCCACGCTATAACCATTGAAAATTTGTTTCATAATGGTATAAAGTCACCTATTGTAATTCTTAATGTGTATATACCTCCAGAAGAGTGTTTTAACGTTACCCTGCAGCAGGTTTTCCGATATATTGATCAGATTAAAAATGTCACATCCCCTCCGGAAATTTTGCTTGTAGGAGACTTGAACTGCAAAATCTCCAATGTTAGTCTGAAACTTTTCAGGAATAAAGCTAAAGAAGAGGCGCATTTTGTTCCCCAAACACTCTTCCCTGATAAGTTAGTGACAAATAAAAGAGGGAAGATTTTGCTAAAAGAACTAGCGGCCGTTGACGGTCTCATACTAAACGGGAGATTTCCGTCTGACGTGCCTGCTAAATTTACTCACAAATCTCCTTTTGGGTCTTCTATCTTAGACTATGCAATCGCAGACTATGGTTTGTTTCCTTATATTCAGGACCTTAAAATCATACCCACCTCCCTTAGTGACCATAGCATATTGTTTTTAACTATTTCTTTAAATCCCATGACCACTGCGTCTTGGTCTTTCAATGGCAGTGATGCTGCCTTCCACGCTTCCTCGGGAGGGTGTTTCTGGAATCCTTCCGCTATTAGCGGGGTACAGGACTTCTTGTCTGATACCCTAATAGTATTAAAGGAGTGGCGTGGGAACGAAATAGTTTATTTTGAAGAATTCATGCGAAATATCATTCGTTATGCCAAAAAAAACGTACGCCCTAGAAAAGGGGTAGTGGTCCCTAGTATACTGCGTACCCTGAATAGGGAAATAAATAAACTAGTCCGTGAACAATATTTAGATAGAGTCTTGGAACGTGGAAAATAAATTTCCAGGTTAAGAAGAAAGAGATGCAGACTTAAGCTAAAAATTAAAAAGGAAAGGGAGGACAATGTTTGGATTAATCTGAGGGAATCCGTTGTTCATGGTAGAATCAGAGATTTTTGGGCAATAATTGGGAAGGGGTGCGGTACGAGACTAAGTCCCTCTCCCATCCCTATAGCGGAAGAGGTATGGATCTCTTACATCCGGGATCTCTATGCAGGGAACGGGATTACAGGTGATGATATTGTCATAAATGCTACACCTGAAGGTCTCATTAATTACCCCACAGAAAAAGAAATTGAGATGGCTATAAAAAACATGCGCCCCTCTGGGGCAATGGGCCCGGATGAACTCCCCATGACGGTCCTTAAACAAGACCCTTTAAGGTGGAGTAAAATCCTGTATCCTCTGTATAAAGCCTGTTTTCTGTCCAAAACGGTACCTGCATCCTGGAGGGGAAGTATCTTGGTCCCCATTTTCAAGAAGGGAACAAGGGATAGCCCCAGCAATTACCGCTTGATTGCTCTCCTCGACCCCATCGGAAAGGTCTTTGCGAAATGTCTTCTTAATTCCCTCTCCGATTGGGTCGAGGAGAGCAACATCTTGCCGTTTGAACAGACCGGCTTTCGTAGGGACCACGGTACGCTAGACAACCTCACCGCTCTCCATGTGGTCACAAATAAATATGTCCAGGTGAGAGGAGGGGTAGTGTATGCCGCCTTTATTGACTTCTCCACAGCGTTCGACAAAGTAGATCGTAGAACGCTGTGGAGAAAATTGGCAGCGCTTGGTGCCCCAACCTATCTGTTGGAGCTGGTTCGGTCTCTCCATACAGAGACCTGGTGTAGGGTCTTGTTGGGGGGCGAAAGGGGGCTATCTTCTCAAATTCCATCTGCGAATGGCCTTAAACAAGGCTGTTTATTGGCTCCCCTTTTGTTCTCCTTATACACGGCAGACCTACCCGCCGCCTTGTCTGCCAGTGAGGGTATCGCCCCGGTGGTGGGGGTGACCCCTATATCCTGCCTGATGTATGCCGATGATGTTCTTATCCTTGACTTGACCCCTAAAGGTCTTGCAAATCGGATACATGCTCTTCACGCTTTTGCAGCAGGCCATTGTATGAAGATCAACATTACCAAAAGTAAAGTGATGTGCATAGCCGGTAAGAAGATGTGCCGTTCTGTAGATTTTGGTTGGTTTATTGGGGGCCAAAAATTGGAGGTTGTAAATTCCTATACATTTCTGGGAAAAATAATCACGGCTAACTTGAGTGAGAGGCTCCATATTGAGCATTGTTCACGCAAAGCTCTTGCCCACGGCAAAGGTTTAAACTCTCTATACCAGGCAACGGGAAAAAGGCACTTCTTGAGTTTATTGGAAGTTTATAGATCAAAAATTCCCGCAACAATTCTGTATGGTATTGAACTCATAGAGGTGAAAAACTGGGACTTTTGCCATAAGCTTGAGGGGAAACTCCTAAGATCTCTATCTTCCCTAAATACTGCGTGCTCCGTGGCCGCCTGCAGGCTCGACTTTGGACTCAGGAGCAGCTGGGTACAGGGATTATGTGCCCTAATAAGATGGGTGGCCTGTTTGGCTAGAGCGGGAGTAGGGACTATGCGAGCTCTCCTCAGAAGTGAACTATTGGGTAATTTTAAAGAGTTTTCTAAACTTGTAAGTAACTTTAGAAGGGCGGTAACCCTTCTAAAGTTAGATGAAAACGCCTTGTTTTTGTATTCTCCCTTACAGTTAAAACTCGTTTTGAAGGAAGCCTCGTGGGATCTATGTTTTCACTCTGATAAAAAGTTAATCTGTGAGAAAAGGAATGTAGATCTTCTCCTTAACTCCTATGTGTTGAAGTTGCCACAACCCTATGTCATATGGAACCTGCCGCATGGCATTCGTAGATTTTGGTTTCTCTTACGTTACGACTTAATTCCACTAAATCTACTGTTATCCAAATGGCATGGCTCCTCTGCTTTGTGCAATTTATGTAAATTGAGCACCCAGGACTGTATGCATGTTTTACTGATTTGCCCCGCGCTCCGTAAATTGCGCTGCCGATGGTTAAAAGTTATCTGTCTCCGCCTTGGCATTGTCACTTTGAATGGCTTTCTTCATGCACTTTATTGCCCTCCCAATGAAATGTTCTGTTTCATTATTTTTAACTTTTTTAAAGGTTTTTTAGCTATTTATTAATATGTATCTGGAGATGTTTTGACTGTCCGACCTCCTGTAGATTAGTTTCCGCATGTCTGTTCTGTACTTAACCTTGTCCCTCAAATGTTAGGATTTTGTCATGTATTTGTCTTGTTGTTTTATATTGTATACTTTATGTGGCCCTCTTTGAGAGCCAAAACATAATAAATAAAATTGAAATTGAAATTGAATACTACCGACATTGCCGATACGCTGAAAGGAATATTTATAGAGGCTGGGAAATTCGGGAAGGTGTCAGGTTACAAGCTTAACCGACAGAAGACACAAGTTATAGCTAACTACTCCCCTACTATGGCTATCCCCGAGATCTGTAAAGAAGCAACCTACTTAGGGGTTAAATTAACGGCCAGACTACAAGATATTAATAATATAAACTATAATGATTTGATTAAAAAAACTACTCTCCTATTGAAAAAATGGAACAGATTGCCCCTGAATTTGATTAGTAGAATTAATCTTATTAAGATGAAGGTTTTGCCAAAGTTTGTTTATTTATTCCGATCTATCCCACTTGCATTAAATAACAAATTCTTTCAGCACCTAGACGGGCTCCTGAGTAGCTTTATATGGAGTTACAAAAAGGCTAGAAGGTCATTAAAAATGTTGAAAAATAATACAAATAAGGAAGGGCTGAACTTTCCAGACTTCAAATTGTATTTCTGGTCTGCGTTTTTTACACGCCTACGTTCCTTATTACATGGAGACAGAGCTCTTTTTTTTCATTTTTTTATGTTGTAACAAGACACACAATTTTTTTTGCTTAGAGTTAATGACCCAAACTATTACAAGAGGGTGAGATTTAAGACTGATAAAGACATTGCTGGGATCTGGGTCAATGTACTAAAATTTTGTAAAACAACTTTTTTTCACCCGAAACTGCCGCTGTGGGGCAACCCAGGCCTTCCGGCTATTTCCACGGATACTATCACTTATAATTGGGCGGCGCTCTGGATTAAGGTATTGGCGGATCTGTACGGCGAATGTCTGACTAAATATCGAAATCAAAAATATCGACATACAAAAATATCGGGACAAAAATATCGAAGTCAAAAATATCGGAATCCTATCCCTAACAAGGTAAGTACAAAAATATCGAAAAAATAATATCGTAGTACAAAAATATCGAAATTAAAAATATCGTTTTTTTAAATGTATTAATAATAATGTTAAAATAATTATAAAATACATATAATGTTACAAATATTAAATAAAAATATTAAAACATAATTAAAAAATTAAAACTAATACATATACATTTAAAATAAATTAAAAACGTAATAATTTAATGTAATTTTATATTTTGTAATTTCATTTAATTGATTTAATTTAAATGTATTTAATTTTTACCCTGTACGACTGTACCCCAAAAACCCAAAACTGACCCAGAACCCTAAAAATACCCCTTTACCCAAATACTGAAAACTGACACTGAACCCTAAAAATACCCCTTTACCCAAAAACTGAAAACTGACCCTGAACCCTATAAATACCCCTTTACCCATGAACTGAAAACTGACCCATAACCCTAAAAATACCCCTTTACCCAAAAACTGAAAACTGACCCTGAACCCTAAAAATACCCCTTTACCCATGAACTGAAAACTGCCCCAGAACCCTAAAAATACCCCTTTACCCAAAAACTGAAAACTGACCCTGAACCCTAAAAATACCCCTTTACCCAAAAACTGAAAACTGACCCTGAACCCTAAAAATACCCCTTTACCCATGAACTGAAAACTGACCCTGAACCCTAAAAATACCCCTTTACCCATGAACTGAAAACTGACCCTGAACCCTAAAAATACCCCTTTACCCATGAACTGAAAACTGACCCTGAACCCTAAAAATACCCCTGTACCCATGAACTGAAAACTGACCCTGAACCCTAAAAATACCCCTGTACCCAAAATTAATTTATATTATTTAATTACCAATTAATTATTAATTAACAATAACAATAAAGTAAATATATTAGCACATTTGCTGTAATTAATTTAATTTAATAATTAATATTATTTTGCACAATTAATTAAGTATAACAATAAATTATATATATAAAAATTACTATAATTAATTCAATTAAATAATTAATAATAATTAATTACCAACTAATTAATAATTATAAATATGAAAACAAATTATAAGAATTAATTAACTAATTAATAGAAATTAATTACCAATTAATTAATTAAAATATGTACAAACATATATCAATTAATTAATTATTATTAAATTACTTCCCACCCTATTCCCCTATAAACCCATAACCCGCTACAGAACATATTTATCAATTAATAAATTAATTAAATAATTTAAAATTAATTCTCAATCAATTAATTAATTAATAATTCCTACTAATTAATAATTAATTTAACATAATTAAATTACTTCCCACCCTATTCCCCTATAAACCCACAACCCGCTACAGTAGTAAAAGACAATATTTAATAAAATAACATTAAAAATAAATAATAAAACATAATAAATACAATATAATATACACTAAATTTATTTAAAAATTGATATTAGTAACATCAAAGTTATTAATTTCGATATTATTAACATCGATATTTACAACTTCGATATTACTGATATCATACCAATATCGATATTTAGACTGTCGATATTACTTACCTTCGATATTTTTGTATATCGATATTTAAACTTCGATATTTTTGCATATCGATATTTAAAAATCGATATTTTGTCTGTGTACCCTGTACGGCATACAGGGCTTTCTAGAATTTAATACGCTCAAACAGATATATGACATACCGGAAGCCACAAGGTACAAACATCTGCAAAATGCACGACTATTTAATTAATAATAAAAAGATTCAAAAAATCACTGAATGTGACATATGGACTTGTCTTTATTCAAACAAAAAAAAAATCAGTTATTAGCGAAGCCTATAAAACACTCAGTACCTTGCATTTTTGGCAAGGATTTTGGCACACAATATTGGAGGCAGATTTTGGTCAGGAATACTCTGTGAGCCCAAGAATTATATTGAGTCCTTCTTTTTTTTTTTATTGAGATATAAGGTGTATTTCGGTTAAAAGCAGATACATATAAAATTCATTGATCTTGATACAAAAATACAGAAAATTCTTAATATGCAATAAATTAGTTGGCAATAATCAATAGTGTAATAATAGTCAAGGCTCGAAAACACAATTCATACAAACATTAATAGCGTAGCCCTGGAATTGGTAAAAACAGCGATACTCCTAAATAAATATAATCAGAAAAACTTTATCTTTTTGAATTCCTCCACTTCTTCAGGGGTGCCCAAATATTCCTGCCCAATTCTTGAGATTTCTTACCCTTAAATTCGTATAAGCATGACTCTAAATTATGCATGCCCAGTAGCCTGGAGAGCCACATCTGAAAGGTCGGGCGGTGGTATCCTTCCATCCTGCAGAAATAAGGATTCGTAATACCGCAACTGCACTGAACACAAGAGCTTGGGCGTCCCTCCCAACCTTAAGTTTGTCATCCGTCCCTATCAGGACCAGAGTAGGGGATAGATCGATGTTATGACCTAGCAACCCCCCCACAAACAGAGTTATCTCACTACGAACTAAGACGAGGTTGGGACAATGATAGAACATATGCAAAAGGTCTGCAGGACCAGTGTTGCATTTAGAGCATCTATCATCTTCTCTTAACCCCCATCCATGCAGTTTCGCGGGGGTGTAATACAGATTGAACAGAGTCTTATAATGTTGGGCCCTCAAGTGTGTTGACCGAAATAGTCTCTTATTTAGGAGTAAAGCCAGGTCTAAATCGACATCGGGGTCCCCCAACTTTTGCGCCAAAGTGGCTTCCGTTTTCTCTAAATCATCTCGAAGACCAAGCAGCAGATAGTTGTAAGCTGTACTTATCTTTTCACCCCTTCTAATTAAATATTCGACCATTTGGTTACCTGGAGGCAGCATGATCTTTGGTCTATATGCAAGTAATGTTTGAGCAATTTGCCCATATAAAAACCAGTGATTTTGAGGGATACCAAATTTCTGCTATATCTCCTCAAAGCTAATGATGGCATCACCTGCCATAATGTCACCCAGGCACCTTACCCCACACTCCCTCCAGACCAAGCATTGAGTCCTTCACATAGGTCTCGAACTGGAGCTTCTTATCATGAATGCATGACTTTATCGGCTCTTTCAGAGATCCCGTAGGGTGCGAGGCTTGAGAAAATCCAGGCACTGCGGGTCGATGTGGCGGCGAAACAGGCGCTGCGTCGATTTCAACAGGCGCCAACAGGCCATGCATCGATTACTTCAGCCACACAGCAGGGCCTGCGTCGAAGTTGGAGCAGGAATCTTGAATGCTGGAGACTCGGTGCTGCATTGATTGTTCAGCCACACCCCGGCGATGCGGTGGGAAAAGCGGCGTTAGAAGGGTGATGCATGGATTTTCCAGTCTTGCAGCTGCAGAACCACCTCCAACGGCACAGAACTGGAATTGGCACTGCTTGGCTGGTCAGAACTCCCTGCAGTGGAGTTCAGAGGTGCTGCAGATTAAGTCTTTGATTGCCTTGAGACTTCCAACAGGAGGAAAGCACACACAAACCCTTGGAGATGCTTGGAAAAGCAGGATAAAAGAAAGCAAAGTCCAATTCTTTCACTGCCAACAGACAGAAAAAGCAACTACAGGCCAACCAACAATGCAACACCCAGCAATGGGGTAGTACTCCTCCTGACAGCTGTTCAGCTCTTCTTCTTAGCAGAGTCCTAAGTCCAGAAGTGTTCTAAAAATGTGGGGTTATAGGTCCAATACTTATACCCCTTTTGGCCTTTGAAATAGGCATAATTCAAAGGTAAATCTTTGTTTTCCACAAGATCCTGTCTTGCCCTTCCTTGGCTCCAGACACTCTACATGGAGGTGGAGGCAGCATTGTGAGAGGCCAGGCACAGCTCTATTCAGAGGTCAGTGACTTGTGACACTATGTCCTTGAGATCCTCACACAACCCCTGATAGAATATAGATGTTCTCTTTGCCATGGGACAATGGGTCTCAGAAACAAGACGGTTAAAAGAGGTAATATATGTCAACAAGTCCTGTTTCCCCTGGCGTAATTTCAACAACTCTGCATCGCTTGCTTGCATAAAAGCATGCTTCACGAACAAACAGTGCATATGCTCCTTAAAAGCGGGATAATTATACAACACAGGATCATCCCCTTCCACTAAAGTAGCAGCCCAAGCGGCCGCAGAACCTGCCAGATAAGAAATAACAAAAGCCACCTTTGCTGCATCATCAGGGAAGGAAGACAGTCGACACATGAAATGTAAATGGCACTGGTTCATAAACACCCCATACTTATTACAATCCCCTGTAAATCTCTCTGGGATAGCTAAAGGGACAGGAACCAGTGTATTAACAGTAATAGCAAGGGGAGTGCCACCACTAGCCCCCTGAATAGTTGTACGAACAAAGTGGATAATGGCGGGTTGCAATGTGGGCCCCTGAGTTTTAGATCATGGCCCCATACCTGCCCACCATGTGCGTTCCCTGACCCTAAGGACACTCAACTCCTGATGCAATCCCACATTCTTCTTCTGTACAAGCCCTGTACCTCAGACTGAAGGGATGTAATAGCAGCCATTAATTCCTGCATTGAAGGAACCCCTTCCTCCCCTAATCTAGGCATCCCTTTTTCCAGATCCATCTTCGCTCAAGCAGTATATCAATTTGTGGGCTTGGTTTTCTTTTCTGACACCACTCCAAATAGTGCCCAATACTACCTTAGCCCTTGCCGGCATCACCCTTAATTGTAGGTGAGGGCAGACAACGGCAACTGGAGAAGGTGGGGGGAAGGGGACAAAACAAGGAGATCAGCATGAACTGCCCCGGAGACTGGAAGGTTCCACTTTACTGTACCACACAGGAAGAGGCCAAGCCACTCTGAAGAATTAACAGCAGACAAAAGAAAAGGTTAGGCTGAATAAACAAGAAAAACACACACATACACACATGCGTGGCTGGGTATTATAACACAGAGACGTTCTTACCCTTCCCACTGGGTTTGATGGTGGTCCAATAGAGGGATAGACAGTGCCGAATACTTTGCCAATAAAACATGGTAATTCCAAGATATCAGTAGTCCCAGGCACTTAATCCAATCCCAAGTTCGGTTAAAAACAATACAACTTCTTAAATTGAATGTATTCAGGAAAGGGGAAAAAGCCAGTACATGGCAAAAAATAACAACAATTAAACTAACAAACCAGAGAGTCAAAATAAGTCTGTATAGGACCTCTCTTTATGGTGCACCGAAAAATAGGACACTAACAAAACAAAATCGCCGGTTACTTAAAAGACCCGACAAGAGGACTTTACTGAAAGAGGGAAAACAAGGATGCAGCCGCGTCCTAATTCCGTGTTACACGTCAAGGTTAGGGAAGGAGGGGGATCTACCTAGTGAAGTCCTTTGTAAATGCTCCACCATCCCGTTGAAAAGCAACAAAGTCCCAGTAAATCCAGAAACGCTCGCAAATCCAGCGCAAGCTCTCAGCATCCAGGCAAACAGGAAGGCAAGGCAAACAGGAAGTCCTAGAAGGTCGGCGAAGAGCTTCCGGATGTCAGAACCAGAAATGAAACCAAGCGCCGTTTATAGCAGGTAAGTGCGTTAAATACTCATTTAACACGCCCAAGTCTCTAATTGCATACCCAATCATGGGAATGCGGTAGTGGAAGGTAAGGTAAGGAAAACAAAAAGCTGTGTCAGTTCCCAACACACTGTAGCTCCCTTTGTGTGACTGTCTAGAGTGAATGCACAAACCGACCCTGTCAGCTCAAACAGGATGTTGATTCCATGGACAGGCAGAGACACAAAATGGTAAAGCAAGAAATGGCCACTTTCTGAAAGTGACATTTTCAAAAACACAATTGATAAGACCAATTTCACTAGAGGACATATTTTTAAATCCTGAGTTCAGGGAACCCAAACTCCAATTCTCTATCTTTTCCAAATAGTAAGGAGTTACAAGGCAGCTCCAATGATAACCTATGGGGGAGATAGTCCTTACAATACTGAAAAATAAAATTAGCAGTATTTCACTATCAGGACATGTAAAACACCCTACTACAGGTCCTACCTTTCTCATACACTGCACCCTGTCCACGGGAATAGCTTCAGCCAGAGCCTAGCTCGATCAACTTATCAAATGCGTTGGTATAGTTGATAAATACTAAATAAAGGGGAGAGGCACATTTGATTGTTGTTGCTTCAATCCAGGAAGCGAGGATAACCAAATTCTCCTCAGTGCAATTATCACATCTAAACCGTATTTGCCCCATGGGAATTAATATCTTCAAAGTAGCCTTGGTTTGGGGCTTGTCATTGGTACCTTCCACCTTTAATGGACACGGGTCCAGATAGTCCTTTTCGACAATTTGGCTGTGTGGAACAACTGATCATGTACTTGCAGTTTTCTCGAAAACAGGGGGTTTGATTTTTCCCCCACATTTATATATTTGGCTGTTGCAATAGTTGTGAGATCATCCTCAACTACAAGAACATACACTCGCAGCCCGACATTGGTTTCCTTTGTCCGTAAAGCAGCAGTCATCATCTTTTTTGGAGTACTCCCTTTATGAAAATATTCCACAGCTATCTGCCCTGTGTTCTCTATTTGGTAATTAGTTCCATTACAAAAGCTCAAGTTTTTGGTCCTCATGCAGAGGTTGTGGCTTTCTGGGTGTGATGTTACAAGTCACCAATGCTTTCTCCTGTTTTGGATTTTTGCTCATTGTCTTGCTCGCGAGCTGAGGGTAATCAAATATAGAATATATATTTTGAGCAACTTTAGTCTGGTGATTTCTTGAGAGCCTATTATTTGATGACTCCACACTATTTGAGATTAGCGGGACATCGACTGATCGATTGATCACACCCTCATTGTGTGGTTGAGCAGTAGTGCTTGGTTTTGTCGTAAGTTGTTCCTTAGGGCCAAGATATAGCTGATGTTTGAGCCTTAGACAAGGTGCCAATTCCTCTCTGTAAGCTCTTGGAATAGTCTTTAGATTAACACTCTTTGGCCAATTCAGACATTACCCCTGTCAGGGCCAATATCTTCTTTAATAAATGTGAACAGTAACATGGGTCTGCCGGTTTGTCCATGGACTGTTGGGCTTTCACAATCAGAGCATTTCAGTTGTCTAATCTGACATCGATGTTTTTGGACATAAATTGCCAATGATTGTAAGTAGATTATTTCTATTTCTAACTTGTCTGCATGGATTATGGCCACTCGACCAATAGTTGTTAATGTATTACCTATTGCGGCCTACCACCCCAACACATTTTCCCCTACACCCATTCCATTTTAGGTATAGGAGTCATGAACGCCTTACTTTATTTGACGAAGACTTATCAGTCTTTTGTTTGGCAAAGGGCTTTACACCATTTTCACTTTAGGGGTGTTGAAGGACCTATTACCTTGGGCCCACCTTTTGCCAGGGGCTCATTTAGCCATCCAATTGAACATGTCAGAAGTTGATCTTGCTTTGGAGGATCAAATGGGTCCATTGCATTAAGGATCTCCTTATCCCCAATATAATGTTCTTTCAACTTTCCATGGGAATCTTCATTATTGTTTGTACTGCAAGTTACAAATCTTTATATGAGGGGCTTGAAGTGACTCACAGTTGCTAATGTTAAGAAAACTAATAATGTAATCACCCCAGTCAATCAGTACTTTATCACTATTGCTGTTGTGGACCTTTATACGATCGACTGATTACCTGAGAGACTCTTCCATTACCTCCAGTGGTTTTTTGTGTACTCTCAAGTATTTTATTGAGCACTATTTTGATTTCTGGCGATAGAGGCAATGAAGGTTTCCCTTGCTGCCCCACTAGCAAAGGGGCTGTGCCGTGGCATTCGTTGACACTGTCCATGCTGCTCAGTTCACTTCCTAAGATATCTTCCCTTTGAGCTTCCTCCTGAGGCCTTTGATCAGCCTGGATACACACCTCCACTTGTTTGTTATTATTACCTCCAACCAATTTTTCCTCCTCAATGTAGTTCCAGTTATTTGGAGCAAAATAATTTTTGAGTTATGGTGGGATTGTTGTGTGTAGACCTCTGAGTTTGATGATCCAAGGAGGTAGCTGGTGTCCAGATTCTCAAATAAATTGCACCTTTTTTGCTTTATAATACTTTCTTATTCCCTCACAGGCAGATACTTGATTATCCTTGGTTAAATTGGTCAGATTTCTCAAATTGGAGGTGTTAGACCTAGGGGTCTCCTAGCCAACACGTGGATAGCCTGGCACAGAGGGGAAGACTAATTCCAAAGGCTTAATGTGTGAAGCTTGCGTAAAACCTCTCAGGAACTCAGCGCCCATCCATTCCAAAAACAACACTACACCTTGTTAGGAAAATAAGGTTCGTACTTTATGAAAATAGACTCTGGTCTCTTTGGTTTGATAGTTCTTTTGTTACATTAGTACATCACCTTCAAAGTAATGCAGTTTATATCACTTATTACATTTCATTACACTTCCCAATGCTTTTCGGGTCACTACTTCCACAATAGGAAAGTTTCCAGGAAGTTAATCTATCCTACCCTCCTTTACAACTAGCAGTTCAATACAATTCCAAGAGAGTAAACATAAGACTGTTGCTGTTACTTTACAGGTTTATACATTACCCCTGGGCTGGCAGGGTCACATAGGTTTCACGAGCACTGACTTTCAACACCCTTATGTCAATAGCTTGAACAGTTGCACCACTAGGAAAGAACAGGCAGATTAAAACATTTCCTCTGTAGCATATAAATTCTTTCTCTTTTATACGTTCTGTCTGGGCAAACCTGTAACCACTCTAGAACCCGTACTATTCACTCCACCAGTGAACTCTGACCTCTCATTTAGCCCCCTATGATACTCGCACTACAAGGTTTATTTCCAACTACTGAGTTCACACTGCCCTCACTTCAAGTTTCTCCCCTATTCAGTAGGCATTTCAGGGGTTAATTATATCAGGGTTCCGGGTTGAATGTCCACGCAGCCCCAGTTCGTCACCCTCCCGAGTTCAGTTGCAAGTGGATTGACCTCCGCCCTCTCCCCGAATATCCCGGCTTACTTTAGGACGGTGTGAGTTCTTCTGTTGGTGGGTCGAACCCAATCTACAGCTCTGTTCCTGGTGACGATGATGCTTCGTTGAGGGTCTGTTGACTTGGCCCTGCACCGGTCTGAGGGAAGACAGACGTTCGTTTCCTCAGCACCTAAGAGGTGCGCACACCAGCTCCCTGCGAGCTCTCTCACTCCGTCGTCATCCGTGGTAGCTCCTCCTCTGCCCGGCCTCCTTCCGCGCTGGCCCGCCTACTCCTCCTCCTTCATCCGGCCTCCTCCGACGTCACCACAGGATCTCCCCGGATGATTACACGGAACCGCTGGGCTCCGCTACCACTGCTGCCGCTTCCGGGAACTTCACAGGCGAAGGGCGTCTCTTCACCGAAGGAATTCCAGAAGACTCCGACACTTTTCTCCTCAGTGAGTACACCACGCTTCACGCACGACGAATGCTAGGCTTCACTTCCAGTCGCCAGTAGCTTTGTGGACTCGTTAGAGATTCCGGAGGTTTGGTTCTAGTAATAGACTCAGTGGGGTTTGGTCATCCCAAGAGGGGGCACATCTATGCAGGAAGCAGCCGGCCCACAGGTCGATCTCTCCCCTACCAGTGCACAATCCTCCTCAATAGGTCGCCTCTCTCCGCACTGGTCACTTGTCGCTTCTCTGGTCAGTGTGTACTACAAAATGGCCGCCCTGGACTTGGCTATTTATAGGCTGGACCTGGACCTTAAGAAGGTGCTGGCAGGATCCAGAACGTTCTACATATATTGCTATGGCTCAGCCTCCCTGAGGTGGCAGTTTTTGTCAGTTGCCGTCCACCATTTTAGATTCCTTAGAGATGTGACATTCCTGAGGTAACTAGGCCCAAAAAGGGAAGGCGAAACGTCCTACTCAAGGAACACCTAGCCCCCCAGTCAATGCTGACAACCAAAAATCCGGGTGGGCATAAAAAAAAATAATAACTCTCAGAGAGCAAAGGGGACAAAATAAATCATAATTGTGAGGGGACCCTCAAAAGCAGACAGGTCTAACACGCGTCCCCCCCAGCTGAAAGTGGAGGGAACTACCCAATCCCTTGGGAGTTCTCATCACTAAGGCGGAAATACCTAGAGAGACCGTCTGCATTGGCGTGGTCCTCTCCAGGCCGATGTTCCACCCGGAAGCCATTCCCTGTAGGGAGATGGACCACATCAACAACTTGGGATTCATTTACATCAGCCAACGAAGGGGCCCGTGGTCGGTCTGAACCAGGAAGTGCGAGCCAAACAGGTATGGACGCAACTTCTTCAGAGCCCAAACCACCGCAAAGCTTCCCGCTCTATAGTACTCCACCTCTGTTCCCTGGGGAGTAGTCTCCTGGACAGGAAGACCACGGGTTGATCCAAGCCCTCATCATTTAGTTGTGATAACACTGCCCCAATGCCATGTTCTGATGCATCTGTTTGGACAATGAACTCTCTTGAAAAATCAGGGGCCCTGAGTATTGGAGCAGTACACAATGCTTGTTTTAAAGTCACGAAGGCTCGCTGGCAAGCCTCCGTCCAGACTACCCGTCGGGGTTGTTTCTTTGAGGTAAGTTCAGTGAGGGGTGCCACAATGGTGCCATACCCCTTCACGAAGCGACGGTAGTATCCAGTGAGGCCCAGGAAGGCTCGGACCTCAGTTTGAGTCTTGGGGGGCTCCCAGGCCATGATAGCCTCGATCTTTGCCTGGAGGGGCTGCACCGTCCCTCTGCCCACCAAGTGGCGTAGGTACACCACCGACCCCTGCCCGATCTGACACTTGCTGGCCTTGATTGTCAAGCCAACCTGTTGCAGGGCCTGGAGAACAGCTTACAAGTGTTGCAAATGATCCTCCCAGCTACTACTGAAGACAGCAATGTCATCCAGATAAGCAGCAGAAAAAACTTCCATACCAGAGAGGACCTGGTTCACCAACCGCTGAAAAGTGGCAGGGGCGTTCTTGAGCCCAAAGGGCATCACGCAGAACTGGTAGTGTCCCTGAGGCGTGGAGAGGGCTGACCTTCCCTTTGCTCCATCAGTAAGGGAAATCTGCCAGTACCCTGAAGTAAGGTCAAAGGTACTCAAGTATTGGGCAGCTCCCAGCCGGTCAATGAGTTCATCCGCCCTTGGGATCGGATGAGCATCAGTCTTTGTGATTGAATTTAGTCCTCGGTAATCCACACAGAATCTCAATTCGGGTGTGGCGCCCGGCGGGGCAGCTTTTGGTACCAAAACCACCGGGCTGGACCAAGGGCTACTAGAAGGTTCGATCACTCCTAGCTCCAGCATCTTAGCAACTTAACCATGGATGCTGGCCTTCACCTTGTCTGACAGCCGGTAGATCTTAGACTTCACAGGTGGGCTGTCTCCTGTGTCCACATCATGGGTACACAGGTGGGTTCTTCCCGGGACAAGGGAGAACAGTGAGGAAAATTGCTCCAGGATCTGGCGGCAATCTCTCTGCGGTTCAGGAGTCAGGGATGGTGAGAGAATCACTCCCTCCACCGACCCATCCTTTTCTTGAGACGAGAAAAGATCAGGGAGAGGCTCGCTTTCCTCTTCCTCTGCTCCATCGGTCACCATCATCAAGACGACCTCGGGCCTCTCATGGTGTGGCTTGAGGCGATTGGCATGAAGCACCCGGTGGGGCTGTCTCGGGGTCTTAAGGTCCACCAAGTAAGTGGCCTTACCCTTTTTCTCCAATACCTCAAAGGGGCCTGTCCAATGATCCTGGAGGGCATTTAGCTCTCCAGGTTCCATCACCCACACTTTTTGTCCAGGCTCCAGTTCCACTGGGTGAGCATTGTGGTCATACCCCTCCTTGATTATTGCTTGGCTGGCTTCCAAGTTGTCAGAAGCTTGCTTCCACAACTTGGCCATTTGGCTCCAGAAGGCCAGCATGTAGCTCACCACGTCCTGGGGAAGCTTCCTGGGAGTCTTTTTCCATCCGTCCTTCACCAGGCTGAGAGGACCCCGTACAGGGTGCCCATACAGAAGTTCGAAGGGGCTGAAGCCCACTCCCTTCTGTGGCACTTCCCTGTAGGAAAACAAGAGACAGGGTAGGAGGACGTCCCATTACCTCCGCAGGCTCTCAGGCAGACTTCTTATCATGCCTTTCAAGGTTTTATTGAACCTTTCCACAAGACCATTGGTCTGTGGGTGATAAGGAGTGGTAAACCGGTAGGTGACACCACACTCCTTCCACATAGCCCGCATGTAAGCTGATAGGAAGTTGGTCCCCCTGTCGGACACAACCTCCTTGGGGAAACCCACTCGGGTGAAGATCCCCATCAGGGCCCTTGCCACTGCAGGTGCAGTAATGGTCCTCAGAGGAATTGCCTCCGGGTACCGTGTGGCATGATCCACTAGAACCAGGATGAACCTGTGACCAGCTGAAGTTGGTGGATCCAATGGCCCTACAATGTCGATGCCCACCCTTTCAAAGGGGGTGCTAACGACCGGTAGTGGTTCCAGGGGAGCTTTCAGCTTCACCCCTGTTTTCCCACTGGCTTGGCAAGACACACACGTCCGACAGTAAGTATCAGATGCCACTCTCATCCGAGGCCAGTAAAAGTGGGGGACAAGCCGGGCAAAGGTCTTGTCCTGACCTAGGTGTCCTGCCAAGGGTATCTCATGAGCCAGTTCTAGAAGAAAGGCTCTTAAACATTGAGGGACCACCAAGGCCCTGGATGAACCATGTCCGGGTGCCTTGGCCTCACTGTAGAGGAGATCATCCTCCCAGTAAATCTGGTAGTTCCCTACAACGTTCCCTGCTGCCTGGGCTTTGGCCTGTTGCCGCAGCCCCTCAAGAGTAGGACACTCCTTCTGAGCTTTGCAGAATTCCACCCTGGAAGGACCTCCCTCCACATGCCACTCAGCAGGGATGGGTAGGTTCTCCAGGGAAGTAACATTCTCCTCCGTGGACTCCAGATCCACCTCCGCAGGTGGCCTATCTATCTCACGAGGTAGAGATGCTGAGGCAGGTTCCTCCTGCCTACTGTCCTTCTCTTCTCTGGCAGCGGGCTTGACCATTGTTCCATGCTCCAGCGTAAGCGAACTCCCCCTCCGGGTAGTCGCGGACCTTGTGCTGACACAGGCCCAGTCAGGTGTACCCAGCATCTCAGAATGAGTCTGGTATTCCACCTCCCTCCAAGCATTGTGCTCCATGTCATTTCCTAACAGGCAATCAACAGGCACGGCAGGGCTTACGGCAACTCGAAGTGAACCTGCAACCCCTCCCCACTCAAAGGGTACCTCGGCCACGGGATAGTGGCCCAATCTGCTGTCAGCCATCACAGCGGGATGGAGTACATTTGGGATGACCTGCTCTGGAGTCACCAGATGACTCCTCACCATAGTCATACTGGCTCCTGTGTCTCTCAGAGCCTCCCCTCTATGGCCATTGATGGTGACCCACTGCTCATACTTGGTAGTATTTGAGGGCAATTGGGTCTTTGGCACCATCTCCTTATCTCCCAGGGACACTAAAGTGACACCCGCCCCGCTCCCCTCCCTTATCCAAAGGCATCTCCTCCCCAAGCACTACACTAGTTATTTCCGGGGCTTTTCCTCCAGTGGGAGGGAGTGGTCTTTTTGGGCATCTCACGTCTCCTTTACAGTGTCCCACACCACCACACTCGAAGCAATGGACAACCCTTGGCTGCTGGCTTTGGCCAGGATTAGGGTTGCGGGGTGGGTTAGCCTTAGGGATGAATCCTCTGCCCCTTCCTTGAGATGTATTTTGTGGACCTTTTGAGAACTCCCTCTTGTTATCTCCCCCCTCTTTCTTCTGGGGGGCGCCCTGTCCAGACTTATGGGAATCCCCTCCAATCCCCTTCGAGGACACCCGGGTACTAGCCCAGATGTCCGCCTCCTCCGCAAGCTTCCTGGGGATGGTCAGCTTGCTGTCCACTAGGTGTTGTCGCAGCTCGGGAAAGCATTTCTCGAGTAGGTGTTCCTTGAGTATGAGGTCATATAAACCTTCATAATCCCCTACCTCGCTGCCCTTCACCCAACCCTCCAAGGCTTTCTTCGCGTAATCCAAGAAATCCACCCAATTCTGTGTGCTTAATTTGTGACTTCCCCTAAATTTGTGACGGTATTTTTCCGGGGTTAGTCCAAACTTTTTCACCAGCGCCACTTTCATTGTAGGGTAGTGGGTTTGCTCATCCCGCTCCAGGGCCAACAAGGTATCCCTGCCAGCAGGTGGCATGTACTTATACAGCCCACCCCCCCAGTGGGTTTCCAAGATCCCATGGGCCCTTAAGGAGACCTCATAGGCGGCTAGCCACTTGGCAATATCATCACCTGGGGTTTAGCTAGCAATGACATCCTTGGGTAAGTAGGGTCTGGGTTCTCTGGTGATCTCTTTGTTTTCGCTGCCACCATGGTTAGGATTTGGGGACCTTAATGTTAAGGCTTTAAGGTCTAGCTCCTTTATTGTTAGTTCGTGGGCCAACCTTCTGTCCTCCCTCTCCATTTCTAATCTAGCTAACTCCAATTTCAGTCTCCTCTCTTCCCTCCTGTCTTCCAGATCGGCTTCAGTAAAGCTCCTCACTGAGACACTGCTGCCCTCCCTTGAAAGTGTCCTGGGACCTGTCAGCAGATTCCCCCCTTCAGTTTGGTACAGCAGCCCTGTCCCAAGGACAGTGTCTCTATCACTCTCTTCTGTGTCCCGTTCCTCCTCTGTATGAGCTTCCACCCATGCCCTCAAGCTTGTCTGTAACTAGCTTTTCTTGGCACCTTTCTTGAAGAACACCCCCTGTCGTTGACACCACTCTTTAAGTTGGGCCACAGTGTAGGTCTCTATCTCTTCAAGGTTCAATTCCATTTTTCAAATATGGTATCAAATGGGCATTCAGGAGAGAACTAAGAAGTGTAATTTGAGGACAACCTCCACCCACCACCAGGAGTAAATTTGGAAAATCAAAATATAAATTTGGGAGACCGCTTGGAGAAAACTCCAGGTGTAGGCCTATGGTGCACCCTGGGTTACTGCAAGGTATACGCAAGCACAAGTAGTATCCGACCGCTGAAAACACCAATATGTTAGACCTAGGGGTTTTCTAGCCAACACGTGGATAGCCTGGCACAGAGGGGAAGACTAATTCTAAAGGCTTAATGTGTGAAGCTTGCGTAAAACCTCTCAGGAACTCAGCGCCTATCCATTCCAAAAACAACACTACACCTTGTTAGGAAAATAAGGTTCGTACTTTATGAAAATAGACTCTGTTCTCTTTGGTTTGATAGTTCTTTTGTTACATTAGTACATCACCTTTCAAATTAATGCAGTTTATATCACTTATTACATTTCATTACATTTCCCAATGCTTTTCGGGTCACACTACTTCCACAATAGGAAAGGTTCCAGGAAGTTAATCTATCCTACTTTCCTTTACAACTAGCAGTTCAATACAATTCCAAGAGAGTAAACATAAGACTGTTGCTGTTACTTTACAGGTTTATACATTACCCCTGGGCTGGCAGGGTCACATAGGTTTCACGAGCACTGACTTTCAACACTCTTATGTCAATAGCTTGAACAGTTGCACCACTAGGAAAGAACAGGCAGATTAAAACATTTCCTCTGTAGCATATAAATTCTTTCTCTTTTATACGTTCTGTCTGGGCAAACCTGTAACCACTCTAGAACCCGTACTATTCACTCCACCAGTGAACTCTGACCTCTCATTTAGCCCCCTATGATACTCACACTACATGGTTTAATTCCAACTACTGAGTTCACACTGCCCTCACTTCAAGTTTCTCGCCTATTCAGTAGGCATTTCAGGGGTTAATTATATCAGGGTTCCGGGTTGAATGTCCACGCAGCCCCAGTTCGTCACCCTCCCGAGTTCAGTTGCAAGTGGATTGACCTCCGCCCTCTCCCCGAATATCCCGGCTTACATTAGGCCGGTGTGAGTTCTTCTGTTGGTGGGTCGAACCCAATCTACAGCTCTGTTCCCGGTGACGATGACGCTTCGTTGAGGGTCTGTTGACTTGGCCCTGCACCGGCCTGAGGGGAGACATACGTTCGTTTCCTCAGCGCCTGAGAGGTGCGCACATCAGCTCCCTGCGAGCTCTCTCACTCCGTCGTCATCCGTGGTAGCTCCTCCTCTGCCCGGCCTCCTTCCGCGCTGGCCCTCCTACTCCTCCTCCTTCATCCGGCCTCCTCGGACGTCACCACAGTATCTCCCCGGATGATTACACGGGACCGCTGGGCTCCGCTACCACTGCTGCCGCTTCCGGGAACTTCACAGGCGAAGGGCGTCTCTTCACCGAAGGAATTCCGGAAGACTCCGACACTTCTCTCCTCAGTGAGTACACCACGCTTCACGCGCGACGAATGCTAGGCTTCACTTCCAGTCCCTTATTCTCCCTCCTTCCGCCACTAGAGAGGGGGGGATGCTTGGATTCACTGGCGTCAAATCACTTCGCCAATGCCACGGTGGTTCTGCCACCCGAGTCGCCAGTAGCTTCGTGGACTCGTTAGAGATTCCGGAGGTTTGGTTCTAGTAATAGACTCAGTGGGGTTTGGTCATCCGAAGAGGGGGCACATCTATGCAGGAAGCAGCCGGCCCACAGGTCGATCTCTCCCCTACCAGTGCACAATCCTCCTCAATAGGTCGCCTCTCTCTGCACTGGTCACTTGTCGCTTCTCTGGTCAGTGTGTACTACAAAATGGCCGCCCTGGACTTGGCTATTTATAGGCTGGACCTGGACCTTAAGAAGGTGCTGGCAGGATCCAGAACGTTCTACATATATTGCTATGGCTCAGCCTCCCTGAGGTGGCAATTTTTTTCAGTTGCCGTCCACCATTTTAGATTCCTTAGAGATGTGACATTCCTGAGGTAACTAGGCCCAAAAAGGGAAGGCGAAACGTCCTACTCAAGGAACACCTAGCCCCCCAGTCAATGCTGACAACCAAAAATCCGGGTGGGCATAAAAAAAAATAATAACTCAGAGGCCAAAGGGGACAAAATAAATCATAATTGTGAGGGGACCCTCAAAAGCAGACAGGTCTAACAGGAGGGCAATCGTATAAATAGTGAAGAGCTGCAGAACTTGTGAGAAGGCTCTTTTGGTGGGGAGTGCCTTGCCTCTAGTTGTGCGTACTTTTAGGAGTAGTGAACTTTTTGTACGCATCGTCAATGACTGGATTTCTTTTTCTGTTTATCTGCTTTTCCCCCATTTAATTTTGCCGGCCACAAGAGATCACGCTTCAGAGAAACCTTCTCCAAAGGACTGGCTGCCTAAAAGCTTACCCTGCACCGCCTATCTAGCCAGGGGGATTTTCTCTGACTGAAATTGGCAGTAGTAGACAGGTTGCCCAGCTAGATCCAAGGTTTGGGGGTGCTTGTGGCTTGTTCTAGTGTGATTAGAAGTATTCAGTTCATGAGCCCCTCTTGTCGTGCTTAAGGGAGGAAGGGAGGTAAGTGGTCAGATGGCTGGTCACCACCCACCCGGCAAGCTGCACCTGCCGTATTCCAGCCACTTTTGCTGGAGAAGAGGTGGGGCACCAGTGCCAAGCCCTTACCAGCTCAGCATCCTCTCAACTAGCTCTTTTAGCCTCCTTATCCTGTCGGCTCTGTAATCGATCAGGTAACAAGTGAATCCTCTGTTGTCCCCCTGCCAACCAGCACTTAGTTGGCCACTCTCACTCCAACTACACACCAACTCCTTCAATTACCACGCCTCCCCCAAGCTCTAGAGTTGGCTAAGCAAAGTTGGGTGATGGAGTAAGTAACCCCGTGGCCAGACCGCAGGTGAACGTGGGAAAGGATCCATGCAAAGTGAGAGCGAGTGAGCGGGGAATGGCTAGCAGCAAGAGTAAGGGCTTCTGCCTTCTAAGCTCACCACCAGCAGTGGCGTCTCCATTACAGTGGAGGAGTGACATCCACACTACCATCAAAACACACAAGATAATGGACGGAATGTTGCACAATGGCAAAACATTCACCCCCATTCACAGATCTGGGTTTAATCCATCGTTAATTTGCACACCAAGCCACCCCAGTTCAGACATGGCCATATGCAAATCAGTCTTGACCCTGTGCCTCATGGGAACAGTCCAGACCCACGCTACCATCAGCAAATCAAACAATAATAAAATGGATTTAAACCCATTTTATTATTGTTTGATTTTAACCTCTGGACCTGCCCCCAGGACTTTGATGAGTTTTGGGGGCTGGTCCAGGAGATGACACTGCTGGTGGGGGAGTGGTGGGCACTCCCTTCACTGTGCATGAGGTGTTTAGCTGGCCATCTCAGGCCGGCAAAACCCACATGTGCAGTGAAGTTCTCTCCAGCCCCAGCTGCATTGCTGGGGCTGGAGAGTAAAAGTTGCAGGTGCTTAGGCCAATCCCGATGCTGCTTTCATGCAGCTTCTGGTTTGCCGCAGTGCATTCTGGGAGCCTGTGCCCAGAATCAGGAAGTACCCAAAATCGAGTTAGCCAACCTTCCACCCCCTCCTGCCCTGAACCTTCCCACGTCCCTTCCTCCCACAGCCCAACTCATGCAGCCACTTTGGCAGGGGATGGGCCGCTACTGCTCACCACATCACCGGCACCTGGAACCAGTACCTGGAACAATACACTTGGCTTCCAGGAAGCCGTACTCAGCTCACACCTTGCCTCATCCTTCTTGCTCATTGTGCTCTACATGCTGTGGGTGCTGTCATAGTCACGGACGGTGATTGAACAAGAGTAGAGAGACTTTGTGTCCAACAAATATAGTAAATATCATAATTGTTTCTAAGGGCCGGATTAGGATAATGGTTGCTCAGACCGTGACCACTATTGCCGTGGTCGGAAGACCGCCGAACAAGCAATCAGTGGTCCGACCGCCGCATTTCGATGTGGCAGCTGGGTTGGAGTTCAGAAACTGCCAATTTACACAGCAGCCTGTGCTGCGGCCCAGGAAAGGAGCCTCAGCACAAGCTGCAGTGTAAATGAGTGCTTTGTGCACATCCATGCACTGTGTGCCATGCGCCATCTGATTCCTGGCACACGGTTAATGGAGTTACATGGGGGCGCAACATGTGTCCCCTGGGCCACTTAACAGTGGCCCACAATGGACAGGGGCCCTGTTTGGTGCCGCCAAAGTCCCTTTCTGACAGCCTTTTCATGGCAGTCTATTCGACATGAAAGAGCTGACAGAAAAGGGTATTGTAATCCTGACTGTGGTGCCTGCCTCAGCACCGCCGCCGGTCAAGGGATACAATTCCAACTGCTACCGCAATGGGATCTCAGATCATGTTAAAGGTGGCGGTTTTTCCCCTGACTGCTGAGTGTCTGGCTGCCTACATCATAACGTGGTGGTCCAACCAACATCCTAATTGGGCTATATGTTTTTGAAGAAATCTTGCTAGAAAATCTTTTATGGTGCTCAATGCTCCGTAATCCCAAGCAGGAAGGGAATGGAGTCCCGTTTTGCTCCTGTTCTTCTAGGTGTATTATCACAACAAGACCGGGTATGTTTGGCACATGAGGAGATTTATCATTTTTTTTCACGTCCTATAGAAGTAAATATTTATATTCCCCTCCTGGACCCATCCTTGAGCAAAACTCAAGGGACAGAGCCAAAATACATTAGGTTCATTTTATTCCACAATTACTTGATGAAAGGAAGACTTTTCATGCACCAGTTGTGGCATGCAGCATCCATTTCCTTCATGAAAGGGAAAAGTGTGTGCATACATAGTGGGTTCTGCTTCCTGCACACCGATAGCGCCTGGTGATGCTAAAACAGAATTCAATGGTGTAAAAAAAAATGATATATACATATACATATTTATATATATATATATATATATATATATATATATATATATATATATATATATATATATATATATATATATATATATATATATATATATATATATATATATATATATATATATATATATATATATATATATATATATACATATGTAGGACCTACTGGCAAAACTGATCATATGCAGCTCCCTCTCTGTCACAGCAATTGTGCTCTGCTTTGAGCAGGCAAAAGCATAATGCTCTTGCTTGCTCAAAGTGGAGCTCAGTTTGCTTTGGCTTGGCAGCATTCTTTTTTGGCTAAAGGTGGCAGTCCCAAGGCTGGAGGTGCTCCACACAGCACCCACTATTTAAATTTAAAGCCCCGGGCAGGGGGTGGCCCCCTTGATTTGCAGGGGGTCCATGTGGTCCCCTGCTTTCTTCACACATAAAGCCCCAGGGAGGTGGTAGTCCCCAAGATTGGGGCAGTCGAAGAGGCCCCTCATTTATAAAAAATATACGCCCGGGTAGGGGGTGGTCCCCGGGGCATTAGTAAGCCCAAGTGGGGGGGGGGGCAATGCGCTTCCCCTCATGTGATATGCAAATGCCTTCAGGACCTGGCCAACCCATCAGCCGATTAATAACAATGCACAGGAGACAGCGCATCGTTTTAAAAAAAAATCTGCAGGAGTCGCTGATCCAGTGCAACTCGTGCCAAAATTATTTTTAACAAATTGGTTTTACGGACCTGTAGGGTCCCTGAGGGACCCCCTAATAGGCCTAAGGGTCAGAGTGTTTCTACACCGCCCCCTTTAAAAAAAATTTTTTTCCTGTTACTCTGTTCAACCAAGTCACAAAATAGCTGCCAACACTTCCTGTTTGAAGTGTCCGCAGCCAATTAGATTTCAGCACACGATTGAGAGGGGTCACAGATGCTCCGCTTCCCCAGATAAAGAACTGGAAAGTTCTATACATTTCTCTGCAACTGATTTACATTAAATAAAAAAAATAGAACTTCCCTGAACCAACAACTAACTTCCTGCAAACTTGGTGTTATTCCGTTCAGCAGTTTGGGCTGTAGCCATTTTTAAATGTTCTTCTGATAATTAACATGGTGGAAACGCTTTTTGTGACTCCCCCTTTTTTCTCAGCCCTCGCTTGAGCACCAAACTAGTTTTCAAAATTGCGTTGAGGATTCCTCAAACAACACCAAAGTTATTGGCAAAAAAAATATGCTCCTCTTATGGAAACTAGGTCCTAACTTTAACTACCTACTGGCAGCCACCAGTAGAGAGTGTGTGTATGTGTGTGTGTGTGTGAGTGTATATATATATATATATATATATATATATATATATATATATATATATATATATATATATATATATATATATATATATATATATATATATATATATATATATATATATATATATATTAAAATAAACTGAAACTTTTGAATTCTTGTGAAAATCTTAAAAAAATTCTATTAGCTCAACATATACTGTTCTAACAAAATCATGTACATATGAAATAAAAATAAAATGTTACTTCGGGGGGGTTTAAAAATATATTCATGAAGTATTATATATACAGCTCAGAACCCCACTCATCACCAAGTGAAGAGACCGCGCTCCGTTAAGGGTGAAAATTCGTTGGTGAATTTACTGAGTTAGACAAAACAGTACGCATTTCGGCTTCGCGAATTTTCGAACTGTAAACAAAGACGGAGGCACCACCATACATTTACGCACTGTACATTACATATATATATGTCAGTTGACACCAGGTGAAATAGCGGGCCAAGCAAACTTGAACACATACCAGACGGTAAAGACTCACTTTAAACCCAAATCCGTTTTTATGCCTATTTTGCTGAAAGATGGTCTAGATCTATTTTCAGAAAACGTAATAACGGAACTAAAAGATTTGTCACTATTGAGCACGAGAAATTTTTGTACCAAAGATCACAATCAGAGACAAGAATACAACGCACTGATATCAAAAATCAAAGCCAGACCTGACATTGTAGTGAGATGGTCAGATAAAGGTGGGAACATTGTGCTATGGCCACTCAAGATGTACAACGAGGAAGCAATGTCTCAATTGCAAGATCACAAATGTTATTGCAGAGTGAGCCCCACCTTGATTGTTGGAATCCAAGAACGGTATCACGCAGAACTATACAGGTGGAAAGGCATGGGCTTAATTATCAAGCAAGAATTTGATTTTTTTTAAAATAACTATCCCACCACGCCCCAACTATACTTGATACCGAAGGTACATAAAAATCCAACACGACCCCCAGGGAGACCAATAATCTCGGCCATAGGCGGATTGTTCGAAAACACTAGTATATATGTGGACCATTTCCTACAACCTTATGTTAAAGACTTACCGGCCTATGTACAAGATAGTGGGGACTTCCTTAGAAAATTGTATGATTTTGATTGGAATGGGGAATATGTATTTATAACCTTGGATGTGCAGTCATTATACACGAGCATTTGACACACTGACGGGTTGAAAGCTTTACATCATTACCTCAACAAAAGACCCATTGCACTGTACCAACACTCTTTGATGTTATTACAAATGGTAGAGTGGTGTTTAAACAACAACACGTTCTTATTTGACAGACTGTACTATAAACAGCTACAAGGCTCGGCTATGGGTACTTGCTTCTCCCCCAGTTATGCAAATTTGCATATGGGCTGGTGGGAGGAGCAAGTACTGGCAACCACGCAGGCAACTAACATGACAGAACACGTGATACTCTACAAGCTTTACATAGATGATATTTTCATCTTATGTAAAGGGTCAGTTCAGAGCGCTGAAGTTTTCGCCACAGAAATAAATGACAATGCGCTTAATTTGAGGTTTACATGCTCCACGAGTACAGAGACCATCCAGTTCCTAGATTTAGAACTGTATGTAGAGCAGAACAAGATACAAACCAGAACATACAGAAAACCGACGGCGGGAAACGCAGTGCTTTATGCACAAAGTTTTCACCCGGTCAAACTTAAGGAATCCATTCTTTACGCAGAATGTCTGCGTATGACCAGCACAGAAGCAGGCGCGGATAAGGCTAAAGCCAATCTATTTGAGAGGCTTGGCAAAAGAGGGTACAGGCCACAAACTTTGGCAAAGGCAGAACAGAAATGTAAAAATAAGAACAGGAAGGATCTTTTATTTGCAACTAAAGAGGCAAATAAAGACAGTCAATCTAAGTCCACTTCCAACATCCCCAGGATGATAACGGGATACAATACATACCACAATCATGTGAGGAGAATTCTGCGAAAACACTGGCCACTAGTACGCAATGACCCTGTAATAGGACAATTGAATGGTAACACACCTTCAATCACATTCAGGAAGGCAAAGTCAATGCGTAGTCAATTGGTTTGCAATGCACAGACCGTGGTCAAGCCTGTCACATGGCCACCGAGCCAGAAAGGCTTTAGAAAATGCGCCAAATGTAAAGCGTGCAAACAAGGAGTTAATACCAAAGAGGTGATAGTACCTTTTAGAAACAAACCCTACACCATCAGAGGCAGCTACTCTTGTAAGACAGAGTATGCTGTCTATGTCCTTGTTTGCATTTGTGGTAAGCGCTACGTAGGAAGCACCGTTCATCAGGCCCACATCAGAATCCTACAGCATTTGCGAGCCATAAACAACGATGATCAAACCTACCCAGTGGCCAGACACATAAACAAATTACATGCAGGGAACATCAAACATCTCTCCTAATTTGTCATCAACAGTGTCCCGAAGAACTCCAGAGGGGGTAACCGCAGGTTGGCCCTAAGACGCCTGGAATCTAGGTACATTATCCTGCTAGATTCCAAGATCCCCAATGGGTTAAACTCGGACGAAGCATTAACAGTACATTATAGTCCAGCGTAGCTCTTCTCTCTAACCGAGACCCACTCCTAAAATAACATCTGCAACTTCACTTATGTAAATACTTTCTTTTTGCTTGGTCTATTATTTAATTCACCATTTTCCAACACATAATCACTCTAATACACATGAGGGAGAGCACAACCAGACATGCACAGAGACACACAATAAAGGTAAAGAATTAATGCAGAGGGTATCCACCATGGGTTCACACTGAGGCATTCGAGTCAACACTGTTTGAATTTAAGTGACAACTATCCTAACTCCACTTGGAGACGAGGCTCGTTCTAAGGTGTTCTTGACAAAATGAATTAAGTCCAGTTCCAATTGACTTGCAAACACTTAATGCAACAGATTTTATCTGTAAATCCTTGTTTTGTATTTTCCTCTGCATACGGAACTAGCATTTTGAGCGCCATAAAATCATGAATTGTGACCTCTGTCAGGAACAGCATGAACCCAGAACAAAATGATTAGGATGTATTTTAATCTCTGTACCTTACTTATTATAATATTTTAATGCAATACAACTTTGCATATTTACTAGCATGGTGCTGAACTACCCATGTTTTAATACAAGCACGATGATGCCCGTTGCGCAATGATGTAAATTGTTAAAATCGGTTCACTTGTTACTTTGTTTATAATTTCCAAACATGGTTGTATTTATAATTTAATTGCTTCACATCACTACAAGGGATCATGAAAGCATTGTTTACAATTTTAAAGTGGCTAATGCGATGTGTACTTGGGGAGTGCATTTAACTCTTCTATGTTCATTGCCGATCATGTCATGACTCACGGTAACCATGGTGACAAACAGCCAGTCACACCATAGAGTTTTTGAATGTGTTGGAATGTATATAATTGACAGCGTCACTTTTGGCGGATGAAGTGAGCAAGGCGGAGTCTTCCACCGAAACGCGTCTTTTTGCAGCATGATGGAATAAATCATCTTCCTTGAGTTGAAATTCACGGTGTCAGTGCCTTCCTTGATCGGAGTGGATTTGGACTGGTAATCAATATATATATATATATATATATATATATATATATATATATATATATATATATATATATATATATATATATATATATATATATATACAAACATATATATATTCTTTATTGGCAACCACGCAGGCAACTAACATGACAGAACACGTCATGATATATATGCTTTACTGATACCATTTTTGCAAGCCTTGCATGTGGCGCATTTCAAAAACCCTCCGCTCCCTGCCAGCCACGAGCCCGTGACTAGTTCAGGGCTGCTAGAGACCAAACTGGTTTACATGGATCTAGCTTTTCTGTAAGTGATGTTGGGCGAGGTAGTCACTAGGTTACCTACAACTGGGTCACTTCTGATTAAAAACCAATTGTTTTTCACAATTTTCCGAATAGATTTATGTTGATTACTGAAAGTCATGATTAGTCTGGTTTCATTGTTTGCATCAGCTTTAGAAGTTTTGACAATTGCATCAGGGGGGCATATCAATTGTTGTCTATCTTGCATATTCGCTCTCCTCATCGCAATGTCAATGGTGTGCAAGTCGTAAGTTCTAGCCAAAAATCCAGTCCTGCACTCATCTTGGGCGCTCAGGCAGTCTGTGTCGTTGCTACAAATTCGCCTGATACGGAGCATCTCCCGTAGGGGATGCTCTTTATCAGGTGTGTTGGGTGGTGGCTATGGGCATGCAACACAGTGTTGCCGGCCGTCGGTTTTCTATGTAGCTTAGTTTGTAGCTTGCCTTGTTCTATATATATATCTCTACGTCAAGAAAGACAATGGACATAGTACTGATAGTGCTGGTAAAGTGCAAGTTAAGGTTGTTCACATTCAATTGGTCAATGAATGAGGTGACATCATCAGTGGAGCCATCCCATATAAAAAAGAGGTCATCTATGTACCTCCACCAACATTTGACCTTAGTGTTCATGGTGGCTGCGTGTTGAGGCATGAGGACCTGCTCCTCCCAGAAGCCCATGTGGAGACAGGCATAACTGGGAGAGAAGCAGGCCCCCATAGCCACACCTCTAGTTTGCAAGAAAAGTTGGTTTGAAAATAAGAATACATTATTTTCCAAGCATGCTGAAATCATATCTACCACCATTCTGGCATGTTCTACACAGTCAATGGTTCTTTTGCTGAGATAGTGTTGTATCGCCTTTATCCCATCCCTGTGATAGATACTTGTGTACAGGGATGTGACATCCAGAGACACTAGGAGAAAATTAGGTTGCCATTCAAAGTTGGCACATATTGCATCACTCATGACATGGTCAGTGACATCACTCATGACATCACTGATGACACCATCTTTGTGACAGAGTGAGAGACCTCCTTTCAGTGTAATGTAACCCTTGAAAAACATAATCAAAAATAGAAACTAACATTTTCAAAAAAAAGGAGATACCCATACCAGTTACAACAACCAATTCAGTAATTCCACCATCTATATACACATCCTCTCATTCAGCAACAGTTCTATATAGTCACTCATACATATACTCACTCATCATATGTAGTGATACACATATACATCCTGTTACACACCGACAGTCATCCAAAAGTTACTAACACACATACTCACACATGCAAATAAACTATTGAACATCCATTTATTTGAATATACAGCTATACACACAGTAGCACATTACTTCTAAGGAAACTTACACATACTTACTCTCTTAAACAATCACTTATAGAAACACATACTTATTTAAACAGGAACTCTTTCAATCTCTCACTCTCACATATACTCACTTATATACATTAATACTCACATATACTAGATTAAAACATATGTAGTTACTGATAAAGACACTAGTGAGACAGTCATTCACTCACTAACACACACATATACACACACATCCACCCATATGGTCCTGCACATATGCTGTCTTCAAATGACATAGAAACAGTGAGTCAATTATTGATGCATCTATGTGTTAAGTAACACCCCCACCAAACCATACAGACACTCATACTGATACTAAAAAAAAATCTAATAACCCATATACACACACATGTAGCTAAGCATGGGCGAATTTTGCGAATTCGCGATCCGCGAATTTGTGGGATTTGCGAATTCGTGATCCGCAAAATTCGCGAATTTGTGCGAATTTGCGGATTTTTGTTTTTTGCGTGTTCGCTGGGTTTTTTGCGTGTTTGCGGGGTTTTTTGCGTGTTCGAGGGGATGTTTGCATCTTCGCGAGCCGCTTGCATAGCGAAGTTACCCATGCAGTCGTTTATGGGAGAGGGAGAGAGAGATAGATAGATAGATAGATAGATAGATAGATAGATAGATAGATAGATAGATAGATAGATAGATCGATAGATAGATAGATAGATAGATAGAGAAAGAGAGGGAAAGAGATAGGGAGAGAGAGAACGAGAGAAAGAAAGAGAGGCCGGATCTCTGAAGGGCCAGATTCCTGAGTTGCCCCTACAGAACATACAGCTTTTTATTTTTAGCAAAATGCATATGAAAATTGTGCTGTAAAGGTCTCTTTTAGTTTAACCCCTCCTGACAACTCAAAATGGGTATATTTGCCATCCTCTCCCTTCTTCCTGTTTTTTATATCTGTAAGTGCTTCCTGATGAGGTTTAATTCCTTGGACAGGTGCCTCGTTGCCTACTTGTAACTATTCTCTGACCCTGCTTCAAGGGTCAGAGCAGGGTCAGAGAATAGTTGCAAGTAGGCAACGAGGCGCCAGGAAGCAATTAGCAGCAGGTGTCCAAGTTGAAGTTAATTTGTTTGTAACCCTTTTGTAAAAGGTTACAAAGAAATTAGGTTCAACTTTTGCACCTGCTGCTGAAACCCTTGCTTGGCTTAAAATTCGTCCCTGCTGATTCGCGGATTTTACCGCGATTTCACGAGATTCGCGGATCGCAAAATCGCGGAAAATCCGCAAATTCGCCCGCGAAACGGATTTTACGCCCACCCTTACATGAAGCTACTCACCAACCCATGCAGCCACTTATACAAATAGTGAAACACTGATACAAACATTTAAATATTTAAACAATACTCGCTAACAATAAGTCAGTTACCCAATCAATTTATTTTTATAAAACATCCATTAACACCCCTATTTAAACATTTATTCGTCCATCGACCTTTACAAATACATATATAAAACATATTGATTTTTCAGAAAGACACACATTCACTGGATGGTGTCATCAGTGATGTCATGAGTGATGTCACTGACCATGTCATGAGTGATGTAATATGTGACGTCATCAGCAGTGCATTGCAGGCGCGCAAGTTATAGTGAGTCCAACTAACTATAACGTGGGAATTTCAATGGTTTTATGTCAGTAAAATTTCCAGCTAACTATAACTGGTGTGAAACCTATGGTTTTTTCAGTGAATTTAATGGGTTTTTTAAATGCTATTTCCTAACTATAACGGATGTGAAACCTATGGTTTTTTCAGTGAATTTCATAGGTTTTTTAAATGCTAATTTCTAACTATAACTGGTGTGAAACCTATGGTTATTTCAGTGAATTTCATAGGTTTTTTAAATGCTAATTCCTAACTATATATAAGGCCCCAAACCTATGTTTTTTTCTTTGAATTTCAAAATGTTGTTAATAGCAAATGTCTACAGCTATAAAATGTAATATTTTTGAAAATGAATGAATCCTATATTTTATTTGTATTTAAAAAAATTTTTTTAATGTATATATATATATATACTGCTCAAGGGTCTGCCACACGGTAAAAGAGCACTCGAACAGTTGAAAGGTTTGACCCGTGACCTTTATTTTCAATATGAACTGCTCACGTTCGTAGGCTGGATTTGCAGAAACTCCGCCTCGCCTGACGCGTTTCGATACTTTCTTCCTCAGAGGCTTTATGACGAAGTTTGCGTGCGACACTCCCAAGGATTTGTGGGAGTTGAAGTCCTTAATGTTCCTTTATGGATGCACTGTCTTTACTGCCACTCTGTATGAGCCCAAAGCTCTGATGAGCCCCCACTCACGACGCAGTTCTCATCTTGGTCAGCTGTTTCCACAAACGAGGCAGGTAACATCCCAACTCGTGGCCCCCGTGTTAGACAGGGTGGTGCTCCTTCGCGGCTGTGCTGCCGCTAATATACTGCTCAAGGGTCTGCCACACGGTAAAAGAGCACTCGAACAGTTGAAAGGTTTGACCCGTGACCTTTATTTTCAATATGAACTGCTCACGTTCGTAGGCTGGATTTGCAGAAACTCCGCCTCGCCTGACGCGTTTCGATACTTTCTTCCTCAGAGGCTTTATGACGAAGTTTGCGTGCGACACTCCCAAGGATTTGTGGGAGTTGAAGTCCTTAATGTTCCTTTATGGATGCACTGTCTTTACTGCCACTCTGTATGAGCCCAAAGCTCTGATGAGCCCCCACTCACGACGCAGTTCTCATCTTGGTCAGCTGTTTCCACAAACGAGGCAGGTAACATCCCAACTCGTGGCCCCCGTGTTAGACAGGGTGGTGCTCCTTCGCGGCTGTGCTGCCGCTAATATACTGCTCAAGGGTCTGCCACACGGTAAAAGAGCACTCGAACAGTTGAAAGGTTTGACCCGTGACCTTTATTTTCAATATGAACTGCTCACGTTCGTAGGCTGGATTTGCAGAAACTCCGCCTCGCCTGACGCGTTTCGATACTTTCTTCCTCAGAGGCTTTATGACGAAGTTTGCGTGCGACACTCCCAAGGATTTGTGGGAGTTGAAGTCCTTAATGTTTCTTTATGGATGCACTGTCTTTACTGCCACTCTGTATGAGCCCAAAGCTCTGATGAGCCCCCACTCACGACGCAGTTCTCATCTTGGTCAGCTGTTTCCACAAACGAGGCAGGTAACATCCCAACTCGTGGCCCCCGTGTTAGACAGGGTGGTGCTCCTTCGCGGCTGTGCTGCCGCTAATATACTGCTCAAGGGTCTGCCACACGGTAAAAGAGCACTCGAACAGTTGAAAGGTTTGACCCGTGACCTTTATTTTCAATATGAACTGCTCACGTTCGTAGGCTGGATTTGCAGAAACTCCGCCTCGCCTGACGCGTTTCGATACTTTCTTCCTCAGAGGCTTTATGACGAAGTTTGCGTGCGACACTCCCAAGGATTTGTGGGAGTTGAAGTCCTTAATGTTCCTTTATGGATGCACTGTCTTTACTGCCACTCTGTATGAGCCCAAAGCTCTGATGAGCCCCCACTCACGACGCAGTTCTCATCTTGGTCAGCTGTTTCCACAAACGAGGCAGGTAACATCCCAACTCGTGGCCCCCGTGTTAGACAGGGTGGTGCTCCTTCGCGGCTGTGCTGCCGCTAATATACTGCTCAAGGGTCTGCCACACGGTAAAAGAGCACTCGAACAGTTGAAAGGTTTGACCCGTGACCTTTATTTTCAATTTGAACTGCTCACGTTCTTAGGCTGGATTTGCAGAAACTCCGCCTCGCCTGACGCGTTTCGATACTTTCTTCCTCAGAGGCTTTATGACGAAGTTTGCGTGCGACACTCCCAAGGATTTGTGGGAGTTGAAGTCCTTAATGTTCCTTTATGGATGCACTGTCTTTACTGCCACTCTGTATGAGCCCAAAGCTCTGATGAGCCCCCACTCACGACGCAGTTCTCATCTTGGTCAGCTGTTTCCACAAACGAGGCAGGTAACATCCCAACTCGTGGCCCCCGTGTTAGACAGGGTGGTGCTCCTTCGCGGCTGTGCTGCCGCTAATATACTGCTCAAGGGTCTGCCACACGGTAAAAGAGCACTCGAACAGTTGAAAGGTTTGACCCGTGACCTTTATTTTCAATATGAACTGCTCACGTTCGTAGGCTGGATTTGCAGAAACTCCGCCTCGCCTGACGCGTTTCGATACTTTCTTCCTCAGAGGCTTTATGACGAAGTTTGCGTGCGACACTCCCAAGGATTTGTGGGAGTTGAAGTCCTTAATGTTCCTTTATGGATGCACTGTCTTTACTGCCACTCTGTATGAGCCCAAAGCTCTGATGAGCCCCCACTCACGACGCAGTTCTCATCTTGGTCAGCTGTTTCCACAAACGAGGCAGGTAACATCCCAACTCGTGGCCCCTGTGTTAGACAGGGTGGTGCTCCTTCGCGGCTGTGCTGCCGCTAATATACTGCTCAAGGGTCTGCCACACGGTAAAAGAGCACTCGAACAGTTGAAAGGTTTGACCCGTGACCTTTATTTTCAATATGAACTGCTCACGTTCGTAGGCTGGATTTGCAGAAACTCCGCCTCGCCTGACGCGTTTCGATACTTTCTTCCTCAGAGGCTTTATGACGAAGTTTGCGTGCGACACTCCCAAGGATTTGTGGGAGTTGAAGTCCTTAATGTTCCTTTATGGATGCACTGTCTTTACTGCCACTCTGTATGAGCCCAAAGCTCTGATGAGCCCCCACTCACGACGCAGTTCTCATCTTGGTCAGCTGTTTCCACAAACGAGGCAGGTAACATCCCAACTCGTGGCCCCCGTGTTAGACAGGGTGGTGCTCCTTCGCGGCTGTGCTGCCGCTAATATACTGCTCAAGGGTCTGCCACATGGTAAAAGAGCACTCGAACAGTTGAAAGGTTTGACCCGTGACCTTTATTTTCAATATGAACTGCTCACGTTCGTAGGCTGGATTTGCAGAAACTCCGCCTCGCCTGACGCGTTTCGATACTTTCTTCCTCAGAGGCTTTATGACGAAGTTTGCGTGCGACACTCCCAAGGATTTGTGGGAGTTGAAGTCCTTAATGTTCCTTTATGGATGCACTGTCTTTACTGCCACTCTGTATGAGCCCAAAGCTCTGATGAGCCCCCACTCACGACGCAGTTCTCATCTTGGTCAGCTGTTTCCACAAACGAGGCAGGTAACATCCCAACTCGTGGCCCCCGTGTTAGACAGGGTGGTGCTCCTTCGCGGCTGTGCTGCCGCTAATATACTGCTCAAGGGTCTGCCACACGGTAAAAGAGCACTCGAACAGTTGAAAGGTTTGACCCGTGACCTTTATTTTCAATATGAACTGCTCACGTTCGTAGGCTGGATTTGCAGAAACTCCGCCTCGCCTGACGCGTTTCGATACTTTCTTCCTCAGAGGCTTTATGACGAAGTTTGCGTGCGACACTCCCAAGGATTTGTGGGAGTTGAAGTCCTTAATGTTCCTTTATGGATGCACTGTCTTTACTGCCACTCTGTATGAGCCCAAAGCTCTGATGAGCCCCCACTCACGACGCAGTTCTCATCTTGGTCAGCTGTTTCCACAAACGAGGCAGGTAACATCCCAACTCGTGGCCCCCGTGTTAGACAGGGTGGTGCTCCTTCGCGGCTGTGCTGCCGCTAATATACTGCTCAAGGGTCTGCCACACGGTAAAAGAGCACTCGAACAGTTGAAAGGTTTGACCCGTGACCTTTATTTTCAATATGAACTGCTCACGTTCGTAGGCTGGATTTGCAGAAACTCCGCCTCGCCTGACGCGTTTCGATACTTTCTTCCTCAGAGGCTTTATGACGAAGTTTGCGTGCGACACTCCCAAGGATTTGTGGGAGTTGAAGTCCTTAATGTTCCTTTATGGATGCACTGTCTTTACTGCCACTCTGTATGAGCCCAAAGCTCTGATGAGCCCCCACTCACGACGCAGTTCTCATCTTGGTCAGCTGTTTCCACAAACGAGGCAGGTAACATCCCAACTCGTGGCCCCCGTGTTAGACAGGGTGGTGCTCCTTCGCGGCTGTGCTGCCGCTAATATACTGCTCAAGGGTCTGCCACACGGTAAAAGAGCACTCGAACAGTTGAAAGGTTTGACCCGTGACCTTTATTTTCAATATGAACTGCTCACGTTCGTAGGCTGGATTTGCAGAAACTCCGCCTCGCCTGACGCGTTTCGATACTTTCTTCCTCAGAGGCTTTATGACGAAGTTTGCGTGCGACACTCCCAAGGATTTGTGGGAGTTGAAGTCCTTAATGTTCCTTTATGGATGCACTGTCTTTACTGCCACTCTGTATGAGCCCAAAGCTCTGATGAGCCCCCACTCACGACGCAGTTCTCATCTTGGTCAGCTGTTTCCACAAACGAGGCAGGTAACATCCCAACTCGTGGCCCCCGTGTTAGACAGGGTGGTGCTCCTTCGCGGCTGTGCTGCCGCTAATATACTGCTCAAGGGTCTGCCACACGGTAAAAGAGCACTCGAACTGTTGAAAGGTTTGACCCGTGACCTTTATTTTCAATATGAACTGCTCACATTCGTAGGCTGGATTTGCAGAAACTCCGCCTCGCCTGACGCGTTTCGATACTTTCTTCCTCAGAGGCTTTATGACGAAGTTTGCGTGCGACACTCCCAAGGATTTGTGGGAGTTGAAGTCCTTAATGTTCCTTTATGGATGCACTGTCTTTACTGCCACTCTGTATGAGCCCAAAGCTCTGATGAGCCCCCACTCACGACGCAGTTCTCATCTTGGTCAGCTGTTTCCACAAACGAGGCAGGTAACATCCCAACTCGTGGCCCCTGTGTTAGACAGGGTGGTGCTCCTTCGCGGCTGTGCTGCCGCTAATATACTGCTCAAGGGTCTGCCACACGGTAAAAGAGCACTCGAACAGTTGAAAGGTTTGACCCGTGACCTTTATTTTCAATATGAACTGCTCACGTTCGTAGGCTGGATTTGCAGAAACTCCGCCTCGCCTGACGCGTTTCGATACTTTCTTCCTCAGAGGCTTTATGACGAAGTTTGCGTGCGACACTCCCAAGGATTTGTGGGAGTTGAAGTCCTTAATGTTCCTTTATGGATGCACTGTCTTTACTGCCACTCTGTATGAGCCCAAAGCTCTGATGAGCCCCCACTCACGACGCAGTTCTCATCTTGGTCAGCTGTTTCCACAAACGAGGCAGGTAACATCCCAACTCGTGGCCCCCGTGTTAGACAGGGTGGTGCTCCTTCGCGGCTGTGCTGCCGCTAATATACTGCTCAAGGGTCTGCCACACGGTAAAAGAGCACTCGAACAGTTGAAAGGTTTGACCCGTGACCTTTATTTTCAATATGAACTGCTCACGTTCGTAGGCTGGATTTGCAGAAACTCCGCCTCGCCTGACGCGTTTCGATACTTTCTTCCTCAGAGGCTTTATGACGAAGTTTGCGTGCGACACTCCCAAGGATTTGTGGGAGTTGAAGTCCTTAATGTTCCTTTATGGATGCACTGTCTTTACTGCCACTCTGTATGAGCCCAAAGCTCTGATGAGCCCCCACTC
Organism: Lissotriton vulgaris; assembly: GCF_964263255.1. Taxonomy (NCBI): domain Eukaryota; kingdom Metazoa; phylum Chordata; class Amphibia; order Caudata; family Salamandridae; genus Lissotriton; species Lissotriton vulgaris. The sequence goes on from NC_141699.1 coordinate 341,515,786, forward strand.
ACGACGCAGTTCTCATCTTGGTCAGCTGTTTCCACAAACGAGGCAGGTAACATCCCAACTCGAGGCCCCCGTGTTAGACAGGGTGGTGCTCCTTCGCGGCTGTGCTGCCGCTAATATACTGCTCAAGGGTCTGCCACACGGTAAAAGAGCACTCGAACAGTTGAAAGGTTTGACCCGTGACCTTTATTTTCAATATGAACTGCTCACGTTCTTAGGCTGGATTTGCAGAAACTCCGCCTCGCCTGACGCGTTTCGATACTTTCTTCCTCAGAGGCTTTATGACGAAGTTTGCGTGCGACACTCCCAAGGATTTGTGGGAGTTGAAGTCCCTAATGTTCCTTTATGGATGCACTGTCTTTACTGCCACTCTGTATGAGCCCAAAGCACTGATGAGCCCCCACTCACGACGCAGTTCTCATCTTGGTCAGCTGTTTCCACAAACGAGGCAGGTAACATCCCAACTCGTGGCCCCCGTGTTAGACAGGGTGGTGCTCCTTCGCGGCTGTACTGCCGCTAATATACTGCTCAAGGGTCTGCCACACGGTAAAAGAGCACTCGAACAGTTGAAAGGTTTGACCCGTGACCTTTATTTTCAATATGAACTGCTCACGTTCGTAGGCTGGATTTGCAGAAACTCCGCCTCGCCTGACGCGTTTCGATACTTTCTTCCTCAGAGGCTTTATGACGAAGTTTGCGTGCGACACTCCCAAGGATTTGTGGGAGTTGAAGTCCTTAATGTTCCTTTATGGATGCACTGTCTTTACTGCCACTCTGTATGAGCCCAAAGCTCTGATGAGCCCCCACTCACGACGCAGTTCTCATCTTGGTCCGCTGTTTCCACAAACGAGGCAGGTAACATCCCAACTCGTGGCCCCCATGTTAGACAGGGTGGTGCTCCTTCGCGGCTGTGCTGCCGCTAATATACTGCTCAAGGGTCTGCCACACGGTAAAAGAGCACTCGAACAGTTGAAAGGTTTGACCTTGGGAGTGTCACACGCAAACTTCGTCATAAAGCCTCTGAGGAAGAAAGTATCGAAACGCGTCAGGCGAGGCGGAGTTTCTGCAAATCCAGCCTACGAACGTGAGCAGTTCATATTGAAAATAAAGGTCACGGGTCAAACCTTTCAACTGTTCGAGTGCTCTTTTACCGTGTGGCAGACCCTTGAGCAGTATATTAGCGGCAGCACAGCCGCGAAGGAGCACCACCCTGTCTAACACGGGGGCCACGAGTTGGGATGTTACCTGCCTCGTTTGTGGAAACAGCTGACCAAGATGAGAACTGCGTCGTGAGTGGGGGCTCATCAGAGCTTTGGGCTCATACAGAGTGGCAGTAAAGACAGTGCATCCATAAAGGAACATTAAGGACTTCAACTCCCACAAATCCTTGGGAGTGTCGCACGCAAACTTCGTCATAAAGCCTCTGAGGAAGAAAGTATCGAAACGCGTCAGGCGAGGCGGAGTTTCTGCAAATCCAGCCTACGAACGTGAGCAGTTCATATTGAAAATAAAGGTCACGGGTCAAACCTTTCAACTGTTCGAGTGCTCTTTTACCGTGTGGCAGACCCTTGAGCAGTATATTAGCGGCAGCACAGCCGCGAAGGAGCACCACCCTGTCTAACACGGGGGCCACGAGTTGGGATGTTACCTGCCTCGTTTGTGGAAACAGCTGACCAAGATGAGAACTGCGTCGTGAGTGGGGGCTCATCAGAGCTTTGGGCTCATACAGAGTGGCAGTAAAGACAGTGCATCCATAAAGGAACATTAAGGACTTCAACTCCCACAAATCCTTGGGAGTGTCGCACGCAAACTTCGTCATAAAGCCTCTGAGGAAGAAAGTATCGAAACGCGTCAGGCGAGACGGAGTTTCTGCAAATCCAGCCTACGAACGTGAGCAGTTCATATTGAAAATAAAGGTCACGGGTCAAACCTTTCAACTGTTCGAGTGCTCTTTTACCGTGTGGCAGACCCTTGAGCAGTATATTTATATATATATATATATATTTTTTTTTTTTACCCTGGAGCGCTCCCGGGGCGCGCCCCGGTGAGCTCCCTGGAAAGCGTAGTCTTTTGAAGCGCCCCAGGGCGCGCTCCGGAGAGCGTCCCGTTAGCATTATTGCCATGAACGAAAACATTGTGACGTATCGCGTAGCCGCGTCCACGTGATACGCACGGCGTAAGCGCACCCGGAAGCACTCGAGCGAATACGATCGCGCAACGTAAACATGTGACGCGCTTTCGTGTAAGCGCGTCGGTCATGTGACCTGAAAATAACACTTTTTATTGGTGCAGAACAGTTTTGGTTTCATAATGATGTAATCCCTGGTCTTGTGACCTGAAAATAACACTTCTCATTGGTTCAGGCCTTTTTTTTTCCAAATGATGAAAGACCCTACCTTTTTTCCTTATTCTGACTTTGTCCTTTGACTTAGGAAGACCTGTTTTGCAATCTTTGAGGTATATTTTGTACTTTAAAATGGCTTCAATAGCAGCAGCAGCTGGAGCATCTGCACCACCACCACCACCACCACCACAACCACCAAGAGGACCTCCACAAGATTACATTGGTGGTCAACAAGAGGAGGAGGAGGAGGAGGAGGAGGAGGAGGAGGAGGAGGGGAGAAGAAGATGGCTGCAAGAACACAATACCCCATACCAGCCAAAACCACACATTGTATGGGAGTTTTTTTCGATCCCAGAGGGCAAGAGAAAAGTCAATGCGGCCAAGGTGACTTGCCTAATCTGTGGCATGGAACTTTCCAGGGGGAACCCTACTAAAAAATACTCTTTTGGAAACAACACCATGATTCGCCACATGCAGCGCAGGCATCCGATGAACTATTCTGCTGCAGAAATGAGGGAACTGGCAAATAACCCTCCCCAATCTTCAAGCACCACCTCCAAAAGAAAGCAACCCACTCCATCGGGACCAGAGGCAAGGGAGACGATCCCTTGCATTCAGCCACGGTTTGCGGATTTCCGTATAATATTTATCCATTGTGGTAAGACCATCTCCTATGGTGAACTGAGCATAAAGCTCATCGTCCTTGCTGGGGACAACCACAAATGCCCCAAAAAACCCTAATTTTTTCTTTTTTTTTTTTTTGCTCCAGTTGAGCCATTATTAATTCCCTGTTTTTTCGTTTCTCCCCATAAAAATAACAAAAAAAATATAAAATAGTTCATAAAAGCCAAAAAAAGCACAAAATGTTCCAAAAACACAAAAAAATATAAAACAACAAAAAGAAGAAAAAAACCAGTTCTTTTTAGAACTACCTCTAATTTATAAAAAAAGGCTACATTTTTTAATAACTCTGTCATTCTTCTTTCCCCATGGGCCGCTCCCCGGTCCTCTCCCCGGTGCGCGTACCCCCACATCAAACCTAGGGGGTCGGGGGGGTCTACCTTGCCCCTTTATGGTCATTTCCCCCTTTTTTTCCCACCTCTTGTGTCTCTATCCTACCGAGACACAAGATGGCGGCCGGTCCGGACTGTTTTGAATGTTTACAGACACCCGAGAGCCAATCAGCTTTCCGTGCGCACCTCGCGTGTCACGCCCGCTGCGCTCCCCGGTGCGCGTACTGGGGCGCGGCCATAGATATATATATTTTTTGGAACCTAAATTACTCAAAATCCACTGGAGCACATATCTTGAGACATAGCAAAGGCACATCGGGCTACCAGTCCCTACAATTTTGCAAAGTTTGGTGGAAATCCATTCAGCCGTTCGGGCTAAAAGTGAGTTTGACCGCCCTATGGAAATTAACATGGAGAAAACACGTTTTGGGACCCCCTTTTATCTCGGCCACCGCTTGACGAATCCCCCCCAAATTTTCAAGGAAGGACCGGAGCTCCGCGAGGCAAATTTGAGAAAATCTTCTGGCAGATTCGTCAACCGGCGCTAAAGTTATTCACAATAGAATTTTGAGATTTTGCATTGAAAAAAATCCTAACTATTACTACCTACTGGCGACCGCCAGTAGGTAATATATATATATAAACAATCGGCAACTTCTTTCCAAGAAACTAAAAGGACACAGCGAGGATTCAGAGGAAGATCATTTACTGATAGTACAAACAGGCATAATGCATTTCGACACTCCTGTCTTCTTCAGATGCCTTTAAAGTCGGAATTGGGTTTCACCCTTACTTGTACCTCCTTGGCTCCTCCCATTTGTTGGAGTACAGCTTGCCCCAATTAAGAAAAGCTAGTCCTATGTAAGGGACTGCAACTCCCAGAAGTCCAGAGGTTGGTAGCTGACTTCGATGGGGCACTGATTACCTTGTATTGGTGCCATTCATACCTTATAGAGGTGGGTGCTGTTTCCCCAACTTGGTCCCATACGATGGTACACCATTCGTCCTCAGGTCCCCAATGCTTTGCCTCCATTACTGTCACCAGCCGGGTCATGGAACAGCAGTGGAGTGCCCGTGTTTCCCAGTCAGATCCGGGTTGCTCCTGGCAAAAACTACTTGCTGGATTGGTTTTCGAGGCGGTCCGAGGAAATACCAACACCTTGGATAACATCGCACTTGCACCAGAAATCCCTCGGACTCTTCTGCAGCAGTCCTAGAAGGGTTCCAGTAGCCCTTGTTATTGTGCACAATTCTCTCTGCTTAAAAAGAGATTACAGGACACCCGTGGATGCTTCTATTCAGTTATTAGGCAAGATCACAACTCATCAACGTATTTTACTTGTGGCTTTCTCACGGTATATCTATATATTCACTGAAAAAAACAGAGGTTTCAGGGACGTTATAGTTAAGAATTAGCATTTAAAAAACCTTAGAAATTTACTGGAAAATCCACAGGTTTCAGGAATGTTATAGTTAGTCTGACATTTCATTCGTACAAAACCAGAGAAATTCATCCGTTATAGTTAGCTGAGCTAGCTATAACTCGCACCCCTGCAATGCACTGCGGATGACGTCACATATTACATCACTAATGACATGGTCAGTTTTTGCCTGCGGATCGAGCACTACGTGAAGGTTGGTGTGCTACACTCAAGCCCCGCTCCACCACATTGCCCATCTGCTAGCCGGAGTGGCTTTCCTGCATAACCTCTGCGTGGTCCTGGGCAAACAACTACGGGGAGACTCGCAACGAAGTTCGGGACTGGTAATTACCCTCTTCGAGAATTCTTCAGCCTCACTGCACGGGATACTGTCTATTCCTTTTTTTTTTACACTTTGCACAGCTGACGAGCCGCGCTTCCACTCGCAGTCGTCAGTATCAAGTACCGTGACTCCTTGCCATTCTCTGCCACACTTGTCAATAAAGATAATTATCAGCGCGAGAACGCTCTGATTTTCACAGCGACGCCTTTCCCCGCTAAGCCGTGTCTCACACACCTGCCTCGCTGTGAGACGCGATTACTCCAAGGCTTTTGCTGCTGCTTCTCAGTGGGAGTACGCGTTTAAGATTTCAATACCGGTTCAATCCAGTGGATGTTATCTTTTGGAACTCCGGGATATGAACATTGTTCCGAAACTTTATTGGAAGCAACCTTTTGCCTGTCAAACCACAAAGGAAGCTTTCGGGGGTGCATTTTTAGTGCAGGGGATTCTTGAAGCCATCTTGCCTCGCTGAATATCACCCTGGTGGTATCTTGGTCCCAGGGTGCAACGTTTCGCCTTTCTTTTCTTCCTGCCCGGCTGTCATTCCGCCTTCCCCCAGCACAGCAGAGAGGGAGGCGCTCTCCATCGCGCTCATAAGCACTGCCTCATCCCCCCCTTGCATCTCAGGCCCTGGGTATTGTTCTTCATCTGGAGTCGGCAAAACAGATACAGAAAGTTTGTCTCCTCACTGCCCCTTTCATCTGCATGCGTTTGCAGTAACTGTATTTTAACTCCACCAATAAATCTCACATGTACTATGGTCAAATGTGACCGGGTGTGACTGAACTTTATATTTCATAATGAACTTGTTTTAATTGTACCTCCCGGATCCAGCCCTCCACTAATCCAGGACATTGTGCTGCACGATGCACTTAAGGGTCAATATGTTTTTAAAACGCCCCTATTAGTATTACTGATACATAACTATATGCATGTTGCTCTATTTCTTGTGATAAAGCAAGGATTGAGGATAGTTTGTAACGCTTGGCAATTTTTGGTTTACAAGCTAGTATTGTATTTCTACATATTGTACTTGTTTTATCAGCTGTGAAATATCTTAACGGGGAATTGATTATAGGTTTGTGTGCGGTTACACGGCTAACATGAGTAAGCCTAAGCTTAGTATCGGTAAAAGTGTGGTTGGAACCCTAGATGCTTTTTTACTGAGGGGAGAATCAGCCCTCATCAATGAGATAAAGCTTACCGAACCTAGGCTATCTCTTGAGCCACCATCTTCTCAGAATAGACTTACTTTATCTTCTGAAAATACTGAATCCTTAGTGGTATCTAATCATGAAGTATCTCCAGCTCGGACTAGTCAGTCCCCACACGTTACCTTAGACCCATTGATAACTATTGTCTCCTGTTCAGTTTCTGACCAAGAACTTAGCCCTGCCAAACCCAAAGTTACGACCAGAGGGCAGAAAGCTAAACTAAGGCTAGGTTGTATCAATGAATCAATCACTAAAAAAAAGTAAAAGCTGTAGATTAGTGAAACAAGGCAAACCCATTCAGAGAACAAGTGGAAAGAAAATACGACCTGTTATCCCTGCCAATGCATCCAACAAGGGTCATCTTACCCCTTTGACCCACATGGGGATAGAACAGCTTGACGATAGCAAACAGGAGGGGAATTTTTGGGATATTTTTAGACATTATGATGACAACCCTACTGGATCCTATCCTGCAAAAAATAAGCTCAGTAGAAGCTAGATTATCAAAATTAGAGGGGAAAATAGCCTACGAACCGCACTTTAGATTGGCAGCAAGCTCGAAGACCAGCATAGATAATTTAGCACCTAGGAAAACTGGTAAAGAGTCAGACTTATCTGAAAGCCCTGTTGGAAATAGAGAGACCTCAGATAAGAGCAGCTCTAATATCTATATGCCGAGAATAGCTGATATTCCTGCTTCCACTGGTTAGTCCTCCCCAAGAGTAGGGTCCTCCAGTCCTTCAAGGGTCAGGAATCTTGGGAGAAGGGAGTTGCAAACAACGAGTCTTCCAACTATTGATCTGCCCCCAGAATTCACACCATATGTAGTGGTATTAGAGAATGTCCCCTCCCTCCCCCAAGGGGCTACTGAAGACTATGGGCAGTTAATACATAAATTAACTCATTGGTTTACACAAAACACCACAATGGGTGCCCGTGTGGCTAAAAACATCCTCATGGCTCGTAGGGTGAGTTGGATTGGGAGCTTGCGTAAAATGGGTTTGGGTGATTCTGTCATCATAAACTTTGATAACCCTCACATTGTGGGCAGGCTTCTATCCAGAGACACTTGCCTTGCTCCCTTTTCTAGATCCGTCATCAGGGTTTTACCACTAGGCTTTTTTTATAAACCAGTCCCCTTAGGGACACTTATCACAATATCCCCATGGCACCATTACAGGGTGGGTGGTCAAATAGAATAGTAACAAGACAACAGCATACCTTTTTGTCTCACTCATCCTCTGAAATAGATGATTACACTGGTGTAGGCCCCTCTTTGGACCTAACTAACAGATTCTCTGCTTTATCCGGAATGGAGTAGTGCGACTGACTAAGGATCCCTACACCCGTGGACAAAGAGCCTGCCGTACCCGCCCAGGCCCCAGTTGATGTAGGTGAGAGGTGCTTAGGTTTGGTTCTGATGAATTTTTTATCTTGGAACATCGCAGGGCTCGCAAATAAGCTTCGAGACCCAATGTGGGTGCAATTTGTGAAGCAATTCTCAGTAATCAGCCTTCAGGAAACATGGTCGGTGGACTGTGGTTTATTTCTTGAGGCTATAAGGCTTTTTTTTTTCCCAGCTACCCGATCTGTGAGTGGAAGGCCCAAGGGTGGTCTTGTCTACATATCCGTGGCTATCAACTGTAAGACTGAGTTTGTGCCAACCACAAATAAAGGAATACAGGCATTGACAGCCAAAAAGGGGGAGACTAGTTGGGGCTTAATTAACTTCTAAAAGTCTGCTTCCTGCCCTTATGGTGTTTGCAACATTACCACCCTGGGAGAATTTATTGAATAATCCTTTGGCGCCATCTTGCATAATCTTATGATTTCTGTTGGTTTTAATATACATCCTTGTGGAAACCCAATGCTATCGTGTATCTCTGAGCTGGGATGCCCCCGTATGAAGGGGTTTCATTTCGAGCACCATGCTCAGGGGGCCCTGTTGAACAACTTGATAAATAAATTGGACATGTTGGCACTGATGTCTCTATCTGACCCACAAACTACATTTTTTGTGCCAACTTTTAAAGGGCGTGATGGGGGATCGTTTATAGATTTGATCTTAATTTCTTCATCACTACAATCTTTATTCCATGGTTTTTATATTATTGAGAGTGAACATAGCAATCATAACCCATTATGTGCTCACATGGCGGCTCCATTATCTGCACGTATTGGCGATGCTTCAAGTAAGGGTCTATTGAGAACGTCGGATGGTAAACTACGACTTAAATGGTCGCAGATCTATCCAGAGAAATTCTACCGATAAGTAAACGTATCCTGTGCCCCTGAGTTAGCACTATGTATTGCTGAAGGCTCTTCCCCCAATGAGATTATTGGCGCATATGAATCACTAGCGCATAAAGGTGGTGAAATTCTAAGTGCCTCGGCCAGCAGAAAGGCTACCCTGGGTCCTATACGGTTTGACTCCCATTGCTCCAAGGCAGCGAAAAAGCTGAGGGAAGCTTTGTCAGCCAAACCAAGAACACAAGTAGAAGTACGCCTCTGCCGCATAGAATACAAGTCCGCCCTGGCTAGACGGAAGGGTGCCCTAAAGGAGGAGGCATGGAGGGAGTTGATTGACTCGAGCGTGCTCAGGAACAGTTCCAGGTTCTGGAACATTGTGAATCATCCACTTTTTGTGAGGAAGTGGGTGGGCCCTAGACTTACATATCTCCGAGGAGGTTTTGGTGTGTCACTTTAAAACTATGTTTGATAGCCCCATGGAACATAACTGCCTAGTGGTTTGATATACAAACACCCCTGAAATATCTTTTGAATAGGGTGAGGTTATGGATGGTATTTTAGGGCTATCTATAAATAAAGCGCCAGGTCCAGACGGTATTCCACCGGCCCTATTTAAATCTGATCCCCTGTTCTAGCTCCGGTATTGGAGGCTGTGTTTAATGCAGCTGCTCAGAATGGCTGTCCCCACTCTTCTGGGCTTCTTCCACCATAGTCCCTGTTTTTAAGATGGGTGATAGGAGCAGCACCCACTGCAATAGGCCTATATCCCTTATTGACTCACTGGTCAAGGTTGTAGGACGTATCCTCTTGCAGAGGTTATCCACCTGGGCGGAGGAGCATGAGATTCTGTCAGACATCCAGTTTGGATTCCGGACGGGTCGTTCGACTGTTGCTCAGTGTCTTAATTCATCCATGTTACTGAGCAAATATACTGTTGCCCGCCCTGGCACTATTCAGCTTGCCTTCATGGACTTGTCCTCCGCATTTGATTGCGTTAACAGGGAGAAATTGTAATAGTCCATGAGGACATTGGGGGTGGACAATAGCTTTGTTAATTTTCTAGAGGACCTCCATAAATCAACCAAGGCTAATGTTAGGTTTTCTCAGGACCTTCGGGTCACCAGGGACTTTGAAATCAAGAGGGGAGTACGGCAAGGATGTATTTTGACCCATTTTTATTTAACCTTCATATTAATGATTTGGATACCGCACTAAGAGTGACTGGGGTGACTACCCATGTGTAGGGTGGCGTGGTATTCCCGTCCTGCTATATGCGGACGACGCCGTCCTTATCTTTAGGACTGCCGTGAGTTTGCAATCTCTTTTAACAGTATTCTCTAAATTCATGGCTGACAGGGACCGGGCAATAAATAATTCAACATCTTACATAATGCGGGGGGGGGGGGATTGCAACAACCTAAAAAAAAAAATCCAATTCAGTGTTGTTACCACTAAGATCCCCCGCACTAAGGTATTCTCCTATTTAGGGGTTCTCTTTGATGACCAACTAAAATGGGGTCCTTTAATTTTTAGGAAAAAGGAGGACCTGGTCCGAGTGAATGCTGCAATTTTTAATTTCGCCACCAAAAAAGGGAAGAAACATACAGGAGCCATGCTGAAATTCTACCAAGCCAAACGCATGCCTATAGCTTCCTATGGCAGCAAAACTGAGGACACACTGCTACAGATTCTCTGAAAATGACATTTTAAAGCGCCTACTGTGTTTTCCGCGTGGAACCTCTAATTTAGTGGCTCACGAAAAACTGGGGGTCCCTTATCTAAGCGATGTCCTTGCTTTACATCCCTTATATGTTTTGGCTGAGGTGCTGGTTAAATAAAGATTTACCTCTTAACCATCTAATTTTAAGGGAGTGCATATCCTTAGATAATGCATCTCGGATTCCTTGGCTAAAATATATTAAAAGTAGTTTGGAAGGGGTAGACTGTGCTGACTTATTTTGTAACCCTGAATCCATTGTTAAGAAGGATGTGAAAATAGCCAAGGTAGCCTTCTTAACTTCAAGGAAACTGGACAGGGAGGCGCTGGAGATGCTGAAACCAAGGGTTTGCATGTTCTTAATGCTTAAAACAACCCCGACTGCGGAACCTTATATTATAGGGTTTCTATCAACACATAAGAGGTTTTTCTTAACCAGGTTCAGGATGAACATTTTTCACCTCTTACTAGCTAGGCCTAAAGGATACAGTAGAGTTCAGGTGCTAGCTTCCTGTGGCTGCAACGGACAGTCTCCACAGGATGTGCTGCACGTTATGTTTCTATGTAAATTGTATGAAACCCCTCGAAGGCATTTTCTGGTTCCTATTTTAAAAAGAATGAATTTTAGACAGGTCCGTCCTGCTCTCATGTATCTTCAACTGCTGAAAGAGTACTGCATTGGTTTTATAGTAGGGTTTTTAAAAGCATCTTTGAAATCTAGAGCCTGTATGGATTTGTAGATAATTTGGATGTTTTATGTATGACCTATTAGTTTGGTAGGTATAGTTTTTGCTACAAATATACTTAACAAATTGCTATCTCTTGCGAACACATTGCACTTTATGGTTCTGAAAAACTTGGGCGGCTGGGTACCGGGTTTTTAATTATGAACTGTGTAGAAAGTTTGGTTTCTTTTTTCCTTTTATATGTTTTTACTATGTCTTGATTATGAATCAGTGTTTTTATGTATTTGTATCTGTTCAACTTTTATGTTTTTATTTTTGCAAAACCGAATAAAGTTTAATTGATTGACATCACTCATGACATGGTCAGTGACATCACTGAAGACATCCCTGATGACATCTTAAATGACATCACAGATGACATCATCCACCTAATATCTGATGCACTTTTCTCTTGAAGGTTCACCGTTAATCGGCTGCTCAGAATGTTAGGCCTACCAAATATCAAACAGCAATTCTAAGCATATCACAGTTGTAAGTCTGACCAAGTTTGTGAAGGTATGCAGGTGTGTCTCTGGTTTTACCTTGTGACATGTTACATAAAAATAAGCTTATAAATACTTGAATACCTGTGTTTCAAACAGCAAAATCTGTAAGTTTGTGTATAAAACGTTATATACATTTCTGTCTGCTCACAACACAGGGCACATGGGTATTCAATAGTATATTTGAGAGGCTCTATAACACCTACATACATAAGACTTGTCTGCCTGTGCAACCGAATGACAGAGCAGAACAAAGAAGATTTGACCACCTATAGGAGAATTTATTTGCTTTTTAAGCTATCATCTTCAGATGTATAACACAAGTAAGAATACATGAACAAGTAGACATATACCTCAGTCACAAGAGCACGCAGGCCTTTAAACTTGACAGCTTGCACTTCCCAGTTGAGTACAGAAAGAGGCGAGAGAAGTTCAGAAAGAAGCAGGAGAGTTGCAGAAACAGGCAAAAGAGGTACAGAAAGAGGGAACAGGGGTGCAGACAGAGGCAAGAGAGGTGCAAAAAGATGCAAGAACAGTGCAGAAAGAACCAACGGAGGTGCAGAAAAAGGCAAGAAGGGTACAAAAAGAGAGGAGTAGTGCAGAAAGTGGCAAGAGGGGTGCAGAAATTTACGAGAGGTGCAGGAAGAAGCACGAGCAGTGCTGAAAGAAGAAAAAGAAGTGAGAAAGAGGCCAGAGGGGTGCAGACAGAGGCAAGAGAGGTGCAGAAAGAGAGACGAGGAGTGCAGAAAGAGAGGGTGCAGAAATTTACAAGAGAGGTGCAGAAAGAAGCAAGAGTAGTGCAGAAAGATCCAACAGAGGTGCAGAAAGAGGCAAGAGAAGTGCAGAAAGAAGCAAAAGAGGTACAGAAAGAGGCCAGAGGGGTGCAGAAAGAAGCAAGCGCAGTGCAGAAAGAAGCAACAGAGGTGCAGAAAGAGGCCAGAGGGATGCAGAAAGAGGCAAACGAAGTACAGAAAGAAGCACCAAAGGTTTAGAAGGAGGTAAGAGAAGTGCAGAAATACGGAAGAGAGTTGCAGAAACAGGCAAAAGAGGTGTAAAAAGAAGCAAGAGCAGTGCAGAAAGTTCCAATAGATATGCAGAAGGAGGCAAAAGGGGTGCAGAAATTTGAAAAAGAGGTGCAGAAAGAAGCAAGGGCAGTGCAGAAAAAAACAAAAGAGGTGCAGAAGGAGGCAAGACAGGTGCCGAAATAGGCAAGAGGATTGTAGAAAGAATCAAAAGAGGTGCAGATAGAGGCAAGAGGGGTACAGAAAGAGGGAAGAGAGGTGCAGAAAGGGACAACAGAGGTGCAGAAAGAGGCAAGAGGGGTGCAGAAAGAGGGAACAGAAATGTAGAAAGAAGTAACAGAGGAGCAGAAAGAGGTAATCTCTGTTTTAACTGTTTTTAATCTGACTTTTGCACTTTTAACCTATCTTTTGTACCTTATGTAATCGTGCAATAACATTTATTCGGTCTCCGCCTTCTTAACCTCATTACCGCCCTGGTCCGCCGCAGCTGAAGCACTGATTGTGCAGAGGGCTGGTTGTTTACTTTTCTCAATTTTGCTTTCACACTTCTTTTCACTTCAGCTGGGTCAGCGGTCCAGTAAATCAAGGGCCCTTACCTAGTTAAATCAATGTAAATGAAGACACCCTTAAGGCAAGCCCGTCTGCACCCGTTACTGTCCCAGAGGCAAACAGCGCCGGCCATGCTGCCCAGACTCCTGCAGGTAAGACTATACCACTACATTATAAGCACGATAAACTGCTTAGTCTAAAGCCTCCAGTAGCCTGTCAATATAGAACTGTATACCCAAATACCGATAACAGCTCCCATTGCCAAGGCTGCAACTGGACCCCTTCTATAGAGATTTCCCCGAAGGTCCCACTTCTATTTCCTCGCCATCCTCACGGGCTAAAAAATTCTCCAAAAGGACCAGCCTTGTGGGAAAGGTGGTGGTGTCGCTATTATATTTAAACAAAAGCTGGATGTTCTCCCATCTTGATAGATAACGAAGGTCTGATATAATATCGACATCAAATATATCAGAGGTGGAATATCGATGTCAAGAATATCGAAGTCCTATCTACATTAAGGTAAGTACAAAAATATCAAGAAAAAAATATCCTTGTTAAAAATATCGTTTTTTTTAATGTTTACAAATAATGTAAAATTAAATAAATAATACATATAATTCAAATAAACATAGTTAAAAATATGTTTAATTTATAAATAATGAATTTAATAGAGAGAGACCCCCTGAACCAGGGGAATAGGGGACTTATCAACAGTAAAATAAAAGAGTTTCCCTTGGCAAGATTACTAGCTAATCAGGCCCAAATGTTAATATGTCCAATATTAACATTTGGGCCTGATTAGCTAGTAATCTTGCCAAAATAATTTATAAATAATACATATAATGTAAAAAAATAAACATATACATAGAAAATATAATATATATACTTACTTAATAATATTTACAATTAATTACTCTAATAACTTATACATTGTTAAAACACTTTTTATAAATTATAAATACATACATACATATACAAAAATAATAAAAATAAAAATATCTAAACTATATATAACAAATTATAAAAATAAATGTTAAATATTATACACTACATTAACTAAAACATTAAAGGGTCGATTCCGATTTGGGAAAAAAAACGTCCGTACGATTTTTATCCGGAGCAATCGCCGTACGATTCATACCCGCCCGTCCAATTCGCGTTGTATGATCCGTATTCCGTCAATCCGTCCGAATCGTCTCAATCCGTACGTATTGCAAGACTGAAACAGTGAACAGTATGACTCGTACACATGCCGTACGACCCAATGAGTACGATCTGGACCAGGGTATGAGGACGTGATTCGTACGGTCCACGTCAGGTATGGGCGATTCGTACAGAAAAGCACACAATCACTTACACACAGTACGGTGCGTACACCCCGTGATCGCAGAGGTACACACTGTACCCCTGTGATCATGGGGTGTACGCACCGTACCCCATGATCGCAGTGTGTAATCACCGTACACACAGCCAACATGGGGTACGGTGCGTACACCCCTTGATCGCGGGGTACGGTGCGTACACCCCGTGATCGCAGGGGTACATGGGGTGTACGCACCGTACCCGGGGGGGGCCGTTCCGTACCTGTTTCGGGATGAACTCTGCTTTTATGGCTGTTTTCAGCCCGTGTAGGAAAACGGTTGCACGGTGCGTACCCAACATGAATCGTACTTGCCGGGTCGGAAAAAGCAGCCGCGAACCGTACAGATGTCGCGTTCAGTGGGTTCCGAGGGAGATTCGTGCGGAGATTCAAGTCGTACGGTCTTTGTACCATTCGTACGGAGTCCTGCTCCTGGTACTAATCGTACTTCGTCGTATGTACCGGGGACGTTGCAGGGTCCGATTCATACGGGAAAAACGCTCCGAACGGCTATACGGAGAGGTTTTTCCCAAATCGGAATAGACCCGCAAATATTGGATAGCGTAGAGGTAAAAATTACTGTTCCAACCCCAGAGAGTGCAACAGTAGGGAAAGTCTTGGATAGCGTAGGGGTTAAAATTACATATTCCAGCTGCAGAGGGTGCAACAGTAGGGAAAGTGTTAGATAGCGTAGGGGTCAAAATTACTATTCCACCTTCAGAGGGTGCAACAGTAGGGAAAGTGTTGGATAGTGTAGGGGTTAAAATTACTATTCCAACTCCAGAGAGTGGAACAGTAGGGAAAGTGTTGGATAGCGTAGGGGTTAAAATTACATATTCCAGTCTAGTCCAACTCCCGAGGGTGCAACAGTAGGGAAAGTGTTGGATAGCGTAGGGGTTAAAATTACATATTCCAGCTGCAGAGGATGCAACAGTAGGGAAAGTGTTAGATAGCGTAGGGGTCAAAATTACTATTCCACCTTCAGAGGGTGCAACAGTAGGGAAAGTGTTGGATAGTGTAGGGGTTAAAATTACTATTCAAACTCCAGAGAGTGGAACAGTAGGGAAAGTGTTGGATAGCGTAGAGGTTAAAATTACTATTCCAACTACAGAGAGTACAACAGTAGGGAAAGTGTTGGATAGCGTAGGGGTTAAAATTACTTACTAATCATCAAAATAATTTTGTTGTATAAATTAATAATTTTATTATTAAATTACAATAAATTAATTAACAATACCAATAAATAATTCTTTTAAAATGATTACCAATTAATAATTAATTAACAAGTAAAACAAATACAATTAAATAATATGTATTATAAATGTATTAAAAATTAATAATAACATTTAAAAAAAATAATTTTCAATACCAAAAAACAATAATTATTAAAAAACATTTAGCAATTAATAACTAATTACCAATACATTATTGATAAATATTAATAAATAAAAAAGTAATCACATTTAATTACCAAATGATATTTAATTAACAATAAATTAATGTAAGAAAAATAATAATGATTAAAAAGTTATTACCAATTAATATTTGATTAACAATAATTTAATTATCAATACTCAAAACTAAAATAAATAATTAATTACAATTAAATTACTTCCCACCCTATTGCCCTATAATTTCACAACATACTTCAATAATAAATTAATACACTTAATATAATTACCAATTAATCAATTATTGAAAATGAATTACCAATAATAACAATTAATTACCAATTAATAATTATTTAGCATAAAATTAATTATCAATACCAATAAAAAAATAATGAATAATTACTTAATTACATTTCCCTATAAACCCACAACCTGCTACGGTACTTAAACTTATAATTTACTTAAAAAAATTATTCCTAACTTCTAAAAATGTAATACATATATTATAAAACTAGCACAATAATTAACAACAATTATGAAAACAAATATATAAAATCAAAATAAAATACATAACACTAATATTAATATCAATATTAGTAACATTGACATTTTTGCTATCGATATTACTAACTTCTATATTAACAAAAACAATATTTCTTACCTTCAGGTAGATATTCTGGTCGTTGATATTTTTGATTTTGAGATTCTGTCCCTGCAATATTTCCAACTCGATATTCTTGTAGGTCGAAATAAAAAATTTGATATTTAGACTGTTTACCATAGATAAAATCGAGGGGGCAGAGTATTTATGCTTCGGTTGCATCTTATCTCCCCACCTAAGTATAGCAGGAATTCTGTTATACAGACCTCCAGGCACACTCAGTAATTTTATCACCACACTTAACATAACCTCATTGGCCCTAAAATATAACAAGTGCCTCATTCTCGGAGATTTCAATATACACATGGATAAAAAACATGACCCCATGGCAAATCCCTTGTTGGAGACGATGCAGGCCTGCAATCGTAGTCCCATCAATTTCTGCTGACACCCACAATATAGGCCATACCCTTAACCAAATCTTTCACAACTTTAACCTGTAATAATTAAAGGGATACCTGCAGACTATGGGCGCTCAACCCTATTACTATATGGGCTAAATTGTAGGACTTTATTAAGATTGGTGCTTCTAGAGGTAAGATGCGTATCCTACATCTCCAACTTTCAAAGAAAGCGACAAATTGTGTAGTGACCCCTGAGCACACTAAATGGCCATTTCTATACATCACTTTAACCAATATTTAGGAAAGAGTCATTCAAATCCAAAATTCAAAGTTCATAAATTAAATGCCCAAAATCCAAAGGGTTGGTCTTCCTTATTGTTTATTTTCTTGCTTCAGTATTCACAAGGATGGTACAACCGCCAACACATGTTTCGTCGTGTACAATATAACACACTGACTTTTTCAGGGCTGAAACCAAATAAACATTACCCACAATTACTACACACACTACGTATGGCTAATGTAGAGAAGTAAGTACTAAACACCTACTTAGTAGTATAGTAGCCCGCTGAGTGTGTAGTATTCGGGGAAAAGAAAGAAAATAGTAAAGCCACTCCTGTTAGGCTATACACCTACATTTTGTGAATACGATTATAGACCCAATACCGAGAAATGAGTTTAGAGAATAATATATCTAGAAAGATATAGCCTAATTTTGTATTCACCTCAATGTCCACTGTCTTTTCACATCAGAAGTGGTACTTGAATCCAGTAAAATATATTTCTGTAAAGAAAGACCTGATATCAGCCTCTATTGATTCCAAACATTGACGTAGACCACTTAACCAATATTCGTTACAACCTCACCATAATACGTTAACCTATTGAAACAAGAGAAATTACCTCTATTAGCTCTCGTTCTCAATACTCTATAACAGAACTCTATTCCGGTTCCTCCAGTATTCAAATTTTTTCTCGCAATCTGCAAATGAAAATATATGTTTTTTGCTAAGATCTATATTCTGTGTTTATTGTGAGAGTAATCTTATTTTCTCATTACCATCACACTTACCCAAACCTAAAAGGGTGGGGTCATAATCTTGCCAAGATTAATGCTTATTCTCTTCTTATCGCAACTGTAACAATAAGCAGTACATGTTACTCACTGTTCAACTCACTATTATAGCACAATATAAATATCGTGAGTGCATTGAACACGACTCACCTTTCATATAAACTATACTTAGATGAAGGAAATTCTCTCATTTACTCTCCAATTTTAAATTGCAATTCCTATTAAAGGCAAAAATTGCGCATATGATAGTGTTGCATGTGTATTGTATCGGACTACATACATAATCGTATTTCAGAAGGTTCACCTTAATGGTGATTTTCCTTTTTTCTTATTATTATGAGTTCGCTCGATCTAAGATAGTTGAGATTCCTTCTCTTTCTATAACATACGATAAGAAAATCATCAGAAGTTATGACTTGATAAATCTACAATCTATTTTCAGAGATGTTTGATACACTCACCCTCCTCAAGAATATAACAGTAATACCCGGAGGTCGTTATTATCTTTAAATATCGATTTATATTTCTAAAGTGAAAAACGAAAATATCAAAATGGTCAGTTTCACTTCTATAAGGTCACCAAAGTAACTAATTTATGTTACGATACTGCTCACCAAATTTCTTTATCACGATTTCATCTCAACCTCCGTATTACGTAATCGTCCTCCTGAATATAATAAATAAAACAGTGTTTGAAAATCCATCTTATTGATCAAAATCACACAGGATTAGGGTATCTCCACAACAGTAAACTAAATCCTCTACCTCTGTACGGGTGGATAATTCTCTCAATCACCTCGGCAGCCAGCACCGGCGCCATCTTGTAAAGTCTATTTATGTTGTATCTCCCCGGGCGCCATCTTGTAACATGTTCGTATTTCATCTGCCTTATTTCTCACGTCCCACAACTCTAATATTAATAAAGTTCTCCAAATACAGTATAATAATCTGCCTATAAAGCGTTTTCGAGATATCCCTATGCAAGAATATAGTTTATAATTAAAATGTACGAACGTATTATAATTTTGAACTAATATCATTATAAGTCTGAATATAGACTTCATTGACAGTGAGTAATAGGTAATGTTACCAACGTTTGAGTCTAGTGAAAAAAGGGTTTGCATGTGGCAGTAGAAAGGTTTTTACGAAATTACAGTAGTTAGTTCAGTGAGGTTTCTTAAAAGCAGCAAATGAATAAAGAGTGCCAATGTTAGCCAGTTCACCAAGAGTCAGTAGTAAGGAAACAATGCAAATGTCGAGAGATACAGTATAAATTCAGAGCATATTGATTCACAGAGTGTTGATATGATAGACAAATTTCTGGTCTCGTGCATAAAATTCCAATAGAGAACAGTTATGATATTTATCTCAGAGTAACATCATTCCAAATCTCCTCACAAATATATATGAATATTGAGACCTCTACAATTAGACAGTAATTTCTTTCTGGAACATCTCCAATTACTTCAATCATTGCCTAGAAAGAATTGATATTCATTATCAATATTAAGTCCCCGCTCCACCGCTCTCAATTTCATAATCCAATTTACCTCCCTTCTTCTGAGTTTCAGTAATCTGTTGCCACCCCTAGGGTCTGATATTACATGTTCTATCCCATGATAGCTAAAATGGTGTTCATCTTTGTTATCGTATTTTTGCCTTTAATAGGAATCGCAATTTAAAATTGGAGAGTATATGAGAGAATTTCCTTCATCTAAGTATAGTTTATATGAAAGGTGAGTCGTATTCAATGCACTCATGATATTTATGTTGTGCTATAATAGTGAGTTGAACAGTGAGTAACATGTACTGCTTATCGTTACAGTTGCGATAAGAAGAGAATAAGCATTAATCTTGGCAAGATTATGACCCCACCCTTTTAGGTTTGGGTAAGTGTGATGGTAATGAGAAAATAAGATTACTCTCACAATAAACACAGAATATAGATCTTAGCGAAAAACATATATTTTCATTTGCAGATTGCGAGAAAAAAATTGAATACTGGAAGAACCGGAAGAGAGTTCTGTTATAGAGTATTGAGAACGAGAGCTAATAGAGGTAATTTCTCTCGTTTCAATAGGTTAACGTATTATGGTGAGGTTGTAACGGATATTGGTTAAGTGGTCTACGTCAATGTTTGGAATCAATAGAGGCTGATGTCAGGTCTTTCTTTACAGAAATATAATTTACTGGATTCAAGTACCACTTCTGATGTTAAAAGACAGTGGACATACAGGTGAATACAAAATTAGGCTATATCTTTCCAGATATATTATTCTCTAAACTCATTTCTTGGTATTGGGTCTATAATCTTATTCACAAAATTTAGGTGTATCGCCTAACAGGAGTGGCTTTACTATTTTTTTCTTTTCCCCGAATACTACACACTCAGCGGGCTACTATACTACTAAGTAGGTGTTTAGTACTTACTTCTCTACATTAGCCATACGTAGTGCGTGTAGTAATTGAGGGTAATGTTTATTTGGTTTCAGCCCTGAAGAAGTCAGTGTGTTATATTGTACACGACGAAACACGTGTTGGCTGTTGTACCATCCTTGTGAATACTGAAGCAAGAAAATTAACAATAAGGAACACCAACTCGTTGGATTTTGGACATTTAATTTACGAACTTTGAATTTTGGATTTGAATGACTCTTGCCTAAATATTGGTTAAAGTGACGTTTAGAAATTGACACAACTTTAACCTATTGGCAAGTCCACCATTGCATATTACCTGGTCAGACCACCTCCTTCTCAATTTTAAAATTCCCAACTTAAGTACAGATTCCCTACCAAATGCAATTGAGAGGGACTTCAACTACAGAACATTTCACAAAATATCTATCTTGACGTGCAGATGCCCTGATCGACCTTTCCCAGAGCTGTCCTGCAAACCTGATAGGGATGCCCTCTTATTAGAGTTGTGGCTCCGAGCAAACATTTATGCGGCTGCACCCACAGCCACCCGCTTCTTCAAGAGGTCCCCCCCATTGCCTTGGTTGAATGAATCCCTTAGAATTAGCAAAAAGAACTGTAGAAGATTGGAAAGGAAATGCCATAAACATGACCTGCCTGAAGATAGAAAAACTTATAAAGACACCTTAAAAGTTCACTATACATTAGTGAAGGTGGCCAAAAAAAACTTCTTCCAGACCAAGATCGAATCTGCCCATAATAAGAGCAAATACATTTTCAGCATAGTGAAATCATTCACCTCCCCTAAAGCCGGCAAGAAGGAAGGGCCTTTAAAGGTGGAATGGTCTAGGCTGATAGCCTAATTTTTCCATAACAAGACCATTTTAATCCAACAAGCCTTTGATACCATCTTTGAGGAAGAGCTGACCTTCTATCACTCAGTAAATGGAAAGTTTGTCTTGCAGGAGCTCCCTACTCTTCTATCTTTCCCCGAGAGTCAATTAGAGGAGTGACTCTCTCTTCTCCAAAACATAAAGTCAGGTTCTCCAACTGACCCTTGCCAGGCAAATTTACGTAACCTACTAGCACTTATTGTCAATCCTAAGCTGTTTAACTTATTTCTTTCTTCTGGCTATATGCCGCACATATGAAAGCAGGCAAAGATGCAACCCCTCCTAAAAAAAGCTAATGCTTATTATAATGATCCCGCCAACTACAGGCTGTTCTCCCTACTTCCCGCTCTCTCTAAAGTACTAGGGAAACATGTAAACAGGGCTCTCATAAAGCACATTGAAAACCGGAATCTACTTCATGATTCACAATCAGGCTTTAGGTCCACTTATAGTACAGAGTCTGCTCTGTTGGAGGTGACAGAATGTAACAAGGGTAAGCTAGACCAAGGAGGAACAGCAGTTTTGATCCTGCTCAATTTGTCGGCAACCTTTGGCACGGTCCCACACAAGATGCTTCTCGATAGACTAGCAAGCATTGGTTTGGGAGGGGCTGCCCTGACATAGATGTCCTTCTTCATTTGAAAACAGATTACAGGACATCTGGCTAACGCTTTTTTTAATCTCCCATATCTGCTATGAATGTGGGCCTACCCCAGGGCTCTAATCTCAGTCCGACCCTATTCAATATATATCTATTACCCCTTGTACTGTTGGTAGAAAAAGAAGGCGCTAAAATTGTCTCATACGCGTATGACACACAGCTGATATTAACATGTGACAAAGGAACTGACGTTGACGGTGCAAATATAATGTCCTGCCTCACAAAGGAATTCAATTGGCTTAAGATAAATCAGCTGAAGTGTAACCCGGATATAACAGAAGTCGTCATCTTTGGACAACCTGAATCGTATTACTGGAGCACTTGGTGACCAAAAGACCTGTCACCCCCGCCTTCAGCTAAGGAGAAAGTCAAGAACCTAGGTATTTTCATTGGCAACACTCTCTCCATGCGCTCACAGATCCAAACTTCAACAGACACATGCTTTGGCACACTCCACATGCTAAAAAAACTCCTGCCACTGCTATCACTAGACGGTAGAAAAATATTGGTGCAAGCCTTGGTGACATCTATACTAGACTATCTGGCAGATGCATCAAAGTAATGTTTTGCGAGTCCTTAATAGCGAATTTTAAGGAATCGCTATTAAAGACTCGCAAAACGGGATGCATGTAGGAATCGCAATGTTATTAGCGATTCCTTAAGATTCCTTATTAGCGATTTGGTAATAGCTAATCGCTAATAAGGAATGGCTTCCCCATTCATAGGCCCATAGGAATGAATGGGAAAGCCATTCCTTATTAGCGATTAGCTATTACCGAATCGCTAATATTCCGCTATTTTGAGGGTGCCAGGGTGTCCAAAGGACACCCTGTTGCACCCCTGAAATGGACCTGTGCACAAATGTTACACACACACATGCCCTAAGGGCATGTGTGCGCGCAACATGTAACTTTGAAAAATGCACAAAAGTGCATTTTTCAAAGTTTTAGCAAATTACCACGAAGTTCACCTTCATGGTAATTTGCTCCCCCTATTAGCGAAATCGCTATTTTTTTGGGTTTCATGCATTGCATTTAAGGAATCTCATTTTGGGATTCCTTAAATGCAAGAGCAATTTAAGGAATCTCTATTTAGAGATTCCTTAAATTGCGATTTCTGCATTTGGGATGATGCATCCCAAATGCAAAAATACCAGGAGCAAAGAAAATACCTGGAGCAAATGGGCAGATTCTCAGAATCTGCCCGTTTGCTCCAGGTATTTTCTTTGATGCATCTGCCTGTAAGTCAACAGTTTGCACCTTGGATCGCTTAAATGTCTCATTCAACGCCTGCAAAGTGGTGCAGAACACAGCGGCCAGAGCTATTGTGAGGCCTAAACCCAGATCTAGTATGACCCCCATTCTAAGGTCCTTGAACTGGCTGTGCATGAAGGAAAGGATCGACTTCAAAGCTGTGGTGACATTTTCAAGGCTTTTTACAGCTTAGGAGCCTGCTACCTTAATAAGTGTGTTAACCACTATATTCCAACTAGATCCCTAAGATCTTCAAATGCTAACCTTGCCCTCATTTCCAAAAGACGCTGTGTGCGTATGGGGGGGGGGACCGTTTGGTTTCCTTGGTGCACGGATGTGGAACAGTCTTTCAGAACCTCTGAGATTAACCACAAACCTGTTAAAATTCACAAAGAATCTTAAAACCTAGCTTTTTAAAAACCAGCCCCTCCTCAGCACTCTAACACTTTTTCTGCTGATTTGCACCAGGACACTCTAGTTTGAGTAGCTGTGCGCTATATCAAATACGTTCATTTTATTTCATTTCAAGTACAGAAAGAGGCAAGAGAGTTGCAGAAACAGGCAGAAGAAGTACAGAAAGAGGGGACAGGTGTGCAGACAGAGGCAAGAGAGGTGCGGAAAGAGGGATGAGATGTGTTGAAAAGGCAAGAGAGGTGCAGAAAGAGGGTAGAGGGGTGCAGAAAGAGGGTAGAGGGGTGCAGAAAGAGGCAAGAGAGGTACAGAAAGAGGGAAGAGGAGTGCAGAAAAAGGCAAGAGGGGTGCATAAAGAGGCATCCAGAAAGAAGCAACAGAGGTTCAGAAAGAGGCAAGAGAGGTACAGAAACATGCAAGAGAAGTGCAGAAAGAGGCAAGAAAGTGCTAATAGAAGCAACAAAGGTGCAGAAAGAAGAAAGAGCAGTGATGAAAGAGGCAAGAGAGTTGAAGAAAGAAACAAGAGGTGTAGAAATAAAAGCAAGAGAGTGCAGAAAGAGGAAGTGATGTGCAGAAAAGGTCAAGAGAGGTGCAAAAAGATGCAAGTGAGGTGCAGAAACAGACAGCAGGGGTGTATAAAAAGGCAAGAGAATTGCAGAAAGAAGCAACAGAGGTGGAGAAGGAGGCAGGAGAACTACAGAAAGAGACAAGAGTGCAGAAAGAAGCAAGAGGGGTACAGAATGAGGCAAGAGAAGTGCAGATAGAAGCAAAAGAGGTGTACAAAGAAGAAAGAGGGAAAAGGGGTACAGAAAGAAGCAAGAGAGGTGCATAAAGAAGCAAGAGAAGTGCAGAAAGAAGCAAGTGATGTGCAGAAAGAAGCAAGAGAAGTGCACAAAGATGCAAGAGAGTTGCAGAAAGAGGCAAGAAAGGTGCAGAAAGTGGCAAGAGAGTGCGGAAAGAGAGGAGGTACAGAAAGCAGAAGAGATGTGCAGAAAGAGGCAAGAGAAGTGCAAAAAAAGGAAGAAAGGTGCAGAAAGAAGCAAAAGACATGCAGAAAGAGGCAAGAGAGGTGTAAAAACAAGGATGAGTGATTTGCACACCATTAGTACAAATTTCATACCCATATTTAGCAATAAGTAAGAGGTGGCAATCTAGGTTTGCAAAGGGCATTTCACCACGCTATAACACTTGTTGCTGCATTTTTGGTAATGTTTGAGCCATTTGAGCTATAAAAGAATTCTTCTGTTCAAATCTGCAGATTATGAGCAGATGATGGATTATGTGGCAAATGCCGAAAATGTGTAATTGACCGAAAGTCGGTGCAGCCAAATAGTTACACAATTTCAGTGGCCCTGGTCATACCTCTGACTAGGTCCAGAAGTGCTCCTCAGTGGTTCTTTCTTTATTTGTCTCATTGAGTTTATAGTTAAGCTTCCAATGAAACGAGTAAGACAAAACCTGAGGTCACTACTCCACAACACAAACTACCATACCACATAAGTACTCTCCATAACACATAATCTCACTTTACATAATAACTATACACTAAATACCACATACTTTCTATCCACATAATTTCACTGAACAACATACCACATAATTTCACTACACACAACGTACATCCACTCTACTCCAAAAAACATTAAAAAATAATGTTTACAATTACAATGGCAATAGCTCTAACTCTCGTGAATGCGAGACCTATTACATTGCCAATGCTTCTTTAACTTGTAGTCGCATATACAGAGTCATGGAGAAAGGGGGCCGGACCTCCGACCAGTGCTCAGGAATTCCGCTGTATAGAACTGACAGGAAGTACCAGGAGGGCTTCTTGAAACCCAAAGTCCCTCAGGAGTAAAGTGGACTTAACCCCCCAACAAGTAGTGTGCCAGGAGGCGCATTTGCAGAATGATGGAGAAAGGACCATTTTAGCCATCCCACTGTGTGGGACTTATTGGAGGTAACGGGAGGGGTAGTTGGCCCCCAAGGACATCCTTGGGGACCAAATACCCCTCCTATTATCTCCAGTAAGTCCCACATTGCGGGGTTGCTAAGTTCTCATAGCAGGCCACGCTCATTTACCCACTACTCTGCAAACGCACTCCGTGGCACGTTCTTGGATGGGGATTGAAGTCCCCTTGGCTGCTGGGGGTCATTAGGGGCCAACTAGCTTACCTGTTACCTCCAGTAAGACTCACACAGTGGGATTTCTGAGAGGTGGACAAAGTCCATTCCCCCTTTCTCCACCACTCCGCAAACACACCTCCTGGCACGCGCATGGTTGGGGGATGAAGTACCCTTGCCTCTGAAGTTCAATGGGGCCAACAAGCCCTCCAGTTACCTCACGTAGGCCCCACACAGCTGGATTGTTGAGAGTGGTCAGAGGCCATGCCCCCTCCGTGCACATGCACCTCCTAGCACACTACTGCTTGGGGAATGAACTCTACTTTAGTTCTGAGGTCCTCAGGTTTTAAGGGGACCTCATCGTTCCACCAGCAGTGCACCAAGAGGCTCCGTATGCAGAGTGTTGTAAAAAGGAGTGTGGCCTCGGACCACTCTCAGCAATCCAGCTGTATGGAGCTTACTGGAGGTACCTGGTGGGCTAGTTGGCCCCTAAGGACCCGTACCAAAGAGGGGGACTTCATCTCCAACCCAGAATGCGCCAGGAGGCATGTATGCAGATTGGTGGACCGGGGGCGGGGAGTCCGGCAAGTTGCTGGTTATTTCTTTTTTTTTTTTTAGGAAGGGGACCCCCTTCCACCAAACCCTTGTGGGCCCGGGGGACCAACATCCCCGGGGCCTCAGCCATTAAAAAAAAAAAATTATTGAGCAGGGAGAGGGCCGCGCGGCCCCCTCCTGACCCCATCCCCCAGACCTAGACAAAAACGTTTTTATGGAAGGGAGGACGCTTGGCCCCCTTTCCCTGGGTCACTTTTGGCCATGGGGACCCCATCCCCCGGGGCCTGCCCTTCCTTTTTTGTTCTTTAAATTTTGGAGGGTGGTACGTGGTCCCCCTCCTGAGGCCAATTTTGACCCGGACCCCATCCCCCGGGGCCCGGCCTTTTTTATTAATAAAGAAGGGGATGGGGCCAAGTGGCACCCCTCCTGGGCCATTATTGGCCCCAGGTACCTCATTCTCGGGACATGGCCTCTGTGTTAGGGACCACGGGGGAACCCCAAAGCTCCCGCGATCCCTGCCGGCTCCCCACCTCCTGCTGGAGCCGGCATTGCTTTTGGGCAAAGGGAGCTGCTGACATGCAGCTCTCTTTGCCCAAAAGCAATACTGCTTCTATTCATGGAAGCAAGAGCAGTCTTATTGCTCTCGCTTCCATGAAGCAAAGATGGAGCTTGCTATGGTTCCTATAGAGTCGGCTCTAAGGGGATGGCGATCTCCAGGGCCTTGGAGGACTCCACGAGGAGTGCCGCGTGGCTCCCTCCAACATATGTTTAAAGCTCCAGGGAGGTGGTGGTCCCTGTGGCTTGGGGTCTGCAACGGACCCCATATTTGCATAGCCAATGCCCTGGGGAGGTGGTGCTCCATGGGGCAGTGTGGGGGTGGCAGAAACCCCCCACACCTTGTTAATTTTAAAAAGAGCTCGGGGGAGGTGATGGTCCCCGGTGCTGCCGGGGGGCTGGAGGCCGCCGCATTTAAATATGAAAGCCTCAGGGAGGTGGCAGTCCCCAGAGCAGCATGGGGCAGAAGACCCCCATGCAGTTTTATTTAAACAAGGCCCAGTGGAGGTGGCTGTCCCCAGGGTTGTGGGGGGACCCCGTGTCCCCGCATATTAATTGTAAACAAAGCCCTTGGGAGGTGGAGGTCTTTGGGGCTGCAGGGGCCCCCATGGGTCCACATCATAATAACATTAATTAAACAAAAAGAAAAAGACAAGGCTTCTTTTTTATGCGAGATTCATGCACCGTATGCAAATTCTGCCAAAAATGTAAAAAGAAAAATGCTTCTTTTGGCCATTGGGGTCCCTGTTGGACCTCCTGAGCATGCCTAGGGGGTCAGGGTGTTCCTACCCTGCCCCCTTTTTAGGTCTCGCCTGTCGATGCGCATGCGCATCGAGCAAGCGAGACTATGGGGGCTTATCCACTCTTTGTCCAACTTGCAAGGAATCGTGGCGATTCCTTGCAGTGCCCGTGACTTTTAAGCTCAATGCGCATGCGCATTGAGCTTAAAAGCACGTGCACATGCCCCCAGCCGCCTGCCTTGCCTACTCTCCCGCCCCCTCACTTCTTGATTGCATGGCCGCTAGGCCGTGCCTCCCCTACTCTCCTCCTCCTACTCTCCTCCCCTCGCCGTCTGTTCCCGCACTCCTCCCACACCCCCGCTCTGCCCCCTCCCCTGCCCGCCGTGTCGTGCTTTACATTTCGCACATTCTCTCTGCCCGCAGTTTGCAGACATTGCCTCAAACCCCCTGGAAATGTGTTTTTTTTTAAAGTTCTGGACAGATTGGGTTGTTTTGATTCAGCCAATCCTTTCAAAGCTTTTTGAAATATAATAATGCATAACACCGCAGTAGCACAAGCGCTAAACGTTACCTACGGAATCTGTACAGTCTCATCGCACTCCCAATGATGGGGCCAGTGCAGTTTCACACGGTGTTCTGTCGCCTCGCCGCATCCACTAAATCCTTTTCCATTCTCCTCTTAGGGCGTTCCTCCAAAGCAGCCATCCCGGTCCCGGAGTGCATGCAGGTCAGATAGGGACTTCAGGGTACCCGGCAGAGTGCTCTACGCACTACCGATGTTTGGCAGCGAGTGTTATCGGCCCTGGGGGACTTCAAATACAGTCCGCTAGCTGTTCTGGTTATCGCCCCCGGGTCTCCGGCCCAGCTCCGCAGTGCCTGCCTACCTCTTCATCGGCTCGCAGCTCCAAGCCGCACGTCTCACGGTAAAAGTTCCTGCCGCGAGCGGGACCAGCAGACTCTCTTCCGCAGTCAGTAGCAGGGCTTGCTGTACATTCGGGCCCCCCGGGCAGCACAAAACAGAGGGTAAATCGTCCCTAGCGATCTCCACGGCGACGCACAGTTCCCCGCCTCAGGTCCGCAGCGCCACCATTTTGTACATTCACGGCTTCGGAGGTCAGCAGCAGATTCCTCAGTCCCGTCAAGAGGTAAAAGCAATGATCACAGCGAAATATACCGCCTCCAAGTTCCGATGCTTACATTTATACGTTTGGTATTTAGAGGAGCACAATAACCAGGATAAATTACGGGGTGAATCGCCCGAACTGCAAGAGCCTCACTCGAGTGTGGCCATCTTGCTTGGCGCCCTCTAGCGCCCCCCCCAAGAAGCACTGTAAACTTCTAGAGACAATGGTAGAGCAATTACAACATTGTGTTCAAAAGGACTTATAAGTCAGCATTAGAAAAAATATTATTCAGAAGTACAACTAGCCAAAAAAGCAAATTTTAAGGCGAGGATAGCAGAGTCTGGCAATAAGTCCAAGGAAATCTTTACAATAGTAAAACCCTATATGGGCCCAGAGGCCGCCATTAGAGACTATCAACCCTCGGTTGATTGTTGTAATCAACTGGCTCCATACTTTTAAAGTAAAACCAAAACCATTTAAGCTAGCCTTTTATTAGATCCTCTGGGCAACTATCCCTAAAAATAAATTTGAACTATATAGGGATCTCCACACAGGACTGCATGCACTATCTGAAACATATACCCCTTACCCTCACTCACTCACCCTCAACCCCTCACCCTCAACCCCTCACCCTCACTCACCCTCAACCCCTCCCTCACTCACCCTCACCACCCTCAACCCCTCACCCTCACTCACCCTCACCCACCCTCACTCACCCTCACTCACCCTCAACCCCTTACCCTCACTCACCCTCACTCACCCTCACCCTCACTCACCCTCACCCTCACTCATCCTCACTCTCACTCACCCTCAACCCCTCACCCTCACTCACCCTCAACCCCTCACCCTCACTCACCCTCACCCACCCTCACCCTCACCCTCACTCACCCTCAACCCCTCACCCTCACACAGTGCAATAGGTCTCAGATCATTTCAGTTAGAGCTTTTAGAAATGTTTATGGCTTTTTTTATTTGTAATACTTTAGCATTGGCTACAGGAAACAAAAATGCTAAACACTTACAAAAAATACCCATAAACAATTCTAAAAGCACTAACTCTAATGGTGCGAGACCTATTGCATTTCCAATGCTTGTCTTATTTTGTTTCCTTTGTTCACCTTTTTTCTTGTGAATCAGTTAAACTGAGTCACAGGAGGGCTGCCAATATTTCCTAGGTTGAAGTGTTGACAGCCAATCCGAGTCAAGCTCGTGCTCGGGATGGTTTGTGGATCCACCGCGGTGAACCAGATACTAATATTTTTTATGTATCATTTTCTCAGGAACTGCTGAATGGATTCTCCACCATTTTAAAAAAAAGGTTGTTTTGGAACCAAGACCTACTGTTTTGCCAAATTTGCCAAATTGGTGTAAATTTAGTTCAGCAGTTCGGCTATTAGCCTTGTTTACTACTTGTCTCATGTTTCATATGGAAATTCACATGGCGAAAACACGTTTTGGGATGACCCCTTTTTCCTCGGCTCTCGTTTGACAAATCACCCAAAAACCTTCAACATAGGAGCTGCCCGGAGCGGGTCATTAATTTAAAAAAACTTGCGTCAAAGATATTGGTAAAAGAAAAAACACTATATATATATAGTACTTGAGGTCGCCAGTAGGTAGTTATAGTTAGGACCTTGTTTCTATTCAAAAAGTGTTTTTTCTTTTACCAATATCTTTGACGCAAGTTTTTTAAAATTAATGACCCGCTCCGGGCAGCTCCTATCTTATATATATCTTATATATATAGTACTTGAGGTCGCCAGTAGGTAGTTATAGTTAGGACCTTGTTTCTATTCAAAAAGTGTTTTTACCAATATCTTTGACGCAAGTTTTTTAAAATTAATGACCCGCTCCGGGCAACTCCTATCTTGAAGGTTAAAGGGAGTGGTCTCTGGAGCCCACGAATTGTCACTTGCCTGTGGGACCGGCACTGATGACGGCCATTCTGGCCAGAAACGCGTCTGCCACAGCATTTCACAGACTACAGGAGTGCATGTACATTAAGCCAAATAAATCCTTCATTTGAGCCCGGAGCATATGTCCCGCTGATTTCTTCTGGAGGTCAGCTTTGGTGGTTTGTGTGTAGCCGGCTTTTCGCTGATAACGGCAGGGGACACGCCCTCTCGGTCTGGAGCTCCGCGAAATCAGCAAACATTTGGTACAGTACGAGGAGTACATTGCGGCGCCCCCCCAAGCAGAGGTATTCTCCAATTGGTGTGTATCTGCGCGAGGGGAGAGAGGAGGCGGCATCAAGCTGCCTGATAAGG
The DNA here is from genome assembly GCF_964263255.1 of Lissotriton vulgaris. Lineage (NCBI taxonomy): Eukaryota > Metazoa > Chordata > Amphibia > Caudata > Salamandridae > Lissotriton > Lissotriton vulgaris. The sequence goes on from NC_141699.1 coordinate 341,546,713, forward strand.
GCTCTATGAAGGTCTTGGACATACCATCAATACCCAGGACCCCTGACGTGGAATGCAGGAAGCGCCAAGAAATTGGGGTCATTAATTTGAGTCTGCGTCCCATACACCTGTATACGGGACCTCGTGAACTGCAACATCCACAATGCAGTGCTCCTGGGCGGTGCAGCACAATTAAGACACTCACCTGTGGGAGGAGGAGTCGAGAGACTGCTGTTAAAGGGAGTGGTCTCTGGAGCCCACGAATTGTCACTTGCCTGTGGGACCGGCACTGATGACGGCCATTCTGGCCAGAAACGCGTCTGCCACAGCGTTTCACAGACTACAGGAGTGCATGTACATTAAGCCAAATAAATCCTTCATTTGAGCCCGGAGCATGTGTCCCGCTGATTTCTTCTGGAGCTCAGCTTTGGTGGTTTGTGTGTAGCCGTCTTTTCGCTGATACCGGCAAGGGACACGCCCTCTCGGTCTGGAGCTCCGCGAAATCAGCAAACATTTGGTACAGTACGAGGAGTACATTGCGGCGCCCCCCCAAGCAGAGGTATTCTCCAATTGGTGTGTATCTGCGCGAGGGGAGAGAGGAGGCGGCATCAAGCTGCCTGATAAGGGCTCTATGAAGGTCTTGGACATACCATCAATACCCAGGACCCCTGACGTGGAATGCAGGAAGCGCTAAGAAATTGGGGTCATTAATTTGAGTCTGTCCCATACACCTGTATACGGGACCTCGTGAACTGCAACATCCACAATGCAGTGCTCCTGGGCGGTGCAGCACAATTAAGACACTCACCTGTGGGAGGAGGAGTCAAGAGACTGCTGTTAAAGGGAGTGGTCTCTGGAGCCCACGAATTGTCACTTGCCTGTGGGACCGGCACTGATGACGGCCATTCTGGCCAGAAACGCGTTTGCCACAGCGTTTCACAGACTACAGGAGTGCATGTACATTAAGCCAAATAAATCCTTCATTTGAGCCCGGAGCATGTGTCCCGCTGATTTCTTCTGGAGGTCAGCTTTGGTGGTTTGTGTGTAGCCGGCTTTTCGCTGATACCGGCAAGGGACACGCCCTCTCGGTCTGGAGCTCCGCGAAATCAGCAAACATTTGGTACAGTACGAGGAGTACATTGCGGCGCCCCCCCAAGCAGAGGTATTCTCCAATTGGTGTGTATCTGCGCGAGGGGAGAGAGGAGGCGGCATCAAGCTGCCTGATAAGGGCTCTATGAAGGTCTTGGACATAACATCAATACCCAGGACCCCTGACGTGGAATGCAGGAAGCGCCAAGAAATTGGGGTCATTAATTTGAGTCTGCGTCCCATACACCTGTATACGGGACCTCGTGAACTGCAACATCCACAATGCAGTGCTCCTGGGCGGTGCAGCACAATGGGACCGGCACTGATGACGGCCATTCTGGCCAGAAACGCGTCTGCCACAGCGTTTCACAGACTACAGGAGTGCATGTACATTAAGCCAAATAAATCCTTCATTTTAGCCCGGAGCATGTGTCCCGCTGATTTCTTCTGGAGGTCAGCTTTGGTGGTATATATATATATATATATATATATATATATATATATATATATATATATATATATATATATATATATATATATATATATATATATATATATATATATATATATATATTAATACCACACCAAACTTCACCATCCAAGAAGGCGCTGACTCCGTGTATCTTAGTTCAAGATTTTTATTGCATATCAACTTCTGCTCAGACGCGTTTCGGCGGCAACCTCCGCCTTGCTCACTAACATCTGACTAAACAAAATGACGCTTTTATACATGTTTAACTCTCACATGTGTCATAATGGTCATACTTAATTGGCACTCATTAGTTTCCATGGCAATCATATGTTACACCCCATCAATTGTACGTGTTTACTCAATTCTATGGCATTTTAGAATACAGTTCTAGGTTTCTTATTGTATTTACATAGGCACGTATTTGATATATACACAAAATTCCTGAATGGTACATTTTTAACATTCTGTTTATTGTTTATCCCGTTATTGATGCTTAATCATATTGGCGGGAGAAAACCTCCGTTTTCGGTGCTTGTTTACATGTTAGCGGTGTCATGATTACACTGGCCTATCAGTTGAGGAGGTGTGTTCCCCTACGGCCCCTGATTGGTCACCCGGATCATGTCAGTTATCAAATGGGTTCTGCCGTTTTAGACATCGGTTTGTTAGTCTGGTTGGCAGGGGCAGAACAAGTTCGCAGGTAACAGACGGCGTTCGTGAATCTAGTGAGTAATGACCTATTCGTTCCGTGTCAGTCTGCTCGGGGTTTTTATGCCTGTACTGCGAGGAACTTCCCATTGCACTATTGAGCCTTAGATCTATGAGTATGTGACCGCTGTTTCATACGATTCGAGATCACAGCGTCTCAAGTGTTATTTAAGCCAGCATATGGTTTTCCCGCTTTAAGGAGAAATTGTCGTTTTGCGCTAGTGCGCGTTAATTCTCCCTCTGAAAGTGATTCCTCTCGGGAAAGCAATTGCCTGCGTGCCATATGTGCCATTTGGGGGTGAGTTGTTGCCAACTAGTCAAAAGGTATTATTATGACTATGTGATAAAATAAGTGATACTTTTCACATATTCGCGTGTGCTGTTTATCAACGTTAAGGGTACTTGGGAAAGAGGGAGCGGACGCTGCTTCTCTATATGTGTACGCTTAAAGCTTCATCTGCATTAAGCCCTACAGGGATTTTGGAATTAAGTAAAATTATGTAACGTGATTCCAAGCGACGCAATGCAAGTTTGCGATTGCCTCCCCTCAGATTTTTTGGGACACTGTCCAGTACGCAGTATGTTAAGCCTTTTGCATCACCACCATGTACTTCGTGGATATGTCTCGCTACAGGGTATGCTGGGTCCTTATTGGTTATTGCCCTGAGATGTTGCAGCACTCTGACATGTACTGGGTGGATGGTTGATCCCACGTACACTTTACCACATATGCATGTTAGGAGGTATACAGCATGGTCTGTTTTACATGTATAGTGATCCCTCAGAGTGTAGGGTTGTTTGCGGAAGGGTACTGTGATGCTGACTGTGTTTTTGCCATGGACGCAGGCTTTGCATTTCATGCATTTCTTAAAACCTTTTTGAGACTGGTACCAGGCTTTTTGTTTGGGTATTTCTGGGGCATTGCATACTAATTTTTGCCGCATGGATTTTGCCTTTCTGAAAGACACTAGTGGTCTTTCACCCACTGTTTTGCCTATGGTTGAGTCATTTTTAACCAATGGCCAATGTCTTCGGAGTATTTTGCGAAGATTGGCTTGGTGACGATTATAGCCTGTGATTAGCCTGGGTGGTTGTCTGTCCGGTGTGGTTGTCGCAGACTCCACTCCTTTTGTGAACAGTAAATCCAGGCGGGTTTTAGAATTACACTTTGTTTCTGCAGCCTTGCATGTCTCATCTGTGTACCCTCTTTTTTTCAGTCTTGAAAAGAGATTAGTCTTTGCATCAGTTAACCCTTCCCTTGTGCTGCAATTGCGAGTCATCCTAAGGCATTCTGCATATGGGATCGACTGTTTTAGTGGTGTTGGGTGGAAGCTGTTTGCGTGGAGGATTGTATTGCCCGCAGTGGGCTTACGGTATGTGCGTGTTTGTATTTTCCCATTCTCTACAAATAGCTCCACATCTAAAAACTGAATGCTTTCTTTGCTGGTATTGCAAGTAAATTTTAAATTCAGTGAGTTCTCATTCAGCTGTTCTGTGAAGATATTAGCACTTTCCACACTCCCCTCCCACAAAATAAAGATGTCATCTATAAATCGTTTATAAACAATTACATTATTCTCCAATGTCTCCTTGTATAGGTTCATCAGTACCTGCTCCTCCCACCAGCCCATATGCAAATTCGCATAGCTGGGGGAGAAGCATGTACCCATGGCTGAACCCTGGATCTGTTTATAAAACAATTTATCAAAGATAAAAGTATTATTTGTGAGACACCACTCAGTCATTTCCAAAATCATTGCAGTATGCTTGTACTGGTTAATAGGTCTTTTTCCCAAAAAATGTTTTATGGCATTCAGTCCATCTTTGTGTCTAATGCTGGTATACAGCCCTTGGACATCCAATGTTAGAAATACATAGTTCTCTTTCCATCTTACATCGAATATCTTTTTTAGGAAATCACCTGTGTCCTTTATATATGCCGGTAGTTTTTTGACCTCTGGTTGGAGAAAGTGGTCAATGTATACACTCGTATTCTCGAAGAGGCTTCCTATGGCTGAAATTATAGGTCTCCCCGGAGGTACCTTCTCATTTTTGTGCACCTTGGGGATTAAGTACAGTTGTGCTGTTACCGGATAGTCTATTTTGAGGAATTCTAGTTCATTCTTGCTCAGTAATCCTTCTCCTCTCCATTTATACAGTTCATTATGGTACCTCTCTTGGATACCTACCAAATGGGTTGGACTTATCCTTGTGTAGCACTCCCTGTCTTGCAATTGTGAAAGTGCCTCCGCATTGTACATCTCCAATGGCCACAGTACAATATTGCCACCTTTGTCGGACCATCTTACTACAATGTCAGGCCTGGATTTGATTTTCTCCATTAATGCATTGTATTTTCTATTTTGGTCTTCATTTTTCCTATATCTCTGCTTGGTGCTTAGAATGGAGAGTTCTTTTAGGTCTTTTATTACATATTCTGCAAACAGATCCAGTCCATCTTTTGGCATTGTTGGCATAAAAATTGATTTTGGTTTGAAACCGGTTTTCACTGGTTGCCAGATGTTAATGTCCGAAGTCATTGCTGCCCCACTGGGTGTGATTTCCTCATTCATACCTTCATTCTCCATTTCCAAGTCAATTAGGTTCTGTAGTGTTTCCATATGTTCAACATTCAGTGTATTCGTTGTTTCATTGCTCATTCCTGCCCCTGTTGTGGTAGCATTGACATTGTAGAAATACTTTTGCAGTTTTAGTTTTCTTACATAAAGGAAGAGATCAATCCTTGTTTGTGTGTAATCAAAGTTTGTATCACTGCAGTAGGTCAGGCCTAGTGACAACATTTCAAGTTCGTCTTTGGTTAGCTCCATGTTTGATAGATTTATTACTGTGTTGTCTTTTTCTGTAATATTCATCGGCGCCTGTTGGATCTGTATTTTTGTTTTTGTTTCTGTTTTTCTGTTTTTTGTGCCTGTGGCTCCCCATCTCCTGTCTTTCCGTCTCCTGCTCTTTGTTTTTGTTTTTGTGTTTGATTGTTCGTGCCTCGCCCTGTTCCCTGAGTTAGTGTATTTCTCGGGCGCAATGTTCTGAGGCGTTGTAGGCGTAAAAAAGCAAGTTCTTCAGCTGGAGTGGGTGTTGGGCCTTCCGCACCTTGATTGCTTTCGCCATCAGTTTCATATTCTGAACTAAACTCAGTTTCACTTTGGCCTGCACCTCCCATTTGATCATTTTGAGTCTTTTGTAGGGGTTGTTTTCTAATCTGATCGAATTTCTTTGCAAAGGTATAAATTCTCCCATTCAGATAGTCATTTCTGTCTCGCTGAAATTTGATTGCTTTCCTCTCTTTGATCTCTTCCTCATGTTTAATTATTCTTGTTTGAATTTCTTTCATTCTTTCTGCAATTTCCTCCTTGTTGTCTTTGGTATCTAGTTCTTTTAGGATTTCTTCAATCCGTGTTATCATTTTTGCCCTGTCGCTTGCTGCAAATTTTATCAGGATTTTTAACATGTTCTCCGATGATTTGGCACTGTTTTCTGCCCACATTTGCAGCATTTCCGGGTCGGGGTCTTCATAGGTGGGTGCCACCAATATTCTCAGTCCCCTCGGTATTCTATTCACATCTAGATACCTTGATAGTGATTTGACTTCCCACCACTTGGCTACTTCTTTCTTGCGAAGTTTTTCCAATTCATTTAATAAAGCCTTGGTCTCATCTTTCTCTTTCGGTTCAGGTTGAGCATTTTGTTTGGACTTATTGCCTTTCCCTGTGTCTGTATCATTGAATATGTCCAGTGCAGCCTCCTCTCTTTCCTTTTCCCACTCAGCAGCCATGTTGATTGATTAATGAATAATGCACTTGTACAGATACACTGCCCGTGTGGTACTACCACACTAAGGCTCACTCTCCCAATGGATCACTCCCTTCCGCCCGTTCCCATTAATCGCACCGAGTCACGGCTTACCCGAAATCTCCGACTGCCCTCCAGCGACCGTCAATCTCAGGGACGCCAGTCTCAGGTGTTTTCACAGGTTTCCCGGGACTTTTCGTTATTCCAGATCCAGGGGGGCACTGTGTGTCTCTCCTTTTCCAAAAGTTCACCACAGGTTTGTCCTTACGACACAGTGCAGCCAGAACGAGGAGGGTCAGCGTAGGGCTTCAGGACTCCAGCCCTTAGTATTAATACCACACCAAACTTCACCATCCAAGAAGGCGCTGACTCCGTGTATCTTAGTTCAAGATTTTTATTGCATATCAACTTCTGCTCAGACGCGTTTCGGCGGCAACCTCCGCCTTGCTCACTAACATCTGACTAAACAAAATGACGCTTTTATACATGTTTAACTCTCACATGTGTCATAATGGTCATACTTAATTGGCACTCATTAGTTTCCATGGCAATCATATGTTACACCCCATCAATTGTACGTGTTTACTCAATTCTATGGCATTTTAGAATACAGTTCTAGGTTTCTTATTGTATTTACATAGGCACGTATTTGATATATACACAAAATTCCTGAATGGTACATTTTTAACATTCTGTTTATTGTTTATCCCGTTATTGATGCTTAATCATATTGGCGGGAGAAAACCTCCGTTTTCGGTGCTTGTTTACATGTTAGCGGTGTCATGATTACACTGGCCTATCAGTTGAGGAGGTGTGTTCCCCTACGGCCCCTGATTGGTCACCCGGATCATGTCAGTTATCAAATGGGTTCTGCCGTTTTAGACATCGGTTTGTTAGTCTGGTTGGCAGGGGCAGAACAAGTTCGCAGGTAACAGACGGCGTTCGTGAATCTAGTGAGCAATGACCTATTCGTTCCGTCTCAGTCTGCTCGGGGTTTTTATGCCTGTACTGCGAGGAACTTCCCATTGCACTATTGAGCCTTAGATCTATGAGTATGTGACCGCTGTTTCATACGATTCGAGATCACAGCGTCTCAAGTGTTATTTAAGCCAGCATATGGTTTTCCCGCTTTAAGGAGAAATTGTCGTTTTGCGCTAGTGCGCGTTAATTCTCCCTCTGAAAGTGATTCCTCTCGGGAAAGCAATTGCCTGCGTGCCATATGTGCCATTTGGGGGTGAGTTGTTGCCAACTAGTCAAAAGGTATTATTATGACTATGTGATAAAATAAGTGATACTTTTCACATATTCGCGTGTGCTGTTTATCAACGTTAAGGGTACTTGGGAAAGAGGGAGCGGACGCTGCTTCTCTATATGTGTACGCTTAAAGCTTCATCTGCATTAAGCCCTACAGGGATTTTGGAATTAAGTAAAATTATGTAACGTGATTCCAAGCGACGCAATGCAAGTTTGCGATTGCCTCCCCTCAGATTTTTTGGGACACTGTCCAGTACGCAGTATGTTAAGCCTTTTGCATCACCACCATGTACTTCGTGGATATGTCTCGCTACAGGGTATGCTGGGTCCTTATTGGTTATTGCCCTGAGATGTTGCAGCACTCTGACATGTACTGGGTGGATGGTTGATCCCACGTACACTTTACCACATATGCATGTTAGGAGGTATACAGCATGGTCTGTTTTACATGTATAGTGATCCCTCAGAGTGTAGGGTTGTTTGCGGAAGGGTACTGTGATGCTGACTGTGTTTTTGCCATGGACGCAGGCTTTGCATTTCATGCATTTCTTAAAACCTTTTTGAGACTGGTACCAGGCTTTTTGTTTGGGTATTTCTGGGGCATTGCATACTAATTTTTGCCGCATGGATTTTGCCTTTCTGAAAGACACTAGTGGTCTTTCACCCACTGTTTTGCCTATGGTTGAGTCATTTTTAACCAATGGCCAATGTCTTCGGAGTATTTTGCGAAGATTGGCTTGGTGACGATTATAGCCTGTGATTAGCCTGGGTGGTTGTCTGTCCGGTGTGGTTGTCGCAGACTCCACTCCTTTTGTGAACAGTAAATCCAGGCGGGTTTTAGAATTACACTTTGTTTCTGCAGCCTTGCATGTCTCATCTGTGTACCCTCTTTTTTTCAGTCTTGAAAAGAGATTAGTCTTTGCATCAGTTAACCCTTCCCTTGTGCTGCAATTGCGAGTCATCCTAAGGCATTCTGCATATGGGATCGACTGTTTTAGTGGTGTTGGGTGGAAGCTGTTTGCGTGGAGGATTGTATTGCCCGCAGTGGGCTTACGGTATGTGCGTGTTTGTATTTTCCCATTCTCTACAAATAGCTCCACATCTAAAAACTGAATGCTTTCTTTGCTGGTATTGCAAGTAAATTTTAAATTCAGTGAGTTCTCATTCAGCTGTTCTGTGAAGATATTAGCACTTTCCACACTCCCCTCCCACAAAATAAAGATGTCATCTATAAATCGTTTATAAACAATTACATTATTCTCCAATGTCTCCTTGTATAGGTTCATCAGTACCTGCTCCTCCCACCAGCCCATATGCAAATTCGCATAGCTGGGGGAGAAGCATGTACCCATGGCTGAACCCTGGATCTGTTTATAAAACAATTTATCAAAGATAAAAGTATTATTTGTGAGACACCACTCAGTCATTTCCAAAATCATTGCAGTATGCTTGTACTGGTTAATAGGTCTTTTTCCCAAAAAATGTTTTATGGCATTCAGTCCATCTTTGTGTCTAATGCTGGTATACAGCCCTTGGACATCCAATGTTAGAAATACATAGTTCTCTTTCCATCTTACATCGAATATCTTTTTTAGGAAATCACCTGTGTCCTTTATATATGCCGGTAGTTTTTTGACCTCTGGTTGGAGAAAGTGGTCAATGTATACACTCGTATTCTCGAAGAGGCTTCCTATGGCTGAAATTATAGGTCTCCCCGGAGGTACCTTCTCATTTTTGTGCACCTTGGGGATTAAGTACAGTTGTGCTGTTACCGGATAGTCTATTTTGAGGAATTCTAGTTCATTCTTGCTCAGTAATCCTTCTCCTCTCCATTTATACAGTTCATTATGGTACCTCTCTTGGATACCTACCAAATGGGTTGGACTTATCCTTGTGTAGCACTCCCTGTCTTGCAATTGTGAAAGTGCCTCCGCATTGTACATCTCCAATGGCCACAGTACAATATTGCCACCTTTGTCGGACCATCTTACTACAATGTCAGGCCTGGATTTGATTTTCTCCATTAATGCATTGTATTTTCTATTTTGGTCTTCATTTTTCCTATATCTCTGCTTGGTGCTTAGAATGGAGAGTTCTTTTAGGTCTTTTATTACATATTCTGCAAACAGATCCAGTCCATCTTTTGGCATTGTTGGCATAAAAATTGATTTTGTTTTGAAACCGGTTTTCACTGGTTGCCAGATGTTAATGTCCGAAGTCATTGCTGCCCCACTGGGTGTGATTTCCTCATTCATACCTTCATTCTCCATTTCCAAGTCAATTAGGTTCTGTAGTGTTTCCATATGTTCAACATTCAGTGTATTCGTTGTTTCATTGCTCATTCCTGCCCCTGTTGTGGTAGCATTGACATTGTAGAAATACTTTTGCAGTTTTAGTTTTCTTACATAAAGGAAGAGATCAATCCTTGTTTGTGTGTAATCAAAGTTTGTATCACTGCAGTAGGTCAGGCCTAGTGACAAAATTTCAAGTTCGTCTTTGGTTAGCTCCATGTTTGATAGATTTATTACTGTGTTGTCTTTTTCTGTAATATTCATCGGCGCCTGTTGGATCTGTATTTTTGTTTTTGTTTCTGTTTTTCTGTTTTTTGTGCCTGTGGCTCCCCATCTCCTGTCTTTCCGTCTCCTGCTCTTTGTTTTTGTTTTTGTGTTTGATTGTTCGTGCCTCGCCCTGTTCCCTGAGTTAGTGTATTTCTCGGGCGCAATGTTCTGAGGCGTTGTAGGCGTAAAAAAGCAAGTTCTTCAGCTGGAGTGGGTGTTGGGCCTTCCGCACCTTGATTGCTTTCGCCATCAGTTTCATATTCTGAACTAAACTCAGTTTCACTTTGGCCTGCACCTCGTGAACTGCAACATCCACAATGCAGTGCTCCTGGGCGGTGCAGCACAATGGGACCGGCACTGATGACGGCCATTCTGGCCAGAAACGCGTCTGCCACAGCGTTTCACAGACTACAGGAGTGCATGTACATTAAGCCAAATAAATCCTTCATTTTAGCCCGGAGCATGTGTCCCGCTGATTTCTTCTGGAGGTCAGCTTTGGTGGTTTATATATATATATATATATATATATATATATATATATATATATATATATATGTTCACAACGTCTCCCCCTGCGGAAAGAAAATGAGCCGCACACGGTACTTCACTTTTTAGCCATTTTATTTAAAGGGGACAGCAGGATTGGGACTTGTTCTGACGCGTTTCGTTTCCCCATGGAAACTTTTTCAAAGAAATGTCCTGCACCAAAAGAACATGCCATAAGTTCCACAGCCCGATGTTTTCAACTTGTTTTTCATTTCCTCCGATGGCACAACTATGTGAAATTACTTCTTTTTTGTTGCTGCATTCTGGGGCTTGCGGTCCAAAACGGCTGTTCGTGTTTCAAACCCTCCAGTGGGTGGTGAATTAAATCCTGTTGCATCAATAATCCGCTTTTTTGGCAAGAAGTTCCCCCATGTCAGCCTGCTTTTGAGACTGACTTAGGACCAATGCCGAGGTCCAGTCCTCGGTGGCACCTCTCTCCCGATCCGTAATGTCGAGTCTTACACTTAGGTTCGAGTTGGGAGAGCGTCGGCGCTCTTGCGGCGGTGCGTTTGCTCTTCGGCGGAACCAGGCCGATATTAATGTTCACAACGTCTCCCCCTGCGGAAAGAAAATGAGCCGCACACGGTACTTCACTTTTTAGCCATTTTATTTAAAGGGGACAGCAGGATTGGGACTTGTTCTGACGCGTTTCGTTTCCCCATGGAAACTTTTTCAAAGAAATGTCCTGCACCAAAAGAACATGCCATAAGTTCCACAGCCCGATGTTTTCAACTTGTTTTTCATTTCCTCCGATGGCACAACTATGTGAAATTACTTCTTTTTTGTTGCTGCATTCTGGGTCTTGCGGTCCAAAACGGCTGTTCGTGTTTCAAACCCTCCAGTGGGTGGTGAATTAAATCCTGTTGCATCAATAATCCGCTTTTTTGGCAAGAAGTTCCCCCATGTCAGCCTGCTTTTGAGACTGACTTAGGACCAATGCCGAGGTCCAGTCCTCGGTGGCACCTCTCTCCCGATCCGTAATGTCGAGTCTTACACTTAGGTTCGAGTTGGGAGAGCGTCGGCGCTCTTGCGGCGGTGCGTTTGCTCTTCGGCGGAACCAGGCCGATATTAATGTTCACAACGTCTCCCCCTGCGGAAAGAAAATGAGCCGCACACGGTACTTCACTTTTTAGCCATTTTATTTAAAGGGGACAGCAGGATTGGGACTTGTTCTGACGCGTTTCGTTTCCCCATGGAAACTTTTTCAAAGAAATGTCCTGCACCAAAAGAACATGCCATAAGTTCCACAGCCCGATGTTTTCAACTTGTTTTTCATTTCCTCCGATGGCACAACTATGTGAAATTACTTCTTTTTTGTTGCTGCATTCTGGGGCTTGCGGTCCAAAACGGCTGTTCGTGTTTCAAACCCTCCAGTGGGTGGTGAATTAAATCCTGTTGCATCAATAATCCGCTTTTTTGGCAAGAAGTTCCCCCATGTCAGCCTGCTTTTGAGACTGACTTAGGACCAATGCCGAGGTCCAGTCCTCGGTGGCACCTCTCTCCCGATCCGTAATGTCGAGTCTTACACTTAGGTTCGAGTTGGGAGAGCGTCGGCGCTCTTGCGGCGGTGCGTTTGCTCTTCGGCGGAACCAGGCCGATATTAATGTTCACAACGTCTCCCCCTGCGGAAAGAAAATGAGCCGCACACGGTACTTCACTTTTTAGCCATTTTATTTAAAGGGGACAGCAGGATTGGGACTTGTTCTGACGCGTTTCGTTTCCCCATGGAAACTTTTTCAAAGAAATGTCCTGCACCAAAAGAACATGCCATAAGTTCCACAGCCCGATGTTTTCAACTTGTTTTTCATTTCCTCCGATGGCACAACTATGTGAAATTACTTCTTTTTTGTTGCTGCATTCTGGGGCTTGCGGTCCAAAACGGCTGTTCGTGTTTCAAACCCTCCAGTGGGTGGTGAATTAAATCCTGTTGCATCAATAATCCGCTTTTTTGGCAAGAAGTTCCCCCATGTCAGCCTGCTTTTGAGACTGACTTAGGACCAATGCCGAGGTCCAGTCCTCGGTGGCACCTCTCTCCCGATCCGTAATGTCGAGTCTTACACTTAGGTTCGAGTTGGGAGAGCGTCGGCGCTCTTGCGGCGGTGCGTTTGCTCTTCGGCGGAACCAGGCCGATATTAATGTTCACAACGTCTCCCCCTGCGGAAAGAAAATGAGCCGCACACGGTACTTCACTTTTTAGCCATTTTATTTAAAGGGGACAGCAGGATTGGGACTTGTTCTGACGCGTTTCGTTTCCCCATGGAAACTTTTTCAAAGAAATGTCCTGCACCAAAAGAACATGCCATAAGTTCCACAGCCCGATGTTTTCAACTTGTTTTTCATTTCCTCCGATGGCACAACTATGTGAAATTACTTCTTTTTTGTTGCTGCATTCTGGGGCTTGCGGTCCAAAACGGCTGTTCGTGTTTCAAACCCTCCAGTGGGTGGTGAATTAAATCCTGTTGCATCAATAATCCGCTTTTTTGGCAAGAAGTTCCCCCATGTCAGCCTGCTTTTGAGACTGACTTAGGACCAATGCCGAGGTCCAGTCCTCGGTGGCACCTCTCTCCCGATCCGTAATGTCGAGTCTTACACTTAGGTTCGAGTTGGGAGAGCGTCGGCGCTCTTGCGGCGGTGCGTTTGCTCTTCGGCGGAACCAGGCCGATATTAATGTTCACAACGTCTCCCCCTGCGGAAAGAAAATGAGCCGCACACGGTACTTCACTTTTTAGCCATTTTATTTAAAGGGGACAGCAGGATTGGGACTTGTTCTGACGCATTTCGTTTCCCCATGGAAACTTTTTCAAAGAAATGTCCTGCACCAAAAGAACATGCCATAAGTTCCACAGCCCGATGTTTTCAACTTGTTTTTCATTTCCTCCGATGGCACAACTATGTGAAATTACTTCTTTTTTGTTGCTGCATTCTGGGGCTTGCGGTCCAAAACGGCTGTTCGTGTTTCAAACCCTCCAGTGGGTGGTGAATTAAATCCTGTTGCATCAATAATCCGCTTTTTTGGCAAGAAGTTCCCCCATGTCAGCCTGCTTTTGAGACTGACTTAGGACCAATGCCGAGGTCCAGTCCTCGGTGGCACCTCTCTCCCGATCCGTAATGTCGAGTCTTACACTTAGGTTCGAGTTGGGAGAGCGTCGGCGCTCTTGCGGCGGTGCGTTTGCTCTTCGGCGGAACCAGGCCGATATTAATGTTCACAACGTCTCCCCCTGCGGAAAGAAAATGAGCCGCACACGGTACTTCACTTTTTAGCCATTTTATTTAAAGGGGACAGCAGGATTGGGACTTGTTCTGACGCGTTTCGTTTCCCCATGGAAACTTTTTCAAAGAAATGTCCTGCACCAAAAGAACATGCCATAAGTTCCACAGCCCGATGTTTTCAACTTGTTTTTCATTTCCTCCGATGGCACAACTATGTGAAATTACTTCTTTTTTGTTGCTGCATTCTGGGGCTTGCGGTCCAAAACGGCTGTTCGTGTTTCAAACCCTCCAGTGGGTGGTGAATTAAATCCTGTTGCATCAATAATCCGCTTTTTTGGCAAGAAGTTCCCCCATGTCAGCCTGCTTTTGAGACTGACTTAGGACCAATGCCGAGGTCCAGTCCTCGGTGGCACCTCTCTCCCGATCCGTAATGTCGAGTCTTACACTTAGGTTCGAGTTGGGAGAGCGTCGGCGCTCTTGCGGCGGTGCGTTTGCTCTTCGGCGGAACCAGGCCGATATTAATGTTCACAACGTCTCCCCCTGCGGAAAGAAAATGAGCCGCACACGGTACTTCACTTTTTAGCCATTTTATTTAAAGGGGACAGCAGGATTGGGACTTGTTCTGACGCGTTTCGTTTCCCCATGGAAACTTTTTCAAAGAAATGTCCTGCACCAAAAGAACATGCCATAAGTTCCACAGCCCGATGTTTTCAACTTGTTTTTCATTTCCTCCGATGGCACAACTATGTGAAATTACTTCTTTTTTGTTGCTGCATTCTGGGGCTTGCGGTCCAAAACGGCTGTTCGTGTTTCAAACCCTCCAGTGGGTGGTGAATTAAATCCTGTTGCATCAATAATCCGCTTTTTTGGCAAGAAGTTCCCCCATGTCAGCCTGCTTTTGAGACTGACTTAGGACCAATGCCGAGGTCCAGTCCTCGGTGGCACCTCTCTCCCGATCCGTAATGTCGAGTCTTACACTTAGGTTCGAGTTGGGAGAGCGTCGGCGCTCTTGCGGCGGTGCGTTTGCTCTTCGGCGGAACCAGGCCGATATTAATGTTCACAACGTCTCCCCCTGCGGAAAGAAAATGAGCCGCACACGGTACTTCACTTTTTAGCCATTTTATTTAAAGGGGACAGCAGGATTGGGACTTGTTCTGACGCGTTTCGTTTCCCCATGGAAACTTTTTCAAAGAAATGTCCTGCACCAAAAGAACATGCCATAAGTTCCACAGCCCGATGTTTTCAACTTGTTTTTCATTTCCTCCGATGGCACAACTATGTGAAATTACTTCTTTTTTGTTGCTGCATTCTGGGGCTTGCGGTCCAAAACGGCTGTTCGTGTTTCAAACCCTCCAGTGGGTGGTGAATTAGATCCTGTTGCATCAATAATCCGCTTTTTTGGCAAGAAGTTCCCCCATGTCAGCCTGCTTTTGAGACTGACTTAGGACCAATGCCGAGGTCCAGTCCTCGGTGGCACCTCTCTCCCGATCCGTAATGTCGAGTCTTACACTTAGGTTCGAGTTGGGAGAGCGTCGGCGCTCTTGCGGCGGTGCGTTTGCTCTTCGGCGGAACCAGGCCGATATTAATGTTCACAACGTCTCCCCCTGCGGAAAGAAAATGAGCCGCACACGGTACTTCACTTTTTAGCCATTTTATTTAAAGGGGACAGCAGGATTGGGACTTGTTCTGACGCGTTTCGTTTCCCCATGGAAACTTTTTCAAAGAAATGTCCTGCACCAAAAGAACATGCCATAAGTTCCACAGCCCGATGTTTTCAACTTGTTTTTCATTTCCTCCGATGGCACAACTATGTGAAATTACTTCTTTTTTGTTGCTGCATTCTGGGGCTTGCGGTCCAAAACGGCTGTTCGTGTTTCAAACCCTCCAGTGGGTGGTGAATTAAATCCTGTTGCATCAATAATCCGCTTTTTTGGCAAGAAGTTCCCCCATGTCAGCCTGCTTTTGAGACTGACTTAGGACCAATGCCGAGGTCCAGTCCTCGGTGGCACCTCTCTCCCGATCCGTAATGTCGAGTCTTACACTTAGGTTCGAGTTGGGAGAGCGTCGGCGCTCTTGCGGCGGTGCGTTTGCTCTTCGGCGGAACCAGGCCGATATTAATGTTCACAACGTCTCCCCCTGCGGAAAGAAAATGAGCCGCACACGGTACTTCACTTTTTAGCCATTTTATTTAAAGGGGACAGCAGGATTGGGACTTGTTCTGACGCGTTTCGTTTCCCCATGGAAACTTTTTCAAAGAAATGTCCTGCACCAAAAGAACATGCCATAAGTTCCACAGCCCGATGTTTTCAACTTGTTTTTCATTTCCTCCGATGGCACAACTATGTGAAATTACTTCTTTTTTGTTGCTGCATTCTGGGGCTTGCGGTCCAAAACGGCTGTTCGTGTTTCAAACCCTCCAGTGGGTGGTGAATTAAATCCTGTTGCATCAATAATCCGCTTTTTTGGCAAGAAGTTCCCCCATGTCAGCCTGCTTTTGAGACTGACTTAGGACCAATGCCGAGGTCCAGTCCTCGGTGGCACCTCTCTCCCGATCCGTAATGTCGAGTCTTACACTTAGGTTCGAGTTGGGAGAGCGTCGGCGCTCTTGCGGCGGTGCGTTTGCTCTTCGGCGGAACCAGGCCGATATTAATGTTCACAACGTCTCCCCCTGCGGAAAGAAAATGAGCCGCACACGGTACTTCATACATACATACATACATACATACATACATACATACATATATATATATATATATATATATATATATATATATATATATATATATATATATATATATATATATTCACTGAAAAAACCATAGGTTATAGACCATATATAGTTAGGGATTAGCATTTAAAAAACCTTATTTTATTTGCACCAAACCATTGAAATTCCATATATAGTTAGTTGCACTAACTATATATCGCGGACCCGCAATCCACTGCTAATGATGTCACATATTACATCATTCATGACATGGTCAGTGACATCACTGATGACATCACTGATGACATCTCAAATGACATCACTGATGACATCACTGATGACAACACCCAGTGACTGTATGTTTCTGTAAAGTTAAAATATGTCTTACATATTGAAGAATGAGTGGATGTATAAGTGTTTGGATGAAGGATTTAGTAGGTGCATGACTGACTGTATGAGAGAATGATTAAATGTGTCTCACTGAGTGCATGGGTTAGTGACTAAACTGTCTTAATTTGTGCATCATTATATATGTTGTTCCGTAAACTGCTGCATGTTTAAATCAGTAGCTATATGAGTAACTATATGGGTTATTGAATGGTTGCCCAAGTGTTTGTATGGGAGACTGAGTATGTGTGTGGGTGGCTGGGAGGTGTATGCCTCTGTGCATAGATGTGTGAGCAGTTGATTCACTAGATGTATGGGTTCAAAAGTGCATGTGGAAACAGCTGTATGGACAGTTGACTGTGTGCATGAGTGTATTGGCGAGTGAATGGATATCTCAGTGCTACATGTCAAAGTAAGTACATATGTAAAACACAGTCCATGTGAGAGTTGACATATATAAATAACTGTGCATAAGAGCCAGTGAATGTGTGAGTGGCTGTATGGATCAGTGTGAACTTGTATCAGGGATTGTATAAGAGAGTAAATATGTGTTAGTATATGTTTGAATAAGTAAGGTGTGTATAACTGTATAGTTGAGGAAATGGAGGTGTGATTGATTTTTTGCATGACTGACTAGGTGTGTGAGTAACTCCATGGATAAGTGACAGTCTGTGAGTGTCTGTTTATACTGATTGTATCTAACGTTATATTAGAGTCTGAAGATGTATTATCACATAAATGATATCATCAGTGATGTAATCAGTAATGTCAAATGAGATGTCAGTGATGTCATCAGTGATGTCATTTGAGATGTCATCAGTGATGTCATCAGTGATGTCATTTGAGATGTCATCAGTGATGTCATCAGTGATGTCACTGACCATGTCATGAATGATGTAATATGTGACATCATTAGCAGTGGATTGCGGGTCCGCGATATATAGTTAGTGCAACTAACTATATATGGAATTTCAATGGTTTTGTGCAAATAAAATAAGGTTTTTTAAATGCTAATCCCTAACTATATATGGTCTATAACCTATGGTTTTTTCAGTGAATTTTCAAGGTTTTGTAAATGCAAATTCCTAACTATATATGGTCTATAACCTATGGTTTTTTCTGTGAATTTCATTGGTTTTTTAAAAGCTAATATCTATAGCTGTAAAATATATTCTTTATTAAGTGACGTATCACGTAGCCCGTGAGACGCCTCATGATGCATCGCATAACCGTGACGTATCGTCTCTGCAGCGCAAACCAAACCCAAAACGTAAGCGCGCCAAAACACGCTTAAAGATATATATATATTTTTTTAACCTTAATTAGACAAAATCCACACGTGCACATATCACAAACGTTCAAAAAACACAATATGTCGGACTCCCGTTACGCTGCCGGTTAGCTGCCCGGTTAACGTACCAGGAAGCACCTTTACCGCGAAAAATCGCATTTTTTTTTTCACCCCCCAGGGAACTTTATTAGCCCCCTCATCAATCCTAGGGGTTCAGGAGGGGTCTGCCTTACCCCTTTCATTCATTTACACCTTTTTTTTTTTCCACCTCTTGTCTCTCGATCCCACAGAGAGACAAGATGGCGGCCGCTCCAGACTGTTTACAATGATAACAGCCAATCAGCTTCTCCTCAGACTCCCGTTACACTGCCGGTTAGCTGCCCGGTTCGCGTACCAAGACGCGTCTCTACGTCGAAAAAATCGGAATTTTTTTTTTTGGGCCCAGCGTGGCTCTATAATATCCCCTCATCAATCCTAGGGGGTCAGAAGGGGTCTACCTTGCCCCTTTCCTTCATTTCCCCCTTTGTTTTGGCCTCCTCTTGTCTCTCGATCCTACCGAGAGACAAGATGGCGGCCGCTCCGAACTGTTTACAATGTTGACAGCCAATCAGCTACTCGTCAGACTCCCGTTACACTGCCGGTTAGCTTCCCGGTTAGCTGCCCGGTTCGTGTACCAAGACGCGTCTCTACGGCGAAAAAAACGGATTTTTTTTTTTTTATTTTTTTTGGGCCCAGCGTGGCTCTATAATATCCCCTCATCAATCCTAGGGGGTCAGAAGGGGTCTACCTTGCCCCCTTTCCTTCATTTCCTCCTTTGTTTTGGCCTCCTCTTGTCTCTCGATCCTACCGAGAGACAAGATGGCGGCCGCACCGGACTGTTTAGAATGTTGACAGACACCGGAGAGCCAATCAGCTTCGCTTCGCAAAGTTCCGATAAGCGAAAAGTACGCGAACCGGATCGCTGCCCGGAGCGCTGTTACAGATATATATCTTGATTTAAACGTTAATTTCTCAAAATCCACTGAAGCACATATATTGAGACCTAGCAAAGGCACATCGGGCTAACAGTCCCTACAATTTTGCCAAGTTTCGTGCAAATCCATTCAGCCGTTCGAGCTAAAAGTGAGTCCAACCGCCCTATGGAAAACTCAATGTTAAAAACGCGTTTTGGGACCCCCCTTTTTTCTCAGCCCCCCCTTGACGAAACCCCCCCAAATTTCCAGGAGCTGCTCAGAAACAATATGTGCCATTTTCCCGAAAATTTCAGCCGATTCCGTCCACAAACGCCAAAGTTATTAGACATAGAATTTTCAGAAATCCCATAGGGAAAAAATCCTAACTATATATACCTACTGGCGACCGCCAGTAGGTAATATATATATATATATATATATATATATATATATATATATCCACTACAAAGCCGCTCCTGCTGCAACGTGGTGACCCGTGGACAAGTGGCGTACACTCCGGCGGAGCCACCGGGCAGACCCATAGTCTCCTCTATTGGCAGTATCTGCGAACATATTTCCAAGTACGTGGATTACTTCCTAAGAGAGTATGTGGTCAGCCTACCCAGCTACCTGAGAGACACCAAAGATTTCCTGAGCAAAACTGACACCCTTAAATGGGAAAATGATTGGATCTTTATGGTGTTAGATGTGCACTCACTCTACACCATAATAGAACACCAACAAGGTCTTGAGGCATGCAAATTCTATCTACGCAATAGATCCATCAAATTCTTTGAACATAATGTCATGGTTATGAGAATGATTGACTTTTGTCTCAAAAATAATATCTTTTCATTTGATGGTGCCCTCTATAGGCAGACCAATGGTACTGCCATGGGTTCTTGCTTTGCTCCCAGTTTCGCTAATTTGTTCATGGGATACTGGGAGCAGGAGATCCATGGCAGCACCACCCTTAAGGAAGACTTTGGTAGAGTCAAAGTTTGGCTACGATATATTGACGACTTATTCATTGTCTACAAGGGGAACAAAGAACAGGCCGAATCCTTCCTTACCAAATTGAATGCCAACAGATATCACATCAAACTATCAGGTACCATCAATAATACCATGGTGGAATACCTTGATGTGAGACTTGAGATCAAGGACAACACTATCTGTACGTCGCTGTTTCGCAAAGACACAGCTGGTAACAGCATACTGCACGCCCTCAGTAGTCATCCGGAGGTGCTCAAATGGAGCATACCTTATGGTGAACTACTGAGAGCCAAGAGGAATTGTAACTCTGTTAAAGCATTCCAGAAAGAACGGGACATCATATCAGGAAGGTTTAAGGAAAGAGGATACCCTAATTGGGTTATCAAACAAGCAATCAAAAGGGCAGACAAGGTTGATAGAAAAGAAACCTTAACAGAGGCAGATTCAGTGATTGAAGAGTCTGATGAAACGACAAGACTGATACTGACTTACAATTCTCAGTCGGCCTCTGTCAAAAGAGTTATTGCCAAACATTGGAATATCCTGAGACAGGACAATACCATAGGCGATAATGTCAATATCAGACCTAGCATCACATACAAGAGGAACCGTAATATCAGGGATCTGGTGTCTAGGAATGATGTTACAGCTTACAGGGACGTTACAGTCAATGGTCTGCAGGGTTTTTACCCCTGCGGCCACTGTAAAGCCTGCAGCAACAGTGTCTACAACAATGAAGTTACTTACAATGGTGTAACAAGAAAAATAACCCAATTCCTTACTTGTAGCACAATGTATGTCATATATGTGATTGAATGTCCGTGTCACCTGTGGTATATAGGGAGCACCAAATGCTGTGCTAAAAAGAGAATATTGGAACATCGCAGAGCCATAACCAACCATGACCCCAAATACCCGGTGGCACGTCACTTCAATGAGAAACATTTTTCTAATGCCAACCTTTTGAACTATATGCTCATTGAACAGGTTTCAGCCAAACCGCGAGGGGGAGACAAACTGTTAGCCCTTAGACAACAGGAGTCTAAACACATTATTAACTTCCAAAGCAAGCACCCAGGTGGGCTCAACTGGGATGAGGAGTTAGAAATACACCTGAGGGCTGACTCCTAGACTATACGTATATATAGGCCTGGACAACAATGGGTAACAATTAGAAAAATGTGCTTTAAATATTGTAATTTGCCTGTTTTTTGCCGAAATGTTTGAAGTGTGCTAGTATTACTCTTGGACATTATTTTAATGATTTTTTATTCTTTCATGTATTTGTTTACAGGTGTACAGTCAGGGTTTCCTGGTTGAATGGACTCCAGATTTGGGCACTACTGTCAATGACACTTCCAGTTTGCACTTCTTCTCTTAGACACCTTTTCACGGTCAGGTATCGTTCACTCACCTGTTTTTCACTTTTTTAAGTCGTTTGTAGGACTTAGTAAACGTGAACCTAGCACCTTATCCTAGTGTGGCTTTTCGACTGGCACTTTTTTCATCCAATGGACACTTGTCATTAGGATCCCCATTTTCACTATGTGGAGAATTACCTTTGGATCAAGACCCCCATGAACTTTTTTGTGGTCTTGGTACCGCTGCATGTTGCACGGAAGCACTTTTCCACACAATTAGAATGCTCCTTCGGGGATACTCACTACCCGGGGCACTGGCATGTTTGCCGCGTATGTATGGTGGCAAGAACACATTACTTTCATTCGTGTCTTTCGTTTGATTGCCAACTCGCACTTTTGATATCCAATGGAATATGGATAACTGTCTGGAAGCATTTATCTAGTCTACATGATCAATGGAACGTATGAGCTATAATGTAATGCCACGTGATGTATATGACAATATGATACCTGGCTTTGATTATAATTCTCACTCGCTGGGTGACATCATTTGATGTAGTAATATGGCGGGCAGCTCTCTGTTCAAGTAGCACGAACAGCTTTATAATTGATAAATGCTTGTTTTATGATTAATTTCTCCCTCCATAAGTGGTATTTAACTTTAATGCAACCCGTAATAAATGAACTGTTGTATATGATGGATGGTATATTGCCACAGTGTCGACATATGATGATCAGTCCAATATGTCTGACTGTTTGACAATTAATTGTCTTAATACCATGACCTACCTTACATCAGAATAATGCCAGTTGTATGATTAAATTCTCCCACTACAGGGAACAATAGTGGTATTAATTTTAATGTCACCAATATAATATGTACTTTTTATATGATGGATTGTATTCTGCCACGTTTGTCGACATATGATGACCACTCCAATATGTCCGACCGTTTGGTGCTGATTTAACCATAGTCCTACCTCGATTTTCATGTTATTGTATGTAAAAAGCACACTTTTTTTCACTGTGTTGTCACACGTGATCAAGGCAGGTCGCCGAAACGCGTTGTGTGAATAAACCAAGGTTGCAATATACTTCTGGCCTGAGTTTTTGATTCCTGAGAGCGTACTGCACTGGACTCTTGTTATTGAATATATATATATATATATATATATATATATATATATATATATATATATATATATATATATATATATATATATATATATATATCCAAGTCACCTCCCCATCAACGAAAAGAAGTGCGCCTGACCAGACTGAACACGGTTTCCCAATGTATTTTCAGTTCATAGTGTTGTTACACTGCATAATTAGGCAATTCATTAGAAGTCTTTTTCTTTGCACATGCATCATGGCTGCAGTTATGATCAACGAAAAGAAGTGCGCCTGACCAGACTTCAGGATTTAACAGGTACTCTTTATTAAAAGAACCGCAACCAGATAAACAGTCTTTATCTGGCTGCGGTTCTTTTAATAAAGAGTACCTGATAAATCCTGAAGTCTGGTCAGGCAGGCGCACTTCTTTTCGTTGATGAGGAGGTGACTTGGATGTTAATTGGAGGTTGTTCGCCCCCAGCGCCCTGGCCACCCTAAGTTGTGTCCAGGCTCTTGCGAACAAACGTGTGGCAATTACTTTTGAAAAGATCAGGACCCGCCCGCAATCTTCTGGTGGCAGCACAGAGTATACCGGACAAGCACGGAGTGGTTCAGCGAGGATTTGCACAAGAATATCACTGTGAGGCGTGGGTAGGTGAAGCACAAAGGTGCATCACGTTCGGACATCAGGCAACAGGTACCGGTTAATCTCAAATCATAACTGCAGCCATGATGCATGTGCATAGAAAAAGACTTCTAATGAATTGCCTAATTATGCAGTGTAACAACACTATGAACTGAAAATACATTGGGAAACCGTGTTCAGAATCAGAATCAATTGGGAGACCTCTTCATTGAAGTGCACCTTGGGAACTGTAGTATTGTAGGATCACACGAAGAGGGAGTGGTCCGTGACGGCGTATAAGGAGGGAAGCACGCCGCAGAATCCCTTTATGCAGCTCAAACCTGTGATCAAGACTACCATTGTAGTTGAAACGCGTTAGGAAAAAGACTGTTTATCTGGCTGCGGTTCTTTTAATAAAGAGTACCTGTTAAATCCTGAAGTCTGGTCAGGCGCACTTCTTTTCATTGATGAGGAGGTGACTTGGATGTTAATTGGAGGTTGTTCGCCCCCAGCGCCCTGGCCGCCCTAAGTTGTGTCCAGGCTCTTGCGAACAAACGTGTGGCAATATATATATATATATATATATATATATATATATATATATATATATATATATATACATATAAATATATAAGGTATAACTCTTCAGCTTCGCAAATCCCTTTCCCATAGGGCACAAACGAAGAGCACGGACCACGAAAGTGCAATTCCTTCAATTTTATTTGTTTAAAATTGAATCCATAGTCCAACTGGATGGGGCAGCCATAACGCGTTTCATCCCAGGCATGGGACTTGATCACATGACGCCAACCACCAATCATAGTCACTTAAATACTGACAGCGCTTTTTTTTTTTTTTTTTTGGTATTTTACATTTTTTTCCCTCGGGTTTAAGACCCACACCTCTTAAAGTGACAACAACAGTGCATTGGATTCCCTACTGCTTTGTATCTAAATTATCCTTTTTGAAACATGTTTTAACAGTCTTAAAAGCGTAATCCTTTAACATAGCAAAAACATAATAAACCAGGGGCCTCGGTCGTCCAAGCATAAATGCTATGGTGCTCTTTTGTCTTACATTAATTGTTGGATGGCATGCGTTAAGTCCACAATCAATCAACCTGTGCAAAAAATAAATACATGTACTTTACAATCTTAAATAGATAAATAAGTGTAAATAAGTAACAGATAAATATGATAACCATTTAAATATGATAAAATCCTTATAAAAATCTGAATAAATATTTTCCTGCAGGGCTGATTGTGGAAAAATGTTAACTACCTCCTGCTCTCTCCCTATCGATTATTATGAGGTAAAGATTCAGTGGGTATCCATTCAATGCATATCAGGGTACACGACTAATCCATCTACCAAATTTTTAAGACATCGAACAAAAGTGCAAATGTGCAAATAGCAAATTTCTGAGTCGTTAAAAAGAGAGAATTATTTATAAGGGGGTGCTTGCGACGGCAAATCATGTTGACAACTGTTATCATGTATGTGTTGAAATACACCTGTAATAACCGGAATTGTTGTCCAATATAATTGGAAACTAGGGACTACAATACCCTGGCTTGGCCCACCTAGATTTAGCTAGTTTGTATATTAGATCGAGCTATTTTTTGTGTATGTCTTATAACTATGCCGCTCTTTATGATGGCAGATATACAGGGTCATTGTGGGATTTAGACTACCATCTGGCTGTCTACAAGCTTGCATGGAGTTCCTCCGAGCTGTTGAGGCCATTGGGATATTTACTGTCGAGGCTCAAGATGTAGTGCATTTCCAGCAACCTAAGGCTCCTAGCTCTGTCCCCACCGCGTTTTCTTCTTGGCACAGAGTCGATCAAAAAGTATTTTAGGTCTTTTGGATCGCCCTCGTGGTGTTTTTGGAAGTGCCTGGCCACCGGATATGTCTGATCATGGTTCTTGATTGCACATAGGTGCTGGAGTACCCTTTGATGGCCTGGTAGAGTTGTACTACCAACATAACATAGACCACAAGGACACTCCAACACATATACCACATGGTCAGTTTTGCAATCGAGTGCTTTTGTAATAACTCTATTGGGCCCTCCAAACGGCGTGGAAATTTCTGTGGTGTTTACCCCATGCTGGGTCATTCTCCACTAGGTCATCTTTCATTGATGTCCCCCTCCTGTAAGTTATCATAGGGTTTTTTTGGACCGTTATACCTATGATAGGATCCTGCTTGACCAAATGCCAGTTTTGTTTAATTATTTTTCTGACCTTTGCATGTTCCTTGTTATAGTCCAAGATGAATCTGAACGTGTCTTTAGTATCATCTCGGTTATCCTGGGCACTGCAGTTATCTAATAGTTGTTTTGTATCTACAGAGTTGCATTTCTGCAGGGCCTTCTTCAAACGCTGATTGCTATATCCCTGTTCTTTAAACCTGGCAATGCATTCGTCCCGTGCTATCTGAAGTGTTGCTTCATTGCTGCAGATTCGCTTAATGCACAGGAGCTCGCCGTAGGGAATGCTCTGCACTAGGTGATTGGGATGGGCACTGCTTGCGTGCAGAGTAGCATTTCCTGCCGTAGGTTTCTGGTGCAACTTGGTTTCAAGTTTCCCATTATCAATGTACACTTCTACATCCAAGAACGTAACTATAGAACGACTTAAAGTAGCTGTCAAATTTAAATTTAAATCGTTCTGTTTGAGTGACTCAATAAAACCAATTGCATCCATCTCACTGCCATCCCACACCAAAAACAGATCATCTATGTACCTCCACCAACTTTTAATATGTGTGTCGAGTGTATTCGAGTGTTTGGTCATGAGGACCTGTTCCTCCCACCAGCCCATGTGAAGACACGCGTAGCTGGGGGAGAAGCTGGCCCCCATGGCCACACCCCTCCGTTGTTGGTACATCTTATCCTGAAACAAAAAAAAGGTTATTTTCTAGACATAGCTTGACCATGCTGATCAGCATTTTACTGTGTTCTTCATACTGGGACCCCTTTCTTGCTAGATAACATTTCAAGGTCTGCAACCCATCATCATGCTTAATCGACGTAAATAGAGCAGTTACGTCTAGAGTAATCAATAGATATTTATCACTTCATACAAAATCTTTCATCTTAGTTAGAAAGTCTCCAGTGTCTTTGCTATATGATGCTAAATTAACAACAAATTCTTGCAGAAAAAAGTCAACAAAGGTTGAAGTGTTCTCAAATATGTCATTTTTGGAGGATATAATCGGACTGCCTGGTGGCTTTGTGGAGTCTTTATGTATTTTGGGTATGAAGTACAATATTGGAATAGACGGATTTGTCCCCAGAGCAGCATGGGGCAGAAGACCCCCATACAGTTTTATTTAAAACAAAGCCCAGTGGAGGTGGCTGTCCCCAGGGTTGTGGGGAGACCCCGTGTCCCCGCATATTAATTATAAACAAAGCCCTTGGGAGGTGGAGGTCTTTGGGGCTGCAGGGGCCCCCATGGGTCCACACCATAATAACATTAATTAAACAAAAAGAAAAAGACAAGGCTTCTTTTTTTTGCGGGATTCATGCACCGTATGCAAATTCTGCCAAAAATGTAAAAAGGAAAATAATTTATTTTGGCCATCGGGGTTCCTGTTGGACCTCTTGAGCATGCCTAGGGGGTCAGGGTGTTCCTACCCTGCCCCCTTTTCTTATTTTTTTTCCTTTGTTCACCTTTTTTCTTGTGACTCAGTTCAACTGAGTCACAGGATGGCTGCCACTACTTTCTAGGTTGAAGTGTTGGCAGCCAATCAGAGTCAAGCTTGTGCTCGGGATGGTTTGTGGATCCACCGCGGTGAACAAGATACTAATTTTTTTTATGTATCATTTTCTCAGGAACTGCTAAATGGATTTTCCACCATTTAAAAAAAAGGTTGTTTCGGAACCAAGACCTACTGTTTTGCCAAATTTGGTGTAAATTTTGTTCAGCCGTTCGGGTAGTAGCCTTGTCTACTACTTGTCTAATGTTTCATATGGAAATTAACATGGCGAAAGCAGGTTTTGGGATCCCTCGGCCCTCGTTTGACAAATCCCCCAAAAACCTCCAAGACAGGAGCTGCCCGGAGCGGGTCATTCATTTTTAAAAATTTGCTTCAAAGATATTGGTAAAAGAAAAAACACTTTTGAATAGAAACAAGGTCCAAACTATAACTACCTACTGGTGACCTCAAGTACTATATATATATATATATATATATATATATATATATATATATATATATACTAATAATATAAAAAGAGAGCCCAAAACCTTTGAGGCGGGTAATCTCAGGAACCACAGCACCAATCACAACACCCAATACAGCGTTGGAAAGGGCAGTTGCAGAAGAAGGACATAGGCTATACAGAACCCCACCATATACATTTAAAAGGTAAAAGAACCGTGCCAGCAAAGTAGTCCCTTTGTGGGCGTGTCTGCATTGTGCTGTGGGCGTGTGCTGGGGGCGTGACAAACATTGGGGGCGTGTGGTACGTTCCACCCTTCATGCCATGTCTCATTTTGTGTGCTAATCCCACCCTGCTCCCTTTAAATACCCTGCACCCCATGATCATAACCCGTCCTTACTCCTTAAAATACTCACAACCCTTAAACACTAACCCATCTTAACCCTATAAATATACCCTGTACCCCAAACCCAAACCAATCCCTAAACCCTAAAAATACCCCTATACCCCAAAACCGAAACCTAGCCCTGGACCCTCTAAATACCCCTGTACCCCAAAACACAAACCTAGCCCTGAACCCTTAAAATACCCCTGTACCCCAAAACCCAAACCTACCCCTGAACCCTAAAAATACCCCTGTACCCCAAAACCCAAACCTAGCCCTGAACCCTAAAAATACCCCTGTACCCCAAAACCCAAACCTACCCCTGAACCCTAAAATACCTCGGTACCCCAAAACCCAAACCTAGCCCTGAACCCTAAAAATACCCCTGTACCCCAAAATCCAAACCTAGCCCTGAATCCTTAAAGTACCCCTGTACCCCAAAACCCAAACCTACCCCTGAACCCTAAAAATACCCCTATACCCCAAAACCCAAAACTATATCTGAACCCTTAAAATACCCCTGTACCCCAAAACCCAAACCTAGCCCTGAACCCTTAAAATACCCCTGTTCCCCAAAACCCAATCCTACCCCTGAACCCTAAAAATACCCCTATAACTCAAAACCCAAACCTAGCCCTGAACCCTAAAAATACCCCTGTATCCCAAAACCCATACCTATCCCTAAACCCTAAAACTACCCCTGTACCCCATAACCCAAAACTATATCTGAACCCTTAAAATACCCAAACACCCCAAAACATATACCTCAGAACCCCAAAACATATACCCCTATACCCATACTTACCTTATCCAAACATTAAAAAAACATGCTTTTACCATTCATGCATTTACAACGAATGATTTATTATAGGGAAATCTCTGCAATAGCGGTGAAGATCTCAACCTATGTGTGAAAAGTTACTGGTTGTGAGTCTACACTTAGGTATAAGTCTACTCTTGTCAATGGTTAATAGCAAAGAACTGTAGATTTATGTCTAGGTGCAGTAAGAAATTTTCGATTTTACCTTTGTGAATAGGCCATTTAGTAAGCAGCACATAGGTAGTACATAGGTAGGCATACTGGTTGTGTGATAAAGAGAGTGTATCAGTGCAATCAGTACTGAGTATGACGCAGTGATTGGGCCAGTACCAGATCAATTGACTGTGTAAATGTGACGTTTCAATTGTTAAATCTGCTGTGTGTCAGTGAGAGTTCTCCAATGTCATACGTAGAGGCTGTGTAACAGTGAGAGTTCACATGTGTAACATACAGTGCTTATATAACAGATATGTGGCTCCATATCTAAATAAACGGACTGTGTGAAAGTGAGAGCACTTCACTGCCTGATATACTGACTGTGTGAAAGTAAGAACGCTTAACTGCTTGATATACTGACTGATGGAAGTAAGAGCGCTTTACTGCCAGATATACTGACTGTGTGAACGTGAGAATGCTTTACTGCCAGATATACTAACTGGGTGGAAGTGACAGTACTTTACTCAAGATATGCTGACTAGGTGAAAGTGGGAACGTTTTACATGCCAGATAAATTGACTAGATGAAAGTGAGAGTGTTTTACTCCAGATATACAGACTGGGTGAAAGTGAGAGTGCTTCACTGCCATATATAAAAACTGCTGCAAAAACAAGAATTGATGGACGGAATGATGCACAATGGCAAAACATTCACTCCCAGTCACAGATCTGAGTTTAATCCATCATTATTTTGCTCACCAAGCCACCCCAGTTCAGACATTGCCATATGCAAATCAGTCTTGACACTGTGCTTCATAGGAACAGTCCAGCCCGAACTGCCAAGCCATCTCTAACCTGGACCGGAATCAAGCATCCTAGGACCGGTTTCTGGCTATCAGCCTTCATCAGCCAGGATAGCTTGATTCCAGTGGCATGGAGAGCACAGGACTCACGTCTGAGCATACCCGTCCCACTCGGGGTGACAAATGCAAAAACAACAATTGATCGACGGAATGTTGCACAATGGCAAAACACTCACCCCCAGTCACAGATCTGGGTTTAATCCATCATTATTTTGCTCACCATGCCACCCCAGTTCAGACATGGCCATATGCAAATCAGTCTTGACCCTGTGCCTCATGGGAACAGTCCAGCATGAACTGCCAAGCCATGTACACCCTGGACCGGAATCAAGCATCCTAGGACCGGATATAATAACTGGGTGAAAGTTAGTGAGAGAGCTCCAGTTCTCAACCAATAAATCTAATGAGTGTCTGGCAGGGAGAGTTTTACCATGCACACTAACTGTATAGCAGTACAAATGCTACATTGTTACGCAAATCAAAGTGCTTAATGGTTAAACAATCAGCCTTTGTCACAGCGCCCTTGTGGTAGAAGTATTTCTGACAAAAGGTGAGATCTAGTCTGCTATACTGACTGAGTGAGAGCCTAGACATTCCTAAACTGAAATGAGAACAAGTTCCATTTATATAACAAACCAAGTCAGATTTGAACAAGAACAAGCATAATTCAATTTAAATATTGATACAGGTGATGTGCTTCCTCGAGTCCTCTGCAGACTAAGGGATCACTGAAATAATATCAATCTATGAAATATGGAAACACAAAAATATTGAAAATTAAATATCGATAACAATAATAATAATACCGATAATATTGACTCCGTATACTTAACTATACAAAAGTACTAACATCCAGAACATAAATATCCCTGTTAGAAAGATCATTTTTTTTAAATATATCAAAGATAAAAAATATCGGAAACAAAAATATTGTTACCTTTAAATAAGCATATACCTTGTCAAAAATATTGATTCACACGATATCAAATACAATATTATACCTAAATAATTAAATAATCATTAATAAAAAGATTAAAAAACACTTTCACTTAAAATAGTTACTTTACATAAACCCAATACTTGTTATACATGTATTAAACTTTAATAAAAATATATCACATTAACAAATATTTACCATTTACCACCAAATGATATATATCCAATATATATATATATATATATTACCTACTGGCGGTCGCCAGTAGGTATATATAGTTAGGATTTTTTCCCTATGGGATTTCTGAAAATTCTATGTCTAATAACTTTGGCGTTTGTGGACGGAATCGGCTGAAATTTTCAGGAAAATGGCACATTTTGTTTCTGAGCAGCCCCTGAAAATTTGGGGGGGTTCGGCAAGGGGGGGCTGAGAAAAAAGGGGGGTCCCAAAACGCGTTTTTCCCATGTTAATTTCCATAGGGCGGTTGGCCTCACTTTTAGCCCGAACGGCTGAATGGATTTCCACGAAACTTGGCAAAATTGTAGGGACTGTTAGCCCGTTGTGCCTTTGCTAGGTCTCAATATATGTGCTTCAGTGGATTTTGAGAAATTAACGTTTAAAACAAGATATATATCTGTAACAGCGCTCCGGGCTGCGCTCCGGTTCGCGTACTTTTCGCGTATCGGAACTTTGCGAAGCGAAGCTGATTGGCTCTCCGGTGTCTGTCAACATTCTAAACAGTCCGGAGCGGCCGCCATCTTGTCTCTCGGTAGGATCGAGAGACAAGAGGAGGCCAAAACAAAGGGGGAAATGAAGGAAAGGGGGCAAGGTAGACCCCTTCTGACCCCCTAGGATTGATGAGGGGGATATTATAGAGCCACGCGGGGCCCCAAAAAAAAAAAAAATTCCGATTTTTTCGCCGTAGAGACGCGTCTTGGTACGCAAACCGGGAAGCTAACCGGCAGTGTAACGGGAGTTTGAGGAGTAGCTGATTGGCTGTCAACATTGTAAACAGTCCGGAGCGGCCGCCATCTTGTCTCTCGGTAGGATCGAGAGACAAGAGGAGACCAAAACAAAGGGGGAAATGAAGGAAAGAGGGCGAGGTAGACCCCTTCTGACCCCATAGGATTGATGAGGGGGATATTATAAAGCCACGCGGGGCCCAAAAAAAAAAAAAAAAAATCCGATTTTTTTCGCCGTAGAGACGCGTCTTGGTACGCGAACCGGGCAGCTAACCGGGCAGCTAACCGGCAGTGTAACGGGAGTCTGAGGAGTAGCTGATTGGCTGTCAACATTGTAAACAGTCCGGAGCGGCCGCCATCTTGTCTCTCGGTAGGATCGAGAGACAAGAGGTGGAAAAAAAAAAGTTTAAATGAATGAAAGGGATAAGGCAGACCCCTCTGATCCCCTAGGATTGATGAGGGGGCTATTAAAGTTCCCTGCGGGGCATAAGAAAAAAAATTGCGATTTTTCGCGGTAAAGGTGCTTCCTGGTACGTTAACCGGGCAGCTAACCGGCAGCGTAACGGGAGTCCGACATATTGTGTTTTTTGAACGTTTGTGATATGTGCACGTGTGGATTTTGTCTAATTAAGGTTAAAAAAAAATATATATATCTTTAAGCGTGTTCTGGCGCGCTTACGTTTTGGGTTTGGTTTGCGCTGCAGAGACGATACGTCACGGTTATGCGATGCATCATGAGGCGTCTCACGGGCTACGTGATACGTCACTTAATAAAGAATATATTTTACAGCTATAGATATTAGCTTTTAAAAAACCAATGAAATTCACAGAAAAAACCATAGGTTATAGACCATATATAGTTAGGAATTTGCATTTACAAAACCTTGAAAATTCACTGAAAAAACCATAGGTTATAGACCATATATAGTTAGGGATTAGCATTTAAAAAACCTTATTTTATTTGCACAAAACCATTGAAATTCCATATATAGTTAGTTGCACTAACTATATATCGCGGACCCGCAATCCACTGCTAATGATGTCACATATTACATCATTCATGACATGGTCAGTGACATCACTGATGACATCACTGATGACATCTCAAATGACATCACTGATGACATCACTGATGACATCTCAAATGACATCACTGATGACATCACTGACATCTCATTTGACATTACTGATTACATCACTGATTATATCATTTATGTGATAATACATCTTCAGACTCTAATATAACCTTAGATACACTCAGTGTAAACAGGCACTCACAGACTGTCCCACATCCATGGAGTTACTCACACACCTAGTCAGTCATGCAAAGAATCAATCACATCTCCATTTCCTCAACTATACAGTTATACACACCTTACTTATTCAAACATATAGTAACACATATTTACTCTCTTATACAATCCTTGATACAAGTTCACAATGATTCATACAGCCACTCACACATTCACTGGCTCTTATGTTCAGTTATTTATATATGTCAACTCTCACATGGAGTGTGTTTTACATATGTACTTACTTTGACATGTAGCACTGAGATATCCATTCACTCACCAATATACTCATGCACACAGTCAACTGTCCATACAGCTGTTTCTACATGCACTTTTGAACCCATACACCTAGGGAATCAACTGCTCACACATCTATGCACAGAGTTATACACCTCCCAGCCACCCACACACATACTCAGTCTCCCATACAAATACTTGGGCAACCATTCAATAACCCATATAGTTACTGATATAGCTACTGATTTAAACATGCAGCAGTTTACAGAACAACATAAATAATGATTGCCAAATTAAGACACTTTAATCACTAACCCATACACTCAGTGAGACACATTTAATCATTCTCTCATACAGTCAGTCATGCACCTACTAAATCCTTCATCTAGACACTTATACATCCACTCATTCTTCAATATGTAAGACATATTTTAACTTTACAGAAACATACAGTCACTGGGTGTTGTCATCAATGATGTCATCAGTGATGTCATCAGTGATGTCATTTGAGATGTCATCAGTGATGTCATCAGTGATGTCACTGACCATGTCATGAATGATGTAATATGTGACATCATTAGCAGTGGATTGCGGGTCCGCGATATATAGTTAGTGCAACTAACTATATATGGAATTTCAATGGTTTTGTGCAAATAAAATAAGGTTTTTTAAATGCTATATATTCACTAAAAAAACCATAGGTTTCACACCAGTTATAGTTAGCAGGAAGTTTTACTCGCATAAAACCATTGAAATTCCCACGTTATAGTTGGTTGGACTCACTATAACTTGTGCGTGCAATGCACTGCTGATGACGTCACATATTACATCACTTATGACATGGTCAGTGACATCACTCATGACATCACTGATGACACCATCCAGTGAATGTGTGTCTTTCTGAAAAATAAATATGTTTTATATTTGTATTTGTAAAGGTCAATGGAAGAACAAATGTTTAAATAAGTGTGTAAATGAATATTTTTGTAATAAAATATTGATTAGTTAACTGGCTTATAAAGTGTATCTTAGTGAATACATATATTAGTGAGTAATGTTTAAATATTTATATATATGTATTAGTGTTTCACTTTGTGTATAAGTGGCTGCATGAGTTGGTGAGTAGGTACATGTGTAGGTATATGGGTTATTAGATGTGTTTTTTAGTATCAGTATGAGTGTTTGTATGGTTTCGTGGGGGTATTACTTATCACATAGATGCATGAATGACTAACTCTCTCTTTGTATGTGTTTTGAAGACTGCATATGTGCAGGACTGTATGGGTGGATGAGTGTGTATATGTGTGTGTTAGTGAGTGAATGACTGTCTCACTAGTGTTTTTATCAGTAACTACATATGTTTTAATCTAGTATATGTGAGTATTGATGTATATAAGTGAGTATATGTGAGAGTGAGATATTGAAAGAGTTCCTGTTTAAATAATTATGTGTTTCTATAAGTGATTGTTTAAGAGAGTAAGTATGTGTAAGTTTCCTTAGAAGTAAGGTGGTAGTGTGTGTATAGCTGTATATGCAAATAAATGGATGTTCAATAGTTTATTTACATGTGTGAGTATGTGTGAGAGTAACTTTTGGATGACTGTCGGTGTGTAACAGGATGTATAGGTGAATCACTACGTATGATGAGTGAGTATATGTATGAGTGACTATATAGAACTGTTAGTGAATGAGTGGATATGTACATAGATGGTGGAATTATTGAATTGGTTGTTGTAACTGGTATGGGTATCTCCATTTTTGAAAAAGTTTTTAATTTATATTTTTCAATATGTGTTTCATGGGTTACATTACAGTGAAAGGAGGTCTGTCACTCTGTCACAAGGATGGTGTCATCAGTGATGTCATGAGTGATGTCACTGACCATGTCATGAGTGATGTAATATGTGATGTCATCAGCAGTGCATTGCACGCGCAAGTTATAGTGAGTCCAACTAACTATAATGTGGGAATTTCAATGGTTTTATGCGAGTAAAACTTCCTGCTAACTATAACTGGTGTGAAACCTATGGTTTTTTCAGTGAAATCAATAGGTTTTTCAAATGCTAAATCCTAACTATAACTGGTGTGAAACCTATGGTTTTTTCAGTGCATTTCATAGGTTTTTTAAATTCTAATTCCTAACTATAACTGGTCTGAAACCTATGGTTTTTTCAGTGAATTTCATAGGTTTTTTAAATGATAATACCTAACTATAACTGGTGTGAAACCTATGGCTTTTTCTGTGAATTTCATAGGTTTTTTAAATGCTAACTCCTAACTATATATAGAGCCTCAAACCTCTGAAATGTAATATTTTTTATAATGAATCCTATATTGTATACTTATATAATATATATATATATATTTTTTTTTTAAATGTTTACCTTGGTGTACTCCCGGGGCGCGCGTCACGTAAGCGCGTCGGGTCATGTGACCTGAAAATAACACTTTTTATTGGTGCAGAACAGTTTTGGTTTCATAATGATGAAAGCCCGGGCCATGTGACCTGAAAATAACACTTTTCATTGGTTCAGGACAGTTTTTTTTTCCAAATGATGAAAGACCCCACCTTTTTTCCTTATTCTGACTTTGTCCTTTGACTGAGGAAGACCTGTTTGAACATCTTTGTGAAATATTTTGTACTTTAAAATGGCTACAGTAGCAGCAGCAGCTGGAGCATCTCAGCCACCACCACCACCACCACTAAGAGGACCACCACAACATTACATTGGTGGTCAAGAAGAGGAGGAGGCGGAAGAGGAGGAGGAGGAGGGGAGAAGATGGCTGCAAGAAGACAATACCCCATACAAACCAAGGCAGCACATTGTATGGGAGTTTTTTTCTATACCAGAGGGCAAGAAGAAAGTCAATGCGCCCAAGGTGACTTGCCTAATCTGTGGCATGGAACTTTCAAGGGGTAACCCAAACAAAAAATATTCTTTTGGTAATAATACCATGATTAGACACATGCAGCGCAAGCATCGGAAAAACTATTCTGCTGCAGAGATGAGAGAACTGGCCAGTAACCCTCCCCAATCTTCAACCACCACCACCAAAAGAAAGCAACCCACACCATCAGGACCAGAGACAAGGGAGACGATCCCTTGCATACAACCACGGTTTGGGGAATTCAGAATTACATGTATTTTTTGTGGTAAGACCATCTCCTATGGTGAACAGAGCATAAAGCTCAACTTCCTTGCTGGTGACAACAACAATTGCCCCAAAAAACCCTAATTTTTTCCAGATTTTTTTTTTGCTCCAGTTGAGCCATTTTGAATTCCCTGCTTTTTGTTTCTCCCCATAGAAATAACAAAAAAATATAAAATAGTTCATAAAAGCCAAAAAAAGTACAAAATGTTCAAAAAACATTAAAAAAATATAAAACAACAAAAAGAAGAAAGAAAACTGTTCTTTTTAGAACTACCTCCAATTTATAAAAAAAGGTTACATTTTTTAAAAACTCTGTCATTCTTTTTTCCCAATGGTACGCTCCCCGGTCCGCTCCCCGGTGCGCGTACCGGGCGCTCGCCCACGCAAATCGAAAAAAAATATATATATCTTGTCCCGCGGGGCGCTTTTATGGCCCCCACATCAAACCTAGGGGATCAAGGGGGGTCTACTCTGCCCCCTTATGGTCATTTCCCCCTTTGTTTTTGCCTCCTCTTGTGTCTCGATCTTACCGAGACACAAGATGGCAGCCGCTCCGTACTGTTTCGAATGTTTACAGACACCGAGAGCCAATCAGCTTTCCGTGC
Organism: Lissotriton vulgaris; assembly: GCF_964263255.1. Classification (NCBI taxonomy): domain Eukaryota; kingdom Metazoa; phylum Chordata; class Amphibia; order Caudata; family Salamandridae; genus Lissotriton; species Lissotriton vulgaris. Next base: position 341,583,352 of record NC_141699.1, read on the forward strand.
GCAAGTCGCGTAGCGCGCCCGAAGAGCTCCCCTGTGCGCGTACCGGAGCGCGGCCATAGATATATATATTTTTTTGAACCTAAATTACTAAAAATCTACTGGAGCACATATCTTGAGACATAGCAAAGGCACATCGGGCTACCAGTCCCTACAATTTTGCCAAGTTTGGTGGAAATCCATTCAGCCAATCGGGCTAAAAGTGAGGTCGACCGCCCTATGGAAATTAACATGGGGAAAACACGTTTTGGGATCCCCCTTTTATCTTGGCCCCCGCTTAACGAATCCCCCCCAAACTTTCAAGGTAGGACCGAAGCGCAGCGAGGCAAATTTGACGAAATGTTCAGGCAAATTCCTCAACCGGCGCCAAAGTTATTCCCAATAGAATGTTGAGATTTTGCATTGAAAAAAATCCTAACTATAACTACCTACTGGCGACCGCCAGTAGGTAATATAGATATATATATACATATATATATATATATATATATATATATATATATATATATATATATATATATATATATATATATATATATATATATATATATATATATATATATATATATGTGAAGAAATCCCCGCCTGTCAATGGATGACAGGCAGCAGCAGGGTGCAGACCTCGCAGCGCCACAGCAGACAGGCAAATGAAGCTCTCCAATAATCCAACTCGAGTGAGTAGCAGGTTCAAAAACATTTATTAAGGGGTAACGCGTTTCACTCCACTATATACACAAAACTCCTCCACGCCGCTTCCAATCCAACCGGACCAGCGAGGCGTTCACACAGGAGTCGGACCACAGGATCAGTTACAGGCTTTCTTTATTTTAGCAAAACCAGCTGGAAAAAGTGCATTACGCATTTAGGGCTACGTAAGCCCTTGCTCACATGCAACAATTGTAAGTAACATTTTCATTTTTATTGGTGACCTCCCAGCCCCGCCCTCTGATCAAATCATGTGACCATAGACATAGACAACATCTCAATTGTTGTAGTTCTAACTGTGCAAATACGCAAAACCGCGAAATTAAAGTCAACATTTCTAAATAAGAAGAAAACTTTGACATCTTCAAATATTACAGGATAAATCCCTGAAGATGAATAGCAAAAAGCTTTAAGCAAAGAATTCTTATTCATTTAACATTTGCGTACATCACATATTAATAAGAAGGACTTGCATGGGACAGTGCATTTCCAAGTCAATATTTTAGTGCAAAAAAATCCATGTCTAAAGTGCAGGACTAGATTTACTAATGTGTGTCAACATTTGAGAACTAAAGTGCTACAGTCAACGATAAAAACACCTGTATAAATATATAAATGTCATGCTATTAATATCATTTAAGAATATGATCATATTTCTTTATATATTAAAGCAAGACTAAAACCTTTTACATTAAATACAGAGTTTATCATATAAAACTGTCTAAAAAACACCCTGTGACGAAAATTACGTGATAAAAAAGATTAAATAGTACAAAAATTGAGAACAGGATATTTTATATATTTACACAAGTTGAAGAAGTGGAAGAACTGCAGAAATGCCACTCCTGGCTAACAGGAAACCTGACTAGCCAGTCGAAAGATGTTAGAAACAATTTGAAACCAAATGAGTATAATATATCCATACATAGTTCTATCTATTCATGTCTCCCCAGGTAACAGGGAACCTGACTACCTGGGGTTATTGTGGTCTGATCAAGGAGAACTGCCATACATGTTATAAGAAAGTGTGCAGATCCTCTGTATTATTAAGTCCATTGGGCCATTTGCTGTCGTATTCTAGGATCATGCTAGACTCCAATTGTTTTAATTTGAGCTCCCTGTTACCTCCTCTCCGTGATTTCGGAACTGCTCCCACTACATAATATTTTAAGCAGTTGATGTCTTTATTATGTTTAAGTTCGAAATGACGAGCTACTGGGTACGTGGGATCGCTGTGTAGAATGGCTCTCAGATGTTGTAGAATCCTGATGTGCACTTGCTGTTTGGTACTTCCGATGTAATTGAGACCACAGGTGCACGTCAGGACATACACAGCGAACTCCGTCTTGCAGGTATGGTTGCCTACAATAGGAATATCTTCCGAACTAAACGGGGTACAGTAATGAGTTTTATTGACCCCAAATTTGCAGGCACGACAACTGGAGCATTTACGAAAACCTGCAGCTGGTGCCAACCAGTTGGATTTCTGTTTTAATTCAGGACTCGGTTGGTCCAGAATTGCCCCCATGTTGCGTGCTCTGCGAAAAGTTACAGTAGGTTTAGGTGGCAGGGTTGCTCCTAGTACATTGTCCGTAAGGACAATTGGCCAATTTTTATTGATAATCTTTCTGATGGCGTTCTCCTGATCGCTGTAAGCTGTAATGAGTCTTGGACATGCATTTGAGTTTGCTGACTGATCTTGTGTATTCGTATTACTATTTTCAGATGTGTTGGGAAAGAGACTCCCACAGGTTCTCATATTGGCTTCAGCCAAAGCCTGATCAAATGTAATGTATGAGTACCCTCTATCTTTCAATCGGTCTCGCAGTTCCTTAACACATTTATCAAACTCCTCTACTGAACTGCATATTCTTTTTAGCCCACGCGCAAGCACGCGTAGCTGGGGGAGAAACAGGCCCCCATCGCCACACCCCTCAGCTGTTTCCAAACTTCCTTGCCAAATGCAAAATAGTTATTGTTCAGACACCAGTCTATCAAGCTTAGAATCACCTTATTGTGCTCATAGTATTCAATGGATCTTTGGCTCAAAAATGGAAATTAACATGGGGAAAACACGTTTTGGGACCCCCCTTTTATCTTGGCCCCCGCTTGACGAATCCCCCCCAAACTTTCAAGGAAGGACCAAAAGCGCCGCGAGGCAAATTTGAGGAAATTTTCAGGCAGATTCCTCAACCGGCGCCAAAGTTATTCCCAATAGAATGTTGAGATTTTGTATTGAAAAAAATCCTAACTATAACTACTTACTGGCGACCGCCAGTAGGTAATATATATATATATATATATATATATATACATATATATATATACACAAAACTCCTCCACGCCGCTTCCAATCCAACCGGAATTGTAGGGACTGGTAGCCCGATGTGCCTTTGCTGGGTCTCAATATATGTGCTTCAGTGGATTTTGAGAAATTAACGTTTTAAAAAATTTATATATCTGTGACAGCGTCCTAGATAGCGCTCCAGATCGCGTACTTTTCGCGTCACGGAGCTTTGCGAAGCGAAGCTGATTGGCTCTCCGGTGTCTGTCAACATTCTAAACAGTCCAGAGCGGCCGCCATCTTGTCTCTCGGTAGGATCGAGAGACAAGAGTAGGAGAAAAACGAAGGGGGAATTTAATGAAAGGGGGCAAGGTAGACCCCTCTTGACCCCCTAGGAAGGATGTTGGGGTTATTAAAGGGTCCCGTGGGGAAAATAAAAAAAAATTGATTTTTCATGGTAGAAGCGCTTCCCGGGCCGCAAACTGGGCCGCAAACTGGTAGCGAAACGTGAATTTGCCATTTTGTGTTTCGGTTTAATTAAATTACAGGGTATAAGGGGGTACGGGAGACGTATCCTGATCCCTTATGTTTTCTGAGGGTGGCTGAGGAGGCTCATATATGTTGATACATGTCTTCCAGCGGCTGTGCGTGAGCGTTTTGTTTTTTTTTTGCTGCGTGACGTCTGTTAACGTTCGATTCGATGGAAATCAGGAAGTGTTGACCGCCTTTTTGTCACTGCGATTAAATATTTTGTTAAAAATAATTGTTATAAATTAATCTTTATTGATAAACATTGTCTGCGCCATCTTGCCTTTTTTCCAATGCCACAATTTTGTCATGCACGGCAGCCATTTTAGATGCCTTGACTAGACCCACTCTCTGCACGCCGTCGATTCTCAGCACGGCTCCCCACCCTCGCAAGCATCTCCCCCACGCACTGGTCACCCCCGCTCTCTCTCTCATGCATGGGCCATAAACCTCCCCCCATCTGCGCTGCTCTTCCCTGAGACTCACACCCCGTGCCCGCCCGACACCTTCCTTTCACCCTATTCACTACCGCACCCTCTGACACTCCTCTTCCTCTGTGTCTGATTGTGCAGGCCGGTCTCAGTCTATCACTTAGCCCTGCCGATGTAGTTTATGGCTCCAGCTGTAGAGAATCACCCTGTTCAAAGGAGTTACAGTAGATCAAGGCCCCCACCCGATGAGATCCGTCACACCACACGCGTTCCTACTATCTGATAACCATCCTATATTGTGCTTGGGGAGGGGATTCTCACGGTGAGGGTGTGTGGGTCAGAGCCTGAAGCGGAAGATTCCAGGGATGCCTTTTTGTACATCAAAGTCTTCACAATTATGTGTCACATTAAAAATATATAGCACTCCAACAAAGTAGAAGGAAAATAACACTTTAATAACTTAGAAATATATACATCGCAACAAAAACAGTAAACACCTTAAAACATTTTTTATTAAAACAGAAGCAACAATGGTTTATGACATGGGGAACAGTAGTGATATTCTGGGCGGGTGATGGAACTGGGTTTGTTAATGGAAAAACATCTACAGAGAAAACTATTGGTAAATTATACTTCTCCGGAAATTTAAAACTCACAAATGTTTCATTTGTGTAATCGTTTTATGAACATGTACATTAAAAAAACTAAAAGAAATGCCAAGAACGTCCCATGTGAAAGTGAATTTTATCTGGCAATTTTTTTCTTGTCCTTCTCATGAAAAGAAAGTTAAAGCCAGGTTCGTTACCTGCCTCATCTGCAAAAAAAAAACTCTCGAGAGGGACCGAAAAAAAATAGCGCTATGGTAATCATACCATGCATCGGCACATGGAGAGGTGGCACCCTCTTAATTATTCTAAAGCACAACTTCGAGATTTGGGGGATAACCCCCGACCGGCAAAAACATCCACCAATGACTTAGCAATAAGTGAGTCAGAGGCAAGGGAAACGGTCCCAAATCTGCAAAAGAACTTTGGGCAGATGAGATTGACTTGTGTAGCATGTGAAAAATTAATTTCATGCGGAGAGATCAGTATTACTTCAATAAATACAGTAATCAATGATGCATTAGAACTTAATATCAATTCATTTTCCGAACGTGTAATCAGTACCTGTCCCATGTCAAGTCATTGTTCGAACTTCAATACCCATCCCGGATCAATTCATTGTCCGAACATATAATCAGTAAAAAGTGCGACAAGTGCAACAAAATCATATCGATAATTCATTGTGAGCAAGTACCAAAAGTGTCGACAATTCTAACCTTCAATAAATACAGTAATCAATGATGCATTAGAACTTAATATCAATTCATTGTCCGAATGTGTAATCAGTACAAGTCCCATGTCAATTCATTGTTCGAACGTATAATCAATGCCCATCCCGGATCAATTCATTGTCCGAACATACAATCAGTCTTATCCCATATCAATTCATGTGCTAAAAACTGCATACATATCTCATGATATCAAGGCTGAGCAATCGGGGCACAATAGTTTCATTTGTACCGGCGCCATTTTGGGTGAGGTCTGGAAGGTCCAAGTATAGTCAAAATGTCTCCAGCAACTCGTGGTTGGACCGGGACCTCTTTCGGCAGTCCAAAAGTTTTCGTTGAAGGGTAGTAGAGGGGACTGGCGACATGAACCATCAGTCAAAGAGGGGTGGGAGGCAAAAATCTCTCCTACCGGGTCATACTGGTGTCCCACCGGAACTGATCAAGTTGGTAGTCTTGCAGGATTTTGGTGATTTCAAGACTGAGGCCGGCGCCGGCATGAGCGCGCCGACGTCCCGCGGCTACGTCGTGGTCGTTCCGTGGGTGATCATGGCAGTCATTCCCCATCGGGGGTCGGGGGCCCCCGTGGCTCTTATAGAATCTTCAAAGTTGAGGAGAACGTTTCTGGATGCAGGACTCATTTTCTAGTTGAACTCAGAAGCGCCGTTGCACCGCAACAGTGGACGAGACCCCCGCTGGGTGAGCGGAGCATCATTGCCTCGCAATAGTGGACGAGAACTTTTGTCGGGTGAGTGCAGCGTCGCTGCATCGCAAGAGTGGAGGAACCCTTTTGTTGGGTGAGTGCAACGTCGCTGCATCGCAAGAGTGGACGAACCCTTTTGTTGGGCGAGTGGTGCGTCGCTGTATCGCAAGAGTGGACGAACCCTTTTGTTGGGTGAGTGGAGCGTTGGGGGTGCAGCTGAGGGGCCCCCACCTGGGGGGGGTGTGGGAGAGGCTCGTTCGGGCCGCCTCTCCCTCCCAGCGCATCCCACGCCGACACCTGGCGTTGATATCCGAGATGTCCGGACCAGGCGATAAGAGGGGGGGGTCGGAGGCAGAGGCCAGACATCCCCCCCCGTGGCCTGCAGGGGGCCGCTTCAGGCCCGAACGGGGAGCTCATATCAAGCCGGGGCCAGACCAGGAGATACAAGGGGGGGGGGGTCGGTGGCATGTGCAAGACATCCCCCCCCCAGTGTTGTCACAGCCATTATTGAAAAAAAGAAGAGGGATCCCGTCGGCCTCGGCTCCTCTCCTGGCCCACCTTAGGCGACGACCTCCCCGGCCGACGGCTGCCAGCAGGACTCGCCCTACACGTGCCGAAGGCCTCGTCTTCCGGATGGGCGTAGCCGTGAACCTGTTGCACTTCGGGAGTTTCCGGAATGGGGGTAGGTATCTGCTGATTTGTATTTATTTCATGTTACCGTTATTGGGCGTGGCGGGCTGTGGGACAGACATGCTTGGAGCAGTGGGGGGGTGGCGGAGCCTAGCTACCTTGTGGCTGCCGTAACGCCAAGCTTGGCTTCTTTCACCATTTTCATGTTTCTTATTTCTAGCGAAGTCAAAAACTCATCAGAGGCCTACTGATTTTGTTCGATTTCTTTCCTTTCCTTTTCAAGTGTGTTTCATGCTAAAGTTTCTGTTTAACAGGATACAGGGATTACTTCGTATTTTACATATGTCTTCTTTATTAGGGGTTCTCTCCGGTTGAGTCAGATGATGTACCTCTAATAAATGGTCCGGGTGGAAGTAGTTTCTCAATCAGTGGGGAGTGACAGATTACAACGGGGGACAAAGGTCCGCATTACCCACCCTTCACTACTTGCAAAGACTAGACAGAATATTTCTATTCCACGTTATTTGCAAACAGAGAGTACCTCGAAAGAACTATTCCTTGAACAATAAATTTCCAGCCAATCAATCAATCAGGCATGACGGATTACAACGGGGGACAAAAGTCCGCATTACCTATCCTTCACTATCTGCAAAGGGAGACAGAATATTTCTATTCTTCTCTGTTTGTAGACAGGGAATATCTCAAACAGCAATAATCGATAAAAAAAATAGTAGGATTATAACACTTTAATAACTTATAAATATATACATCGCAACAAAAACAGTAAACACCTTAAAACATTTTTTATTAAAACAGAAGCAACAATGACAACTAACAGTAGTGATATTCTGGGCGGGTGATGGAACTGGGATTGTTAATGGAAAAAGATCTACAGAGAAAACTATTGGTGAATTATACTTCTCCGGAAATTTAAAACTCACAAATGTTTTATTTGTGTAATCGTTTCAGGTCAAACGGATTGTGGGACAATGTTCACAATGGAAGAGTCACCAAAAGGCATTTGGATCGATGTTGCAGCAGGCTGTCATGTATATAGTTATTTAATAAAACGTTTTACCCTGTTACTTTGCTGGTGTGTTGTATATATTTATAATATTTGCATAGGGTTTGTCGTTATTTTGGGTGGGGTGGGGTGGGCGGCGGAGTCGAGCTGTCTTGCAGCCATCATGGTGTGGAGCTAAGTTCATCTTACTAGTTTCGTATTTCTCATGAGGGGTTGTTCTTAATGTTTCTATTTTAGCGAGGTCAAAAACAGATCCCATTAGTGGCCTACTGATTTTGCTCGATTCCTTTTGTTTTTTTAAACTATTTTTCCCTATCTGCAAAGACTAAACAGAGTATTGCGACTCTGTGCTTGTTTGTAAATACAGAATGAACCAAAGAGAACCAATTCTAAAACAGTAAATGCTTGGATAGCAATCAATCAAATAGAGAGAGAAGCAGGCCCGACGGATTACAACGGGGGCAAAGGCCTGCGTTAACTACCCTTCACTATCTGCAAAGAGAGAGTACTGCTAAGAGAAAAGAGGGGGGGGGGCAGCGTTCAAAGCACATCAGCGTGCATAAACACGAAAATGTTTTTATCTATCATGTACTTGACATTTGACAGCATTTGATATTTGGTATTGAAAAAACATTGCAATTCACAGAAAAAAACATAGGTTTTAGGCCATATACAGTTAGGGATTTGCATTTACAAAACCTTATTTTACTCGCATAAAACCATTGAAATTTGCATATATAGTTAGATGCGCTAACTATATATCGCGCACCCGCAATCCACTGCTGATGATGTTACATATTACATCATTCATGACATGGTCAGTGACATCACTGATGACATCACTGATGACAACTCAAATGACATCACTGATGACAACTCAAATGACATCACTGACAACATCACTGATGACATCAATCATGTGATAATACGATCAACCTCTTCAGACTCTAATATAACCTTAGATACACTCAGAGTAAACAGACACTCACAGACTGTCACTCATCCATGGAGTTACTCCCACACCTAGTCAGTCATGCACTGAATCAATCACATCTCCATATCCTCAACTATACAGTTATACACACCTTACTTATTCAAACATATACTAACACATATTTACTCTTTTATACAATCCCTGATACAAGTTCACAATGATCCATACAGCCACTCACACATTCACTGGCTCTTATACACAGTAATTTATATATGTGAACTTTCACATGTACTGTGTTTTACATATGTACTTACTTTGACATGTAGCACTGAGATATCCATTCACTCGCCAATACACTCGTACACAGTCAACCACCCATACAGCTGTTTCCACATGCAGTTTTGAACCCATAGATCTAGTAAATAAACTGTTCACACATGTATGCACAGAGTCACACACCTCCCAGCCACCCCCACACACACACTCACTCTTCCATACAAATACTCGGGCAACCAATCAATAACCCATACAGTTACTCATATAGCTACTGATCAACACATGCAGCAGTTCATAGAACAACAGATATAATGATGCACAAATTAAGATAGTTTAGTCACTAACCCATGCACTCAGTGAGACACATTTAATCACTCTCTCGTACAGTCAGTCATGCACCTACTAAATCCTTCATCCAGACACTTATACATCCACTCATTCTTCAATATGTAAGACATATTTTAACTTTACAGAAACATACAGTCACTGGATGATGTCATCAGTGATGTCATCAGTGATGTCACTGACCATGTCATGAATGATGTAATATGTAACATCATCAGCAGTGGATTGCGGGTGCGCGATATATAGTTAGCGCATCTAACTATATATGCGAATTTCAATGGTTTTATGCGAGTAAAATAAGGTTTTGTAAATGCAAATCCCTAACTATATATGGCCTAAAACCTATGTTTTTTTCTGTGAATATATATATATATATATATATATATATATATATATATATATATACATATATATATATATATATATATATATATATATATATCATAAAACCCTCCAACGAATTCAAATTAACTACAAATAATACTGCATATATACATATGTATATGTATATACAGATAGATAAATAAATTCGTAACCCAAAATATAGAACTATATATAATACATACACAAATTAAAACCTAAATTAGCATTTACCATAGAAAAAACGACACTGATAAAAAATGCAAACTATACTAAACCAATCAATAACGCAAAATTATAAACAACTTAAAGCAATTGAACCAAAAAAAACGTCTACAGCAATACTGTAAAAGGCACACTAATTTAAACAACAACATACTTCAAAAATGATAAAGGTTGCAAGACGTGGAACCTATGCAAATTTCCCTCAATTAATGATTAAAGAAGAAAAATAAACATCTGAACAACCACATAACCATGTAAGTACTTATTTTTGAACTAAAACATAATTGTTATTAAACTTCAAAATAGAAAATATATATCAAATAGCAAATACGTAGTAACACACTCTCCAACATTTATCTTTTTACATAGACTTCATAAAAGAAAATATCTACAACTTGAAAACCAATAAACTGACAGAAAATACCAACTACCACAAACCAGCAAAAAGATATAAGAAAGTAAATATACATGACTAACAAATTATAAACTGGCCCAAATAGCAAACAAAAATAAGCCTAATGACCCCAACCTCTACAAACTTTCAATAAAGTATCAGTTAAACTATAACTTATGTTTTTTTTTCATTCAAGAGAAAAGAAAGCACCTGTTTCACATCAAAACAACCCCAATGGAAAATCTGCAAAACTGTGTGAAGCACATCACCAGAACATACTGATAAGTATACAAAATATGACACTACTTACAGATACAATGAAATAGGCCACAGCCTTTATCACTTCACAGAAAGAAAAGCAACAACTAAATGACATGGGTTACTCTTACAGCCAAGAAAGTGCATCATCGGCACCTATAAACCTGAAATGTACAAAATAGTATTCTAATGCATGCCATGGGAGTGCAACTATAAAACATGATGTTGTAATTCATGTAAGAGACCACAACCACCCCAAAATATGACAAAAATTGAATAGATAGAATTTATATGAGAGAAGCAAGCATTAGTTCCCAGGATCCCAGAAGCAAACTCCTGAAAGATATAATACAGAGAGTACAGAACACATAACAGGGCAACTACCACCAATCCCCAGTTTCAAACGTTCAATTGCATGTAACTAAAAAGCCACGAGTGATACCAGACCTGCCCCTGGAAGACACCAAGACATAGACATACCTGAACATTTAACAATGACACATAATGAGGAACCTTTCCTTTTACAAGACAACCTAAAATATGAGAAACACATTTGAATATTATCTACAGCAAACAACCTAATGAAACTTAGCCAATGTTAAACATGGATGATCGATGGGAACTTCAAAATGTGTCCCAAACCAATCACTCAGTGTTAGACGGACCGGAAGGGTCGGCCGAGGACAAGGGGAGAGGTCTCCGGGAAGAGCCGTCTCCAGCGATCGTACAGACGAGTAACTTCCCCCCCACAGATGTACACCACACAGAAATAAGGTTTAACGTTCTTTATAAGCAATCTTTAAGTACGGTGGAATGGTACAAGGAGGTCTGGACTCAGGGGTCCCCTCGATTCTAGTCTCTGGGTTTGGGGAGAAGGGGTAGCGGGACAGTCTTGTTACCAATCTGGTAGATGCGATGATAAGATGGATAGCTCACAATCCTCGAGCTCGGCGTTCTAGATGATCGGGCCGCGGCGGAGCCAGCAGGTCCTGAGAAGGTTGTAGTTACAAACGGTCCGCGGCCACGCCAGCAGGTCCCGACGAGGATGAAGGTTTCAGAAGGTTGCGGCAGCGCCAGCAGGCAAGGCAGTAGTTCGCAAGGCAGGGCTACGGCAGCGCCAGTAGTCCGTCAAGGATGAGTTCTTCACTGCGTCTCTGGACTCCAGGATACAACTGCCTTCCTGCTCTGGAGCTGCCCCAGTTATAGGTCTGGCGCCCTTTGATGTCCGGACCCTCGCACTTGGAGGTCGGGAGGTCCAGGATGAGGGAGTCCAGACACCCAGCAGGGGGGTGGAGCCAGCGCCTTGGGGAGCTGGGGGCGATCGGCACCTGGCGGGGGAGAGCCATCGACACTTCTTCCTCCCATTGACCTGCCAAGTGGTCCGCTCACCTCCTGGGTGGATGGTGGTGCCGGGATGTCGGGGCCTGGCCAGGCCCAGGGTTAGGGTCGATCGGAGGCCACGCGGCCTCGTGGTGCAGTGTCCAAGATGGTGCCCAGGCCGGGCGAGGGGGCCGGTACTGATTCGGGCCAATGATGCAGAGATGTCCGGGATCAGGAGTCCCGTATGAGTCGGGGAGCGAGTGGTTTCTGTGGGTAACACCTGGAGGGCCGGGCTCGGGCCTTGTCATGCGGGGGGGGAGCGAGCCCTTCACGTGGCCTGTCCAACATGCGTACCCCCCAGCTGAAGGCGGGGAGAGTCACCCATCCTCTTGGGGACTGAAAAAGGCGAAGGCGGAGGCGGAAAAAGCGTGACAGGCCATCCGCGTTGGCGTGGTCTTGCCCAGGTCGATGTTCCACAGTGAAGTCCATCCCCTGCAGGGAGATGGACCAACGCAATAGTTTTGGGTTTTCCCCCCGCATCTGCATTAGCCACTGCAGGGGCCGATGATCTGTCTGCACCCGGAAGTGGGTACCGAAGAGATAAGGCCGGAGCTTTTTGAGGGCCCACACCACTGCGAATGCCTCCCTCTCGATGGTGCTCCAGCGTTGCTCTCGGGCCAGGAGACGTCTGCTGATGAAAGCCACTGGTTGGTCAAGTCCTTCGGGGTTCAACTGGGAAAGGACTGCCCCAATGCCATGGTCGGAGGCATCCGTTTGGACGATGAGTTCCCAACTGTAGTCGGGGGCCTGGAGCACAGGGGCGGAGCACATGGCGGCCTTCAGCTTCTCGAAGGCCGCTTGACAGTCTGGGGTCCAGTTGACCTTCTTTGGGTGGTTTTTGGATGTGAGTTCCGTGAGGGGCCCCACAATGCTGCCATAGTCCCTCACGAACCGCCAGTAGTAGCCTGTGAGTCCCAAGAAGGCGCGGACCTCGGTCTGGGTGATGGGGGGCTGCCAAGACTGGATGGCAGCGATCTTGAGTTGCAGAGGGGCCACCAGACCGCTTCCCACCTGGTGTCCGAGATAGGTCACGGACCCCTGGCCAATTTGGCATTTGCTGGCCTTGATCGTGAGGCCGGCTTGTTGGAGGGCCTGCAGAACCTCTCGGAGGTGGTTGAGGTGGTCGGACCAGTGGCGGCTGTACACAGCGATATCGTCCAGGTAAGCGGCGCTGAATTCCTCGAGTCCCGCCAGGACCTGGTTCACTAGCCGCTGGAAAGTTGCTGGGGCATTCTTCATGCCGAATGGCATGACCTTGAAGTGGTAGTGGCCATCAGGGGTGGAGAAGGCAGATCGTTCTTGGGCCCGGGGTGTGAGACCGATCTGCCAGTAGCCCGCTGTCAGGTCGAAGATGCTGAGGTAGCGAGCAGCTCCCATGCGGTCGATTAGTTCATCTGCTCGGGGGATGGGATGTGCGTCGGTTCTGGTGACAGCGTTCAAGCCCCGGTAGTCGACGCAGAACCGGAGCTCAGGAGTGGTGCCGGGGGCGGCCGCTTTGGGGACCAGTACCACTGGGCTGGCCCAGGGGCTGTCTGAGGGCTCGATGACCCCGAGCGCGAGCATTTTTGACACCTCCTCTTGGATGCAGGCCCGTACCCGATCTGGTACGCGGTAGGCCCGATGTCGAATAGGGGGACTGTCTCCAGTGTCCACGTCGTGCAAGCACCAGGGGGTGACCCCGGGGGTGAGGGAGAACAGGGTTGCGAACTGCAGTAGGAGGTCTCGGCAGCCTTGGCGCTGTTCCGGGGTGAGGGCCTCTGAGGGTCGGACCCCGTCCACGGACCCGTCCTTCGCCCGAGTCCGTAGGAGATCAGGGAGTGGTTCGGAATCCTCTTCGGCTCCGCTGTCTGTCGCCATCAGGAGGCAGAGCTCCGAACGCACAAAGTGGGGTTTTAATCTATTGGCGTGGAGGACCCGGAGGGGGTTCCGTGCAGATTCCATATCGATGAGATAGGTGACAGGGCTCTTGCGCTCGACCACTTTGAAGGGCCCTGTCCACTTGTCCTGCAAGGCGCATGGTTCGGTGGGGGACATCACCCACACTTGTTGGCCGGGTTCGAATTCGATGGAGGAGGCATTTTGATCGTACCACCTTTTCATGTCTTCCTGACTGGCCTCCAGGTTCGCTTTTGCCATTTCTCTGAATCGCCTGGTCTGATTGCGTAGGGTCAGGAGGTACTTGAAAACATCTGGAGGGTTCTTCAGGAGGGGCATTTCCCAACCTTCTTTGACTAGGCTGAGCGGCCCTCGCACAGGGTGTCCGTATAAGAGTTCGAACGGGCTGAAGCCGAGGGACTTCTGGGGGACTTCTCGATAGGCAAAGAGGAGACACAGCAGTAGCACATCCCACTGGCGACGGAGGGGCTCTTCCAACCCCCCAATCATCCCTTTAAGCGTGCGGTTGAACCGCTCGACTAGTCCGTTTCCTTGAGGGTGATAGGGGTTCGTGAATCGGTAGGTGACCCCGCACTGTTGCCAGAGGGACTTCATGTATTTGGAAATAAAGTTTGTGCCTCTGTCGCTGACGACTTCTCGGGGGAAGCCCACCCGGGAGAAGATCCCCATCAAGGCCCGGCCGACCACCGGGGCTGTGACAGTTCGCAGGGGAACAGCCTCGGGGTAGCGGGTGGCGTGGTCCACCAGTACCAGGATGAACCGATGTCCTTGTGCTGTACGGGGGTCTAGGGGCCCCACAATGTCTATTCCCACCCTCTCGAACGGGGTGGTGACAACTGGGAAGGGTTGTAGAGGTGCTTTAAGTTTGCGGCCGCTCTTCCCGCTGGCCTGGCACGTGGGGCAGGATCGGCAGTGGTTGAGGACGTCGTTTCTCATCTTTGGCCAGAAAAAGTGGGTCACTAGGCGACTGTAGGTTTTGTCTTGACCCAGGTGACCAGCCAGGGGGACATCGTGGGCCAAGTTTAGCAAGAAGTCTCTAAAGCGGAGGGGCACCACTAGCACTCGACTGGCCCCTAACTCCGCGATTCTCTGTTCGCTGTACAACAGGTCGTTGTCCCAATAGACCCAATGGGCTCCGGAGGTGTCCCCTGCGCTTTGGGCGAGGGCTTGTTGGCGGAGTCCCTCGAGGGAGGGACAGGTCTTCTGCTCTTGACGAAACTGTTCCTGGGTGGGCCACCCTTCCTGACGCCACTGAGCCAGGTCGGGAAGGTCCTGGGGCTGAGCGAGCCCTTCGGGAGTTTGCTCTTGAGGGTCGGCCCGGTCGGCGTCTTCTGCTGGAGCGACCGGGGGAGGAGGTGCTGGCCATTCGGGTTCTTCAGGTCGGGGGATGGCACGGGCGGCCATGGACCGGGTGGTTACGCACGCCCAGTCCGGGAGGCCCAACATCCCCAGGTGCTCTCTTCTCTCTACGGCGGCCCACGGGGAACTCTCAAGATCATTCCCCAGGAGACAGTCCACGGGGGCATCATCTCGGACCGTTACCTTCAACATGCCGGAGACTCCTCCCCACTCGAAGGGGACGCAGGCCATCCGGCATAGACTCTCCGAATTGTCGGCTGAACGGACAGGGCAGAGAATGTTCGGCAGGATCTGTTCCGGGGTCACCAGGTGACAGCGGACGGCTGTCACACTGGCCCCTGTGTCACGTAGGGCTTCGGCCCTGCGCCCATTAATGTTCACCCACTGACTGTACTTCCTGGTGTTGGCGGGTAGGGGGGCCCGCGGGACCATGTCTCTTCCCCCTAGGCACGCTAGAACCATGGCGGCTGGTTCCCACTCTTGGTGTTCTTGCTCGCACTCCTCTTGTTCTTCGGAGATTTGCTCTTCCCCCAGGGCGGCGGCAGCCATCTGGCGGGGTCTCGGAGTCTGGTTCTGTGGACAGTTCGGGTCATTTGCGTAGTGGCCGACTCGCTGGCATCGGTGACACGTGACATGGGCTCTGTACCCCGGGCGCGCCGGGGGGTTGCCCCGGTTGGCCGGGGGTGGGGTGCTGGCAGCGGGAGCGGCCGGGGCGTTGTCTCTTCCTCGTCCCTGGCCCCCTCCTCCTCCTCGGGGACGGTGCTGACCTTGGTTGTTCCGGTTCTGTTCATGGGGCCCATTCCGGCCCACACTCCCCACCCTCGCAAGCATCTCCCCCACGCACTGGTCACCCCCGCTCTCTCTCTCATGCATGGGCCATAAACCTCCCCCCATCTGCGCTGCTCTTCACTGAGACTCACACCCCGTGCCCGCCCGACACCTTCCTTTCACCCTATTCACTACCGCACCCTCTGACACTCCTCTTCCTCTGTGTCTGATTGTGCAGGCCGGTCTCAGTCTATCACTTAGCCCTGCCGATGTAGTTTATGGCTCCAGCTGTAGAGAATCACCCTGTTCAAAGGAGTTACAGTAGATCAAGGCCCCCACCCGATGAGATCCGTCACACCACACGCGTTCCTACTATCTGATAACCATCCTATATTGTGCTTGGGGAGGGGATTCTCACGGTGAGGGTGTGTGGGTCAGAGCCTGAAGCGGAAGATTCCAGGGATGCCTTTTTGTACATCAAAGTCTTCACAATTATGTGTCACATTAAAAATATATAGCACTCCAACAAAGTAGAAGGAAAATAACACTTTAATAACTTAGAAATATATACATCGCAACAAAAACAGTAAACACCTTAAAACATTTTTTATTAAAACAGAAGCAACAATGGTTTATGACATGGGGAACAGTAGTGATATTCTGGGCGGGTGATGGAACTGGGTTTGTTAATGGAAAAACATCTACAGAGAAAACTATTGGTAAATTATACTTCTCCGGAAATTTAAAACTCACAAATGTTTCATTTGTGTAATCGTTTTATGAACATGTACATTAAAAAAACTAAAAGAAATGCCAAGAACGTCCCATGTGAAAGTGAATTTTATCTGGCAATTTTTTTCTTGTCCTTCTCATGAAAAGAAAGTTAAAGCCAGGTTCGTTACCTGCCTCATCTGCAAAAAAAAAACTCTCGAGAGGGACCGAAAAAAAATAGCGCTATGGTAATCATACCATGCATCGGCACATGGAGAGGTGGCACCCTCTTAATTATTCTAAAGCACAACTTCGAGATTTGGGGGATAACCCCCGACCGGCAAAAACATCCACCAATGACTTAGCAATAAGTGAGTCAGAGGCAAGGGAAACGGTCCCAAATCTGCAAAAGAACTTTGGGCAGATGAGATTGACTTGTGTAGCATGTGAAAAATTAATTTCATGCGGAGAGATCAGTATTACTTCAATAAATACAGTAATCAATGATGCATTAGAACTTAATATCAATTCATTTTCCGAACGTGTAATCAGTACCTGTCCCATGTCAAGTCATTGTTCGAACTTCAATACCCATCCCGGATCAATTCATTGTCCGAACATATAATCAGTAAAAAGTGCGACAAGTGCAACAAAATCATATCGATAATTCATTGTGAGCAAGTACCAAAAGTGTCGACAATTCTAACCTTCAATAAATACAGTAATCAATGATGCATTAGAACTTAATATCAATTCATTGTCCGAATGTGTAATCAGTACAAGTCCCATGTCAATTCATTGTTCGAACGTATAATCAATGCCCATCCCGGATCAATTCATTGTCCGAACATACAATCAGTCTTATCCCATATCAATTCATGTGCTAAAAACTGCATACATATCTCATGATATCAAGGCTGAGCAATCGGGGCACAATAGTTTCATTTGTACCGGCGCCATTTTGGGTGAGGTCTGGAAGGTCCAAGTATAGTCAAAATGTCTCCAGCAACTCGTGGTTGGACCGGGACCTCTTTCGGCAGTCCAAAAGTTTTCGTTGAAGGGTAGTAGAGGGGACTGGCGACATGAACCATCAGTCAAAGAGGGGTGGGAGGCAAAAATCTCTCCTACCGGGTCATACTGGTGTCCCACCGGAACTGATCAAGTTGGTAGTCTTGCAGGATTTTGGTGATTTCAAGACTGAGGCCGGCGCCGGCATGAGCGCGCCGACGTCCCGCGGCTACGTCGTGGTCGTTCCGTGGGTGATCATGGCAGTCATTCCCCATCGGGGGTCGGGGGCCCCCGTGGCTCTTATAGAATCTTCAAAGTTGAGGAGAACGTTTCTGGATGCAGGACTCATTTTCTAGTTGAACTCAGAAGCGCCGTTGCACCGCAACAGTGGACGAGACCCCCGCTGGGTGAGCGGAGCATCATTGCCTCGCAATAGTGGACGAGAACTTTTGTCGGGTGAGTGCAGCGTCGCTGCATCGCAAGAGTGGAGGAACCCTTTTGTTGGGTGAGTGCAACGTCGCTGCATCGCAAGAGTGGACGAACCCTTTTGTTGGGCGAGTGGTGCGTCGCTGTATCGCAAGAGTGGACGAACCCTTTTGTTGGGTGAGTGGAGCGTTGGGGGTGCAGCTGAGGGGCCCCCACCTGGGGGGGGTGTGGGAGAGGCTCGTTCGGGCCGCCTCTCCCTCCCAGCGCATCCCACGCCGACACCTGGCGTTGATATCCGAGATGTCCGGACCAGGCGATAAGAGGGGGGGGTCGGAGGCAGAGGCCAGACATCCCCCCCCGTGGCCTGCAGGGGGCCGCTTCAGGCCCGAACGGGGAGCTCATATCAAGCCGGGGCCAGACCAGGAGATACAAGGGGGGGGGGGTCGGTGGCATGTGCAAGACATCCCCCCCCCAGTGTTGTCACAGCCATTATTGAAAAAAAGAAGAGGGATCCCGTCGGCCTCGGCTCCTCTCCTGGCCCACCTTAGGCGACGACCTCCCCGGCCGACGGCTGCCAGCAGGACTCGCCCTACACGTGCCGAAGGCCTCGTCTTCCGGATGGGCGTAGCCGTGAACCTGTTGCACTTCGGGAGTTTCCGGAATGGGGGTAGGTATCTGCTGATTTGTATTTATTTCATGTTACCGTTATTGGGCGTGGCGGGCTGTGGGACAGACATGCTTGGAGCAGTGGGGGGGTGGCGGAGCCTAGCTACCTTGTGGCTGCCGTAACGCCAAGCTTGGCTTCTTTCACCATTTTCATGTTTCTTATTTCTAGCGAAGTCAAAAACTCATCAGAGGCCTACTGATTTTGTTCGATTTCTTTCCTTTCCTTTTCAAGTGTGTTTCATGCTAAAGTTTCTGTTTAACAGGATACAGGGATTACTTCGTATTTTACATATGTCTTCTTTATTAGGGGTTCTCTCCGGTTGAGTCAGATGATGTACCTCTAATAAATGGTCCGGGTGGAAGTAGTTTCTCAATCAGTGGGGAGTGACAGATTACAACGGGGGACAAAGGTCCGCATTACCCACCCTTCACTACTTGCAAAGACTAGACAGAATATTTCTATTCCACGTTATTTGCAAACAGAGAGTACCTCGAAAGAACTATTCCTTGAACAATAAATTTCCAGCCAATCAATCAATCAGGCATGACGGATTACAACGGGGGACAAAAGTCCGCATTACCTATCCTTCACTATCTGCAAAGGGAGACAGAATATTTCTATTCTTCTCTGTTTGTAGACAGGGAATATCTCAAACAGCAATAATCGATAAAAAAAATAGTAGGATTATAACACTTTAATAACTTATAAATATATACATCGCAACAAAAACAGTAAACACCTTAAAACATTTTTTATTAAAACAGAAGCAACAATGACAACTAACAGTAGTGATATTCTGGGCGGGTGATGGAACTGGGATTGTTAATGGAAAAAGATCTACAGAGAAAACTATTGGTGAATTATACTTCTCCGGAAATTTAAAACTCACAAATGTTTTATTTGTGTAATCGTTTCAGGTCAAACGGATTGTGGGACAATGTTCACAATGGAAGAGTCACCAAAAGGCATTTGGATCGATGTTGCAGCAGGCTGTCATGTATATAGTTATTTAATAAAACGTTTTACCCTGTTACTTTGCTGGTGTGTTGTATATATTTATAATATTTGCATAGGGTTTGTCGTTATTTTGGGTGGGGTGGGGTGGGCGGCGGAGTCGAGCTGTCTTGCAGCCATCATGGTGTGGAGCTAAGTTCATCTTACTAGTTTCGTATTTCTCATGAGGGGTTGTTCTTAATGTTTCTATTTTAGCGAGGTCAAAAACAGATCCCATTAGTGGCCTACTGATTTTGCTCGATTCCTTTTGTTTTTTTAAACTATTTTTCCCTATCTGCAAAGACTAAACAGAGTATTGCGACTCTGTGCTTGTTTGTAAATACAGAATGAACCAAAGAGAACCAATTCTAAAACAGTAAATGCTTGGATAGCAATCAATCAAATAGAGAGAGAAGCAGGCCCGACGGATTACAACGGGGGCAAAGGCCTGCGTTAACTACCCTTCACTATCTGCAAAGAGAGAGTACTGCTAAGAGAAAAGAGGGGGGGGGGCAGCGTTCAAAGCACATCAGCGTG
Organism: Lissotriton vulgaris; assembly: GCF_964263255.1. NCBI lineage: Eukaryota > Metazoa > Chordata > Amphibia > Caudata > Salamandridae > Lissotriton > Lissotriton vulgaris. The sequence continues at coordinate 341,603,521 of NC_141699.1, forward strand.
CATAAACACGAAAATGTTTTTATCTATCATGTACTTGACATTTGACAGCATTTGATATTTGGTATTAAAAAAACATTGCAATTCACAGAAAAAAACATAGGTTTTAGGCCATATACAGTTAGGGATTTGCATTTACAAAACCTTATTTTACTCGCATAAAACCATTGAAATTTGCATATATAGTTAGATGCGCTAACTATATATCGCGCACCCGCAATCCACTGCTGATGATGTCACATATTACATCATTCATGACATGGTCAGTGACATCACTGATGACATCACTGATGACAACTCAAATGACATCACTGATGACAACTCAAATGACATCACTGACAACATCACTGATGACATCAATCATGTGATAATACGATCAACCTCTTCAGACTCTAATATAACCTTAGATACACTCAGAGTAAACAGACACTCACAGACTGTCACTCATCCATGGAGTTACTCCCACACCTAGTCAGTCATGCACTGAATCAATCACATCTCCATATCCTCAACTATACAGTTATACACACCTTACTTATTCAAACATATACTAACACATATTTACTCTTTTATACAATCCCTGATACAAGTTCACAATGATCCATACAGCCACTCACACATTCACTGGCTCTTATACACAGTAATTTATATATGTGAACTTTCACATGTACTGTGTTTTACATATGTACTTACTTTGACATGTAGCACTGAGATATCCATTCACTCGCCAATACACTCGTACACAGTCAACCACCCATACAGCTGTTTCCACATGCAGTTTTGAACCCATAGATCTAGTAAATAAACTGTTCACACATGTATGCACAGAGTCACACACCTCCCAGCCACCCCCACACACACACTCACTCTTCCATACAAATACTCGGGCAACCAATCAATAACCCATACAGTTACTCATATAGCTACTGATCAACACATGCAGCAGTTCATAGAACAACAGATATAATGATGCACAAATTAAGATAGTTTAGTCACTAACCCATGCACTCAGTGAGACACATTTAATCACTCTCTCGTACAGTCAGTCATGCACCTACTAAATCCTTCATCCAGACACTTATACATCCACTCATTCTTCAATATGTAAGACATATTTTAACTTTACAGAAACATACAGTCACTGGATGATGTCATCAGTGATGTCATCAGTGATGTCACTGACCATGTCATGAATGATGTAATATGTAACATCATCAGCAGTGGATTGCGGGTGCGCGATATATAGTTAGCGCATCTAACTATATATGCGAATTTCAATGGTTTTATGCGAGTAAAATAAGGTTTTGTAAATGCAAATCCCTAACTATATATGGCCTAAAACCTATGTTTTTTTCTGTGAATATATATATATATATATATATATATATATATATATATATATATATCATAAAACCCTCCAACGAATTCAAATTAACTACAAATAATACTGCATATATACATATGTATATGTATATACAGATAGATAAATAAATTCGTAACCCAAAATATAGAACTATATATAATACATACACAAATTAAAACCTAAATTAGCATTTACCATAGAAAAAACGACACTGATAAAAAATGCAAACTATACTAAACCAATCAATAACGCAAAATTATAAACAACTTAAAGCAATTGAACCAAAAAAAACGTCTACAGCAATACTGTAAAAGGCACACTAATTTAAACAACAACATACTTCAAAAATGACAAAGGTTGCAAGACGTGGAACCTATGCAAATTTCCCTCAATTAATGATTAAAGAAGAAAAATAAACATCTGAACAACCACATAACCATGTAAGTACTTATTTTTGAACTAAAACATAATTGTTATTAAACTTCAAAATAGAAAATATATATCAAATAGCAAATACGTAGTAACACACTCTCCAACATTTATCTTTTTACATAGACTTCATAAAAGAAAATATCTACAACTTGAAAACCAATAAACTGACAGAAAATACCAACTACCACAAACCAGCAAAAAGATATAAGAAAGTAAATATACATGACTAACAAATTATAAACTGGCCCAAATAGCAAACAAAAATAAGCCTAATGACCCCAACCTCTACAAACTTTCAATAAAGTATCAGTTAAACTATAACTTATGTTTTTTTTTCATTCAAGAGAAAAGAAAGCACCTGTTTCACATCAAAACAACCCCAATGGAAAATCTGCAAAACTGTGTGAAGCACATCACCAGAACATACTGATAAGTATACAAAATATGACACTACTTACAGATACAATGAAATAGGCCACAGCCTTTATCACTTCACAGAAAGAAAAGCAACAACTAAATGACATGGGTTACTCTTACAGCCAAGAAAGTGCATCATCGGCACCTATAAACCTGAAATGTACAAAATAGTATTCTAATGCATGCCATGGGAGTGCAACTATAAAACATGATGTTGTAATTCATGTAAGAGACCACAACCACCCCAAAATATGACAAAAATTGAATAGATAGAATTTATATGAGAGAAGCAAGCATTAGTTCCCAGGATCCCAGAAGCAAACTCCTGAAAGATATAATACAGAGAGTACAGAACACATAACAGGGCAACTACCACCAATCCCCAGTTTTAAACGTTCAATTGCATGTAACTAAAAAGCCACGAGTGATACCAGACCTGCCCCTGGAAGACACCAAGACATAGACATACCTGAACATTTAACAATGACACATAATGAGGAACCTTTCCTTTTACAAGACAACCTAAAATATGAGAAACACATTTGAATATTATCTACAGCAAACAACCTAATGAAACTTAGCCAATGTTAAACATGGATGATCGATGGGAACTTCAAAATGTGTCCCAAACCAATCACTCAGTGTTAGACGGACCGGAAGGGTCGGCCGAGGACAAGGGGAGAGGTCTCCGGGAAGAGCCGTCTCCAGCGATCGTACAGACGAGTAACTTCCCCCCCACAGATGTACACCACACAGAAATAAGGTTTAACGTTCTTTATAAGCAATCTTTAAGTACGGTGGAATGGTACAAGGAGGTCTGGACTCAGGGGTCCCCTCGATTCTAGTCTCTGGGTTTGGGGAGAAGGGGTAGCGGGACAGTCTTGTTACCAATCTGGTAGATGCGATGATAAGATGGATAGCTCACAATCCTCGAGCTCGGCGTTCTAGATGATCGGGCCGCGGCGGAGCCAGCAGGTCCTGAGAAGGTTGTAGTTACAAACGGTCCGCGGCCACGCCAGCAGGTCCCGACGAGGATGAAGGTTTCAGAAGGTTGCGGCAGCGCCAGCAGGCAAGGCAGTAGTTCGCAAGGCAGGGCTACGGCAGCGCCAGTAGTCCGTCAAGGATGAGTTCTTCACTGCGTCTCTGGACTCCAGGATACAACTGCCTTCCTGCTCTGGAGCTGCCCCAGTTATAGGTCTGGCGCCCTTTGATGTCCGGACCCTCGCACTTGGAGGTCGGGAGGTCCAGGATGAGGGAGTCCAGACACCCAGCAGGGGGGTGGAGCCAGCGCCTTGGGGAGCTGGGGGCGATCGGCACCTGGCGGGGGAGAGCCATCGACACTTCTTCCTCCCATTGACCTGCCAAGTGGTCCGCTCACCTCCTGGGTGGATGGTGGTGCCGGGATGTCGGGGCCTGGCCAGGCCCAGGGTTAGGGTCGATCGGAGGCCACGCGGCCTCGTGGTGCAGTGTCCAAGATGGTGCCCAGGCCGGGCGAGGGGGCCGGTACTGATTCGGGCCAATGATGCAGAGATGTCCGGGATCAGGAGTCCCGTATGAGTCGGGGAGCGAGTGGTTTCTGTGGGTAACACCTGGAGGGCCGGGCTCGGGCCTTGTCATGCGGGGGGGGAGCGAGCCCTTCACGTGGCCTGTCCAACATGCGTACCCCCCAGCTGAAGGCGGGGAGAGTCACCCATCCTCTTGGGGACTGAAAAAGGCGAAGGCGGAGGCGGAAAAAGCGTGACAGGCCATCCGCGTTGGCGTGGTCTTGCCCAGGTCGATGTTCCACAGTGAAGTCCATCCCCTGCAGGGAGATGGACCAACGCAATAGTTTTGGGTTTTCCCCCCGCATCTGCATTAGCCACTGCAGGGGCCGATGATCTGTCTGCACCCGGAAGTGGGTACCGAAGAGATAAGGCCGGAGCTTTTTGAGGGCCCACACCACTGCGAATGCCTCCCTCTCGATGGTGCTCCAGCGTTGCTCTCGGGCCAGGAGACGTCTGCTGATGAAAGCCACTGGTTGGTCAAGTCCTTCGGGGTTCAACTGGGAAAGGACTGCCCCAATGCCATGGTCGGAGGCATCCGTTTGGACGATGAGTTCCCAACTGTAGTCGGGGGCCTGGAGCACAGGGGCGGAGCACATGGCGGCCTTCAGCTTCTCGAAGGCCGCTTGACAGTCTGGGGTCCAGTTGACCTTCTTTGGGTGGTTTTTGGATGTGAGTTCCGTGAGGGGCCCCACAATGCTGCCATAGTCCCTCACGAACCGCCAGTAGTAGCCTGTGAGTCCCAAGAAGGCGCGGACCTCGGTCTGGGTGATGGGGGGCTGCCAAGACTGGATGGCAGCGATCTTGAGTTGCAGAGGGGCCACCAGACCGCTTCCCACCTGGTGTCCGAGATAGGTCACGGACCCCTGGCCAATTTGGCATTTGCTGGCCTTGATCGTGAGGCCGGCTCGTTGGAGGGCCTGCAGAACCTCTCGGAGGTGGTTGAGGTGGTCGGACCAGTGGCGGCTGTACACAGCGATATCGTCCAGGTAAGCGGCGCTGAATTCCTCGAGTCCCGCCAGGACCTGGTTCACTAGCCGCTGGAAAGTTGCTGGGGCATTCTTCATGCCGAATGGCATGACCTTGAAGTGGTAGTGGCCATCAGGGGTGGAGAAGGCAGATCGTTCTTGGGCCCGGGGTGTGAGACCGATCTGCCAGTAGCCCGCTGTCAGGTCGAAGATGCTGAGGTAGCGAGCAGCTCCCATGCGGTCGATTAGTTCATCTGCTCGGGGGATGGGATGTGCGTCGGTTCTGGTGACAGCGTTCAAGCCCCGGTAGTCGACGCAGAACCGGAGCTCAGGAGTGGTGCCGGGGGCGGCCGCTTTGGGGACCAGTACCACTGGGCTGGCCCAGGGGCTGTCTGAGGGCTCGATGACCCCGAGCGCGAGCATTTTTGACACCTCCTCTTGGATGCAGGCCCGTACCCGATCTGGTACGCGGTAGGCCCGATGTCGAATAGGGGGACTGTCTCCAGTGTCCACGTCGTGCAAGCACCAGGGGGTGACCCCGGGGGTGAGGGAGAACAGGGTTGCGAACTGCAGTAGGAGGTCTCGGCAGCCTTGGCGCTGTTCCGGGGTGAGGGCCTCTGAGGGTCGGACCCCGTCCACGGACCCGTCCTTCGCCCGAGTCCGTAGGAGATCAGGGAGTGGTTCGGAATCCTCTTCGGCTCCGCTGTCTGTCGCCATCAGGAGGCAGAGCTCCGAACGCACAAAGTGGGGTTTTAATCTATTGGCGTGGAGGACCCGGAGGGGGTTCCGTGCAGATTCCATATCGATGAGATAGGTGACAGGGCTCTTGCGCTCGACCACTTTGAAGGGCCCTGTCCACTTGTCCTGCAAGGCGCATGATTCGGTGGGGGACATCACCCACACTTGTTGGCCGGGTTCGAATTCGATGGAGGAGGCATTTTGATCGTACCACCTTTTCATGTCTTCCTGACTGGCCTCCAGGTTCGCTTTTGCCATTTCTCTGAATCGCCTGGTCTGATTGCGTAGGGTCAGGAGGTACTTGAAAACATCTGGAGGGTTCTTCAGGAGGGGCATTTCCCAACCTTCTTTGACTAGGCTGAGCGGCCCTCGCACAGGGTGTCCGTATAAGAGTTCGAACGGGCTGAAGCCGAGGGACTTCTGGGGGACTTCTCGATAGGCAAAGAGGAGACACGGCAGTAGCACATCCCACTGGCGACGGAGGGGCTCTTCCAACCCCCCAATCATCCCTTTAAGCGTGCGGTTGAACCGCTCGACTAGTCCGTTTCCTTGAGGGTGATAGGGGTTCGTGAATCGGTAGGTGACCCCGCACTGTTGCCAGAGGGACTTCATGTATTTGGAAATAAAGTTTGTGCCTCTGTCGCTGACGACTTCTCGGGGGAAGCCCACCCGGGAGAAGATCCCCATCAAGGCCCGGCCGACCACCGGGGCTGTGACAGTTCGCAGGGGAACAGCCTCGGGGTAGCGGGTGGCGTGGTCCACCAGTACCAGGATGAACCGATGTCCTTGTGCTGTACGGGGGTCTAGGGGCCCCACAATGTCTATTCCCACCCTCTCGAACGGGGTGGTGACAACTGGGAAGGGTTGTAGAGGTGCTTTAAGTTTGCGGCCGCTCTTCCCGCTGGCCTGGCACGTGGGGCAGGATCGGCAGTGGTTGAGGACGTCGTTTCTCATCTTTGGCCAGAAAAAGTGGGTCACTAGGCGACTGTAGGTTTTGTCTTGACCCAGGTGACCAGCCAGGGGGACATCGTGGGCCAAGTTTAGCAAGAAGTCTCTAAAGCGGAGGGGCACCACTAGCACTCGACTGGCCCCTAACTCCGCGATTCTCTGTTCGCTGTACAACAGGTCGTTGTCCCAATAGACCCAATGGGCTCCGGAGGTGTCCCCTGCGCTTTGGGCGAGGGCTTGTTGGCGGAGTCCCTCGAGGGAGGGACAGGTCTTCTGCTCTTGACGAAACTGTTCCTGGGTGGGCCACCCTTCCTGACGCCACTGAGCCAGGTCGGGAAGGTCCTGGGGCTGAGCGAGCCCTTCGGGAGTTTGCTCTTGAGGGTCGGCCCGGTCGGCGTCTTCTGCTGGAGCGACCGGGGGAGGAGGTGCTGGCCATTCGGGTTCTTCAGGTCGGGGGATGGCACGGGCGGCCATGGACCGGGTGGTTACGCACGCCCAGTCCGGGAGGCCCAACATCCCCAGGTGCTCTCTTCTCTCTACGGCGGCCCACGGGGAACTCTCAAGATCATTCCCCAGGAGACAGTCCACGGGGGCATCATCTCGGACCGTTACCTTCAACATGCCGGAGACTCCTCCCCACTCGAAGGGGACGCAGGCCATCCGGCATAGACTCTCCGAATTGTCGGCTGAACGGACAGGGCAGAGAATGTTCGGCAGGATCTGTTCCGGGGTCACCAGGTGACAGCGGACGGCTGTCACACTGGCCCCTGTGTCACGTAGGGCTTCGGCCCTGCGCCCATTAATGTTCACCCACTGACTGTACTTCCTGGTGTTGGCGGGTAGGGGGGCCCGCGGGACCATGTCTCTTCCCCCTAGGCACGCTAGAACCATGGCGGCTGGTTCCCACTCTTGGTGTTCTTGCTCGCACTCCTCTTGTTCTTCGGAGATTTGCTCTTCCCCCAGGGCGGCGGCAGCCATCTGGCGGGGTCTCGGAGTCTGGTTCTGTGGACAGTTCGGGTCATTTGCGTAGTGGCCGACTCGCTGGCATCGGTGACACGTGACATGGGCTCTGTACCCCGGGCGCGCCGGGGGGTTGCCCCGGTTGGCCGGGGGTGGGGTGCTGGCAGCGGGAGCGGCCGGGGCGTTGTCTCTTCCTCGTCCCTGGCCCCCTCCTCCTCCTCGGGGACGGTGCTGACCTTGGTTGTTCCGGTTCTGTTCATGGGGCCCATTCCGGCCCACTCGGGTAATTTCCCACCGGTCAGCCTCGGCGACGAGCTGCCGTGGATCAGTCAATTTACTGTCGAGGAGGTGCTGCCTGAGCTCGACGAAGCAGTTGTTAGATAGGTGCTCCCACACCATGAGATTGAAGAGTTGCTCGTAGGTCGTCACATTGCTTCCCTTGATCAAACCCTCGAAGGCTCGGCTGAAATAGTTCACATACTCCACCCAAGTTGTACCCGGGATCCGGGTGCAGTCTCGGAACCTCTGGCGGTACATTTCGGGTGTGAGCCCATAACGGGTGAGGAGGGTAGCCTTCATGTGGTCATAGGAGGTCATCAGGTGGTCTGGGAGCTGTAACAGGGCGTCGCGGCCCTCATTGACGAACCTCCCCCATAGCCCGGCTCCCCAGTCACTTCGATCGATCCGGTGGGAGGTCATGGCGATCTCGTAGGCCTTGAACCATTGTTGTATGTCGTCATCTCGGAAATATTCTCGAACGACATCCTTGGGGATGTGTACTTTCTTTTCTGTTGCTCCCGGGGTGCGCGGTTGCTCGGGCACCCCTAATTCTTTGTTCTGCTTACGTAAGTCTATTTCTGCTAGCTTGCGCTCGTGTTCATACGCTAGTCTCTTTTCTTCGAGTTCTCTTTGTCTCTGTTTTTCTTCCCGTTCTTCTCGGAGCCGCAGATGTTCGAGGTTCAGTTTTTGTTCGGCTAATTTGAGTTCGCCATCCATTTTGAGTCGGGCCATTTCCAACTCATGTAGTCTGCTTTTTTCTCTCTCTCGGATCTCTTCCTGCGAGAGACCCATTCTTCGCTCCTCGGGAGCCGTGGTGTTCCTCTCTGATGCTGCAATGTTTTGGTCCGGGGGTCTGACGGCCCCGGTTTCTGCCCATGACTCAATGGCGTGCTTGAAATGGAAGGCGCCAACCCCCTCGGGGAATGGCGTCGTTAGTGGCAGCCAAAGGGCCGACCCGGAGTAGGATCGCTTCCGGGTTATGTGACCCGGAAGTGAGCGCGGCGCCAGGACCAATGGGAACAAGGGTCGAGGTACGCCCCGGAAGTGATAGTAGGGCGCGAGGCTTAAAAGCCCGCGACCAGCCTAGAGGCCCCCTCTTTGTCCGCTGATCGCCCAGGAGTCGGACGTCTCCAAGAGAAGACATCGTGGGAACATCGCGTAGGAGTATACAGCGAGAGTTAATCCGACTCATGGTGTAGGTTAGCGGGCCTTGCAGTGTGTGCTGGATTTCTTTACAACTTTCGTGTTTATTTCTTTTGATTTAAATATTAATCGCGGGGGGGGATTGCCGTGGTAAATCCTCATGTCCAGGGGGAGGGCGAGCGCTGGCGCTCGATCATCCGATTCCCTGGGGTCCGGGCCCATCCGTGGCGCGGTGGGCCTAAAAGTCCTTTGGGGTTTCTCGACAAGTTTTAACGTTGTTTTCTTTAAGTGCAGGATGCCGTCGAAGAAGGTGCCGAAGGGTAAACAACCCGCTGCCAAGAATGAGGAATACCTTGCCTTTACGGAACTGCTGGAATTCACAAAGGAAAAAGGCATGGATTGGGTACTAAAGAATATGAGAGACGGGGCTAGAGCAGATGCGAACTCTCAGGAGGAGAGGGGGAGAGGCAAAAGAGCGAAGCATACCCCAGAAAAGCTTAGAAGCTCGGCAAGAGGCAAGCGGTCTAGGCCGACGGATTCACGACCAGTATCACCAGGTGAGGAGGAGGTGCCAGAGACAATTGATTCGAACTCAGGCCCAGATAATGACCCAGATGACACCGACGGGCAGTATGATGCATCTAGGCCCACGCAGATAGGAGGGTTCCCCGTCACTTCTGTGGGGGGGTCCGGTCCGCACGGTATGTTACCGCCAGTAGTGGCACAGCCGGGTAGCGGAGTGTCGCAAGTTTGGGTTCAGCCCGGGGGGGTCGCTCAGTTACCAGGGATGCAATTATATGGGTCGCATGGTCAAGTGATAGGTAGCAACCCTGTAAGCTCAGTGTTTCCTGCCTACACGGCTCACGGGTCCCCCTTAGCGATGACTGCTTACTCCAACCTGGGGGGTCCAAGTCAGGGCTCAATGGCGAACGCCGTAGTTGATGTGGCGGGTCCCTCTAATGGCCAGATGCATGGGGGGTTGGGGGGGCAACCAGCTGGTTCCCCGTTACTAGCATTCAGCCCGTTAATGTTCGGTTCGTCCTCAATGACCTTATCGCCATCCGCGGGGATCACTTGGCATGTGCCAGCAGATATGAAGGACAGGATACTCAGAGGCGAATACGTAGAGTGTTCGACCTTATCAATGCAGGGGTGGCGGCCGGAAAACCCAAGGGCGGGAAAGAGGGAGATTACAATCAGAAGAAATCGTGGGTGGAATGGTCCATGAAGAATTGGATCACGGGATTCGCAATATATGCCGCTGTTATGCTTGAGAAGTATCCGGTTTTAGGCCCACAAATGATGAGCTACATATCCCTGATACATGGAGCGGCAACAGAGTTTCCAGGCCAGGGGTAATAATAAACAAGCACACTGCAGAAAATCAAGTACGACTCCAGAGTTTGATGTGGGATTGGGTCCTTGTAAAGCATGCAGTGTGGTGGGGGGAGAATGCACTTTGTCTGCCATCTATCGTCTTTAGTACTCAGACCGGTGGTAGCGATACCTAGTTCAATGCAGAATTGTTTCAACTCACGATGGCTGTACTCTTCCAAGTTCTCCATCTGGAATTTCTCGGTGGATCCGCTCTCTTTGGTTGTCATTGTGGTTTCGTCGTGGGGTGAGCTACTCTCTGTACGATTACGCGTTGATTCGGATCGCGCCGCTGGCCACCAATGTTAGACGGACCGGGAGGGTCGGCCGAGGACAAGGGGAGAGGTCTCCGGGGAGAGCCGTCTCCAGCGATCGTACAGACGAGTAACTTCCCCCCCACAGATGTACACCACACAGAAATAAGGTTTAACGTTCTTTATAAGCAATCTTTAAGTACGGTGGAATGGTACAAGGAGGTCTGGACTCAGGGGTCCCCTCGATTCTAGTCTCTGGGTTTGGGGAGAAGGGGTAGCGGGACAGTCTAGTTACCAATCTGGTAGATGCGATGATAAGATGGATAGCTCACAATCCTCGAGCTCGGCGTTCTAGATGATCGGGCCGCGGCGGAGCCAGCAGGTCCCGAGAAGGTGGTAGTTACAAACGGTCCGCGGCCACACCAGCAGGTCCCGACGAGGATGAAGGTTTCAGAAGGTTGCGGCAGCGCCAGCAGGCAAGGCAGTAGTTCGCAAGGCAGGGCTACGGCAGCGCCAGTAGTCCGTCAAGGATGAGTTCTTCACTGCGTCTCTCGACTCCAGGATACAACTGCCTTCCTGATCTGGAGCTGCCCCAGTTATAGGTCTGGCGCCCTTTGATGTCCGGACCCTCGCACTTGGAGGTCGGGAGGTCCAGGATGAGGGAGTCCAGACACCCAGCAGGGGGGTGGAGCCAGCGCCTTGGGGAGCTGGGGGCGATCGGCACCTGGCGGGGGAGAGCCATCGACACTTCTTCCTCCCATTGACCTGCCAAGTGGTCCGCTCACCTCCTGGGTGGATGGTGGTGCCGGGATGTCGGGGCCTGGCCAGGCCCAGGGTTAGGGTCGATCGGAGGCCACGCGGCCTCGTGGTGCAGTGTCCAAGATGGCCCCCAGGCCGGGCGAGGGGGCCGGTAGTGATTCGGGCCCATGATGCAGAGATGTCCGGGATCAGGAGTCCCGTATGAGTCGGGGAGCGGGTGGTTTCTGTGGGTAACACCTGTCGGGCCGGGCTCGGGCCTTGTCATGCGGGCGGGGAGCGAGCCCTTCACGTGGCCTGTCCAACACTCAGGTATACACCATACATGGTGAATATAAAAGCACAAATATCCTTTTTATGTATGACCTACTACCAAATAACAAAGCAGCACTAACTAGGAATTTATTTAAACATATAAAACATGAAACAAATAACTACTAGCCCTGAACAATAATCATACACTTTGAGCAAGCCATTCTAAAAATATATCCCCACATAGCCATTCAAGGCTGTTAGTATAATTTCAAACTAAATGGAGACATCTCCAAAAATCTGCACTAAGTGTAGAATATTCCACAAACAGCCAATTTGCCTTTGAAATAAAAGAAAATTACAGCACTAGTTAATGTCCCTGTCACAGAGGTAGCCAACCACTACAATTTACTAAGAGAAAACCCTTTCTACCAACAAATTGAAGACAAACATAGTGACCTAATGGACTTTTTGAAGACACTTGGGTTGGCAGATTACATCACTCCAGACACAGATGCCAACTCAAATTCCAACTACCATGGAGGAATGTCTATGACAGCACCTTGGTACAGGAAGCCCAAACAAACAATGCAGAGGAAGGATGGCACAATGCCTTCCAATTCACAGTAGGCAGAACACAACCTACACTACACACATTTATAGAATCATTACACAAAGAGCAAATCTATCAACAGCCACGAATGGAGGAATCTGTTAGCTAAACTAGCTCTAAACTTAATAAACAATCTAAAAGAATATACACCATGTTGCAATGTAAATTAAACTTTTCCTATATAACAAAGTAGTAGATTACTTAGAAATGATAGCCAAGAGCATATATAAAATAAATTCTAACCTTCCAAACCCCTCAAAAGGTATAACAAACTCTAAACCAACATACCAAATCCATTTTTTTAAATAAAATAATAAATATAATATTTTATTAGCTCGGTCGAATAATTAGCTAAAATCACAATATTAATAAAGACTGATAGAATAAAAATATGTATAAATGTAGATGTTGCCAAACAATTTATAATCCTGTCTCAAATGGAAAGTTAATTATCAGCTACACTGAAACTTTCTCAGTTGCGGTAAGGAGGGCATTACACGGTTTTGGACAAAATATTGGAAAACTAATATTTTGATACTAGACTTTTGTGTTAAGAATATCGGGACATCAACAATATCGGGGACAGGAATATCGAAGGAAAAAATATAATTTCTAGTGTTGTTTTTAATATTGTGGTAGAAAATATTGTTGTATGTAATATTATTAGTCCTAATTAAGCACTGGGTGTAAATACTGAGCCCAAAAGCACCCTCCGCAAAATTACATTTGCACACCATATGAAATGTTTTTGTACCATATTACATGTTACGACAAATAATAGGAAATAATAGGCAGATTATGCACGATTTTGAGCACACTATTCATTCATATTACATCTCACAACCTTGCATTGTCCAGCTCCAAGAATCTGTGGGTAACAGAAATTGGCAAATATGACTAAGAGGAATTCATTTATGCATTCTTATAAAGTGCACTCAACCTAAGGGTACCAGCACACTGTATATATAAGAACAGTAATACACTTAAACCAATTTATGCATAACCAAAAAAATAAATATTATAAGCAGTTCTACAACTAGTGCAAAATAGTATGAGGATGGGAAGGTTGGAGTGTACAAACAGTAGGCAGTGAAGAAACAACAAGGAAATAGGTAGAATAGGTAGACTGTCATCACATAGCAACAAAGTTGTAAGAGATAGGTCAGTAAGATGCGAAAGTTAAAGATAAAAGGCAAATCCAATCAGCCAAGTGTGCATGAGGAGAATGGTAATACAGGAGAGCAGCAGAATACTGCCAAGAGAGCCAAAAAACAAAAACAATGGGCTGGACTGTTGCCATGAGGAACAGAGTCAACACTGATTTGCATATGGCTGGGTACAAATTAGGGTGACATAGTGATCAAGAGAATGATGGATTAAGCCCAGATCTGTGACCGGGGCGAAGGTTTGATTTGTTCAGCATTCCGTCCATCACCTGTACATTTTGGTTTTGTTGCCCTAAGTGGGAAGGGATTTCCCAGACGTGGATCCCGTGTTAACTGTGCCACTGGATTCAAGCTAGCCTGGATAATGAGGGGTGATACTGTGAAACTGGTCCCAGGATGCTTGTTTCTGTTCTAGGAAGGACCTGGTCTGGCAGTTTGGGCTGGACTGTTCCCATGGAGAGCAGGGTCAAGACTGATTTGCATATACCTGAGTCCGCACTGAGCAGGCATGGTGAGCAAACAAAAAAATGATGGATTAAGCCCAGATCTGCGACTAGATTGAATGTTTGATTTGTTCAGCATTCCGTTCATTTGCTTATTATGTGTTATAGACATCACTGGAATTAGAAAGGTCACCCTGCTTATGAGTAGGGGTGGGTGGAATGCTTATCTCCACCCAGAGAATTGTCAGAATTCGGTGGAGTTCTTGCCAAATTCTGCCAATCACTGCATGGTGAATTATTTCCCTCAAGGCTCCAGAAATGCGAGAGCGTGCAGCAGTGGCATACCAAAACATGAGTGGGCCCCCCTGCAAGATATTCTAAATGGGCCCCTCACACTCACATCAGTAGGGGCTGAGGGGGGGCCCTCCAATATGGGTAAGCCTGGGGCCCCCTGTACCACAGGGGCTGCGGAGGCATTTGTTACATCCCTGGCGTGCAGGCATGAGCGGGATTTGGTGTCTGCTAGCACCATTTGTTAGCACGGGTGAATGTTGTCTTGTGGCTTCATCTCTAGTATGTTTGCAGCATTTGCATCCGTAAAATGAACTTGAATGGTTGCACATTCTTGGTGCTAAATTGCAGTGCAGACAGTGCAACATTAATATTTCTGCCTGTCGGTGGAACTCAGCAGAACCTCACTGAGTTTTTATTTAACTGTGGAATTTGTAATAAAATCAGCAAACCCAATGATCCTGGCAAATTGCAGACTAATCTGTAACCTACCATAACTTAACAAATTAATGGAAAGAAAATTTAGGAGGAAGGAATAGGTAGCACAGAGTCAACTCGTACACAGTCACCCATCATGATTCAGACCTTCGAGGAGCATAGAAGCCTCATTGAACAACGTTTGAGAAGAACTCATCTTCTTTTGGATGAACACAAATAAGCAGTGATGCCAGAAATGGGATTTCTGGTTGGCCAGGGCAAAGGAGTTACACGCTGAAGATAACTCCTGCTCACCCCCTTGGTAGCTTGGCACGAGCAGTCAGGCTTATCCCAGTGGCAATGTGTAAAGCGTTAGTGCAACACACACACAGCAGCGACACACTAGGTACACTACAAAAGAGACTCCACACAAGGTTGTATAAAAAATAGCCTTTGTATTATCATAAACACATTAGATCCTAATCACACAATACACACTGTGCCAACTGGCACAAAGTAGTAATTTACAGGGATTATATACAGGATAGGGCCAATCGGGCCACTGTCAGAACATCAGAACAGGTAAGTAGCAAACCAACAGTAACTACTAGTATAGACACATATGCATAAACCACATTAGGCATTCACATTTAGGCATAAACACATTGTGCATAAGTCACATTGGGCATTACCCATATTATGCAGTAATCATAATATTACATAGAATAGCCTATTATGCATACCACATAATCACATCAGGCACTCCCTAGGTCTAAACATTATTAGTAGCAGTGGACCCTAACATTACAACTGCACATGGGGGTAGTCAGCATAGTACATTATGCCCTAGCATCAGGAACCGTGCACAAAAGTAAACACTGTCAAAGTGCCCATATTCTAGCTCTACCAGCCAAAGCCAGCAGTACCCAACAGTAAAACGTGAGCCCCTTCCTCAGCGCGGTGCCAGTGCCCTATAATGCGGGGTCTCTCACACAAGGATCAGGCACCATGGCACCTGTGTTCCCCCAACTGAGTTTATCATATTCCCAGTGGCGTTGTCTTCAAAATCAGGATTTCTTCCAGTGGGGGGCCCTGTCCCGGGCTCGCCCCGCGATGCTCCTTTTCAAGTGAGGGCTTTCCCAACTCCGAACCCCTTGGCTGTAGTTGCAGCAAGAACAATGCTACCCACACTTTGGCAAGAAGGCAGCTGCCCACGGTCACTTGCCGCAGCTGCATAATGCTGACCTTGCTGCCCGGGTGGAAGCAAAAAGAGGCTCAGCTCCACTCACCACTCCTCGGGGGCTGAGTGTGATACTTGGCAGACGCTGTACTCTGGTCAGGATCCTCTGGGGTGGAAAGGCACGGAGCGACGTCTCCGCCTCTCCACTTCGTTTTTTTGAGCCTCCGGCGGCCCCCAGCTGAAGGGAGGCCATGAGGCTCTGCTGCCTCCTGCTTGTCTCCTTCGCAACCAATGGGTTCTGCCCAAAACCAGGCACAGGCGTTGCTGGACTTCTGGCTGTAATTTTTGGCTGTATCCTGCTTGCGGCCTCGGTCCCGGCCACAGTCAGGCTCTACTGCCTGACTTCCTGCTCTGAAGGGGCCGTCTACATACAGAACAAAGTCTCCATCGACTTGGCTCCTTCTCGTTTCCTCAGGCCAAGGCTCCACCCTAGGCCGGGCGCTCCTCTCCTGACTTCTGATTTTCATGGAGCGAAGTCTCCGCAATGTTTTGACCCAGGTCGTGCAGCCTAACACACGCTGCACGACCTCACGCTGCCCCAGGCACTTGGACCAACTCAAATGAGAGCGCTCACCTTGTGCTTTCGTTAACAAAATGGGCAGCAGGGCCAGACTGGGCGTATTTTCCAGCACTCACTGCGAGCTCTCTCACAAATATACAGTACTGACCATGGGCAGGTCAGCACACCGGAACCCTCAGCAGAGAGGAAGTCCTTGGAGTTTCCCCTGCCAGCAGGGCAATCCTTAGTGGCAGTTCCTTCTGTAGTCCAGCAGTCCATCAGGCTGCCGGCTGAAAGTGAGCACCCAAGCACCAAAAAGACATGGTGTCACAGCCTCAATATTTATATCAGCCAGGTCTTTGTTCTGCCCTGGCACAGGGCTTGGGGAATCCAGTAAAAACCAGTTCTGGGGGCACTCAACATTTTATTTACAGTGCCCAACAGTTCTCTTTGGCAATGCAGGTCCTGGCACCAGGCACATCACAGGGGGCAGAGCCAGCATTGTCCCAGGCACGCACAGACCTATTCACGGTCAGGGGCTACTCCTCCCACTACTCCAAATGCAGATCTGCCCATTCAGCCTAGCGCTGACTCACCCAGCCCCTCTGGAGCCACACACCTCACAAGCCTCTGTCACTCCAGAGCCAGACATGCAATACACATCAGGCAGGCACAAAGACACATAGCACACAGAAATGCCAAGTTCTATAAGTAGCATTTCTAAAATAGTAATGATAAATCTGCGAACACCGTTAAGCAGCATTTATATTTACTATTCCAAACATACCAAACTTGACCACGCTGCTCCTCTACTATCAGGAATTACCGCTGACACACATATCAGGGAATCCCCAATGCACTCCTATGAGAGGACAGCCTCACAGCAGTGAGAAACCAAAATGGCTGTTTGTCACTACCAGGACATGTCATACATTTAAGGTACATGTCCTACCTTTTACCTACAATGCAACCTGCCCATAGGGCTAGCTAGGGCCTACCTTAGTGGTGACTGACATGTAGTAAAATAGGGGTCACAGATGGGGCACCCACTTTACGTGCCACGTCACAGCTGCAGTAAACTGCACACATAGGCCCTGCAGAGACAGACTTGAAAGGCTACTGTGCTGGGTGGCGCAATCAGCGCTGCAAGCTCACCAGTTGCATTTAATTTACTGGCCCTTTGTATCAGAGATACCACTTTACAAGGGACTGACAAGTAAATTAAATATGCCAAACAGGTGTAAAGCATTTTTACCATGTTTACCTACCACAGAGAGCACACACACTTTACACTGGACAGCAGTTCTAAAGTGCCCAGAGTCCTAAAACCCCCAACACCATGTCAGAAAAAAGACTAGGAGAAAGGCAAAAAGTTCAGGGATGACCCTGCAAAAAGGGCCAAGTCCAACAAGTGATAAAACTCACATCTCTTCCACCCACATTATAATTCCTATATATCATAGGAAGCTGAAAAATTATCAAGTATTTCCTGATCTTCTTTGCCTTTCATACAATCCCTGCTTTCCAAATGTAGCCAAACAAATAAGGACTGGTTTAGGTTTAAAGCATTTTTTATTAAAACGAAAAAACATGGGGAAGGGGGTAGGAGGTCAAGGATACATACAGTACAATGAAAAGAAAAAGAGAAATGTTGCAGCAGTTCTGGTCGAAAGGGGGAAGGTCGGTGGTCCAGGAGGGGAAGGGAAGGCATCAGCTGTAAGGCAGTAAGGTAGTGCACACAACCCTCCTATGTTCCCCGACCTCCCAACCAAAGCTAAGAGCGAGTAGCTTCCTGCAACACAGCAAAACACAACGCAGTCCCTCCAAGCCCCCCGCCCCCAGAAAAAAAAGGGAGAAGAAAACAATACCCCAACATCCCCGTCCAATAGCCCGCAATAGAAGCATCCGCCCCAAACAGCCTACCCCCAACCCCTAATCCCCCCAGCCCCATCCCTCCTAATCCGCCGGGGCCGCCGGTGGCGTCAGCCTAAGAAGGCGCAGGTACCTCGGACATGTGAGCTCCCGGAATTCTGTGGACAGCAGTGCCAGGAAGGGGTGCCAGAGCTCCTCGAACTGATCTACATTTCCAGCCACTGTAAGCGACATCTTCTCCATACCCAGTACCTGCCAGAGTCTATGTAGCCAACCAGTGATGGAGGGGGCAGTGGAGGTGCGCCAGTGGACAAGGATATTTTGGACCGCTGAGCCTAGCGCAATAGCAATCTGCCTACCCCTGCGGGACTTCAGCGGGTACATTAAGTCGTTGGGAAGGCCTAGCAAGACATACGCCGGGAAGCGCGGCAGCTCAATCTCAAAGTGTCTATCCACCTCATCCAGAACCTCTTTCCAGTAAGCAGTCAGTACCGGGCAATCCCAAAGAATGTGCGATAGAGTGCCCACCTGTCCGCAGCCCCGCCAACATCCCTTGTCGGTGAGTTTGTGCATCTCATAGAGCCTCTCCGGGGTGTAATACCAGTAGGTGGACACCTTAGTAAAGGTCTCCGTCAGCCCAGTGTGGTATGCAGAGTGCCTCGCCCGATATGCGATCTTGTCCCACTCCTTGTGGCTCAGGGTCCTGCCCAACTCTCTGTGCCAGCGCTCCCTCCCCGGATTATGGAAATGAAACGTCGGGGGTTGGAGAAATTTATATAGATCGGAAATAAGCTTAGCATCCGAGGTCCGGGTCACTAGCCACCGCTCGTAAGGAGTGATTTGACGGGCTGCGACGTCGCGCACCTGGGGTTGGAGAGCCCAGTGGCGGACCTGCATGTAGCGCAATCTGTCTACCTCCGTCAGACCAAATTCCTGTCGAAGTTGCTGGAAAGGAAGCACGCCCTCCGGCCCATAAATCTGAAAAAGTGCCCTGCAACCCGCACTCACCCAGTGGGAAAAAGCTCCCGGCTCTAAGCCCGGAGTAAAGTCCGGGTTACCAACTATGGGTGTAAACGGTGATGGGAAAGTAGTTAGCTCGCGGAGCTCGCAAACTGCATCCCACACCCGCAGGGGAACCCGGTGACAAAGGAGGCGTAGAGGTTAGCCGGGCGATGTGCGCGCCGCAGGAATGGAACCTCCTGAAGGGTACGTCCCGCTACCGCCTGATCCTGAAAGAGCCAGTGCTTGTCAGATTCCCACCTGCTCCATTCCACCAAGTATCGGAGTTGCGCCGCCTGAAAATACTTCCGGAGATCCGGGATACCAAGACCCCCCGCCTCCGGAGCAAGCGTGGAGAGAACTCTCTTCATCCGAGGCCTGCGGCCTTGCCACACGAAACGGGAGATGTCAGCCTGCACTTGCTGTATCCAACCCACAGGGGGCTGGAGAGGTAGAGCGCGAAAAAGGTACAAGATCTGAGGCAGCACCGTCATCTTCACCGCTGCGATACGGCCCAGCCACGAGAGCAGGCCCTTGTTCCATCGGCCGAGTTCCTCCTTAATCTTCTTGCTAAGGGAAGAGTAATTTGCTTTGACCATTTCAGGCAGCGAAGGCGCCAGCAGGATCCCCAGGTATGGCACCGTGGATGAGGACCACTGCATGGGGAAAAGACGCTGAAGGTCTCTCCTGGTGTCCGCGGCGAGCGACACGTCCAGGGCAGCCGATTTGGCCATATTCATTTTAAAGCCGGCCACGCGTGCAAAGGCGTTCAGTTCCTGGACGCAAGCAGGGAGTGACCTCCTGGGGTCATCCAGGGTCAACAGGACATCGTCCGCATAAAGGCTAACAGTATGGGTATACTGACCCATCTTAACCCCAATAGCGTCCGGATTATCGCGTATCCTCTGGGCAAACGGCTCCATGTAGAGGGCGAACAAAAGCGGCGAGAGGGGGCAGCCCTGTCTCGTACCGCGCTCAATGACAAAACTACTAGAGCTGTGCCCATTGACCCGTACCGATGCTGATGGTCTTTTATAGCAATTGAAGACCATGGTGTGGAACTTCTCGCCAATTCCCAGTTTCCCGAGAACCAGCTCAAGGTACGGCCAATGAACTCTATCAAAGGCCTTCTCCGCATCGACCGACAGTAACATCCGCTCCCCCGGGACGCGCGAGGCCTTTTCTAGTATGTGCGTCACCCTCTTGGTGTTGTCAACTGTCTGTCTACCGGGTACAAAGCCAGCCTGGTCCACCTCCACCAGGCCCGGTAGGTGCAGTCCAAGTCTGGCCGCTAGGATCCCCATGTAGAGCTTAAGATCAACATTCAGAAGCGAGATAGGCCTATAAGAACCACACAGGGTCCAGTCCTTCCCGGGTTTCGGAATAACCGACACAGTCGCGGAAAGAAGGTCTGGAGGGATAGCCCCCGGTTCGGAGAAGGAGTTGAACAGGCGAGCCAGGATGGGCGCCACCGTGGAACAGAAGGTCTTGTAGAACAAGGCCGTGTAGCCATCCGGGCCCGGGGCTTTACCGTGTTTCAACCGTGCTATAGCGGAGATGACTTCCTCCACATGGATGTCCCTCTCTAGGTGGTCCGCTTGGGCGGGCTCTAGCACCGGGAGGGTCACAGACTCCAGATAATCCTCAGCGTCCCTCGGCAAGGAGGGTTCCGCGGCATATAACGCCTCGTAGAAGCTACGAAAGGAGTCCACCACCTCCGCGTCACCGGAAACAGAAACCCCGTCTGCACCCACTAGCTCCTTCACCACATTGCGTTGCTGCGCAGCCCTGAGCCGATGGGCCAGGAGCTTACCGCACCTGTCCCCGTCCGTGTAAAAGGCATGCTTCAGACGCAACGCCGCATATTCCGCTCGATCTAGGTCCAGTGCAGAAAGGAGTTTCCTCGCCGCTTTCAACTGCCTCCAAACTCGAGGAGCCCCTGTTCGGCGGTGAACCTGCTCAAGTTCCCTGACCTGCGCAGTCAGTTCGTCCCTCTTACATTGCCGCTTCCTGTTCTCGGCCGAGAAGATGGAGATAAATTCCCCCCTGAGGACCGCCTTCAAGGCCGCCCACTGCGTCGCTTGAGACGTGTCGGAGTTGCCATTGTGGACCAGATAGTCCTGAATGACCTCCTCCACTCGCTTCACGACCGACTTCTTATGCAGAAGAGTATCCCGAAGCCGCCACAACCCTCTGGAGGGGGAGGCCGCCGGCCATGCAAAGACGCCGGAAACCGGAGCACAATCGGACAGGAACAGGACCCCGATGTCCGCCGCCGTGGCGGCCGTGCGTAGCGGTCCACTCACCAGGAGGTAGTCCAACCGCGAATAAGTGCGGTGCGCGTGGGAGAAATAGGAATAGTCCCTATCAGTGGGGTGCATAGCGCGCCAGAGGTCATGCAAATCCATCTCTGCAATCCGGTCTTGCACCACGCGGGAAAGCTCCCCCGTCTGCGGGGAGCGCTGGGCAGACCTATCCATAGCCGAGTCGAAGACAATGTTCAGGTCTCCCCCCAAGACAACATGGCGATCGGGCGAGGCAGTGACGTCCACCAACACTGATTCCAGGAAACGATCCTGGTGATCATTCGGGCTGTAAACGGAGCCAACCGTGAAGGCAATACCCCCAAGCCGCATGCGATACGCTAGGAGCCTCCCCTTTTGCTCGGCATATTTGTACAATACCTCGCCCCTGAAAGAGCCAGCTAAAAGAATGGCTACGCCTGCAGTCTTGGTCGCTGCCGAAGAGAAGAATTGGGTGGGGAACTTGGCAGAGCGCAGCCTATGACAATCTTTGGGTAGCAGATGAGTTTCCTGCAAAAGGCATATGTCCGCTTGCGTCCTTTCTAGTAAGGATAGGATCGCTCTGTGCTTCACGGGATTGTTCAGACCCTTAACATTAAGGGTCACCACTTTCAAGGATGGCATCTCCCCCAGGGACTCGAAGCGCTGTACAGCAAGCGAGGGATCAGCGGAGGGGGCGCGCGGGGCAGGCGCGCAGGGAAGGCCAAGACCGGCCTCACGCGTGCTTGGGCAATATCGGACGGGACCCCACCAACAACAAAACAACACTTAAGCCCTCCCAGAACCAACCCATGGCAACTAGCCAAAACCACAAACAAATAAAAACACCCCATTGTCTCAGTCCAGCCCAAACGGGCAAGTCTGTAGAAACCAATCAAGTGGACGTTCAGCCACTCACCTCCAACCGTTCCCTCCCAACCCCCAGCCCCAACCCAGCATCGTAGAGGCTAAGCATCTCTCCCCCCGGAGTGAAGTTAGGCCGTCAAGGCCACGCCGTTGGATTCAGGCAAGGACCTGGCCGCCGTTCTCAGGGCTTCCTCCATATCCGCCCTGATGGTAGGGGAATCAGGGCGACTCGCAGTCGCCGACGATCGTCTCCTCGTCGATCTCCGCCGGCCCCGTCTCTCCGAGCGCCTCCATGTGGGCGTCGCTCCGTCTTCCTCCCTGGCCGTGAGTCCCAACACCCCGCAGATGTCTTGGAGGGAGCGCAGCTGGTGTAACACTCCGTTCCATCTAAAGATGAGGCGGAAGGGGTGACCCCAGGAGTAGGGCGTCTCGTGCTCCCGCAGAAAGTCTGTAGCAATCCGGAAGGACCTGCGCTTCTGCAGCGTGATGGCGGACAGGTCCTGGTAGAGCGCCACAGGCCGCACTCTAAAAGTTAAAGGCTGCTTCCTGCGGGCCTCTGCCATGATGCACTCCTTCAAGGGGAAATCAGGCAGGAACGCCAGAATGTCCGGCGGGGGTGCTGATGACTGGCGCTGTCGGCCCACTCTATGCGCTCTATCTATGGGGATCGGGAATTCTGCATCTTCTCCCAAAATCTCCCGGAACAAGTCCTGTAGATAGGCCACCAGATCCGTCCCCTCGTCCGCGGATGGGACACTCCGCACCCGGATGTTGTTCCGTCTGGACCTGTTCTCGAGGTCCTCAGAGTGGGCCTGGAGCTCGACACACTGCTCTCGGAGACGGAGAACGTCCTGCTGGAGATGGACTATCTCCTCATCACGGCGCTGGGCCGCCGTTTCCACCGTGTCAACACGCTCGCCAAGGCCCTCCACCTCCCTGCGCACCTCTCGGACCTCGCTGGCTACTTCCTTCTTTAGCGTCTGGAAGTCGTCCTTGAGGGAGCTAAATAAGTCCTCCATAAAGGACCTCGTGACCGGCGGTTCGCCTCCAGTTGCTTCTGCCGAGGCCCGGGAGGACCCTGGCGACGGCTGCGTCCTGTCCCTCAGCTGCTGGGCCCTGCTGAGCATGTCCGGCAGAGTGCGGTCACCCCTTCTCGAGCCTCCTCTCCCAGTCATCGTGGCCGCTGCAGTGGGCAAGGTTCAGGGCCGGCCGCCGTAGGTGCGTCCAGTCGCTCGTGGGCACCAGATGTGAGACCCTGCCGAAGACAATGGTGCTGTGTCACAAGCGACAAAATGGCGGCTCAGGCCGGGGCGAGACAGTCGTTGTACCGACCAGGGTGGCAATCGGGGGCCAGAGTCAGGGTCTCTCAGCAGCGCACCCCTGGGGAAATTAGGGCAGGAGCCAAGGCGAAAGTGGGCACCCGCCCGCCAAAGCCACGGGTGGAGGTCGCCAACTCCAGCTCCTCAGGGAGAAGATGGCGGCAGGGCGGGGCCCGGGAGAGCGGCCCGGGCTGGCGAGATCGCCGGCGACCCCCGGGGCACAATAAGCAAGGAAAGTCCACAGCCAGTGTCTCACTGTTTCGGAGCGGGTCCGCCCAGGTCGGCTGCCGCGTAGACGCCTCCGTCCCTCGCCACCAGGTCCGGGGTCCACGCCACACCATGCACCGTCGTCGGTAGCGAGGGGCCAAAGCGCCAGCTAAGGTCCAGGGTCCGCTGCGTGTCGGTGGCACCGGTCACGTAGGCTTCGGCCGGGGGGCACTGTTATTCTCAGGAGCACGTCGGGGCCGAACACTCGGGATCACCAGCTTTCAGCACCAGGCCCAGCCGAGGCGCATGGACAGCACTGCAATACGCTCCGCCTCCCAGGCTCTCCTCCGTGCTCCGAACTTTGAGCAAACTTTCGGGGTACTTCCCCCGGGGCGATAGGAGTCAAAGTAGTATCAATAGGTGCACCAGGAACTCCGGCACAGCCCTCTCACCCGCAAAGCAGCTGCGGGGGGAGAGAAGCGCAGAAATCGGGGCTCGAGCTGAGCCGGGCCGGAGGAGCTACGGGAGGAAGCGTCCGCTCACCCCGCCATCTTGGCCATGCCCCCATAAGGACTGGTTTAATGGTGTCAGCCGCAAGAACATGTGATGTGACATACAACAGGTTCACCATTTTCTTGCCTAGTGTGCAGTTTATTTGTGTGCCTCTTAGTGTAGGTCATTCAGCAACACCAGATAACATATGCTGATGACATCCAAATCCACATCCAGCATGAAAACAGATCTGAGAATTAGGCTAAAAATCACTTCATGTCAGGATCCTGTGGGATGAGAAAGCAAGCATGTTCTGGAGGAATGGAGCTAAATCAAGAAAGATGATATTTGATTACCCTTTCTTCCCAGGCCTCAGGAAGCTCCACAACTCTCAGCACCTGTGCTTCTTACCCTTACCTGTAAGACATTTGCAACTTGAGTGATAGCTCCTCTGTCTTTACACTATGCATAACATTCAAACTGTTACAGAACTCTGCCAACCACCAGCTTGCACAGGATACAGGGGTTATTTATTTCATAATGCACTTTGGCACGCCACAAAATGGTATGAAACCCTATATAAATACCACAATGCAATACAGTGTTAAAGTGAGCAAAAGCCCCTCTCCCGGAGTACAGTTATAAGCTGCAATGTCTACCATACTTTATGAATACAATGTTCTGGAATCCGGATAAGGAGTTGTCTAGAACAAGGCATGACATCTATTTGGCTTTTGATGTCTTGGATTAGAGCCCTCTTGATAGAGGTAAAAGCGGTGAATAGTGGAAGGATATGAAAAGTGGCCAGGCAGAGGAGATTGGAATGAAATTTAACTTGAGAAAACAATATGAAAGCTCTGTTTCTCAATGCTCACAGATCAGAGAAGAGCTGGCCTAAGATTAAACAAAAGGGAAACTACCAAGAAAGTGTCAGATGGAGTGCATGGCCTTCTATGATTAACCCCTTTTTTGGTGTACACATACAGCACCCAGCTGCTTCTTTTGTTAAGCTGGTTCTGTGTAGCTGCCTAACTTTTTCAGCCCTAAGACCTGCTCCTCCCTTACCCAGTCACGATTTAGCATGCTATCGATCTGAAAATCCTTTTGGATAACAGGTTTCCCCAAAGAGACTCACAGACAGACTGGAAAGGCGACAAAAACAGGCGGCCAGAATATACCTAATCATTTGCAAAAAGTACTTAAACCAGTGCTGAGAGTAACCTTAAGACTCCAGGTGTTTTTGAAGATTACATTCCTCTGCATTTTTCACTAAAATTATCGCCGGAAAGGCCGATAATACTCATGAATACCACCACCTTCTCCAGTACCATGCTTTAACCTGAAATCTATGCCTAGTAACCACACACTTAATCAAACAACAAAACTCTAATAGACGAATCACAGTGCTAGATTCTTGTGAAATCAGAGATTTAAACTATCAAATGTCCCTAATGCATACCTGAGAGGTGAATCAAACTAAACTTGATTAAAGAAATTCTTTAAAAGCAAAATCTTCACATTTGTATACAGTCGAACTGACAAGTTTCCAACCTCATCAATAATATTCAAAGTTCCTACACAATGACTCTAAGTAGGCTTTTTTGACTAGGCTTTCAGCACTTTGACAAAATTAGCACATTATCTGCAATTTCAACGCAGGTTCCCTTTAGTATAATTTAGGAACACCAATGTGTTGGTACGTAAATACCGCAAAACCACAAGCATCTATCTGTACCTAGGGGAGTCAGATTCAGACTCAACACATGTTCCTCCTTTACACAATATCATGCATACAACATAACTAAAGCCCTCATTACGATGTCGGGCCGACAACCACTGACAGGCCGTTGGTGGCGGTCTGTCCAAAATCCAGGGCATCAGTCTGACCGCTGCATTACAATACACCCGATTGGACTGGAGAGCTGAGGAGGTAGGAATGCCACCTCCGACAAGATCAAAGATCCTGTTGGGATGGCAGTCGGATTCCTAACCCTACAACGGAGGTGGTGCCTGTGCAGGCACCACCATAGGGATTAGGATACCCCTTTCTGACTATTTGTTCATGGAGGTCCCACTGCCATGAAAAAGCAGACAGAAAGGGACTTTGAGGCCCCCAAGCAGGAACCCCATAGGACACTTCTAAGTGCCCTGGGGGGGCACATATATTGCCCCTGACAACTCCATGCACCGTGTGCCAGGCACCACATGGTGCCTGGCACAAGGTGCATGGATGTGCACACACTTGTGCTGTGACCCTTTTTCTGGGCCGCAGCACAAGCCGCAGTAGAAAAAAGCACTTTATGACTGCCTGCACGGCGGTCCTATCATAATAGGGCAGATGGGACCGTCGACTCATTGTCGGACGGTCATCTGCCCGATACAATGGCGGTCGGTGATCCGGCTGACCGCCATCGTAATGAGGGCCTAAGAATTAGATTTCTTTGACTGTTAGACTTTAGTGGATTATTTTATAGAGATGTGTGGTAAAATGTGGGGAGTTTTCTAAAAATAGTTTTCCAATAAATGCGTACGCCTGAAAAAAACTTGGGGCAGATTTACAAGCCCCTTGTGCCACTTTTCCCATGTTAAAAATGACGCAAAAGTGGCACAAGGGGCTTGTAAATCTGCCCCTTGGTATGCTTTATATTCAAAAAGAGTTATTCTCTGACACTTGCCCATACTTACTAAGTTTTTCCGTACTTTCTATTAGAAGCAAGTGGAGCAGTCTTTTATTTTTTTGAGGGACATGGTACTTTCATACATAAAATGAAGAGTTTATACTTTTTATGGTAAATGTCTGTCTCAATAGTTTTAATAAGCATTTTTTAAATTAAATGGATCAGAAACAGATTTTATTTAGTTAAAATATGAACTAGGCCACCCAAGGACTATGCTGTACTATAGACAAGTATATTAAAACCACATAAAGAGGCTAAACTACAAACAAAGTAAAACCAGAATGATCCTTTCAATGAAAAATACATATTTAATTTTTACTAGAAAGACGTTATTTGTGTATAAACATCCAAACAACACAAATTTAACAATGAAATTTTGCTTACTTATCTTGCCTCTACATCACTGTTACAAGTCTTATCATTACTTTTACAAACATACAAAAATGCCATCAAAAAGAAGTAATTAATTTGTGTGCATCTCACTGTCTTAGTTTTCTTTAGGCATATTGTGGCATAGCAGATCTTTATCATAAGGGCTCTTCTCATAGATCTGTTTTTCCTGGGGCCAGTTGCTGGCTTGGCACACAGATTCTGAAAAGCTACCAAAGGCATGAATTGTTTATACTTGGTTTTATTTGAAGTCTTTCTAAAGCACTTAGTAGTCTTCAGAAAGCAACGGAATCTTCTTTTATCATGCAGCAAGCCTAATAAGATTTCATGGTTATGTGTGCAAGCGTTCATAAACTGTGAACACTACATACACTATTCTGGATGGGAATGGAATACGGAAGAATAATATATGGATGAGATTAGGCAATTCGTGTTTTTGGATGTGGTGAAGGAAGTTTCTTTCTCAACTGTATAAGTACTAGTGCAATTTGTAGAAATAAGTGATCTGTCCCCTAGTTTTCAATCTTTAGCCTGAGAAGGCACATTTGCTTGAATGCTTTTTAATATTTATTTATCATTTATTCGGAGGGAAATGATAAGGTGATGGTTGATACCCTGCCTAATATAGATCAAATAGTTTGACAAGACAGCGTTTTTTGACTCTTCTAGCCTTTAAAATGGAGAGGTCTTTGCAGGAAAAATATAGCACCTACCACACTTGCACTTCAAATGGGCTGCTTCACAGCACTCACAAATGGCTTCACATTAGGTCATTGCACCCCCACACCACATGGGACCAGGGCAGGGAGGCAGGAAATTCCAGCCACTTCTGAATAGGGAAAACTCCAGAAGATTCTTCCACGTCAAAGGTGGCGCCAGATATAAAAACAGGATCCTCAGACCCACTCTTCAGTTCATTACTAGACAGGTGGAAGGACTCTCAGAGGATTGCTCTGCTGTCTGTGATCTGCTGTGTACTTCAGATGACTGCCCTGATGTACCAAGAGGATTGCCTGTAATAAAGCGCATACCAATGGAAGTATGTTAAAGATAGGAGGTCTTTATTGAACAACCTCATCCAACATCCAACAGGAATAACTGACAAAGCTGGAACCTTCCCAAGATTCACATGAGGAACATTCCACTGACTTGGTTCCATGCTGGAACATTCTCATGGAACCAAGTCACATCATCACACTCCTTCCCCTTTATATTTGATGTGAAATGAGGAGTGTAGTGGAGTGGTGTGGCTCACTGGTTAGAGGCGGCAGACCCGAGAGCAGAGAACGGCCCGGGACCAGGGTTCGATTCCCGACGCGGCAGGGTCTTGGACCAGGATCAGCGGACTCGATAATTCTCGCATCGGTGCCTACTCCAACCAGAAATCACACTCGGCAACTCTGGGCATTAGCTTGCCTCATCTCCACAACGGCCCCTCACAAGCGCCGGGGATGCCTGGTTTCACCTTGGAGACTCCCAGGAGGGACTATCTCACAGGGAAAGCCAGGACGGGTTCCCCAGCGGTCTATAGCGCTACGAGGCCTGCGGTGTGGGTAGAAGTGCGCTTTACAAGACACACACAATTTCAATTTCAATTTCACAAGATCAAACTTAAAAGATTGAAGGAGTACAGAGACAATAACCAAATGGAATGATAATTCAAAACTATAACATGGTTTAGCTGACATTGAACCCACATCTCCCTTTCTATAATAATAACACATTTGAAAATTTCCTGCAAAGAGAAAGATGTTATACATAGTCATTCAGATAAGCGGGGGCTCTAGTAACTCTGCAAGAGCTGCGGGAGTCATTAACTCTTGTAACAGAATTCGAGATTTTTTTTACCATAAGAAACAGATGGTAACAAAACATCACTTGAAACCCTAATAGGCACATGTGCAACCCTATTTAGATTCCAAATTCTCCCATCATCTGTTTTCACCGCATTTTTGAACATTTTCACAATTTTCTTACATCAGTAAACTTAGACCACCTCTCACAACCAACTGGAACTCTAATTTTTACCATGTCACCAAGTTTGAAATTAGGAACCAAAACATTTTTTTTGTATATCATAGTAGGTTTTCCTTTTCCTCTGTAACTGGACTTCTTTGTCTCTCCATTGTCCAATACTGTTATCTTTCAAACCCTTTTCCAGATCCATCCAACCTGGACACAAATTAGTATTAGAAGATCTACCCCTAAACAATTCAAAAGGAGCCTTGCCCGATGTGAAATGAGGAGTGTAGTGATAAGCAGAATCTCTATTCTGCAATTCCACCCTCCAATCTAAAGAATTAACTCTAGCTAACTGAATTCCTTCTTTCAAAGTTTTGTTTAACCTTTCCAAGGAACAATTGGATTATGGATGATATAACTAACTTTTTTTGTGAACAATACCACATTTTGTCAAATAATTTTCAAACTCTACTGAACAAAATTGAGGCCCATTATCCGAAAGTAAAGACTTAGGAAAACTTTCTCTTTTAAATAATGTTTCTAGAAAATTTATCACACAACGAGAGGTAACATCTCGCACAGCACTAACTTCCACCCATCGAGAATATAAGTCCATCAACACCAACAAATAAGGAGTATTCTGCTCACCATGCAATGGACCAACAATATCTATTGCAACTTCATCCCACGGACACAGCGGTAAAACTCTGCACACCAAAGGCGAACACCTATATTCAACCTTGAAATCAAATTCCTAAAGAGCAATTACCCATCTCCTAATCCTTGTGGAAACAGCATCAAGACCTTTTTTCTCCATTATTTCTCTTAAAGGTTTGTGGTCTGACCTCACTACAAAAGGACAACCCCAAACAAATTTCCTAAACGTATTAATCGCCCAGAAAATGGCAAGATCCTCTTTCTCTATCACAGAGTAATTTAACTCTGCACCTTTCAAACACCTAGATGCACAAGCAATGAGATTTTCTCCCCCATACATAACCTGAAACAACAAAGCTCCAAGTCCTTTACAACTTGCATCTGTTACTATAAAAGTAGGTTCTCCAGGTCTAAATGTTTGCAGGTTAGGTGCAAATTTGAGTTCCTTTTTAATTTGTACAAATTCCTTATTGCATTCATCAGTCCAGACAAACTCAAATTACTTCACATCAAACTTCTTAAATTCTCAGTTTTGTCTGCAAAATTCTTAATGAATTTATTGTAAAATTCCGCCATACCCAAAAATGACGAAAGTTCCTCCTTTGAACAAGGTTCTTTAAGCTCTTCAATTGTTTTTACCAAATCCTCTTTTGGCCTCACACTAAAACCAGAAATATGATGGCCTAAATAATCTAGCTCTGTCATACCAAACTTACATTTGTCACGTCTAAGAGAAAGACCAGCTTTTAACATCTTCCTAAGTACACACCTCAATCTACAATCATGTTCTTCCTTAGTACTTCCACAAATTATCAAATCATCCTGATAACATTTCACGCCAATTACATCCTTTAATAAATCATTCATTATCTGCTGAAACACCGACGCCGCAGAAATTAGACCTAACGGCATTCTGCTCCCTGTAGCCTGCCTTATGCCTCAGAGAGCTTCCCTGTTGCTTTCGACCTGCTTTTTTTGTTTGCACCCATGCCTAGCAGAGTGACTCCAAGGGGTAGTTAGCTAGCCTCCTCATCAGAGCCTTAGAGACACAAAAGGATTCAACCATCTTGAATCTGCACCTGAGCCCAGCTTGATTGAGGCCTGACCTTCCAGATGGTGCCCCTCTAGGCCTGGAACCTTGGAAATGAGGTAAAATGTGCTACACCTGCCTCACTAAAGGTTCCACCAAATCGGGCCTGAAGCAATGCGAAGCCCTGCAAAGCGACACCGCGCAGGCACACCAAGGACATAATGTACAATCCTCAGCAGGCCAAACATGATCCAGTGTTCTCCTTGCGCTTCATCGCGGTCAACCTGCACCCATGACTTGTCTTGATCCAGAGCAACTAAATACCCGCAGCTGACACTTTTTCGCCTTTTGGAGCTACTTTCATGTAAATCTTTAAAATTGCATATATCCATTTCTACTTATGGAATTTTTGTCATTTTGGTATCATTTTATTTATTAATATTGACTTCATTTTTCGAAATTGGCGTGGGATTTTCCTTGTGTTGTGTTTTCTCTTTATCACTGTATGTGTACTGCATAAATATTTTACACATTGCCTCTAAGCTAACCTTGACTGCTTTGTGCCAAGCTACCACAGGATTAAGCCTATGTTAATTTAGTGACTGTTTGTGATTCACGCTGAAAAGGACTGTGACTGCTGTTTGAGAATGTCAGGTAAATACATTGCATGCCTTTGCTACGCATTTTTTAGCACACATTTTTTACTGCAAATATGCATTAACAGCACATGCCAATACCACACATTGTTTTTAGATTTTAAAAACAATGTATTTTTTGGGGAAACCCCCCACACCCTCCAACTTACCTTTAATGCGTGGTATTGGCATGCGTTGCAAATGCATATTCCCTGTAAAAAATATATGTGCTACAAAATGCGTGGTAAAGTCACACCGAGGTATAAATCTCGTTGTAAAGGCTGTTCCACGTTTGAGAATGACTCTCACCCCCCTGAACCAACAACCCAATTTCTCACAGGAGCCTATGCCAAAGTGTTAACAGCAGCAAATGCTATATAGTTGGGGCCAGATTCACAAAGGGCCTCCGCACTATTGTGGACACTAATGAGTCACCAGACAGCACGCCCACCAAAGCCCCTCTAAGAATAAGCCCCGTCCCTCTGGTACCACCCCACATATAATCCACCACATCAGACCCATGCTTGTGCAATCAGTCACCCACACAACTGGACACAAGTACACATTTGGTATTGAGGAAAACAGTCTGGATGTCATATTAAAGAGATACAAGTGCAAGCATATATCATAAAAGAAGTTGCAGATTGTGTAAGTCCACATATGGAGGGGAGAGGTGGCTTCCTAATAGCATTTGGAGAAATTGAGTTTAGATGATGGAAACCAATGATTATGGACTTGGGCTGCCTACATACATCGGATTTAGCCTCCAAGAATCTGAGGGCAATATGAAAATTGGATGTTTTAAAAGGGTACTTCGAAAGCATAGTCTTGCCAAGTTTAAAACACTCACTGGAATGGGGTTTTTTCAACTGCTCCTGTAGCCAATGAGAATGTTCTATGTTGGGTTGTTGTTATAAAAAGTGTAAAGGCTGGTAACGGTCGAGGTAAATTTAGGAGCACGGTGTGCTACACGTAGTTTACTGTCTTCCAGATTTCTGGAACCCTCACCTTGGACCTAAAAAACGTTACTCATTTGAATTTCGGAAATACTAGAGTCTACACAAACAGCAATGACGTAATCTCTCTGCAATAATGTGATTTGCTATGGGGAAAAGGTATTGCAAAGTTGTTTTAGAATAAAACCATAAGTATTTTATGTACCTCAATGGCTCTGCACATTAGACGGAACGACCAAAAATGCCACTAGGACATTAAGTGTACCATCAGACTCCTTCTGCTCATCAAAGATATCCATATGTGCTTAGGACGTGGTTACAACTTTTCCAAATGCAGAGTTTGTAGGCGAATAAAGTTTTGAGCAAGACACGTTCAGAATAACGCTAAAGCAGCTTTGGAATCTTCCAAGAACATATTTTTTTTCGGTACAAAGGCTTTTCTGAATTTGGACCAATCTTTGGAATTGTTTAACTGTTACTGTATATCTGCCTGTAAATACCTACATAATTACACGAATCATGTACCGTACAGAGGCACAGCTGATAAAAGGCGGAAGCACGTTTAAGTGTTTTTGGACGTTACTGCTGCAGACATGCATGTGTCCCTGTTCTTGCCACTGCTGCTTGGCCCATGCCTCTATGAACTCCTGATTGGTCACTACGACTCTATGTCCTGGATGACAATGTCAAACCTTCTCGGGAATCAAGAGCTTTTGGTATGTTGGCCGGGAAATGTTGATGGCCTCCTTGATAATATGACCATCTTCTCAGACGTGAGTCCCTTGCTCACTTTGCCACTGGATTCAAGCAAGCCCGGCTGAAGACGGCTGTAATGCCAGAAACCGGTCCTGGGAAGCTTGATTTCGGTCCAGGGAAGACATGGCTTGGCAGTTCGGGCTGGACTGTTCCCATGAGGCACAGGGTCAGACTGCTTTGCATATGGCCATGTCTGAACTGGGGTGGCGGAGTGAGCTAAAGAACGGTGATGGATTAAACCCCGATCAGTTGACTGGGGGTGAGTGTTTGTATTGTCAACGCTCCGTCCATCATCCCCTTTGGTTTTTCCATCTTCTCATAGTGTAATGATCTACCTGGAGTTTTTAGGTCCTGCATGGCAATATGGTTGCATGTCCCAGGCACAATCATAACCACAGCACATTGTGGCTCACTATTTCATAATAGTGTCTCACCATTGTCATAATGGTGGTCCAGCATGTGTACAATGTTGATCTTTTTGTTTTGATTTACCTCATTGGCGTTTGAAAGAAATCCTTAGCACAAGATGGGCATCCCTGTCATCTGTTGCTTACCCTTAGGTACTAGGAGGAAGGGGTCCCAGTATGGACATGGAATACTGTATATAGATCACAAAATTATTCTTCAAAACACTGAATTGATCCGCACTGTTTAGTTCACAACGGGATGAAGTATATTGAATATACACACAATTTAGAAAACACAGTTAACGGTTGTACAGTGCCCCAAGGAAGGCGAGGGGAGGGAAGTGGTGATAAAGTGAGGTTGTGATGATGAAAGGTATTGGTGACAGTAAAATCAGTCAATTAGTGAAACTATATTGACAATTTGATACAAAACAAAATAGCCATAAACTCGGCGTTTTAAATCAAGGCAGCATACTTCACAAGATACAATCAATGTAAAAATGGTGGCGTGAAGTTGACAAAAGGAAGGTGGTTGTCGGCGTTTCGACCCTCTGAACGACGCAGGGTTTAGTCGTGCCCTTGCTGTGGAGTCTTCTTCAGGACCAAAAGGGAGGGGCAGGCAACCTAATTAAAGTGTATAAATGGAAATATTATTACTATTCAAGGGGGTATTACTTTTCCCTGTGTGGGACCAATGAAGTAACACAATGGTTTATTAGAGGAAAGAATTATCCATACATATTAGTTAATTGCTCCACAAGTGTGGACGTGTGGTGCCACAGAAGAACAAGGTTACTGTGGCTCATTATTACAATTAAGATTGAAAGAGTCAACATACATCCAGGTGGTATTTGGATTGGTGACCAAAGCGTTATGATCAGAAAACTGGTACGTGGGGAGGTGGGGGCCACCTTAAAGATCAAGATATAGAGTAGTTACTTATTGAATAGTGAGTTAGTAGGGACAGGCGAAGTCATTCCGCACGGTTCAAGTGCGTGTCTGTGTTAAGACACGTAAATACTGGTTGCATGAGCCGTGTGCGTGGTAAAAATCACATCGGCAATTAGTGAGACCGGCTTACCTGCTATATGACTTTTCAAAGACGTGGGTTATCACCACTTCCCTCCCCTCGCCTTCCTTGGGGCACTGTACAATCGTTAACTGTGTTTGCTAAATTATGTGTATATTCAATATACTTCATCCCATTGTGAATTAAACAGTGCGGATCAATTCAGTGTTTTGAAGAATAATTTTGTGATCTGTATACATTATTCCATGTCCACACTGGGACCCCTTCCTCCTAGTACCTTTAGAACCCAGGTCCCAGTGACTATGTTTGGGTAAACCCCCGTATTTACGCTTACCCTTAGGGGCATATTTACGAGCCCCTATCGCCACCACAATGTCACTTTTTCTGTCATTGTGGTGGCGATAGGGGCTTTGCTTTATTTACAAGGTAGTGTTAAGCCACTTGAAAGGGGCGGGCAATGGGTGTTATGGTGGACATTCCACCACAACGCCCATTGATTTTGACGCTGCCCTATATTTACAAGGGTGGAGTAAATATGGGGCAGTGCCAAAATTAGGAAGAGGGAACACCAGGTCTAACCCTGGCGCAACAAGGAGAAATGTTTAATTTCTCCTCGTTTTTGTTGTTTCCATGTGTGCTGCACTGTACAGCACATTTAAAAAACGCAAAATAAAATTGATTGCAAATAATCATTCAAAAAAGGATATTTTGCAACATCTATGTGTGCTACATTAAGAAGCACACATAGAAGTTCCAAAACACCATTTTAGATTGTTTATGTGCAGGAAGGGATACCTTCTAGTACATAAACAATCTTCCACTGCAATACAAGAACGCTTGCACTATGGTGCAAGGGTGTCTGCGTTGGCACTAGTTGGCTAAATTAGCACCAGTGCAGGGGGAAACGCAGGGCTGCACTGTATTCTTGTAAATATGGTGCAGCCCTACGATTCAGAAACTGGTAAGAGTGTGGCGTTAAGTCAAGGAAGCTAACGCTGCGCTCCTCCGTCTCCTTGTAATTATGCCCCTTAGTCTAAGATGAGCATTTCTGTTATGTGATGGTGGCACATGGATACTTGAAGAAGAATCTGTCCATGTGGCACATTAGTCAATGTGGATGAAAAGACGAACGTGATGAAAAGGTTTGTACTTCAGAATATAATGAACAACAATATTGTCTGAAGGAAATATCACAACCTAACTATCATTTACATAAACACATTTTCTATTATTGACTCCGAAGGGACAATATCTTGAAAATTACCCAATATCACTCTCTTACAATATTTTGTTACACTATAATGATATTTAGATTTATAATGTGAGAGAAGTGCATGGATTGGCCTGAGCGGGCTTTCCTGTCACTCGCTGAGGCACAGGGGGCTGAAGGACTGGGTTCTTTAAGCCCCAGCGGTGCCAGGGGACAACACCTGAAACCTTCGTGGGTAACCTGCTCCGGCGTACGAATGACAGAGACACGGGACACTTCCTTCGGCGTCAAAGATTCAAGGTTTATTTACTGCAGGGAACACAGAAGTCACGACAAGTACAACACGTGCAACTTGGGGAGACTGCTTCAAATTGGTTCTGTGGATCGCTCCTTTTATACACGATTTTCCCATAGGTTTGCATAGCAGACAAAGGTTTACAACCCGGTTCCCACAATTATCCCCGAGAGGGGTCGCTTTGGTCACTTTGATGCTCATAAGGTCCGGAACATAAGTGAGGAAACATTTGGCGGTTCCCAACTGTAAAAACCCATCTTCCCACCATTAGTACATTCCAATCAGCAGTAAAACAGATCGAAATAGGAACAAGGACAGGTGTGGAGGAAGATGGAAACAGTGGGGAGATTGGAAAGGGTGTAAAAGAGGAGGTATCGGGAAACACGAGCTACAGGCATCAAAGGGACGTGCCTAATGAGATGCACGGCTGAGACAATAAACCGGCACGGCGAGATGGGCCTCGAGCGGGGCCATCTGCCTTACAGTATCATCCCCCTCGTCATAAAGACACTTACAAAGGACATGTGTCTTCCGCAAATATCTTGGGAGTCCCAGGGTCGCGAAGCGGACAGCGTCCGTTCGCTGGCTACTTGAGGGCAAGAGACAAAATGGATGCCGTATCTAAGATGGAACCCGTGGGTACAGATGAAAAACCCACGTAGCAAACGAACGGTTTAAGTTAGCACAGCGAAACTGCGCACACTTACATAACTCATCATTTGCGGTTCGTAGATACCAGACTCGACCATATTCGTACGAGTCGAAAACACCACTTACAATTGTCACGGAACCTCAGACGCTCCTTTTGCCCTCATGTAGGCAAGCACTAGTCGGAATCATACTCGATATTCATCAGACCATCTAGATGTTGCTGTAGCATAGCTCTGTCCAACCGAGTTCCATTGGTAACAGGCGGCTGTCTCATACACGTTGTAGCACAGAGGCCACATAAGGCAGGACCACACTGCACACAAAGGCAACACGTGAACAGGAACGCCACAACAACTCCGATAATCATCAGAATCTTCCAACTCCAAGTCGACATCAGGCCCCAAAACCACCCAAGTAGCGTCCAATCCCCTACATCCACGTGTATGGATTCGGAGATCTTATGCAACTTCGAGATGGCTTGATAGACAGTCGGAGCGTTATCAGGAATGAAAATACAGCAGCTCGAATGGATCACCTTACATACCCCACCTCGATCTGCTAAGATCACGTCTAAAACCATACGGTTTTGTAACGTCATAAGTCTATCCGCCTGAAGTTCAGTGGTGATATTACCAAGGGCACTGGCAGTAATATTAGCTGTCGATTCTACCACTCGAGTCAACTGTCTTAGGTTCCTACTATTAACCATAGGTCCCCAAAACGGGAGGAAACCCTTGAAAAAGTCTCCTGCCTCTTGACCGGCAGTATCCTCTTCGCTAATTACGCCTCTCACAACTCTAGTCTTGTGATAATCTGCATCTACAGTGAACGTCGGAGGCAACAAGTTTGCGATAAAACATGAGCCCATGAAGTCAGAGGGCAACCATGCATACGCACGATCATGACAGATAAAGTATGTACCCTTGGCAGCCAGAAACACAGGGGACAAGACCATCGGCAGAATGTAATTTTCAGTGCAAGCACTCTCTCCAAGTCGGGCTTTCGATCTTCGACCACTACCTATTAGACAAAAATTACCAATGTGGGGTACGACCCATATCGGAGGCGAGCTTTTAAGCTGTTTTTCACTAGTGAACACACTATACTCGCCTCTACTCAGGACCCTATAGGCTTGTACCTCTTCTTCTGGAATAAGCGTAGGATCATAGATATCGCTATCTAAGTCTTCAATCGCTATAGACAAAGGTTTTTGATACGAGGTAGGACCAGAGTAGGGGGAACGTGGTTCTCGAATGGGGTGGAAACCTAGTGCGCTTCGAAACATTGTTTGGAATGCTCGAGCAGACCCTTGGGAACTATACGGTAACACCAGATATGGAATTCCCTTATCCGTAGTGTGTGGCATCAACCCACACACCCAACAATTAGTAGTGTTAACCACTAACTGATGCTGATGAAGGAGCTGAATAAAGGAATTGTTGCGGAATTCTGCACGTCTAGCCTGCTCGTGTTCAGGTAAGATATGAAAAGAATGAGGAGAAGCAGTGGAGGTGAGTTTAGGGTCAGGGGTAGGAGTAGGTATAGCAGAAGGTAAGAAGTAAGACATCGTGTAATACACCCTCCCCGCCAGGGAGTTTCGAATGCTTAATGGAACTTTTCGCTGCACCAGTGTCCAACATAAAAGGCTCAACGACGCCCGATGTAGCAACTGCGACGTAAGGCCCTCTCTGATCAACCGGAACTGATACCACTCCCTCTCCTTGTCTTCGGCTGTCCTAGTAATTACTGTCGTCAGTTCCCTGATCGACGTAATAATCGTCTACATTGTACTGCGCAGATCGTCCTTGCGACGATCCACGTTGATCAAAACAATTATCGGAATTTGATGAGTTATCTGAACGGTCATTCTGAGCACCACGACCTCTACCACGTGGTGCCTGCTGTGAACCACCACGACCTCCTCTAGATGAATTACCACTATTACGCTCGTTTAGAACAGGACAATTGAATTTGATATGACCCTCCTGTCTACAATAGGCACATTGATTGTACCCTAACGAGGATCTTTGGGAAGAGGAGTCATTACGAGATTGTGATCTGTTTGATTGCGGCTGCGATCTATTTTGTTGCGAAGCATTCTGATTCGAACGTGGAGGATAGGCCTGCTGTAACAACACTTTAGTTTTAAGTTCTTTCGTCTTTTTATCGGCACGGTCGTTCTCTTCTTTCTCTCTATTCTCATAATATTGTGCCGTGGCCAATATCTGAGCTGAAGTAGAAACGGCCCACGCACTTTCTGAATTCTTCAATTTATTGCTCAAATCGGGCAATAAGTTTGAAACAAATTTGTCCACAAATAACCGTTGTCCACCCTCAGTGCTCATATCCTGGCCACTATGGTCGATGAATGCTTCCTCGAACCTCGTAAAGAAGTCGGAGACACTCTCGTCCTTCTTCTGTTTACAAGCTGACAATTTGTCCCAATTCACTCTCATAGCTGGCATTAGAGTTTTCATTAACGTTATTATTCTTTGAGGAAGATCAGCAATCAGCTGGTCGGGTTTAGCACCACCAGTTTGCAACCCATCCGCCGCTATAATGGCCGTCCAATCACCACCTAATTCATTTGTGTGGTTTTCCTGACGAATCTTAGCCCACACCGGTTGAGGCACGACATTTCCGAACAACATGTCGATATCGGCAAGATTCATTATCGTAGCATCTACGAGCTGTGATAATTCTTTATAGTACCCTGCAGGATTTTTGCGAGGGTCAGGCAAAGATTGCTTCACCTGCAACACTTCTGATCTTTTCCATGGGAGATGTATCCATACTCTCTGAAAGAACGGCAAAATCGGGGGGTTTGCCCCAGGATTACCTGGCATCCACACTGGTGGAACTTCTCGCATAGGAAACTGACCGGACTCATCTGGCTGTCTTTCAATATCCTCAACAAACAAGGCTTGAGGTATAGGAGTGGGACGACAAGATAGCAACCGTTCAACAGCACGTCGAACATTGGTATCCACTATCAGTCCAGTCGAGAACTGAAGTTGTAAATCAGACAAAGCGGTCAGCACCTCGTCAGGTGCGTCGGCCGATATCTGATCACGAAGGACCTTACACATTTCTTCAAACACGAATCTTTGGGTTGGTATATTGAATTGACAAAACGTATCGAGTACAATACGTGGCGGATTTCTAAGGGGATGCGTCATCCAACCCATCGCCATATTATATAGCGAAGCGCGTTCCCTGTTACCAGGAAGCTGACTACGTCTCTGAGGACCATCTGAACCAGCGGACCCAAGAGCAGGTCCGAGCGAATGAAAGAAACTAGCCGCAAGAGGAGAATTACGACTACGAGTAGAGGGAGAAGTATAGGACACAGGACTAACAAGCGAAGGAGTAGAGACAGAAGCAACAGCAGGGGTTAACAGAGCAGGAGCAGCAGCGGGAGCAGGAGTATGTGGAAGCGGAGGGGCAGTAGGGATAGCAACAGACAAGGGAGCAGGAACAGTCGGAAGAACGGGTGCAGGTTGAGGAACAGGCAAAGGAAGAATAGGTGGAAGAATAGGCACAGGGGGAACCACAGGAGCTGTGGTACCCTGCACATACGGAGGTGGTGACTTCATAAGATAGGACATTAAGGGATCCTCAACTGCCTCTTCCTTCTTTTCCGACTCCGTAGGCAAAGTAGGATAGCATTTATCTATAGTCATACGCTGTAGCCTATCAAACACTTCCTTTTCCTTAACCTCCTTATCATGCTGAAATTGCTCTGCTTTCTTTACAATGGCAGCAACACTATCTCTCTGATTTCGTT
Organism: Lissotriton vulgaris; assembly: GCF_964263255.1. Lineage (NCBI taxonomy): Eukaryota > Metazoa > Chordata > Amphibia > Caudata > Salamandridae > Lissotriton > Lissotriton vulgaris. The sequence continues at coordinate 341,644,094 of NC_141699.1, forward strand.
TAGTCTGTCTGATTTCTTTCTGTCGGGCTTCTTTACGCCACAACCGAAAGGCATCAAACATGGCCGGCCTTGACTTTTTCTCGAACAATTTAGCCTCTAGGTTATCTAAAATCGGGGTCTCAAAGCTACCATGAGGTGGCCAACTAAGGACACCGTCCTTCTTAGTATAGCGAATCCAATAATCATTAAAAGTAATTGGGCCTAGCCCATGTTTACTGTACAGTTCATAAGTTGGAGTTCCAACCGGAGGTATCGGACACGAGTCCTCCAGTCGGGAATCCGCACCACAAGGTCTGAAACAACTAAACAAAGTACTGCGACTAGGCATCTTGCACACTAGCCGAGTTTCACAAACTTCAAGGGTTACGGGATTTACCAAGTCCAAGCAAAGAGCAAAAACCCTCGGTTTTTGGCGGCTGCAGTCGTCAAACAACACAACAAAGTACCAAGAACCACAAATGCAATGGAACCATGCAACAACTAAGCAACCACAACCAAGAACTCTGGGAGCGACCCACAAATACTTAACTCAAAGATCGATGGCGTCACCAGGAAGGCCCGTCAATCGTCTCGCTCTACTAAGGTCTACGCCAGGCGCCAAAACAGGTCTACAGTCAGGGCAGCAGTCCGTCGCAGCCGTCAGGAGGCGGGAATCTTCGCGGGGAAAGTCTTCGGGCCACTTGTTTCGACAACAGGCTCGATGAAGCGGAGTGCACCTTCCCTCGGAGATTTCACACGAAGTTCCTCACGATCGTCGGGCTTGGACCGGTACCACTGATGCAGCCCCACGTGGGCGCCAACTGAAGGACTGGGTTCTTTAAGACCCAGCGGTGCTAGGGGACAACACCTGAAACCTTCGTGGGTAACCTGCTCCGGCGTACGAATGACAGAGACACGGGACACTTCCTTCGGCGTCAAAGATTCAAGGTTTATTTACTGCAGGGAACACAGAAGTCACGACAAGTACAACACGTGCAACTTGGGGAGACTGCTTCAAATTGGTTCTGTGGATCGCTCCTTTTATACACGATTTTCCCATAGGTTTGCATAGCAGACAAAGGTTTACAACCCGGTTCCCACAATTATCCCCGAGAGGGGTCGCTTTGGTCACTTTGATGCTCATAAGGTCCGGAACATAAGTGAGGAAACATTTGGCGGTTCCCAACTGTAAAAACCCATCTTCCCACCATTAGTACATTCCAATCAGCAGTAAAACAGATAGAAATAGGAACAAGGACAGGTGTGGAGGAAGATGGAAACAGTAGGGAGATTGGAAAGGGTGTAAAAGAGGAGGTATCGGGAAACACGAGCTACAGGCATCAAAGGGACGTGCCTAATGAGATGCACGGCTGAGACAATAAACCGGCACGGCGAGATGGGCCTCGAGCGGGGCCATCTGCCTTACAGTATCATCCCCCTCGTCATAAAGACACTTACAAAGGACATGTGTCTTCCGCAAATATCTTGGGAGTCCCAGGGTCGCGAAGCGGACAGCGTCCGTTCGCTGGCTACTTGAGGGCAAGAGACAAAATGGATGCCGTATCTAAGATGGAACCCGTGGGTACAGATGAAAAACCCACGTAGCAAACGAACGGTTTAAGTTAGCACAGCGAAACTGCGCACACTTACATAACTCATCATTTGCGGTTCGTAGATACCAGACTCGACCATATTCGTACGAGTCGAAAACACCACTTACAATTGTCACGGAACCTCAGGGCCTATGGCTTTTCTCCAACCCCGCTGTGCAGCACAGCTTAGTTGGAGAAATATAAGCGTGCACATTTGATTCGCAGGCATAAGACGGCCGGCCATACTGATGTGCGCACTTTGGAGCACCCAGTCAGTCACCGTTCTAGTCCTCCTCGGCCAATCGGGAGTAGAGGACACGCCCCCTTTTTTCCTGGCCCAGGCAGGCTGGTGGCTGTGGCGTTCCAATAATGAAAAATGTAATACCAATGAAATCATTTAATTGTCATTTTATTTTTAACTTTTATCTCAGCACAGTGGGTGAGGGCAATGCCCGACTACCCTAACGAAGAAACCGCTGTTGGACTCTATAAGATGTCACAGTGGTAATACTGATGTGAGAACTGTCAGCAGCGAGTTTGACCATCATATCAATGAACACTCATATCCAGGAAGCACACAACTTGTATGCATGAAGATAGCCACAGGAATCTTCTCAGGGAGAGTGCAAGATGCTTACTTGAATAGAAAGGTTGGAGGAGGCAGTGGACCATAAAAACATGAAAGATCTTATGTCGCCTTTGTGGATTCAGATGACTTGCAAAGTCCAGAAACAGATACGACTAAAGCATTAATATATTTGATACGTCACCGACAAATTGGCAGTGAAGAATAATAATCAATTTGCGTTGAAGAATCAGAAGATGTATGTCTACTACACAGATGTATCAAAGGAAGCAATGTAGAAGACAACACGATTCACGGAAATGACACCAAAAAGGAACAAATGGAACATCCAGTGCTGCCTCCTAGACACTGCAAAATGTATATCACCAAGGATCACAATATCATAGGTTTATTTGATCGCTGGTTTGTGGGGAAATCATGAGTGCACTGAAAGTGATGGAAAGCTCAATATCAGCATTAGATGCTGATGCCGCAGACAAACAAACGACAAGCACCCGGAATATAGAGAAGGGAGAAGAAAAAAGAAAATGGGATAAATTCATATAGCTTCACAGCAATCTGCTGATTTTCTCTGTTTGTCAATTTGTCAATTTGAGCAAGTGGTTGAAGGTGGGGACCACTGGCACTGATTTTTTGGAACAAGCACTTATGATCCAGGGCAATGGAAGGAAAACACGAAAGATGGGAAGAAGAAGAACGAGAAAGGTGGGGAAAAAAGTGACAAAGAGAAAGCATGGTAGAAATAAGAACCTGCAACAGTGAGATAAAGAGGCAGGGAGTGTCTGATGGTGAAGATGAATCAAGGCAAGAGGTGGAATCACTAGTGAGTAGCCTTGATATTCAGCACCCGCTCCTTCAATAGGACTGGCCGTGGGATCCATAGAAAACTCTGGGCTCTGGTACTGGTTGGTAAGGCAAGCCCTACAGTTCAAAACTTTGCATTGAATTAATGACTCTGTTGGATAGTTGTCCTATTATGTAGACATCACGTCCATTACTTTATCAGCTCCTAATTATCATAGCATTGCTCTGCTTTCCCACATTTCCCTAGTTGATCCATTGCCATTTGCTTGGTCATTGCATATTGGAGTGTATTCTGCAGTCATGGTCACACTGGAAAGATAATCACATGGTTTGTGACTATGCCAAGTAGACTAACATAAGTGGGTTGTTGTGCATTCATGAAGCAGACACGCACAAGGCATGTGCTACTAGTGTGGAAAAGGCAAGCTAGTCTGTGTCTGTCCAGGTCATGGTTCAATCAAGGGCACTGAAGACTTGCCTCAGCAAAGACAAGAAAAACATGTTCCAGTGAAGTTTCTCTTTGCCTGAGCTTGTGCGTTACAAGCTGGATGGCAAACTCTCTCTCTCTTCTTGAGTCTGATAGGCCAGAGATCTTTTGCATACAGGCACTTGGATAAGGCTGGACAAAAAGCCAGTAACTCCAGGCAATGTACAAGATGTAAGCAATATGACTATGTTCCTACAGAGGGTTGAATGTAGAAGAAGTGTATGTGGCAACAGGAGTGACAGCAACCTTTTTTGTGCTTGGCCTGAACTTGGTTCCTTGGTCAGATTCATCGCCTTGATGTAAATCATTGGGAGCTGCGCTTCATTTGTCGTGTCCATTTTTGGTATGAGTGTGTCAATTGGTCATTTACTTTCAATAGTTCACATTCTAATGCTGTAGCTGTTCTGATCATATGACCTCTGCTATGCCGACCAAAGCTTGTCGCATGGCATTACCACAGAAGCTGGATTAATGCTGGTTTGAATGCAGGAGTGTAACAAACACCCCCGCAGCCCCCGCGGTGCGGGGGGCCCCCAGTCTTCAGTAAGTGAAGGGGTCCCCCTCAGCTCTTCAGTAGAGAGCTGTGATGTGAGAGAGAGGCTTGCTCTAAGGCAGCTGCAGTGTGCAGCCTGCTCTGAGCTCCTTGTGCTGACCCAGGACTGAAGAGAAACAAAGTAACAAGTTACATTGTTTTTCTTTAGTCAGAGCTGGGTCGGAAACAAGGATGGGGGTGGTGGCCCCCAGAGAGAGAGCTTTCACACAGAGTACTGCTCATATGAGGCAGCACAGAGCTGACTTGGGCCTGAGAAAGTTTGCAGCCCCCGAAACAGGATCTGCTGGGAGGCATTGAGAGCAGGGGCATAACAAAGGCCCACACAGCCCCTGCGGTGAATGGGGACGCCCAGAGAGAGCATTCTCCAAATGCAGGGGTCTCCAACTGGTCGATTGTGAGCTGCTGGTAGCTCTCCCAGAGCAGAAGGTAAGCCAAGCATAAGGAGCCCTGTGCTAGACAGATTAGCTCCACACCCCTAGTGATCCCCTGCCCTGATAGTTGTTTGGGTGAGGCGGCTCATTTATCTTCTGTAAGCATCAGTGTCATTGATTGGGGCCAATTATTTACATGCTTCATTTATGTTACTCTTGCCAGGGCTACAAAAAGTTTTTTTCTCCCTCAAACCCCCACCTGCCACACCTGTCCCTCCCTTGTCCTTCTTCCACTTATTATTGGAATAACTCGTTCCTATCCCCTCCTCTCGCTCACACTGTGGAAAAGTAATTGCTGGCTCCTCTCAAGGCCTGTGTGAAATGTATAGCTATCCTGTGCCTTCCTGTAAACAAGGAGCTGGCGATGGGACTTATGGCAGAGGCCGGTGTTTCTTGCTTGTGGCTTTGGTGTTAGGTGTGGCCTGTGGGGATGGGGAGGCTAATGGGGTGGATGAGAAGACCGCTACTGGGCTGAGAAGAGAGATTCAGAGGGACACCAGCCCCTACTTAAATACAGGCCTGTGGCATGGCAGCCCCTGAGGCCTAGCAGCCTTAAGCCAGGAGAGGTGGTCCGCAGTGAGCCAAGTGACCAGCACCCCTAAGGAACACAATGCCCTGAGCCTCTCAGGCAGTGTCAAACGCCAGTAAAGAACCACAGACCCGAGATCAGCAGGGGGTGAAAAAAGGCTGATTCTGTTTTGTAACGCTTGGAAGCATCTTTACAAGTTTAAGTAGACTTGAGCCAGTAGACTTAGCTTCTTGTGTATGGCTTCTGCAGCTCAGTAGTTCCACCAGCAGTACTGGAAATGCAGAAATTATTAGCTGGGTCTCACTTACCATCAAATAAAGCCCTCGCAACTTGTGTGACACCCAGCTCAGCCCTTTCACAGCTCAAGGAGGCGCAATGGTGATGGAGGTCTCACACATTACCAAGGGCAACAATCTTGCTTCTTATCTACCCCAAGTGCTATGTAAGCCCCTTTGACTTTTTCCTCCATGATCATACTCGCACTGTGGGGAGTTGGCTCAATTTTTTCCCTACCTGTCTGAAAGGCCATTACAACGGATCACTGTGTGTTGCAGATATTTTTTAAAGGTTACACTCTATTCTTCACATTCTGTCAACAGTGCCCTCCAACCTCCAACATACCCCACCTGCTTTCATACTATATGTACGCCATGCCACCGTTCTTCTGCAGGAGCATCAATCCTTTTTGGCAAATGGGGCCATTGAGGGGGTCACAGAGGTGGAAAAAGGCAAGGGGTGTAACTGCTACTCCTACTATTTGTTGGACCCCAAAAAGGGTGAAGTGCTTCATCATCTTAACACCTTCTTGTTTGAGAAAAGATTGAAAATGCTGACTTTAACCCAGATCCTTTTTGTCATGTATCTCAGTCGACTGAAAGGAGTCTTTAGAATTGCAGGGCACCTACATTCATGTGTCAGCCATACAGTCTCACAGATGCTACGTTCTGTTCATGGGGTTTTGGAAGCATTTGCAGTACATAGTTATGTCATTACACCTCACCTCTGCACTTTGGGTGCCTGCGAAGCTGATGACTGTTAAAGTGCTCCATTTTTGCAGACCTTCAAATAGGTCACCCAGCACGGTGTGAGGTACTAGTAAGGAATCACAGGCCCTGAACACTTCAGTGTCAACCATTAATAGGAAACCACAGGGCTGGGCACTTCTGGAAGCCAAAATAAGCAATCAGATCAGCCAATGGAGTCGTGGAAATGTATTAACTAGAACACATTTAAAAGTGCTTTCTGTTTATATTTGCTGTTTGAAGTATGTACAAAGGGCTTGCTAAAAATATCGGCTTTAGGTGATCTTACTTTATTTTTGTACGGGCTTAGACATTAAAATATAGGTGGCAAACCGGTCAGGTGGCAATGCTAAGTGAAAACTATGCCAAATATATACAAAACATGAAAGTATGACCTTATTAGGCTTATAGTCAGTGAAGCTGGGCGTTGGAGGTTTTCCGGAAAAATGTGTGAGTTGCTAAGCCTTTAGTAGCTCACAACAATTTTCACTGATCAGAAGTAGCTCTTACTACAGAAAAGGTTGGAGACCCCGGCTCCAAAGTGTACTGCTCATCTAAGAAGGGATGAGGCAGCACAGAGCAGACTGGGGCAGGAAAAGGTTTGCAGCTCCAGGAACAGGATCTGCTGGTATGCATTGGAAGGTAACAAGCATTTGCAATGCAATTTGGTCTTGCATTTGTGAGAGTTAGAGCTATTGATGACCACTGCGCCTTTCACCTGGCCGGGTCGCCCCCTTGCTCCTCCTGCCGCCTCCTGCTCCAGCCTGCTCCTGCCTGCATTCCCTGCCGCACTCTTCCTCCCAGAGGCCCCCCGAGCGGACCAGCCTCTGCAGTGCCGCCCGCTAGCCCGCTAGCCCGTTCCCGCCGCAGCTCGCCACAGGCCCCGCCCACCACCGGCCCATTGGCCGAGCCGAGACCGACGCCCAGCTGACCCGCCCATCGTCCCCCTTCTTAAGGAGACAGCAGGGAGAACTCGGGAGTGACCACTGCGCCTTTCACCAGGCCGGGTCGCCCCCTTGCTCCTCCTGCCGCCTCCTGCTCCAGCCTGATCCTGCCTGCATTCCCTGCCGCACTCTTCCTCCCAGAGGCCCCCCGAGCGGACCAGCCTCTGCAGTGCCGCCCGCTAGCCCGCTAGCCCGCTAGCCTGTTCCCGCCGCAGCTCGCCACAGGCCCCGCCCACCACCGGCCCATTGGCCGAGCCAAGACCGACGCCCAGCTGACCCGCCCATCGTCCCCCTTCTTAAGGAGACAGCAGGGAGAACTCGGTAGTGACCACTGCGCCTTTCACCAGGCCGGGTCGCCCCCTTGCTCCTCCTGCCGCCTCCTGCTCCAGCCTGCATTCCCTGCCGCACTCTTCCTCCCGGAGGCCCCCCGAGCGGACCAGCCTCTGCAGTGCCGCCCGCTAGCCCGCTAGCCCGTTCCCGCCGCAGCTCGCCACAGGCCCCGCCCACCACTGGCCCATTGGCCGAGCCAAGACCGACGCCCAGCTGACCCGCCCATCGTCCCCCTTCTGAAGGAGACAGCAGGGAGAACTCGGGAGTGACCACTGCGCCTTTCACCAGGCCGGGTCGCCCCCTTGCTCCTCCTGCCGCCTCCTGCTCCAGCCTGCTCCTGCCTGCATTCCCTGCCGCACTCTTCCTCCCAGAGGCCCCCCGAGCGGACCAGCCTCTGCAGTGCCGCCCGCTAGCCCGCTAGCCCGTTCCCGCCGCAGCTCGCCACAGGCCCCGCCCACCACCGGCCCATTGGCCGAGCCGAGACCGACGCCCAGCTGACCTGCCCATCGTCCCCCTTCTTATGACGCCCCCGGAGCGACCGCGCAGCGGACGCGCGCAGCGGGAGCACCGATTGAGCGCCGAAGGTGCGCCAAAGGTAAGCCCGTCTGCGCCCGTCCGCGCCTGGACCGCGCCCAGCGCCAGGACCTCTGGCCCCCACCGACGGAAGACGACCCGACTGTCCTACAACACCACCGAACTCATCGCACTCAACACCGGCGGGATCCCTGGATGCTACCGAGCCACCCCGAGGCGCACCCACGGACCCTTCAGATGCCACGCCTGCAAGTTCACCTGCATCCGGACCTGCCCCACACCAGCACCCGCCAAGCCGAACACCAGCAGCAACCACCTCAAGTGCATCCTGCTCAACACCCGCTCCATCCACAGGCACGCCATCGAACTCTGGAACCTCCTCGACACCACAGCTCCTGACGTCGCCTTCCTCACAGAAACCTGGATGAACGACTCCTCAGCGCCCGACATCGCCATTGCCATCCCAGAGGGCTACAAGATCACCAGAATAGACCGCGTCAAACAGACTGGAGGAGGCATCGCCATCATCCACAGGGACACCATCCACATCACGACCAACACCGACAACACCCTGAAAACCGCCGAACACCTACACTTCCAGATCCGCACCGACCCGAAGACCACCCTCAGAGGCACCCTGATCTACCGTTCCCCGGGACCACGCACACAATTCAGCGAGGACATCGCCGACTTCGTCAGCCCGCATGCCCTCCCCTCCGCTGACTACATCTTCCTGGGGGACCTCAACTTCCACCTGGAGAACAACAACGATCGCAACACCACCACCCTGCTCGACAACCTCGCCAACCTCGGACTCAAGCAGCTGGTATCCACCCCCACCCACCTCGCCGGACACACACTCGACGCCGTCTTCTCATCCAGCAAAGACATCGCCTTCAGCCACGCCACTGGACTCCACTGGACGGACCACAGCTGCGTCCACTTCACCTTCAGAAGAACGACGATCCACCACCACCAGCAACCGGTTGCTCGAAGAAGCTGGAGCAAGATCACAGCCGACCAGCTCGCCGCTTCCCTGAGCCAACACCCCCCCGCCAGCTCAGCGAACCCCAGCCAGGCCGCCGACAACCTCACGAAGTGGATCAACAACTGCGCGGACGAACTCGCCCCACTGAGGACCCCGCCTAGCAGACCCGGCAGCATGAAGGCCCCATGGTTCACCGACGAACTCAAGAGCTCCAAGAAGAACTGCCGAGCCCTCGAGAAAGCCTGGAGAAGGGAACCAACACCGGACAACAAGACCGCCCTCAAGCTTGCCTCCCGGAAGCACCACCAACTGATCCGCGCCACTAAGAAAACTGCATTCAAGGACCGGCTAGACAACAACGCACACAATTGCAAGGAACTCTTCAACATCGTCAAAGAGCTCTCCAACCCCAACGCCGGAAACAACGACATCACCCCATCGCAAGACCTCTGCAACTCCCTCGCCTCCTACTTCCACAACAAGATCGCGGACATACACAACAGCTTCAGCACTCAACCGACGCACGCCACAACCGACCCTCCGCCCCCCACCACCACCCTCCGCGCCTGGACTCCGATCAGCACCGAAAACACCATCCGCTTGATGAACTCCATCCACTCCGGATCTCCGACCGACCCCTGCCCTCACCACGTCTTCAACAAGGCTGACGCGGTCATCGCACCCCACCTGCGGGACATCATCAACACCTCCTTCGACACCGCCACCTTCCCGGAGAGCTGGAAGCACGCCAAACTCAGCGCCCTACTCAAGAAACCTACAGCGGACCCCACCAAACTCAAGAATTACCGCCCCATCTCGCTCCTCCCGTTCCCAGCCAAAGTCATCGAGAAGACCGTCAACAAGCAGCTGGCCGCCTTCCTCGAGATGAATGGATCCCTCGACCCCTCACAGTCTGGCTTCCGAGCCAACTACAGCACCGAGACCGCCCTCATCGCTGCCACCGATGACATCCGAGCCCTGATGGACAACGGAGAAACAGCGGCCCTCATCCTCCTAGACCTCTCCGCGGCATTCGACACTGTCTGCCACCGCACCCTAGTGCAGCGCCTCAGCAACGTCGGAATCCAGGAGAAGGCACTGGAATGGATCATCTCCTTCCTCGACGGAAGAACACAGAGAGTCCGTCTACCACCGTACAAGTCAGAGGCCACTGAAGTCATCTGCCGCGTCCCTCAAGGATCCTCGCTGAGCCCCACCCTCTTCAACGTCTACATGAGCCCCCTCGCGGCCATCGCACGCCAACACAACCTCAACATCATCTCCTACGCTGACGACACCCAGCTGATCCTCTCCCTGACCAACGACCCCGCCGCCGCCAGAGCCAACCTTCATGAAGGGGTGAAAGACGTAGCCGCGTGGATGACGACCAGCCGCCTGAAACTGAACTCAGACAAGACGGAAGTCCTCATCCTGGGTTCCTCGCCCTCCGCCTGGGACGACTCCTGGTGGCCCCCCGCCCTGGGCAGCGCACCCAAACCGACAGACCAAGCACGCAACCTGGGCTTCATCTTGGACTCCTCCCTCACCATGACCAGACAAGTCAACGTCGTCTCCTCGTCATGCTTCAACATCCTGCGCAAGCTACGGAAGATCTTCGGGTGAATCCCCACCGAGACCAGGAAGACGGTCACCCAGGCCCTCGTCACCAGCCGACTGGACTACGGCAACGCCCTCTACGCCGGAACCACCGCCAAGCTCCAGACGAGACTCCAGCGGATCCAGAACGCCTCAGCCAGACTCATCCTCGACATCCCACGACACAGCCACATCTCCGGACATCTGAGAGACCTGGATTGGCTCCCCGTCAACAAAAGAATAACCTTCCGCCTCCTCACCCACGCACACAAAGCCCTACACGATCAAGGCCCTAGCTACCTCAACAACCGCATCAACTTCTACGCTCCCAAACGACATCTTCGATCAGCCAGCCACGCCCTCGCCACCGTCCCCCGCATCCGAAGAACGACAACAGGAGGAAGGTCCTTCTCCTACCTGGCCGCCAAGACCTGGAACTCCCTACCGACCGACCTGCGCCTGACCCAAGACCACCTCTCCTTCAGGAAGAAGCTCAAGACCTGGCTATTCGAGCAGTAGCAGCACTCCCCCTAGCGCCTTGAGACCCTCCGGGTAAGTAGTGCGCTATATAAATGCCTGTGATTGATTGATTGATTGATGTTGTAAAGGACTATGGGGCGCGTGCAGCATTGGAAATTGTGGTCACAATTTTTACATTTGGGATTGCATCATCCCAAATGCAAAATTCGCTATTTAAGTAATCGCTAAACTTGCGATTACTTAAATTGCGATTTCTCATTTAAAAAATGCAAATTACCATCAACTCAAAATTGTTGATAATTTGCGATTACTTTAAAAAAAATGCACAAAAGTGCATTTTTCTAAGTTCTATGTTGCACACATACATGCCCTTGGGGCATGTGTGTGGGCAACATGATTCTACATTTTAATTTCAGGGGTGCATCAGGGTTTTCTTTTGGCACCCTTGTACCCTTAAAATTGCATGCACAATTTATGAGTACCTACTTGGTACTCGCAAATTGCGCATGCAATTCACATTGATTCCTATGGGCCCATAGCAATGAATTGGAAGCAATTCCTTATTTGCGATTCACAATTTGCGAGTCGCAAATAAGGAATGTGTAGGTATCGCAATTTCTTTTGAGATTCTTACATGCATAGGGAATTGCAATTCCTAAATTACAATTTCTTAAAAATCGCAATTTAGGAATCACAATTCCTAATTGTGATGCAAGTGACTCAATGTATTTTGCCTATGCGTTTTCTTTTTGGAGTGGAGTGAATGTGTGTGATGTCAAGTGGACATATGTGGTTTGGTTTGGAATTGTTAGTTGTGGAAATATATTGTGTGGATTGGATCTGTGTAGTGAAATAATGTGGCATTGTGTGCAGTGTAATTATGTGGATCGTAATTATGTGGTACTGAGTGTACTGGAATTATGAGGAGTTGGATTGTGTGTCATGGAGTGGGATTGTGTGTTTTAGAGTGAGATTATCTGGAATGGTATTTTGTATTGTGGTATGTAGTGGAGTATACTTATTTGGTGTACTGTTAAATATTGTAGCATGATGTGGAATTTTTTGGTGTAGATTGGAGGTATGTGGTGCGTTGTTTAATCGTGTTGTATGTTTGAATTATGCAGTTTGCTCTTGAATTATGTGGTGTGGAATGGAAATGTGTAGAGTTGAATTGGGTGACTTGGAATTGTGCGCTGTTGAGTGAAAATTATGTTGAGTGGTATTATGAGGCATGGTGTGAAGTGTAGTTATGTGGAATGTTGCTAAGTGGCATAGACTGGATTTATGTGGAGTATATTTATGCAATATGGAGTAGAGCATAATTATATGGAGGTTAATTATGTGGTGCTGAGTAGTATTATGTGGAGTGTAATTATGTTGTCTTATGAATTGTGGAATTGTTTGATGTGTGGAATTATGTGGTATGGTGTGGTGTATAATTGTGTGCATTGGAATGATGCAGTTTGTTGCAGAGTTGCATTTTGTGGAGGGTAATTATGTGTTGTGGAGTTGAGTGTAAATATGTTGTGTGAAGTATAATTATATAGGCTGAAGTGGAATTATGTGTAGTTGAATTGTGTTGTGTGGAGTGTAATTATGTGGTTTGGAGTGGTATTAAGTTGTGTGAAATGTTATTATGTGATGTAGAATTATGTGGTATGGAATGTTCTAGGGTTAAATTAATTATAGTTGAATTGTGCAGCATAGAATTATGAGATGGTCAAATGTGCTGTGTGTGGTAGAGTTAGGTTCGTGGATTTGGAAAATCTGTGCATGCTAAGGCTTTTATGTCATAGGGTATAAAGTTGACGATTGTCTACTTTTGTTTGTAAAAATTATATGGTCTGTTTCTTTTCCTTCCGGTACATTTCTGAACAATTTGTTAAACTAAATTGTATTGTTGCATTGTGTGCACATGCAGGGAAGAACCAGTGTCTGCAGACATGCAAAAAAATCATCCTACGTCTCAGTAATATAGTCCTAGAATGAGTTACCTGTTTGCTTTACGACAGTAAAACAAGTAAGAGCTTTGCCAGCCTGTGTAAGTAGCAAAAGTTTTAAAGGGACTTGTTTTCTTGCAAGGTATTGCTTTTCCCACTTCACGGAAGGGGTAAAAAACATCTCCAGATAATAATAGGGTTGACAGGATGGTGCGATAGCAGAATATTGATACCCGTGGATCTGATGAGGACTGCGGGCAACAAATGCTTGATACTCTATTGCATAAGAAAATAGTATATCTTTTTTTCATTATCCTCGATTAGTTGTTAGTAGGAAGGGGAGAAGAGAAGCGTTCACCAACAGCATTCGGTTAGTCTTAGGGAGACAATAAATGCTGTGGTCTGTGGTAGATGCTGCCCAGAAGGCATAGGTATATGTATAAGGAGCTGCCAATGAAAGCAAGTGAAAATGCGCTTTAGACGTTGCCGGTATTGATGGCTACTGTGCGGTTGCAGACTTTGCTGGGCTGACAGTGGGTGGGGAAATGCTACGTTGTCACTATAGGTTTAATGACATGAATGGTGCATTCTCCTTGGTGTTTGTCCATGGTGTACATGCTGACTAGTGCTACATATGGGATCAGGTTTGCCTTTGACAGGAGGTATGGTTTAGTGGGGTACATAGTGTAAATTGATGTTGGCGTGAGAAAACAAAATTCGGACCATTTAATATTATTGTGTGCATCATACAGAGGATAAAAGTTGCAGGAACGGCTTTGATGCAGTAGAGGCTAGCAGCAAGAACTGTTTTAGGGTGGTAAATTGAAGAGATTGCTTAACATGTTTTAAAGTACCAGAGTGGCATTGGGAAGGGCAGCAGCTGAAAGGCTCTTTTTACAGGTAGGCAGTGGTTAGATGGGGACCGGTCATCAGTCTTTCTGTCGGTGGTGGACAGGGGAGCAGTGGGCGGCGGTCACAGGTTTGCATTGACATTTTAAAGGCGGGTGTAAAAGCATAACTGCGGGTTTCGTAGGGGTGAGAGTAGAGTGTAATGGATGCATTAGTAAAAGATACAATGGCAGTGGTCTGTGTTTGGAGGTGGTTAGCTGAGCGGGCTTCGCTTGGAGGTGGGTCATCAAGTAAGAGGATGTGTTTGGTGGGCCGGCTGGAGGCAGTGTTGTGTAACTTTGCTGGAGGGTGCAGCAGCAGTATTTAATGATGCATGTAAATCACTAGATGAAATGGGCGGATGTGACCAATGGAGGAACCAGAATCCTTTTTTTATGGCTGGGGTGAGCCCCTGCAGTATGGCTCTTGACTGGTGCAGAGAATGGGGGGCCCCCTCCATGTACTTTGCAGGGGGGCCTCCTCAAGTTTCGTTACACCACTGTTTGAATGTTTGACCATTGAAAACTTTCAGGGAAAGCAAGCGGATGCTTGCTCAGGGCTGTGTTCTTGTCAGTTGGCTGATGAAGCTTTCCTACAAACTACTCAATCACTCATTCTCTCAATAGGGTATTAATTTCAAAGATAAGCCCCATAATAACAGGAATGTGTGTGAAGTGTCAGAATCTAGTGAAGAGGCACTGGAAGAATATATCCTGATGCTTAATGAAAATTGGCATTAGCGAGACCCCATGAAATATGGAGTGAAAAAGGTGCATATTTAATACCTGAGGGAAGAGGGCCATTTTGGGTAGAGACTCCTCATAGTGTCACCAAGTTCTTGCATTGGGAAAGTGTATCCTCATTGATAGTGGGTCTCTGTCAGAATTGATGATTTACCTGATTCTGAACCTCCAGCACGAATGCTGATTTTAATGTAACGTGACTGGTTAGGTCATATTGCCCTGCTCTTAAATATGTCATCCACTACAAATAATACATGAAGGGTTTGTTTTGTAAGGTGGTATGCCCCAAAAGGCAGTAGGGGCCTTATATGTGCTTCCTTTTGTGATCAAATCCAGAGGCAATTCTCCTCTTTGGGGATGAAATGAAATTGTGTTTTCTAGCGATTTCCTGAGGCACCACTCCAGAAGTACTGTTCTGACCACACCTATTTCAATCTGCCACCTGATGCTTCTACACAGGCCATGCATTGCACTGATTTGCTTGTGAAAGTTCGATACATTACAAACATTCTTCACAGTACTTGTGTGGTTATTCACCTTACAGAGGATCAGGCATAAATTGAATTCACCACAGGCTAGATCTAAAGTAAGACGGCTTATGATAAACCCTTTTCAATTGCTCCAGCTATTAATGATGATCAGTTCGCATGAATATACATCGTTTATAGTTCAGAAACTGAAATTGAATGTTTGGATTACCAGTGTTTGTCTGCGGACCATGTTTCTTTTCTGAAACACTATGTATTCCTTTGGGATTGCATGTGTATATTCCTAATTGTAATTATACTGATAGAGTAGAGGCACTATTATGGAAACAGACGACAACGCAAACTGCGAACATAACAAGTAGTATATTGTCTATACACATCTGTAAAGTACTTCTCTTAGACTGCATTTACCCGGTCACATAGAGACATTCTTCCCAAGAGAGCCTAGATTGTTAATCCTCACTTACGTGAGAAATTGCCCACCCCTTTCATCTCTTTACATGTAGTACAGCTATGACAAATTGGGCTGATTATGGAAAGGGGCGACCACTCGGTCCCCCCGAACGTATGGCAGAGTACCCCGATCCCCCCGGGAAGCCATCTTGGGCGGGAGGCGAGTCTCGGCTGGTATGCCCGAAGCGGCGTAGCCGGGGCGCGCCCTTTTCCCGCCCTGGAGTGGGCTGGCCTAGACACTGACGAGGCCGGGCCACGCCCTCGGGGCAGGCCGGGGCGGGTTTACGCCCGCCCTGAAGACGGATAAAAGGAGCAACAAGCCAAGGAAGCATCCTCTTGTTCCTGTGCTCTGAAGCTGCACCACCTCGCTGCACGTGAGCTCGAGACGGAACGAAGAGCCAATTTTGAGCGTTATAATCTTCTTGTTTCTTTTGCAGATACTCTGTCGGAGGATGCCTAAGAAGGCGGGAAAACGAATGACTACCGAGCAGATGCTGCGAGTTCTCATGAAAGAGGTAACCGACCTAAAGAAGCGAATGGCGGAGAAAGACGAGGAAGGGGGGCCGAAACGTCCTCTGGCGGGAACGGCTCCAGGGGGAAAAGGCAAGAGGCCCAGGAGGGGAACAGCTGGGGGAGACGTCCCAGTTCCCTGTACTCCGCTCGAAGCACCCACTCCGGTCCCGGAGGAAGGAAATCCGATTCCCGTAGTGGTCACCCCCGTGTCCGGGGAGGATATGCCGCCCGAGCTGGCAGCACAATTAGCAGCGTGGTTGGGTAAAGGTAGCAAGGGCGCCACGGCTGATGACGCGCAGGTGTTGATGAAACAGCTGTGGGAAACAAGGGAAGCGACGAAGGCACCATCGCCGGCTGCGGCAGTTGAGAAACCATCTGGGTCAGGTCCAGTCGCAGATACAGCTTCCGGTTCAGGTAAGCGGCCATTGCCAATTGCGAGGGATGAGTCGGCACCCTCTCGAAGGGAAAGGTTGGGTCAACATGTCCCTCTGGCTATCAAGGAGAAGATATGGGCAGGGGAGTATATAAACATTTTCTCGTTGCTTACCGATCATTATGAGATGGAGCATGTTAAGAGTCAAAAGGAGCTCATGCATCCGAGTGTTTGGCGCGCAAAGATGGCCGCCTTTAAGGTAAATGAAAACATTGGTAATTGGGGCAAAGCATGGGGGGTTTTTACATCCATCTTAGGTGAACGTAGGCCCGAATTGCTGCCCGAGTTGCCGATTTATCAGTCACGGATCATGGGGTATTCAGTGTCTCACGAGGGCAACCATTGGTTTTGTTACGACAATATTTTCAGAAAAGCAAAGGAGCATGATAAAAACTTGACTTGGGATTGTTATGATTCTGTGTCCTGGTCCAAAATGGAGGATTCTGGTATGTTGAAGGTGCCATTGGTAGGGAGTTACGTGGGCGAGTCCTCCCGCCAATATGCGGGGACGCCCTTTCGATCAGGTACGAGTAACGACAATCACTCGAGGCCAACCGGCAACGCAGGTAAAAGGGGGGTTTGTTGGAACTTTAACAGGGGGAAATGTACTAGGCCCCAGGGGTCATGCAAATTTAGGCACGAATGTGGGGGGTGCGGGCAATCATCCCATACTGAGTCCATGTGCAGAGCCAAAACGGGTGATAACGGGGGTAGAGGAGGCGCCAAACAGGTCTGACATAGTCCGAGGGGCGCCTTTACCTACTCCGATTGATACCATGGCAATGATTCCCTGGCTCAGTGAATACCCGGATCACGCTTCCGCTGGGGTGTTACGGGACGGATTTTCGTTTGGTTTCCGCATCCCAGTGAGGGAGTTTCAGGGTATAGCAAAATGTAAAAACCAGATATCGGTCTTACAGCATACGACCGTGGTACAGGAAAAGATCGGGAAAGAGGTGGCTCGAGGTCGAGTCGCCGGTCCATTTAATGTGCCACCAGTTGCTAACTTTGTTTGTTCCCCTTTAGGGGTGGTCCCCAAGAAGGACCCGGGTGAGTTTCGGCTAATACATAACTTATCAGCCCCACGTGGTCTTTCGGTAAACGAGGCAATAGACCCGGAAGTGTGTTCGGTGCGGTACGCATCCTTCGATGAGGCCGTAGCCATTTTGAATCGCCTGGGGCCCGGAGCGCTGATGGCGAAATCTGATATCGAGTCAGCGTTCCGGTTGCTCCCGGTACATCCAGACGATCAGCGTCTCCTGGGTTTCATGTTTCAGGGTCACTACTACATGGATAGGTGTATGCCGATGGGGTGCTCTATATCGTGTGCCTATTTCAAAAAGTTCAGTTGCTTCCTGCAATGGGTCTTCACAAGGAAGACGGGGTTTAAACATGTTATGCATTATCTCGATGACTTTTTGTTTCTGGGGGCAGCCGGGGACCCAGAATGTGGACAGGCTTTGACTGCATTTTGTGTCTTGATGAATCAATTTGGCGTGCCATTGGCACCAGGTAAGACTGTGGGTCCCTCGACTTGCCTTGAGTTTCTGGGGATCGAGCTCGATTCCAAAGAAGGTTGTTTTCGTTTACCAGATGACAAAGTGTTAAGATTCAGGGCATCCTTGCAAATGTGTATAAGTGAGTCTAAGGTGAAGCTACATCAATTACAGAAATTGGTGGGTCAGTTGAATTTTGCCCTGAGAGTTATACCAATGGCCCGCCCCTTTTCGCGCTCGATCGCTCAAGCGATGGTCGGCCTGAGGGAGGGTCATCATCGCACAAGGCTCTCGGCAGAGGTTCGCCAGGACATGCGCATTTGGCTGGCATTTCTGGCGGATTTCAATGGTCGAATTGTCTGGAACAAACCGGCCGTGTCCTCTGAGGAGCTAGGGCTGTGGACAGATTCGGCAGGGAGCATTGGTTTTGGTGCCATATTCGGCACACGGTGGTCGGCACAAAAATGGCCGTCATGGTGGCATGATAGTGGTCTGACGAGCAACATTGCTTTCCTAGAACTTTTTCCCATACTGGTGGCCCTGAGAACTTGGCCTGAGGGGTTCAGAGATCACTCTGTGGTATTCTGGTCGGATAACATGACCGTTGTTGAGTGTATCAATAGCCAGGCAGCACGATGCAAATGGATTCTGAGATTGCTCAAGGAAATTGTGTTATTGTGTATGCGATTGAATGTACTATTTAAGGCACGACATGTCCCGGGGGTGATGAACAAAGCGGCTGATGCGCTTTCTCGATTTCATATGCAGGCCTTCTGGGGTTTTCTGCCCACAGCGGACCCGGTGGCAGCACCCTTTCCCGAAGCTCTCTGGTCTCTCGGTGCCCAGAACTACAGGACCTCGTGGGAGAGAGTTTAGCACCCAGGACGAGGAAGGCATATGAAGGGGCGTTCCGTTCCTATTGGGCCTTTTTGGGGGCGGCTAGAGGGGAGCTTTGGGGTCAGGAGGAGTTGGTAGTGAAATTCCTGCTGTCGTTACGTCAGGCAGGCAAATCAGTGGCTACGGCCCAGAGGCATCGGGCCGCCATTTCCTTTGTGGCTAGGGCTCATGGGATCCAGGACCCGACAGCGTCTTTCGTTGTACAAAAAGCGCTACGTGGGTGGCAACGCCTTGAGGGTCGCAGAGTAGATGAAAGGCGCCCGATAGGTTTGGATAGGTTGGCCCTGTTATTATCTAAACTCCCTGCAACATGTTCATCCCAGTATGAAACGGTGTTATTCCGAGCCGCTTTTACGCTGGCATTCCATGGGGCTATGCGAGTAAGCGAACTAGTGGCGAGGAACAAGCAGGATGTGATGGGGGGACTGTGCCGAGAGCACGTTCAGATCAGAGGGGAGACGATGACTCTCTCGTTCGTCAGGTCCAAGACCGATCAGGGTGCGATGGGTGATTGCATAATCATTCAAAGGATCCCCGGGTCCTCCATGTGCCCGGTGAGTTGTGTAGAGGACTATTTGGCACAAAGGGTGGCATCATGGGGGGGGACCTTGTTGAGACACGCTGACACCACCCCACTGACGAGGTTTCAGTTTCAGCGGGTGCTTGCGATGTCGATTACTGCTGCGGGCTTGAACCCGGGCGAGTTTGGGGCCCATTCCTTTCGGATAGGGGCTGCTACAGAGGCTACAGCCAGGGGTCTGAATGTCGAACAAGTTAAACGTGTGGGGCGTTGGTCCTCCAATTGTTATAAGAGGTATGTGCGGTTGCACATGTTGTGAAGCTGTAATGATGTACTCACGCTTCTTGTTTTTGTTTGGTTTCAGTTGCGCAAGCCTACGAGGCGGGGCGGACTATGCAGTCGACCCAACACCGGGCCAGCGGTCAGACTTCACCGGCTGTGAAAAAGGAGGTGTGGGTCGTGGGCCACTCATACGTGAGGCGTGCCGCGGACGTATTCAAAGCAGGTGACATGATTCACGTGGCTGGGGAATACGGGTACAGTGTGTCCTTCTACGGAAAGGGCGGACTCTGTATTGACCAGTTTCAATCATTTTTTGAGGGTTTGCTAGGGCGGACGAGGTCACCGCCGTCTATAATCATAGTATATCTTGGGGGCAATGATTTGGTCACCACTGGTAGACGACTTCTCCTTGAGGCGATGCTTTCCACTGTAAGTTGGTTGGCGAGGAGAGTTCCAGGGTGCACGATTGCATGGTCACATATGATCCCACGAAAAGTATGGCGGGGGGCTATTTCTGTTTCTGCTCTGAATCATTCAGTAAGGAAAATTAATAACAAAGTGAGTAGATTGTTCCGTTCCAATACACTGCATTCTATTTCGCATGGTTGTATTACTGGTGACAGTATGTATTTGGGGGATGGTGTTCATTTGTCCCGGGTGGGGAACGAGTTACTCATAGGGGACTGTATAGCTTGGCTAAAGACTTTAAGACATGACCTTTAGGTAGGAGTGTTGTGGGGGGTCCGGATAGCCGGTCAACTATCCGGCCTGTGGCGGTAAGGTCATGATCGGTGAGCACTAATTGGAAGATCCCTATGAGTGGGCGTCACCCATTACGGATGGGAGCGCTGGAGGGAGGTGGCCATTGGCCCCTCAACGGGGTAGGCGGTCCCTTCTAAGGATGGGCCGCCGAAAGGAAAGGAAAGGCGGTCAAGGCCCCTTCCTGGGTAGGAGGGGCTACAGCCCCCTCCTGGAGAATTTCCCGGGGCCAGGTCATCTGCGACGGCAGATGCGGTAAGTTGTGTGGGGTTTGGGGGGGGGGGTCTACGCTACCTTCTAGATACCTCACACGAGTCCTCGGACGACCTTTAAGTGGCGTCGAGTTTATTGGGGCCCCGTCAAGTCAAGGGAAATTGGTAGTTGCACTCAAGGTACACCTCTGTGCGGTCGCCCCTCACAAGTGAGGGGGATATTTCTGGTTTAGGGATCTTGACACCGGTTACGACCTTGCCGTTGGCCCTTAAACGTTAGGATGTACAATTTCAAAATTTCAAGTTAAATGTTTTGTAGGATGTTAGTTCGGCTAGGAGAACCTTTGTATTAGAGAATATGTTAAGGTTAGCCAAACATCGCAATGTGGTAATGAAATTGTACATAATATGAAACTGTTATTTTAATGTTTTAATTTTGTTTCATATTTTAATAAATACGGCCGGGAGGGTCACTCCCTCCCGTCTTCCAAAAGTTCAGAACTGTTTCCGGTTTCCCATCCTTGGGGATTGTGTTGAGAGGGGGTGGCGGGTATCTCAGCCATATGGAAAGGGGCGACCACTCGGTCCCCCCGAACGTATGGCAGAGTACCCCGATCCCCCCGGGAAGCCATCTTGGGCGGGAGGCGAGTCTCGGCTGGTATGCCCGAAGCGGCGTAGCCGGGGCGCGCCCTTTTCCCGCCCTGGAGTGGGCTGGCCTAGACACTGACGAGGCCGGGCCACGCCCTCGGGGCAGGCCGGGGCGGGTTTACGCCCGCCCTGAAGACGGATAAAAGGAGCAACAAGCCAAGGAAGCATCCTCTTGTTCCTGTGCTCTGAAGCTGCACCACCTCGCTGCACGTGAGCTCGAGACGGAACGAAGAGCCAATTTTGACCCACCCACCAGCCCCTGAGGACAGCTAGTGGTTTTGAATAAAGTTTGATGTGATAACTCTTTTATTTTGCAGGTACCGGATTATTATCGTGATAATTTTGAATATGCAATAAAGAAATGGTCAATTGTGGTATGTTTTGCAAATAAAGTAATCCTGCTCTAGTGTTGATCAGTAGCATGCTTTTAATAAAGTGGTTGCTTTTAACTGTCTTTTAAGTAATTTAGTCATTTAGTTTAGAACTGTCGTATTTATTTTGGTCGGGCGGTAAGGTCATGATCGGTGAGCACTAATTGGAAGATCCCTATGAGTGGGCGTCACCCATTACGGATGGGAGCGCTCGAGGGAGGTGGCCATTGGCCCCTCAACGGGGTAGGCGGTCCCTTCTAAGGATGGGCCGCCGAAAGGAAAGGAAAGGCGGTCAAGGCCCCTTCCTGGGTAGGAGGGGCTACAGCCCCCTCCTGGAGAATTTCCCGGGGCCAGGTCATCTGCGACGGCAGATGCGGTAAGTTGTGTGGGGTTTGGGGGGGGTCTACGCTACCTTCTAGATACCTCACACGAGTCCTCGGATGACCTTTAAGTGGCGTCGAGTTTATTGGGGCCCCCGTCAAGTCAAGGGAAATTGGTAGTTGCACTCGAGGTACACCTCTGTGCGGTCGCCCCTCACAAGTGAGGGGGATATTTCTGGTTTAGGGATCTTGACACCGGTTACGACCTTGCCGTTGGCCCTTAAACGTTAGGATGTAGAATTTCAAAATTTCAAGTTAAATGTTTTGTAGGATGTTAGTTCGGCTAGGAGAACCTTTGTATTAGAGAATATGTTAAGGTTAGCCAAACATCGCAATGTGGTAATGAAATTGTACATAATATGAAACTGTTATTTTAATGTTTTAATTTTGTTTCATATTTTAATAAATACGGCCGGGAGGGTCACTCCCTCCCGTCTTCCAAAAGTTCAGAACTGTTTCCGGTTTCCCATCCTTGGGGATTGTGTTGAGAGGGGGTGGCGGGTATCTCAGCCATATTGAGTGGGGTGTTAACCCTGCTCAAGAAACAGCCATGATCCCTTTCAGGGAGAACCACAAGGGTCACTAAATTTACCTGCATTTAACCCTCTGGTAGCATGGCCCAAACTGACTTAGGCTTAATTTAGAGGCAATGTTTAAAGTATTTATGCAGCATGCAAACAGTAACAAAGTGTAAACACAACACTAGAAAAACCCTACACCAATTTAGAAAAATAGAGTCATTTTTAATACATTGTTTGATACCGAACAACAAATATTCAATTCATAGAACCGGAGTTATGAATTTTAAGGTTAAAACTAGCTTCTTAACGATCAAAGCGCCAACCACAGCCATCTAGTCAGGCGAGATCGGGTCAAAGTAAAACAAATATGACCAACCGGAATGGAGTGCAGGTTAGACACAAAAAGTGGATTAGGACCAGTGCTTCTTACCTTTGGACTTTAAATTCCAACAAAAATGTTCTGTGAAGGTAGAAGTTCAACAGGCAAGGCTGCAGATGGTATCCGAGAAGGAGGTGTCATTGTAGCGTAGCTGCTGACTAAAGTCGCGGTGAAGATTTCCACATTCGGACTAAAGGCCAGATTTACTAATTTCTCATGCAGCGCAGTGCAGCAGCTGTAAACATTGCACAGTGCTGCCTGAGAAGGAGAGAGCAGGAGAGCGCCACATTTACTGAAATATGGCACTGATATCAGCTGCCGTGCACCACAGAGACACCTTTGCACCATGGTGCAAGGGTGTCTCCATGAGTTCAGCATAGGTTTTGTACTGGAAGGGTACCCTTCCAATACAAAATACCTTAACCCTTTCCCCTCTCTGTATGTGTGCTATAACGTGCAGCATAGATTCAAAGTCGGAAAAGAAAGGAAAAATTAGAGCATTTCTTCTTCATTGTTCCTACTTTAAAAGAGCAAAATGTTTTGACGCTAAACCCTGTCTACTTCGTTTAGTAAATTGGGATTAGCGCCAGAAACCTTGTGTGGTTGCATAGGGATGCCCATGCTCCGCCCATGGTATGCTCTCTTGGCGCTAAGTAATGCAAAGCAGCGCTATGTGCTGCTTTGCATTACTTTCAAGTTATTTCCAGTGATAAACAAGTAGAAAGTAAAATCAGAAAAAAGATATGGTGCTGATTTGCATCTCCTTTGTGACACAAATAGCGTAAAATCTTTTTACAATTTTTTTTTTAAATGATTTTATTTATGAAGCATTTCACAACACAAATCATACACAGTTCCAGGAGAGCTGTCTATTACCGGCAGCATACAGGAATCTGTCAAATATCGTCACAACTCGAACAGGAAAAACAAAAGAAAAAAAAAGAAAAATACATCCATGGCTACCGTTGACATAGACACTATAAAAAGAAAGAACACAGGTACCCGACAGTTACTGTGGCAGTGTACATTTACAAAGCACAATTACTTCACATCCTACACCTTCATTATCCAATTGTAGTAATGCAGTATACCCCAATTCACCATTATTTTAATCATCTGATCGACAGTGGCCAGTAAGTATTCCCTCAGAGGAGCCCAGATATCTGTCGGGCGAGAGGATACTGGAAGTTCTTCAGCATAAAGTTCCAATTGCTCTCTGCAGTATACCATGTCTTTGAGCCACAGATCAGGTTTGGGGTGTGACTTACCATCCCACGTGAACAGTACTCACCGCTTTGCCAGTAGTAAAGCCACTCTTACAAATCGACCCACTGTAGCTTTTAACCTTGGTACATATCCCAATAGACATTCTAAAGGCGTGCAGGTGATTGTCAGGCACGTCATTAATTGTAGTTGATTCACAACCTCCACCCAGTATTGTTCCACCTTCCCACAGTTCCACGCAAGGTGGATGAAATCTGCCTCACTGTGACCACACTTCTGACATCGACTTGATTCTCTCAATCCCATTTTGTGTAGCTTATCTGGTGTGTGATAGACCTGATGTAAGTACTTCAGATGGATGATTCTCAAATTGCTATTGGATGTCAGCCTACCCGTTAGCGTGCATATTTGCTCCCACATATCTTCTGTGATCTGTATATCTAGGGTCGCACTCAGCAATCTCTACTGCCGCTCGCCCCATGTACCGGTTCCTCCTGCACAGTCTTGTATAATCTGGTCAACAGCTTCTTCCTAGAAGGAGCTACGAGCAGCATCTGTAGCGAGCGCAGGGTCTCCGGCTCCTCAGGAAAGCTAATATAATGATCCCTCATAGCCCGTTGGAGCCTGTAGCAGGTAAATAGAAAGAGTGGCGCGGGATTTTGTATGTAGTTCAATTCAACCCCTCGAAATGTACTTCCCTTCCGGGTATAAGTCGCCCTGGAGTAAAAGACTGCCTCTCCAAGGGCCTTGACAGGACCCGATTCTCCTGCCACCGACAGTGTTGCATGTCCCTCAATAGGAAGAGCCGGTGCATATATGGAAAGCTTATGTGCCCTCTTCCCGATTTCCTGCCATGCCTGTATGATGATGTCTAGTGGGTTAATCTCTGACCTGGGAGTATGTCTACGTGTATGCATAAAGATTTATTTATTTATTTATTTTTGGCATTTATACAGCGCGCTGTTACCCAAGGGTGTCCTGGCGCTAGATGAATACTCCTAAAGGTTCAGTCAAGATAGAAATTATTGTGTGAACAGCCAAGTTTTAATGCCTCTCCTGAAGGATACTACGCAGCTGAACTGGGTACGCATCACCCTCCTCCACCTCCACATGAGGGATAAAGTCATGAGATCTGAACCAAAAATAGGCTTACTGGGGCTGTCCACATAGATAATAGACATAGAAATCAGGAGCATTGAACCCCCTTCTCGTACGCCAGCGTCAGTGTTGCCCAGCTAATCCTTGGCTGTTTGTACCCCCACACCAGACGCAACAGTTGCGTCTGGATGGTCTTGAAAAAGTGCTTCGTCAATTTGTTGGGAATGCTACAAAATAAGTATAAAAACTTCGGAAGGATCACCATCTTGATTACTGCAATTCTATCTGCCAGTGAGAGGGGCAATGAGACCCACCGATCTATCTGTTGTACTAGTGTTGAATATGCGCGGCCATAATTTTCACGAACTACCACCTCAGGGTCCCTGTGTATCCAGACACCAAGATATTTGACCAGATCTGTTGACGACACTAGCGGATATTCCACATGTGACAGGGGTCAGCGGGATAAGCACAGATTTTTCCCAGTTGATCTGAAGCCCAGTGAAGAGACCAAATTTAATATACTCCCGAATAATCGGGGACAAATAATGCTGTGGTTCACGGACATAGAGGACCATATCGTCCGCGTAAAGAGAGATGCCCACTGCCCGATTATGAAAATTCAGTGCAGGGGTCCTGTGAGACTGTCTGATTTTACATGCTGAGGGCTCAAGCATGATAGCAAAAAGAATAGGGGACAAGGGAAATCCTTGTCGAGTCCCGCGAGTTATGGAAAACGGTTCAGATGTCAGACCCCCCACCCGCACCTTGGCAGAGGTGTCCGTATACAGCACCTGAATCCTACGGATAAAAATTGGGGTGAAGCCCATCCTGCCCAAGATGGAGAACATGTATTTCCATTCAACAGAGTCGAACGCTGGTGCAGTGTCTAGCAGTGGCCGGTAGGGTTGGGTTGAGCACATGAAACATTGCAAATATCGGAGATTAAGGGAGGTAGCGCGCTCAGGAATAAAACCGGATTGATCCGTGAGCACTAGCAGCGGCATTAAGGGCTGCAATTTGGTGGCCAGAATTTTCGCAAGCATTTTTGCATCCAAATTATTCAGTAATAATGGGCGATATGAATCACATCAAGGGTTTTTGTCTTTCTTCAACAGGGTGATTATCAGCGCTTGGTGCAAAGACGGTGGAAGACAACCCGTATCGTGGGCCTCCGCATACATTTCTAACATATGTGGTATCTGAATATCAGCAAACGCTTTGTAAAACTCTGACGTCAAGCCATTCGGACACGAAGCTTTGTTGTTCGGTAGGGATAGTATGGCCTCCCTAACGTCCTCTTCCGTTACAGGCAGATCAAGGTATTTTCTGTGTACATACGAAAGCCAGGCACTGACTATATCATTTAAGTATTCTCCCATAGCTGCCTCCGGCATTCCCCCCTGGACATGTATAAGGTGTTATAGAAGGTGTGAAACTGTTCCACAATATCATGTTGTGTGTGGTGACTCGTACCAGAGTCATCGGTTATCTGCTCTATCGGGGACTATCAGCTCTGTCCCTTAGTCTAGTAGCTAACATCTTGCCCGGCCGGCCACCTTCTCCATAGGCCTTAGCTGCATATCTTCTAGACATGTATTTTACCTCTGATGCAGTCACAGAATTATATTCCACCACATGTTCTTGAATGCGTGCTAACAGGGTAAGCGAGGACGTCCTGTTGTATTGGCTTTCTAGGTCCCTTATCTGCCCCTCAAGCTTGCTTAATTGCCCTTTAAGATCCCTAAGAATTCCAGACGAAATACTTATACACACCCCCCTGATCGTGAGTTTAAAAGCCTCCCATAGGGTCGAATGACTATCAACTGAACCCATATTCAAATCAAAGTATTGGCAGATGGCAGTGCGAAGTGTCTCATTATAGACTGGGTCCGATAAGGCGTCAGCCCGGAAGCGCCATGTGAAAGGACGACGCAGGTTAGCAAGGATTGTTAAGTCAAGGACCACTGGTTTATAATCCGATAAGGTGCGCGGAAGTGTCTGTACTCTCTCCACCCACCCATTTGCTTCTCTACTTAGGAGGCAGTAGTCAAGTCTGGACCAACTGTTAATGGCAGGTGTGATGTGGGTGCCTTCCAAAACATCTACGTTACGGGACCTCCAGACATCAATGAGCCCCATCTCCAGCATGAAGTCTCTTATACACTGTGCCACCTTAACCATACGCGCACCAGCAGGATTGGACCTGTCAACTAGAGGATGTAGGTGTGTGTTGAGGTCGCCCCCACAAATGATCTCAGCCCCTGGCCATGTGCGCAACACATTAAATAATTGCAGGAAAGGCGTTGTGTCATCAACCACAGGACCGTAAATATTCACTATCGTGACCCTCACAAGTCCCAGCCTACCATGTACCATGGCCCAACCTCCTTCTGTGTCCACACATGTCTCAATGGGCTGAAAGGAAACCCCCCTTTTGATAAGAATGAGGACCCCCTAGCATAGGTGGAATAGGAGGAGGCCAGCCGGTATGTTGACCACCTGCGCGCTCTGTTTCCCTCCATGGATTTGCTCAGATGCGTCTCTTGCAGGAGGGCGATCTGCACCCTATGACGGTCCAGCTGGGCCAGTACCTGTCTCGTCTTTTTAGGTGAGTTCAATCCCTGAACATTCCATGTTATGCATTTATGCATTGCCACCTTCATTTGTAAATAGGTGTGGGACATATCGACCAAGCGACCATCTTAGTACATGTAGACATGCATACATTCCATTGCGTGATAGCTGCACACAACCCTCTGCAGTACCTGTGCCTAAAGCGAAAAGAAATCCAACACTACCTCCCCCAACCCACTTTGGCAGCCCAACATTGCCAAAGACCTGACCCCGAAACAATATCCCCCCCAACCATAACAACATAGGAAAATACATCTGATGGGGAGTACCCATGGGGGAATGTAGTGGCAAAATCTACTCCCAGATCAACTAGGGAGGAGGCTGCCATCATATAACCCCCAGCCCACCAGTAGAGCCATCCGTTCCATTGCTTCAATTAAATGAAGAGCATCAATCGACAGCCATACAACACATAAGTGACAAAAGGGGAATGTTCCCAACATCTGGCAGCCAACCCTGTGCTTCCCAATACCACTCCAGGAAGACCACAAGTCCCAGCCTGCAAATACCAGTAGGGGTTGCTGGTTTCATAGCTATACACAGTGTAGCAAAAATATAGCATAAGTTGTGCCCCCCGTGGCAGCACCATAGACACCTCCGAACCCCCCACGTATCTCGACACTGGATTGTATACAGATATAAGTCAGGAGCTCCTTACTGTTCAGTCGTCAATGTCAGATGTATGATCCGGTGACTTCCGTTGCCGCCGCAGAGACTTCGCATGGTCCATTGCCTGTTTAGGTGTCGTGAATATCTTACCGCCCTCAGCGTCACCTATGCGCAGCCGTGCAGGGTAGAGCATGGAATATGGAATCTGCTCCTTGATCAAGGCCTTCTCGACATTTTGGAATTCCTTTCTGGCCGCTTGGACAGTTGCCGTGAAATCCGGATAAAAGTTACGACAGTACATTGTTTTGATATGTTATGGTGCCACGCTGACGTGTCACACACAGGATGGTGTCCCGGTTTCAAAAGTTAAATAGTCGAGCAATGATAGGTGCTGGTGGGGAGTGAAGGACTGGGTTCTTTAAGACCCAGCGGTGCCAGGGCACAACACCTGAAACCTTCGTGGGTAACCTGCTCCGGCGTATAAGTCACAGAGACACGGGACACTTCCTTAGGCGTCAAAGATTCAAGGTTTATTTGCTGCAGGGAACACAGAGATCACGACAAGTACACAGCGTGCAACTTGGGGAGACTGCTTCAAATTGGTTCTGTGGATCGCTCCTTTTATACAGTTTTTACCCATAGGATAACATTGAACACAAAAGTTTACAACCCGGTTCCCACCATTATCCCCCAGAGGGGTCGCTTTGGTCACTTTGAAACACATGAGGTCCGGAACATAAATGCGGAAACATTTGGCGGTTCCCAACTGTAAAAACCATCTTCCCACCATTAGCAAATTCCAATCAGCAGTAAAACGGATCGAAATAGGAACAAGGACAGGTGTAGAGGAAGACGGAGACAGTGGGGAGATCGGAAAGGGTGTAAAAGGGGAGGTATCGGGAAACACGAGATACAGGCATCAAAGGGACGTGCCTAATGAGATGCACGGCTGAGACAATAGGCCCGTGCGGCAAGATGAGCCTCAAGCGGCGCCATCTGCCTTACAGTGGCATCCCCCTCGTCATAAAGACACTTACAAAGAACATGTGTCTTCCGCAAATATCTTGGGAGTCCCAGGGTCGCGAAGCGGACAGCGTCCGTTCGCTGGCTACTTGAGGGCAAGAGACAAAATGGATGCCGTATCTAAGATGGAACCCGTGGGTACAGATGAAAAACCCACATAACAAACGAACGGTTTAAGTTAGCACGGCGAAACTGTGCACACTTACTAAACTCGTCATTTGCGGTTCATAGATACCAGACTCGACCATATTCGTGCGAGTCGAAAACACCACTTATAATTGTCACGGAACCTCAGACGCTCCTTTTGCCCTCATGTAGGCAAGCACTAGTCGGAATCATATTCGATATTCATCAGACCATCGAGATGTTGCTGTAGCATAGCTCTGTCCAACCGAGTCCCTTTGGTAACAGATGGTTGTCTCATACATGTTGTAGCACAGAGGCCACATAAGGCAGGACCACACTGCACACAAAGGCAACACGTGAACAGGAACACTACCACAACTCCGATGATCATCAGAATTTTCCAACCCCAAGTCGACATCAGGCCCCAAAACCATCCAAGTAGCGTCCAATCCCCTACATCCACGTGTATGGATTCGGAGATCTTATGCAACCTCGAGATGGCTTGATAGACGGTAGGAGCATTATCTGGAATGAAAATGCAGCAGCTCGAATGGATCACCTTACATACCCCACCACGATCTGCTAAGATGACATCTAAAACCATACGGTTTTGTAAAGTCATAAGTCTCTCCGCCTGAAGTTCTGTGGTGATATTACCAAGGGCACTGGCAGTAATATTAGCTGTCGATTCTACCACTCGAGTCAACTGTCTCAGGTTCCTACTATTAACCATAGGTCCCCAAAACGGGAGGAAACCCTTGAAAAAGTCTCCTGCCTCTTGACCGGCAGTATCCTCTTCGCTAATTACGCCTCGCACAACTCTAGTCTTATGATAATCGGCATCTACAGTGAACGTCGGAGGCAACAGATTTGCAATAAAACATGAGCCCATGAAGTCAGCGGGCAGCCATGTGTACGCACGATCATAACAGATAAAGTATGTGCCCTTGGCAGCCAGAAACACAGGGGACGAGAACATCGGCAGAATGTAATTTTCAGTGCAAGCACTTGCTCCAAGTCGGGCTTGCGATCTTCGGCCACGACCCATAAGACAAAAATTACCAGTGTGGGGTACGACCCATATTGGAGGCGAGCTTTTAAGCTGCTTTTCACTAGTGAACACACTATATTCACCTCTACTTAGGACCTTATAGGCTTGTA